>NC_089989.1:13537541-14787541 GCF_036417845.1 Apteryx mantelli | reverse complement strand
CGGATGATGGAGGAATGATTTTGCACAAGCAAAGCAAGAGCTGTGAGAAGAGTCCCCTCTGAAAGGGCCCATCCTAGAAACTGAGGCTGGGGGAAATTCAGATCATCCTTCCAGTGGGATCCCTGCGTAGGTGCAAAGCCGGGGGATGGTATTGCCTCAGCTCTGTCCTTGAAGGGCTGGATGCTGGGCCAGGCCACTTATTTATCCATCCGACATTGCCTCTCTCCTGATGAAGCACCTTGCCATCTCCCAGCAGCACTGCGGCATGCCCGGCTGGTTTGGTGTCCCAGGGTCATCAAGAGCCCTGCGCTAACGTGAGACTATAGGGCCGCTGGCAGCTGGCACACCGGGAGCAAGGGTGCAGGCCGGCGGCGCTTGTCACTCCGCATCCTGTCGTGTTCCCCAGCCGCCAAGCAGTGTCCCAGAGGTTGCGCAGCAGCTGGGCACGTATCACATGGAGCTGCGGGGGAGATCTGTGGCAGGAGGCAGATTGAAAGGCTGCAGTTATCTCAGGATAGCTGCCCTCACAAACGCTCTGCTCTTCTTGGTTGGATGGGGAATTTCTTGACAGGTAGAATGACTTTGAGCACGGTTGACTTTTTGTTGGAAAAAAGCCACTTGTTTCATTGCTGAAAGAGTTGAAGGACAGGCACTAACCCTGTCTGAAGGGTTCAAGTGTAGTAGAGGCTGGGTGATACTGCAGACAAGGAAGAGCAAAATGACCCTCCAGTCTCACAGACCTGTGATGGGACATTGCTGCCAACGGCTCTTGGGGCCAGGGAGCAGGACTGTGGGGAGTTGCGTGTTGGGGGAAGGTCCTGCTCCCCATTTGCACTATGCAGGCAGTGTCTGAGCTGGGCTCCTGCCTGCAGCGGATGGTCCGGGTATCCTTGTGGCACAAGTGACAGCTGTGCATTCTTGCTGTACCTAAGGAGTGGGTGATGGTGACCAGCAGATCAAGAGAAACCAAGCTCTGCTTGGCCCTGGCGTGGTCATGCCTGAACTACTGTGTCCAGCCATGGGTCCCCCTGTCCCAGAGGGTTGTGGAGAAACATTAGTGGGGCCAGAGGAGGGCTGCTGAGGGGGGCCAGGACCTGGGCACCGGGCCTACATGGAAACAAAAAGGGAGCTGGGCTGGTTTAGCCTGGCCCAGAGGCACTCTGAGCAGCTGCAGTGACTCGAAGGGGGTTACAGAGGTAGCAGAGCAGCTCTCCTTAGCAGCAGTGGGTGAACTAAGAAGGAGGGTCAGGCTGGGTATCAGGGAAGAATGGTGCTGACCTGGGCTAGGTGCTTGCAGAGGTAGTGGATCTCCATGCTTGGAAAGTTTCAAGACTCAGCCAAAGACAAGGCCAGATGGAGCCAGTGCTGGCAACAGTCCTGCTCCAAGTGGAGGTCGGATAAGAGGTCCTTCCCACATGTGCTGGCAATTTGTTGGGGCAGCAGGCACGGATGGCAAATGCGCGTGACCCCCCTCTGACGCTCACCATTGGGCAGCCCCGGGAACATGGCTCTGCCAGAGCCACCTGCCATTTGTGCCCATCTGAACCAGCACAAGTTAAGCAAAAAGACACACACACCCCCCAATGGGAGAGACTGAAGTGTCTCCCAAAGGTGTCTTTTCCCCAGGTCTAAATCCTGGCTCCTGCCTTTTGGGGTCTGGAGGTGCCTCTTGCTGCTGGTGTGTCAGTGGGCACTACTCCCTCCCCAGTGGCCAAGCTGTCAATTTGGAGACCTGCCCTCCTGGGACAAGTGACCTGACACATCTCTCTCACCGGCCCTGGGCCACCAGCTCTGTCTCTGCACATTTAACCCCCTCGCCGAGGCGAAGTTAATGCTGTTTGACAGTAAAAGAGGCTGCGAGCCCAGTGCGAATCACAGGCACCGATGCCTGACTCAGTGGGCTGGGTCAGCAGGAATTCAGGGCACCCTCCGAACCAAGCAGGCTCCTGGCAAAAGGGGCGGTGGGAAGGAGCTCCCACAGCTGCACCCGTGGGAAGCCAGGGCAGCTCTGCACCAGTTCCCTGCAAGGACAAGGAGACATTCAGGCCAGTGTGAGCTTAAAAAAATAGGCATTTTTATTCAAATGTAACTAGAGAATTATGACCCAAGAGAGGAGAGATTACTCACATTTATTGATACGCTTATTAGATTGCTGCCTAAATAGCTGTACTTTAGCAGTGTGTTTGTCTGTCTCAAGGAGAAACAGAGAAGGGAGGATGGTGCATCTGAGACCTCATCGTCCTTGGTGGCATGGGGAGCTTTGAGCAATGCAGGTCGGGGCACTGTATCGTGTCACCTAATACGTTCCTGTCTTTACTATTTACAGCTTCTTGGGAGTGTTAAGAGGCAAAAGCTCATAACATTTACTTGGCTGAATGACTTTTCTAGTGCTGAAATGCCTCTTCCCTGCACAGACCTGTTCAGAGAGGGAGCACTTACTTACAGAAATCCCCCTTGATGACAGCTGAATGCAGGGCACTGGCTGCGCCAGGCAGCATCAGGAGGGAGCCCAGCTCCCCTTGCAACAGAGTCGCATCCCCTCCATTCCGGGCCACAGCACCACCAACACGGTCCAGCGCAGACTGGGAGAGGACAGTGGCATTTCTGTCCCCACGGGCTCAGGGGCATGAGCAAGGATGGTGCCCACATTGTTCACGGCTATTGCTAGGGCCGGGGCGGGGGTCCGTGGTGGTGGCACTTGGATTGGGTTTCGTGTACCCGAGGATGTGGCAGCCGGCCTCTGTGTCACTGTTAAATTTCAACTACCCGAACAAAGCAGGGGGGTTGTTTCAGAAGTGCTGGGTTAATTAGTGTTACCATTCACCCTAAAGAGGCAGTTGTCGGTGACTTACACAAGGAGCTCTTGCTGGGCACTGATGTGCCTGCCGGGCCCAAAGCGCACGCGGGGCTCGTGCATGAAGCAGTTGTGGGTGATGCAGGAAGCCCTCATGGGTAGGAGTCAAGTGAGGAATTAGGGGTGCCTAATAATCCTCCTTTTAGCAGCGATGGAGGAAAACACAGCTCTTCTAGGCAGATCCAGCTCTCGGGAGGCTCCAGTTCTCATCACAGCTCTGCCCCGTGCTACGACACAATGGGGGTGTCCGAGAAGACGGAGCTGATGATGGACTCCGAGTCTGACTTGAGCTGCAGCACCTTCGGGTGCTTGGCATCAGAGAAATCTTCACTGAGGGCCAGGCGAATCTTGCCATTCTGTGTCTCCCTGATGGGCTCAAGGAAGACCACGTGCTTGTTGGCACTGACCTTGCGGTTTGGCCCATCCGTGGCTGGTGGAGTGGTGCTGAGGATGGAGGACTGGGCACTGCACTCTTGTGGAGGGCTGAGAGGAGCTGCTTTCTTACAGCATTTCAGGCAGCGGCACGGTGTGAGGTATAGGTAAATGAGAACAAGCAGCAGACTGACTATGCACCCCAGGAGGGTTGTGAGCCCGGTGCTGAAGGTCTCCCCAGCTGGCTTGGGGTACTGGACAGTCACATTGACTTCGCACATCCTGCTGAAATTTTGGGGGCTGATGATGGCCAGGCACACATAAACCCCTGAGTGCCAGGGCTTGGCCGCTGTGATCTTTAGGCTGCCATTGCGGTAGACCTCTAAGGAGCGGTTGCTGTTGCCTGGGTGTTTGATGGGCTCATGGTGAGGGGAGATCCACATGTAGGTAGTGGCTGTGTCCGGCAGGGTGGTGTTGCAGGTGATCAGGAGGGTCTGGTCCACAAGTGCTGGGAAAGGCAAGGGGTGCAGGTCTTCAGGGCTTGCTGAGCAGTTCTCAAACATCTGGCTGTATTTGAGGAACTTAATCAGGGATCGGGGCACATTGTCGGAAACCTTGCAAGTGTGTTCCTCAAAGAAATCCTTCACAGAGCTGAAACCTTGCTGCTTCCACCTGTGGAGCATCAGGTAAAGTGCACAGCTGCACATCATGGGGTTGTTGTGCAGGTACAGGCCATTCCTGATGTTTTCGGGCAACACTGCCAGCTCCTCCACAGGGATGCTGCTCAGGTTGTTGGAGGAGAGGTCCAGAGTGCGGAGGCTGTAGTTGCCGAGACCTTGCACTGAGTGGAAGGGGAAATTGGTGAGATTATTCCAGCTCAGGTAAACTTTCCGCAAGCCACTTAGCTTGGCAAAGGCATTTTCATCTACTCGGGTAATCCAGTTGTTGTAGAGCAGAAGCTCTTCTAAGCTCACCAGCGCATCAAAGTAGTGTGTCTTGACAGCATGTAGGCGGTTGGAGGACATGTCGAGGTGCCGCAGGTAGGAGGCATTGTGGAAGGCCTGCGGAGAAAGGTCTTTAATCTGATTGTGGCTCATGTGGAGGGCCTCGAGGTGTGGGAGGGCAGCCAGCCAGCGGTCGTGGAGCTGGGTGAGGGCGTTGTGACTGAGATCCAGCGTGGTCGCGGTGCGGGGCAGCGCGCGGGGGATCTGCTGCAGCATCTGCTGGCTGCAGCTCAGGAGGTCGGACGTGCAGATGCAAACAGCCGGGCATCCGCGGGGCCCGGGCAAAGCATGGAGAGCACGGCCGCGAGCACACAGCTCGAGGAATAGCAGCAGCTTCGCCAGCCACTTCCAGAGAGGGTCCACAGGCGCCCGCACAGCCATTGCGCAGGGCAGGCCAGCAGCCGGGGCTGAGCTGCCCCTGAGGCAAATACAGGCTCGACAAAGACTCGCTGGAGAAAATAAATAGAGAAGAATATGCTCTGCTCTCCCTGGGATCCCCCTGTGTTGGCAGGGGCGGGGAGGAGGGCTCTACCAAGCGTTTGCAGGTGCCGCTCTGCAGCATGGAAAGGACCCCGCTTCCAGCAGTGGGGCTTGAAAAGAGTTAAAGGGCAGCATGGCCCTGCCCAGCTTTCCCGCGGCTCATGCAGTGCGGCCGTGTACCTGTGCTCCGGCTGGCTGCGTGCTGCCTGGCACCCAGGTGCAGAGGGCTGGATGAGTGCCGGTGTCAGGCATCAGAGGAGCAGCAGGACCGCTGCTCTGGGCTGCGATGCTCCAGCGTGTCGAGGCAGTTTGCGGGGGGCTCCGAAAGCCTCCCCGCCTCCAGGAGCCGCACAGCCCAGGAGCGCAAAGTTTCCGGGTGCTCGGCTCATGGCTAAGCACTGCCGCGGTACATCGCCCCGCAGTGGCCCGCAGCCTGGGGCGGAGGAGCAGCAGCAGCAGCTTTGGACCCAGGCGACCCCCCGTCTGGTGGCCGGTTCCTTCCTGCCCAGCATCTCCCGGAGAGCTGGGCTCGCTGCTGTGAGTGCGGCCCCGCTCCTGCCTCTATTTACGAGCTGGCTGCGAGCAGCGTGTGGGCCGGGCGGGATCCCATTGGTCCCGGCGCGGGGAGTGGTGGCCGCGGTGGCCGTGGCTGGGCAGTTTTGCACAGCGCAGCCCTCCCTTGCTGTCCCGCTAGTGGGCAGAGCGATGCGCAGCCAGGCTGGTGTTGGCAGGGGGCCATGCGGCTGGTCGCCTGGGGGGACTCGGATGCTTCTCTGACCCTCCAGCCTCGGCAGCGTGCAGCCTCCAACCCTCACGGTTGATAACAGCAAATTCAAAGAATTGTAATTTGTAATGCAGGCGTGGCAGATGCTCCAAGACAGCTAAAATCGCAGTATCAGCCTCTGGCAGAATGCCAGAAAAAAACCTGCCCCCCCATCATCACCTCCGGGACCCTCTGGGGTACAATCTCGCCCCTTCCCAGGCTCGGGGGGGGGGGATGGTGCAGGGCCTGGGGGTTTTCTGGCAGTCCCCCCAGCCTGCCTAGCACCCCCTCGATCTCTCACCTCTTGCATCCCAGTCACCCCCTACTCAATCCGTCAGGGATTCCCTAGGCTGGCGCGGCTCAAGCCCGGGGCCCCTGGCCAAGGCCACGGTGGCTGGAGGAGGCTGAGGCCGGCAGGTGCCCTGCAGAGTAGGAGGTGCTGGGAGCCAGCGGCTCTGGGCTGCCGGCAGGGATGGGGATGGGAGCATGGTGAAGGACGTACAGGAATGTCATTGCCCAGGGGCCGAGCTCTTTTAGTGGGAAGCGGATAGCTGGGCTGGGGAATTGGTTTCCATTAGGGCAGCAAATGGCTAATTTGGCCGCTGCAGCTGCTGCAAACCAAGAAGCTGTTAACCTGCTGCTCCCCAGTGTGGGCTGAGACTGCGACTACGACTGCTCCTGCGGATCTCTCCTTTGCCCCCTGCGTGGCTAGTGCTACCCTGGCCATGGCTCGCACCATGGCTATCCGCTTGCCCAAGGACTGGCCACAGTACTAGCTTTGCCCCTTGCTGGGGCCTGCGGATGGGGAGTCACTGGGCTGCTGCTGCATGATGGAGATGCAGGTCCCCAAGCCATCATCTCGTTCGTCCTCTGCCCCCCCCCCCCCAAATCCCTGCCAGCGCAGAGCTGGGGGGTTTCCTCACCCCCCCCCCCCCGGCCCCCCCATAGCCAGAGTGGACATATGTTTCCTGAGAAACGTGCCTTCATCCAGCCTGGCTGTCCCTGCTGAAGCTTGCAGTTGAGAGCCACGAATGCTCCCTCCTGCCAGTGTAGGACAGGCACCCACTTGCCTTTTGGGGGGGGGGGGCACCATGACTGGTCCCTGAGGTGCAGGCAACCACAAACTCTGGCACGCGGCTGCTGCGCTGCTTGCCAGCACGCAGGGCCAGCTCTCCTTTTACCCTTGCTGGGGAAGCCTGTGCAGCAACGCAAGGGAGCGCCTGGCTGCTTCGGCCGCCTTGCAGCTGCCTGTGGCTTGATCCAGGCACCTGAACACAAGGCCTGCAGGCTCAGCGCCCACTGACGCAGGGCATCAGTCCTGCCAGAGGCCTCTAAAGCCTCCCCAGCGGGGTGGAGGGGGAGAGTGGCTGCTTTTCGGCACGATCAGCTATGTTGGAGCATGCTCTCCATGCTAGATGCTGTGGGAAGCAGGGGGACACCCCCCCCCTTCCCACCCCCCCCCCCCGACTTGGCGCAGTGCCTGCCACACAGGCAGGCTCTGCAGGCAGCACGATGGGGCAAAGGGGCAGGGCGGAGGGGCGACCTGACCGTATCTGTTTGCAGTGCTGAGCGCGCGACGGCTGTGCTGCTGGTGGACCCCTGTTTCCAGCTGCGCTCCATCCAGTACCTGCTGGGCCACGCTGAGCCGTCGGCCCTGGCAGCAGCTCCCCCCGCCACAGAGAAGCGCCATTTCTCCCTGCACACCTGTAAGTGCTCGCCCCCGTCACCCCCCCACTGCAGCTGGGATGGGAGGAAGCAGCTTGCGCCATCCTGAGGCTGCTGGGACGCGTGGGTGCCCTGCAACCCAGTCCCAGCTCAGCCCAGGGGACGGGGGGTGGATGGGCCTGCAGGTCCTCATCGCCCCTGCTGTTCCCCAGCTGGCGCTTAGGCCAGCAGGGCTGGAGCTAGTCCAGACACCCAGCCACTGACCCAGCGCTGGGTCAGTGCCCTTGTTTGCTGGCAGTTTGAGCAGCATCCCTGGCTGCATTCTGCACAAGGACTTTTGCAGCAGGTGTGTGCCCAAACCCAGGGCAACCTGTCCCCAGAGCTGGGATTCCCTACCCCCAAAACAGGGATCCCTGCCCCAGCTGGCTCATGAGGGCAGCCCTGCTCCCCCTCCCCCCCCCAACGCGGTGCCTAGTGGCCTTGGGGCAACCCAAGGGCCGTCTTCCCACACACACACACCCCCCACTTGGTTTGTCTCCACAGACACGGATTACATCAGCACCGAGGAGCTGGCGAAGGTGGACAAGATGCTGAGCCACCTGAGTGAAGAGTCCAAGCAGGCAGCTGCTACCACCCTAGTGAGTCCCCCCCCCCCCCCCCCCCCCCCTTGCACACCGTGCATGGGCCCCTCTGCACACAGCCCAGCCCCAAGCTGGACCTGCACCCAGGGCTGCTGGGCACAATTCCCCCTCCCAGCTCTCCAGTCCCAGATCTTGCAGCTCGTGTCCCACCCCAGCTGAGACCAGCCATCAGGGCAGCTCCACTCTGTTGTGTCCTGCCTTTCAGAGCTGCCCTTGCTTCCAGGTGGAGCTGCCAGGCAGCTCTGGGGTGCCCAGTTTGTCCTGCCACCTGCTAACCGCCTGGCACTTCCCCACAGCCTACCAGTGAGGAAGACCTGTGCCCCATCTGCTACGCACACCCAATCTCGGCCATCTTCAGACCCTGCTCCCACAAGTCATGCAAGTGAGTAGAGCCTGTGCGTGCTGGGGCCTGGGGCTCTGCTCAGCCCCCTCAGGGCAGCTGCTAGCCTCTAGCTCACCCCGTGTTTCAGGGAGAGCTCACATCACTGTTTTTTACCCTCTGTCCCAGAGCCTGCATCAACCAGCACCTGATGAACAACAAGGACTGCTTCTTCTGCAAGGCCACCATCACAGGGGTGGATGATTTCACCAAGCCATCCAGCTCGTAGCACCTAGCCCCACACCCTGGGCTCCCCTGGCTGAGCGGGGTGCCCTGCAGTGCTGCACACCAGCTTCTCCCCAGAAGGTCCCGCTGCCCTGGGGTCACGGTGCCCTCACCCACCCAGGCTGCCTGTGATGGCAGGGCTCACTCAGCCCACAGGCGGCTGGCCGCTGCCTCTGGCTGAAAGGCAAGGAGCGAGCTAGGGCCAGGGCAGGGGGACTGGAGGAAGGGAGAGGCTGGTTCAGGGGAAACCTGATGCTGGGCTGTGGGTCCAGCTGAGAGAGCACAAGGCCTCATCTCCCCAGCAGCACAGGGGCAGGTGCAGCAGCACCACAAACCGCATGTGGCAAGCAAGGGACCTGGGCTCCCTCAGCCCCAGGCCGAGCACAGGGCCATGGCAGGTGTAGGAAGGGCTGGGCGTTTGTGCTGTGTTCAACTCGCCCCTGGACGGGGTCTGACTTCATGAAACGGAGCATTAAATTATTCTTCCTTACATGGTGCCCTGAGTCATGGGGAGGGAGAAGCTGGGCCACATCTGGTGAATAGCCCTGGCCCTTGGGCCCTGCTCAGACGATGGTCAGAGGTAGAAGGAAATATAAATATTTAATCCAGTCAGAGCTAGTAGCCGGGGGCTGCTACATGATGATGCGCGGCTCCGGCACAGACTCAGCAATGGACTTGTGCGGCAGCACGTTAGCCCCATTGAGGTAGAGCTCATCATTCACAATGACGTCCTCGCCCAGGACCGTCACGTTCTCCATGCGAACCTGCTCAAGAAAGGTCTTGTTACACTTGTACCTGCTGCAGGGCATGGGTGCCATGGGCCCAGTCACATCCGCAGGTGCCTGGCCCTGGCAGCCCACAGCCTGGGGTGGTGGGAGGTTTAAGAGCTGAGTTCTGCTCCCTTCTCAGGGCACTGCAGCACTCTCTTACCCACTGCCCCACAGAACAGCTCCAACCCACGATGCAGGATTCCAGCCAGGAGTGGGAGCGGATCCGGGCCCCCTTCAGCACTGTGCAGCGCTTGATGCGCACACCATCCTCCACCACCACGCCAGCCCCAATCGTCACGTTGGGGCCGATGATGCAGTTTGCCCCGATCTTGGCGCTGGGGTCCTGGAAGGAAGAGGAGATGCTCTGGGGCCAGGCTTGTGGCCAGGGTGCTCTGCTCAGGCCCAGCACTGCTCAGCGTGTGCTGCCTCAACACCAGCATGTGCCGAAGCCTTGAGGACAGGCGCAGTGACAGGAGGGTGCAGCTTAAGGGTTGCAGTGAGGATGGCAGCAGCCACCTGGCCCTACTGGAAGGGACAGAGAGAGCCCACAAAATGTGGTCTAGGGCCAGCAATGGGCTAACACTTACCACCAGCACATTCCCTACGATACCAGGTCCTGAATGCAGCCTTTCGGGATGCTGGGCCCGCAGTGCCTGCAGGTACATGCACATGCCCGTGAGGAAGTCCTTTGGCTGCCCAATGTCCATCCAGAAGCCTGCAGGGACAGAGTCACAGTGACAGTCTCCAGCCCAGGGGCAGCAGTGGAGACAGGACACTTCTGTGCAGCCCACGCTACAGGCAGCACCTTACCCTGCAGCTCCATGGCATAGAGCTGCCCCTCCTGTGCCATGGCCGGGAAGATCTCCTTCTCAATGGAGGTGGGCCGCAGCTGGGGGGACATTTCACAGGGTTGAGCGGGGAACGCAGCTCCGGCACTCTGGCCCAGCCTGGCCCCCAGCCCCTACCTGGATGCGGCGCAGGATACCAGGACTGAAGATGTAGAGGCCAGCATTGATCTTGTTGGACACGAAGACGCGTGGCTTCTCCACGAAGCGGCAGATGCGGCCAGTCTCTGGCTCGCTCACCACCACGCCGTACTTGGCCGGCTCCTCCACGCGGGTCACAACCAGCGAGCCCTCACCGCCGTGGTGCCGGTGGAAACAGGCCAGTGCCGTGAAGGGGAACTCGCAGATCACGTCGCTGTTGAGGACAAAGAAGGGCTCCCCGTCCTCGGCCAGCAGGTCCCGCGCCAGCGCGAGTGGCCCCGCTACCGTGGCCCATGAGTGATGCCACATGGCCCAGGGTCAGCTTCATCCACGGGTCCTCCTGCTGCTGCCTCTGCCCATGCCGGTGTCCCTGCTCCCCCATCAGCCGTACCTGTGCCCATCCCAATGGCCCCAGTCCCTCCAGTCCTACCTCTGCCCATCCCAGTCCCCGAGCCTGGCCCAGCTCCGGCGTCTCCGATTCTACTTGTGCTTGCCCAGTGTCCCCATGGCCCTCCGCCACCCGTCCTGGTGTCCTCGGAGTGCCCCAGCGCGGCCCGGCCCTGCTCCACAGCCCTCCCCACATCTCCGAGCGACCCACGTTCCCTGCTGCCCCCGAGCGCCCCGGCCCCCAGCCCCGCCCACGGCTCCCGGTGGCCCCGGCCCAGCAGGTCCCGCCGCCCTACCTGTGCCCAGCGGCTCCTTCTCGTGAGACAGGGAGATGCGGATGCCGAGCTGCGGGGCACAGAGCGGCCGGGTGAGGGCTCTGCGGCCGGGGACGGGGCCGGGGCCGGGGCTGCGGCCGCGCCGGGAACGCCCTTACCCGCTGCTCCTGCTCCCGCATGGCGGCCTCCAGCACCTCCGACATGTAGCTCACAGCCAGTACGACATGGCTGACGCCGGCCTGCGGGGCAGCGAGCGGGTCAGCCGGCGCCGCGGCCCCCCGCCGCCCGGCCCGGCCCAGCCCAGCGCGGCGCGGCGCGCACCTGCCGCAGCGCCTCGAGCTGGTGCAGCAGCAGCGCCTTGTTGCAGAACTCCACCAGCGGCTTCGGCGTGCTCAGCGTCAGCGGCCGCAGCCGCGTCCCGTAGCCGCCCACCAGGATCAGCGCCCGCATCCCCCGCCGCCGCCGCCGCCGCCACCGCGGCAACCGCCACGTCAGAGCGGCGCGCGCCTCCCGCGTCACGGCCCGGGGCCCCGCCCGCCGCCTGGCAGCGCCCCGGCGGGGCGGGGCGGGGCAAGGAAGGCGCCCGCAAGCACCGCGGGGCGGGGCGGGGCGGGGCGGGGCGGAGCAAGGAAGGCGCTCGCAGGCGGGGCGGGGCGGGGCGGGGCGGGGCAAGGAAGGCGCCCGCAGGCGGGGCGGGGCAAGGAAGGCGCCCGCAAGCACGGCGGGGCGGGGCGGGGCGGAGCAAGGAAGGCGCTCGCAGGCGGGGCGGGGCAAGGAAGGCGCTCGCAGGCGGGGCGGGGCGGGGCGGGGAAGGCGCCCGCAAGCACCGCGGGGCGGGGCGGGGCGGGGCAAGGAAGGCGCCCGCAGGCGGGGCGGGGCAAGGAAGGCGCCCGCAAGCACGGCGGGGCGGGGCGGGGCGGAGCAAGGAAGGCGCTCGCAGGCGGGGCGGGGCAAGGAAGGCGCTCGCAGGCGGGGCGGGGCGGGGCGGGGAAGGCGCCCGCAAGCACCGCGGGGCGGGGCGGGGCGGGGCAAGGAAGGCGCCCGCAAGCTCGGCCGGCCGGGCGGCGGCACGCAGCCACGTGGCCGCGGGGGCGCCGCTGCGTTAAGGCCACGCAAGGGCAGCGCGGGGCAGCCCCCGGTCCCCCCCGGGGCAGGGCCCGGAAAGGAATCCCTCATTTGAGGGGCAGGGCAAAGCCCTGCTTCGGGGGACAGGGAAGGACAACGCAGCTTCCGCCCCCACACCCCAACCCCCCTGTAGGGTAGGTTTTTCCACGTAGGCTGGGGTTTTTCTGTGTCTTCACTCACACACACACTCACACACACTGTTCCCTGAAGGTGCGACCAAGCAGCATGGAGGGGAAGCCACCTACCACCAGAGAATTTACCTCAGGGAGCACCAAAAAGATGAAGGTTTCCAGTGATGAATCTGAGCCTTTTTAACCTCCATCCCCACGAGGAAGACAAGGAGACGGGCTGAGACATCCCTAGAAGGTATTTAAAGCCTTAGCTCCACCTAAGGCAACAAGTCCTGCGTGTGTCAGCTTCCCCCAGGCCAGCAAGCAGCACTGCCCACCGAGCCAGGAGGCCAACTCTCGCAGCCCAGAAAAGGGGAAAGGGCTACACAAAATTTGGTGAGCCATGAATCTTATTTTGGGGAAAACAAAAAAGCTGAGAACAGCAGCAAAACTAAGGACAGCCACTGTACTGGAAGAGACACATTGCCACCCCAGCATCTCCAGAGAGTTTCTGCTCAGAGATCCAGCCCAGGGCTTTGGTAGGTGCCAACTGACATCTGCCACCAGCCCCTTGCAGCTGGAATTTAGCATCTCCAAGTGAGACCAAGAGACCTGAGTTCATCTGTGCTTTATTGCAGAAGAGCAGTTCCCCCAGCACTGCTAAATGGCCATTCCTCACCCAGAGGTGGGCTGTACCACCAGCTCCGCAGCTGCTCTCAACGCAAAGAGAGGAACTCACCAACTTCCCTAATGCTCTTCCGGGGCTATGCACTATTTCAGCTTCTCCCACCCAGTTGAGGAGTGCAATGACTGTGATTACCCACAATTGGGAAGCAAAACAGGTATATATGTATGCTAAACCACACAACACACCCAAGCACCTAAGTTTAAACCATCTGCAGCTCTGCCATCTGGCCCAAGACCTCTCAAGACCATGTGGAAGGCAAGGTCCAGAGCCCATTCAAGCATGTCCTCTTGACTGGAAGCTTGGAGGACTTATTGCTACCAAAGGCAGCTGTGCTTTATGATCACACCACGTAGAAAATGCAGTAATGCCACAACACGGACAAAAACAGATCCTTTAATTTTTTTTTTTTTTTTGGTTCTCCGTGAAACACAAACAGGGTGATTATTCATGTAAAAACAAACTGGTTTCAAAGCTATTTACAAGCTGTGGAACTCTCATCTCAATGGTCCAAAGGGAATTTGAAAGGCAGCTCCAAAGGAGCACAGGAAGCATGCTGTGTCCCTTCACATCTCACCACTACCAGATGCAGATGCCCACACTCAGAAAACACACACTCCCTCACAGCCTGGCTTCTTCAGGCTGAATGTGGAGAACATGCTGGGGGGGGGGCGGGGGGAGGCAGGGGGGGAAGGGACGTGACACTGAACTAAACCCAAGATATACCACGCACCCAGAAGCCAAAAGGAAGGAGTACAGTTAGTTTCAGTGCTAGGACTGCCATGAGGGAGGAGTGAGCCTTGACAACAAGAGAAAACATCACTGCAATAAGTGGCAAAAGGGAATGCTGAAAAAAATCAGTATTTGCACTACATGGAGACATTCCCTCAGGCGCAAATGCCCTGCTTGCCCTGCCTTCCCCAGAGCAAAGCCCGCAGGAGGTGAGGACACTAATGCAGATGGCTGCAATGCATGAAACTGCCCTCTCACTGCACTAGGGTCAGGCAGAGCCAAGGATGTTAATGTGGCTTTTCTAGTGGCATCTTTTATTCCAGCTGTTTGAACAACTTCACTCCCTCTTGCAAACCTTCTTCCTGAAAATTGCAGGAGCTCTGCCTTGCCATGCAGCTACTCACAGAAGTAACCTAGCAAAGGGAAGAGTGGCATGAACGAGCGTCCTCATCCAGAAGGCTGGAGGGGACCAGCAGCTTTCACGCAGCCAGGCGACAGGCAGGTATGTTTTCGGACAAAACCTAGCACTTCCCCTGCCCCCTTCCCCATCCAGTGCCTCACACCTCCACCTGCTGCAGCAGCTACAGCTGGTGGTGACTTGAGCACAAACACTTTCCAAGTAGACTGCCCCCACACAAAGCCTGTATGCATGCTACATGCAGGGCAAGTATTCTCCAAAAGACGCTTTCCTGAATGAAAAAATCCTGGCTTTGCAGATACCCAGGTAAAGAGTTTCTCAGCCAGTTACTGTAACATCATGGAACAAGCCAGAATGACACCACAGAAGGAGCAACGAGGGAGTACCAGCACAGAAACACACTTGGGTGATGCAGACCTGGGGCACAGCTAACCTCAGTACAGGGTACCAAACATTAATGCCCTCATCAAGGGAGGCCGATGAGTAAAGCACCAGCTATGGGAGCCAGGCCAGGCAGCAATGCATGCCCCAGCTGGTTACCTCTTACCCAAAGGGATTATTTGGGGGAAAGACTGACTTCAGTAAAGCTCAAGCAGTCCAGAGACAGCAGTCACTGCTCAGCCAAGGTCCCCCTTGCTTACCCACCCCGCTGGACAATCTCAGAGGCAAGGACGGGGGTTCAGCCCTAACCCTCAGCCTTCTCTTTCACCATCCCAGTGCAAGGACTTGTCAGAAGAGCAGGGGCTGTATGGCAGAGGGCCCAGCTCCAGGAAGAGGACAGCCTCAGCTGCAGTACCTCGGCTCTGTGTCGCTAAGGAGATACTTTCCTACAATCTGCGGGACCAACGTTACACAAAGGGAAAGACTGAAATGGTCCGAAACGCCCCACTGCACTGCTGGGGTCACATTAACTTGCTACAGATACTATTGCTAGCCCATGAGCTGAGTTCTTGCTTGGTCAGTGGTCCAAGGCAGAGTTACTCTCGCAGAGCCCCCGTGCTTGCCTGCGCGCAGGCCTGCCCATGCCACCCTGCCCACTGGAGGTGCACAAGATGGCAGGGGAGGCGAGCAGGCCCCAGGCTCGAGCACAACTCAAAGCGTGTGGCGCTTCCTCCCTGCCGCAGCTCTGCCACAGGTTGCATTTGGTCATTTTATTTCCATGCTTGGGTTGATTATTCACAGTGCCCAAACATAAGAAAAAGGCAGCATCAGAAGCAAAGCCCCCAGTTGGCAATACCCAGGGCAGAGCTGGCGACACCAAACGCTAACACGCAGACCAGCACAAGTGTGCTGCTCACTGTGAGCCCCATAGATGCTGCTTTTACTCAAGCACCCTTTCCAGATCATCCAGGAGAGTTTCAAGCTAAAGGCTCTCCTGGGGGCTCCTGAGGCAAGAGGCTCCCCAAGCCAGAGCTCCAGCCCTCTCCAGCCCCCTGAAGAGCCCTGCTCTCTCCTGCTTTCTCTTCCCTATGTCCAGGTCCTCCCTGCAGAACGCACACATGATGAGCGAAGCCCCAGGACGCCCAGCAGGTATCTATGGAGTCTCCTCCAGAAGGCAGAGCTAGTGCGGTCAAAGCCATCTGGTAGGCACGAGGAGCTCTTCCATCCTGCCTCCCCTTAGCTCTTCTATCCAAGTACATTTAAAAACAATGGAGCAATACAATTGTTTAAAACCAAAGTTGTCTGCTTTTTCCTGTGGTAGTAGGTGGTCTTATTTGCTCCTGCCACCAGGACAAAAATGAGAGGCAGTAGCCCAGGGCTACTGGTTTTCCTCGCGCATCTGTTCCATGATGTTGATGAGGCTTTCCAGCCCAAATACATAACCCACATCAGGTCCATCATGCACAGTGGGGTCATCACGAAAGCCTTTGAAGGTGCTATGTGCAAAGTCAATCATACGCACATCCACCTTGGGCTGGGCTGAGGAGCTGGGCTCTGTGCCGCTGCCATCCTGAAGGCTCTCAGAGAGAGAGCTGTCTACCCGCTTCAGGCGCATCTCTGCCCGGCGCTCCACAAACATCCCCGCCCTGCTGTCTTTCCCATCGTAAATGATGAGAAGGGAGCTGGAGTAGAAGCGGTAGGAGGCCTGTCTCTCCAAAACCGCCTTCAGACTTCGGAGTTTGGCGAGGACAGGCTCAAAGAGGTCCTTGCGCAGCTCTAGGCCATTGTGGAGATACTGGTAGAGGGCATTGCGGAAGCCCTCGATGGAAAGACCGCGTCCATAGTATTTATTCCTGCATAAGTAATGCCCTGTGTCCAGCTGATAGACCTAGAAGGCCAAAGGAAATACACATCAAGTAGGAAGGACAGGTTAAAGCAATATACAGATAACCTAGAGCTGTCTCGTACTGACAGGACAGAGGGACCTTCTTACATCACCACCACCACTCCCATGAGTGAGTAGAAAACAGCTTTGCCTGTTCCTTGAAACCCAAAGCACCTTATGGGTGCATCCCATGGGCACGTTGCCTGCCACAACCAAGGTGTCCAAGAACCGCTTCCCTCCCAGGGGGCCTAAAGGGCAGCTCATCAATCTGAGTGTCCCCAAGAAGTGAGACACAACAGGCCCTGAGGCTTAAAGAGCCAAGTTCTGTGGCAACTTCTTCAGCAGTGAGGGCTGCCTATATGTATTATTGTCATGTGGCATATATTAATGAGGGGCCCTGATTGCTTCGGAGCCTGTGGGCAGGGATCTACATTACGAAATACTTCTGCAGGTGGGGAAAGGAGCAACTGTATTCTACAACAGCACTACAGGCAAATCCTTCTGTTCAGGGACTAACCACAAGAAAAGATGAACTTGTAAACTCCCAGTACAGAAGCAAATGTCAGATGCTGCTGAAAATGAGATACTCCCCGCCTTGCTGGGAATTGCTATTCTAGCTAAACACTAAGCCACAGAAACACAGGCCTGCTAGTTTTTATTTGCAAACCCCAAATTCTCAGTGTAGAAAACAGCTTTGGATAAAAGCAGGTGCTGTCTTTTTGTAGGCTTAGAAAAGAATACAAAAAGCATGTACCACGAACACTGGTGTACTTACCTGAAGTGGGAAGACTCATGCTCATGCTCAGCAGAAAGCACTTTACTAGAAGCTCTAATGGGGCTGGGAAAAGGAATGTGCAGCACACGGACCCTTGGGGATCCCTACCTGCATCCCACACACGCGCACACCCAAGGTGGCGGAAGTACTCTGTTCACACTTTTTCATCTGCCGAGCAGCCTTCTCCTCAGAGGCATCATCTCCATGCTGTCTGGTCCCCATCTTCAGATCAAGTACACAGGGAAACTTGAAATGATGCACCACATTCTCCAGCAAAAGGAACTCTGGGAGACTGTCAAGGAGAGTTCATCTGTCAGAGATGCTGCTCCTCAGGGCAACCACAAAAGGAATTTGGGCATTCTTGACTGAATCATGAGACAGAGTAGGGCAACAAACAAATAGGAACTGAAGAACAGACAGAAGAAACTGGGAGGGTAAAGAAAAGGACAAAACCCAAACAGCAGTACACAGGTTTTGACACACTTAGCAGAAGTGTGGAATGCCTAACACTAAATTAGGAGATCACACAAGAGGCATACTGGACACTCAGCAGGAAGAAGGCAAGGAACAGAACACTAATGTCAGGAAAGACACAGTATGGCCAGTAAGAATTGGTAACAAATTAAGGGAGAGCTTAAAAATCAAATCAGATTAACAATTCAACCATATTGATAAAGAACACAGAATCCCCACTGACTAAAACTCAAGGCTCAAGTAATAGCAACAGTACTGTTATTATTGGCCTGACCAGAAGAGCAACATTGACCAACACACTGGGGGAAAGTGGAGAAGCTACAAAGGCAAGAATCCTAACAGCAACGGGAGTCTTCAATTACCACCACACGCAATGGGCAAACCTTATATTATGCACAATGCTGAGAACAAACCTGGGATAATCAATGCCCATGCATGGAGCAGCTCATCCCAAAGGGGAAAAAAGAACCACCATTAACTTTGCCCTGAGTAGCGCTGCAGGACATGGTTCAATACATTACTCTGAAATGGCAATCACAGCACAGCTAGATTAAACTTGCAGGGAAGTTTACTCTGCACAAAAGCCAAGAAAATTTATCAAAAATTGTGTTTGGTTTTGAAAGAGGAACTACATAAAAACAAGGAAGTACGTTAAAGGGACAACTGATGGACAGCTAAAAAGAATTACATCTCTGCAAGTGCTGTGGACACTACTTAAAAATTAAAATCTGGAGGCCTGAGGCACACATTTGAGAATGGGAAAATGGAAGCCTATGCTTTTAAAATGAGGCAGAAGGAAAAAAGCTATTAAAAGCAAGGTTGCCTCTGTGTGAGGAGAACAGAATCAAGTTCCGGTAGGTAAAAACACAAGCTGGCAAGTCAAACACAAACATATGAGGAGTGATTCAGCAAGGCACAGAAAAGAGTAACAAATCCTTTTTCAACCACGTGAGGAAGCCATTCAGACTATCTGAAGGGTTTAAAGACAATCAAAGAGTAAAAGAAGCTATCAGGATAATAAAAATTAAAAAATAAAAATAAAAGGAGACCCTAAGAAGAAAACCAGGATGAAAGCTTTGCTCCTGCATTTACTGGAGAAGAGCTTAGGGGGATCTCCATGCCAGAACTCTTTCCTGAGCTGAGAGAATTGTCTCAGACTGAAGTGCCAACAGAAGAGGTCACATGTCCAACAGACAAAGAGTAACAAATCACGAGAGCTGGATGGTCTCACTCAAGAGTCCTAAAGGACTCAAGGCAGAAAAACTTGAATTAAATGGAACGTGTAACACTCATTTAAAACTGCCTTAGCACCACAAGATAAAGGGGGCTACTGCGACACTGATTTTGAGAGATCTGGGGAACTACAGACTGATAGAAGCACACCAGACAGCTCAGCAGGAAACTGTAATAAAGAACAGGGTTAGCAGACACATGGATAAATATGACTTATCAGGGAAGGATCAGCATATCCGTTGTAAAAGAAAGTCACACCTAGGGTTCTCTGGTAACTTTGACAAATGAGGTGTCAAACTGAGGAAGCCAGCACGGATTAATCCTGAGACATCTGACATGATGCCTTATCAGAGAGGCCAAGCAGCAGATTGAGGACTCGGATCCTTACAGAGACAAAATAGTTAGAAGAAGGAGGAAAGGAAAAGTCTGGGGATGTTCGACTGACCTCACAGCCAAAGTCACCAGTAAGGTCTTTGCGTGGAGACCCATGCTCTTCAACAAGTGATCCAGAAAAGGGAATGAACGGCAAGATGACAAAGTTTGCTGACACTACCAAGTTACTCAAGGTTGCAAAAATGAGAAACAATTGTGGAAAACCCCAGACAGCCCTTACGAGGCTGACTTGGCCATTAAATGGGCAGACAAAATTCTCTAGAGTTAACATGTGAAATGAGGCACATAGGGAGAAAAAAATATCCTAGATTAATGTATAAAGCAGTGGGTTTTAAGACAACTATAACCAGTTAGGAATGGTATCTTGGGGTTTACATTAAGTAGTTTTCATCAAAACATCAGTTCATTGCTGAACAGCAGCTAAAACAAAAGAGAATGCTAGGAATTATGAGGAAAAGGAGAGAACACATCATTATACCCCTGCAGAAGTCTCTGGTTCACCAGCACCTTCAACAGTGTGCAGATCTGGTCACCATCTCAAGAAAGATACAGTGGAACTGGAAGATACCCAAAAAAGGTGACAAGGACAATCACAGGTACAGAGCAGCTCCTCCCAAGCAATTAGCAAACAAGCTATACCTGCGTACACTGCTAGGCAAAGCCTGACACAAAAAACTCCAAGAGATTTTCTAAGCATCAGTGTCAGACATTAGTGCCACTGTAAGGGAAGCATGAAGGAGTAATAAAAAGAAACATGTAATATAGCTTTTTTTGTGCAAAGGATGGGAAAGGCATATTCTCAGCATGGAAGCCAAGGGAAACACAGGCCTAGCTGCTTCCAGCAGCAAATGTGTAGGCCAGCACAGCAGTGGCAATCTGATACACTCAGTTCCACTTTCCAAAGGATACTATAGAGTTTTCGGTCCTTGGACTCCGATCGCATGCGGCTCAGCTGCTGCTTATGACAGCGCAGGCTCCAGGGGTTGTAGGTGATCTTTTCAGAGCTCAGACCGCTGTTCCCATCCAACATCTGAAATGGAACATCTGAATGGATGTGCAAGTCCACTCTGGGACTCTTCATTTCCTGGATGCTGCTGATATAAAGAACAGAACAAGCTTGTCTGTTAGAATCTATACATTCTCCAGATATTTACAACAATTGCACACAAATCCGCCTCTTGCACAGGACTGTCTCCTGTCCCTTCTCCTGTTGCACACTTCACACAATAAGCCTGCCAGCTTCCTAACAGCAAATCCTCACTTACATGCTAGGCTTCAGAACCATGCTCAAAGGTGCTGTCTATCTAACATCTATGCTAGGTTGTACTGTACTTGACCAAATAAGCAGGAACATCATCTTTCTCAGGGGAGCTCATGCCGTGGTGATGAGGCAAAGATCTATATTCTAGGTACCCCTGGAAGAAACCTCTGGATTGGTGACCAGACGGAGTGAAGAGTGTTTGAATCATCTCCACATGCTTTAAAGAGAAAAAGCAGAAGTCTGGGTGGTTTTTATGTGTGTTCATTTTTCCATGAGTAGGAAATCCTTGCTCTTGTCTACTGGCCAGCACATGTGAAAGGATTCACCATCTTGTCCAGCACAGTTTTGACTGTGAAAGGTGAATTTATTTTAGTAGCTTACCAACGCAACAAGCAGAACAAGCTGGAATATTTACAGTTAGTCCTTTGGTTCCAAATCCAATCAAACAGCCAAGGTCTATCCTGTGTCAGAAGCACTTCATTTGGACACGTTTGTCCTGCATGGGACAAAACTCCCGACAAGGCTTGCAGTGCCATAGTCTGTGCAGCCCCCTGGGCTAGCAAGTGCAAGACAGCCAAGCTATTGTGTGAAAGCACAAAATACCCTCAGTGAAGAAAGCACTAGTGCTGAAAGGGGAAGAGAAACTGTGCACTCACTATATTTTCATTGGGCCCCCAAAGCTTTTACCTTTCAGTGCCGTCACTGGCCAGGCCAGGTTTTTCCTCCTTGTGCTCAGTGCCGCTGCTTGATCTATGAAGACTCCGACGTGAGTGCTTGCGTCGTGGCTGGTCCCTCTCTGGCATATCATCCTGTTCCAAAGCCTCATTCTCCACGTAAGGATATGCCACCAGGTTAATGTAGCCATCACTGTCTCCCTCAAAACAGACAGACACCACACCTGCCAGAAAGAAGTGACACATCAGCCATTCACAACAGTTATTTCCCAGGGAAGGTAATACACAGTCAGCAGCATCCAAATGTACAAGAGAACAGAGGAAAAAAAAGAGATCAGAAGGTAGCAAAACAAATCCAGAACAACGAAAAGAGGTTAAAGGACACAAGGGGAAAACTCAAACACTGTTAACGGCAAAGGAGAAATCCCTCAAGCAGTGCCCTATGTCACTACCTGAGCAAACAGCCAGCAGGGGCTGGCAGCACAGTGGGGAAAGCTGTGCCATCCACAGGAAATTAAGCACATTTCAGTACACGGGGCTTTTAGCCCAGTGCCCTAACAACTTACTGAGCTGTGTTAGTGAAAGTGCAGCTGGTATGTTGAGAGAAGTGATTATTCTCCTCTCTTCAGTCCTGCAGCCCCCAGTGCAAAAGGAATGTCAAACTGGAGAAAGTCAAGTGTAGGCTACCAAGATGAGGGGGCTGAAGCATATGAAATATGTATGTAGCTCCTTCAGGTAAGTATGTCCTGCAGAACTGTTTCTGCTGTCTACAAGGACATCCCTTGCCAGAGAGCAGTGTGCTTTCTCCGCTTAAAAAAAAAAAAAAAAAAAAAGTTCTCCAGCATCTGAGTTATGAAGTACAGAGTTTTAAGGCTTAGGTGACAACTGCTGCTTTGTACCTTAAGTCATCCAGTCTTGCAGAAAAGGGATCTGCAAGGTCCCAGGGGTCCCTAGTGATAGGAACAGGAGGTCATGAAAGCAAGACTACCTCAGCCAGGTGCAAGCAAGCAGGACCATCTTTGTCCTGTCCAATTTTACCTTCTGAAGGCTCCTCGAAAACACCACATTCCAAGGAAGGACAGATCTATACCTTCCACAGCACAGACTCTGAAGATATCTAACCAGCCAGCCATGGAGCAGAACAGCCAGCACTTCCTGTTAGAGTTGACATCATCATTTTTGGGAATCCCCCAGCCCTGAAAATGAGGTTATCAATCCATCTCCTAATTTGAAATGATAAAATCTTTCATTAGCTTGTCACCAGTCTCAGACAGCTGCCAGGAGTATCCAAAGCTAGATGTACCGAATCCAAAGATTCTGACAAAAGTGAGGAAGCCTTACACTGCTCAGCTGATGCAGGCCATCACACTATCATTCTCTTTCGTTATCTGCACATGACACTAACACAGGCTGGGAAAGCTCAGCAAGGGTTCAGAGCAATTCAGGACTCCAGTGTGTCACTATGTAAAATGCCAGTCCAAGTGCTCTGGCTACTTGGCCATGTTCCTCAACCCACCCTGATGAAAGGGCAGTCTTAGAATAATACCAGAATGTTCAAACAGGGAACGCCATCCCCAATATTTCCCTCCCCAAGAATAGTAGGGAAGGTTGCTGGCACTAGCAGGAATCTGCACGGCAGAATTCACAGATGAAATCTTGCACTGGGGTGGAGGGGCATGGGACATACCTTCAGGCTACCAGGAAGGTCCTCACTACAAGACAACAGGCTTCCATCTGGGTTATTAGCTTCATTAGTTTTAAGCATATCTCCCAAGGAAGGCCTGACATCACATCAATTCCAGTAACCGCACAGGCTCTCTGATGGGTTGCCGTATGGCCCAAGAGTGGCTTGAGGATACAAAAGGACCCATCTGTTCGAGATGGTATCTTTCATCCACGATCTGCCTACAGACCCAGGTAAGCTGACACTGCTTTGAGACCTTCAGGCTGTGTGCAGATCAAATGGCAAAACCCTGAGCAGATGGTGGTTCCAGCTGTCCATGAAGCACAGTCCTGCCAGAGCCATGCTGCGACAAAGTAGCAGAGGGAATCCGAATTCTAAGAGTCCTCCAGAATGCTACCCGCCACCATCACCATCCTGAATCTGAACATGCGGCCAGAGGTATATTGAGCTTTCTAAAGATAAAGACAAGCTGCCACCATTCTACAATGATATGGACACTGGAATTTTCCATTCCTTTGATGTGGCTGGGAACAAGGGCTTTACCTCAGTGCTGAGAAAGAGAAACTTCCTGCTTCAGCAGCTTTCTGATACGGGGCAGTAAAAGAGATGGGATGAAGAAGCAGTAAATTACTAGACTGGAGTGTGCAAATGCTCAGTATATTTATGACTTAACTTCATGTGCTCAAGGTCAATTGCCACAGTAATAAGTGATAACGCATCTATAACCTGAAGCTGCAGACTACAACCATCACTTTAGATTTAGAAAGAACAGCATATTAAACTCTGGATGCCTGCAGAAAAAGACATCCTCCTTTCCAAAAGCTCCTATCAAATTGCTAGCTTGCAGAAGAGGAAGAATTAAAAAATTAAAATCAGACAAAAAGACAGAAATGTATCGGTAGATCCAGGAAAATGAGAGCAGTCCCATGAAACAGACATCTCCATCCTGAAGTAGCAACAGGCCTCACCTTTGTACTCAGGTGTGAACTCCTTCATTTCCGGGGGCAGAGATTCATAGAAGCGCTGTTCTCTGGTAATTAGGGGCTTGCAGACAGTATGGTCATCATAGCGCATCATGCTGCTGTGGCCACCAACCTGGTGAATGAAAGGCTCCAGCAGGACCCCTCGGTCTCCAGATTGAGTGGCATTCTTGCCATACTTGCCCACTTCCATGGTTTGACAAACACACATTGCGTTGGGCACCAGTTGCACTCTTGGAGCATGGGGAGAGCCACATGGGCTGGGAGGAGTAGCTTGGCAATTGACAGACAGCCAACAGCTAAGAAATTCTGGCAGTTTGCTTCCTTATGATGATCTGAAAAAGAAAAGGAGATTCCTGTGAGTGGAAGACCACTTGCATTCACTCCTCATCTCCTAAGGAAAGTTTTTGGTTTATTTTTGGCATTTATTTATATCCATAACTGCTCCTTGTCCATTCTCAATTTACACCCTTCTTGTTCCAGCATGCTCTTCGTCACCTATTTCATCTTGTAGGTAAACACACACTAATTTGGAGGCAGTCTCATCTAGAGTTTCTCCAGTAGGACTGATAAGAGACAGGGCAAGAAGAAACAGTCAATATTTTGAGCCTCCCATCTTTGCAAAGTATTAGTTCCTTACTTCAGTTCATTTTATCAGTAAGGCAAAGTGATAATGGAGCACAAATTGTGAGCTACAGCACAATTAAAACCAAGCCAACATCTGCCTATCAGTAATGGTGAGATAACTAACACAAGCAGAACAAATACCTTTCAAGAATCTGAATTCTGCTCCTTGTGTCTTTGCATTTTTAAGATCTAAATGACTAAATAATTCCTGTTCATCTCCCACCATAACACTGTTTCTTCCTTTTCTCACTCCTTTCTTTTCAAGGCATGAAAGATTCCTGCAGTAAGTGGGCAGTATTCATTCTGTCATTGAGTATATGCTATATCCAAATGTATTCCCCTTGGATTCTTTTCTTTATTACGGCAAGTCCTTCGCAACAACAGCTATTTCCTGCTGCTTTTATAGCACCTACTTGCACAATAGGCCCATGATTTCTAGAGGTATGCAAGAGAGATTGCTAAATCTAAATGAGATTAAAAGTGCTTTGGAGAAGATAGTTGCCCCTTTAATGTTTGTAAAGTGCCTAGCACAGCCATAGGCTTATGGAAAACTAAAGAAGTTCATCATCTCTCCATATGATTTGCTCTTTCCAACTCAGTTCATAGCTGTTCCTGAGGCTGCTGGGGAAAACAGAGCACAGGATTTCTTCACAATAATAAGTTATCCAAGCTCTTTGGTACACAAACCATATGGCAATTAGTTTCTGAATTCATCAAATCTCTGGTTTCTTAGCACAGACACACCTGAGGGCAATATAATTAAAGCCTGACAGATCTCACAGGCCTGAACAAGGGACATGGTCTGGGCTGTTCCTCGTTTGGCCACAGGATGTCTCTGGAACTACACAACACTGCAGATGAATGGAAAGTCCCAGGATGAAGATGGGCTCTTCTTCCTCCCTCCAATTTAATCATGTAGAAGACGCAACTCAAAAGACTGCGAAACTAGAGGTGATACTTCATAACATGTTTAAACCAGTCTACCCAAAAGCTCCCAGCAACAGGATAGTGCTTCTCTCCCCTTGTCTGCACCTTCTTTCTCTCCCCCTCGCGCTGGATTTGGCGACTGTATGACTGTACGGTTTGGGCTGAATCATCTCACTGACCCAATGGAAAACATTTCCTTTTGTGGTTAGATGACGAGATCACATGACAGCATTCAATGAAAGAGGAAGAATATGAATATTAAGGGAGCTTTTAGGATAGGGACAGAGGGGGGGAAAGAGGAGGAAAAAAACAAAAACAAAACCAAAAACATGATGGTCCCTCTCTGTAACAACACACACTTAGATCAATCAAAGTATAATGTATCCTTCAAGGTCTCTGTCTCCCACTCACTCAGAGCCAAAGTCATAACACAAAGACAACACACTCTGGGTATCTCTTCTCTCTCTCTCAACTGCTATACCAACATGAAGAAATTTCAGCAGCTGAGACTTCCCTAGGTAGTTTTTTTAAGCTTGGTTTAATATCTGTGAACAAGCAAGGTGCCAGCACCTTGCAACAGATCAGTACTTTACAAATTTCAGACAAACGCTTTGCAGACTTAAATCTCCCCAAGCTCACACAGCTTTGTCTTAGATTCCGTTTCTTTCGTTTTCCCAATGATTAAAGCAGAGTTTTCAGTTATTCCAAACAATGTGGGGACAAACTTAATTTCACTTCCTTTAGTTTAAACTTTATAGAGTAAGACAGAAAAGAGATCCATCTGTGTGATAAGGGTAATTAACATACTCAGGAGACATGTATTTGATTCTCAGGTCTGCTACTAGTCTCAGTCTTCAGCAAAAGTCAATCACAAAATGTCTCAGGGTCTCAGTTTCCCCAGCAAGGAAATACTATTATCTCTATTCTACAGAAGGGAGATTAATCATATTCATTAGCTTCAGACACCCATAAGATGGGGATCACAAATACCTGTACACAACCACCTGCCAAGGCCCCTGCAGACTGTTCTCACAGTCAGAAGTGCTTCACCTATGGGCTACAGGCAGATTTTAGCCACCAAAACAACAGATTTGAGTCCTTGGCCTACCTTCAGCAGCTTTCTTTCCTAAAGACGAACAATAACCAATAATAAATCATCTGAATTATTCTGAGACCACTCATATTGTGGAGTCCCTCAAGCCTTCTCCACTACATGGCCTAGAGATACCTGTGACATGACTGAAGTGGTCCAAGGCCTCCCTGGCAAGTGAAAATGATGACAGGCTCTAACCAGTGAGAAGTGACCCAGGCTCACTGCCAACTACCGAACTGTCCCAAAGAAAAGCAAAAAGGCAAGAAGTGGCCTTTATGGACTGCTTTGGTGGTAACCTTCTGCATCCCATTACTCTTACCCACTAGCAGAACAGGAACAGTGAGCATGTCATCAATAGTCCCTGCATTTCAGGAAGGGTCATGCAGCAGCAGGTCAGAAGATGATATTTCCGCCAGCAAGATCCTTCGCATCTCTTCAGCAAACCACTGAATAACTTCAGCTGGCTCCCTATTAATTTCTTGTTACCTCCAAGAGAATTCATGTATGCAAAGGGGCAGTCCAGGCATGTTTGGTCCTCTGAACTATTAACAGCTCTACTCAAAGGGCAACTCAACATGACAAGTTTCAGATATGCAATCACATCTGTGAAGTAGTGACAATCGCAAAGAAAACATTCTGTGGCCATGATGCGAGAGAACAATCTGGGCACCAGGCGAGGGGAGAGACTCCAAACTTGGTTACAACTGCTCCACACATTCATCCATGCTCTCTAAAGAAAACAGCAATACATACAGTATTTTCCATGTACAACTGTACGTGAGCAAATTCTTTGTGGCAAGTGTATTTCACAGACTGTTTTTTTATGAGGAAGTTATCTACAGGACTTTCAAAAGGGACATGTTATGTCTCAAACACACAGCTTTGAGTCAGTCTGATGAAAAACACTAAGTAAAACACTAAGTAAAAAACATGGACACTATTGAGGAATAAAGACAGAAGAATCCCAGCAGCTTCAAACAATTATAAAACAGAAAACTATTTGAAGGCCTAAATATTACTCATCCTTCCTCTGTTAAACAAAGGCATTGGTTCAACTATTTTAGTTGGCCTCTTGTAAAATTTAGAGTCCTTGCAATTACACTGTAAAATGTAATGTGTATCTCACACAAATCAGCTTGAGAAAGACCAGTTCATCCAAGCAGGTCCTTTGGTACTGTCCCACATTTCCATTATACAATCAAACAGCAGTAAAACATTTAGGCTAATTTAGTATCCCCCTTCCCACATGCTGATCTATAGTTAGCAAGACAGATCACTCATTTTATCAAGCTGGACTTGGGGGGGGGGGGGTGTTCAAGAGCACAGTTATCTGTGATTACAGAACAACATACTGTATCTGATATTCCATTATCTTCCCCAGTAAAAAAAAAACTCGCCTGAAAGGGAACCAACTGTTACATTTAAGTCTACATGACTGTCAGCATATCTACTCCAATTTGTTTCTCAACTTCATGGCTCACAGTTTCAACACTAGCTTTTTTAGCAGGATGGGTATAAAGAATAGCAACAGACACCCCCCCCCCCCCAGTAACACCTAAAATCTTTCCAAAGAAAGGCCAGGAAAACAAAGATGAGGTTACTTTGCTCTTAAACCATGAAATGGGGTAAAGCCTGCCTTTAACACTGATGCTACCCTCAAGCCCAGCACACACCACTCCACAGAAACAAACAGCAGGGAGCTCTTCAAGATCCAGCCAGAGCAGTGTTAAAAATTACTGCCCCCTGGCTGAAAACTACCAATCCTCTTACCAGACCACCAGAATCAAGTGAATGGCTAGTTGCAACCAAGGGGAACTGGATGGGTGGAGAAGAATATCCTGGACACTCACGCATGTATGTGGGTGTGCAGAAGCAGAGGCCAGAAAGAACAGAAGTATAAGACACTTGTACAGGATCCCAGTTTTAGGCAATTTCAAACTTTGCAGCAAGACATCAGCTGTCGCAAAAATACATTAGCAAAGATGTTCCATATCAGAGACAGGAGATTGCGTGACCATCCCTTATCCACTCCGTTGCAGGTTAAACCCACCCCCAATCTGTAGCTTCATGGCCACTAGAAGACAGCACCAGCTTCCCAGAGAAGCAGCTGCACCCTCCTCTCACATTCATCCTTGTACCAGCACAAGAATTCATACAGCTGCACGACAAACTGGATCAAGACACTCATTTCTTTGCTGGGGTGCTTTCATTCAGATCAGGCTGCCAGTGTCACTCACTGTGCAATCGTACCAATGTCTGTGTTGACCCAAAGACGGAGGCAGCAAGAAGACAGCAGAAATGCCTGCTTCTGCCAGGTCACAGCTATCAGAAAACCACAGCCTGAGGATGCCAGCACAGGAACAAGGGAGTGGGAAGAGCAGGAATAGCTTATTTTAGTGGAATAACTTAAGATGACAGGGAAACTAGCCTCAGCGGTGACCACGCACTTGAGAAGAGGTGGCAGAGAGCTTCACAGCAACAGGCACGAGAACTTCTGCAAACCACACCATCATGCTGATGTTCCCAGTCTTTATAAGCTAAGTCTTGTATGGGAAAATGGGCAAAACTTCATAATTCACTACTAAAGCTATTTTCTACAAAAAAAGAAAAAAAGAAAAAAAAGAGGAGGGAGAACAAATGTTTAAGACTAACGTATTACACAGTGAGAAAGCTGACTGCATTAAGCGCAACTGACTCACACCTTCGTTGTAAGTAGTCTGCACAAGTCCGTCTTTCCAGTATTGTCTTCCTGCAGCTCCCAGGACTGTGGTTAGCCCTCAGGATCTGAGGTGCTGGAAAATAAGACAAAGAGATGGCCACTGAGGATTCTGGAGCTGGGCCACAGGGAAGGGATAAATACTGACCTCAAGTCATGCTGACAGAAGTTGGACTTTCTCTTAATTACCCCAAAGCAGTCAAAAGAGCATAATACTAAAACATCAGTACCTCAGGCAAAA
Source organism: Apteryx mantelli (assembly GCF_036417845.1). Taxonomy (NCBI): domain Eukaryota; kingdom Metazoa; phylum Chordata; class Aves; order Apterygiformes; family Apterygidae; genus Apteryx; species Apteryx mantelli. The sequence goes on along the minus strand of NC_089989.1, from coordinate 14,758,326 downwards.
GGACTAGATCATCTGGTCAACAGGTGCCTGATGATTGCTTGCAATAAGCTAGATCTAATCTCTTTGGCAATGTGCAGAAGCATTTAGTATCCATGCTGCAAAGTCCTGAGTTCTCCTGTCACGCTGGACTGAGTGACCCAACTTCTGTGGAAGCAAATCCAGAATGAGAAGCAACCATCTCCCACTGTACTGTGAGATAATCTTCCCAGCACAAAAGCCTTGCCTCTCTCCTGAGTCTCCATGCTGACCTGCAGGTCTGATACAGCTCTATTCTAGTCAGCAGAAGGTGGAGACCACCCTTGGGACCTGGGCATAAAGATGGGGCCTCTCCAGGAACCTGTGATAACATCCAGGACATAACCAGAAACATTCACATTTGGCCAACCTGATATCCTGGAAGCCACAAACCCCTGTGTCAGAATAAGACTTCCTAGCCTGCTTGAGCATGTAGCTTTCAACCCTGAACCTCCCCCTGCATTGTATCTAAGGCTTAAACTATTAGCAAATGCAGCACTCCTTGGACACAGTATCCTAACCAAGGCAAGCATGGCTCTTAAGATGAGGACCAAACAGTAGAATACTATCCTTGCACATAAATCAAAAGCAAAAAGCAAGCTTTAGGCAAAGCTGTTGAAAAAAAAGCAAGCCGAGAATGCTAACACTTGGGATGGTAGGGGAAGATCTGCCAGAATGGAGCACTCCTTCTAAACACGACAACTGAGAGGACAAGAACTGCTTTTAGGCATGCTCCACCACATGCCATGGACTGAACAAAAGCAAGCTCTATTCACCAAAAAATTTTCCTATCTCAGTGACAGGGCACAAATATACCAAATGCTGGAGTGTGCAGAGGGAAGGAGCCTAATTAAGATGGAGCTTGATTAAACTTACAGAAAGGATCATATGGAAAATAAAATTAAGCTTGTAACATGAGTACTTAGGCATACACTGCAATTCTTTCTCCTAGAGATTTGAAAGACAAGTTTGGCCATATTTATATCATATTAATCCCAAGACTTCAACACTTTTGCCAGTATCTTGTGAAACCAAGAATTATTTTCTCCTCTTCTGTTTCCTAAAGAAAGAACAAGAAGCCAAGCATTTTCGGCTTCTTCTGAATCAAGAGACCCTGATCTACACAGTTTTAACTATGGCCAGGATGCGTAAACCACTCAGTAAAACCAGTATCTAGATCTGGGGTTAAAGAAGGGTTTTGTCTTAGATGCCAGACTAGCAGGACCTGCACAGGCCCTTCTGCTGTCACCTACACATGAAGTATAGCACACTTTCAAGGAGGGATGAGATACTTAAATTCCTTGCTAGGTATCTCAATCCAAGGCACAGACAATACCTGTTTTCTCACACTGGCACGCTGCAGTTATAGCTTCTCATTTTTTATGACAAGTTTTAGCATACAATAGGGTGCTAGGAAATGTTTGTGATGTTTGGCAACCTATGGAACAGGTGCTCTGGAACACTCTGCGAACACCTGTTAGGCAGCTGTCTGCAAACGAAGGTAACTGAAGCCAGTGGCTCAGACGGCCTCTTCCAGCTTGCATTCCTATTCTGCACAGTGCTGTAAAGATGGCAGTTCTGGGGGTAACATCAGGCTGGGGTGTGGGAGAGGACTGCATATAACAGGGATATGGGTTGATTTAATTCCCCTGCTGCTCCTTTCTCCAAGCTTCCCCTTCTTTGCTGGAGACACGTAGCACACCGGCAGGAGGGCACAGGCTGCCTGAAAACCTGCCAGTCCTTATCACTGGTATCACTGTCACTGCAAAGATGAGGCTGAAGGAAGGTCCAGTCCTACTTACAACCACTCTTTCCTCTCCAGTAGGCAGCAAGGCATGAGAGCTGGGCGAGAGGGAGCTGAGCTGCCAAATCTCACTACACCCCACTACAAGTGCACACTTCCTCAAAGTAAAGGGCACCATCTCTGCTTAGAAACATGGGCCTCGATTCAAGCCTGAGAGTTTCCACAGCAGCAAGACCTCACTGAATATGTACCTTAACATAAGGTTGCTTTATCAGCATGAGCCCAGAAGATTTTCTTCCAAGCTTGTGCCCAGGAGAGCGGGGCCATCCAGTAACAGCTTTGCATTTTATAGGCAAGATGAAAATACGACACATGCTCCCTAGAGAATAGCTTAGGGAAGATCAATGCTTGTGAGGCCGCGTCACTCAGCTTTTTGAGTTAAATTTTGGCTTCTCTTCATCTCATTTACAAAGAGAGAGAAAAAAAGCCTGCATTGGATACAAGGTATTTTTAAACAATTCAAATGCAAACACTGTCATTCAGCACAGCTCCCAGATCCAACACAGTCAGAGAATTCATTTTCAGCAATCACAGACTATAAGAAATCAACTTGGCTCATCAAGGAAGGACATATCCCGAATTCACACCAGTGAAGGGAAGCATGGTAAACCCATCAGCAAGCAACTACAGCCCTAAAAAAATCACATCAGTCCCACTGAAGAGGCTTGGCTCAAAAAACTAACTTGGAAAGAATTTGCAACTCAACTTCCAGCCTGAAAAATAAACAGGGAGAACAGCTTCATCTCCTGCCTCAAAAATGTTTCAAGTTTTCATTAATGGTGATAGTAAAGCATATTTGCTCTTCAGGCACAGATCCTGGCCTCCTCCCTAAAACGAGGCCTAAATAAGCCAGCCCCCTAAGGAAATCTTGAAAGGCTACATGATTATGTAGGTAACTCCACCCAAATGCCTCCCTGCTCCACAAAGAGGACAGAACAACTATGCTGTCAGAGTTGAGTGTTAGGAGGAACGCACTCATGTGGAGGAGGAAAAGATGCACTTTGGTGTCAGCTGTGGGTACCAAATTCTACAGCCTCAGCAGCATCACAAGCTGAGACAGATGAGCAGGTAAACGTGCCACACTAACCTGCTGACACAGAGCCGGAGAACGGCTCACTGCTGGTGGTGCTTATACTGAACTAGAGGACAACATCACCCAGCAAGCAACTGCCGGCAGAGAAATGGAAGGTGTGATTTTGTGGCAATGCGCACAGTGCTTAGCGAGATGGACTGGCAGGGGGAACTGCTCAGTGCCAGAGGGGTAGCCCCACCAAACAGGCAAGAATCCACAGCAACCACTTGAGGGGCAAAGGCTCAGGTCTCTGGTTTGCATCAGCAGAAGGGCAAAGAAGAAAAACTGGTACCTCATAAGCAACCTCTTAGCCAGTCTTCTCCATGCTAAACAGGCTTCAGAAGTCTTCAGAGGTGCCAAGGTCAGAGCCAAGAAAGTCAATTTGGCCTAATCACCTACAGGGTAACTGCTGGCTCCAAAGCTGGAAAGATGCTGTCATCATACATTTGTGCAAGAAGCTCCAGAACTTGAGCTCCCACTCACACCTCCACACAGACTTGACAAGTAGGAACAGTCATGTTTCTTGGGCAGGTGGCCCTCAGGCTCCCAACCAGTACAGTACAAACACCTGGAACGTGGGCGGGAGGATGGGACAAGATCCTCCCAGCTTGCACAAGAACACAAGGAAGCCTTCAGTGAAGGCATCAAAATCTAGACAAGGAGAATACTTGTGCAGTAACAAAATCAATTTTCAGACTTGAGAGAATGGCTGATAGGAACTGAAAAGAACAGCTGATGTGCTGTTTCTTACCTGTCACATGTAAAAAGCAAAGCACAGGAACCAAAGTGTGGATTTAGCAAAGGGAAAAACAACCACCTTACTCGACTCAGGAGCAAGGGCACACATATACTGCACTTTCAGACCATATGCAAGCTGCCAGAGAAGAGGAGAAAGAAGAACAGTTTCAATGGGGAGGATTATTTAGCAACCAAGAGATGAAACTATCTCAACTCAAATTCTTGTCTTTAAATAAATAATAAATAAAATAAAAATTTTAAAAAAAAATCAATATTATGTTCAGACTGCTTTTGGCACTGACTGAGCTAACTCAGTTTCTAACTACTCCTTCAGTTATTTCCAGTTATTTCTTCAGACCATGGTTACACAGACAATCCTCTGGACAGCTGTGCCAGCATGAGCAGCACCCTCACAGTCCCTCTGCTGTGCTGGAACAAGTGCTTACAGACTCTTGGTGAATCAAATTAAGGAAATGATCAAGGTTAAAAATAAACTAGCATGTTGTGTGGGGGTTTTTTTGTTTTGTTTTGTTTTTAAAGGATTACTTTTCAACCCAGGTCAGATGCCCAGTCTATTGTGCAGCTGAACAAACAGTTGTTTCAGCACAAGGTGCCTGAATTGCTGATGGCTATCCTGCTGAATGCTCACATTTGCATTCCCCGTTCACCTCTTATTTCATGGCTGCTGTAGAATAGGATTAATTACTAAACTGAATGCATAGGGTATTTTATTGCTGCAGCTCACAACCTGTGTGGAAGGTCTTCTTTAATGAGACATATTGAGGTCACACTGATGAGTACCCTACAAGTAAGGCATGGCTACCCAGCTCCCCTGAGCTGCTATTTGTCCTGAATTTTATGTCATTTTGCAGTCTGCACATTGAAATAAAGTCATGACTAACAGTCACTGATGTGAATGAACAGCTTTGGGCCAAGTTCTGAAACAAACGTCTTCTAGAAATTGCATAACTATCTCAGTAATCTTCCATTCAAAAACTCAAGCTAACGTAGATACCCATCGTTTTGAAGACTGTGTCATCTGGGGAGTAGGAAGTCTACCTGCAGTTCTGCCAGGTCTTTGATTGCAGCTGAAAGTCAATTTTAAGAAGAAAGTACAAAAAGAAAGATGGAAAGCCAAATTAAACACTAAGCAATGAAGAAACGCTAGTACACTTTAGAAATGACCATGAGAGAAACAGGCTGAAGGTTCTTTTCCCAAATTACCAGTTCAAACACTACTCGAAACAAAAACAACTGAAAATACTTCCTATTTGCTGGCTGCTTAGCAACCTACTCAAAAGGACTTGGTTCTCAGTTCTCTGCTTTCAGCTGGTGACAGGTATCCACATCAGAACCACACACCATTATGTAAGGCGTTCTCGTTGAAAATAAGACACAAAAGATTGAATAACCAGGAAGATCTGACTTCCAGAACAGGGTGGGAGGCATGTTAATGAAACAGCTTATGGGAAAGTTAGGTTTCTACAGTTTCGGTTGTGCCTGCTCTAGAAGGCAAGAATCTCAGTCTCCAGAGTTGTCCAGCAGCAACATTTTGTAAACGTCAAATCAATTCAGGAGGACTCAGAAAACTGACAAAATTGTTTTTTGGCAGATTCTACTTCTCGTTCCTTAACATGCATCTCAGGGTACGGTTCCATGACAGCTTAAATAAATCTAAGTCAGCACTCCTCAACACAATCCTCTCTCCTGAGTCAGCACTGGCACTCACCTGACCCTGCTCAGAAGCCAACTTGGCCAAAAAAAAGGTTCTGCCAGTGTGCCTTCCTGAACTGGTTTAGTGCCAGTGCCTACCAAAAGGAAAGGGCAGAATCATCCTGCTGGGGTGGGAAGGACACCAGTAGCAGTGCCAACTTCATTCAGCTTAAACTGAACTGCAATCACTTGTTTAGAGAAAAGTTTCACCATAAGTTTAAAGAGACCTAAGTTGCTGTTCCCAACAGAAAGCTGATTCAGTTCTCTCCTGCCCCCACACTCCAGCTGCCTGCTTTATGCTGGCATCAGCACTCTTGCAGACAGCTAGATTAAGGACCTGATCTGTTAGAAAACTAAAAGAGCAAGACATAAAACAAAACAACAGGAAAAAAAAAACCAAAAAACTTAGTTTTCAGCTAGATAAGGTCCCTAACGGACCTGGACACGTGGTTAAACAAGCACTAGGGCCAAAAGAAGGGAGAAGGTGGCAACCTGTGACTAAAGGCAAGAAAAGGAAAGACTTGCACTCCAAGTGACTGTTAAGCTGCACTCTTATTCAACAGGGTAAATTTCACAACAGGACTACATACAAAAATATTTTTGTACAAAAGATGTAAATTGTATATAAAAAACATCAGTAGTTCTAATTCTTCATGTTTTAAGTTTCCATAACATATCATTAATATTTCAAACGCCCCATTTCACCAAAACTAAATCCGTAATTTACTTACTGCTAGCGTTATTTTCAGAGCAAAAGAGCTACTAAGAATATAAAAAGGAGAGTGAGAAACAGCCTGTTGTGATTAACTAGGGCATGACAGCAGCAGCATGTGCAAGCAGAACTGACAACAACGTTATGCAAACAATGCTGATTCATGAACAACAAAGAATTCTTAGAAACTGCTGCCTGGGTTATGTCCAAGGCTCTCTTTACCTTAGTTAAACTACTAAGAAAGTCACTTCAGGAAGCCGACCACATCTGCACAACTGAGCTTTCCTGGAAACAACAGCTGAGCTGTCAGAGGCTTTATGTTAGAAACCACTGCATCAGTTACTGTAAAGCAATCCATAATCAAAATGGCTTTAGCTGTAACACACACAATTTAAGCATGAATATTACCCAGAACAACTGTCAGGTCAAGATACCAGAGCTCCCTGTGTGCTGTCATATCCAGAAAGGTGAAACTCTCACGTGACATGAAGCTGAAACTAGGAATTTGTCCCCTGCCTCACTACCAAAGGGGGCTTGTGCCATCACAGCTCCAAAAATTGCACGTTATCTCTCATGTCTGCTGGAGACCTAACACATCACCATGCTGTGACACCTTAATGCTCATGACATTACAGGGTCTTTTCAGAAGAATTTCACTTATTTGTAAGATACTTTCAATGACTACAGCCCGGCATCATTTCCATGTGATCAACATACAGCTTTGTTTCAGCTAGCTCTTGCCACTGCCTGTAATATATTACTCTGAACACAGCATAGATCAAATAGGGGATTCCTGGTAGCTCTAGTTTTGCCTCAAAGATATAGCAAATTCAATTTCTGCATGTAATCTTGCTGCCACTTGGAGGACAGAACACTCCAAAGAACAGTCTGCACTACTTCCATACACAGCTCACTCCTCCAAAATTCAGAGTTGTGGCTGTTTCTTGAATATGCAGCAAGTTTCCAGCACTAACATATATGGACAATCTTGCACAAGAAGCAGATCTTTTCAAAGAAAACAACAATATGTTGATGAGCAAGTACTACTACATCTCTAACACATCACTAGAGTATCATAAATCAGAAACAAGAAGTTTGTCTTAGATCCTTGACAGCTGACCCTTAGCCATCAAGCATGGGAAGTATTTCTCTTTAAATACTAAATATAGATATTAAAGGATCTTAAAACATTAGGAAGAAATTCAGCAAAGTCATCATTTAGGACTGCATTTAGGCACCTGAATTTTTCACAACTCTCCAATACAAGTAAAATGGGTACAACAGAATAAGGCAAAGGTAAAACTGCAGTGAAGCTGCATACTGTCAAGCAGAAGAATGCAGTCATATTTAGATCAAAGCATGCTGCAAGTATCTCAGAGAGGCTGACATCTGAATAGAGTAAGGCTTGGTAGCACTGTCATATTAGACTACTGTACCATATACACATAGCTGTCTTCTGGTATATAATCTCTGCTTGTGTAAACAACATAACCAGAGTAAAAGTTTCCTCTCCTGTGAGATGAAATATATAAAAAAAGGAGAGAAACTGATCAAAGAGGCACAGTTTAGCACAGGGATTGTTTCTCACCCTACAAAAGGTGACTTCCCAAAGCCTCTTTGATTCTCCTCTCCTGTAAGAGGATTAAGAATCTTATCCTTGGGAGACCTCTGCTCAGTTACTGGTCCACTGATATTACACATTAATACTATGTCTCATCTCTTCATTTTTATCAGTAGCAAGATACTAGAAGAATTTAAAAGGTCACTGCTCAAAGATCAAGACTTTAAATGGAACCTCTAATGCAAGCAGGAAGAGCAAAACCAACAGCACTTGATGGTAACTCTGCTTTGTGGCTGTCACAATCAATGCACAGGCAGTCTGCTCAGTGCTTCCATGCTCAAATGCTAATTCAGCTTATCTGCACATCCAAGATGCAGGCTACACTTGGAAGCTGCCATTTATTCAAGCAGCAACTAAAAACTTGAGACCTCAATGTGCCCCCCCACCCCTCAAAAAAAAATTAGGGGCAAGGCTAGTGAATATGGTTCACAGCCCCATAGCTCATGCACAGACTCTACCAAACCAAAGAAAAAGTCTCAGAGAGCACCAAGCCCATGTGTGTTTTCAAGAAATAAGGAGCAATGCACTGCAACAGCACACTGGCATCTCAAACGGGAAACCAAGGAGTAGACTGGGTCAAATCCAATTCTACAAATCTTCATTTTTTTACACAGACCAGGAACAAAAAATTTCAGGACACAACTTCTCATTCTTCTGTTTTTGCACCTTTCCAAGGAGAGGTCATTGGAGTACTTCTTAATGGGGTCTCAGTGAATTAAGTCCTTAATGACTCCTAGACAACAGTAATCAGGAAATCATCTCTAGCTATTTAACTGTGCATAGATGAGAAGCAGTCTATGCTGCCATGCAGGTAAACATATGTTTTTCTTTCATAATGTTATCCAAGTTAAAATGCATTATGAATTCTGTAGTTACAAAAACTGCAAAGACTAGACATTAAGAGAAACTCTAACAATCAGGAATACATTGCCTGCAAGGATGCAGAATCTATGTGAACAAAGGTTTTCAAGATGAGGTTAGACAAATATACAACCTAATCCCAATGGATACAGTCAGTTCTGACTTGGGACAAGTGGTAAAATTTTCATAGGAGGGGGGGAAAAAAAACAACAGTATGTGGCTGATATAACAGATCTTCTCCGATGCATCTGGAAAAACACTCCATGTTTTTGGTGGTCTGTATTTATAGTCTAACACTACGTGACAACAGCATTAAGACTATATAGTGCAGCAGCTAGGAAAAGACAAGTACTTCAACCAACAACTGCACAGAAAAACTACACTGTTTACCACAAAAATAACAAAAGCTATAAGGAGCTAAACCCATGAAGAACGATTACTGAAGCTGTAAGTGCAATGGAGCTCAAATTACATTCCTTAAGTAGTTCCGATAAAATAAGAATGACCTGCAGCTTCCTAAGAGACACCAGTAACTGAAAGAAATAAACAGCTTGTGGTGAACTTGGATTTTTCATATCTGTTCTCCAATTCTGAATTATGAGGCTTTTAAAAAGGAAAAAACAACTTTGATTAAAAAAAAAAAATTTCAGTTGCTGCAGGTAATTGATTTCCACAGAAAGACCCACAACTAGGACAAAACAGAATTTCTAATTACTATTTTTAATTCTGCAGTGACAAAAAACTCAAGATAAGCATTATGTAAGACCATTAACCTCTTTGTTCATAACTGGCACCTTAATTTAGCACACTACCACATTAGGTAGCATAATCTGAATTCTTAATATTGAAGTGTAGCACTGACTGCAGCAAGGCAATAGCAGCAATAACAAAAAGCAAAGATATCTGAAAGCAAGCATAACATATTGAAATTTGTAATTACAGTTCCTCAGGCACAAGCAGATATACCTGAGCCTAAAAGCTCTAATGAAACAGTACTCTTTCCAGATCAGGAATCCCCAAAAGATTATCAGATGCTCCCTAGTATTTTCCTTGTAGCCCTAACAAGTTGTGAAATCCAGACCTTAGTGTCACTTTGAATTTTGGGGTGGCAGGGTGGTATCACCTGTAATATCACACACTGTTTGCCAGCACTCAGACATACTGCTTGCAGGGAGCATCTCAGGAACACTGAAGAGAAATCAAAGTATGCAGTAAATCTGGACTAATGGAAAACCTCCAGTGCACCTTCTAACTAGAAAATGGGTCAAACGCAGGCAAAGAGGCTGTAACCTGCTGAAAATGAGATTCAATAAGATTTTGAGCCACTGTTTCTTCTTTACAAACTAACCTCTCAGCATTCCATAAACTGCCACAGAAGACACATGTATAAGTCAGGTATGACTAACGTCTAAATACGGTTATGTATAATATTCCGTAAATACAGATGACTCCAAGTGAAAAACAAAACAATGTGAACTTGAATAACTTCCTTTCAAGTCAATCCCTCTCCCCCCAACAGAAAACGCTTATCAGTCTATGCTGATAATAAGCAAGACTGATTAATTTCAACCAGACAGTCTTTTGAACACTGCCTTCCATCCAGGTCCACTGTGGCACACAATGACATTCAGAAGGAAAAGACAGACAGGTTAAAAGCCTACTTTCAGAAGCTATCATCCTCCTGTGTGAAAAGAGCTCTCTCCATGAACCACTATTTCATCGTCACCTGGCTCCATGTACTCGTCACAGAATTCCCTGATGTGTTTAAATTTATACTCTACCCATCCAGACAACAATGTTCCAACTTGCATACAAGGATATGGCAGGAGAGAGCATCAAAAGGCTTAGCAAAGTTAAGCTCAGTGGCCTCCACTGCTCTTCCTCATGCACAAATCTAACCATTTATCACAGAAGGCAATGAGGTGGGTCAGCCATGATTTATCCTTAGTAAATCCATACTGACTGTTCCCTAATTCCTCTCCTTCACACATCCGAAAATACGTTCCAAAAGGATCTTCTTCACGATTGTCCCAGGGACTGAAGTGAGGCTGACCAGCCTGCAGTTCTCTGGATTGTCATTTTGGCCTGTTTGGAAGATGAGTGCAACATTTGCAACATTCTGTGATGGTGGAGTTCAGGATCCTGTGAGGAGGAAGCAGGGCAATAAGTAGGATTGCAATCCTGGACTTCAGGAGAGCAAACTTTGGCCTCTTCAGGGACTTACTTGGAGGAATCTCATGCATTAGGGCCCTAGAAGGAAGATGGGGGGGGGATCCAAGAGAGCTGGTTAATATTCAAGCATCACTTCCTCCAAGCTCAAGATCGGTGCATCCCTATGAGCAAGGAGTCAAGCAAAGGGGGCAGGAGACCTGCATGGATGAGCAAGGAGCTCCTGGCAAAACTCAAACAGAAGAAGGAAGCATACAGAAAGTGGAAAGGGGGACAGGCCACTTGGGAGGAATATAGGAGCGCTGTCAGAGTATGCAGGGATGTGATGAGGAAGGCTACGGCCCATTTGGAATGAAATCTGGCCAGGGATGTCAAGGACAACAAGAAGCGCTTCTTCAAATACCTCAGTAGCAAAAGGAAGAGTAGGGGAAATGTGGGCCTGCTGCTGAATGGGGCGGGTGCCCTGGTGATGAAGGATACAGGGAAGGCAGAGTTACTGAATGCCGCCTTTGCCTCAGTCTTTACTGCTCAGGCCAGCCCTCAGGAATGCCAGACCCTGGAGGCAAGAGAGAAAGTCTGGAGGAAGGAAGACTTTCCCTTGGTCGAGGAGGATCGGGTTAGAGATCATTTAGGCAAACGTGACACCCACAAGTCCATGGGCCCCAGTGGGATGCATCCACGAGCGCTGAGGAAGCTGGCGGACGTTATTGCTAGGCCACTCTCCATCATCTCTGCAAGGACATGGAGAACAGGAGAGGTGCCTGAGCACTGGAAGAAAGCCAATGTCACCCCAGTCTTCAAAAGGGGCAAGAAGGAGGGCCCAGGAAACTACAGGCCAGTCAGCCTCACCTCCATGCCTGGAAAGGCGATGGAGCAGCTCATCCTGGAGGCCATCTCTAAGCATGTGGAGGAAAAGAAGGTGCTCAGGAGTAGTCAGCATGGCTTCACCAAGGGGAAATCATACTTAACCAATGTGGTAGCCTTCTGTGCTGGACTGACTGGCTGGGTAGATGAGGGGAGAGCAGTGGCTGTTGTCTACCTTGACTTCAGCAAGGCTTTCGACACTGTCTCCCATAACATCCTCATAGGGAAGCTCCGGAAGCGTGGGTTACATGAGTGGACAGGGAGGTGGACTGAGAACTGGCTGAATGGCAGAGCTCAGAGGGTTATGCTCAGGGGCGCAGAGTCTAGTTGGAGGCCTGTAGCTAGCGGTGTCCCCCAGGGGTCAGGACTGGGTCCAGCCCTGGTCAACTTCTTCATCAGTGACCTGGATGAAAACTGCAAGTTTGCTGACAATACAAAACTGGGAGGAGTGGCTGATACACCAGAGGGCTGTGCTGCCATTCAGAGAGTCCTGGACAGGCTGGAGAGTTGGGCAGAGAGGAACCTCACCAAATTCAACAAAGGCAAGTGCAGGGTCCTGCATCTAGGGAGGAGTAACGCCATGCACGAGTACAGGTTGGGGGTTGACCTGCTGGAAAGCAGCTCTGCGGAGAAGGACCTGGGGGTCCTGGCGGACAACAAGGTAAACATGAGGCAGCAATGTGCCCTTGTGGCCCAGGCAGCCAGTGGTATGCTGGGGTGCATCAGGAAGAGTGTTGCCAGCAGGTGGAGGGAGGTGATCCTCCCCCTCTCCTCAGCCCTGCTGAGGCCACATCTGGAGTACTGTGTCCAGTTCTGGGCTCCCCAGTACAAAAGAGATATGGAACTACCGGAGCAAGTCCAGTGGAGGGCTATGAAGATGAGGAGGAGACTGGAGCACCACTCTTACGAGGAAAGGCTGAGAGAGCTGGGCCTGTTTAGCCTGGAGGAGACTGAGAGGAGATCTTATCCCTGTATACAAATATCTGAAGGGAAGGTGTTAAGAGGATGGGGCCAGACTCTTTTCAGTGGCGCCCAGTGACAGGACAAGAGGCAATGGGCACAAACTGAAATGGGAAGTTCCGTCTGAATATGAGAAAAACTTCTTGACTGTGAGGGTGACAGAGCACTAGAAGAGGTTGCCCAGAGAGGTTGTGGAGTCCCCTTCTCTGGAGATATTCAAAACCCACTGGACGCAATCCTGTACAATGTGCTCTAGGTGACCCTGCTTGAGAAGGGGGGGTGGACTTAAATGATCTCCAGAGGTCCCTTACAACCTCAACCATTCTGTGATTCTGTGATTTGCCTTTGTCCTGTCAGAGACCTCCCAAGATCTCCATGACTTTTAAAAAATGACCATGGCCACACTACAACCTGGGCCAGCTCTCAGCAACCTTGGGTGCAGCCTGTCAGGTCCCATGGACTCATATGGGCCAACTTCTCTCAAGTAATGCCTGTCTCAACCTTCGTCTGCTGCTGGTTGTTGTCTCCTCCTTGAGCCCTGCCCCTAAGCACAGAGGCCTGGGAGACCTTGCCACTGAAAATGGAGGCAAAAAAAGCACTGAATACCTCAGCCTTGTCTGCATCAGCTATCACTAATTCACCCACCCCGTTCAGCAACACGTCCACATTTTCCATATTCAGCCTTTTACTACTAAGTTAGGGGTAGAAGCTACCGCATACATTACCACGGACACTGTGATATGCAGTGTCCTGAGAGAAAGTAGTTGTTTCTACAATTCAAAGATAGAAATGCAGACTAACAAACTGAATTTGTTCTGTCTGTGTTCCAGGTTGTAGAAGAAAGTGGAGGTCTCATTGCAGGATGTAAAACCATCTCACTGGAGAGCTGCATGACCTGTTTCTAATGCGCTCAGCAAAAGAGCCTCTCTTTCACAGTCAGCAGTGCCGAGTGAATTTACCATTAGAAGTCTGCTAAGTACAGAGCAAGCCTAGGGCGTCCTGAAAACCATAGGAAACAAAGTTTCATGGAGAAATCCTTTTGAGCTTTAATTAAAAAGAATTAAGACAATGGAATAAAGAACAAAGATTTTTGCCCAGGGAGATGCCAAGTATCTAGACTGCTCTAAGTGTAGAAAGAGAGATGCTTTCTGATGCCTCTGTATTCTCATGGTCCTCGTATGCATAATATCTCAATGCATCAGATGAGGGGGGGATGTCGGGAGAGAACTCAAAGCTGTTCCAACACTCCCTGGGAGAAAGGACAACCGAAGGACAGACAACACTTGCAGCCTAGGCCATGGCTGCAGGCTTCTGGCATTGAGTAGTCATCTCACTATGCCATGCTCACACTGCCAAAGCAGTGGCAACGCCTGCTGTGTGTGAAAGCTAACATGGAAGTGTAACACAAATAAGCAAAAGTACATTTTAGCAGACTCCAGAACTCAAAAGTCTCCCCTGCCCCCTTCTGGGAACAGGTGGATTTGAAAAATTCAACCCCTATTCCAAATGATAAAATTGCTTACTTGGGCAAATAACCAAGAGAAAACCAGAAACAGTCCCTTCAGCAAAGACATGGATATAATTAAGCACATCTCTTTCATCAGCAGAGACTCAGAAACTGGATTTTCCCTATCCACACACAGAAGCCACTGACAGAAACTCATGCCTGCCAGAAAATGGACTGTCAATACACTACAGCTCCCCTGTTATAACCAAGCCAATTCATTTCTCAGGTCACAAAGCAGATGCATAAAGCAGACCCCTATTCTTTACCCCAGTATCTCCACTACTTATTTCTCCAAAATAATAAGACACAATAGCAACTACACCAAAACTTATGTGATATGCATTAACTGCTCATAAAGCTTCTCCACAAGTTATAGAAAACATTCTTTCAAGTTGCTGACTGAGACCTGACTTAAGCACAAAATCTTTTTGCAATGACTTGCCAACCCCTTGTGTTTATCTTGAAATCTTAACTGCAAAAGACAAACTGAATTCATTAGGTCTAGAGGAGGACAATTCCCTAATCTGCCTTTTTTTTTGCACCACTAATGATGAAAACATTACGCTGTTTGTCTCTGTGTATTTTTGCATTTCACAGCATTAAAAACAGAGTCGCCCTTTCTCTTCCCCTCCAGAATGCAGATAATCAGATGCTTTTGCTTTGGCTCTGCTTTACCTGTGTACTACTAAAGAGAAAAAACAAGCAAAAACCTTACATCTCACTCCCAGGTGTGACAAGGGGAATGCAGCGTGGCTACCGTTAAGCACCAGTTTAGTAGCTGGAAAGAGACATGCTTCTCAGGAACTCAGTACTCAGGAAGCGGCAAAAATGTTTTGTCTTGCAGGAATCAGAACAATGCCTAGTTTTAAACCTATCAAGTCTAAGAGTTAAGCTTGAACGTCAAGAACAAAACTTACCACAAAGAACCATCATAAGCAAACTAATCTCATCCTTAAGGACTTTTAAAACCAGCATTTAATTTGGTCCTCCTCAAACTGACTGTAAAGCAACTTTATAATTATGAGATAACTATGTGCTTCAACACCACTATGATCCATCTCCTCCTCCAATCTACACATTGCTCTGTTCCTGAGCTGTCTCAGAATTATATGGAAACCAACAGTGTTTGATAAAGGGATTCCAAGCAATTGTCTCTGTTTTAAAAGAACTGAGGACTACAGGATCTTTGCCTTCAAGAGATCTCTAGTAATGCCCATTCAATACAGCTCCTGCTTTAAGAAAGAGGACAAGCATGACATTCAAACAGGAGGACAGCAGTAGTACACACAAAAGGTCTTCTCACTTGTGGCCAGAAACAAATACGTGCCTTAGCCATGGGGCAAGTCCTACCTGTGCCTCTTGTCATCGCTAAGTCACAGCAACATCCTCACCAGGGTTAAGTCCTGCCAAAACTGTGTGTGATACACAAAGAGCACCTTTCTGAGCAAAAGCAGGTGAGTACCATGACTTTTAATGCTTTGTCCAAGTATGCTGCACCTACCCTTCCGTGTAAAATAAGGTACTAATAGCAAACTTTATAGCTTCATGTGATCTGTATCTCACTACTCAAGCAGAAATCCCACAAACCCAGGGATACACCAAGGCATTTTTGCTGTCAAAATTTATTTGGCAAGTAAATGGGGGGGAGGGGGGGAAATCTGCATTAGGATTGTCTTGGTCTTACTGTGCAGGTAACACGGACCTATTATTTTGCTTTAGCTACACTTGTTAGCTGCCCCATGTAGAAAAAGACAATATTTGCATTTGGCAGGCTCCAAATCACATCAGGTTGTTTTACCAGACAGTGAGCTCTTGTCTGAGCGCTGTTAAAACATTAAAGTCAGGAAAAAAAAGCAACTCTTACATCCCTCTACTGAAGTTTAACAGGTAAGCAAAGTGCCCATTTGATTTGGTTAAGAGATTCTTTGGATAATAATCATGTATATGAGATCATTCAAATGGAAAGAAATGAGATGTAATCAAAAAAAAGAAAGAACTAGAAATGGGTTACCAATCTTGGTGCTTCTCTTGAACATTTCAATGATGTTGGTCAAACTGCTCAGACTTGGTATACTTCAGCCATCTGCAAAACAGTCTTTCAGAAAAAGGAACAGCAGAACAGTCAAGTAAACTATCTGCATACTGTTTTGCAAAGACTGCAGCTTGAGATTACTTTATTTCCCATGATCAACTTGCATTCCAGTTCAGCTTAGTCCTACCTGATAATTAAATTCAAGAATTTACTAATTTGTGTCCCTGCCCATCAACAGCTGCACTGAATTTGTTGATACAGACTAAAATTAGGACACTTTTCAAGTGAATGCAGTGCTGTGTTCGGCCAAAGAACCAAACCTTTTAGCAGCTTTTTTGCTCAAATGGTAGAAAGAGAAAAGGAGGATCTAGCAGCATGTCTGTGCATTTACGCTCTTAGTTCCACAGAAAGACTTAAGAGCATAAGATCAAGATTATCCAAATAAATTCATTTCACCCTCATAAACAAAGTCTTGTGTCAAAAGCACAAGGAACAGCTGTTATCTAGTGGTTTCTTCTGATGTAGTGCTGAGACACTGATACGAAACAGAATTTGGAGGGTTTCTTCTTAAGCAACTAAGGAAGATCAGAGACACAGAGAAATCCAAGGCAGCCAGATGTGGTGTGCTCCAGACAATAATGCCTGTTGATGCTCAGGACACAGCTTGATTTACTGTATGAGAGAAGGGAACTGCAGGTTGCTCTACCATGCCAAGTACACACCCATTCTGAAATAAATAGAACAAGATTTGTAGGGAGAGGTAAAAATTTTATTAGGCCACCTGATAGAGGACTCCCTTCCCCCACACAGCCCAATTTATTTATTTATTTATTTATTTTTACACTTTTTTTTACACCACTGCTGGAAAAAACACAAATTCAATCGGAAAAAAACGTTTTTGAGGCCATATTTTTTCCACCTAATTATGTTTTGCTTGGAAAAACGTTGGTAGTTCATGCGCTACTCGCGCCGACAAAACACACACTTGCATCACTGGCTCCCTTCTCAATACTCCTAGCAAAATAAGCTGTGTTTTAAAACCACAGTTTTACCACTGTAACTGTATCTAACTGTATCTACATGAAGGGATTCCACCAGCAGAGCTGCACGACACAGGGATGAACATGCTGATTAATGCAGCTGTCCCAAGCTCTTGTAGCAGAAATGACCTTATAAGCATGTCCACAGGACGTTAAAGCCCCATAATCACATTGCAAATCCATGCCCCCTACTTGATACCAGTTTAATTTTCCTAAGCAGATGACCCCTAAGGGTCACAGGCAAGAAAAGATGAGCAATAACTTCCCAACTTGACACCTCTTCATTCTGAATTTTTCCATGAGAAAGTATTATCAACCTAAGGTATGTTTCCATATACAGTCAACCTACTAAAAATAGAGAGGAGAAGGAAAAAGAAAAATCCGAGCAATTTACTTGCGAGATTGACATCAATGTTAGGAAAAAATCTCAATGAAGATACTGCAAGAAAGTAAACAAAGCCATGGAAGCACACGGATAAAAAGCAACAGGCAGCAGTTTTTGTTTGACACTAGCTACAAGAGAACTTCAGACAAGGGTACGCTCAAATCCCTAGTGACACTGAGAAATCCAACATGGCAAAACATACACAACATAACACTTAAGGTCATGGAAGGGATTTTGATCTGGGCCTTTCTTACACCTGTTACCCTTCTGGGGAGCAGCAAAGTCTGTAAGACTCCCAGTCACTCATACTGAAAATCTTAAGGCTGTTGCCATACTTCAGCATGTTTTGAGGCTTGCAGCACGCTCTGGCTATTTTCTCAAGAGCAGAATGAGGCAGCTAGCCAGTTTCAAGCTTGGCAAGATGTTACCTGTTTTGAAGGGCAAAAAAACAAAACCTGTCTTTTAAAACTTCTGCAAGATCATTTTACCAGAACCCAGCACCGCCATCCTTTGGTGTTTTCTTCTAGCAAAGAACAGACTTTCCAGTGATCCAATGCAGCATGGGCTATGTAAAAAGAAATAAGCAAGGAGAAGAGAGCCTCCAGATGCCAAAGAAACAGCACCTGCACACATTTCTATTGTTTTAAGCACCTTCCAAAGGGAAGACCCCTTTAATACTCCAGGTCTTCATCGTTTCTTTGCTTATACCATACACTGACACTGGATAGCATGCCCTTCAGAATACTCTACCACATCAGCCAGTTCTATCCTGGCTTGAAACAAGACACTCCTCCTTTTCCAATAAGGTGAAAATTTAGATAAATGAAGCATATATTTAACTTCCTATTCACTGCAACAGCCCCAAACAAGCTCTTAAATACTCCGCAGGTCACAGATTTCCAGATCTCTCATCTGGATGCTAAGCTACTCAAGCAGAGCTCAAAGCTCTTCCCAACAGGCTTTCTAGAATGCCAGTTACGACAACCGAGTCCACTGGCTAAGTAACAATGGTGCAAAACCAAAACAAAGTTGTATGTTAAACCTGATCCACTCTCAAACTGACTTGTGTCTATTCAAGTGCAACATCTGTGTGTACGTGTGTGTGTATATATATTATATATATAAAAAATGGTTTTTGCCCTATACTGCTAAAAAGGCACAGCACACTTCCTTTTGAAGACATAGATTGCGACAACTTTGCTTTTAGTAACATGTCTGTCTCAAATGCATAAAAGTTACCTTGATTTTTCACACCTACAACTCCTCTAAAGACACTGGAACAGTGTGTTACGGCTTCTACAAAACATTAGTCTGTCATATCACATGTATTCCCACAGTCAGCTGTGTTATGAAGGTTCCAATAAATCACGGGCCAAATGTAGCTGGCAAAAGCAAATTTATTTTTCTTTAATTTTCCTCAGCTCAACACAGTTCGATAACAGGTGGTATAAATGTAGCCTCTCAACCTGGAAGACACAACCTAATGAACACTATGGGGAACAAATAATATACAGTTCTCTAGTAAGAAGATCATAAGATGACTGCCAATGAAAGCAAAATAAACAATAAAAACTGCTTTGTACTCAGGAAAGAGTCAACCTGCCAAACTCGCTACCACAAGATACTGAGCTTATCAGGATTTTTTAAAACGTTTGAGTTTTCTTCTCATTATCATATTACAATATGATGGAGTACAAGAAACACACAGTTTGGAAACACTTCACAATCTAACTTGTAACCTGTAACTGCCAGGTTTGAGGAAGATATTTTAACTGCAGTGAATAAAGTGCATGGTTTACTTTTGCCTGGTGAATGATACATCTAATACCATTTACCAATTTAACTAAGAATATTCAAGTCAAGCTACATTTGCAAATTGGAATCAAATTTTTAAAAGATTGTTTTTTGTTGTTAGATGAACCAAATTATCAGTAGTATGTATGTATTCAGCTGCTCAAATACATGTAAGAGTTTCAGTTTTAAGAATGCTACATGACTAATCAACAGACCACAGGAGCAGAAATACCTGTGATCTTACTCAACTAAAATTAAGAATAATGAAGTGAAAAGTTTTCTGGAGAAAAAGAGAAGTCCAGAGTGTTGATATTAAAGGGAAAAAAAAAACAGCGCGTACAGCTCCTAAGATCATTCAGATTAAGTAAAACAGTGCTATTATTCAGTCTGACTAAAGGAGTTAGAGGTTTCCACTCAGTTCTGTAAAAATAAATGATGCTTAACACATGCCTGAGTAGTACTTACTGATTTGAATATAGGTTACCTTCAAATTTGAATAAGTAAGTTCAGGCATACACTTTTGGAAAAAACTGAAAAATTCAGATCTGAGTTGCATAAAGAAGACTTGTCCCCAGCCAAAGAAGATGCCACTTGCACAGCATAAGAAAAGACACATTACTCAATCCAAATAGGAAATGAAGCAAACCATTTCAGTATTTGCAAATATAAGTAAGTATATCCATAACCACCTTGAATATGGTCGTGTTTAATCTACACAAAATCTGTATATTCATGATTAACTTGATGGGGGGTTTTTGGTGGAGATGGACTGTTTTGAGGGGGGGGCTTTTTTTTTTTTTGCTTTTGTTATTTGGCTTTTAAGTTTTTAAGAAACTAGTTAAAAGAAAGCTTGCATGTGCAGTGTTTCAACACAAACTGAGCTTCAGAGTGCTTTAACAATCCTTGTAAGACAGATTTTAAAAACCGACATTAATCGGTCTTTTTTTCCCTAGATCTGTGGGATAAGATAGTCTATAGCCATGAAGCAGACAGGTATACCAGCTCAGAATTGCCATGGAGCTTTACAGAGGTAGACTACAGTTCAGAAAAAGCATAATATTCCTTTCACTAGACAGCAAATGTTGTGATGGCCTTCCAAAGCTCCAGAACTTAACTAATTATATTTACAATCCACAACAGTACTCAAACCAACATGAGAGCACAATTATACCTCATATTCAACAATAGCTCCAATATTCTCATTGAAATTACTTTTCGGTTTGAATCTGCCATTGACTAAGGTACAGGACTAAGTAGGCCCCAATTTTCTCTTCCGAATCCTTCCTGCTTTATATAACTCACTGACATCTGTATAGACCATTGCACTGATTTTAGTGCTCAAAGCCGCTCATCACCTATAGTTCAGTGTAATGAGATCATGACTGCCTACCCACATGTGCTTAAGCTGCTTAGACAGTACTGTAAAAGGAAGCAGAGCAAATGAACAGCCATAATAGCTTCACGTGCCTCTCCAAGATTTCTAAACTCACTTTTTGATATCAAAATATTGTCAAGCATTTCAACAGTGGATAACTTTAATCCAAATTAAAGCTTACATGATATTTTGCACGAATGCACTCCGACAGTTTGAAAAAGGGGAAATGCAATGCAGCACAAAACTACCAAAAAAAAAAAAGAATCTGAAGGCAATGTCACAGCAAAATATATTAGATATACAACAGTTCACCTTTAAATCAGCACTTACATCTCACAGAAGTCAGCTATGACAGTCACAGAAGCATCACCTGCTAAGAAGATACTGCATTGCTCCTCTTCCTACCACTGGGAAGTAGCTGGGAAACTAGGTATCTTTGATCATTACCTATTGCACTTCAAACTAGCAAAGGCCATTAGTTCCACAGATCAGGGACTTCCGCACCACAAAAAAAGTGATCTATGCTGCACAACTGCTATCTAAAAATACTGCCTCTCTAGAAAATGAAGTCAATTCAGGTTTGTCAGCAAAGAAATGGTTATGCCACAGGTTCAAGTGAGTCGTATCTTTGTTGATCAAGAATTGGGGGAATCAGTGTGGCAGAGTTTCTTCCAAATCCAGCACAGCACAAAGGAACTTTTCAGCCTGAAAGACTATTAAGCCAGCACAATCAAGCCAGACTACCACCTTTCATCAAACTAAACTCAAAATAGAAAGGGGGAAGAAGGGAGGAAAAAAATAAATAAATAAAAGACAGTGAATGAGTTCTGAAGTCATCATAAGATAATTTAGCTGCAGTTCAGCCATCTAAAGGGCCAGAACTGCTAAAGCATAATGGAATTACTCCCCAGATCATGGAAGCTTAGTTGATATCATAAAGAGTTGACACTGATTTGATGAAAAGAAGTTAACAAATATAAAGCAAGACCACGCTTTTCATTCTGTTTTAGTGCATTTACTTGGGTGTTCCTGTAGTTTCCTCTAAAGATGACAGCATACTGCCCTCAAATCATACTTACATATACTTACTTGAAGAGTAAAATTATGAAGTAAGAGGTAAAAACAAGAAGTGAGTATCTCTTTGCATGATATTTAATGTAGCTGCAGAGGTACTGTGGGCAAAACAGGAAAGTTACCTTGAAGAAGTCATCCAAGTTCTTTCTGTTGAACAGTCACTGGAATATGGAGCCAACCTTGCACAATCAAGAGGGAGCAGGCTCCCAGAAGCACGTCAGCCTGAAAGATGTTGTATGGAAATGAGTTAGCAAATGCTAAATTAGCTTTTATTTCATTAGATCTTTACCTGCTTCATAATCCTACCAACTCAGACCATTTGAGACCATGCTTTCCTCAAGTCCAGAAATCATAGCAAGTTCTTTTGGGGACACAAATGCTCTCACGCACTTCAAGGCTCTGACAGAGATCTTTACCAAATTTACCACTGTGGCTGAAGAGACCACTGCTCCAACTGCCTCCTCCACCCCTCAGCTGAAGATTACCAACAAGCGGGTGGAGCAAAACAGGATGTGCGTCTCCTCTTCATCTGGCCTGGTTCACAGGCCAGCATGCTCATAGATATTAATGATGAAGAAAGGTTGAAGCATAATATATGAAACTGTGGCAGCTGAGCAGCCACTGCTGTAGTTTCTAATATCAAGGAGGTAACTTTTGGCAAAGAAGCAAGACAGCTGGTAGAAGAGATAAGCTCTCTCTGATTTAGCTTTTATCTATCAGAGTCCTCAATCACGTGTAATAACATCCTACCAGGACAAGCATATTACATCTCATAACCTTTCTTACTGCTTTTATCAGATTTGGTTGACACAGTTCTTCTACTAATATAATTATGGCAATTAGGCACCTGTTATTTTATAACAGAAATAACTGCACCAATCTTAACAGTTGCATGGATACCATTGTATTGATATAGAGGCACCCTATAATAGCAAAGCTTATTCCTTTACCCCAAGAGAAGGGAATAAAATCATTTTTGTGAATGAAACTGACCACATACTGCTAGGGGTTATACTTTAGGCCTTCTTTTGCTTGGTATGTCTTTCCTACTCAAAGCCATTCAAAATACATATAGACAAACCTACAGAAATAAATCAAGTAAGACGGCATACTCCTTAGTATTATCTGCAGAGTAGTTAGCAGCTGATCGGGTCTCTATAGGAACCACATCCATCCCAACACGCAACGAGAACTGCATCCGTGAGAAAGCACGTATACCCAAAGAGCATGCTGGGAAAGCCAAAAACAACAGCTGCTGCCACATCAGAACAGCACAGGCACCACACACAGGCAATGCCTACAAAACAGAAACTAAGAAGCCACACATAGACACTTCCTCTTCCTCCCCCACCACCCTTATGACAGCAGCAACAAACCTGTGATTAAACTCTTGCCAGCATCCTACTCTGCATTCCTGTCACATCAGGAATACAAAAGGGAGCCTGCTAGATGCTCCTCCACACATTGGAAGGGTTTGTTTGGTTTACAACAAGCAATACAAATATTTGACATGATTCTTGCAGAGGTTTCTGTTGCATTTTTATTTCTTCCACTCCTTTTCTTTAGCTCACCTGTTTCAGAGCTCACTAGAGACCTCTATAAATAAGCAACTATGCTTATTTTTGATTCCTTTTCAAACACTGAAAAGTCAGGAATAAATGCAGTTGTTCTTCAGGAAGTCACCTTATATAAACTAGCGAGCACAATTCTACTGAACTGCCACACACAAACTCTAGAAGTTCAATTCTAAATCCTGCCCAGCACCAAGACTGATAGGGTGACACCATGAAAAGCAAGAGAAAACAAGTCAGGCCTCAATTTTCTGTCAATACTAACATGCAGCCTTCTGAGACTATAAATCCCAGCATCAACACTCAGCTGAGGCACATGTCTCAACCACATTACAATCTAATTCGCCATGACCAGATTTGGGGAATCTGGTGAAAATTAGTGAAGTGTCTGGGTTGCAGTGCAGTGCTTGAGTAATGGCCCAAACAAAGCCTTTGTCATATTTTCATGGCTTGAGTATCTGCATTTCAGCCACAGATGCAAATAACATGATTTCCTCTCTGGAGTACAAGATCTGGATACTCAACCTCAAACTCTGTATCTACAGTTCTGATTCCAATGGGAATCACAGGAGTGTCACCCCCTCCCAAACCAGTATGTCAATCATAACTCACCAAATCAATGACGACCCTTAGAAACAGGGAAACATCAACTGAAAAATGAAATCTAAAAAGACAACACGCAATCAAACATCCATACACACATTTGGTGACCCATTAAATCAAAGAGACTGCCAACAGAGAGACTGTGTCCTAAAGCAAGTGGTCAAACAGCCCCACACCTGCACAAGGCTCATCATCTCAAGCTAGTCAAGCTCAGCAAGAAAAGGTCACGCTTTCAGAGTTTAATAATTTTACCCTAAATGAGAAAGCTCCATACATGGAGGCAAGGAGAGAAGCAGCCAAGCATAGTGCTCATAAGGAAGGAGAATAGTGTGCCACTGCATTATGAAGAACAAACCATAATGCTCATTCATAAGGCTAACTGATTAAAGTTTCAGGTACAACTTCAGTCTGGGCATTTGTAAGCTTCTGAGCGCTTGCTTTTTTAACCTTGGCCTACAGAAAACTTTGAATGCAATACAAAAATAAGTTGCAGGTCAGCTGATTTATAATATCTGCCATGAGAAGTGATCCTAAAGTGCACCTAATTTTACTTTCTAGTATATTTTATAAGCAGGACACACTGTCATCCCAATGATGAAGCAAACAATGATACTATTCACAAAAGTAGCAGGAAAAAAAGCATGGGCACTACTCTTCCGTTTTTCTAATTCTTTGATTCTAAAATAAATTAAACAAAAATAAAATAAAATAAAGTTTGTTGCACTGTTCCACAGTCGCAGTGCAGGTTGCCATTGAACAAGAAGGAGGTTCCACTCCACCATCAGCCACATATTCCCACTGCATCTCTTGTGCCAGCAAAACCATTTATGCACCCGCATAGCTGGCAGAAACAAACACACCACATTAGTTTGTGTTCAGTTTGATCAGTTCCTGGGTCAGACCCATAGTAAGGGAATTCAGATTCCCACTTGCACAGGCACCCCAGCCGGCTCCAGGGAAGGGGCAAGAGTCTCCTGTCAGTTGCAGCCTATACTTAGGTGAGCCTGAAGTGTAAAAGAGCTGAACTCAGAAGGTGGCTAAACCAAAACTCCTGGTGACTGGAAGCAGATCCTAGATACTGTCCCCTTTCTCATTTCAAAATTGAATACTGCTTACTTGCTCCTTTCCTGCATAAGGAGCATGCCAAACTGCCACAAGGGACATAATGGACAACCAGAGCAGAAACTATCCTAGTAAAGACACACACACTGTTCAGAAGAAGATCTACCAGCATATCCTATCCTTTCCACTCCTGTGGTCTTAAGAGATTCCTATAGTAATGA
Organism: Apteryx mantelli; assembly: GCF_036417845.1. Taxonomy (NCBI): domain Eukaryota; kingdom Metazoa; phylum Chordata; class Aves; order Apterygiformes; family Apterygidae; genus Apteryx; species Apteryx mantelli. Next base: position 14,733,133 of record NC_089989.1, on the reverse strand, counting down.
CTTCATACAGCAACTTCCTTCTCAAGGAGCCAAAAGTCAATTCCCGTGCTCTCTCAAAAGTCCTTATTGGACAGGAAACAAAGGCAATGCCGTGAAAAGGAAGCTTTAAACCAGCCTAACAAGCTCTAACCAGGATGGCACAGGTTGTTCATCTAGATGCTTGGATATAGCTGCGCTGAAAAAGTCAGGGAGAGTATGAAACACTCTGATGCCATCAGAGGAAAATTTACTATTAGAAAAATTCAAATCGGAAACAAGAGTTTTACGTAGCTGAAACATCAACCCAAAGTCATCTTGCTATATACAGAGTTCATACTTAATCTCAAAACACATCACTTTGCCCCCAGCTCTAAAACAAAGCACTTACCTTGGGGCAGGGCTAAACTAACCCAGTCACAGAAAAATATTTTGTAATCTCAATGACAAGAAACTGTTACAGATTATCAAGATATCCCTAACAGGCCTATTTAGAGTTATGATGGCAACAACTAATAACTGACATATTTAATTCTAAAAGACTTAAAAGGTCCTGTCAGAATTTCTGAAAAAAGGAAATCAAAGTCTTAGTTCAGTGACTTATTACTAGAATATAGTATTTTTCTACATCAGAAATCTGACCATACAGACAAAGATCAATATATCAGCTGCACATGACAGTTCAATATAAAAAAAACTTTGTGTAAGATATTTTAGTATACTGTTTTGTGAGACGAAATACCAATTAACAAATCAGTCTATTGGCTATAGAAATATGACATTAAGAATACACAAAGATCCAAGTCCAAACCATTCTGGAACCACTCAGTGCTTCATAAGCAAACATCAGAACATGGGATCCAGCTTTGGAAGCTCTGAAAACCAAGTTAAGCCAGGTGAATCTGAAGGGAAGAAAAGCAGATGAAACAGAAACACAACGAGACAGGCTGAAATGAGAAAGGCAGCACACACTAGAGCACACTGCTGGAAAGAAAAATAAGGGCCTTGCTGATTCAGAGCTTTAAGATGGAGGGTTGCAGAGCCTGACACCAGTTCAAATTCACAGTAGCTGAGAAATGAAGAGGAGTCAGTACCAGCTCTCCTAATCCCAGTCCTACCTGGAAACCCAGTGGAAAGTTATTGGTTAAGATCCAGGTCTGCAGACCACTAAACGAGTGAGCACATCCATCTCCAGGGACAGCAAGCTGGCACCTTCCACCAGCACAGCTCCCGGTAACCATTGGGACAGGCAGTATTACCACAGCCTGCCCACACCCCTTCCTCTGCAGAGATGTATGCAGGAAGAGCCCCCAACCCCACTTGTCTCCTCACCATGTTGGTTTCATGTTACCACCGTGGTGCCTGGAGCTCCTTCTTGCCAACAGCTTCTGTGGAATGGAAGGGCACAAAGGGGGGGGAAGCTAGATTTGCTCCCCAGCAGGACCCTCAGAGCCAGGCAGGGGCAGGAGCAACACAGTCCTGCCAGGGTGTTGCCCACTGGGCTGCCCCTGCCGCTCCTAGGGCTCTCCCCACACAGAGGGATCCCCCACAGCCCTGCTTTCACAGCCGTCCCCCAGAGGGACCTTGTACAGGGGCACACCTGGGTCTTCCCCCTCCCCAACACGTGGACATGCCTGGCTTTCCACCTCCCCTCAGCAGACCTTGCCCAGTTCTCCCCGCTCCTCACCTGACCGCACCTGGCTCGACCTGGCTTGGCCCCTGGCTTGCCCCTCCACCTCATGGGACTGCACCTGGCTCCCCCTCCCACCCCCCCAGGACCGCGCCTGCCTTGGCCGCCCCCCCCCCTTCACGGGACCGCGCCTGCCTTGGCCGCCCCCCCCCTTCACGGGACCGCACCTGCCTTGGCCGCCCCCCCCCCTACACGGGAGCAAGTCTCTCTCTCCTCCCTTTCCACACAGGACCGCGCCTGTCTCCCCCCCACCCCCCCCAGGACCGCGCCTGCCTTGGCCGCCCCCCCGGGAGCGAGTCTGTCTCTTCTCCTCCCCCTCACGATACCACGCCTGGCTCTTCCCCACTCTCCCCCTCCTCACAGGAACGCGCCTGCCTCTCACCTCCCTCTCTCCCCTCACAGGAGCGCGCCCGGCCCTCGCCTCGCTCCCTTCACGGGAGCGCGCCTGGCCCTCGCCTCGCTCCCCTCATGGGAGCGCGCCTAGTGCAGCTCCCTCCGTCCCTCAGCCTGCCCCTAGTCCCAGCCCTCTCCTGCTGCCGCTCACCAGAGCCGAGCTCTGCCTGCCCAGCCGGGGGGCTGGTAAAACCGAGCCCCCCAGCTCCACCGCTCCCTGCCGCTCGAATCAACAACAAGATGGCGGCGGCCGGGGAGGCGGGGCCCCCTTGCTTGCCGTCATAGCAACCGCGCCGTCCAAAGCCCGCCCCTTGGCGTGTTGCAGCAATCAAAAACTGAGCTCCTGCCGCCGGGTGCAAGATGAAATACTGATAGGCCAAGTTCTCTGTCACTCAAGCCCAGGGCTACCCCCGCCCCATCCGTGTAGGAACGGCCTCCGGTTTGCACTGCACGTTATGCACACGTGACGCCCTCAACTACTCCGCCTCCCCTCGGACAGCGGCTTCTCATTGGCTATCTGGGGAGCTGCACTCGGCCAATAGGGGCGTAGGATGCCGTCAAACGGGCGCGGGGTGGCGGTGATGTGTGCGCGCGCGCGCCGGGAGTGCGCGGGCGGCCGTTGCTGGGGAGGGGTCGCATCAGCTTCCCCCCTGCGGCCCGGGCCGTGAGGGGAGGCCTTCGGGGACGGTGCTAACCCGCTCCCTGCCGCTCCTCGCTGCCCCGGCCGCGGGGCCCGGAGCTGCGCGGGGGCCCGGCGGCGCCGCCCAGCGCCCCGGCGGCCCTGTCCAGCGCCCCGGCGGCCCTCTGCGCCGCCGCCGCGGTCCTCCTCACGGCGCCCGGCTGGCTTGTCTGGCCCCTGCCCTGGCAGGGGGTCACAGCGAGACAGCTGCGGGCGCAGCCTTCGTCCTCGGGGTTGCCGTCGTCCCCGGGCCTCCATCCTACCCTCGTGATCGCCAGCTCTGAGTCAAATAACGCGTGTTATTTTTACCCAGATGTGCTTCCTGACGTGTACTGCTGTTGAAACCGTTTGCTTCCTTGACCACTGCTGAGCCGTGAGCGAAATGTTTCCATAGATCAATCCAGTACAATAAAAGGTTTCATTCCTGACTGGTAATGGTTCGGATGTCATCCCTTTCTGTATAAAGCTAAGCTTCGTTGGCCTTCATCACTTTATATGTATCTACGCTGACTTTCTTGTTTCCTCACCAGGCCGCTCAGCCTTATAGGAGCCTCCTACGGTCCTGCACGTGCAGTTCCTGTCTTCACAACTGTGAAACACTGTGTCCCCAGCAAGGCTGTTGCTGCCTTTCCCAGACTGGTCCTGGGCAGCCTGGCTTCCCCACGGAGTCCTGCGGGCTCCACTCATGACCCCTCTCTGCTGTGAAATCTGACTGTTCGCTCCTGCTGTCTGCTTCCTCCCTTTCAGACAGTTATCCCCCAAGTTAATTTTATTTCCTCTTATCCCACCAGCACTTAATTTCTCGAAGAGGTGATGGGGAGACATCCTGTTGAGTGCTTCTTTGAAATTCAAATAGCCTGTAGGTCTGGCTGTTTCCCTTATCCCTGTGTTTATTGACTCCTTCAAAGAGCTCCAGTGTGTTTGCGAGGCCCTGTTAACTCTTCCGCAGAATGTCACGTTTACCTGTGCACACACTAATTCCACTCTTCGTCACAATTAAGAAACCCATGTCCTCCGACTGAGAGCTGCCCTCCCCACCCATTTGTTCCTGAAGCAGCTGAACCCAGAGGCTCACAGCAAGGAAGCTCTCAGGAGGGGCATAAGGGGCATGGGTCATGGTGGGGCCTGGCATGGCACTGATGGGGAGCTGCAGACCTGCTTTCAGGGCATTAATTGCACTCGATTCCTCCTGGACTCTCAGCCCCAAACGCAGCCACACTTTTCCCTACTTCAGGGGCCCAGACAGCGGTCCCGCTCGCTCTGCACTCACACTCAAAAAATGGCCAAATGGTGGGCACCGTCCTGTGCGGACAGCACTGCAAAGCTGGTATCCCTCAGCCCTGATGCAGGAAACGGGATCATCGTGAGTTTGGGCAAAAGTTTCTGAAAATTACACATGATGGAGCTTTTCTTGCTTCAAACCACCTCTCTGTGGAGGACTTCCTGCTCTCACCCCACTGAATCACATCCAAAGGCTACTGAAATGTTGCCTGCACCCTGCTGCAAGCAGAGCAGATTTTACCAATGCATGTGGCGCATTTTCCATGGTGCTGACCCCTGCTGAGGGCCTGGTGCCAGCCGTAACCACGAGCCTGGCCCCTGGGTCATTCCACCCAGGGCCCCGGATGGGAGAACATGCTAGTGACTGCCACCACTGGACTAACAGGCCAATCATGACAGCAGAATGCAAGTTGTGCCCCTGTTTATTGGTTCTGTGCTGGTTGGTGCAGCTTGCTGGATGAGCTTCTCCAGCAATGAAGAACCCATCCTCTTTCCAGGGAAGAAAGATGCCCAGGGTTTCTCCACCAGGCCCTTGGTGCTGTGTTTGGCAGGCCACGTGGGGAGTTGTAGGTACTCTGCAGCTGAGCCCTTTGCTGGTTTTGGGCCCCTGGCTGCTCAGACCCAGCGACGTACCCCCGTGACACTGTTGAAGAGATAGTCCCTGCCCGTGCCTAGAGAGGGGATGCAGCACTCAGCCATCACGGTGCGGGCTCTGCCTGGCCGTCACCACTGAGCGCCCATCTCTCCCATGCCCCAAACCCCGCGCCAAGCCACAGCCCTGAGGAAAAAAACCCATGGCTGTCCAGGGGGTCGTGGGCTGGTGATGGGGTGACCCCTTCTGCTGCTGGAGGGGCCGGGGGTCAGGCGAGGGGAGTGCACTCACGTGGATCCTGGGCACGGCCATCAAACTGCACCTGTGCAAGTGCATGGAGAGGGTGCTGAGGGCCAGCAGTGCCATCCTGCACCCCTCCAGCAGGGCGCACACCCTCACTGCCACTGTACAGTATCATGGGCACTGATACATACCAGGCTGCCAGCATCAGGGCGGCCCCGCTCCTCTTTCCCCCTTTGCGGGGCTCCAGCCCTCTGCTCTGCCAAGTCCCAGGAGCTGCAGACAGGAGGACAGGATGAGCCAGAGGCCTCCAGCCTTGCACGCCGTCACCCACAGGCTGTCTGAGAGCATTGGAGCCCTTCATCAGAGTGTTAATGAGGTGCTGAACTGTCCCAGCATCTATCCCTGGGGGATGCTGCTAGGAATGGGTTGTCAGCTGGGCTTTGCGCTGCTGATCGCACCCCATCAAGCCCAGTGGGCCAGCCGATTTTTCACCTACCTGACTGTCCACTTGTCCAGCCTGTATCTCCCCAGTTTGGCTCTGAGGGCCCAGCGGGAGACTGTGTGGGGGACCTTGTTCCCCTGAACACCATGACCTTTCAAAGACGACCGAGAGCAGCCTTGCTACAATATGGGCTGGCCCTCAGCACCCTCAGGTGCAACCAGTCAGGTCCCATGGACTCACATGGGCCAAGTTCTCTCCAGTAACTCAGTCCTCATCCACTGCTGGTCATGCTCTCTTCCTTGAACCCTGCCTCTAAGTGCAGAGGCCTGGAAGACCTTGCCAGTGAACCAAGGCAAAAAAAAATGCATTTAAAACCTCAGCCTTGTCTCTGTCACTATCACTACACCTACAAGCCTGGGCAGTGGTTCTATATCCCTCCTTCAAAGCCTGACCCTGCTTCCCTCTCCTGTACAAATTCCTTGTGTAGCCAAGCTGGTCTTCTGATATACCTGCTTGTTTCCTGAGTACCGGGATGGACCGTTCTTGCGCCTGGAGGATGCTGTCCTTTGAGACCTGCCAGCTTCCCGGAGCCCCTTTACCCATCAGTGCTGCCTCCCATGGGCTACTACTCCCCAGGCCCCTGGCTAAGCCCAAGTCTCTTCTCCAAAGTCTTGAAGCCTGCTCTTTCATGGTTGCTACAGCCCTGGCTGCTGCTAAGCACCACACCCCTAAGCAGCACCTCTTTGTCAGCAAACAGCAGATCCAGCTGTGCACCATCCCTGATTGGCCCCTCCAGTGCCTCTATCTGTACCTGTATTACCAAATTATCCCCAGCTCTCTCCAGAAATCTCCCAGGCTGCTTGCTTCTTGCTGTGCTGCCCTTCCAGCCAGTGTCAGGGAGGTTAAAGTGCCCCTCGAGAACAGTGTCTGTGCTCCAGAGGCTTCATTCATGTCCTCCCATGAGCAGGTGGCCAGCAGCATGCTCCCACTGTGGTCTCAATCTGTCGTGTCCCACCACAGCTCAGTTATGCTGCTTGAGGCGGGCTCCAGTGCCTTCCCTGCTGGATATCGTCCCATCCCCAGGCTGTGCCTGTGACCCACAGGCAGGGATGGAGCCTTCCTCTTGCAACCACAAGTTTGTAGGATCCCCTGTCCTGGAGGTCTCCATCAATTGCTCAGTTGAGCAGAGCCTCAAGCCATCCCTCCTTCATGGGACTTGAGTTCTCCTATCCGCAGCATCCCAGTCCTCTTCATCCTCCCTGATGGCACACCTCCTCCTAGAACGCCTTCCCTAGGGAATCCAGCCTCTCTCCAGTGAGGCTGTGGTTGTCCTAGCCCCAGTGAGAGACACCAGTGCTGCTGGCAGCTCCCAACCTGATGGCTGTGACAGGGCTCTTTCTCCAGCCAGGGCTGGCACTGAGCCCTGAGATGTAGCAATGCCACTGTTGTGCCATCCCATGCTGTCTGGAGCAGCTTCTGCCCCCAACCCAGCCAGCTACGTGGCAGTCCCCCAGCAAAAATTGCCATCCCTGCACCCGTTAGGCAGGGACCCCATCAGTGCCAGACCTTCACCCTTGGGCAGACTGCTCCATCCAGCATCCCAGACCCAAACCAGAACAAATGCAAAACACATTAAATGATCCCCACTGAGAAGCACTGTATCTCCCCATCTGGCTGCAAGGGTGCTGTGGAAGCCCACGACAAGAACCTTGCTGAAGCTGAGGCAACCAACATCCACTGCTGACCTTCATCCCCAAGTCAGATGTCATCCCAGACCTATGTGGGCACCTACCTATCATCCAGGAGCAGCTTGCTGCGGTCTCGGGCACTGTAATGAGGAGCAGAGAGCAGCCATGAGCCCCTTGCCCCAGGTGAACGAGCAGGGCAAGGGCTGCAGCCCCTGGCCTCGCTCGCCAGGAGCTCTTTGGCAGCACCATGGGCTGTGCCATGCCACGAGCCAGCAGGGCCATGGCACTGGCAGGCCAGGGCTTACCTCTGCAGCAGGGTCTGGGCTGTGCAGCCCAGGGCGGCCAGGAGCAGGGCACCAGAGACAGTCAATGCTGCCACAAACCAGGCTGGCGGGCTCCAGGTTGTCTCTGTCCGTGTGATGATCAGTGGCTCCTTCCACAGTGTCTGCAAATGCAGGGCTGAGGGGAGCATGCTGGTGCTGGGGGTGGCCATCCTTGGGGCCAGGGTAGGAAGGACGGACTGCCTGGCCATGGGAATGCTGACCACATGGGTTGAGCTAAGACCCCCAGCTCAGTTTCACGGAGGAGGGCCCTGCTTACTGTGCGCTGGACAGTGGTCCTGGGCAGCACTGTGGTGGTCCGGGGGACGACATGCACCACCAGCATCACTGTGGTGCTGCGGCGTGGAACACTAGGGCCGCTCCACACCTCCACCAGCAGCACGAAGGTGCGGGGCTCGGCAAGGCCATTGGGGACATGGAAAAGGGTGTTCCCCTCCAGACGAAAATGCCTGTCCTCATTGCCTGGACAAGAGGGTCTGCTGAGGGCCCAGGCCACAGCAAGAGGCTGGGCTATGCAGCAGCTCAGCTGCTCCTCACCTCTGATGATGGCATAGGACAGTGTGGCACCATCACGGCTGCCCTGGCATGCTAGGCGGGTGACAGGCTGGCGGGTGGCTGGCTTGGATGTGATCCGCAGTTCCTGCACCTCAGGTGTGCACACCGGCGCCTCGTTGAGCACGGCCTGCCAGGAGCAGAGGTGGCCCAGCTTTGCCCTACTCAGCTCCCCAGCACCTCACCAGTGCATCCTGGCTGCACTGCTGAGAAGCACCACCCAGAAATTCGGCACCGAGCCGGTCCAAGGAACAATCACCGCCTCCCAGGAGCTCACTAGTGGGGGAGCTGAGGGCGCATGGTGTTGTGACTGCAGCAGCATGCCCACAGTGCAGAGCCCACACCTGCAGGCGCACGGCCACATCACACAGGCAGCTCTGCTGGTTCTCTGGGTCCAGGTCGTTGTGGTTGTCTGTCAGCCTCACCGTCAGCCTGTAGCTCTTCTGTCGCTCATAGTCCAGGGGCCCCACCACATAGATCTTGCCTGCCAGGGCAGTGCCAAGCTGCTGGGCCCCCATGGGAGTGGTTGAGCCCAGTCTGGCGACAGGAAGGGGGCCCAAGCACTCACCAGTGTGTGCATCAATGGAGAAGGGCTGGGCAGAGCCCAGGCCCCCCTCGAGGCTGTACTTGATGCTGTCTGGTGGGTAGTCACGGTCAGTGCCGGCGATGCGCCCCACAGCAGTGCCAAAAGCTGCAGTCTCCAGCACTGTGAAGGCTGTGTCATTGGGGCATACCGGTGTGTATTCATTCACGGGTGTCACCGTCACAAGCACAGGCACGTGGGCTGTGTGGCACACACAGTGGCTCAGCTGTGCCAGTGCCATCCCACATCCTGTGCTGGCATTGGGTCAGGCATGCCCTGGTGGGGACAGGCCTGGGGACACCAGGGACAGTGGCACTGCCTGTGCCCTCAAGATGGGCATCTCTGGGGCAACAGGAGAGAAACTTCATCCTGCAGTCCAGGGCTTTTGGGGTCCAGAAGGGGCTTTCTCCACCTCAATCTGTTGTCAGCCCTGCTCCCATCATTCTGTATGCAAGTTCCCATGCTCCATGGGGGGATTTGGGTGCAGGGGTGTACAGGGCAGTGGGCACTCATCACTCACTGCTCCGTGGGGGCTGACTTCCTGCCGTCACCACGATGGTGGCTGCGAACTGGAAACCCACAGCAGCTGCAGCCTTGGAGTCATAGTCCAGGGTGGCATTGACCTGCTAAGTCCAGACAAAGGAGGTCAGGCAGAGCTTGGTGGCTGCAGAACTGGGGTGTCCCGCAGAGCCAGGGTGCCTGCAGAGCTGTGGTGTTTGCAGAGCTGAGGTGCCCACAGAGCCAGAGTATCCCACAGAGCTAGAGGTGCCAGCAGGGACAGGGTGGCCAGCAAATCCAGGGTGTCCCACAGAGACAGGGTACCCACAGAACTGAGGGTGCCCCACCCAGGGGTGCCCCACAGAGCCAGGGTGGCCTGCAGAGCTGAGGCTGTCCCACAGAGCCAGGGTGGCCTGCAGGGTCGGGGTGTTCTGCAGAGCTGGGGTTCTTGCAGAGCTGAGGTGCCCCACTGAGCCAGGATGCCCACAGAGCTGGGGTGTCTCACAGAGCCAAGGTGCTCGCACAGCCAGGGTGCCCACAGAGCCATGGTGCTTGCAGATACAGGGTGTCCCATAGAGCTGCTGCCATGCCAGGGAAGCAGGGGGGAGGAACCGGTGGGATTGGGGGGACAGAGCACCTCAGGGAGCCTCTGGCCCCAGGCCTGGCATGACTGGCACATAGCAGTCAGATGGACACCACCATCCCGCTTACTTCCCATCCAATGTCCACCTCCCCAGGCTCACCAGCCACCTGAATGATGCCTGAATGATGCCTGCTCTGCCCCAGCCCTGCTGACCTGCAGCTGTGGCCCCTCCATGCGGAAGAGGGAGCGTGAGGCTGGGGCACCCTCAACAGCATAGTGCAGAGAGCTGCTGGGGCTGGCAGGGTCTGTGCACCTCAGCACCACCAGGGTCCTGCCGGGGGGCACTGTCTCGGGCACCTGGGACCTGCAGAAAGGCAGACAGCAGGGCTCAGCTCTTCTTCCACCACGCTCCAGGATGCCATGGTCTCTCACCACAAGGCATCTGCAGGAATGCAGGAAGCAACTGTCCCCACCACTGCCGTGTGACCTCCAGCAAGAGCCCCATGGCCATCTCCCCACACAGTGCCAGGATCCCATGACTCCCCATGTGGCACCAAGCCCCACAGCCTGTACACATAGAGGGATGGGGTGCAGCGTGGTGCCTGCTGGTTCATCCTCTTCATGGTGATGTTGAGTGTCACGGTGGCGTGGTCTGTGGGGTTCAGCTTGTCGTAGGCCTGGACGAGCAGCTGGGTGTGGGCTGCCTGCGGGAAGCGCTCCAGGTCTAGCCGGTGGGCACTGCGGATCTCACCAGTCACTGCAGGGCATGGAGGGAGCCTCACGCTGGGCTGAGGTGGCCCAAATGGGAACAGGCTGCTAAGATGGTGGGGATGTCCCCGGGAACCCCCCGCAGGCCCTGCTCACTCGCGTCAATGGTGAAGAGTGACGGTGTTGCCGGAGCAAGGATGACATAGCGGACGTTGTCACCACTGGCGTGGACCTGTGTGACCACCTCCAAGGGGCCCGTGCCCTCCAACACTGTCACAGCCCGCCATGGCTCACTGTGGGCACAGATGTGTGGCATGGCATGGTGTGAGTACCACCAGCCCCGGCCCGGCCCCAGCCCTGGCCCCACTCACGTGAAGTTGACTTGGGGATGCCGTGATGGCAGCACTTCCACTGTCACGGCCCCACTGCAGTTGTGCCCATGTCGGTCCATCATCACAATCTCCAGCCTGAACACCTGCGGGCAACACCGGGGCGACAGGCCAGGGGGACAGGCAGGATTAGGGGCCACCCGCCTGCCAACAGTGGCCTCAGGTCTGTGGGATGGGAATGGGGACAGGGATGAGGATGGGGATGGGGACAAGGGATGGGGAATGGGATGGAGACAGGGATCGGGACAGAGATGGGGATAGGGACAGGGATAGAGATGGGGATGGGGATAGAGATAGGGACAAAGACAGGGACAGGGATGGGGATGAAAATGGAGATGGAGATGAGGATGGGAATATGTACAGGAATATGGATGGAGATGGGAAAAGGGATGTGGATGGAGATGGAGACAAGGACAGAGATGGAAATGGGAATAGGGATGGGGATGGGGACAGGGACAGAGATGGAGGTGGGAACAGAAATGGAGATGGGGGACAGATGGAGACAAGGATGGGACTGAAGATGGAGACAGTGATGAAGATGAGGATGGAGAAAGGAATAGGGATGGAGATGGAGGTGGGGACAGGATGGGGATGGTGACAGAGTCGGGGATGGAGTTTGCAACAAGCTGGGTGCCCATCTGGTGAGGGACAGGCTGCTGAGAGCCGTGAGCAGGGCCAGCAAGGGGCTAACCCCAACCAGGCCGGGAGAAGGGCAATACCAGGGTGATACCAGGACTGGGAGACCTTGGCACTCACCTGGGTGCTGTGTCCGGGGTTGAAGCCGCTGGCAGGTGCCAGCACTGTGCCCCGTTCAGTAAGGACAAGTGGAGTGTCATTGTTTTTGAGGTAGAACTGCAGGGAGACAGGCACAAAAGAGAGCAGAAACCTCCTGTCCCCCATGTCCTTGGCAGCATCCCACATCCCTCTTCTTCCCAGCCATCCCCCAAAAGCTGACAGAGGGCAGGAGGTTGGGGTCCCCCAAGCAATTGCCCCTCACTGAGGGGGCTGCAGGACCCCCCTGCAACCAGGACTCACTGTCAGCTCTCTGGCCAGCTGAGAGGACACCACGGTGTATAATGGCGTCTGGGGTGCCACATCTGCTGGGACCTGTACCACGTCTCCTTCTGCAGCACAGCATGGATACCGAGAGGAGCCTGGCGTGAGCTGGGGTGGCTGAAAGCTGCCCAACCACTCGACTGCACCTCATTCCTCCTGCACCAGGTGCCCCATCTCACCGCCACTGGCACCGACCGTTACCTGTGCTGGCAAACCTGGCAGCACAGTGGAGCACCTGCGCCTCCATCACCCTGATGAAGAGCTGCCCTTCAGCCTCATCCTCCTCCTGGCAGGCAACCCGCAGCATCAGCACATACTGGTTCACCCGGTGGGCATCGAGTGCTGCACCAGCTCGCAGCGTGATCTGCCACAGTGGCATGGTGCTCAGCAGGGCACACACTACCCATGGGTGTCCCAGCCAAACTCCCTGCCCTCAGCTGGCCTGGCCTGTGGCTCTGGGCATTGCCGCCTGGCTGTACCTCAGCCTGAAATGTGGAGGCGGGTGTGCGGTTGGTGCTGATGGCGATGGGATTGAAGGGATCAACAGGCTCGACACTGCGCAGGGTGACGTTGCGGTCGAAGGGGCTGCTGGGCTCGACGTGGGCCAGCGTGACCCTGGGGTTGCTGCTCACGTTGCTGCAGGCCAGGGTCACCTTGGCCACAAGGGTTCCCGGCGCCGCGTCCTCGCTCACAGTGACAATGCGCGGCAGGCTGAGCAGGGCTGGCAGGGGCAGACACCCGGGGACCAGGCTCAGGTCGGGGCCTCGCCACCAATGCGCACCGGACTGGAGGGTCACCCAGCCAGTTTTAGGGATCCCCTGTCCCTGCACCCTGGCACCTGTGCAGCAGGCACAGCGGTGCCCAGGGCATCCTGCTCTTACCTGCAGCTCTGACAAAAGACCCTGGAAAAAGGAAGAGATGGTGTCACCCCAGACTGCCAGAGATGCCCCAACAATGCCCTGGTGATGCTCTGGAGATGCCCTGGCGATGCCCAGAGATGCCCCAATGAGAGATGCCCCAAGCAATGCCCTGGTGATGCTCCCCCGTCCCACCTGATTCCTGCCAGGCAGCTGCCACCCACCCCATACCCATCCTGGTAAACAGGGCCAGCCAGGGGGATCCTGCTCCCCCATCCCCCTGTTCTCACACCCCCCCCCCCAAGGATCTGGCAAGGGGTGCCCTCAGCCCAGGCACTGGAGCCCCGTGACCAGGAGGTGCATACCTGGGGCCTGGAAAGCAAGGAGAAGGAGGAGGAAAGTGAGGCGGCTGTGCATGCCCATGGCTGTAGACAGCTCTGTTTGGGACGCGCCAGAGCTTGTTGCCATGGGTGCTGGGCACCACCCAGGCCCTGGCACGATGCCGGCCACTTGCAGCTCCTGGTCCAGCCCCAGGGCAGTGGGATGGGGCATTGTCCCAGCAGTCACAGCCTCCACAGGCACGAACCTCCGTCCTAGCTGTGCCCTTGATCCTTGGGGGGGGGATGGGGGGGGTGACAGGGACACACCATGTACAGCCTAAACCCTGTCTGGGGTTTTAACCAAGTCACAATTGCCCCTCGCCGGCTGCAGAGCATCTCAGACTCTCCAGCACGGCCGGGCCCATGGCCACCAGAGGGCACGGCCACTCCACCATGCCAGACGTGCCAGATGTGCTGGCTCGCTCCCTGACTGCAGGGACCAGCCTGGCCTGGCACAGCTGCTCCTACCACTGGGGAAAGCCTCGATTTTCGGCAACAGGTTGACCAGGGCCTTGCCAGGTGCATGCCAGCCTGCTGCAAGCCAGGACTAGATACACCGTCCTGGCTATGTGGAGGGACCACGGCGGTAGCAGGCACAGTGTCTCCCCAGCTCAAGCGTGACAACCTGAACCAGCTTTTTTTTGGGGGGGGGGGAGAGGGGAGAGTGCAGGGATGAAGGAAATGATGCTCTGCAAAGTTTTGCTGCCACATCAGCCACTGACTTGCTGCTTTGCCATGTTACACACCTGGGAGCTGGAAAAATTAGCTGGGAGCTAATTTTTGGCCTTGTTCTCATTCATTTGCAAACCAGAGTGATGTCTCACAGAATTAATATTAAATGTTCTTAGCTACCAATTAATAGACACTGGCAGAGTGCAACCCATTTGGCTGTGGGTCACCTTTCTCCTCTTTGAGTATTCAAATATTTTCTCGGGGGGGGGGGGGGGCTCCTGCAGCCTGTGCTGGCTTGCTGTGCCAGCTGATGGCTTGGGCTCATGGCCTGGCCCACAGATGTTGGTCCTTCCACTTTTTTTTTGTAATGGGGTTGCAGTTCTTCCAGCTGAGACTTCCCAGCCTCACTGTGCCCAGTCCGCTGCACCCTGGAGCCCAGGGCCCACCCCTGGGTGCGAGGCCACCCTGCAGCCCGGGTACCGCAGGGCTAGGACAGAGCGGGGCAAGGCACCCATGTCCCCAGGAGAGTGGGGATGCCCAGCAGAGGGGGGACAGGGTGGTGGGTCACCCAGAGGGCAGGAGCAGGGGGAAGGAGGGCCTGTCATTGGGATATGGCAGGGGTCCTGTTGAGGCGGGCACCAGGCGTGGGGTCCTGGCCTGCCCAACGGGGCGCTGGGACCTGTGCTGCCAGGGCACCGCATCCTGCCCGGCCCAGCCGCATCCCGGGCTCCTGCCCTGCCTATCTGGGGCACCGGGTCCTGCCGCTCCCTGCCAGGCGCCAGGTTCTGCCTTGCTGGGGCACTAGGGTCCTATCCAGCCCCACCAGGGCACCGGGTCCTGCACAGCCCTAACCGGGCATCGGGTCCTGCTCTGACGGGGCTCCAGGGTTGTGCTCGGCCGCGCTGGGGCACCGGCTCCTGCCGCTCCCCGTCGGGCACCGGCTCCTGCCCAGCTCCACCGGGGTCCTGCCTTGCCCCACGGGGCCCCGGCTCCCGCCCGGAGCAACGACGCCGAGCGGGGCCGGGGCCGGGGCGGCGGTGCTGGTGCCGGTGCCGGTGCGGGCCGGGCTCACGTTACGGCGGCCCCATTGGCTGCGGCGGGCGGGGCGGCGCCGCCGCCGAGGCGAGGGCCGGGAGGCGGCGGGCACGGCGGGGCGCTGCGCCGCGCTCCGCTCCGCTGAGCTCCGCCGAGCTCCGCCGAGCTCCGCGCCTCGCCGCGCCGCGCCGCTGCGCTCCGCCGGGGCCGGGGCCGGGGCCGGGGCCGGGGCCGCCGGGCATGCACAGCGCCCGCCTGGACGCCTGCCTCGGCCAGCTCCGCGCCGACGTGGTGAGTGTCCGCGGGCTCCGCGCACCGGGCGGGCAGGCAGGCGGGGAGGGGGGGGAGAGGGGAACCGGCCCCGGGGCCCCCGCGGCAGTGGCATTGCCATTGCCATTGCCGTGATGTCAGAGTGCCACGCACGGTGGTGCCGATGATCTCAGCGCAGTGACATCACGCGCAGAGGCCAAGCGGCACCCACTGTGCTCTCCGGGAAGCTGCGGGCGGCTGGGAGGACATGGGCGTCCTGGGGACACGGGCGCCCAGCGTGACGTGGGTGTGCCGGGCCCCCGGAGACGAAGGGACACGGGTGGCAGCTCTCAGGGTGCCAGCCCCAGCACTGTCACCACCCTGGCCCTGCTTGCAGCCGTGTCCGCAGCGGGCCGGTGCCACTGAGCCCGGCCCGGGCCGCGAGGGGCTGCAGGATCCTGTGGTGACAGCGTGGCTGCAGGCAGCCCGTCCGGGCCCGCGGGCCCTCCTGGGGTCTGCCGCACACTTCCCGACCTCCCACGGCTCTGCAGCCAGCTCCAGGGTCCCTGGCCAGTGCCGCGGCAGGGCAGCTCGGGGCCTAAGGCACGTCGCCAGCAGGGCTGGCTGAGAGGGTCCGCAGCCAGCGGGGACGGGAACGGGGCGCTGCCTGGAGAGCAGCTCCAGACGCAGCTTGCTGTAGGGGGCTGCTATAACCAGACACCAAAGCAAACGGTCTTTCACACTCTGCTTTTCACAGTCTCAGAGCAGAAAGGAAAGCGGACATAAACCCTGCTTTTTCAGTTCAAACAATGGGAATTCAACTAAAAGGAGTGGCCTGGCTCCTGAAACGAACCATTCCTTCAAATACCCACTTGGGAAAACTCATTTCCAGCCTCAGCTGCCCCCGGCCCCTTGTGCTCCCCTCCCACTGGCGTTTCGGGGGGGGGGGGGTGTCCCAGGACCCCGGGCCCAGGCCTGGCTGGGCCATGACGTCACCCCAGGGTGTCCCCAGCCAGAGGGCGGGTAGGGTGGGGTGGCCCTGCCAATGCGTGGGGGGAGCGCCCCACCCCAGCGCCGGGGTGGCCCCGAGAGCACAGCGGGCCCTGCGCCACTGAGCACAGCTGGGGCCTGGCTGCGTAGGTCCCGCGAGCGGAGTGCCCGAGCGGCCACCCTAACCAGACTGGGGGCTGGGGGGCCAGCAGCAGTGCATAGCTCCTACGTGCCATGGCCCTGTGTCATTTCCCGGCAGGCTGCAGCTGGGGCTGGGTGGCTGCTTGCTCACCCCAACATGCTGCTGCACGCCGGCCCGGCTCCAGGCAGGAGCAGCGTGAAAGCGGGACCCGGGGCTGCAGGCAAGCCGAGGCCTGCGCGCGCGGCTCCCCGCGCCAGCTGCACGCCCAGCTCCGGCAGACGCCGCTCCCGTGGTCCGGGCGCTGGGGCCAAACCACCCCCCTGCCCGGGTCGGCTCCGGGCGAGCCGCAGCCTGCCTGCGCGCAGGCACTGCCGAGCGCCACGGCGGGGGCGAATCCCCCCACGCTGCCGCTGGGGAGCGGGGCAAGCAGCTCCCACCCGGGGCAGGGGAGCGCCGTGTGCCCAGCGCCAGGTGAGGCGGGCGGCGCGCGGGCTGTCTTTGCCCTCCCGTGGGCGGGCTGCCCGGGGAGGCGCTGGAGGGGGACCGGGAGCCACGAGGCTGCCATGCTAACCTGCCCTTCTCCCCCCAGCTGTGCCTGCGGGAAGCGGGGGCCACGCTGCAGGCCCACATGCACTGCATGAGGCAGGCGCTGCACGACCTCAAACGGGCGCAGGGCCCGGCCCCGCGCCCCCCACCAGTGCCTGGGCCCTACTGGGACCAGCGCAGCCCCAACCGCGGCTCGGACGTCTCGGAGGCGGACTCGGCGTGCTGCCTGGAGCCGGGGGGTGAGGAGGACGAGCGGGCCTCGGCGGCCCGTTCCCCCCCCGCCAGCGAGCGGAGTCTGGAGTTTGACTCGGGCTACTCAGAGGTGTCGGGGGGCACGTGGCAGGAGGAGGAGGCACCTGTGCTGCGCCGGCACCCACGGCCACCGCCCTGCCAGCGGGCACACCGGCTCTCTCTGGGTGCCTTCCTCCGCGGCAGCTCAGGCCAGGTGCCCGCCCCAACCCGGAGGGCCCGGCCCAAGTCCACATCTGACGCCTGCCTGGAGCAGTGGCGGGTGCTGGAGCCGGGGGATGCACAAGACTGGACCGTATCGCTGCTGTCACAGAGCCGCAACCGCCAGCCCCTGGTGCTGGGTGACAACTGCTTCGCCGACCTGGTGGAGAACTGGATGGACCTGCCGGAGGTGGGCGCCGAGCCGCGGCGCCTGCCCTCCGCCGAGCCCTCCCGCTGGCTGGGCAAACCCCATGGCTTCCTGCTCAACCTCTCGGGCAACGTGCGCCGCAAGCTGGCCAGCATGGCCCGGCCCCGGGCCGCCGATGGTGCCCGCCCAGGGGGTCGCGACACTTCAAAGCGCCTCTCCTGCCCACTAGGCTTAGGCGCCCAGCCCAAGGGCACCTACTTCCACCAGTCCCACAACAACATTGCGCAGCTGGCCACAGACTTCAACCGCTTCACGGCCCTCATGAACAGCCGGAGCCGCCAGCCCATCATCTGCAACGACGTTATCGGCTACATTTAGCCCTGCCCGGCACTGCCCGCACCCACTTTCACCACTGTAAATAAACCTCGTTTTTGTACGGTACAGCCGCAGCGGCCTTTGTGGGGGGCAAGGGCTCCTCTGCGGTGCAGCAGGGCTCTCAGCACCCCGGCTGCCTGGCTCAGCAGCCCAGGCTCCCAGCAGAAGGAGGGATGGGGGTGACTGGATTTACTGGGTGTCCTGGTGGCACAGACCTGTGTAACAGCATGAGGGTGTTTGCAGCAAGGGCTGATGCAGTCACCGCGTGCCGGAGCTAGTCCTGCAGCTTTTATTACCGGGACAGCAAGTACCATGTGGCCCCAATGGGTGGCCGGGGCCTGCTGCCTCCGGCACAGCCGCCCTGGTGTCCCATTCCAGGATCAGGGCAGGTAGCAGAGGAGCGGGGGGCAGGTGTCCTCGTCCTGATCCTCTTCTCCCTCACACACATATTGCAGCTCCAGCTCCCGGGGCCGCGGCTCCCCAGCACCCTCCAGGCTCTCTGACAGCCTAGAGTGGGGGAAGAAGAAAGGGGCTGAGGTGGGGGCATGTTGGTTCCCCCAGCCTGGCCAGTCCGTCCGGGATGGGGAAGGCCACATTTGGCCAGCTCCTGCAAGGAGAGGTTTCAGGCAGCTCCCCCAGCGCCCTGGGCAGGCACCCAAGAGCGAGCTGCAGCCCTGCAGGCTCCCTCCCCACTCAGGGCAGGGAAGCAGCGCCTGTGGGGCCAGGCTGGGCAGGCAGCGAGGGGCCAGGCGGGGGTCCTGCCACGGGAAGCGCTGCCGGCAGGATGTTTACCCTGCGGCAGGCTGGAGCAATGGACCCGTCTGCGAGCAGTTCTGCAGCTGGAGCAGCTCAGCAGAGAGAGAGAGAGGGGGCAGACATCTCCCCCAGTGCCCAGTGGGGAGGCACAGCCAGGGGCAGGATTAGGCCACAGGAGTGGGCAAGGAGCCAGGGACCTACCTCTGTGCCTGCTGCTGGGCCCGCGTCTCCTCGTCCTGCTCCCTGTCGTAGAGCACGGTGTAGCCGTGCAGGAGCATGGCCACAGCCAGTCCGTGCACTCTCTGCAAGAGCCAGGAGTCAGGGCCCCGGGCCTGCACGCAGCCCCCTCCCCGGGCTGCAGGGCTGCCCGGCCCGGCGGCACCGCGCTGCCCGCGCTGGGCTCACCTGCAGCCAGTCCAGGAGCTCCTGCACGGTCATCTCCTGCCCATCGGCACCGATCCCCTGCACCTCCAGGCGGTCCCAGCAGCTCCACTCCTTCTGGCCATACTGCAAGTGGGGGGGGGGCAGGGTAGTAGCAGGCCCCAGCCCCAAGGGGAGGGAAGGACTGGCATGGCACGTGGCCTGGGGTAGGGAAGGGCAGAAAAAGGGCACAGAGCCAGAGGGGGGGGACCAGGGCACAGCTGTGCCCTCGGGACTGCCTGGGTCTAGGGGCACCCGGGGCACAGCCATCCCCCTGGCACCACCAGGGTCCAGGGGTGACTGGGGCACAGCCGTCCCCCCAGCACTGCCAGCTCCCACGGGGCAGTCGGGGGAGCCGGCGCTTCCTCCAGCTCCCCAGCCCGGCCTGGGGCACCAACCCCGCACAAAGGCCCATTGAAGCGCTGCACAGCCCTACACAATTGCCTCTTCTTGCTCCTGTGGCCCCTGGGGCCTCGTGACCCCAGTTCCGGCCGAGGTGGCCCCTGAGCTGCTGGCCTCCCCCCCGATGGTAGCCAACAACAGGGCTGCACATGGGGATGCATAGCGGAGCCGGCAGTGCTTGCTGCCCCACGCCCGGGGCCAGTGAGGGCTACAGCTCTGCTGGCCTATGTGCCTGGGCCAAGCGCCGGGGCTCAGCGCCCGCAGGGCTGAGCACCATCTGGCATGGCCACACCACCATCTGCCCTCACTGCGGGGCAGCGCAAGTCCTGGCGCTGGCCCCATCTCTTCTCGCCCAGCTGGGAAGGGGCAATCGCACCTGGCTGCTCTCACCTCCTGCCTTCTGCTACATCCTCTCACCTCCTGCCTTCTCTTGCCTGCAGTAATCAGACCCAGGCGGAAAGGGGCTTAACCCCATACTCGCCAAGGCAGCCCGAGCCCGAGTGATTGCCCAGCACGGAGGGAATGCCACTGCCCATCCTGCCTAGCCCAGCATGCAGGAAGCCCCATTGCCCCCACCGGGAAACACCATCCCAGCCAGTACTAGGACTGCGGGGCCACAGCCCCCCTCTGCCAGCCCAAGGCGTGCTCGCCGGGGCGCCACTGTATCGCAGGTCGCACCAAGCGAGCCTGTAGGGAGTGTGCTCCCACCGTGGCCAAAGAGCAGGACATGTAATGTCATGCTGGGATGCCCCGCTGCGGGACACGGAGGAGCCAGGAGCTGCTACAGGATGATCCAGGGATGCCAGGCAAGCAAAAGGACCAGAGGGCACAAAGATACAGAGGAGCATCCTCCACCAAAGGACACTGCTGACATGGGGAGCCCAGAGCCAACTGCCGCCAAGACAGCGCAAGACCCACCAGCCCTACGCCAACAGCCTTGTGGCACGTCCCCAACACCTAGGCGGCCCTGTCCTCGGAGGGCTCATCCCCGCAGGGGCAGCAGGAGCTGCTTCGGTGCCATACTGGGGGGCTGGGCAGCACCCCGTGGTGCAGGGCCATGGGGCGCAGGCGCGGCAAGGCGGTGACGCAGCCAAGGCGGCCCAAGTCCTTGCCTGAGACGGAGTGGAGGCGTTGAAGGCGTCTCCCCTCCCCCTCTTCCTGCCCCCGGCCCTGGGCCCCCTGGGCCAATCTGGTTCCAATCGGCGCTTCCTGCCGCACAGGAAGGGCTGCCTCGCACGCCATAAACCCCCAGACAAAGAGGCCTCTATAGCCCAGACGGTCCCAATCTGGGACTGCCCCCCGCCCCCGCCACAGCTCTGCTTTCGCTCTCCAGCAGATCTGCATGCGCTCGCTGCAGCCTGGCCCCCACACCAGCCCGGGCGGCCCCTCGCAGGCCGGGACCCCCAGCCCTGCTCCCCCCACCAGGCAGCCCCTTCCCGGCTCCGGACGGGGCCCAGTGCCAGCTGCTCACTGGCTGCTCCAGCTGGTTTCCATAACCCAGATGTGAGAGGCTGCTATGGCCTGCTACCCCCTTGTCATGGGGCCTGCTGTGGGGCGTCAGTGCTGTCTCAGCCCCACGGCTACCTGAGCCAGGCTGGAACATCCCCCTCGGGCCCACATGCATTCGCTCAGGGATGGGCCCAAAGCTGGGGCGAGCGGGAAGTTGGCGGCTCGATGCCTGGAGTCCCCGGGAGCTCAGCTCCGCTCCCTCATGCGAGGGGGGCGGCGGGGGCCTGGCGAGCAGCCCAGGCCGCAGGGGCCGGCAAGGCTGCAGGAAGGAGCTAATTCCTCGCTGCCTGGAGGCGCGCCCAGTCCACCGCAGGCCCAAGCGCTGTTTCTGGAGCCTGACGGCCTCAGCTGCCCAGGCTGCCCCTCCTGTGTGGCCAGCTCCTTCCCTGCCACCCAGCGTCCTCGCAACCAGCCCAGATCCTCATGGCAGCACAGCAGGGACCCCATCACCACCAGCACCAAGAGCCAGGGCACCCCAAAGGCCCCTGGACAGCTCTGTGCCCTGGGAGAAACCACTCTGCACCCTGATCCCACATCCCCGGAGGAGAGAGAGTCCTACCCTGTAGGTGGGGGGTGGCAGGGGCTGCATGCGGAACAGCAGGGAGTCAGAGAGACACAGGTTGCTGTTGCGGTAGCAGCTGCGGTCCTTGCAGCCCCACACCAGCTTGTAGATCTCCAGGCACGCCAGGCCGGCCACGGCCATCGTGGTAGTGACAATGGCGGGCACAATTCGTCCGACGATCCGCTTGCTCTGAGGGAGAAGCGGGCATCACCAGCTGCCCACACACAGGACCAGGCCTCCCTCAAAACCCTGCCCGAAGCTCCATGGGCCTATGCCTGGCCACAGGCAGCCCAGCCCTTCGCCTCACCGTGAGCCAGTCGGCACAGGGGATGCCGTAGTTCTCTGCACGCAGGTTGGACGCGGCTGTGACAAAGTCCACATGGAAGTTGTTGTCCTATGGGGAAGAACATAGGGACATTATCACCCTGCAAGAACTGACAGCCACCAGAGACCCCAAACACCCAGCAAAGACTCTATGGGCTGCTCAGGGACAGCACACTCCCAGCAGGGAGATAAGCCAGGACTCAGAAACGGTCCCTGCCCTCCTGGCCTCCTGGCTCAGGAATGCCTGGCAGGGTTACAGGGCAGCCCATGTATAGGACAAACATGGTCTTTCTCCACATGTTCTCCAGAGCAGCTTCTACGCTGGGGACAGCGCCCAGCACCGGGCACATGCCTACCTCAAGCCCCACTCCTCAAGCAAAGTGTGGCTGTGCATAGGCTGCTGCCTGCCCAGCCCTGGGTACCTTCTCAAAGTGGATGGGCTCCATGACGGGTATTTGCATCTCCTCAGCCTCTACCAGCTCCCGTCTCCACCGTGCCAGCTCCTGGCTGAGCTCCGCCAGCCGCCTTTGGTCTGGAGGCACAAAGGAGCCCCGGGATGTTACCCCTGCACCAACACTGCTGCAGAGAGCATGGCGTCCACAGAGCATAGCACTCAGTGGACGGGGGCAACCTGCTCTCCCCTCTTGGGGATGGGGCTGGCAGGGACCAATGGCCACAGCAGCTCATGGGCCAGGAACCAGCAACACCAGAGCCCTGCTAGAACCAGGCTGGACCCAGGGTTCCCTGGTCCAGAGCCTTACCATAGGGGACCCAGGCATCCAGGAAACAAACCATAACAGGAGCCTTACCCACAGTCTCCTGGACCTCCTGCCTTTCCTCTGTGATGTGGATCTGGAGCCCCTCCTGGGGTGTGAAGGGTGGTAGGACCAGGTTGCGGAGGCTCTCCTGAGCAGTTGCCCTGTCACCATAAGCCAAAACCTTGTGCGTCTGAGCAAAGAGATGGGCGGCAGCCATGACATAAGCCATGTGGGTGTCCTGTGGGTGCAGAGAGTGCCAGGGCAGTGAGGGCCATGGGGTGCCTTTCCAGGGCAGCCTATGAGCCCGCTCCCGTGCTGCCACGACCAGGCAGAGCATCCCACATTTGCCCTGAAGGGGAGACATCTTTCCTCCTCCTCCTGGCCACAGAGCATGTATGGGACCTCCTCAGCAGCTCCACAGTGCCCTGGCAGACCGAGGGGACAGGGACAGACCCTGGTCCAGGACTCTGCAAGTCCCAGGCAGGCTCTGCAAGTTGGAGTATGAAGCAGGTGCTACACATCAGCTTGGTACACGATGCCTTCATTCTGCCTGTGACTACGGTCCAGCATCCCTCATACCCCATCTAGGAACTGGCTCTTTGCCCCAGTTCACAAAGTCTCCCGTGGAGTGCCAGGCCCATGACCCCAGCCCCCACAGCTCTATCCTGCACTTACATTATCAGGGTCAAACGTCAGTGGATGGGGGCACCTCCTGTCCCCCGACCAGAAAGTGACACCTGGGCTGATTTCCTGGGCACAGGAAAAGCAGAGTCAGGCTTGAGGACACTGGCAAGGGGGCGGCTGGCAGAGGGGAGAGGGTGCAGGAAGGTCCCAGCCCCCTTTGGTGCCAGGCTCACATGCTCTGGGGGGAAGGTGAGCAGCAGCTGGGAGATGGAGTTGTGGTAGCAGCTCTGCCAATGCTGGCGGGCCCAGTGCACACAGTCCTGCCAGTCCCGCGGCCTCTCCCGCAAGCTCCTCCACACTTGCTCCAGGACCTCCAGAGCCTTTGGTGCCTCCAGGTGCTCCAGAAAAGTTGGGTCTCTGTGAAATCAGGTGTCCCTAGGGCCAGCCCTCATCCCAGCCTTCACAGAGCACATCCCCAACTCACAGCAGGCATAGCTGACAGGCCAAAGAGCCC
Source organism: Apteryx mantelli (assembly GCF_036417845.1). Taxonomy (NCBI): domain Eukaryota; kingdom Metazoa; phylum Chordata; class Aves; order Apterygiformes; family Apterygidae; genus Apteryx; species Apteryx mantelli. Next base: position 14,709,726 of record NC_089989.1, on the reverse strand, counting down.
TCACCAGCAGGGACAAGCATTATCCTGTCCCATCTGATGGGGAACAAGTAGCAAGACCAGGCCTGGCTGGTGTTCCTGGAGTAATCCAGCAGGGCATCCCAAACAGGACGCAACAATCCGTCCCATCCCCCTCCCCGGCCACATATCCAGTAGTAGCGGGCAGTGCCTCTGCAGCACCCATGGTCCCTCCCCTGGCTCTGCTCCTTGCCCTGCCTGGGCGCCTTTGCTCCCAACACCCACACTCACGCCAGGAACCGGTTGACATTCTCTGCAGGCAGCCTGAAGAGCCCCTCAAACTCATCACGGGCCCACTGCAGAGGGAAAAGCGGGGGTTGAACATTGGGGCTGCAAGTGCTCACCCCAGCACCCCCCTGCACACAGGCAACAGAGGCTGGGATTGGCACTTTGGGCTGACGGGGGACATCCTGCTTCCCAGGGGTCATTGTGGCCCTATCAGCCTGGTGTGTGGCCTTGCAGTGCAGCCCAAAAGACTCTGCCAGTCCCTGCCAACCCCTGCAAAAGGAGCACCTAGGTTTGGGACACTGCCCAGCACCCCCAGTTGAGGACAACTGGTCCTAAGCCCTGTCCACTCTGACACATGGGCCAATGCATGGGGCTGCAGCACCTCATGGTCCCCAGGAGCCCCAGCCCAAGCTGCCCCGGGCTTCATGCCAGGGAGGGAGAGGCCATGTCCGGGCCTGAGGAAGGCGGTGGAGCTGTGTGGGGCGGGGGAACCGTTCCGCAGGAACGCATGTTGGACTTGGGCTTCCAGCCAGGAAACAGCTGGGGCCTGTATCCTGCCCACAGCCAGCAGCTCCTTACAGCTCAGCGTGGGTCTGGGGCTGGAAGGGGGGAAACAGCTTCCTGTGGGAAAACAAAGGCCGGGGGCTTCCTCGATCAGTGCGGGGGGGCACAGACCTCTTGTGGGCCAGGCCATGGCTCCAGTCAAACATGGCCCTACCTGCAGCGTGTGCTCAATGGTCCGGGGGAAGTGTCGCAGGGTGCAAAGGGGGAAGGTCTTGTCCACAGGGTCACTGGCAGGCCCCAGTGCCTTAGTCAGGTGGGGCACCATGGCAAGCACGTTCCCCTGTGTGCCCTCCATGCCTGAGTCCACCAGTGGCTTGAGGTAGCGGAGGCAGCGGCTCTCCAAGTAGGCACCTGTGGGAAGCAAGGAGTGCCCAGGAGCCAGAAAGGCCCTTTTGCCTGAACAGAGCGGAGACAACCAGGGCAGGTTTGGCCCCAGTCCTGGATGGACAGCACCAGACCCCCCTTTCCCTCCACAGTTACGTGTGGCAGCTGCCCACCCAAACCCATGCAAAGTGTGGCACAGTTGTGGCATAGGCTGCCTGCAGCCAAGCGGCACCATCCTGCGCCTGGCTCCCACTTGCCCCAGGCACTCACGAGTCTCCAGGTTGTCCAGGGCACTGGCAACACCATCCAGCTGCTTGAAGAAGTCAGCCCCATAGACCAGCTCTGTGGCAGGCCCCACCTGGTTCTGGTGCGCCATCACCGTGATGTCGGGGTTCATGCATCTCACAGCTGCAGCTGCTACCTCTGACTTCGGCTTCTGTGAGGGCAGAGAGGGTATGGCCAGTTCCCCTCCTGGTGCCCCCCGCCCTGGTCTCCAGGGAGAGCCTGTCCTGGGAGCCCACCCTGGCCCTGTGGACAGCAAAGTCTCTGGGTTCTCCCGAGGAAGGAGCATGGGGCCAGGCGCTTTGGCCCCTGCCTGGCTGTGGCTCACCGATATATCTGCTGAGCGGAAGAGGAACTGCCGATGGAGGTTGGAACGTGCGATTGTGTCCATGTCGGTCACCGTGATGTCCCCACCTGTCCCTGCAGCCAACCCCATCATGGCAAAGTTTTTCAGCAGCTCACAGCCAATGGCACCAGCTCCCACCTGCCAGGACAGAGCTTTTGCTATCTCCCCTGGTGCTGGCCAAGCACTCTGCAGGCCTCCGGAGGCCTTTCTCACACAGCGTGCCCACCTCTCCTGCTTACCACAAAGTATTTCTGGTGGCCCAGCCTCTCCTGGAAGTCAGCCCCAAACACAGCGATCTGGCCATCATAGCGAGAACCCCTCTGTTGGGACAGATAAGCTGCAGTGAGTGTGGGCAGCTGCAGCATCCCCAGCATCCAGGCAGCTCCTTGGCACAGCCAGGATAGGCTCAGTGCCCTCCAGGCACCAGCTAGCTCTCACCGGGGCGCAGTCCTCCTCTGTCAGCTGTGCAGCCCCCTCTAAGGCCAGGCACTCCAAGGCATCGAAGTAGAGCCATTGATCCAGCGGCAGGAATTTCCCCGAGGCAGCCTGGGCCAAAACAGGGCCCCACCAGCTCCACAACCTGCTTTGCCGCTGGCCCCCAGCCTCCCAGCTGGGCTCCCTCCCTGTACCCCAGATGGGTGACCCAGGCCCTTCCCTCCGGGCTGGCAGAGCCCAGCATCCCTAAGCGGGCAGCAAGTGCCCTCTCGTGGTCACCAAAGGCTGTGGGATGGCCACGCCGAGCCAGACGACCTCTGCCGGCAGCACCCGGTCCCTGTCCGCTGTCTGCAGCAGGTCCCCCACGGCCCCATCCCCACCCCACTCACCTTCAGCACCTCCTGGGCTGCCAGGCCCCCAATGAAGGCAGCCATGGGACCCAGGTCCCCCATGCTCACGCTAGCGAAGGCTCGCACGACATCCTCGTCCAAGGGACCTTGCTGCTCATCCAGGCTCCGTGCCAGCTCCAGCACCCGCTCAGCATCCCCCTGGGGCAAAGGGGGTGAGAGATGCCCCATGCACAGGATCCCTCCAGACAGGGTGGCAGGGGGATGAGCACATGGAGGAAGCAGGGCCAAGGGCAGGGCAGAGGGAGGCTGGGAAGGGGCTGGATGGGGCCTCACCTGCGCCCTGGGCAGAGGTAGGCGCCCCTGCTCCTTGCGGAAAGCATGCAGGGCCTGGAAAGCCATGTGCAGGCTGCGGCTGCGTGGTAGGTCTTCGGGATTTGTCACTTGAATCTTTGGCTTCACCAGGGCCTTGCGCAGGGGCTCCTGCAGGCAGTGTCCCGAGTGCTTGAGAACAAGATACCTCTCCAGAAGCACCAGACTGTCACAGCCCCTCAGGCACAGTCTTGGGTCTCCCTGGCAGTGCCTGGTCCACACACCCAGCCTGAGCGTGACCCAGGCTGGCAGCACCATGAGGTCAAGGGCAGACTTACATATGAGTGCTCTTGGGGCAGATGCACCTGCCAAACTAGGCCCCCACAGCGGTACGGCGAGAACGAGCTTGTGTCACCAATCTCCAGGTGGAAGGCATCTGTGAAAGGAGTGAGAAACAGGGAAGAACGTGCCCAGGCAAATGGAGAACCAGTCACAGTTCATAATCTACTATATTTCTGCAGGACATCAGACTGCAGCTGGAACCCCCTTCCGGCATACAGGCAGACCAGAGCAACATCCTGCCAAGCTCTGGTGAAGGGAATCTCTGCTGTCCAGATCCAGGCACAGCATGCAGGCCCATCCTGTAGCAGGACCCCCACACCGCCTGGCCCCAGCTCGGCGGCTCACCCAGCACATGAACAGGGCAGGGCTCCCGGCCATTCAGCTCAGTCATGCCCTCCACGCCTGAGAAGGTCACCATGTCACCATCACAGAAAAGGTGGCCACGGCCCTCTTCTCCTGACGCATACGTCACAATTCCTGGGTTGCCCTGGGGAGAAAGAGATATGAACACAGGAGACCCCAATCCTGATGACTTGAATCAGCTGAAGAATGCACCAGTATTTTGGGAGAGTGCAGCGGAGCCAGAGGGACATTAGGGAATGGACATGCAATACAGAAGGCCATTGGGATGAGTCGTGGAGCAGAAAGGCAGTGTGGATGTTGGAGCCTGCTGAGGTTCGCCTCCTACCTGGGAGATGTGCTGCACGGAGGCACAAACCGGGTTGGTGTCTGTTGGGTCATGAACAACAAAGTGATCCCCAAAATCACAAAATAGCTGCCTGAGATAGGAGCAACAGCAAGTTTGTTAAACAGGAACCTCATGAAATTCAAAGACCACTGCCAAGTCCTGCCCCCAGGATGGAATAACCCTGGCAGCAGGACAGGCTGGGGGTCGTGGGCTAGAGAGCAACTTTGCAAACCAGGGCAGGGGGCTGGGGGACAACAAGTTGACCAGAAGTCAGCAGTGTGTCCCTGCTGCAAAGATGCCAACGGTAACCTGGGCTGCACAAGCAAGAGCGCAGGTAGCCAGTGAGGGTCCTGCCCCTCTCTTCAGCATGTGTGAGACCCCAGCTGGAGCGCCTAATGGGAGGGCGCAGAAAAGACAGACCCCGGCTCTTCTTAAGCTGCACAGAGGCAGGACGAGAGATGACAGCCCAGGCTGGGACACAAGAAATTTCTGTTAGACATACGGACAAAACTCTTCACCTTGAGGGTGGTGAAACACTGGAACAGGGTGCTGGAGAGGTTGTGGGATTGCCGTTCTTGGAGACATTCAATGCTTGACTGGACACAGCCCTGAGCAACGTGCTCTGAGGCAGTGCTGCCCAGACCAGAGTGCCCTGAAGTGGTTCCTGCCTCAACAGGGTTTAGGGTGCAAGGTTTCCCACAGCCTGCCCATCCCAGGCAGCAAGGGCTGGGCCACCAGGGGCCAGCCCCAGACAGTCACAGGGACACTGGGCATCATGCACTTACCCTGCCAGCCCCTTCACATCAGCCACGATGAAGCAGATGCTCCGGCCATGGCAGAAGTCACCGATGCGGAGTTGTTCCTCCAGTGGGGAGTCAGTCAGCACCACAACCTGTGCCAAGGGCTGCGTCTGCATCCACACAGCACAGCCTGCCCTGCAGTGCCCCCATTGCCACCCCAGCTCAGGGCTGGAGCAAAGTGCCAAGACTTCGGAGGTGACGACAGCAGCCTTGGGGCGATGCTGCCCCTCTGAAGGCTGCCCAGTCCACGGGACAGCGCCCAGCCAGGGACCACTCTTCCCAGCTCAGTGCACAGGAGCACCAGAGCCTGCTCACCTGGAAGGAGGCGAGGAAGCTCTCCGACAGCTCCCCTGTGTGGGCTGTCACCAACACATGGGAGTTCAGCTCTGCGAGGTGCCGCTGGGATGCCACAGCCCGGTTCTGGCCCATGTCGCTATCCGTGAGGAAGAACTGTGGGACAGACACACAGTGGAGGCCATCCACACAGGTTTGAAACACTGCCCCTGACAACAAGACACTCCCTGAGGACAGGGGGCTTGTGCTGGGGACCATACCCATGAGGACACCCAGTGGACAGTACCTGTGATGACAGGGCACTCCCTGGACAGCACCTATGAGGATGGGGCTCCCCACAGACTGTGCCCATGATGGCAGGGCTCCCCAGGCCATACCCATGTTGGTGGGGCACCCTTTGGGCTCTGCCCATGACAGCGGGCATCCTGTGGGCTACACCCATGACCCCAGGGCACCCTAAATCATACCTATGAGGAGAACAGGTGGTCACCCTGTGGGCTGTACCTGTGACGGTGGAGTGCTCCCCAGATCATACTCATGATGGGGGGGCACCTCAAGGGCTGTACCATGATGGGGGGACACCCCAAGTGCCATAACTGTGACAGTGAGGTGCTCCCCGGGCCGTACCTGTGACGGTGGGCACACCAGGCCATACCCATGACAGTAGGGCACCCCAAGGACTGTACCTGTGACGGTGGGTGCTGCCCAGGTCATACCCATGATGGGGGGGCACCCCAAGGGCTGTACCATGATGAGGAGGCACCCCAAGTGCCATAACCATGACACCCCAAGAGCCACACCCATGACGGTGGGGTGCTCCCCAGGCCGTACCTGTGATGGTGGGCACCCCGTGGGCCACACCCATGACAGTGGGGTGCTCCCCAGGCCGTACCCATGACAGCGGGGCACCTCAAGGGCTGTACCCATGACAGGGGCACCCCAAGGGCCACACCCGTGACGGCGGGGCACCCCAAGGGCTGTACCCACGCCAACGAGGGGGCAGCCGGGCCCCGCGCAGGGCCGCAGCAGGCCCGTGGGGCGCCCGGCCACACCACGCTGCGCCGTGGCGCGCCGTACCTGCGAGGCCCGGTCAGCGGGGCCAGCCGCGGCGACGTCGTGCAGGGTAACGGAGCGGGCGCCGGCCAGCACCAGGGCCTTGGCCACCTCGGCCCCCAGGCCCCGCAGCCCCACCACCAGCACGGTGGCGCCTGCCAGCCGCTCCATGGCGCCGCGGCCCAGCACGTAGCTGCGGGGAGACGCCGGGCGTCAAGCGGGGCCGGCGCCCGGGCTCCAGTCCCCCGGCCCCCGGCCCCGGTACGCACAGCTGCCGGGAGTACAGCCCCTCATCGGCGGCGCCCGGCTCCGCGCCCGCCATGGCGGCGCCCCCCGCGGCCCCGCCCCCGCCCCGCCCCGCCCGGCGGCAGCGGCGGCGCAGCCCGAGGCGGCGGCGGCGGCGGCGGCGATGGCGGCGGCGGCGGCGGCGGGGCCGGGCTGGGAGGCGCCGTGGCGGGCGCTGGGCGCGCTGGGCCGCGAGCTGGCGGCCGAGTGGGCGGCGCAGGACCTGCGGGCCGCGCTGTGCCAGCTGCTGCTGCTGTGGCTGGGGCTGAGCCTGCTGGGCATCCGCCTGGCCTGGCGGGCCTACGGCGGCGCCGTGGCGGCGCTCTGCTACCGCCCAGGTACTGGCCCCCGCCGCGGGGCGCCGCCGCCGCCGCCGCCGCCCGCCCCCGCGCTCACTCCCTCTCCTCCGCAGGCCCGGCCGGACGCAACGGCGGCGCCGCCGACCGCCCCTGCCCGCCGCGGTGAGTCCCCGCTCGCTTCTGCTCGCTGCCGCACGGGCGAGCGCCCTCCCGGCCGTGCCCGGCCCGCTTTGGCCGGCAGGAGCCCTCCCGGCCACGGCCGCCGCAGTTCGGGCTGCCGAGCGCCCTCCCGGCCCTGCCCGGCCCTGCCCAGCCGGTGCCCTCCCGGCTTCGCCCAGCCCGGCTTGGCCTGGCAAGCGCCCTCCCCGCCGCATCCAGGCCAGCGGGCGCCCTCCCCGCAGCGCCCGGCCTGGCGAGCGCCCTCCGGCCGTGCCCGGCCCTGCCCAGCCCGGCGCCGGCTCTCTCCCGCCGCCCCACTGACTGCTGCCCCGTTTCCCCGCAGGGAGGGTCCAGCTGCGGAGCCTGCGAAGACACACCGCGAGTGAGGGAGCGCTGGGACCTGCCGCGGACTGCCCACCGCCATTAAACCGCTGTGCCCTCCCCTGCTGCCCCTTGCTTTGGGACCCGCCGCCACCGGAGACGAGGCCAGGGGAGTGGGGCAGGGGTGTTTAATGGGGCCGGGGACGTTGGTGCCCTCCCCAGGTGCCGGGCCTCACTTGGCCACGTAGTAGTGGGTTGGCACGAAGGGCATCTTGGTGACGAGGGCCGGGTGGTGCTTCTTCCTCACCTCCACGGTGAGCGCTGTGCCCGCGCGGCTGTACGCGGCCTCCACGTAGCCCATGGCGATGTTCTTGCGCAGGGAGGGTGAGGGGCACCCGCTGGTCACCGTGCCTGGCACCGCAGGGACACAGGAAGGTCAGCGAGGGCCATGCAGCTGCACGCCTCCTCCCCCTGCAGCTGTGGGCTGGCGTGGCTGAGGGTGCCTCTCGGGGTGCCCTCGTTGCTGTTCCCCCAGCCAGGCCACGGCCACCCACTGCCCCCGCCAGCCCCCACGTACCGATAGGCCTGCCCTCGGGACCCAGGATGGCCGTATGTGGCCGGATGGGGGGCCCCACGGAGGTCAGCCCCACACGCTTGCGCTTCGGCTTCTCGGTGATTTGTGACATGATCACGGCCGCGCCAGGGAAGTCCATGGCTGTACGCCGGCGCTTCCCTGCAGGGGAAGAGACAGGCGAGGGTTGGAGCAGGAGAGGCAGGAATTCCTTGACCTTTTGCTGTGCCCAGAACATCCCACTGGTGATCCCCTCGTGGTCCCCTTGAGCCCTCTCATCTTAGCTTGTTCCTGTCTGAGACCCAGGCCTACCTTGCTTCTCTGCTCCCTGCCATGGCCTAGCTGCCCCCCAAGGAGGACATGGAGGGAGAACATGGCCAAAACCTACCCAAGGTCCACACCAAACTGGCCTCCACAGGTGTGGTTGTCTCATCAATGTCATTCCCGTAGAGGCAGAGCCCTGCCTCCAGCCGCAGGCTATCCCTGGCCGCGAGCCCAGCCAGCCACACTTCAGGGTCACTGAGCAGCCGCTCAGCCAGCTCCACCACCCGCGCTGCGGGTACCGAGATCTGCGCAGGGACATGGGCATGGTCAGCAACTTAAAACATCCCATGGGCATGTGCCACTTCCCCTCCCCTTCCCTTGTACCATGCCAGCCCCATTCTACAGCAGGATGGTCCTGGTGCAGACCAGCCCCTGACTCTTGGTGGTACCTCCACACCATCCTCGCCGGTGTAGCCGCAGCGCGTGACTCGGCAGCCTGGCACGCCAAAGACAGTCATTGTCGCACTGTTCATGAAGGACAATTTGGCTAGGTCATTGGAAAGTCCTGCCTGCAACACTCGTGCCATGGAGGGACCTGGGGAGAGACAGGTGACTTTGGGGAGAAGCAGTATCCATGAAAAGGGAGTGGGCTGGCTCACAGCATGAGGAGGGGGAAATTTTGGCCAGGAATGGAAAGCACTGACATGCTTCCAGCCATGACCTGGAGAAAGAGTGCAGCCTGGCTCCAAGATTTGGTTCTTGCATCAGGGTCCAGGAGGTGGAACTGCCACATCTCAGTTACCCTCCCTGTGTGTGCAGAGTCCTGGTCTCCTGGAAAGGGTGAGATTCCCTCGTGATGCCACTTGGTGCCAGCCCACATAGGGAGCCCACTACCTTGCAGAGCCAGCAGAGCGTTGTCCAACACTTCCAGGTGCACATCTTTGCCAGCAGCCTGCAGCTCCTTCACTCGGTCCTGCAACGGTGACATGACAACATCTGCCAACAGGGGGACAAGCAGAAGCCAGACCCTGCGCTTGGCCACAGCCACCCTGACCTCCGTATAGCTGCAAACATCAGCCCTAGCTTGCCTAAGGGGAGGGGAGACTTGTTCCTGTAGCCTACAGGACGTTTCTGTCCTGCTTCCCCATCTTCTATAGCCCCCTGGGCTCCAGCACTGCCTGGGGTGAACCTTGCAGGCAAGTGGGCAGTGGGACCATGACATTGTTCTGGGTATGAGGGCAGTGCCCATACCTTCATGATGGCCAAGTCCTTGTCCGCACAGCCCGCGTTGGACACCACGTAGAGGTGATCTTCCGATGTGTTTGTCACAATGAGGTCATCCACAATGCCACCCTTCTCATTGGTCAGCAGTGTCAGGGTGCCCTGCAGGAGAGAGCATGCTTGCCCTAAGGAGCTGCGTGTAGGACGCGCAGGGGCCAGTGGGGCCCCTTCGCTCTTTTGCTGCCTGCATCCCTTCCTCCTCGTTCAGTGCACCCTCCTTGCCCGGCCTTACTGTGCCAGTCCCAGTCTGTGTGCCCATGTATGTGGGGGTCCTTCCAGGGCAGGACCGGGAAGCTCCATCCCTTGTAGGGTACTGCTAGAGCTGCAGACTCGGTGGTGAGGTGCTGGGAGCCAGGTGACATTTTGGACACAAGGGCACAGTAGGGCACGTGACCCTGCACATGGCCCGCTGAGTTTTGGCGGTGCATGGAGCTGCGGGTGCAAATGAGGCGCTCTGTGCCCCCATACCTGGTCCGGCTTCAGCTCCGCAATGTCCCCAACCACCAGGCTCTCCATGAACTTCACACGGTCCCGGCCGTACACCCTGCTCTGCAAGGAGACGGCAACGCGAAGTCTCAGTGGTGGCGCCCGTCCATCACAGAGGGAGCAGGGGCCTGGCCCGCTGCTCCTCTCACAAGCCGGGGTGCCGTGCCGGGGCACTGAGGCCTTGCCGGCTCCGGCAGGGCACCCGGCGGCCCAGCTACCTGGAGCATGTGGGAAACGTCGAAGAGGGAGCAGTGGTGGCGGGTGTGCAGGTGGGACTCCAGGTGCCCGGGCTCGTACTGCACGGGCATGCTCCAGCCGGCGAAGGGCACCATCCTCCCGCCGCGGGCCCGGTGCAGGTCGTGCAGCGGCGTCCGCTTCAGGCCGTCCTGCAGGCGGCACACGGGGGTCCGCGCGCTGCCAGCGGCCGCCGGGGCCCCGCGCTGCCACCGGCACCTTTGCTCAGCCCCGGTCGACCGCGAGACAAAGTCCGGCCCGCTACGCCGTGCCGGGGGCTCGGCCCGGCAGCGCCCGCCGCCCCCCGCTCCCGCTCCCCGGCCCGGCCTCCCCACTCACCGGCGCCGAGCTGAGCCGGCGGCGGGCCAGCGCGGCGCGGCAGCCTCCCCGCAGCATCCTGCGGCCTCTGCCCCGGCCGCCGGCACGGCCCGGCACGGCCCCGCCCCGCCCCGCCGGGGCGCCTGGGACATGGAGTCCGCCCGGGCCCGCCCCGCCGCGGTCAGCCGGGGGCTGGCGGCTGGCGAGGGGCCGGGGTCAGGCGTGGGGCTGGCAGCTCGCTGTCCCCCCCCGCGGTCAGCCGGGGGCTGGCAGCTGGCGAGGGGCTGGGGTCAGGCCCACTGCCCCAACCGGGGTCAGCCGGGGGCTGGCAGCTGGCGAGGGGCTGGGGTCAGGCCCACTGCCCCAACCGGGGTCAGCCGGGGGCTGGCAGCTGGCGAGGGGCTGGGGTCAGGCCCACTGCCCCAACCGGGGTCAGCCGGGGTGCTGGCAGCTGGCGAGGGGCTGGGGTCAGGCCCACTTCCCCAACCGGGGTCAGCCGGGGGCTGGCAGCTGGCGAGGGGCTGGGGTCAGGCCCACTGCCCCAACTGGGGTCAGCCGGGGGGCTGGCAGCTGGCGAGGGGCTGGGGTCAGGCCTACTGCCCCAACCGGGGTCAGCCGGGGGGCTGGCAGCTGGCGAGGGGCTGGGGTCAGGCGTGGGGCTGGCAGCTCGCTGCCCCCCCCCGCGGTCAGCTGGGGGGCTGGCGGCTGGCAAGGGGCTGGGGTTGGCCGGGGGGCTGGCGGCTGGCGCGGGGCCGGGGTCAGGTGTGGGGCTGGCAGCTCGCTGCCCCCCCCGCGGTCAGCCAGGGTGCTGGCAGCTGGCGAGGGGCTGGGGTCAGGCCCACTGCCCCAACTGGGGTCAGGCAAGGGACTGGGGTCAGCCACAGGGCTGGTGGCCTGTGAGGTGCTAAGACCAGGGTCAGGCTGGCCCCCCTCACTGGGGCCAGCTGCCCAGGCAGAGCACCTTGTCTGTGGTGACCCACGGCAGCAGGAGGGAGCTGGGCCGGTGGGGGACTCCGGGCTGCAGGCGCTGCTCACAGTGCCACGGGGCAATCTGGGACTCCCCCACCTCTGGCCCCATGGGAGGGGGCCCAGCAGCTCAGATGGGCCAGCTGAATAGCCAGGGCCTCATTTCCCAACAAGGGGCCCTCGAGACACGCAGGTGCAGCCAGTGCCAAGGTAGCAGCTTTTAGTTGTGATTTAGTCTCTTCCAGAGCAAGCGGGGTTCTCCGAACAAATGGGGTAATGCTGAGCCCTGGGCGCATCCTCAGCCCTTATCTTTGTCCTGGGATGGCCCCACAAGAGAGCAGCAGCCACCAGCTGCAGTCCCCTCCCTTTATCTCCAGGAGCAGCTGCTGTGGAGAGGCCAGGGAACCATTCCCAAGGGCAGTTATGGTCGTGCAGCCCGCCTCTGCCCACAGCGGCGAGCAGGATGGCGCAGAGCAACAGGATGGGACAAACCAGCAGCAAACCACAGGAACCAGAGGGCATGAGCGTAGCAAGAGGCTCATACGGGGCTCCTGGGGAGGTAGTGCTGCCCACCGCCAAGCGCTAGCACAAGAGGAGTCGGGGAAAGTAACAGGAACAGGCAAGGCCTGGAAACAGCCCAGTGCGGGAGGGACAAAGGCGCATTTGGGAGCACTGGAGCCCCTCGTGTCCCCTTTGGGCCCCAGCAGTGCAGAGGAGCAGTGTCCCACCAGCCAGCTCACGTGTAGGAAAGCAGGTTGATGTCGTAGCAACCATCCACCTGGAAGACAGAGGAACAGTCAGTCTCCGTGCAGCACCGTAATGTGCTGCATCCCATCCTCCCCAGCACCGTCACACCACTCCAAACCCTCCCCCTGGTCCCACTGGGACCAGCCTCTCTGGGAGGGCTCCCCACACCCATGAGTGATGCTGTGGACTGCCCTCTCCAGTCACACAGATGTTGATGGCAAGGCCAGAGCCAGGTCACCCAAGAGCAGGGTGATGGGACTCACATCAAAGCGCCCAATGCGGGCAGCTGCCTGGCGAGCACGGATCACCTCCGTCAACACCCACATCTGCTGGACCTCCGTTGATACCTTCTCTGGATCAGGGAGTTCCTAGCAAGAAGCAGGAACAATGTGGCAGAAAGCAGGGTCAGAGCACTCGTGTCAACATGTAACACAACCTGGATGGAGCAGGGCTGCAACATTGCGGCCAAGCACAGGGCCTCCGGCACCAAAACAGCTGGACTACCCTGAACTAAAGCAGCCAACAGGGCAGGACTTCTGTCCATCTCCCCACAGAGATGGTTGTTTCCTGAGCCCCACAGCTGCGGGGAGCCCCCTTCTCCTGAATCCGAGCTGTCCAGCTGCCCTGAGAGAGCTGGGCAATCATGCCCTGGATGAAGCAGTGCCTTGTTCCTGACCTGATGGTAGTTTCCCAACCCAGGGAAAGTAGGGCCATGATCTAGGAAAACAGCCACCTGGTGACTCCGGTGGCCCTGAGCTATGGCCGTCCCCAGCTCCAAAACAGCCCGTCTCTGTTGGTGAGGAGTGAGGACAAAAACCAGATCATTAGCTAATGATTAAAAAACCTAATCACACAGTCCAGAGTCTCCCAACAGCCTCCCCGCTTCTGCACTCCTCAGGCCTTTCCAAGCTCATAAGCTTTACATCAGAGGTGGCACAAAACCACCTCTCCAGGTGCAGTCACCCAGGGAGGGATCTTTAGTCAACCAGGACTTGCAAACTCATATGCCATTTTGTGAATCACTTCTCCAGACCAAAACATGGCAAACCAGGCCAAAGCTCTGAGCTGTGCACCCTGTTTCTCATATACCCCCAACTCCTGCTCTCCGCTGCTGGCAGATACAGCAGGGTGAGGTGCCCCCAGTGCAGCCAAGCAGCTGGTTTAACTCCAGCATCCCCCCCAGTCCATCAGCCACCCTGGGGGACAGGTGGAGTTGGAAGGCGCCTGCCTCATTTAAGACGGAAGGAACGAGTGGTTGACAAAGGGGTTGGGAGAGGCCTTCTCCCACACACCACCCTGTCAAACACCGGGGCAGGAACCAGAGCTCCAAACCCACTAGGGCTGTACAGAAAACACTCATTGCCACCACAGTCTAAACTCTGTGCCAGCAAAACTGCCCTCTCATCATCCCAGAGGCACTGCTGGCTGGGGAAGTTGCGTGGGACAACTCCTAGCTCAGGGCATGGTTTTACAGGCAACTAAAGTAACTGGTTCAACGCATTTTAACTGCACAGAGGAGAAGCCCCTCTTCTCTTCCACCAGCAAGCCAGCCACGTCCCTCTGCCCCATTTGTGGACTTTGCTCACCAAAAGGCTGCCTGTCAGGAAGACCTGGCTGGCAGTGCTGACAGCTGCAAACATGCTCCATGGCCACAGGCGGGGCCTGTTATCTCCTTCTAACTGCATGTTGTCAGAGCTGGGCAACAGCTATGATTCACCCTTTGCCATTTGCAAACTGCCTGAGGGTGCAAAACACCCAGGAGCACCAGTGAGCAGTGACGCTTCCCCTGTTCCCAAGTGTCCCACCAGCTGGCTGAGCAATGCCACTTACCACTGGTCTCCCAGTGATTTTTCTACCCCCACACTGAAGGGCAAGCAGACTTAAACACCCTACGTTGCACAACCCAGGGGAGATGTGCTTTTGTCTGAACTCTGGAAACCACTTCCAGTAAAAGTTGGATCATTTCTGGGCTTCACAACTAATTCCTGGTCAGGGTCTGGAGCAAAAAGGCCATGGATGGGGCAGGATGCTTCACAGGGATGTTGGTACCATGCACTGGGATCTCCTCCCAGCATGGGAGTATTACCCACCCTGTCCTGAACTCTGTCTCCTGCTTTATATTGCTGGAGGGCTCTGGCTCAGCCACAGCATGTCTCAGCGCAGTGGCTCAGTTGCCAGGGTGACTCCAGGTCTTGTTCCTCAGTGTTTCTGAAGGTGCAGAAAGCTCCTACCTCCTCCCTAGGGTCACTGTAGGCTGTTTCCAGCCATGTGCACAGCACAGTCCTCTGGAGCAGCCCTCTGGGCTCCACGCTTGGGGAATCATGACCAAAAGGTCCAACCCCACCACCCAAAGCAGGGCCAACTTCAAAGCTAGAGCAGGCTGTTCAGGCCCGTGTCCGGCCAAGTGCTGACTTGTCTCCAAGGCTGGCAATCCCACAACACCTCCCAGACCTTGTTCCAGTGTTGGCTCACTTTCAACATGAAGAGTTTTGTCCGTACGACTAACGGGAATTTCCCATATCCCAACCTGTGCCATTGCCTCAACTCCTGCCCCTGTGCACCTCCATGAAGAGCCCGGCTCCATCTCCTCTGCACCCTCCCTCTAGAGGGTTGCAGATGACAATACAATCCCCCATCACCTTCTCCTCTCCAGGCTGAATGAACCTGGTTCTTCCAGCCTTCTCTTATACACCATGTTCTTCTCCTTTGGATCAGTACTTCCTAGCGCCTGTGCTTGCAGAGCCTCTCTACCCTTCATTCACCCCACAAAATTTTGTCTCAACCTCTTTCCTTGCTCTGCAGGCTTCCTCTTTTCCCCCTCCTCCCCTTGTGCACATTGAACCAAGATTGCCCACAACACACCATTCGGACGCTGGCTGGGCTTGCCCTCACCTCCATGGTCATTCATCCCTGCTCAGGACATTTTGGTGCAACCAGATCACACCTCGCATGCCTGCTGCCCTGGTGCGAACCAGAAAAGCCAAATGCTACCACCATCCTGCCTGCTCCTTGCAGGCCCCCAGAAACACACGCACAAGCCCAGGATTTGGCCGATCCTTTTTGCTGCAGCACAAAGCTCCGAGCGCTTCCTGGGGACAGCCTCTCCTTTTGAGCTGGGATGCTCCACA
This sequence comes from Apteryx mantelli, assembly GCF_036417845.1. Taxonomy (NCBI): domain Eukaryota; kingdom Metazoa; phylum Chordata; class Aves; order Apterygiformes; family Apterygidae; genus Apteryx; species Apteryx mantelli. The sequence goes on along the minus strand of NC_089989.1, from coordinate 14,694,637 downwards.
GGGGCAACAGGTTCCTGGCTGGAAGGGGCAGATGAGCACAGCGTGTGCACGTTAGCTGCTGCTGTCCTACTCCTCTTCCTCTGCAGCGCGCAGCCGTGTGTGCCGGCCACACACAAGGGCTCTGCACGTTCCCACCTGAGCAGCACGCAGGAGGTGTTTGCTCCCACAGCCAGCACTCTCCTTCCCTGGTAATACCTTAACAGAGACTACTCACCCCGTGCAGGTTGGCTGGCTGCTCCGGAGGAGTCAGCTGGGAGAGCCAGGAGGGGAAATCTTTCTGTGGACTCTGAAATAGATTGAAAGGATCACACAAGTGCTCTCCCCAATCCCACCTCCATCCTTCACTCCAGCGGTGCTGCAGTCTGGACTGCTCCAGTATTTACATTGTTACACACAAAAGTATCGCTTTACTATCGTTAAAGGGAAATGTGTTTAGGCTGGGTGTTTACAACTGAGGCTTGGGTGTAATTTGGATGCAGCAAGCTTCAGCTCAGCCCACCTGCTCAAACAGACACAAGCAGGACCCAGGGCTGGGCAGCACAGTCCCTCCCCCAAGTCCTGGAGCACACTAGGGGAACAAGGGGACCCCGAGCATGCTAATGAAGGACAAGGCCCCGAGTGGCCTGACCCCTGGAGAGCTCACTCAGCTCTGCACCAGGCAGCACTGCTGACCTGCACAGAGCCCGAGACATCTGGAGGGAACCTGAAGTCACTGAAGCTGCGTCATGCGATGCACGACTGGGAACCATGAGCTGCCTCAGACCACCCGCCTCACATTAGGGAGGGAGCAAACCACCAGCATCCAGTCACCTTCTGGCTGGGAGGATAAATCTGCAGCTCCTCAATGGTGAAGTGGAGCCAGACTGGGGATGGCTGCCGCAGGATGAATCGCACTGCTGTCACCTGGTCAACGTCACAGAGCATCTGCCGAGACAAGGAGGTGACAAAAGCGAAAGCTGTCACTGCCAAGGACTGGGCTGGAGCACGCAGCACAGAGAGGCCTAGGGATGTCCAGGCCACTGCTGCTCTGAGACAGCTTTTGGGATTCACTCAAAATAAAAATAAAGATAAAATAAAGTAAAAAAACACACGCTAGAGTTTTTTGAACAAGGTTCCTAAGATAAATATCACCTCGTTGCAGGTGTCTGGGCAGAACCAGACGGAGGCAGGGGGCCACGCAGAGCCATCACAGAGGATCCTAACACACAGAGGAGGGATGGCAGCCTTTAGCCGGCAGCACAGGCAGGAGATGCACATGCCTGGGTGGCACCAGGGGACTCACCACAGCTGGTTCAGGGGTATGGCATGAGGCCCCCTGCTAGCAGGCCCTGCAATGCCACCCCAAAGACCGGAAACTAGCGTGCCCCATCGCAGGGGCCACGTGCAGAGAGGAGCGAGCCCCAGATGACGCCGAGCAGGCAACGCCACAGTTCTCACCTGGGAGATATCTCTTTCCCTGGCTGCATCAAGGGCCTGCAGCTCATGTGTCCCCATGGGCTTTGCTGTGTAAAGCCCAAGGCTGGCTGGGGGGGGCTTTGGGGGCAGGGCACCCCCACGGCTGCCTCAAGGCCGGGGACCCACCTGGTGCCGGAAGAGGGAGAAGTAGTCCTGGGAGCCCTCCTCGGTGTGCGGGCTGGGCATGAGGCGGTAGTCACGGAGGCAGGTGACCCACTTGCGGGGGCCCTCGGCGCTGGCGCGCTGCACCCGCACGCTCAGGAAGGCCGTGTAGAAGTTCCTGAACACGATCTCCTGCAGCTGGGGGGCAGCGCACCCACACAGACTCAGCGCACCCGCACCGGCACCCGCACCGGCACCCGCAGCAGCCCACCCCTGCCCCGGTACCGCCTCCAGCATGCCCCCGACCCGGCACCGAGCCGGGACCGCCTCCCGGCTACCGGGCCGGTAGCGCCTCCAGCATCCCCCCACCCCGCGCCGGCCGGTGCCGCCTCCGGCATCCCCCCGCCGTTACCGGGGCGGCACCGTCCCCAGCACACCCGCACCCCGTCGCCGGCCGGCCCGCTGTCGGCCCCCCGGTAGCGGGCCGGGGCCGGGGCAGGCGCGGCGCCACGCGGCCACACTCACGTCGGCGGCGCCGCCGCGAGGGAAGCGGAGGTCGATGACGGCGACGCCGGGCCGCGCCGGGTCGGCCCCGCCGCCCAGCTGGAGCGCGGCGGCGGCGCGGGCGGCACAGGGCAGCGGGGCGCGGGCGGTGCCGCCGGGCGCCCCCGGCCCCGCCGCTCCCGACATGGCGGCGCCGCGCGCCCGCCGCTCCCGGGCGGCGCCGGGCGATGGCGTCACGACGGAGCGGGCCCGCCCCCTGCGTGACGTTAGGGCCCGCCCCCTGCGTGACGTTGCGCCCCGCCCGCGGAAGCCAGCGGCCCCGTGGCCCCGCGGCCCGGCGTCCGGCCGGCAGCCGGGAGACGCCCCGCGCGCGCGCGCCGCCGCCAGGGGTCGCCCCGTCCCCGCGGCGCCGCCACCGGCGCCGGGGCAGCGCCCGCCCCGCCGACCGTCGGGGGCCGCGGCGCCGGGAGGGCGCAGGGCTGTGCGCCGTGGTCCCGGGTCACACCCGGGGGTCACAGGTCATGCCCTGGGGTCACGTCACCCACCAGGGCATAGGTTGCAATCTGGGGTCACAGGTCACACCCCAGGCCTAGGTCACACAGTGGGGTCACAGGTCACAAGCCAGGGTCACAAATCATGGGGGTCACAAGTTGCACGTGGGGTCACAGGTCACGCACAATGACCCAGGTCACACACCGAGGTCACAGGCTGCACACAGGTCACAGGTCATCCAGCAGGACCCAGGTCACACGCTGGGTCACGGCTCAGCACCGGCATCACGTGTCGCACATGGGTTTCACAGGTCACACACTGGGATCACATCACCCAGCAGGGCCCAGATCACACACTGGGGTCAGAGGTCAGCATGGGGTCAGCAGTGCATGGGCCCATGGAGAGACCCAGGGTGGCGCTGGTGGTGCTGGGGCCACGCGGGAGTGGATGGCTCAGGCTGCCCCAGCAAGACTCAGCATCCAGAAGAGCCCGACGGTGGCAGGGGAGAGACGTTGCCCCCGGCACAGGGGAGCCCGTGTGGCCCCCAGCGCCGACGGGGCCGAGCGCAGCGGCTGGGCCTGCCCCACGAGGGAGAGCCACTTTCAGCTGTGGGGATGGCTGGGGCCACAGTGAAGCTGCGCCTTAAGGCCTCCTGGGGTCCCACTGCCTCCTGTCCCACCACTGGGGCTCAGCTGGAGGCGAAGCGACACCAGCGAGTCACCCTGTCCCCTGACTGCTTCCCTGAGCCAGCACCATTTGCGCCGGGCCTTTACGATGGGCTGGCAGGGAAACCAGAGGCGCCAAGCTGTGGCCCTCCCGTCGAAGTGCCTGCCTGTGGGAGGAGCAGCCCTCTCCAGCCACCCCGAAGCCCCGAATCAACTCCCCGCTGTGGCTAAAAGGTGTTTTTTAATCCTTGCAGCAGAGACCCTCCTCAGCCGGCTTGGGGCAAACGCTGTCCCCGTGCAGCGCCGCAGCAAGGTCTGCCCCACGGGCAGCTGGCGTTTGAGGGGGGCTGCTGGCTAATCCAGCATGCAGCCTTGGGGCACAGCAGGATCCACGCACCAAAACCAGCACTGCTGCGCCAGAGCAGCTGCCCCAGCTTGGCATTCGGGGCCTCAGGGCAGCGCACGAGATGCGGTTCAGCTCCTGCTCGCGGCAGCACCATCGCGGTTCAGGAGGGGGGACGTGAAGTGGGAGATGTGCAAGGACGCAGCAGCTTTGGAGAGCGAGGGACTTCGGAGGAGCCCTTCGGGCCACGAATGTAACCCACTGCGCAGGGACAGTTAAAGCTGCCTGACCTACATTTGCTGCCTGGCAGCAGCCCTGAAACACTCTTGCTGGCGGGCTCCAGGCGGCTGAGGTTGCCCGCAAGACGCCGGGGCTACCCAGCGTGAGCGCGTTGCACACGGGCTGCCAGAGGCACCGACAAACCCCCCCCCCCCGACGTTTTCCTTTCCCCCGAGGGAACTGAGCGCATGGCCGAGCCAGGATCAGTCCCACATGCAAAGCAACTATGCCCCCGGCTCCCCCCGCGCTGAGAAAAGTGGGGGCACGGGCAGGAGGGAGCTCATTTTTCCCCGAGGGCTATACGGTTCTCCGGGACGGGCTGTTTAATGAAACGCTGCGCAGCTCCCCTGCTGGCGGAACAAATGGAGCCGGGCATCCGAATCCGCCTTCTCATGGATTTTGGAAACCAGTTTCATGAGAAGGGTTTAAATCAATTTGGAGCCACGGCTGGCACTTCGTCCCCTGCAGCTGGACTTGGAGAGCAGCAGCTCCCGGCCGGGGAGCCCGCGCGCGCTTGGCACTGCCCGAAGGCGGCGGGGCCTCCCGAATCCTGCCCAGCCTGAGCCAGGGCCGAGCACGTCTTTCCCGGCAGCAGCCACTCGCGTCACTTTGCAGCCGAGCCCGCAATGCTCTCACGTAGACAGGGTTGTAGTAAAGTACACGGGTTTATTTAGTTGATATGTTTCTTTACAGAATGCAGAAAAACACATCTTGAAAATAATTATATACGGAAATAAAAACATCAGTGGTTGGTGAACACTTTAATACATGATTCTCTCAACATTACAGTGTCTAGTGGCATAAATAAAGAGCTCTGGCACTACGGGGAAGGCGGCCGATGAGAATGCCTTTGCCATTGCTATTCCGTTCACTGCCCCTTCGCCTCCAGTTTCTATGGTGACAGGTAGGCCCCAGCCTGACGCGCTCTGCGCCTGCGCCCCGCCAGCGCCGAGCGGCTGGCAGGCCCGGCAGCGCGGCTCGGGAGGCGCCGGCTGCCGCGCGCACGGGCACGCGGGGTGCCTCGGGGCTGCCCGAGAGGCGCGAACGCCGGCTGGCGCCCGGCAGGGCCGTCGGCAGCAGCGCGCCGGGGCCCCCTCCGTGGCGCGGCGAGGAAGGGGCCGGGGGCGAGCGCGCGGGGCCGGCGGCGTCGCCCCGCTGCCGAAGGGGCCCGCGCTCTCCCGGGCCGCCGGCCCCGCTCGCCCCGGCCCGACGCCCCCCGGGAGCGGCTTTGGGCCCGCCTGACAGCGGCCTTGCGGTCGCAAAGCAAGACGGAGGCGGCAAGGGCCGGCCCCAGGCACGTTCCTCATCGCCTCGGCGCGGCTGCTGCCTCTGCGGCTGGCTGCACGCTGGGCCACCGAGCCGACGGGGCCCGCGCGAGACCGCACGTGGCACCTGCTCCTGACAGCAGTGAAAAGGCTCCAAGGAAAAAGCCACACCAGCAAGGAAGAGATGAAGGTCATGTGGGCCACTCATCCCCTCGCGTGCACCTGGCCACGTCAGCACACAAACATACTTTGCAAAACAGTCAATATGGCTTAAAGTGTCTGCTTGGTGTGCAAAGTCAGCCAGTGTCTGCCCAGCCCCATCCCCAGCGAGGGCAGGGACAGGGACACGTTATTGCAAAGGATTTTTCCTCCCTCTAAAAGGTACCAAAAATAGTTCTCAAACCGTCAAAAAGAAATCCGTGCTTAAAATGATTTAGTCCAAAGGAGAAAAAAAAAAACACCTAAAATGAAATAAAGCAAGAGGCAGCTATCAGGGGCTGCCCTGACCTCGCAGGAGAGATGGGTGCAAGGTCCTTTTAAGAAGGCGAGAAACCTAACCACGGCTCTAATATTTAACAATGACAATGAGAGACAAACTCAATGTGAGCAAAGCAGTCAGTCCCACTGAGTTGATACTAATAAGCTAAGCTCATACAAACTGCTGTCAGCGTTACCATTTTTTAATTCTTTTTTTAATAAAACAATTTGAGGCTGTATCAAAAATTTAGTAAAAAATTAGATTTGAGAGTTCACTGATTTTTTTGCCTATTAACTATTTCTGGCGCTTTTTTTTTCTTTTTTTTTCTTTTCTTTTTTTTTTTTTTTTCCCTTTTCCAACAGCCAGACGGCTTCGCCCGCATCTGTGCACAGAGCAGACTGGGAGGAAGTCTGCAGCCCAGGGTGGTTGGGAGAGCTGGGGGCAGGCAAGAGGCTGTTCCGGTATGACGCTCAAAGAGGAGTCAAAGCGAAGAGATGGCACTGCGCTACAGAAAAAATATCCCATCATCACCAAAACACCTCATGGGGAGTTTAAAAAAAAAAAAAAAAGGAAAACCCCACCCAAACCCATTGCAACCTTCACTGTTGAAAGGGAGAAGTCGGTGCAGCGCAGAGCCTGTCTCCAGTTGCTGGCAGCGCCCTGCGCTCTGCGGGTGCCCTGGCGCACGGCCCTGCTCGTGGAGCCCCCGGAGCTTCCTCCAAGCTCCTCTCCCCAAGCGCGGAGCTGCCCGCGGGACAGCGAGAGCATCCCGAGACGCAGGCAGCTGCCCCTACACTTAGCAGAAGGTACCCCAAGCCAGTCTGACTAAACTGATGGCTATTTTATGATGCATGAGAGAAATAGGATTTCTTGGATTAAAACAAAACAAAATTAAAAAGAGAAAAAAAGAAACCAACCTCCCCCCCACCAATAGTCTGTCCTCTAGGTCCACCCTATAACTAGGCCTGAAACACCCCTGGAGCTTATTTTTAGCATAGCACTTCCCTCCCTTGTCCCCAAAACTATACATACAAGTTTAGGTAAACAGCAGATTAAATGTAAAAACTTAAACATTGACTTCAGAAAGTCCCTTGAATTTAATTATTTTTAGGCTACCTTTCATGTTACGTCCTGTAGCTAGACACACGTGAATAGAAAAAAACAGTACAGTTAGTGTTAAAGGCAAACAGCGGAGACCCAGAGTGCTACCCCAGTGCTGCCTGCTCGTCTGTCCCTCCCGCCCTCGCCCTCTGCACCGGTCCCCGGCCACATCAAGAAGCCTGCCGCCAGAAATACATTTTTGAGCCAAGATTTTTTCTATGAATAAAATAAAATAAAAGCTTGTTAGGCAAAAATAAAACAAGTGTCCCCCAAGTTCCACAAGCACTCTGGTGTAGTGGACGCAGCCAGGCAGGGCCTGCTCGGGACCGGGCTGGGATTTCGAGTGTCGGTTCCTGGTTGGCGAGGGGGCTGCAGGCCCACAGACAGCACTGGCGTGGAACTAGAGGCCCCTTCTCCACCGAGAGTCTCCCATTTGTTAAGGGGGGACATAGGGTGGTGGGGACCTGTAAGGGGTCATGTTCTTCGGGCGGGAGCCTTTCCCCTCCATGGGTGCAGTGAAGGGTGGGGGTGGCTGGTAGGGCGGCGCATTGGGGTCCTCATCGCGCAGTGGCGTGTACTCCCCGATGGTGTCCTGGTTGAGCGGTGTGGTCTCCGGCATGCTCTGGTTGGGGTATTCGGGAGGGGGCAGCGGGGCTTTCTCCTCCTGGAGGATGAGGGGCATGCTGGAAGATGGCGGAGGCTTGGAGTCGTCCAGCTCATCAGCAAAGATGATGGGCACACCTTTCTTTATGAAGGTGGCCTGGTCTTCGATGGTGAGCTTCCCTTTCCTCTTCTTGCGGTAGCAGATCATAGCAATGATGCCGGCCACGAGGAGGATGGCCGCCACCACCACGGCAGGGATGACGGTGTGCAAGTACACATCGTCCTCACTGCTCTTCTCAGGGTCTTTGCCGGCTGCCACCGTCGGCGTCGCCTCCGAGATCACCCTCCCGTCCTTCGTCACGGGGATAAACTGAATGTGCCTGCAGCTGCCAGAGCCAACAACCGATACATTCAAAGGCTTGAACTCAGGCTGTAGGACATTTGTGAAAGCTGGGCTTGGGCCACCAGAGTCATCCGCAATTCTTTTGCTCAAAGTCCGGATCTGCTCCCGGGGGCAGGGGTCAAGGGGCAGGGTGTTGTTTGTCCATTCCACTATGATGGAGCCTTTAGCGATGTCCTGCACGGTGATGGTGCTGCTGTTTCTGTCACCAAATGCCAGAGCCAGCTTCTTCACCAGCATAATCTTCTTATTGATGTCATTCACCACTGCATTGTGGTCTCCTTCCAGCCTAGCTTTGAACTTCACTGGAGACTTGTCCCCATGCGGCCGTTTGTGCACGTGGATTTCGAAAGCATCCACAGCAAAAAGCCCACCTTTGTCAGTTGCGTACATGAAATACTCATGTTTCCCTATGTGGTTATGGTCTGGCATGCCGTACATGAGCTGACTAGTGCTGTTGAACTGGACCCACGAATTCTCCTCTACCATTTGCTGCTCTTTCAGCTTCAGGGTCAGCTGCAGTTTGTCAGTGGTGGTATCTTCCTTGTCATAGAAGGTATCAGATGGTATTTTAACCTCAAAGTAAGTGCCCTCCCATGCGTCAACCCTGTCAATATGGTTTGTCAGCTTGGGCGGCTCATTTGGCTCCCACGGCCGGGGAATCCCACTAGCTGTGGTGCGTACACGGCTCGGTGGGGAGGCAGTTGTCAGCTTAGTGATCGGGGATCTGGTTGTGCTAGGAGGCTTTGTAGGCCGCGGGGTTTTAGGTCTTCGAGTAGGCCTTCGTGTTGTCGCCGTAGAAGAATCTGTTGTGGATGGTGTGGCTGGCTTCAGAGTGGAGACTCTTGGTTTCTTGGTGGTGGTTGTAGGTGGTGTAATCACAGCAGTGGGCTCTACGAACCCAGGCATCGTGGGGCGAATAGGCACAGAGGCTGTGCCAGTAGCTTCTACGACCTTGGTTGGCTGAATCGGTCCCAGAGTGGGTGTCTGGACTATTGGGCCCCTTGTTCTGATGGTGACTGTAGGCTTCCTTGGCAGTGGTATGGGCTCCCTGACGGGGGGAGCTGTTGTCTCTGTGGGAGGCGCAATGGCAGGCGACGTCGGGGTAGGGACGATCCTTGTCGGTGGTTCTTGGGCAGCAGTGGTGGGTGGCCCGATGGCAGTCAAAGGCGTAGGGGTCGCATTGATCTGCCGCCGCATCCTCTTTGGGAGATGAGGTTTCTTGTTAGCAATGTGCCAGCCAACAACAGGGTAGCCAAGGCGGGCAGACATGGTCCCTTCTTTAGCTGGAGCCTCAACATTGCTGATGTTGGGGACGCTGTTTTGGCTCAGAGAACATCCCAGTTTCCATGAGAGTAAGGCCCCATTTTCCACCACCTTCTTTGCATTTCCTGGTCCTGCCATGAAGGCAGACATATCAAAGAGTCTGTTATTTACAACAGGAACCAACTTCATGTTATGAAGTTCCACCTCCGAGAAGCTTCTCATTCTGTTTAAAAGTTCAATCCTCTGCTTTGGTGTCATTTTTGTTAAGTCAGCATCCAAAATGACAGTCAGGATGGTGACTGGCTCTTCAGCACCACACACAAATGGCGCTGCATCACCCATGTCTTGGACAGCCACTCGCACGGACTGAGGCTCGTTGTGGTCTTCTTGGCGGACCTCAACGGAGAACACGTTTGCTGTCTGTGGCACATGGCTCCCATTCGGGAAGAGTTGCAGTGTGGTCACCGAGATGTAGTGGACGCCCTTGTCCGTGTCAAGGGGCAGGCCTTCCAGCGAGCTGCTCTCCGCGTTCCAGTGTAACCATGAAGGCAAGGAATCCTTCCCAGCTTCAGATATCTATCGAAAACGAGAGACAGAAGAAGATGCTTTTAGAAGTAGGGCATTAGGACTGATTCTACTGACAATAACATTTAGTTTAAAGGATCTGAACAAAAAAAATTCTGAAGTGTAACAACTGAGGAAGGAACACCCTGGCCAGAACAGGGCAGCATGTCTCTGTCTCAGCACAGTGACAAAGACTGCTTTTGTTGCGTGCACCTGTCCCAAAAGGCTTAAGAAGCCTGCTAAGAAGAGGCAGCTAGTGAAGTTCTGCAAAGGTCTCTTGCCTGCAGGGTGCCAGCCCTCTAACACTTGTTGCACAACTACTAAGCACAAGCGATTCATTTTCTCTGAGGGCAGAAGGGCAATTTAAGACCCAGGGACAGCTATGAAGCTGAGGGTGAAGTTACATGATACGGTCAAGCTGATCTAACAGCTCAGCACTGTTGAAAAGGGCTGCACTCCTCTTTCTTCTCTCTCCCACCCCTGCCATCCCACCTCCTTCCTCACCTTGCTACACTGTGCAAATCAATTCACCCTAACAGCTTGTCAAAATGTATGCTTTCTGCTAATTTTCTGCTGGCTAATGGACTGAATTAGCTCAGGAAAGGTCAAGGCCAGGCCAGGGCTGGTGCTCAGAAGAGGGCCAGAGGGGACAGCTGGGGGCAGCAGTTAGCAAAGTCCTTCAAGCAGCACCATGCAACTTTGATTCTTCTTTCCAGGCACCATGCATCTCTCAAGTCTCCTCCTTTCTGGGATCCCCTACAGACTAGCAAGGATTGCTTACAGAAAACGGTTTATTGAAGATTTCCTTGAAGGAGGCTACAGCTCCCTCCTCTTAGGGCAACCTCCACACTTGAGCTGCCAAGGCTGCAATTCCACAATGCCAAAGCTGCTCTGAGCTGGCACAGCTGCCGTTGTACTTCATCTCTCGCATCTGGGCTGGGGCCCGTCCACCTTCCCCAGGAGCCAGGCCAGGGTGCCAGCCCTGCCAAGCCGGAGGGGACAGCTCCCACAGGGTCCAGACAAGCCTCAGTGAGGTGGCAGGAGGTGGTGACGGTGGGGGCACCACTGTAGCTGCCCACATCTGGACCATCTGAAGCTGGTACAAAACTATAGCTCACTGTCCCTCGCCTCTTCGTAGCTTATGAGCTCTCAATAAGAAACAAATTTCTAAGAGCTGCTCAGCTCTTTGAGAAATAGCAAACCAAGGGTCTAAGGCAGGCAGCAAACGTCTCTCAAACACAGGGCACGTGGCACCCCGCACCCCAGCAGCAGTGCTACGACAGCCAGCACAGACAGGCAGGGACACGGGAGCACGGACTGGTGCTGAGGGATCACCTGGCTGCTGCAGCCAGCCCTGGCTCATGCCAACACTGCAAGCATCAGCCAGGACAGTGCGCAAGTCAGTATTTATACTGAGAGCTAACAAATTTTAAAGGATTTGACTTTCACATAATTACTTGATCTTGCAGACTAGAAACAACAGGCTGCTTTGGCCTGGACTGCAGGTACCTCAGGTCTTAAACATACTATTTAACTACATGCTTAAGGTCAACAGCAAGATTTTTTTTTTAATGTGACTTGTGGCACGGATGATTGGAACCTTATTCAAGAACACGAGCTTTTGCTTGGGACTGTGCAGTCTAACTGAAGGAGAAATGTAAGCAAAGCTGGGATTTCCATATGCTGAAGAGGAGGAGCGAGTCAGAGATAACCTCACCAGCTGCCTCCCCTTCTCAATTTATTCATTCGTTTTCCACTGGGTTTTCACCATCGCCTTTCTGAGCCCTCCTGCTTTGACCACATGTCACCTTCTCAGCAAGCACCGGTCCAGCCACTCTCTGAAAGGTCTCATGGCCCTTTTGCTCAGCTAGAGAAGGCCCAGCTTTACTCTGAAATGTCAGCCAGCAAGTCAGCATGTCTTGTTCTGCTGGCCACCGCATGTTACAGGACCTCTGCTTTCCCCAAAGCCATTTGTCACTTGCACAGCTGACAGCCTGAAAACCCGCCAAGGCGCTCGCCTCCCCGCCATGCAAGGGAGAGCCACACATCTATTCCTGGGGCGTTCCTGCTTGCTGCTGTAGGGCCGAAGCAAGCAGTGGCACTTGCCTGCCCTTGGCTACAGCCCAGGGCAGATACATGCATCCCAAGCCTCCCCAGGTCCCAGCAGCTGACGTCTGTTTCTGCTACAGTCACTCATGCTGCAAGGTGGAAGCGGGCAATGCTGCCAATGCAGCAGGATCTGATGCTTCCCTGAGATGGCCCCTCCTGTACATGCCCCAAAGCAAGTAACCTGAGCTTCACTGCCAAATGAGCTCAGAGGCATTTCTAAAGCTCTTCCCAGTTAATTCACTGCTGCTTCTCCCAACTAATCCTGCAGGGCAGGAGCTGGAGGCAGGAGGGAAGCAAGTTTGCAGGGTCTTGTGCACCGCCTGTTGCAGACATGCTTTCCAGAGTTCACCAGGAGGCACTTCCCCACACCCAGAAGAAACAGTTTTTGGGTACCGTGGAGCCACATTTAGCAGCCAGTATTGATAAACCCTGAGGACTTGCTACAACTTACAGCAAACCCCCTACCCATGCAGCACATACAGCACCTTAACACCCCCATCCATCTAGAAAGGTCCATCCTAGAGTTCAGTGAGAAAAGCTGACCAGCGATGCAAAGTTTTAGTTGCTCCTGTTTTGCTTTTAAATAGCCACGTGAGAGAGCAAGGTCTGCCTGCTTTCTGCAGTGCAAGAGGCTCCCACAGCCTGACGTGTTTGGATCTCCCAGCCTGGAGGTGGCTTGCTGCAGTCCAATGCAGAGCTGTGATTATGTTCTGCTCATGAAAGGATGTTTTAGTTACTCTGCAATTCCATAAAGCTCATACATATTTCATAATTTATCTGAAAGCAAAGCTGGACAAGGAGCTTCATAACATAACTTGACTCATACGAGTGCCCTTGTGATCTGACAGTGGGTAAAGAGACAGGGCCAGACTTACTGGAGCTGTCTAATTGCAGGTCCCTGCTCTGAAAAGCCCCTAGGATATACAGAATAAGAGCAGTGCCTGTTACTACAGGGCTTGGTAGACTGCGAGTTGGAAGGTGGACTTCTCAGTATCTTTCCCCATCCCTCCGAATGCAGGCAAGATTTAGGCAGCGTAACAGCTACATTAAAGGCACTCCACAAGGACTCACAGAGCTGCACCACGTCCAAGTGACTCAGGTCACTTCTCATCTGCAAAGAAAAGAGCCTCTACTTCAAAAGGGTGGGGAGAAAAAACAAAGAGCAGGATTGTTCGCTGTCAGTATACTAAACACCAAGGAGAGAGAGACAGCAAGATGGAAATCTGAGACAGATCTTAGGTTTTAGTATGACTCTGGAACATCTTTCTGCAGAGATCAGCAGGAGAAAGTCTTCCAGGCTGCCTGGATGCACGAAACACGTTCCAGGAAGCAGTGGGCATAAGGCAAGGGACATCTCCTGGATCCGAGAGGTCCCTTCCAGGGCTGCGGTCTCCCTCACAATACTGCCCTGTGTGCATGTAGCTGCAGGGAAAACTGCCAGGCAGGCCTCGCACTCGCTCATCTGCGCTCTTCCATGTCAGTGGTGCCCCCATTCCCCAGCTGCAGGCTCCAGCATGCTGACAGTAGTTACTGAAGGGTCAAACACACAGCTCTGTCAGGATGCATCGGCAAGGACAACATGGGACCCGGAAGTCTTTTGGTGAGAGCAGCACTAGAAGGCTTTTGTGTAAGAGCAGCAGAGAGTTTCAGTCACCACTGCACAGACTTCCCCCTCCACTCTCCAGGCAACACGCTTATTCTTCTCGTCTGCAAAGAATCAGCCCCATTTTCTGCCAGCCTGGACAAGCTGGAGACCACACCATGAGACACATGTTTGGTATCAGTTTATAGAGCAGAGTTTAAAGCTGTTAGGACATCTCTAGTCTGCACCTCCTAAGAAGTAATGTCAGAGAGCAGATTTCTGGTTACAACAGATGGAGAAAGCTGTGCCACGGGGGTCTATGCACTGAAGTATCCCACCCAAGCCAAGGGCCTGAGGTGAACATCCTTTAACTCAGCTTTGCTGCTTGCCCATTTGTCTGGCAGAAAACGGTGTTTTTGGCAATGTTACTTGCTGCTTCTGCCCCTCCCCGCAGCAAGAACAGAAGCTGCTTTTGCCTCAGACAGCCCAAAGGAGAAGGGAGGCCTTTACCCAAGATCGGCACACTGAATCAAGCCTGCTTACTGCAGGAACAAAGGACCAAACTGCCCTTTCTTGGGCATTTCTCCCCAAAAGAGAACAAACACAGAGTGTCCTCCTGCCCTGCCAGAATCTGACTTGCATTTGTGCCCCTTCTCAAAAAAAAAAACAAAAAACCACACCCTAAAAATTGAGGTGTCAGGACAGTGTCTATTACATTTTAGAATTTAAGAGGAGCTGGACTGTGTCACTCTGGATGCCTCATGCCAAAATTAGCCACTAACCTGCCCACAGGAGAAGAGGAAGGACAGGGCTGCACAGGGCTCAGCACAAGTCAGGAGCACAGTCATAAGCAGTCAGGACAAAGCCACCGCGTTACTGAGGCTTACACAACCAAGAAGGATAAAACCCTTAGTAGTGGTTAAATGCAAGCTAAAAAGTGTAATTAAAGGCTATGCTTGAAATAACTTCTTCCCCTTCTGTGCCCTCTGCAAGAGCCTTTAATTACAGGATCACATACTCAATACAGAGTTTTCCTGTGATCCAGTGTTTGCTGCTGCTGTCTTCCTCCCCAAGTATTGTACATGAGTCAAGCAGGAGACGAAACAAATCCTACCTTTCTAAACATATATTGCAAGATGATTCTTTCTGCAATCAGGTGTGCTCCTAACATGTACGCTTGATAACCAGCAAATGGTAACTTAGGAACTGTGGCCATCCTTATGTGCAAAACAAACAGAGGCAGCGGCACAGGCCAGTCTGAATATATCTGCTTTGAAAAACCTTTTAACCTAGAGCTTCTTCCAGTGCATGCGCATCAGTCTGGGATTTAGCCATACACAGGTTTTGAGCAGAAACCAGAATGCAGGGCCATACCTCGCACAGCCCAGAACAACATTGAAAGGGCAGGAAAAGGTCTGGCTTTTTGGTTTGTAGATCATAACAGCCATCCACTTCAAGGAAGACTAGCTCAGTGAACGAGTGCCTCCTTGTAGCTACAGGGATCTTGAAGGTGAAGGCCAAAGGCAAGGAGAGACTTGCCTCCCACTTTTCTTGAAGCATATTTAATGAAAAGCACCCCTAGGCATCTTCCAACGGTCATTCTTGAAGACAGGACACCAGGCCAGAATCTGATCTGACTCAGGATGGTTCTTCTCCTGTTCTTAAGAACCAGTGCTAGATGACGAACTTTAGGTAGACAGATTCAGATGAAAAATAAGGCTCTTTTGAAAAACAAAACTAGGGCAGGCAATCACCTATTGGGACAACTTATTCTAGCAGGGATGCGATAGCTCCAAAACATTTAGAAAACCACTTAAACTTGTTTCAAGAAGAGCTGAACTAGTTCAGCTGTCTTCAGCCTATGAAGATACATGGACTATTTGCAAGGGTTCTGCAAAAGGCGATTAATATAATCAAATTTACATGTATTACACATGAAACCCGTGAAGGTGTCTGTGCCTTCCCTGGGAAATTTTGGGGAGTCAACAAGTCAAAAATATTCAAAGCCACTGCTCTGCTTTAAACACAGCTATTGCACTGCCAGCAAAAATTCATCCAAGTAAGCGTTACAAAGGAAGAGCCCCACAAGATTAGACTAGATAATCAAAGCAGTTATTCTGGCCTTACAGCCTCTCAGGCTGAATAAAAATACTTGTTCACAAATGAACACTAACCATCAGAGACCTTTGCTTGGGTTTGTCCTGGTTGCAGTTGTTCCTGTTAAGATATTTTGATGTTAAGCCTGGCCCACTCTGCTTTCTCTGGGGTGCTTGTGGCAGTATGAAACACAGAGCAAAGAGCCCTGGACTCTCTTCTAGCAACACTTCTTTCAAATATTGCTTCAAACAGTATTTGTTAAGGCTATGCATAGTCAATGATTTGAGATCTCTAGTTTTTATGTAAAAGCTTTCCAGTTTTCTATGTACACAATAAATATCAGCCTTAAGTCTAAAGCCCTGCCATCTTCCTCAAGGGGTCTGGTTTCAAAATACCTCCTCTGTTACTCAAGAAAAAAGGCTGTCTTTGTGTTCCTATTATTTGACATAATTGTAAATGAATGCTTATCAGCTAAAGATTACACAAGCCTGGCAGTGTATTGAAGACCATTAAGAAATTAGCCGTGTTTGCAATTTTAAATCCATACGGTGATCTGGCTGGTTTTGAAGACCCTGTTCACAAAGTCCTTTTAGATATATGTGGCCTGTTATTTCAGGCCAGCCAACTGCAGACAGCCAGCTCATAAAAGAAGATAGCTCAATTTGATTTGTTTTCTAAACTTAGATCTTACAGCCCTGTAGGTCAACAGAACAAAGATAAGCAAACAAGAAGTGAGCAAAACTGCTGCCTCCAAGGGAATCCAAGCAAAAAAACCACATTCTTGCCTATAATCCTCTGAGTATTTAGTCCTCCTCCTCCTCCTCCCAATGAATCCTGCAAAAAGGAAGCAACAGGTCCCTTGCCAGGAGACATGCACCTTAGGATCTGCCACTGGTCTCACTTTGGTACTGCATGGTAAAATCCTCCTGGCCCTGGAGGTGAGCACTTGGGAAGCATCGAGTGGGATCTTCACAGACTATATTGCAAGACCCTTCACAACCAGCAGCAGCCAGGGACTCAATCATTCCTCAGAGCAGCTTCCTACACCCTTTCAAAGTCATTCCTAAAAGAAATTCCCAACTGCTTTTCAGCAGGAGGCGAGTGTGGATACTCCTGCAGCTCTGCCAGACCTTCCACTGCCCCAGTCATCCCCCTTTGTCCATCTGTTGCTGAGAGACAGACCAGCATGCCAGTAATTTCATTCAGAGTACACTTACTGATGATAATTTACTGTACAATAGGCTCCTATTCTTGGTTGCTCCTTCAGTATTATCCTAATACACATGGCCAATAATGAAAAATACCATTATTGGGGCCCTCTCTAAGTCTGAATAGAGGGCAAGCTGAACTCCGTTCAAGACGACTGATCTGCAGCAGCACAGCGTAGTGCTGTCAGCAGGAAGAACAGGCAGTCCTAGCCTCAAACCAGATATGCAGGCAGCCAGGTTTCCTTGCCTTGTCCCATGTAGACTGGACAGAATGGTGGTAAAGACACCAATTTCACATCCGCACCACCACAAACTTTGCTGGAAGCCCTAGCACTACTAATGATTTTTGGTCCTAGCACAGCCAAACTGGAGCATAAGGAAATGACCAGAACTTGCAGCCAAGTTCTGCCCGTGGGTCTGAGCTGGTGTGTTCCTCTTCTCAGTGCCAACACGAAGATGGAGACAGTGATGCCAGGTGTGTGATGTGCTTGGAGGACAAGCTGTCCAGGTACCTCTGCCCTGGGCAGGTCCTGCAGCAGCAGAGGCTGTGCAGAGCTTTGCACCAGGTCAGAGAACACAACAGGCTCAAGTGGGCAACGGTCGGCCCTCAGACCAGAACGACAGTTAGTCTTTGGCCTTGAGCTAAGTCCTGACAAGGAGGTTAGCCTGTCTGCAGCCACAAGATCATGCAAAAAGGTGCCCCCAATCTCATATTCCCCTTCCTTTCCTCGAATACAGCAAAACTGCAAACTAGGACATCATATAGGTCTCGCCTAGAAACACAAGGCCCAGAAAACTGTGGCGAAAGGAGGACAGACCCCTCTCAAAACCTTCTGTTACCTGGGTCAAGTTAGTGTCACAAGCAGGCACAGGCACAGTGCTGTACTAAAGAAATCTCAGCATGAAGATAGGAAAATTGCATTTACTTGGCACAGCGACCAAGCAGGAATCATAGCACATACACTTCCCTGCAGAGGGGCCTGCAATACCTGCCAATGGGTATCATCGGCAGACAGTGCTCTTCTGAGCATTGCTGCAGCTGAACACCAATGGCTGCTGCACACCTCAGATGAAACGCACGGGAACCCATGGACATGAATCAGCTGCTCCAGGACATCTCATGCAGAAATATCTGCCCTGAAAGCCTAAAAACCGCCAACAGACTTCACCGGTTCTCAGAAGTACATCAGCCTCAGCGACCCAAGCCTTCATTACCAGCAGGACCTCACAACCTCTGTTCAGAGCTACGACTGAAAGCTATTTGGGAACAGCCGGCAATTGTTGCTTCCTTTGTCCACAGCATAGGCTGACTGTCAAACTAACCCCACAATTCTTTTCATCACAGCAGAAACCCTGCACAGCTCTTCCTGGGTATCTCTGTACATTGAAGCTATTGCCTTAGAAAAATTAAACCTTTCAGCTTAGAAAGCTGAGCTAAGGGACAGCAAGGTTGCAGAGGCTGTATCAGAGGTCCTGGCATTTGGACTTGAAGTTCAAATTTCAGTTCCTCAAGGACCCGAAAAAGCTGCTCTACTTTTATGTTTACAAAAACCCGAGCGAGGAGTTACACGTCTGCTGCTAATCTGCATTTTCCAGGCATCAAACAGGCAAACAAAACCTCACGTGCACAAAGTGGCTCCTTCCTTTTGCAGATGCAAGAGTGTGACTGCACTGTGTTGACACAGCCTGACTGCCTGAAGAACATCGCTTTGTTTAACCAACTTCTTTGTGCTCGGTAAAATGGCTCCGCCACCAAAAAGGCCGAGCGCTGGAACAGCTATGCCCAGCGAATGCCGTTCTTGCATACTCCCACCATGACCGCTCCTTTTCCAGATGCGTTTGTTATAAGGGCACTATTCAGAGCCCCGCTCTGCCTGGGCAAGAGAACACAACAGCTGTTTCACTGGGAGGTCACCACAAAACATTGAGTGTCCCAAGAAACCCTCCTTTTCATCCGTTCCTGCTGCCAGCTTGGAAGGATTTGTTTAGCCGTATTGTTGGAGGGGGAACGCGCCGCCCGCCCGCGCGAGGGGCTCAGGTTGGCGCCGGCTGCCCACACCCTGCTTTCTCTCTTGTTAGCGGAGCGAGAGCGGGACGGGAAAAGCCTCAAACAGCTTCAAAAAAAAAAAAAAGTTCAGTTGGTCTCCTCTTTCAGTGCGACTTTTTATAAGCTAAAGGCCAAAGGGAAGCAAAAAATACCACACAAGAGGGATGCCAAGTGCTGGGGGTTTAGTACTGCTGCCTCACAGCTAACCAGCCCTGGCAATTTATTCCTGCAATCAGCAGATTACTGGAAATCCAGCATTCAAGAGAGCAGCAAGGAAAGGCAAAAAGCCTAATCCAGCAGTCTCAGGGCAGCCTGTTCACAGGACGCTCCTATGCGCCATTTACCGATCCGTTCTCCAGTCTCCCCGTATGCTCAGGGCAATGGCCCATAGGAGCAGGACAAAACAAGGAACTTCCCAGCCTCTGTGAAAAGCTCATTTATAATTAGATTGAGTCACATTTTCCACTCCTTCAAATTCAGAGCTTGTTACTAAGCGCACACTGAAAATGCCAGTTCCCTGACTCTGCCTTGCTGCAGGAAAAAGATAAGCAGCCCCCCCGGCCCCCCAACAGAAGTTTTATCAGCTCATCTTATCTCCTAAGATTGCAACATTGCAGTTAAGCAAAGCCCTGCCCAAGAAATCCTTTGCCTAGACCTGTTCCAGACATTGCCATTTAGCCCTACACACACAACTGTAAATAGTTGCTACATTTACCTTAAACTTTCAGGGACTAAAAGATGGGCACCCCAGGAAAGAGATGAAGCTCAAATGCTTTGTCACAGAGAGCCTTTCAATACATCCAACTTGACCACCCAGCCCTTCAAGCAGTCCTCTTTGCTCATCCTCATCCTTTGAGAAATGCCACTTTATTGAAGTTCACATTAAGTTAAAAATTTCTAGAATAAGGACATTAACAAAAGAAAAATCAGCATTTTGCACTTTTCTTCCATAAAAGTCAGTGTGTCCCTGTACTCCAGGCTGGTTTCTGAAGTCCGTCCCTTTCCCCAGATTGCTGCTTTGGAGTCAGAGCAGGAACTGACACATGCAGCACGGCACTGACAGCAGAGACTGAATGTCAAGACTTCCGCAATTCGATCTCTGCAGACTCTACAGATCCCGTTTATGAAACAAGGTCCCTGAAATCTGATGAGAGTAAACCTGGTAAATAAAAGCCACTTCACCAGATGGCAAATAGAACAACCATTGGAAGTGTCAAGATCAGGCTCCTACTCAGAAAGCGCAACTCTTTTTGGCACAGACTAATATCCAATGCTCCAATAACCCCAGCAACCCACTGAATAGATGCACCACGTAAATCAACTAGGTGAGTTAATTCAGTCGTTCTAATCACCTTGCCACCAGCTATGTCTGCACACAGTGACAGTTTCTTGGGGCTACGTGTTTTATCTGCCTTCCCGACAAAGCTTTGGCGAGACTGCGCACTTCAAAACCTAATAATAATAATAATAATAATGATGATGATGATGATCGGGAGCCAAGACAACCAAGAGCAGGAAGATATAGCCATGCTCACCCGAAAATTTCTTCTTGGCTAGAGAACCTGAACAGCAGATCTACTTGGGAACTGTCCCAGGCCTGAATCATTCGCCTTTCCTAAAGATCTAGTCAGCAGGGACAACTTTCTCAGGAGTGTTTAGATGAGCATGTCCTAACGGTATGTGATAGCCCATTGCCAGCAGAAAGCTGGAATATGTTACCTCGCCCTGGAGAACAGATCATTACTTCTTTCTACTGACCGTGAGTTGGGCTTCATATCCAAACAGGACTGCCCCGCTCAGGCTGGATCTGCAGACCATCCTTCTACTCCGTTTCTGACCCAGGCAGCTTTTCTTTTCTTCTGCCTAGGGGAGGCTACAGTGTGTGTCATGGCAATAGAGCAAGCATGAATCCGAGGAGGAAGGCATTGCAAGGAGGTGAGACTTGGCACCCAGGGTGCCCTTCTGATGTGACATGTCTAAGCGGTGGCCCTAACTGTGCTCCCCAGAGGAAAGCGGGTATGCATCTTTACCAGTCTTCAAGAAAGACACAGCAAATAACCAGCTCACACAGTGAATGTGCCTTTGGAGGCAGTGCAAACTGGAAATTTCTTTCCTTCCAACATACTTTATACACCCATCTTTAAGCAAAAGCCATTAAATGCAATGCCTTTATG
The DNA here is from genome assembly GCF_036417845.1 of Apteryx mantelli. Lineage (NCBI taxonomy): Eukaryota > Metazoa > Chordata > Aves > Apterygiformes > Apterygidae > Apteryx > Apteryx mantelli. The sequence goes on along the minus strand of NC_089989.1, from coordinate 14,673,903 downwards.
TACTGTGGACATATGCAGCTAGGCTACCAGACTGTTTGAGGACTCAAATACCTTGTGGGTATACTCATATTGGAGGGAATTGAAGGTTTTATCCCTGAAGTCCAAAGGAAATGGCATTCTGACAGTGCTGGCATTGCTGTGGTGATACCTGCCTCTTCTCCTCTGTGAAATACATTGCAACACTAGGATGCAAGAGACAGAGCTCCCCAACTCCACTGGCTTTTGCTGACCACTCTTAAAAATGCTAAAGGTTAGAAAATGTACTGCTACTGTTCTTTAGGTGCCTGCTTTGTGCCTGTATTTAATATTTAGATCCAAGTGCCACTGCTTAGCATTTCTGGGGAGCCACTTGATGCCCAGAGGTCTCCTACCTTCTGCAACCAGGCTGCCAGAGAGAACGCTGCCACTGCCTCTCATTTATAGCTCAGAGTCAAAAAGCCTTTCTCACAGACTTGGAGACAGCAGATACCAGCTAGCCATGGCTTTCTACAACAGCTTCCACACCAGGTCAGATCATTGCAAGTTCCTGAATCCAGGATGCAGGTACATCACCCTGTAAATGTCCACCTTTGTACGATTCTTCTTTCATGGCCAAACACTGTGTCAGCTTTCCTGATTTGTGACAGGTTATCATCTCCTGGGCAATAAAAGTGGAGAGTCAGGCATACTGCAATATCTGCTGTCCTAAATCCTGACAAAAGTGCTATTGGTATTAGTGCTCTGTCCTCACTTTGATTGTCTGTGTCGTCACTCAGATGACGATGGGAGGCTTAGATTTTCATGCAAGAAGAACAGGACAACATTAAAGACTGGACTAAGAGTTAAAATAGAGACCAAGTTTAGTAACACAAAAATTGTGCACTTCAGCTAATGTTCTCATTTGGAATCTCATCACTTGGAAACAAGAAAAAAAACACCACCCTACAGACCTGGTTACCTCAGCTGATCGCAAGACGTCTGAGCCAAAGTAAGGCAGAAATGGAAAAGCAAACAATTGTAGGATATATCAGACAAGGTTATTTATAGCAGAGAAAAGGAAGTTTTAATGCCTTTATGCAAGGCTCTGGTAAAATCTCATCCAGAATATTTTGTAAAGCTGTGGCCATGCAAACTCAAGAAAAATGAACTCACACTGGAAGAGGTGCAGAAAGCTGCAAAGCTGAGGAAAGGAAAAGAAAGCTTATTTTATGAGAGAAGACTAAAGAGATTGGCTTGTTTAACTAAATAAAATCAAGACAGGGGAATATGCCTGTCACTTATAAAACATACAAGGAAGTAAATATTATGATGGTAGAAGAGATATTTAAGCTAAAGGGCAGCACATATAAATATTTCTAGCTATCTCTAAATTTGGGCTAGAAGCAGCGTTTTTAATCGGAATGGACTGATTCTGGAGCAGCCTTCAAATAGAAGTAGCAGGGACAGGAAACCCAACCAGTTTTAGGCCTGAATGTGGTAAATTCATGAACAACAGGACCTAGCTGACTGAGTCTGTCCTGACTGCTGTGAGATTTCACAGGTCAGGTTCTGCAATGTCTTCGGCAGAAACAGGATAAGGAGACAGAGCAAAGACGACAACAAATCAGGGTAAGGGTACTGGCCTTCAAAACGCATCACCTCAAGCTCATCCTGCTCCAAGTCATCTAGCTTTTATCAAGAACCAACATGAGCCTCAACACTCTGTCTGCACAAGTGTACATACTGCAGCCACCATTCAGAGGATATATCCAGGAAGACAACATGTGGAGGAAAGGGGTTTCTAATCACCAGGCCTGACTTACAACAGCCACAAAGCTATGCTGTCAGTTAGCTTCAAGTAAAACAGAAGAGATCCTGAAGCTAAGCTATGTGGTAGTTACTATTTTACTTCTTTTCTGTGTGTCTATCTTTGCATTTTGACTAGCTTCCTGAGTGCTTTAGAATAAACTTGTTTTTATGCTTAACCATACAATCTCACCTGTTCTTAAACTGATTCGGAGGGTCAGGGAAACACTCGCAGCTCTGTTCCCAGGAGCATGTACGTGATTACGCACGGAGCCCACATCCTCCAGGCAGGAGCGCGCGCCTGCGAGGGCACTCCTCCGCAAAGCTGCAAATGCCTGGCGTTGCTACCATCCCACAACCGAGTTTGCACAGAAAAATATTTTGTCTACAGTCAGCTGGAATCTGCTAACAAGCAGGGAGAGGACCTGAGAGTCAGGTTCAAGGCAAGCCCCACCACAATACCACTGATTATTTTTAGGCTTGGTTGGGAGTTATCTAGAAATGAAGCAATCACTTTCTTCAGGCTCCAGATGGAGAGCTCCTGTGAGTTTGGTAGCTGGAGACAATCTTTTTTTTTTTTTTTTTTTTTTAAATGAGATCATACCCAATTTCTTAGCTATCTAAGATGACTGAATATAGGCAACCACATCTCATTCTAAGCTCTGACCTACTGCTTCATCTCAAAGGGGACAGCCCTTATTCTTTAATTATTAACAGCAGTTAGCAATATCCAAAAGTATATGTTTTTATACCGCTGAGTAGCTCACTTTGGCTGAGATATAGAAGGCAGCCAAAGAAAGAAACGAGAGCGACTTGCCCTAAAACTTTCTGGTAAAGCAAAAACCCATCCCAGCCCTCCCAAACTGCCTACACAGTTCTCATTAGCCAGGAACCAAATCCCCGCAGAAAGGATTGGCTACGCTCAGTGGCCAACGCCGCATTCTCTGCGAGGGAGAGACCTTCTAGATACACCGGTTCAGCGAGGCTGATAAAAGTGCCCAAGAGCCTGCGTCACTTTTTAAAATCAATTTCAAGGTGAACAGATGCAACTCCCATTTGGGCAAGCCCACAGACGAGCATGAAAATCGCTCCCAGCCTTTGCTGAACTACATACAGCCAACAATTGTTCTTCCAGTCTTTCTCCAGAACAGCCCATTTGCAGCTCTTCAAGCATCTGTTGATATTAGCAAACGTGCCTCAACGCCAAGGCTGCAGAAGTTTTGTTGCAAGGTATCAGACGGGGCTGAAATAATATGTCATAGTTTTCCTTTAGCTACTGTAGCTATCAAGGATGACTGTTTTGCCAGGAAAAGGATACAGAGGAAGCTGTGGTATTACAGTAACACTAAAAACAGTCTCTTGCCATCAAAGGAGCCAGAGGACGCCAAAGCAAGCCACTCCAATACAAAATTTCAAACCAAAGTTACTGTTTCAGTAACACAAGATCTTGATAACTCCTTTCAAAATACAAGGGAATTCAAAGCAAGGAGTAAAGCTCCCCCAGACCCAGTGGCAGCACAGATTATACAGAGATCCATGCAGCAGGGGTAGAACCTGGGGGCACAGTGACCCTGAATAACTCTTGCTCCTACAGGTTCAAGCTGAAGGGTCTGTTCCTTTCAAGGACACTGTTCACTGCCTGGCTGCATGATGGTCACCATACTTATGTGGACTCTTGCAGTCAAATGGCATATAGGCGTCCAGCACGGAGAAAACGGGCATGCACTCCTCACCTGGCAATGGTCACAGCAGGACAGCCACCACTGCCTTCCTTCTAACCAGTCTCACTAGCTTTAAAGTAAATTAAACATCACAGCCTTTACTGGGAAACCAGCCTGCCTGTCCCCTTCTCTGACTCCTCTAACCCCAGGGTGCAGCCACTGCCCTCCTCTTCCCCACGTGACAGAGTCCGTTGCTGACAGATGCATTCTTTAGATTTTGTCTACCACAGGCATATCGTAGTCCTGACGCCCTCCCTGGAGATTGTGAGATCACGTAGCTGAATTGAGGTAACTGCATGACCGTAGGCAGAACTAAAACAAACCTGCCTTCAAGGAGAAGCAGAGATGTCAGACTTTCTTCTGACTTGCTCTCCATCTCCCTCTGATCTTCTAAAACACAAAGGTTGTTTTTTGGTTGTTTTTTTCCCTCCAAAAATGGATTTTTAAAAATATTTTTTGATTTTGCTCTCCAGGAAAGTTTTCCAAAACTGGAAGGTAATTTTCTTTTTCCTTTTAAAATCAGAATTTTCTGAGCTCTCCATGACCTAGGCAAGCAGTTGGTTAACAAACATGTTTGGAGGTGTCTCTACCCTCCTTCCAGGCTAGTCTGCCATTTTCTTGCCATCAGGACCGATACCCAAAACTCAGTTTTTCAGGTGTCTGTAGTACTGAGGTAGGTCAGATAAAGAGGAAGGTACCCATCTTTCCCAAGAGGACCTAGGTACAGTCAGGAGAGATTGTGTCAAAGGCAGTCCAGAGCCCTACTCGCAGAACAAGATCTCACAATGTTTTGTTACCATAGTGAAGCAAACACCCTGAGTATTAGGGCAGCAGTCCCAGTGAATTTGTTGCTCCCCAGATCCCGAGGCAACATCTCTTTGTCATGTCAATGTGCCCATCATTCCAGGGGCTGGATACTTCACAGTTTAAACACAGCCAACAAACCAGATCAATCATCGCCTAGGAAAGAGGTCTCCGTTCTTCTTTACGGCAGAGGGAAGGAACTTTGCAATGAGGTGAGAAAACCTATTTTCTTTAAGCCTTCTTCCATAGTCCTGAAAACCCTCAAGGCTGCCTCATAGCAACCCTTGTGACCCATCCTACTAGTGGGGGGACTAGCTTAGTTCCTGCAAGAATACAACTGTAGATAGGGGACTGAAAATGAGTCTCAGGGAATGACATTTCTCACCTGGACTATTTCTCCATTGGAAGCAATTAAATCCATTGGGATGGAGACTCTGAAGAAACGGCCCACAATAGCAGAGCTGTCTGGTATGCCCACCACAGCTGGGACAGTCTCTCGGAGGTCTGACAGCACAGAGTGCATGGAGGCCTCCAGCTGGTTTTCCCAGTCCCGTACCACTTCCGACGGCTCGCTGGGCCAGTGGCAGTGAACAGAGGCTGCCAGCAGCAGCACAGAGAGCAAAGTCCTCCCCCGGAAAGGGGGCAGCAGTACATATCCAACTGTCATTCTGCCTGGTGACTTCGGCTACGGTATTCCACCCGGAAAGGGAACCACAGGGAATCTGTAGGCACTGCAGAGCACGCAGGGGATCCGCAAGTCCCTCACAGCAGCCTCATCCTAGGAATCTTCGGAACCTGATTAAACAAAGGAAACCAAATCAGCACATTAATTACGATATATAAGCCAGCTAGCTGACACATACAGACCTCCTTTCAATGGACAGAGGACTACCTGCCTTACCATCATCTTTGTTTCAGCTCTTTAAGCAAAATAGTTAACACTACCAGGAAAGAGAGCAAGAGCTTCTCAGTTCTTTCTCAGGTGTACCGCCTCTCCCAAGAAACAAGATCCACCTCCTTTTCCATGCACACAGCCATACTTCTGCTGCTCCCAGAGCCACAGCATCTCAAGGTTGCCACAATGAAGGAGAAAGCACCAGAGCAGATAAAACTAATGCTGAGACAGAGTACAGTGGCATTAGGTGACCTTTCAAGGAAAGCTGAAGTCAGGCTGGGACATCAGTGAATTTAAATGCTAATTACCCAGTATGAAGGCCCCAAGAAATCTCTGAAGCTTGAAAGCTGCCACCTTGACAGTTTGATGCATGACAGATGCTTCTGCCTCTCTGATCCATGAGCCTGGCTTTTCAAGCCAGGTCTGCTTTCCATTCCAGTTTTTGGTATTAGCCAACGTATGTAGACTTGATTTTGTGGCCAGCAATATGGACTCCAAAATCAGACTGGTGTAAGCTATGCACATGTTGTGTCCCACACCTCTAACCATTGACCAGTCCCCTGCTGCTTGCACAGCATGCTCGTCACCTTTCCTGGTGCAAAAGCCTCTACCCGCCTTCACACCCTGCCAGTCATCTCAGAAGAGAAATGTCTCCAGTTGTTTCTTTCTTGGCTGATTTCTTCTTCCACCTGTTTCCTCTCCATCTCCACCTCCTCTCCAGTCCCCTCTATCTGCCCTGGGATCACAGCTCTCTTTTCTCCCCTGTTCCTTTAGTCCATTATTTCCTTCACTTCCCTAGTTATTTCTCCCTTCGGGCTGTGTTCTGAGTCATTCATGCATCTGTACAGGCACACACTGCTTCTCTTCGCATCCTATTTGCATGATAGCCAGTGGATTCACTAGAAGAGGACAAAGCCATTTGGGGCTCACTGTGAAGCTGTATCATCCCACTCACAGCATCTCTTAGTCACTGAGAAGGATGTGCCTTTGGTAGGCAGGACAGCCCTTTGACTAATCTGCAAAAACGAGTCAGGCAGTGCTTTAAATGGGACTGGAGGACAGAAGCACTGACCAAGGAGGCCTCAAGTGAAAGTTGCTCAGGTTACAGGAATGCACAGGACTGGGCTTCCTCAGGGCTAGGCATTCACAACTTCTTTAATCAACTCCCTTCTTCTGGGCTGCTGAGAGAGAAGTAAGTCTGAATTCCTAGAGCAAGTCCAGTTCAACTTATAACCACAAACAGCAAGTCTCTGTGGCTCCCAGTCCTCAGAGTACAGCCTCTATTTATTTTAGTTTGTTCCAGCTGTGTCGTACGATGCACATCAGGCCTTCCCAAGAGACCCAGGAACCAGACTGTGTGGGAAGGGAAATCCCACCAATTTTTGCTCTGTCTAACAGAGATCCTGGGGCTTCGCAACAGCAGGACAAGCTGATCTGCTGGGCTGCTCCCTAAATGAGCACATGTTGCCCACTTTGGGCTTGCAGAAGCAGGCAGAGGGCCTGTCCATGCCAGGAGCAGAATAGACTAAATCACTGCAAGTTTACTTATCTGCAATACATGCAAGTACCATCACTAATCCCCACACCAATATGGGCTTTATTTGGCATAGACCTAATAGGTAGTCCACTGTGATCTTTAAGGCAGAGATCTAAACTCAGGTGAGAGAAGCTGCTTCCAGGACTGCTCTAACAGAGGCTCACAGCACAAACACATGCACATGCTTCCTCTGCTGGCTGAAAGCTTTTCTCCAAGAGAAAAGGTTATCAAGGTTTCTCTCAGAGCCTGCAAAACAGGCAGTAACCCTGCTCTTGGACTGCTGCAAGGAGAAAACTCTGACTCTAATTCCTGCATATAAGCAATCCTGTTATGAACTGAGGAATCACCAGCCTCAGTGCCTCCTAAGCCAGACTCAAATCCCCAAAACAGATATGTTGCTACCCCAGAGCAGGCAAACTGAAGCCCAGATCAGTGAGTTGATACAGCAGAACACACAGCATCATTTCAACTTTCTCAGCCACAGAGAGATTAAAAGGACCACAAAGGAAGAAGGACAGGATGTATATGTTCATATACTTACCAGTAACTATTTTCTCATCCTGTCAGGTTACTAATTAACAACCCTTCTGCCCCTGTCACAACTACTACTGGCTGGTCTTTCAGTCCATCACAAATAACAGCTAAGAAGGACAGCTATCAAGTGCTGTATTTGCCCTAGATGCTTCTTCAGAGGCACATACCCTGTCAAAGTTTGGACAAAGTTCCAGGTTAGCCACCAGGCAGATGTGAGGATTGAGAAATTTCTCAGCAAGACTGCTGAAGTAACCTGACAGATGACCAAAGAGTTCCCCCTTTCCAGTCTTGTAACAGGTCCTGGCATACCCTATTATCCAGTCTGGCAGTTTGGTGGAGACGACTAGGGTCCCAAATCTACCAAGGACTGACACCAAGAGGTCCAGGGACTGTCTAAAGGTCCCGATTTCTAGCAATGTCAAATGGCTTGGCCTGTCTGCTAGAATTTTCGACACTTTTCATCTTAGGTGTCCTCTTTTGTTGCTGAATCCTGATGCTTCAATTTCCAAAAATTTACCCCTTGTGAGAGCAGAGCAACTCACATCTATGATTATGCAGTGTATAAAGTTATCATTTGTCAAATCCTGGATCTGATCAGCCAAAGAACAAAGACAAAACATATTGAAGTCACTCTCCATGGCTTCGAGGATGAGGCACATGCAGCTTGTGCTGTTCTGGAAACCGAGTCCTCAGGCTCTGAGGCCATTTTAGAGTTTTTCATCCCTGAAGCTGTTTACCTGTCAACATTCAAATTCCTCCTCACCCAAATTGAAAAGCACTCCCTTCAAATATTGGTGAAGTCCATCACCACAGCACATCATATTCCCAGACTCCTCACTCTTGAGGATGAGAGACCATGCTGGCTATGCATCCACGTCTACCAATCTGACTGGTATAGTCTAACATTAGGTGTCAGATGTTAACACTGCTATCTCTAAGTGCAGCTGAACAGGATGGGATAAAAGCATGGGGCATATCCACAGCTGGATTCTCAAAAGACAAGCAGACTCTGGCCACTATTAAGTTCAAGGTTACCACAATGGACTCTAGGAATAACAGAGATAAGACCTAGTTGTTCACTCTAAAACTCACACTTCAGGAAAGCCAAGAGGTAGCATGCAAGAACTAGCACATCCTCATCCCTTGATAGACCTTTTCACAACAAATCTCTCAAGTAAAGGTGCTGACACCTCCCATTCCAATTTAATGAACCAGGCATCTCTCTCAATACCCCAGTGAACAAGGTCACAGCTAGTACAGAGGACTGTGGGTAACGGAAATTATGAGCTGGGTGCAATAACCCCAGGCTGCAACATAGATGAGCCAGATAGCTGATACGACCGTCAGTCTCTGAAAACCTGTCACAAGTGAAAGGAAAAAGAAACAGCAGAGGCAGAATGACATTGCTTGAAACCACAGGACAAACAGGAATATGGCTGGTGTGAAATGGCCGAGCCATAAGAAAGCCCATTCCCCCACTGCTTTGGTTGTTCTGACTGCCTGAACTGATTTGGACAGGAACACACCACAAAGCAACAGGGAAGCTAAGTCCAGGCTCTTCCCAAAGGCAACTGAGCACATGATGGTCTTTACCTCAAGCGAGATACCTGGGCTGCTTGCTTCTCCAGAGGTTAGCATCACTACAGATGAAGTGGCTGGGTAGGTAAAGTCATGTTTCCCACAGGGGCCCCATCTCTCCTATCAGCTCTGTCCACTGTCACAGAATGAGACTCTGATGCGTGCCAACTGATTTTGGAAGCATCCAGAGTCACCTCAACAAGAAGGCAACTACTGCAGTAGACATCTGGTGGAGAATATTCAACAGGCTGTGTGCAGGTCACATTTTCTCATTCTGAATAAGCTACAGAAATGGAGAAGCCTTCTGCAAGAGATCTTGTAGAGGTCTCTAACCGTCACAGCATGAAACCAGGGGCTTTTCATCAGTGCACACTCTGGACCACACTGCCTTGAAGGCAGATAGAGGAACTCCCTTCAGTTTACATGGAGACTGGGGTACAGACGCTGCAGTAATGACACCTTGTTCAAGAGTTACCACTCGTGAAGTCCGCTCATTGGAAAGTCCTGCAGCGCGCAGGACCAAAAAAGCAACCCACATAGCAAGTATAGACAGGATCAGCCAATAGCTGGGTGAGGAATGCAGCAGCAATCGCTGGAAAATCCAGCAGCCCTGTGGCTGCTGCGAAGCCAAGATGCTATCAGCATAGAAACATTAGCACCTCTCACAGCTGTGCTAAACCTCCACATCTGAGAAGAGGAGAAACACCCCACAGCAAGAAAGAGCTGTACTGGTCCAGACAACCAGACAGACAACCAGAATACAACCAGAGTTGTAAAGATGCCTGAAAAGGTTCGGCCCTACATCTCTATACCAGTCCCTGCCTCTGGCTTGTCATGGTTACCAGATCAACTCATGCACAAGCCTGGTGCAGCTCCGTGTTGTTCAGCCAAAATATGTGATTTAACCTAGGGCATTTGTGTCACATGGAGAAGAGTATTTGGGCAGAAAGGAGTAGATTCTTGATATTTGTGGCAACTAGGAGAGGCAGATGAAGTCATCACCCATTTCACGAAGAATAACTGGAGTAAGCAACAGTGCCTGTTTGGTACACATCCCTCAGCCAAGGCAAATCAAGTCCTGGCTGTGAAAATCTAGTTTGACACTTGCAGGTCAAATAAATTGAGAAATTTAGTTTCAGGAAGCTGCAGAATAGTCTCAGCATATGGAAGCACAGAACAAAGGAGGTTTATGAGGAATTCAGTAGCCGGTATCAAAAGAAAATGCAGAAGAACTGAACAAAATTACATCACAGAAGAATCTCATAACAACAGAGCTCCACCTCACCAAACAACTAACAGAAGCCGAAACGGTGCCAGACTCTCACGCTGCACGTGCTGAGTGCATGGGCTAAGAACAAAAGGCAAGGCAGTACAGCTCCACAGATATCCAGAATAAACCATTCACCTGCAGTTCTGAGGTCCACATGGACTATCACTTCAAGACAGAACACCTTTTCTGATGTAAGGCCTTCTGTCTAAAAACCTGATAGTCCTGCTCAGCAAGTCCATCAGCTGCAACCACTGCAGGTCCAGATGCAGCTGCAGAACATACAGAGGGAATGTTACACGCAGTGAGACTGGAATAAGTACTGGATACAAGTGGGATGCCCGCATCAAGTTCAGGAGCCCAAACCATTTCACACAGCACTAATACAGGCAAAACCCAGTCCCACTTGATTTGAGACATCATCTCAGTCACGTGTAGGAAATAGCAGCATTCAGGATCATCTTCCGTGACCAGTGAGCGGTGGAGCTCATGAGAATCAGAAATCCCGACACGTAGCACAGACCACTCTTTCACACAAGCTTAAAACGGGGCCAAAAGCCAAACACAGATTGCTTTCTGCAGAGGTCTTCTATTGATCTCTGGAAAGCATCAGGCCGCAAGACTAACTCACTTAGATGACACTTGAAAGTTTCAAGGGAAGGCTAGAACACCCCAGCTTATTTATATGACATACTGCTGCTTCTTTTCCAGCAGGATCTGTACTGCTCAGTTTCACAGAACAAACACAAAGGTTCAGGTTAGTCCTGAATTTCAGGATGTTTTGTTCTGTCTGATCTTCTGGAAGAACCGAGTTTCCCTTTATCCTCCTGCTTCTGTAAGAGCTCTTTTGCTCTCAACTTTAAACCTCCAAGATGCTGGATTAAACATCAAAGTCAGTATCAACATCCGCTTCAGTCCTAGTGAGAGTTACTGGTGCCAGATCTCCAGTGCCAAATCCCCCCTTTCAGAGGCACAGAATTTGGCCTGCTTGATGAAGTTATGTTGATATGATAGTGAACTCGATATGATGCTGACTTGTCAAGACAATGCTGGAGCTTGTTCCTTCTCCATGCAACTACAAGGCCCATTGACATGTTAAGGGCATGCACTACCTCCATTATTCAGGAACGCAGAGTAGTGCGGACAAAAGATGGTGCTGAAAGAAAGGATGAGACCAGGACAAGGCAGCTACTCCCAGTCATACATCCCCCCCCAGAGCCTTTTCTTTCTACCCATTGCAGAATCTGAAGCGTTGGGCCAGGAGAAGAGTTCTGGCAGTAGGAACGTGACTGTCCTAGAAGTCAGTCTTCCTTGTGGCCAGTTATACAACTACTTCAGCAAGAAACAGGAGGAATGAAGTGTCAGTCCAGCTATGTCTAATCCAATTGCTCGAATACACAATCACATCACTGGGCTGTGGTAATTAGTCACCACTGGCATATTAATGTCATTGAACCTAGGATGTAAAATATCTGGGCAACTAACTTTCAAGTTCCTAACTCTAAATAAGAAGGTATTTAGGAGAGTTAGGAGGAATTCCACTTACCCGAATACCCTCATTAAAGGAAGCATTAAATAAGTTTCCTTTCTCTAAGGAAACAAACTCAGACTCAAATAAAAAGGGCCAGTGCAATTTCCTAAAACAGAACTATTGTTTCTGCAAAGATCTCTTCTGCATGTTTCCACAAGAGAATCTCGGGGCAAGTCCCATCAGCTACTGCTTCTCTGCATGTCAGGGCAGCAAACAGAAGGAATGATGAAATCAAGCATCACTGGCCAGGCACACAAAGATGGCACATTGCTGTACAAGCTTGCAGGTCCAAAACATGACAGCAGGCACAGAAGCAGGCCAGCTATGCTCTCCAGACAAAGGTGGCTGGGTGCTTGGTGCGTGTCTGCACTGTGTGAAAGGACTCTTGAGAAGTCTCCTCAGCATGAACAGCATGTCGATCTGTAAGCTTGACACATTATATGCACAGAGAACATTTCAGAGCATGAGAGTTAAGAAACACTAAGAGTTTCCACACTTGCCCAGCTCAGGAAGTACCCTGAAACAAAGGCAGCAGCCCCTCCGCTAGCCTGCATTGCAAGCCTGCAATAGCACTGCATTTTCTGACACAGCTATTTAAATGCAGAGAGTCACACGTGTCGCTTCGCCAGCTTCAGCGGCCTTTGCCCCTCGACCTCTCCACCTTTCTATTCCTGCTGCCAGGCCACCCCCCTGCATCGTGCCATGACTGGGTGGGGAACCAGGACAAGGGAGCAGCACCAAGGTCCCCGCTAGCCCAGCAAGGGGCTAAACGGAGGAAGAGAGATCAGCATTGACGGCCTAAGCAGCGAAGCAGGGCCTCATGGTGTAATGATAAAGCTGGTTTAGTGGTGAAACTCATTTAAGACTTCTCACCGCTCCACATGCTGTAATTTACACCAGGCCTTGGCTACACCAGTACTGAGGGGAGGGCTAAAAGCCCCCAAAAGCTGACAAATAGTTAAAATAATATACAGGGGAAAAAAAGAAGATACTTTTTCCACAAACTCTTTCCTGATCAAACTCTATGTATTTCTTTATTGCTGGTTTCCCACACATCTGTTGTCAGTAACAGGAAGTCTGATACTGAAAAATAGCCTAGAAAAAAAGAACAGTAGTCACTGCTTAGCATGAAGCGTCCTGGGCAGGAAAACAACCAATAACCTTCCTGCTGATGTGAAACTCGGTTGCAAACTAAGTCACTAACTCATTGCCTTAAATCATATATGCCACTAACAGCTTTATGAAAGTCATAGAGGAAGTGGTCACAGCGATCAACACCTCCAAGCAATTTTTATTTTGCTGGAGGAAGCTCTGATATATTTAAAGGGTGGCTCTGAAATTGTTACTAAAGAACTGTGTTATCACATCTCTGATAAGGAACGGCAGCTAGCTGAAAAAGCTCCAGCCAAATGATCCCACTAACTAGATGCAGAAGGCACAACGTAACACTGCCAGGGCTTCCCCATAGCAAAGAGGAAGCTTTCCCACCTACCTTCCATTACTCTCAGTTCAAAACCTATAGATTTGTGCTGCCAAGAAAGGAATAAAACTCCCTGTAGCCTTTTGATTGGCACCTTGCATGCCTCCCTTTGGCCAACAAAAACTGCTGTTATCCCCTCAGCCTTTCCCAAGAAAAACCTCCAGGACCAAAGGGACTGCCATGACTGATGCATGCACTTTGACTGCCAGACGAAGTGATGGGGAGGTGGCTATGGGAAGCTGGATTGCTCAAATCACCTCACAGAGTTTTTGCGCTTATTAGGGGTGCAGAAGGAGCGCGATCTCTGGAACTTCCTGCAGAGGGGAATGCAAAGGCAGTTCTGAGGTAGACAGAACTGATGCGAACAGCAAAATTCTCCTTTTCTTTTGTGCTGCGTCTGCCTGTCCAAAAGCTGGGACACCCCGCTGCCCTTCCCAGCTGGGGACAGTGCTTCCAGTAAGCCTTCTCACTCTGGAAAAGGGAGGTGAGCACCAAGAGCCTGCTCCCAGCTACCCTCCCTCCAGGAACAGCTTTCCAGCAGAGGAAAGGGCAGCCTGAGGCAGACTCCTCCAGGGCACATGGCAGTGCGGGGGCACCCCAGGGCAGGGGGGAGTGCAGAGGCACGTGCAAGGGCCAGTAGAAAGGTGCGAGTGGCAGCACCATAAGCTTAAGTGCAAAGGACACAAGAATCCTTCTGCCAGCTGCACATGGAGCACTTTTTCTTTCTGCGCAGGGTGCACTTTACATTCCCCCTCCAAGGTACAGTGATAAAAGCAACTCCTGGAGGCAGGCACCATCCCCTGCCCTCCCACAGGGCCGCGAAAAGCAAAAGAGGGGGAGGCCAGGAATGAGTACTTACAGCATGCCTTAACTATGCGCTTGCACAGAGCCCCACTCTTGCAAGCACCTTTTGCCAGCAGACCACATAGACTGTCCCCCCCCCACCACCACCACCTTTAAATTCTGCTCACTTAAGCCTTACAGCCAATGCATGCTGCACAGGGAACTCGCTGCAAGCTCAAGCAAGGCCTTGAGCCTTGGGAGCATCTGCCTCACCGAGAGCGGGGAAGCCGCCAGCCACTGCGCCTTACTTGAGGAGGTGACCAAGAGCAGCAGATTTTGGCCAGGCCATACCTTTTACTGCTCGATGAAAGTGTTAGCCACAACCGCAATCAATCCTTCCTCCCCCTTCGCTGCTCCCAGGCAGACAACCGCGATCATATCTTCAAGTGCATTCAGTTAAAAGGAAACTCAGATATTATCTTCTCAAATATTTAAAGGGCCTCAAAGATTTGTTCCCCCCCGCCCCGTAATTACAAACATCTTAGCCAAGCAGAGCTGCCATTTTCCCGGCTGCTGGCAGCAAACAGACAAATTAGGATAGAAGTATTCATCAACTAGTCAAAGCAGGGGACTGCAAATAATAATTGAGGACAGTTTCATCAGTGTCTCCCCACGTGTTCGACACTGCTTGCATTTTCTGAGCTATCCCTTTTGTAAGGAAGGATTAAGAAGGAAGGACAAGAGGGATTATCAACGGAACAAAATGGATCCCAAGTAACAACTCAATCCCTGGGGAAAAACTGGCGGAGAACAAAGTTGGGTGCATAAAAGCACAAGGGGGATGGGGAACAAGGATCTGCTCTTTCCTCTAATAGAAGGACAAGGAGGCAAAGGAAGCTAATCTGGACCAGGTTCAAAAACTAAGCAAAATGAGGTAGTTCCCCCACAGGATCTAATGAAAATGATGGATGTTAAGAATTCGTGCAGGTTAAAAAAGGGGAGGGGGGGCGGGGATTGGACAATATTATGGAAGGAAGATTTGCCAAGGTGCCGTTTCTGGCTCAAGAAGCCCTTCATGACAGATCACGGGATGCCGGGAGAGCATTCAGGCAAAGTATGACTTGCATTCTCGTCTAGGTGTCTTCCCCTGCCCATTACAGGAAAAGGTGCATAGACTAAATAAACAGCCGTACTAGGGCAGAGCAAAGGCCTGTCTTAAGAGGATTCAATTTAACCTGACTTTGATTTCATCCAAGCTTCTATTGCGTAGTCATCCAGTGCCACAGAAAAAGCTACACATAATTCTTGATTTTGTCTGGAAACAGAGTTAAAAAGTTTAATACATTAATATTTAACGCTATATCTAAGGGAATGCAAACTAAACCTAGTACTAAAAATCCACAGAAAATGAAACTACAAGAGGTTAAAAAACAGGGCTAAGAGTTACCTCTATACAAAAGCTATAAAAAAGCCTATTTTGAAGACTGAAAGAGAATAGGCATGTATATATACACATGTATAAACACTGTAACAGATTCAAAGATTTACTAAAAAATAAACAGAACTTGAACACCAAGTTAAAATAGGCATTTTTACTCTAGATTTCTCCTTTTTAAGGGTAGCTTTGTATCTTGCTGAATTTGCTTGAAGTTATTTCTGAAAGGAAGACAGTAGCATTGCAGAAAAGCTTTTTTAGCAGACACCATCCTGCAGCAGAGTCTGTGACATAGAAAACCTGGGGTGGTAAAATTGCCTGGGCAGGCAGAGCAGAGAAGCAGCCAGAGATTAGACCAAAGCATCATTCTGAAAAATTAGAGCAATTTTAATGTGGATCATGAAAGAGTTATTTCACTGGTTAGCTTACAGAAGGCAGCAGACCAGTCCCCAAGACACTGCACTTAAAAGTGAGGAGCACTAACTGTTAGAAACTTTGGAAATACAAAATTTGGGACTCCTGAGATAGAATTCCCAGGCCCTCCATGGGCTCAGCATGCCACAGTAGCTTTATTGTCACTAAACGTGTCATTCTGGATTAAAGTGCTGTAATCTAGGGACTCTCCTGAAATGCTTTACACAGGATTTGGACTGTTTTACATGTAAATTTGCAGGGACAAAGTTGATTTTTATATTGCTAAAAACACATGTTCTCAGGTATAATTAAAATAAGATGAGCCTGGACTGCCCTTGTCACTGGGAAAAGCATCCCCACACATGTACTGAAAGGCACAAATACTGATTTCTGAAAAAGCTCAAAGCAACTTTAAGAGGGTGCCTAATGAAATACATAGAGGATATATATCAGAAGTGTTAGTCAGAAGGTACAGTTAAGGCATGAAGACAAGAAGGGACAGCACAAAATAGAAGCAAGCAAGGTAAGAGTTCACTTTTCTTTACATAGCTTCCACTAAGGACAATCTGCAAGATCAGCCAGTGTGACAGTGGCCACTGCATGTCCTCTTCCTTGCTATCATTCACAATACACCAGCTGTTTCAAGCCTAATTCACAGCAGCTAATGACCTTTGATAGTCACCCAGCTACCAGGAACAAGGATTTCTATCTAAAGTACCACTTCAGGAATCAGTTTAAGCCGATGCACTGTCATCGATAAAGCTGCGGTCTTTCCCTCCACCTCATGCAACAAGGGACAAAATTGTTCGCAAGTCTCCAGCGGCACTCGAAATCTCAGCTGAAGCCCAGGAAACAACTTCCTTTGTTAACTGCTCCATTATATTAAGCAGGAGATGTTCTCTTCAGATGTAGTTACAAGCACTGAAACAAGTGAGGCTAAAAAGATTTGCATTTCTTGCTTGCTTTCTTAATTGAATTAAAAGCTGAACAAAACCCCTTATGAGGCTTCAGAGAATCCACACGGAAGAGAGACCCTGAATATCCTAATCAGAGGAGAAGCTTCCACTGGAGGTTTGGTCTTATTAAATACTACAGAATCCAACAGAGAAGAGAAAGACCCCGAGGGCTAAACTTTCTCGTCTGCAGCACGGCAGGAAATCTTACTTGAGTCTCTCCCCTGGTTTTACTTTCTGAACACATCACACATTGGAGAAGTCACATAGGAGTGGGAGAAGTGAGCTCATGGTACATGCTTTTAGCCAACAAAACAAAAGTCTCTCTCCCATCTTGTCATCCCCTCCCTTTCTCTTTTTTTAATATAAAAGGTATAAAGCTCCTTCTGTCAAATTAGCAAACAGAAACTATTAGTGCTTGGGTAAGGGTGAGGGACAGAATGACGGACAGGGCAGTTCTGGTAGTCTACTTCCTTAGGAAACCTGATTATACTTCCAAATCATGTTCTAAAGGCAGCATTTCTGAGGCTTCAGCTCTGGTGGTACTTCCGAGCCCAGGAAGACTGCCTGCAGCAGGCTGGTTGCTAAAATCCATCTCCAGGTTTTGGCCATGCAATGACAGCGCGGAGTACTTTTCATCACCAGACAAGTCCTGTGTGCTAACTGCGTGCAAGTTTTCAGAAGACAAGTCAGCACTGCTGCCACTAGGCAAACATTAGCTTTGCTAATGGTATTTAAGTAGGTAGTGAAGCACGCTAGAGCACCTGATAGAAGGCAGCTTGAGCAGGTGAAGGAGCACACTTGCATATTCTAGCATGAGGAACAAACAGTCCCTGAGGTCTGCAGGCACCAAAACCAAATGCCAGGAAAAAAAAATTGTGATGAGGCTTCATACTCAAGAGTCACATCAAAATCTTATTTTGATGTGCTGTTTTATGGACAGTCAGACACATTCCAAGGGTTTATAATAATCTTCCGAGTATTCCACAAAATTCCTCAGATAATGAAATATTTCAAGAGGGTCCTTGAAAGCGTTTTAGCAACATGATTTCATATAGGATGTTGTCACGGCACCGGGGCTTTGGCACTAAGCAAGGTCTGGAAGGCAAAGCTTAAGATCTTTCCCCTACATGTCAGGAATCTGACTGCCACCCAAAGGACGTAAAGCACCCAAAGAGCTGATATTAAGGGGATACGTGAAACAAGGCAAACAGCACCAACAAAAAGCCAGTTTTCAGCACTCCAATGACATATGCAGCATCATTTATATTCTTGGTGCCAGCGTAACTAAGGGCAAGCACTCCCTGTTTAGAAACAGTCCAGCGTTCCATCAGTTTTACCACCCCACCCTAAAACATCGAGCCAAGGCATTAACATTCAAGTTTATGGAATTGCTCAGCCCCGATTTATTACTCAACTGGTAAGACTGCCATAGCTCTTCATTTAAATACATTTACCACCAACTGATTTATGCAGAGCAGCCAGGGCATCGGCCACGTACTTGCAGTTTTCGATGTTTCTCATGAAAACTGTTCTAAGTGCTTTTTGGCAGAATGAGATATAAATGTTCCCACTTTAACCATCAAGCATAAAACAGGAAAGCTGCAAAATGAAGCAGCGTTGCTCCTATGCCTCAGAGTAAGAAAAAGCATCTGAAAGAGGAATTAACTCCTTGAAGATCAGCAGCAGCCAGCTGAGCAGCACATTCTCTCACATCCTCAGAAATTCAGGAATAGCCAAAAGAGTTCCTGACAACATCAAACTGATGATCCCTTCATGCAGGTGCACATATTTATAGGTTCCTTCTCTTCTTGCTGCAGACCAGAGGGCAAGGGGCTGGACTGCTTCAGTGAAACTTTCGGCTCTCCCCAATAACCTCTGGCCTGTGCTGGCCGGCCTTTCATTCACCGAGGAAGTCTGAAAGCAACAGATCACTGAAGGCACAAGCTCACTGAAGCAGAAGGGCAGTGCACAGCTTAGCAGGTCCATCTGTTTCCCAACTGCCCTGGCACAGGAAGAATGATTTAACTAAGAAAACAAAGATCGGCACCTTAAACAAGACACTAACAGTCTGCATCTCATTCACGCAGGGTTAAATTCACAGAGTTATCTTTCCGTGAAGTTATCTTATTTGTTTACCCGCACTACCTAATTAAAAAAAATAGCCCTTATCGGGTTTTGCCCATGGCCTTAACTAAGTTGACTGCTTCAGTCATTCAGCAGGATGCACCCCAGGACTGGGGAAGGGCAGAGCTGCCTTCTGCAGGTACACCAATGCAGAGAGCGCTCCAGCTCTTCTCCACACCCCACTCTGGTATTGAGAAATCAAGAACCAAGTTGCAGTATTTCAAGGCCAGACCATTCAGAGTACTCAACTACAAGGAATATCAGTGAGATTTAGGCATCATTTTTAATACTAACACTGTGCCCCATCCATACAAATACAGGAGCCATTCGGAATGGCCAAGCTCATTGTGTACACCAAGACCCATGCGCTCAGCATCTGGCCAAAAATGGCTAAGTTTTGGGGAAGCAGCCCTGTCATCCATAAAATACATGCTACCAAATGTATCGCAGGACAATATGCCTCTCCCTGCAAACAGGGCACCACTGCACCCACAACCCCCCCCCCCCCCGGAAGTTTTAAGGGCTGCTCCAGGCAAATCCCCTGCAGCAACTGCAACACAAGCACACTCCCACCATTGCCAATACTCAAATTCCATAAACAAAGGCCAAAGGATTGAAAAAATTATTTGCCAGAAGCAAGAATGATTTTTAATCAATTTCTGACAAATTTAAGCTTCAATTAAGTGAATACCTACAGCAGCAAAGAAACTTAACACAACATTCTGTAGACTCCCTACTTTCCTCGCTGCTCACACATTCACATTCCTACCACCGGTTTTGACTCCAATGACTCAGAAAAAATTTGATGGCCCATTGCTATTCAATCACACAGCAAAATATAAACAGTTTAGACAGAGGGGATAAGAGCTACATAAAAAGAGATGCTCCAGCGCCACAGGAAAAATGCAATCTTGGAGTTACAGAGAGGCCTTTAAGCTCTGAAGGTGTGTTTGGCTTCCCTTCTTTTATAATGCTAGCACAGATGCTGGGAAACAATTAAACTGCTTATCACAGTATGGGCCATTCAGCCTTCATAGTGCGACAGCAATTCCAATCCCCAGGTGGCAAAAGCTGCAATTAGGTACCCAATTATGTGCACCAAAGCTTCCCTTTCCTTATTTTATTTTACTTCAATGGTTATATAGTGTTTCTTCTGCTTACTGTCATTAGAAGATCATAGGTTCAGGCAAGAGCTATAAAGTTTCAGTCTAAATCACACCAGTCCTGAGGGATAACGCTTCAGTTCTGAGCGGACAAGTTGTTCAGCAGAACCTGTTACAAAGCCTGGTCACCACTGGTATTTCCTCAGCTGGAGAGGTGAGATTGTTAATTAGTTTGAAAATAAAGGATTGGTTACTCTGCAGCCCCGATTAGCCTCTGCCTTCCAGACAGCCTCAAAAAAAGAAATTCTGGAACAGTACTTGAGCCTCTTCTGCATTTAATAATGGGCTCTAAAGGAAAAACATGTTTTGGGTAGGTTAGCCCATCCTTTATAAAACAGAAAAGCTGTGCTAAAAAAATAACCTGGCTTTCCAGTTACAATCTACCAAGCACTCACTTCTTGAACAGGTCTCTGATCAGGACAGAACCCTGCCACGCTCTGTTTGCACCAGAGCACCACCATCACTACCTGCTGCGTGGTGGATCAACAACAGGCCAGTTGCACTGGCCCTGTCTGGGCTAGGAAAGGATGCCCTCACTAACATCTTGAAGGTGTTTCATGTAAGGCAGTACCTGTGTGGTTTATTTAAAGGCAGTAGGATTCATCTGCCAGCCACACACACACAAAAAACTCCCACCTTTCTCCTCATTCAGATAAGGTTTCTACTGAAGCTCCACTGCCACTTAACTCTTTCTGCTGGACAGACCAAACTCCTCAAGCAAAGTTTTCTACTGGGCACTTTCCAGCCATTAATTCATGTACAGCAGAGCAAACAAACCCTGCTACAACAGCAACACTGCAACTGGGAGAAGCATGCTAGAATGACCAAGAACGATGCAGTTTTGGAACCACAAGTTCAGCAGTGTCCTCAAAGGGCCGTCATTACACTACTGTAGCCTGTTCAAAGCAAAGACAACCATGCTACAGCACTGAAGCCATTTTCCACAAAGGAAAAACGCTTCCAAAGATAAGTGGTGCTTCCCACAGCACAGGCATTAGCAGAAGACTGACTACCACTCATTTCCTCAAACCCTTATGCTAGCCTGGAATTTTGCTCTTTACTGCAGGCTAAGCCAAAAACCACCATCTCCCAACTCCTCAGCAATACATTAGGTTGCTCTAGGTAATGCAAACAATTGCATCAAGGTTGCAACAATGGGTTTAAAAAAAACAACCCCCCCCCCACAAATCAATACATGAGAATTTGTGAGCTGGTCATAGCAAACACCACAATTCACTCCCATCCTCCACTCCTTTTCCCACTTTTGCTCTCTCTCTGCACGCGGGACAGGCAAGTTGTTCGTCCTTACCATCAGCAGCATGGGAGAGACAGGATCGCTGCTCCCAAATCTGGTGAAAGCCAGTGGCACCAGCTGCCCCCACAGCAATTATTCAGCCTCTTTGACCCCAGGCTGGAGGAGGCCCTTTACAGATAGGATCTTTGAAAAACTTACTCAGATAAAGTCTACAAAACACTGGTCAACTAGGAATCTTTCAGATGCCTGTAACCAGATAAGATA
The DNA here is from genome assembly GCF_036417845.1 of Apteryx mantelli. Lineage (NCBI taxonomy): Eukaryota > Metazoa > Chordata > Aves > Apterygiformes > Apterygidae > Apteryx > Apteryx mantelli. Next base: position 14,652,398 of record NC_089989.1, on the reverse strand, counting down.
CAGGCCATTTTTTGCTGGGAGAAGGGATGGTACATCCTTGGCAACAAGACAACCCACTGCCAATCTTCAAGTCATTGTTTCAAAGCTTGGAGCACAAGTACTTCTCAATGAAAGCAGTTAAGTTTTGTTTGTTTGCTTGTTTCTTTCTTTCTTTTTTTTTTTAATATTGACAACTTAATGCATTTTTTTTTTTCCTTTAACTCCTGGAAACAACTGAACTGTCTTTGCTCAAAACTGGAAAACAAGCCTGAGGCAGATGCAGAGCATGGGAAATTCCAGAGCTAGTAATTAAGTCAGAGAGTTAAATGCAACTCAGCTGTCAGACAATCTCAACAACAGGTGGTTTGACCAGCATCACTTATACACTCCCTCCTTCACAGAAGACTGCAGAGGGAAAAAAACTACTATAGCAGCCAAAGCAGGCGACCCTGTGAAAAAGCGTAGCACAGAGCCTACCCAGCTGTGCCCAGAGTGTGAGAGATTCCAGTTCAAACAAGATTTAATTGAGGGAAGTCCTGCAACACAGAGCTCAGACCAAATCACCACAATTGGCAGGCGACTTCTCTGGAAGCTGCCAAGGGGGTTAACAGCAACTGTACGTGTATGCCTCACTGCTTACCGACTCGAAGCTGTGCTCCTTCCAAGCCTTTGCTTAATAATTCCTCCCAAAAGCAGCTCCGTGTGAACCATTCCTCCCCATCTGCCCTGCATCCAGCATAGTGAGGCCGACAGGGCTGTGGGGTTTCAATGCAGGCCAGAGGGGGCCGAGCAGCAGCAGCAAGACAGCGCAGGCTTCTTCCCTTCTCCAGCTGATTGTCAATTCTACAGGCAAGGTGCTGCACATAAGGCAATTAGGTAGCAATGCAAACGGCACCATGATTATCATCACATGCTAAATCACTGCCTTTGCTCCAGATCTAAGCTACTTAAAAGCAGAGGGAAGACCGCCCAAATACAAACCCAGTTTAGGCAAGGTGTCTGAGCAGCAAGAGTTTGAAAATAACATTTCACTGTTGCAAAAAGTTATGTTTCTGTGATCTAGTTTTATCCTGTGTCATAATACTGACTGTACCCTTGTTTTTCACTACTTTTCTTACTTGGGAAAGCCATTTCTTTTACTGCTCTTTCACAAAAACAAAGAATTGGAGGAAAACCTGATAAGAGGACTTACAGCAGATTGCCTTCATTTTTTAAATTTATCAGCTACCTAAATCAGCAGTGTTCCTATGAATTCCACCGAACTGTTGGCTTTCAAGGATAGCCAAATCATTCTGAGACTTGAGATGGATGCCCTGAAGCACTGCAGAAAACAGCCTGATCCAGACAGGCTGAAGTAGCATAGCAAAATGTCCAGGAAGTCATTTAAGGAGAGGTCTAATCACATCACTTAAAGTCTATTGGTTATTCTGTTTTTTCCAAGAAAAAAAAAAAATACACAGAACTGAAGTGGATCCTAAGCATTCAGATACCAAGCATTCTGAAACAAGCACGTAGGCCAGAAGGAAAGCTTCGAGGCTTGCTAAAACATCCATAATGTCATCAGTGACAGCAGGTTTGCTGTGACTGTGTATATTACAAGCAACACTCAGAGGAAAGATGCTTAGAGATCAATGGATAAAGCCTTTCCACCATGCAGCCTGTTATTTCACATAAATCAGGTTGTCCTGCTACCGAACACCACCCCAATATCAAGTGCAAAGTGCTCGAAAAGCAGGAGCAGCAAACACCAAGTCAACAAGTGCTCACACTGTGGCTGAATTCCTTCAAACCACCTCCACTGACTACAAGGTCCTTCTCCCTTCTCTACAGGTACAGTTTTGCAGTCTGGAGCTGTATCATCTTCTCACTTGTCAATTCAGGTGATCTCCTCAAAGTATCGCTGCCTTAAAATAGGGTTTGTCCACACAAGTAACTCCAGATTCCTTAAAGATGCGAAGCCACATTTTAAAACGACAAAACAGCACAGCAAATTTGATTCGTTAACTAATCAAGCTCACCGTCTTCTACACAGGCAACGTGGAAGCAAACCCAAACCTGTCCCCCAGCTCTGGCATCTTATTTATTAGGTATGCTGTTACGACCTTCCAGTGTGATCTAAAAGCTTTGCCTCCAGCGTCCCCTTTCTTCTGACCTCCTGGAGCAGGGAGTCCCAGCACCAACAAGAGAGCTACCCGCTCTCTTATCTTCAGCCCCAGCAGAGGCTGGAGGGGGTTGGAGAGGCAGCCTACAAACCAAGCCAGAGGCAAACAGCAGCTCTCAGAGGAATGAGCCGTTCTGTCAGTCTGTCATGATTGATAAGTACATCCGCCAGTCCCCACCTGCTGTTCGCATTCCTGGCATTTCTTTCTGCAGCATTTTCTCTCCAAGAAGGGACCAACTGCTTATCAACTGTTGCAGAGGAGATTTAAAGGAAGAGAAACAGGCCACAGCTTAGACAAAATTCAGAGATTTCAGGCTCTGGGCATGCCAAAGCCAGTTTACTTCCATCAGATTGGAGAACCTGCTGGAGCAGTTGATACCAGGAGCCCTCACAGGTTCCTGAAGGGCTGACCCTTCCACAGGCTGACCGTGCAAGAAGCTGTAATGGAAGTTAAGTGCTCCCCCTTTGATCATTGCTCCCATTGCGCCTCTATTAAATTCCCTTCAGATAATGCAGGGAGCTCCAGAAAAGTCCTCTCTACACTTCAGCCACTCGCCCCAAAGTCATTTTCTGCACCGTTCAACCACACCCTAGACTAAAAGGGAGGTAAGGGGGAAAACACGGCAGCCTTTTGAAAAGGATGAAGGCTTTGCTGCCTTCCCGGCAGCGAAGGGCCAGCTAAGCGGGACAGCCAGGAGATCAGGAAGGACAGCTGCAGAGCAGTTGCTGCAGCCGCCAGAGCACAAATTCCCAGCAAACACGTTCCCACCCTGCTCCCAGAGTCATCCCAGGGTGAGAATCTCTGTTACGTGATCCCGGAGCTGCAGTAGCTTCAGCTCTGCCCAAGCGCTGGCTTTTAAAACGTTGGTTTCTGACAAAGTGACTCAAATACGCAGAACGTTAAAATGCACTCCAGTATCCTCCAGCCTCCTCTGCAGCACGTAAAAAGCATTTGTCTGAAGTTGTTCAAAGCAGCAACAAAGATTTTTGTGGCTGAAAGAACAGGAACTTAATTCTGGTTTTCGGTTCTGGATATGGGCTGTTTCGCCTTTTATTCACGTTAGTTTTAACATAGCAAGGTTAAGATAAATAAACCAGTAAAATTATTGTAGAGCCTCAAAGCGCGTGGGGAAGGGGGGGACGGGACACACACACACACACAAGCCTACTTGTTCTCAAAAGAGGAAAAAAATTCTGTGCAGGAGAACAAACAAACCTAGTATCCTGTAGCTTTGGCGCTTTTATTTTCTAATAAGATAGACTGTGAATGCCTTGATCACAGAAGAAGCTTAAGATGCATGCCTGCCTTTCACCGCTGTGGATAGTCTATCAACTAATAGTATAACTGTTATATAGCTGGGCTCACATTACAGCTCTGCCTTCAACAAGAAGGCAAATAGAGCACGTCTCTTCTACCTAATCAGTTATCACTGAATTCTCTTAAGAGATCAGTGTCTTTAAGAGCCTGACCCCTCTGTCAAACATGATCAAAATTAGCTTTTAGGGTCTAAATTATTAGAGCACATATTCATACTAAAAATCGTATCAGCCCGGTTGCCTTGGGAAACCGAGCTAAAGATACTGGCTACTAGAGGTTTGGTGTCACAGCACCCTTCTAAAAGGGACCTTCTTTCACTGAAAGAGGAACAAACAACTGCAAACAAGTCTAACAGTTTCTGCTTATTTGTCTTCTTGGGGAAAGAGGGAGAAAGAAGCAGAAGGAAAATAAAGGTGCTTTTCCCCCTGCCTGGAAGAGGAGCAAGATACCCAACAGCTTTTCATTTTAGGCTGCCTGTAGTAATTTCCACCTATATACAGTACCTCTCCTTTGGCCAAAGCAGCAGCACTTTTATAAACTAAAAAGGATGCAACACAAAGTCCAACTTATCCTGGATTTGGGATCCTGAAGAATAGAGCCCAGCCCTAAGAGCAGGCTTTGCAAACAGGACAGCCCCAGAAGCCATGAGCACTGAACGTACATCCCCTCCACAGAGTGGCTCCCTGAGCAGTTTTTAGCCGTATTTCCCAGGGTTATCATCCTTGCTCTTATGAAGGAGCCCAAAGTTAGCCTCAGTGAAGGGAAAGGGAGAGCTCAGATGTTTGCTAGCCAGGTGTGAGCAGCATTTGATTAGCTGGCTAATGGGTGCAGCTGTCCTCTGTTTTTTATGGCTCTTGGAGGAAATTTAAACAGGAACTTTCCATAAATTAACTGTCCATAAAATGAACATGTTTTCTCAATGCACCAGAAGGTCAGGAAAGGTCTGCTTGGCCTCATGTTCCCAGGACACAGAAAACAATCTTTATACTTCCAGTTTTTCCTTCCAAAGCACAAGAATACAGGCTTTAGCCTGTTCTGTAGCAAGCTAGTGAAAGCACACTCGCTAAGCAATCAAAGTCATTCTCCATTCACAGCAAACTAATAATTTACGTTTCCCCTAAAATCCCCAATGCAATCCAGATGCCTAAGTAGTCTTTGTCCCAGAAAGCAAAACATACGACTTCAGACAGACAGCCACAGCTCTACTTGCCAAAGCCCTTGGGAGCCTCTCTATTCTGCAGCAGTGACAAATTTCAACTCCATCCAGGTCTGGGGGCAGAAAGGAGTGATAGGGTGGCTACAGAAACACTCTCCCAATCTTTCGGGTTTCCTTTTTTTTTTTTTTTTAAAAGAGGATTATTTAAGAGGCAAGAGCAGCCCCTTAAATATATTCTGTTGATAAAAATGGAGTTAAGTTCCCAATTTTGAGAAAACCAGGAAAAGAATATGGGAAAAGCCAGGCCCAAATAGAAAGGTCAGTGCAACAAGTTTGAGAAAACAAACAAAAAACAAAAACAAACCCCTCAAAAGTACATCACTGCTTAGGATACACAAAGTGGAGGACAGAATAAGATCTGGCATGCATGGGAAGTGCTCCTTCCCTGAGACATGCAATGGTTGGTCACCTCTGTGCCAGAGCAGGAGAAGGCCTGAAGGCTGTGACCCAGGCAGCCAGCACCCCAAGCAAGGGCTGTTTCGCCAGGGAACGAGCTGCCTCATCCCAGAAAGGGAGGAGTGATTCATTTGGCTAAAGGGCTGAATTCCTCCAGCAGCATTAAGGAGAGCCAGTCAGCAGCTGCACTTGTCCCTGGCAGGGCTAGCGATCCGCTCCAGCCGGCCAAAGAGGCTCGCAGGAGCTGCCCCAGCCCAGCACGCTGCTCTCAAACAGCAGATCTGCCGGGCAAGAGCAGCGGCTTAACCCATGGCGCCCTCCCAACCCACCTGCGTGGCAGCCCAGGGATGCGATGCACCAAGGGAAAAGCTTTCCGAAAGGCAGAAATTACGTGTTGAAAATAAAATTTGGGAAACTTAAGCTGAACAGCAATACGACTTTTCAAAGGATATTTTAAGCATTACTACAGTTGCATTCCAGTTCCTGAGAATGTTTTCTGTTAATACGTATTTTAAGTTAAGTCACTTCATTTCCAAACTTGTATTAGGTAACTGCAATGCAATGCTTCAAATTTGAGACTTGAACCCTGTTGGCCAAATTTGCTGATGATTTTTAACACAGTGCTCTGTTACCTAGGTTATAACATGGGAATGTCACTGATTTTTTTTTCCTAGGGTGCTTGTCCAAGACTATGCTTATTCTGTATTATAACATTAGGTCTCTACTGATATTTGTTCACAAATCAACAAGTGATTTTATTTCAAATCTAATTTCTCTTCTTTTAGATGTCAACAAGCAAAAAAAAAATACACCAATAACCATGAATGCAAAACAACACCATCTCTAATACTAGGTATATTTGTCATTGACAAAACCAAGTCATATATAACTAGCAGTAATTCCTGGGTGCTAAGTTTGAGGAGTGTATACACTGTCAGAACAAAGGTACTGTACATAATAAAGCAGCTACCCCACAGGCATGTCAAACCTCCCCTGATCTGCCTTCTCCTCCAGAAAAAAAGTGGCAGAGGTGTAAAGAGGGAAAAGGAATCATCCTACATCCTAACCTGGGTATCTTGCCTGCAAATATGGAGCTTCAGGACAAGTTTGTATCAAAAGACTTCAAGAGGCCCATGTAGAGGCAGGTCTAAAACCATACACCCCTTCAATCCGAACACAGTGATCCACACTGATATTCAACCCTTCCTGCCTGACAGGTGGAAGGGGAAAATCCAGACATGGCAGTCGGCAATTTTGAAAGGCCCAAAACACTAGCAAATAATGGGGGACAACTTAAAGGACCGAGCCCGTATCCAACCTCTGATGGTTGCTTTGCCTCTCATCCTGTTAGGGATATAAATTCTGGTGCACGAGAGATGTATCTTAACCTTCAGAACAGATTTCTATAGACACATTACAGTACAAAAATATTAATATTCATAAATAAATCCAGACCTACTTAATCAAAAAAACCCCAGCACATATCTGTGGCCAAGCACTCATTCAGAGAGCAGAACAGACGCTGAGAGCCTGGCTGCCTCACCTATTTTTTTGAGAGCCAGACTCGAGTCAACTGACTGGAGATTAACCAAGCTGAAATACCGACCCTCACCACAAAAACTCTAGCTCTTCAAGCTGATTGCTATTGAAAGGGGGGAAAACACACACACACCCCTGGATGCACAGAAGTCATCTTTATGAGCTCTGCTGGGCAGATGGAAGAAAGCACGCGCGCTGGGCTAAATCAGTGCGGGGAGGTAACTCCCTGTCAGCATGCCTCAAGAATTACCAGCTAAATCAGGTTATTCATATTCCGTGACTGAAGGTACATCATTTTGCTTCAAGGGGAACGTCCATGCTACATGACCCCTCTATCTCCTTTCACATCATTACAACTTGGGCCGTAAATTCTTCAGGGGCAGATGTGAGCAAGCAGTCCTGGTAGAGGACCAGTTCTCATAGCTAGCAAAGGCGTCTCCAGGGAACCAGAGGAGGAATTCAAACAATTTGAGGGTAAGGATGGTGCACGAACATAAAAACAGCATGAAAAATGTTAATCTGTTGCAATGGTATGCAGACTGTCCACACGTAAGAGACTGCTTGTGCTTAATTGGACAGAAGTAAAAGAATCAAGGCTAAAGTAGAACAATTTGTCTTAGAGAATGTGTAAGGTAACTAACACACCACCACGACGAACCAAACTGTAGGGGAGCTTTCAGGTGTGGAGCCTTGCAAGGGCACCTGTACCTAGGTAACCGTATCAGTAAGAGTGATATAAGGCTAAGATCGCCCAAGCAACAACAATGTAAACACCAGTTTTGAGTATGGATGTAGCAGAGTTGAGACCAATGAGGAAAAAGTAATAAAATTGTTCATTTGGGAGGCATTTGGGCACAGAAAGGGAGGGACAAGCAGTGAAAAGGTGGGTTCAGAAACAGAAAAAAAGACGAAGAATAAGGTATAACATCAGGTAAAGAACAAAGGAGTGTGAATCCTCTGATGGTAGCAGTGCAGACACCTACGGACAGCAATGACCCCAACACACAGACCCAAGCCCCTCGGATGCCACAGGGAACCCCTTTGGACAACTTCCCACACTCTCCATCTGGTCCATGGAGAAAAGATTTAGTGTGGGAGGGTAAAGAGGGACAGACTTGCACCCTAACACTAAGCGGCATGGGAGGGAAAGGCGATAGACTTATAGTTCAGTAGTAGCACGAATCATAAGATTGAAGAGTAATAATTACTAGCGTTACAGTTCAAAAGTTCATGCTTTACAGTGTGCAAAATGATATAATTGCAAGCCAGTAACACCGGTGTTTATTACTTAAGTTATTAATTGATTTACCAGTTTCTTTGCAGTGCATTGCTTAATCAATAGCCTCTTATATCTCTGTTACATCTCAAAACTGCAGTCTAAAGGAGGAGAGCCAGCCCTGCGAAGTAACACAGCAGTGGCTTGGCCAGGATCCTCCAATTTGGAGGTTTGAGCTAGCTGCTATAAAGGCAATTTGGTTAACCAAAAGGAGAGATGGCCTGTGCAGGTACTTGCAATCTAGACTGTTTGCATTATTTGTTTGTAAAACATCCAACTCAAAGAGGCTCCGATCCACAATTGGAAACTGTACATGCCACCACAGTGTGAACACATCATTGGCTGCGCTTTTCTTAACTTCTAAAAATAAACCAGGATAAACAGCTTAGAAGTTTGAGGTGCACTTGAGTAAAGCACACCTTCAATTAAAGGGACACTCCTACACAGACACCACCTAGACAAAACCAGGGAACAGGCCACACAGGACTCAGGACAAGGCCCAAGTTTGGGTCCTCCCACTCTTAGGATGGGACTAACCTAAACCCCCTCTCAGACTTTGGTGACAGCAGCAAAATGAGCCAGTCTCATTAATTTCACCTCCTGCTGCCTGGTAGCTTCTCTGCAGCAAGGAGTGATTCAAAGCTATTCTGTCAACATGGACACTTGAATGTCTTCTCAGGCAGAAGCAAGAAAAAGACACTCTGCAGAATCTTTCACTTAATGGCCAAGTTCTCCCCTCTCTTCTCCCAAAAGTTTCTCAAGTTATTCAGCTGATGACTTTTTTTTTTTAATCCAACTATTACAGAGCTTTTACTCTGCAGGGCAGTTTATGCAATAAAGGTGCATGTAGTCCATCATTAGCATCAGCTTGGTGGCTTAGCAAAACCTTCTCCGACACACTGGTGAGGCTGACACCAGAACACTGCACAATAGAGGCAATGCCAAACTATTTAGTCACTAACTCCTCCCTGCAACTTCCTCTCAAAGGCTCAGAGTCTCAGAGGAGTCAAGTGCACCAAGGGCACCCTGTTTTCCTGTGATTCCCAGAGTTTATTTTTTTTATCTGATAGTAACAGTAGAAGACTATTAAAAAAAACCAAAACACATACACACACACTGCACTCGCCTAAGTGGCTCCAGAGTCTAAAATAAACACGGCAAGCCCTATTTGTGAGGGAGTAAAAATAGCTTGTTCCTCATCCCTTCCCAGGACCTCTGGTTTGTACACAAAAGCTTCACAGGTTAACTATAAAAATACCTAAACATTAAATGCCAGCAGACAGAGGAATGTTTTAATCTGAGCTTTACACTGGTTTTCTAGCCATTCAGAAACCCACCTTAGCTCAAGCCAGCACATTGATGCATCCGCGAGCCTCCTCTCTTGCTCTGGGCTGAGGGCCATGCAGTGCCTCCTGTCCTTCTAAAAAAAACCAAAAACACAAACTTCATTGGAATTATTTCAAAGAGCATTAACTGTAAAACCTAGTGCTAAACTGTACTGCAGTCATGACCAGCTCTTTGGAAAGTAGAGCAGACACAATGAACTTTTACATCAAAAGGAAAAAGAGAAAGGCTATGGTAGTGCTGGTTCACTGTAAGAAACATTGCTTCATATCAAGTTCTGTTAAATTAACTTTTTCAAGGCCTAAATGTATCAGCTGGTATCTTCATTACTCAGGCCTTTAAGGAACAGAAAAACAAAATCTAAGACAGCAGGATATATGAAAGCTGAGTGAAGCCAAGTTTAATCATTACATCATTTCAAATGACAGATCAACTGGACTCAACCTATTTATGACACTGGCTTAAAAAGGACCAGAGGAGAATTTATAAACACATCTGAAACCTGCTGGCCTTTATACATGCACTGAAACATGCCTAGGGCAAAATGCCAGACATACTTCTCCCTAGCACCACATGCAAAATTCACATGAGCCCCCAGCTCTAGGAGCCTTCCCACAAATAGAAGCCAGCAGGTCTCGGAGCAACGGGAGGGTCAGAGATTCCTGCGACACCGCAGATCTCCCTAAAAGGCATTCCTAACAGTGGCATACGTAACCACCCGTCTGATTTGACATTCTCCTGCCTCATTACCAGCTGAGAGTTCAGGGATCACAATTACTGCTTTAACAGGATTTTAAAATGCCTCAGACAATATCACGGGGTTTGCTTGCCCACGGAATGTACCGATTTTGTGACATCCCTGGAGATCACCCTTATCAACATACTCAGCTACAAACACCACACTCTGCTCAGGCTTCCACTTTCACAATTAAAATTTAGCTCCAGAAACTCAGGCTCAAATTGAGGCAGCACAAATTAAGCAGCAATTTGGGGCTTTGGGCGAGATGCATCGACATCTCAGACGAGTTCTTAACACAGCCAAATTCATTTTAAGTGACAGGGACAAGAAAAACAAGTTTGCTTGCTAAATCCACATTTAGTTTAGCTGGTCATATAAGAAACAACATTTTAATTCCAGATTATGTTTTTGACGTGGCCACATCAGACTTAAGGCCAGCATTTACTGAGATCTGTTATACAGGTCCTTAAAGTTTCACCCACCTGATTAAAGCAAACCTTGGAAAGAGCAAGTTGTCTTGAGTCAAGGACTTCAAGAGATGAGAAAGCTACAGTATTGCCCTAGCTATTTCTCCAATTTATTAATTGCCCTAGCAAATAATCAAGAAAAAAAGTGCTCCTCTTTGGGTTTGAATTTGTCCTCTTCTAGTTACTGCCTCTTTACTGAGGAAAAGCTGAAGATCCTCTAACATGCCAGAATTTTCTCCTTTTGACAATACTTGAACCTTGGTGTCTCATGTCTGTTTCTTTAGTTCATTAAAAAAAACAAGAAGAAATTTTTCACCTTCCTCTGGGCACTTTCTCCAGCTTGCAAATCATTTCTGGATATCCTCTGCATATTCCAATTGCAAACATTGTTCAAAAATGTTCACACAAAATCTAGACACAGTCCTAGAGTAGCAGGTCTCAAGTCTGTATTCAGAGATCATCCCCTTCCAGTACCTGCTCAGGGCTCTTTGGATTGTCTCCAGGCACTCCAGCCCTTTCCCAAAGCATGCCTTTGGGAGCCCACATGGAGCTCTATCCCAAGAGGTCCTAAACCCGTTTCAGAGTTGTTGCTTCACAGGACAATCCTCCATTCTGCAGACAAGACAGACATTTCCTATCCTCCCTACAACTCTGCATTTTATTGGATTAAATACATTTTGTTTGAATTAGTCCAACGTATCAAGCAGTGCACAGACCTCTGTGTGATCGCTTTTAAGTCCTGACATGAAATATTCAGCCCCTATTCCCCGCTGACTGCTGCATTTACTGAAGGCGATTGAACAGTGGCTGACTTGGGCCTTACTTGACATTTCTGTGGAGTAGCACTGAGGCACACTGAGCCATCTCCTTCTTGCCATCCAATGCAATAACTAGTATTATTGCCATTTCGTGGCACCTAGAAGTGGTTTCAGACATGATCTTGCAAGTGACATTACAGCAACATAAGACCCCATTATATAAAGACTTTCATAATTTACGACCAAAAATGCTTCAGAGACAACTCGAGGAGAGCAATCTAGCACCTTCCAGCCCTCTTGTCCCACCTGCCTACACTCTCACTGAAGATTCACCTTAGCTAGATTCATCAAGGTAAAAAACAAAACAACCCCACAGCTTTCTCCTATTTACATTAATATTTTGTGTTTGCTGTTATATAAATACTGCTATTCTTAAAGGAGACTTAGCTTAAGTCTCCTAATCACCTCACCTGTCATCAGTTCCCATTCATTTCACTTATTCTAAAGGGCATGACTACTAGAAAACAGTTTCTTCTAATCTGAGGGACTTTGGTGTACAGCCCATCCATCAAATAAGCACTTATTGTGATGTGCGAATAATCTTACCCCATATGTGCAATCAAGGATTTCAGCTATAACTTCTACCCCCACAGTGCACACTTTACAGTTATGCTCTCATCTCTGACACAGTGAGATGCAATGCATCAAGCTTCCTTTCTACTCTAATGCACTCTCCTATTCAATGTCCCATTGAACGATTTCAGGAGATCATGCAATACAGGACCCACAAGCAGCACGACTCAGACGGCTCCTCCAATTGAATTGCTGTACTTTCTCCCTAAATGACACTTCCTCCTGGGACAGATGTGCTCTAACCTGCTGGAAGACGTGCATCAGCATTACAGTCAGCTTCACAGGCATTTTAAGCTGGTGTTACTTCCAGAAGTATTTCCACACCTCCTCATCTTGCTCCTCTCTCCCCTTTGTGCCAACGCAAGCATTGCAGCCCCAGAGAACTGGAACCAAAACATATTAAAGAAACCCAGCAAAAAAACAAACAAGTTGGTTTGCACCTGGATCAGTTTCCTGGCTGGATCTGTAAGACCACTTCTTTCCCTTGCATCAGCACAAGTGAAAGGCAGGACCTCTTCTTTCAGCAGCACCAGCTCAAGCTCACCGAGAAGCTACAGGATAGCTCTACTGCTGTTCACAGAAAGGAGCCCATAGAGCACCTTAGGTTTAGACCCTGTTAAAAACCATGCTAAGCCTTGCAAGAGTACTGCACAAAAATCACCAAAGAAAACCTAAGCAATTCCAAGAGATAAAGGGGAAAAGAAACTGGTTTCAGCGGGACATCTCCCATTCATTTCCCACTATTGTCCTGACCAGCATCTAAATGGCACATCCTGATAGCGATGGCCACCTCCCACAGGCAGCTGCATCCCGGTAGCATGCACCATGGCAATTCCCTCATAGCAGATGGCTCTGAGCGGATCTATTCCACATTAATAGTCCACTCGAGCACTTCTGGGCAAACTGCAGCAAGCAGGCAAGTGACCTGACACAGGTTTCTTTTCAGCCACTAAGCCACTTTAAAAGACATCTAAAAATACATTAAATGCTTTTCTCATGTGACTTTTTTATGCAAGGAACTGCTCTAAAGCCTGCCAACAGCAAACGGAACGAGACGCTGCCTGCAAGATCTCTTTCCTACAAGAACACTCTCCACACCGTGAACTTGTTTGGGCAGCGCACAGTCCAGAAGACCAGTCTAAGATAAAGACCTGAAGCAATATGCAGTCTGCTCAGGAGCATTAACGACAGCTGGAACACCTTTTTCTCCAAAGGGCAATGCTTCCTTTCAGAATCACCACTGAAAGCAGTAGTAGTAGTAGTTTGGCATTGTTGCTGCTCCAAAAGGAGCATTAACCATTTATACCCAGAAGAGTTCAAATGTAGACTCCCCCCAACAAAGCCCAAGGAAAGAAGAAAAATAACTTCCCAGCTCTGGTAATACAGATAATTCCTTTCCAGTGAGGATGGGTAGCTGAGGTAAGCAGGACAACTATTTGCCTTTAAAAGTACTCTGGAAATCAGCTCAGCAGGCAGCTACCACAAGGCCCAAGCAGGAGGAGAGTGGCCACTTTAATTATTTCAGCTGATCCTCAGGACCATTTCTTTAAGGTAGATTTCCATCACCAGGTTTCCCAAAGCAATGTCTTTGTAGCAGCTGGCAGGACCCTTCCTCCATTCCCAGCAGGGAACTAGGCAGCTTTTGTGCCCCGTTAATTTGAAGTTTAGACCAATACGCTCACAAGCTTCTGTACATGACCAGGGTCAGCTTTGAATCGTTAACGTGCACAAGTTAACGTGCTAGGAAAGGAAAACAGTGTATATTCCCGCATCAATTCAGACTGCAGAGCTGAGCCATCTGCTTCTATTAATACTGAGGCTTGCTTTTATTCACTGTGAATGAAACACCTAGCCACATGCTTAACCAGCTCATTGCTTCAGCTGACCTTCTCCAGTTGGCACAGCTGAAATAGAGGCCCAAACAGGTAGTACTTACAGTCAGAAGCACAAATCTCACTAACAAGACTCACGCTCTTAATAAGTTGCTTCTGAAGAATCGTATCCATAAACACTTACATAGGGGCTTAATTTAGCCAGCTTGAATTCCCATATACAGCCAGAAAATAGGACTTTTCCCCCAAGTGCTCAGCTGGGGTGACCAAGCCACACAGTGTGCCAGTCCAAAAGAGTGTAGTGTCACCACTCGGACCTCCTGACACTCACAAGAAAGAGCTTTGCACCTAACCTTGCTTTCTGTGATCTCCCTTATGTTGGTGGTAGACAGCTTTTCCAGCCAGATCTGAGCTGACCCGCTCACCACAAAACACACAGGTTCATGTGGCCAAGGGCAGAAAGGGAGAGAGGGCAGAACTTCCCCTTTCGGCAGTATTATGATTTTAGCTTAACTTCAGAAAATCGAATCCTAGATTTCACTGCCTGCTCTGTTCTTCTGTTCTCTGCTTTTCTTTACCAAGCAGGGGAGAAGCCACATCAAGTGATCTCCTGAAGAATCATATCAAGTCACTGGTTTTCAACCAGCATGTCAGACTGTGAGCAAGAAATCCATGAAAGGTGAAAAAAGGATTACCCTGAAGCCAGCAGGATTAAGTTTGCTATACAAAGTTATGCACCTCCAGGGGAAGCTTCAGCAGTCTGCAATTCAGGGAAAAGAAAAAGACTGGAAGATGCTGAGCTAGGTCATGCAAGGGCAAAGCACACAGCACCAGGCTGCAGTGTGGAGGTCTGCAGGAAACGGCATCTTCCTGTGACCACCAGACAGTATCACAACCCCTCTCCTCTGGGAAGCCTGCAGGCCAGGCATATTCGACTGCCAGACTAGGCTGAGCTGGTGGAGCTGCATCCAGCTTGTGCAGCAAGAGTCACAAAGTCACCTGCGTGCCATGTACAGCCCTACCTGTACCAGCAGGTCCTGGCTCCAACCTACCACAGCCCTGCAGCTGCTCCCAACACAGCTGGGGCACAGGGCAAGCATGGGGAAGCAGAAGGTGGAGGAGAGCTGTGGCTACATGGTTTCCAGGGATGAGGAATGTGAAAGCCTGTTTGGCTCACATGCTGTGTTTTGGGGAGAAAAGCAGGCTTTGATGTAGCAGCACAGAATTAACATGGTAGAGAGATGGAAGAGGAGGTTATGACTCCAGTTTCTAGAAATAAGGGACATGAAACACTGAGATACTGGAGATGGGATACTGGTTTGAGTAGGAGGCGGTGACTGAACATTACCACAGGTCTGGAATACTGCTTCTAGACACCAGGAGTTTGTCCACCTTTGATCTAGGCTTTTAAGCAAGCCTTTTCACGCCTGAATTAGCCGGAGTAATCACAAAGTACTTCACTCCTCCATGTTAAGTAGATAGAATCACATACAACTTTTTTATCCCCGCTTATCACCGCTACAACGTATTGGAATACTGATGCCTTCTCAAAGGCTTTAAGTCCACAATATACAATTTTACACCTTTGCCAGTAACAAATTAATCCCTTTTCATGTTAGCTTTGATTACAAAGTTTTTATAAGGCTATGAAAGTCCAACTATTATACTTTTCTCACAAACAGCTTACTAACAAGGGTATGTGGGGGTATGCAGTATGCAGTACTGTTACAACATGTTGCTTTGGTTTCTACTGTACATTTCTGAAGGGGATTCATATTTATTCTTAGCAATGGTTATTCTTACAAGATGAAACTTCATAGCTCTCTAAAGGCTGAAACCTGACAGTCAAACAAAGTTTTATTCAAAGATGTGATAAAGTGTTTCCTGAAGGATCAACTAGCACAAGGCTGCTGGCATACGAAGGAATGTAAAATACGGGCTTCCACAAAGACCGTCTGAAGCACTGCATTCCCCACACAGAGTATATGAAGTTTGGCATTTTTGCTAAACAGTTCACTCTGGAGGAATCAAACTGATATTGTGCAAACATACACAGCACTGTGGTACAGACCTTTATATTAGATTACATACTGTTGATCCAAATCACTTCTAGTGACTTCCATATTACTAACAACAACAAAATCCAGCCTGAAAAATCCCTGATCTGACCTAGATGCATGGCTAAAATAATAATGCTTACTACCCTATTCCTGATGCTTTATTCCTCACATGATGATTCCTCAAAGATCTGCTTTGTGAGCATACTCTCCAAAACTTGCAGGAGCACTTACATACCCAGTACAATAGCTTTTCTGTTCACAAACTCGACATGACAGAAGCTTTAAACGAATTCAACGTGAGAACTAATGAAACCAATGATACAGGTTGTTTACATCTACTAAACTCAGTTGTTGGCCGTATTGAAATTGTACTTTTCAATATGTCAGAAAGCACGTGCTACTGTATAGCATGCAAGAGAAGAAAAAGATGCTGAAGATTTTGGGAGAGGGATATGCAAGAGATTTGGGAATTTTAGGAAAAGTACAGGAGGAAAATGTCCCTTTGAACCAGTGTAGTCCCACCCTCACATGCAATCGGTGTTTAGCCAGTATCTGTAGAGGTAGAACTCCAATTTGTAGAAAAAGAGACTTGGCTGCCTGACTTCTAGACTCTGGGCAATAGAGATCTCTGCAGAATAGACCAGCAACTTCTCCCTGAACAGCAAAGGTTCCCATTTCCTGCCCCCCCCAATTGAGAAGCTGCTTTGTTTTCTGAACACTGCTGTACCTTCCTGATGGGATTCTGCAGTTTAATTCAGAGAAGATCTTAGAATAATATTTTATCCTCTAATGCAGGCCTCTCAGACACTATTACATGAATTCCACTGGAAATACTTTCTTCAGGGTGGGAAAACACTGTGCATGTTCTTTCACATGGGAATCAAATAACTCCTATAGCACAGAGAACTCAGGCACTCAACAGATATCAAGGCCTGACTGGAAAGTCTAAGGGACAGACATGCATAGGGACCAAATCATTTCAACTTAGAATATTCTTATCATTACAAACCTAATGTCAAAATCATCACAATGTCAGCTTTCCCACTAGCATCAAACTCTGTAGCTGTAAATTCATTGCAAGATTATCTTATTATAAGAACCCCTTATCTTTGAAAAAAGCAAAGTACCTTATCCTCAGAGGAAGATGATCTTGGAAGGAAGATCTTTTTCTTAGAGAAAGGAAGACATCGCTCCAGAGCATTCACTATCTGCACACAGTTATATTGCTTTTCTGCCTCCTGTCTCAAAATGCCTCTTGATACACCCCTAGCAGTTGACACCTGTGAAAGACCTTCCTGATAGGGAATAACAAAGATAACAGGAAAAATCTTACATTACATTTCTACACCATTAGTTCAACTTCTGCAATGTTTGGAGAAGGCCTGGTGGAACTCTTCCTTGCTGTGAAGGATACTAACTCTCTATTGACAAGGAGCAAGAAGTCAGCATGAGGAACCTCTCAGCTGGAGAACAGCACTGGAGGGCTGTTTTAGAGAATAAGTTTAGGGGAGACTCACATACGTCATACAGGCAAGACTCAGCAAATATTTGCATTTTGATTAAAGAGGTATCAGAACAGCATCCTGAAACTCTGAACAACTGAGCACTAGAGACAGGGATCATTTCTGGCATCTTGGTCCCTCTCCCCTGTAACTAAAAAGCCCAAAAGAAGCCACGTACAGCAGGAAATCCTTTTGGGGACTTATGAAAGCTTTGGGAAGAGCGGCATTTCCCAAAGAGTCTGAAAGAGCCCATTTAGGGGCTGACCGAAGCCTATTTGATAGGCATCAAGCAGTACCTCTATAGCAAGGAAACAGCTGCATAGACAGCCCTGACACTGTATGATCTTGTGTTGCAACAGTGGCATGAGACACTTTCATGTCACCTGTCATAATTCAACATGATTTCCACTCAGGTGAAAAACTGCTGGTTCAAACTGTAGGTCAACCTTTTCTTACTTTCAAGTTCATCCAAAACCAACCCCTAACCCTTGGGGCTCATATCAAGTGACCAGTAGTTATCTGCTCCTGGAAACCCTTATCAAAATTACTGAATGCCAATCCCCACCCATCAGGAACATGTCAGAAGATTAAGCTTTCTGAAGTCTAAATGTACAATTCAACTCAAAAAAAAAAGAAAAGTGCCCAAAAGACCCAGTGTGAATTCATAGCCTATGAGCATTCAACACTAGCATGACCTATAACTATGTTAGAGTAAAGTAAAATCTCTCCTGTAATCACTTTTTCAACCCCCAAGGAGGGAGCGGAGGAATGTCACTTGTCAGGTCCTTAAAGAGAAGTATTTTAAAAATCAAATATTTCATAAAGAGGTTTCTAAACCAATTTGTTGGATAGCTGTGAGGAGCCAGGATCCAAAATATTTCTGTAGTTGCCCATCTGACCCTCTTATGAATTGAGCCCTTCTCAGCAAATCTATCAGAACATACAGATCATATGCATTAGTCATAATAGTGACCCTGAATTTGCGTATTCATTCAGTATGTTCTGATAGATTTGCTGAGAAGGGCTCAATTCATAAGAGGGTCAGATGGGCAACTACAGAAATATTTTGGATCCTGGCTCCTCAAATGTTGCAGCTAGGCCACAAAACAAGAAAGAAAAAAAAAAAAAGAAAGCCCAAAACAAAATGCAGCGCTGCTCACCTTTAGGTTCAGGACAAGTTCTACCATTGTTTCCAAGCTTCACCTTCCCTGCATGTGAAGGGCTGCTGGAGCCGATGTACTTTGAATCCCATCAAGAATCACCCTCCAGCCCTGCAGGCCTATAGGATCTCTGCTGGCCAGTGAAACCATGCAGATACTCAACTCTGATGAAGAAATATCTGTTATAGCTAAGAGCACAATCCTGTGAGATAGTGCTGCTGATATAATGGCTGCCTGCCTCCAAGGGCTTGGTCTGATCCCCTCCTGACCAGTTTCCTAAGCCAGCAGAGTTGGGGGGGGGGGGGGCTGGAAGGGACAATTTTAGCTGGATCTGTTCATCAGTGCATCCATCAGCTTAGCACCACAACTGGCTCTTGGGATGTGGCAAGAGGGCACAGCGAAAGCAGAGAAGGAGAAGAGCCCATTTAAGAGCAACAAGCCATAAGACTGGCTCAAGCAACTGCACAGTACTTCACCTCGAACTAGCTTACCAACTCTCCAGCACAAGGACCATACCCACCTCTCCCTCCTTCTCCAGGTTGGACTTTGCTTCCCCTCTACACTCACTTGCATGGGCTCTGGTGTTTTTTAGATCCTTCTGTGAGAAGATTCCAGTTGCTAACTTGCAAGAACTTCACCCAGGAAAAAAAAAAAATCAGCCCAGCAAAAAGACTGACAAATACCATGGCCACAACCACGCACGTGGAACTAGGACCTTTCCTCTTCAAAAGCAGCAAGCTGTTACATCAGCTGAGCCATCCTACACAACTCTACCCTCTGCTGCTCACTGCACCTCACCCTAAGCCATCAAAATTGCGTCAGTATTGGGGCTTGCATGGCCTGCAGGGACACAGCTTAGGAAGCCATACAGCAGAAGATTTATTTTTGGTAGAGTTGGGGGGGGGGGGGGGCTGTTGCAAGCCCATTGCAGTTAGACACATGCAAGGGCCACTAAAAGGAACTGCAGTAGCACATGGAAGCCCAGCAGCCCCTTCCTGCTCTTGGATCCCAACGCACTGCTCAGAGAAGGTATCCTGGACATGGAAGAGCCACAAGGCTGTGGTACTGCTATCAGCAGAGATTCTGGGGAATTTCCTAGCACACATCAAGCCTGGCTTCCAGAAACCAGCACTGCCAGGCTGAGGTGACCTTGAGCAGGACACAGTGTGCAGGAAAACAGGGTGCATTTCTAGGGTGTATTATATCATTTGTGCCCTAGCTAATAACTCAGGCAGAAGCTACCATCAGGCAAGAGGCTTTAATTTTAATTCACGCTGTGGTTTCAAGACACAGGAAGCCCATCTGAGCAGGTCACCACTGACAGAAGAGGGAGGCCTCCATTTCCTCCCCACACCCATAACAAACCCATGCACTCCCACCGCTCACCTTGCACCGTCTCCTTCTCATCAGACTCCTGTGCAAGGCAGAACAACTCACAAACCACGCAAAAGAACAAGGAAACTTTCTGCTGGGTATGCAAGCAATCTGTTTATGGGTCCAGCAAGTGCCAGTGCAAGGAAGAAAGTGGACCTGCCTGGCAAAGGGAGTTGGGCCACCCTCTTTTTGACAGGGTTGAGCTGGTAACATCAAATAAATACAGCCATCCTTCCCACTAGCAGGAGAAAGCTTTCTTCCAGAAGAGCTGAACCAGAGACAGTCTAAGCCAAGGGATAAATGCAAAAAGAGACACGGATAAAAAAAGGTATTAGATTAGAAAGTGCATCTACCTAGCTTATTCAGGTAGGTTATTACATTAACTTCTTTTCCAGCAGCACTTTAATAGTTTGCTAGAAACTTATTCAATCTCACAGAACAAGCCCTAAAAGCACAGATTCTTTGGGTTGATCTTTTATTTTTCACAGTTTAAACATGGTCACAGTCCCCTGCAAACTGGGTTTAAGGTACAGAGCTCTTCAGACTGCACAAACATCCTAAAAACAAACATTTTCAGCATACCAAGATCTTTGATATGCTAGGTCAATCCAATTGTGTGTTTATTTGTATTTCACCCAGGTCACCACTGAAGTATTCGGAGCTCGAGGAGCAACAGCTACGTGGTGTCACTACCAGACTAGTAAAGCAACCTGCATAGGAGAAACAAACTACACTAAGCCTTGGAAAGTAGGGAAGTCCTGATACATTGCAGATCTACACAAACCAGGACTGTCTGTCAGCTGTAGCAGCTGGAAGCACAGCCTCTCCCCAAACTGCTTCAGCAAGAAACCAGAAGTAGTAGGTAGACAGGGAGTACTGTACTCTTCTCTCTTCAGACCAGCATGGGCAAACCAGTCTTTAAGGCAAAAGCCCTCAAGTACATCTCTTCTCAGAGCCACACCACTGGTCACAACCATGAAGTTGGGCTTGTCAGCTGCCCACTCGTACTAATCAGGAAGCAATGCTCCCTCCAACATCATCCCCTCACCTTTGGAGGGTAACTCAGCCAGCAAAAGACATACAAGAATTCCTTCCAACCAGCAGTCCACGGGAAGAGAAGTTACAATCAGATCTGCGCCCACTCTAATCGTGCATGTTAGAGTTCAAGCTAATGAGTAGTTTCACTGTACCTGTCAAGCGCCCACATCCATTTTTCAGAACAGCGAAGCCCAGCACGCTGGACAGTGAGAGATGACAGTAAAGAGAAGTGGACAAACAGCGCTGGGCTTCCCACCTGACCTCGCAATGAACATCAGGCATTTCTAAGAGCAGAAAATTGCCTGTGGTTAACAAAAACCATACAAAATCTATTGGTATACAGCAAGATTCAGAACAGATTTACTGGTATCAGCCTGACAACTTTTTCCAACTCATCAGGCCTAATACTAACAGTTAACCAGAATTTGCTTTGCTTGGACAGGGCTTAAAGAAAGGGGCATTTCTAAGCTAATATGGCCCATAAAAAAAAAAATCCTAGTTATGCAAGAATTTATGCCAGCTCCCAGAGAAAGAAGCACAAATTCCTGTAGCAAGAAAACAGTGCAACTTGGAATCAGCAAGGTTTTGCTGATTATTTCTCTGAGTAAACAGTGGTGTTCCCAGCACTTCAGTTTACTCTCAAGCTTCTCCCATTGGCATACTACCCTATATTTAGGACAGAAGAGTGCAATGACAAGCATCGGGAAGAATGAATAAGTGGTTTAGGATGCTTGGAATAGCAGCAGAGACTGTGCAAAGAAACCTACACTGAATTAGAAACTATTAAACTGAGAACTCCAGGGGCAGAAAGGAATCCATGAAACTAAAAATCTTAAGAGACAGCATTCCACGTATAAGTTAAGTAAAAATTTTCCTTAGGAGCAGTATTCCAAAGGCAAGAGATGCTAGTGCTCCCATCGTATAACAGCAGTGGGTAATGGAGAGAAGTTCCTGCCAGGAAAGGCAGAGAGAAAATAGGTGAATGCTTGGTCTTTTTACGCAAAAAAAGGGTTTTAGTCTCATTTTAGAGAGTTATATCAGTGCCAGGTTCTCAAGCCTGAGAGTCAAAAGCCCTAGGACCTTAGGAAGCACCCCACCAACCCTGTCAAATTCTACCTGCCCGGTTACCAAGCTCCCAAATCCTCCTATCTTGAACTTCCAGACATGAGGGGCCACTAGAAGCCAAGATCAGAGTAAACCCTAACAGCATTTACAGGGAGTTTGCTACCAGGGGGCAAACCGCAGCACCCTCGTTTCACAACAGCTTCATACGAATTGGCTAAATTCAGATCCGCCGAGTTGAAGGGCTCACAGTTTAAAAAAAAAAAATAACAACAACAACAATAATAATCAGACTAAGGGTGAGCCATTTTACAGCCTGTTACTTCTGATGAGCCAGGAAGGCTAAAATGACCATCCTGCCTTTATTCCTTTCTGAGCAACAGAATTATTTAATTAAAAATTTAGTCATCTGACTGAAAATAAAAGTTTAACTGTGGCTCTGTTACGCCCTAAACAGCCTCTACTGTGAGTCAGGCTCAAAACAGTGAGACCCAAGGTCAACTCTCAGAGCCCAGAGTACTCCACAAAGCTCCCACCGAGATTTGTCTGCTTCGAAACACAGACAAAACATGAAATGTAGTTCTGCCAGTCCAACTTTGGATTGCAAGGTGAACATACCAAGCAGCGTACAAAATCCGAATTCTACACACTACCTGAAAATCCACCTGCACTTGTATTGAGCCAAATCAATCCCAACGAGCAGGGAGACCCAAGAAGATTTCCACACGTCCTCTTCTGACATGAGCACTATTGAACACAAAAGTCAAGCCTATTCCTGGCGCCCCAAAAACACCCAATCCCGTCGGAGCACACATACAAAAAGCAAAAAACAAAAAAAAGCCGGGGGGGGGGCGGGGGGAAGGAGAGAAAAGGGATATTCACAAACAACCTCCGTCCACTTGCAGCATCTGGACGGTTCCCACCGCCGGCATGGCCCAGGCAGAGCTGCGGGGCAGCCCCGCGCCGCGCCCCAGCAGAGCCAGCCCGGCTCGGCCCGGCCCCAGCGGGCTCCCCGCGCCCCGAACGGCGCCCGGCCCAAAGCACCGGCGCCGGTTTGGTGCAGGGCGGCGGCGGGTGCCGGGACCCCAGAGCAGCAAACGGGCCCGTCCACGGCGGCCGGCGGGCCGGCAGGCAGGGCGCTGCAGGGCGCAGGGGCCTTCCCGCCGCGGAGCGAGGCCCGCCGGCGGCCCCGCCCGCCACCGGGAGGCCGCAGCCGAGCGCGCCGGGGCCGAGGCGGCAGCGGGCCGCCCCCGCGGGGCCGCCCCGGGCACCCACACCCGGAGCCCCAGGCCTGCCGCGCCGCCCAGGCCGCGGGCCGCTCCCGGCCGCCGCTCCGGGCCCCAGCCCGCCCGCCCGACCAAGGGCAGGGCGGCCCCGGCAGGTGCCGCCGGAGCCCCGCGCCGCCGCCGGGCGGGAGGCGAGGCCCGCGCCCGGAGCGCGGCCCGCGCCGCGGCGGCCGGGCCCGGTCCAGCCCGGCGCGGCGCGGCGCAGAGGCCCGCCCTCGCGCGCTCGCGGCCCCTCACCGGTGCGGCGCCGCCGGGCCCGGAGGCCGCTCCCCGCCGGGCTCTCGCCGCCAGCGGCCGCGACGTACCGAGCGGGCGGGCGGGCGCGGAGCGAGCGCGACCCCGCGCGGGCACGTACCTGGGGGAGGGGCGGTGCGCGGCGCCTAGCAACCGGCGGCACGAGCGCGCCGCGGCCAATCAGCGCGCGGCTCCCGCGCGGCCCGCCCCGGTCGGCCCGCCCCCCCGCGGGGACACGCCCCCGCCCCGCCCCACCTGGCCGCCCGGGGCCCCGCCCCACACGCCCTGAGGACGTCCCACCCGGCTCCGCCCTCCCCACTGGCCCGCCCGGCCGCCGCCGCTCCCTCCTGGCACCGCCCCAAGCCCCACCTCGCCCGCCCCGCACCTGCCGCCGAGCCCCGCCCCCTGCCGCCGAGCCCCGCCCCCTGCCGCCGAGCCCCGCCCCCTGCCGCCGAGCCCCGCCCACAGCCTTCAGGCCCCGCCCACGGCCTGCACCCCACGTGCCGGCCCCGGTGGTGGCGGGGGCTGCACCGGGGCCCAGCGGGCACCGGGGCTCCTGCGCCCACCCTCGTAGTGCCCCGCCCCGGACTCGGTCCTCCCGGCGGCACCTGCACGCGAGTAGGCCACCGGCTGCAGCCCTCGTGCCAGCCCGGCCCCGTGCCCACCTGCACTGCTGGGCCGCCGAGAGGGCCCTTGCTCACCCTGCTGCCGCCTGCCCCTCTGCCTGGCCCGGCCGTTGTCCCCACCCACGTGGGGCGCAAGCAGGGCTGGCCCCTCACGGGTGCCCACGCTGGCCGGCTGCACCCCGAAGAGGCCCCAGGGTGCTGGGGCTCCCTCCGCTCGTCCTGTCCCTCCTGCTGTAGCTCCTCTCTTGGCCCGCGGCCCAGAGGCAAATATTTGCCCTGGGCCAGCAGTAGGGCTTGACCCTGCCACGGTGCCACCCCCTGGTGACTGGGCTTGCGCAGGCCAGGGGACGCGGCGGCCGGGCCAGGGACAATGCAGGCCGCGCTGGGGCTCCTGCTCGCCCTGGCCATGGCCCTGGGCTCAGGTAGGCACCCCAGGCAGGGCCGGCGTGGGGCTGGCGGCCATGGGGCAGCAGAGGGCCCGGACAGGCCTGGCAGCTGGCCAGGCGTCTGTCCTGCCTTCCCGTCGCTGCCCCCATAGCAGCCGTGGGGCTCGGGGGGGGGTTGGAGGACTGTGGCAGGTGCTGAGCGCCCTGTGGGGCAGGGATCTTGTGCTCCAAGGGGCAGGGATGCTGTGCCCCGTAGGACAGGGGTCGCGTGCTCCGCGGGGCAGAGGTCCTGTGCTCCGCGGGGCAGGGGCCTGGTGCCGTGCTGTGCCGCAGCGGGAGCGCTGAGCTCCCTGCCGCGCTCCCTAGGCCAGCGCTCGCCCCTCAACGACTTCCAGCGCCTGCGAGCCACGGAGCTGCTGGCGGCGCCCGCAGGCCCCCTGCCGCCGCCGCCGCCGGAGCGGCGCCCCGTGGAGCAGTGCGCCCAGCGCTGCGCCGCCAGCCCGGCCTGCCGGTGAGCGGGACGCGCCGGGGGTGGGCGCTCGGGGTGCCGGCCGGGGGGCTGCTGCCGCTCTGCAGGCTTGGCTGCGGCGCGTGCGTGTGTGCACGCGTGCTCGCCGGGGGCCCTTGGCGTGTGCCCCCCCCCCGGCAGCGCTGGTTGTGCCCCATGGCCGTGTCGTGGGTCGGGGGTCCCAGCCCGCATGGCGCGTGCCAGGCTCTCTCTGCGCCTCCCAGGGCCTTTCACCATGACCGGCAGAGCCGACTGTGCCAGCTGCTGCCCTGGACCCAGCACTCGCCCCACGTCCAGCTGCAGAAAAACATCCACTACGACCTCTACCAGAAGAAAGGTGGGCCGACGCCACGGGGCGGGCGTGAGGGCACCGCGGGCCGGGCGCGGGGGCTCCCCGCCGCCCACGCACCCGGCTCGGCTCGGCCCCGCGGCCGTGACGCGGCGCCCGTCTCTGCCCAGGCTACCTGCAGGAGTGCATCGTGGCGGAGGGCGCCGGCTACCGCGGCACGCGGGCCGTGACGGAGAAGGGCCTCACCTGCCAGCACTGGCGAGCGACGACTCCCCACGACCACAGGTGCCCCGGTGCCCGCGTGCCCTCAGCTGCCTCGCAGCACCCGTCGGCGGCGCCGGGCGCGGGTGGCACCGGGCGGAGGCTGTGCCAGGCCTGGCTGGCAGCCCTCCTATGCACCCCTTCGCCAGCAGGTTCCTGCCCTCCCTGCGCAACGGGCTGGAGGAGAATTACTGCCGAAACCCCGACAGGGACAAGCGGGGCCCTTGGTGTTACACCGTCGACCCCAACGTCCGGCACCAGAGCTGCGGCATCAAGAAGTGCGAGGACGGTGAGTGCCCCGTACTGGGAACGCTCCCCCCCTGTGTCACCTCGCTCGGGCTGCCACTGGCCAGCCTCTGAGACCCGTCGCTCCGGGCAGCTGTCTGCATGACCTGCAACGGGGAGGACTACCGGGGCTCCGTGGACCACACCGAGTCAGGCACCGAGTGCCAGCGCTGGGACCTGCAGCACCCGCACAAGCACCCCTACCACCCAGACAAGTACCGGCCCCCGGCCCCGGCGAGCGCGCGGCTGCCGCACCAGGGCTGTGTGCCGGGGCGGCGATGCCACCCGCTGCCACCCCCAGCCTCTGCTCGCCGTCTCTCACCCAGGTACCCCGACAAGGGCCTGGATGACAACTTCTGCCGCAACCCCGACGGCTCCGAGCGGCCCTGGTGCTACACGACAGACCCTGAGCGGGAGCGCGAGTTTTGCCAAATCCGTGTCTGCAGTAAGGCATCGCCGAGGCCGAGCCCAAAACACCCCGTGACGGTGACATGGGGTGGCTGGAGCCAGGTGTCTTCGGTGCCAGCCCTAACCCCGCTGCTCTGTCCCTTTCTGGCCACGCAAGCAGAGAAGCGCCCGCGGCCCGGCAACGTCACCACCGGCTGCTTCAAAGGGAAGGGCGAAGGCTACCGGGGCCGTGTGAACGTCACTGTGTCGGGGGTCCCCTGCCAGCGCTGGGACGCCCAGACGCCCCACAAGCACCACTTCGTGCCCGAGAAGTACCCGTGCAAGTAGGGCCGGGGGGGCTTTGCCCTGGGGAGGGATGCGGTCCGGCGCTGGGTGCCTGCGGGGCAGAGGCGTGGGGCAGGCGGTGCGGGCGCCCCACTCAGCGCCCCCGCTGCCCTCCGCCGCCAGGGACCTGCAGGAGAACTACTGCCGCAACCCCGATGGCTCCGAGGCCCCATGGTGCTTCACCACCCGGCCCACCTTGCGCGTGGCCTTCTGCTTCCAGATCCAGCGCTGCGCTGATGAGCTGGGTGCCCAAGGTGAGGGGCCCCGGGGGGCAACCGGCGGCCGGGGGTGCTTGGGGTGCCTCCGGGTACGAGCTGTCCCTGCCTGCCCCCAGACTGCTACCACGGCCACGGAGAGCTGTACCACGGCCACATCAGCAAGACACGCAAGGGCATCACGTGCCAGCAGTGGTCGGCGCAGAAGCCCCACGTGCCCATGTGAGTGTGCCCCCCAGTGCGCACGTGGGGGCTGCCAAGGGCACCGGGGAGCCGCCGCGCGGGGACGGTGATGCCAGCTCCCGTCCCGCCAGGATCTCGCCCATCAACCACCCCGAGGCACACCTGGAGGAGAATTACTGCCGCAACCCCGATAACGACAGCCACGGCCCCTGGTGCTACACCATGGACCCCCGCACGCCCTTCGACTACTGTGCCATGAAGCCCTGCGGTGAGCCCCCGCCCCGCTGTGCCCCCTCGCGGTGTCCCTGCCCCATGGCCCGGGTGGGCGCCGCTGTCCCACCCCGGGGTGCGTCGCCCTGGCGTGCAGCAGCTGCCCACGATGGGAGCCCCCGTGCCCCCACCCGTGCCCTGCCACGGCATCACTTCTGCGCCCTGGTGCTGGCACTGCCCCAAGGCCGGCGGCGGCGTGCCGCTGCCCTGTCGGCTGCGGCCATCGCGGGAGCAGGCGGGTGCCCCTCACGGGACACGCTGCCCCTCGCCTGCCCCGTGTCCCCACCTGTGCTTTCTTTCCATAGCTGGGGACAAGGTACCGTCTGTCCTGGAGAACGCAGGTATGGGCCTGTGGGTGCTGGGTGCTGCGTGGCGGGCAGCGGGGCACGCGTGCAGGGGGCCGGGCAGCGGGGCCCCGGCTCACGCCCGCCCTGCCCGCAGATGCCGTGGCGTTCGAGCAGTGCGGCAGGCGGGACGAGCGGCTGCAGCGAAAAGGGCGCATCGTTGGGGGGCAGCCCGGCAACTCGCCCTGGACCGTCAGCATCCGAAACCGGTGAGCGGGCGCCCACGCTCTCCACCAGCGCCCACGGCGCAGCCTGGGGCAAGCCAGCACGCCCGGCGGGCACCGCTCACGCCGTGGCCCCTTCCCACCCGCAGGGCCGGCGTGCACTTCTGCGGGGGATCCCTGGTGAAGGAGCAGTGGGTCATCAGTACACGGCAGTGCTTCTCCTCCTGGTAAGCCACACCACCAGCACCACGCGGCACAGGGAGCCATGCTCAGCTGGGATCCCCGAGGGCCGGGAGCATGGGGGTCCGGGGCGATGGGAGCCTGGTGGGTGCCGTAACGTCCCTTCCCTGCAGCGACGCGGACCTGTCAGGCTACGAGGTCCAACTGGGAACTCTCTTCAAGGACCCTGGCCCTGAGGACCCCGATAAACAAACCATCCCCATCGTCCACATTGTGTGTGGCCCCTCCGAGTCCCACCTGGTGCTGCTGAAGCTGGCGAGGTGAGCAGGGTGCCCCGGAGGGGAGGCCGGGGGCAGAGGACGGGCCAGCCCTGACCCTGGGGCTGCGCTGCCCGGCCTGGCCCCATCCGTCCCAGCCACGGGGGCACCGCCTGGCGCCATGGCCTGCCGCGTGTCTCTCTCGCAGGCCGGCCGTGCTGAACAAGCGGGTGGCTCTGATCTGCCTGCCGCCTGAGCGCTACGTCGTGCCCGCGCAGACCGTGTGCGAGATTGCTGGCTGGGGGGAAACCAGAGGTACCCGCGGTGGGAACCCCACCGCCTTCCGGGCATCCCTGGCCCGCAGCATCCCCCTGCCCGTGGCATCCACTGCCCATGACATCCCCAAGCCCGTGACATCCCCCTGCCCACGGTATCCCCCTGCCCACGGCATCCCCCACCCACAGCATCCCCTGCCCATGGTATCTCCCTGCCCACAGCATCCCCTGCCCACAGCATCTCCTGCCCATGGTATCCCCCTGCCCACAGCATCCCCCTGCCCACAGCATCCCCCTGCCCACAGTATCCCCTGCCCATGATATCCCCCTGCCCAGAGCCTCCTCTTGCCTATGGCATCCCCTGCCTGCAGCATTCACCCACCCATGGCACCCCTGCCCTGCCCATGGCATCCCCCTTCCTCAGCATCCCCCTGCCCATAGCATCCCCTGCCTCGTGCCCTCCCTCCCTGCAGGCACTGCGGACGGCTCCGTGCTCAACGTGGCCAAGCTGCCCGTGTGGTCCAACGCAGAGTGCAATGCAGTGCTGCGTGGGCGTGTGAAGGAGAGCGAGCTGTGCACTGCCCCACTGCGTGTCAGTGTGGGGGCCTGCGAGGTGAGCTGGGCCAGGGCCGAGGTCTGGGACAGGGAGGCAAGCCGGGATGAGACCAGCGGGACGGGGTCATCAGGCCATCTCAGGGAGCCTGTGGGCGCCGCAGCTGGGGTGGCGTGGAGTCACTTTGCTCTCTTGCTCCCTCAGGGAGATTATGGGGGGCCCCTGGCCTGCCTCACACATGACTGCTGGGTGCTGGAGGGGGTGATCACCCCATCCCGCGTGTGCGCCCGGACCGACCAGCCTGCCCTCTTCATCCGTGTCTCACTCTACGTGGACTGGATCCATAAGGTCATGAAGATGATCTGAGCTGGACAAAGGGTGGCCGGATGGGCTGCCTGCTGCACCCAGGGCAGCCCGGGGGCGGGGGGGGGCACATCCCTGCTCGCTTTGCCCTGGAGGTGGCATGTTCCTGCCCACCATCCCCAGGCAGAATAAAGGGAGAAGTGTCCAGCCTGTGACTGTGTTTGGAGCGAGGCCGGGACACCCATTGCCCTGGGGTGCAGGAGATGGTGCCCTGGTGGCTCTCCGGACAGGTGAGGGATGTGAGCCGGCCCTGCCCCAGCAGGCAGACAGGAGGCCAGCATCGCCCTGTGCCATCCACTGGGTGCCCCGGTGTCTGGGAGCGCAGGGTGGGCAGCACTGCACAGGGTCTCACCCATTTATTTAGAGCTGTGCCTAATCCATGTCCCCATCCTGCCCCTCGGCTATGCCCGCTCCATCCTCGCCAGCTCCCAGTGCCATCCCTGTGGCCCGCGGGGTCACGCCGGCAGCCAGCACAGCTGCACCACTGCTGGCGCTAGGGGCTGTGCTGGCCCGGAGCGGCCCGGCAGGGCTGCCCCAGGTGTCGGATGATCCAGCGGGCACAGTTCCCGAAGACGTCAGCCTCCGTCTCCACGCCAGACAGCGCGTGGTTTCCCTCCGGGTACCAGAGCAGGCTGCCAGCGGGAGGGAATGGGATCAGCCTGGCACCCCCCGGGCACCCGCCGGTCTCCTGGGGTGCCCCACGTCGGGCAGCCCCTGTGCCGGGCTCACCGCACGGGGACGCCCCTGGCTCGCAGCACCCGGTAAAACTCCAGCGCCTGCGTGGGGCACACGCGCCGGTCCCTCGCGCCAACACACAGCAGCACCGGCGCCCGCACCTGCGGCACAGAGCCCGCAGCTGGCACGGGCGCCCCGCACCCGGCGCCCAGCCTCCCTCCCTGCCCCGCCACCGCCTTACCCGGGGCGCCTGCGCAATGGGCGAGCGCAGCAGCATGGCAGCCAGGTCCTCAGCGCGGGGCACCCGCTCGAAGGAGTAGGGCAGGCCCAGGGCCGCGTAGCGCCTGCGGGATGGGGCCGTCAGCAGGCACCGGGGGCCGGGCGGGCCCAGCGCTGCGCGGGGGGGGTGGGGGGGGCCTCACCAGTCGGGGATGTCGGAGGTGCCCAGCAAGGTGGCCAGGTTGGTGACGGGGCTGCGGACGGCGCAGGCCTGGTAGTGCTCCGGGTGGCGGGCGAGCAAGTGGAGGGCGATGAAGGCGCCGTGGGAGCCGCCCAGCAGGGCCACGCGGCGCCGGTCCAGGGGCTCGCTCTCCAGCGCTCGCTCCGCCGCCAGCTGCGGGCACGGGGCACGCTGCCGTCAGCGCGCCGCGCC
The DNA here is from genome assembly GCF_036417845.1 of Apteryx mantelli. Classification (NCBI taxonomy): domain Eukaryota; kingdom Metazoa; phylum Chordata; class Aves; order Apterygiformes; family Apterygidae; genus Apteryx; species Apteryx mantelli. Next base: position 14,621,806 of record NC_089989.1, on the reverse strand, counting down.
ACCCCGGTGCCCCCGGCCGGCCCCGCGCCCGCCCTCACCTGCGTGTCCGTCACGTCCTGCTCGCCCACGCGGGAGAGCAGCGAGTCGATGCCGGCCTGGCCGAAGCCCAGGGAGCCGCGGTAGTTCACTGCGGGGACAGGCGCCGTGGCGGGGCGGGAAGGGCGAGCCCTGCCCTGCCGACGGGGTGCCCGCGGCAGCACCCAGGCCTTCCCCGCAGGAGAGCCGCCGGGCGCGGGGAGGGCGGCGCCGCGCTGCTGCCGCGCTGCGCCTCCCGCCCCAGCGGCGCTCACCCATGAGCACGGCGAAGCCCAGCTGGCACAGCGCGGCCGTGGTCGGGCGCCACCGGGCATCGAAGACGGAGTGGGGGCCACCTGGGGCCGGCGGGACGGCGTCAGGCGGGGGGCTGCCTCCTGCCGTCCTGCCGGCCCTGGCGGGCGCTTACTCACCGTGGGGGCACACGACTAAGGGGTGCAGCGCCGCGCCGGCCGGGGGGCTCAGCAGCACGGCCTCGAAGGCCCGAGTGCCTGCGGCAAGGCGGAGCACTGAGCCCCGGCCGTGCCCGGCGCTGCGGTCGGCTAGCCCCTTGCCCGCTCGTTCCCTGCCTGCCCCCCTGCACCCCCGCGGCACCCAGGCCAAGCCGAGGTGCCACGTGGGTCTCCCCGGGCGCTCACCGCACGGAGGAGGGCTCTGCTCACCGCAGGGCACCTGGACCGTCAGGGTTTTCCAGGAGACGCCGGGCACCGGCGGGGCATCCTCTGCACGCACCCAGTGGAGGGTCAGCTCCTGGCCCGCTGGCGGCAGGACCCCCACCACCTGGGGAGGGGCGCAGGGTGGCACCAGGACAGACTGGAGGCGGCCGTGCCCATCGCGAATCTGGCTAACACCAGCGGGATGGAATCGGTCCCGTGGGTGGCGCTGAACGGGCCACGGCTGCACGGTGCCTGCCCCGGCTGGAGAGGTTGGAGAGCCATAGTGCTGCACAGTGGCCAAGCCGTGCAGGTAGAGGGGGCCATGCCACGCAGTGCTGTGCCATGCCAAGCCTGGCCATGCCATGCCCAGCCATGCTGTGTCCCCCTGTGCCATGCCTGCTCACGATGTGCCATGCCTCACTCACTGTGCCCTGCCATGCTATGCCGTGCTGGCCACGCTGTGCTGTCCCTCGCCAAGCTGTGCCACGCTATGCTGTGGCATACTGGCCATGCTGTGCCATGCCATACCATGCTGTGCTGGCCATGCTCTGCTATGCCTCAACATGCTGCCATGCCATGTTGTGCCATACCATGCTGTGCTGGCCATGCTCTGCTATGCCTCACCATGCTTGCCATGCCATGTTGTGCCATACCATGCCTCACCCATGCCGAAACATTCCTGGCCATGCTGTGCCATGCCATGCTGTGATGTGCCTTGCGATGCTTGCCATGCCATGCCATGGCATGCCATGCCATACCTCACCCATGCTGAGCCATCCCTGACCATGTTGTGCCACGCCACCGTTGTGCTTGGCTGTACCAGACCATGCTGCGCCTGGCTGTGCCATACCGTGCTGGACCGCAGCTCTGCTCACCAGGCTGGGTGGCTGGTGTGGGGCCGAGCAGGTGGCCACGAGCAGGTCCCACTGGGTGGTGAGCAGCACCCAGCACCCTTCGGGCAAGCCTGGGAAGAGAGAGCACGCCAACGCTTGTGACGCTCACCAAGGCATGCCAGCTAGCTGGGCAGGAGACCTTGTACCTGCAGTGAGGTTCATCACGGTGGCCGCCTCCGTGTCCACAAGCAGCAGGTCCTGGGAGGAAGCGGAGCACAGGGAGCCACGTGCCATGGGGTGCCTGGGCTGGGCTGGGGCCACTGGCTCTGCCGGCTCCCATCCTGCTCACCGTGCGGCTCCGCTGCGGGGTGCTGAGCAGGGCTCGCCGGCTGTCGGCTGCCCAGCACTGCGGTGGCAATGCGTCTGTGTAGATCCCAGCGAAGGCTGCAAGTGGGGCAGAGCGCTGGTGAGCCGGGGGCACCCAGCGCCGGGGGTGGGGGGGGGCAGCTCACTGCCACACAGCGCTCACCATCTGTGGGCTCCTGGACCACGTCGAGCACTGTCGCCGTCAGCCTCGTGTGCCAGGTGATCTGGAGAGAGCCAGCAGTCAGGGATGGGCACCCCGCAGGGGGAAACTGAGGCTGGGGGGGGGGGGGGATGAAGCTGGAGCGCTGTGGGGCACCGCCTCACCCAAGCTCTCATGCTGGGATGGTGCGAGGACATTGGGCTCTGCAGCTGCAGCCCACACTGAGGTCGAACCTGCATATTTTGGGGCCAGAAAGGTGCTTGGGGCCTCCTGCCCCCTGCCCCCCCCCCCCCGAGCACTGGGAACAGTTGTGACAGGGCATGCTGGCTCCCAGCACCAACGGGCAGCGTTCGGGGCAGGATGGGGCAGCGGCGCCGGCGGCCAGGAGGGCTCCGGCGCCTGCACGGGGCCAGGCTCACCATGCGCAGCTGCAGGCACTGGCGGTGGGGCCCCCCCACAGCCCCCTCCAGGTACAGCAGGCGCCGGCCGTCGGGGCTGAGCCGCGGGGAGCAGGCGGCGCGGTGCTCCGCAGACAGCAGCTCTGTGGGGGTGACACGGGGGGGGGGGGGTCAGGGCGATGGGGACCCCCAGGCGGTCGGGGACCCAGAGTGTCCCCAGTCCCCCAACCTGCAGCCCCCATCGCTCACCACAGCGCCCGTTGGACAGGTCCAAGTAGAAAATTCCTGACCTAGGGAGGAGGAGCAGGTCAGCTCAAAGCGCCCCGGCCATGCCCAAAGCCCCCCACCGTGGGCATGGCGCGGGGTGCTGGGGCCAGGACCCACCTCCTGTTGGAGCAAGCGCTCAGCCCCAGCCGGAAGGGCGCGTGCCACCAGCCCACGAACACCACGCCGCTGTCGTCGGGGGACCACAGGGCCTGTGCGGGAGCCAGGATCGTGTCTCAGCCTGGGGGCGACCCCGCAGCTCCCATGCCCAGGCGGCCACCAGCCGCTTTCCTCCCCGGGGCCCTGTGCTGACCTGCCCAGGGGAGACGTCCTCCGGGACACCCTCCAGCACAGTGACGCTGCTCTCCTCGATGTCCAGCACGCAGAGGACGGGCATGCTGCAGGTGCTCAGTGCCTCCCCCCAGTCCTCGTGGTACAGGAACTGCTCACCCTGCAACGTGCACCGGGTTGGTGCCCAGCACCGCGTGCCGACTCGCAGGGTTTGGTGCACAGCATCCTCATGGGGTGCACGGCACGCTCGTTGGCTGCATGGTGTGCTCACAGGGCACATGGCATGCTCATGGGGTGCACAGCACGCTTGCAGGGTGCACGGCTTGCTCACAAGGCATGTGGCATGCTTACGGCCTGCGTGGCATGCTCACAAGGTATGCGGCATGCTCACAGGGTGCACAGCCTGCTCATGGGGCATGTGGCACACTCACAGGGTGCATGGCACGCTCATGGCACATGTGGCATGCCTGCGGGGTGCGTGGCATTCTCATGGGGTGCATGGCAGGCTCGCAGGGTGCACGGCCTGCTCATGGGGTGCATGGCCTGCCCATGGGGTGCACAGCCTGCTCATGGGGTGCACGGCCTGCTCATGGGGTGCATGGCCTGCTCACGGGCCATGTGGCACGCTTGCAGGGTGCATGGCACGCTCATGGGGCATGTGGCACACTCACGGGGTGCATGGCACGCTCACAGAGTGCACAGCATGCCCACACACACAGTGCATGACACATTCATGGGTGCTCCCCACCTTCTCCTCCTCTTCCTCCTCTGCCGGCCTGGCTGCTCCCGGAGCATCCCAGGAAAAGAGGGGCTGTGGCCTCGGCTGGCTCTTCTCGGCCACGTAGAGCAGCTGCTTCTCTGCGTGGGACCAAGTCAGGCAAGCAAAGGGGCCTGGCGCAGAGAGAGGGTGCCAGGGTGCCAAAGTCTGGCACTATGTGTGCAAAGCTAGGTGCTGGTCAGGCGGGTGCCCGGCCCCACCAGCCAGGCCCATCTTGCAGCACCCTGTGCTTTGGGGTGGGCAAATTTAGGGAAGAGACCTTACCCTCCTTATAGACCTCTCCATGCTTCCCCAGCGCTGTGAGGTCCACGCTGCAGCTGCGGCCGGTGCTGCCCCACACCTGCGGCCAAGTGGGCATCAGCACTGTGCCCAGGGCGCCCGCTGGCATTGAGCCGCTCTGGCAAGCCTGGGGACGGGGTGGCCCGTGTTACCTCCAGCAGCTCATGGCCCAGGCCCGGGCAGCGGGTGAGCACGGCACGGTGCTGCCCGGTGGGCGAGAGCTGGCCGAGGAGCCTGCGAGGGGGCAGGAGGGCCGTGGTGAGCGGTGCGCCGCCAGCACCGGCCCGCTTGCTGCGTTGCCTCCCATCACCCCGTGCCAGAGCCAGCCCGAAGCTGCCCCGCGCCGTACTGGTGGTGGATCTCAGCACTGAGAGCTGCCCGGCTGACGGAGACGGCGCTGCCGGGCGAGCGGTGCACGCTGTAGTGCCGGCTGAAGCGCAGGCGCCGCCGGCGGGCCAGGTCCGGCTGGCTGCACTCTGCGGGGAGAGTGGCCGTGAGCGCTGGGACGGCCGGCATCGGGAAGGCCCGGGCACCACCGCGACGCAGCCTGGCACCGGGCGGCCGTGCCGACGGAGTGACCCATGAGCTGGCTGACTCACCGGTGTAGAGCGGGAATGTCTGGCCCCCCGCAGAGGTGGCATGCCCGGCCCCAAGGGCGGCGTGGGTCACCGTGGGGAACTGGCTGAGCTCCTGGTAGCGGGCACCGATGGCCCGCAGGCTGCTTGCCAGCTGCGCGTGGGAAGACGGCCGCTGGCAGTGGGCAACGCGAACCCCCTGCCTGCCGGCCCCCTGCCCCTAGAAATGGGGCTCTTCCCAGTGGCATCCCCTGCTCCCGTGCCCACACAGGACCCCGTGCCCACCTCTCCGCTTGGCTCGTCCCCTGAGGCCATGGGGCCTGCTCCCCTGCGCTCAGCCCGTCGGCGTCTGCGCCTGTTGGGCCAGGCAGGCCGCCAGGCCTGCGCAAGCGGCATTGGCGCGCGAGGGGGGCCCGGGCCGGGCAGGCCGCCTGGGCTGATGCCAGCCCTCCAGCTGCCTCGGGCTCGGCCCCAGGATGCCAGAGAAGGGGACTGGGGAGGCTCCACGCCACTTGCTGCGCACCGGCACCAGAAGCGGCCCAAGGAGACTTGCAGCCTCTGCTGTGGCACGGAGAGGCCTCCCTGCGTTCGCCGCAGCTGCCGAGCGGGGGCTGACCCAGCCCTGCGCCGCTCAGGGCTCGCTTTGGCCAGGCGTGGCCCTGCTGCAGCCCATGGGGACCTGTCTGGGGAAAGGGGTCTGGGCACTGCCCATCCTGCAGCCACAAGCCCCCAGGGAGCCGGGAGCAGAGGCAACACCACCATCAGCGACGACACCACCATCAGTGATGACACCTGCGCTGGCCGAGCAAAACCGTTTATTGGGGGGGGGGTTGCAGCTCTGAGGGACTGAAGTGCCCTCAGCACCGCAGGTGTTTGAGCAGCCACAGCGCCATGTTCATGAAACCGTCAGCTTTGGCCTCGACTCCGGCCAGAGCGTGGTTGTTGTCTGGGTACCAGAGCAGCCTGAGAGGGAGGAGAGAGGGGTCAGTGCCGTGCCCGCATACAGCCCCTGGGAAACCACCCACCGCACTCACCGCGTGGGGACGCCCCGGGCCTTGAGGGCACGGTAGTACTCCAGCCCCTGCCTGGGGGGCACGCGCCGGTCATCTTCCCCCAGCATCAGCAGCACAGGCACGCGGACCTGCAGGAGAGTGACACGGCCTCAGGCCCAGCGCCCATGAGCCGCTGGCTGCAGGGACAGGACAGGGACTGCGATGGCATGTACCCGGTCGACATAGCACATGGGTGACTTGCGCAGCATCTCTGTCCACTGGGCTGGGTCTGGCAGGGCATCAGGCGCGTAGGGCAGCCCTGTCTCTGTCAGGCACCTGTGGGGCGAGAGCCATGCCGGGCCAGGGGCTGTGCGCCGGGCTGGGGGCTGTCTGTGGGGTTGGGGGCTGCGGTACTCACCAGTCGGGGATGTCGGTGGCGGTGACCATGGAGGCGATGTTCACCACGGGGTTGCGGACCACGCAGGCCTGGTAGGTGTCGGGGAACTGCCCAATGAGGTGGCACGCCAAGAAGCCACCATGTGAGCCACCCACCAGCGCCACTCGGGCAGAGTCCAGCCTCTCCTCCTGCAGCACCCGCTCCACGCAGAGCTGCAACCACACAGGACACCCGCTGAGGCAGGGACGTGATCACACACACGGAGATGGCCTGGGTCTCCCACACTGTGCAGAGCACTCATGGGCTGACAGGTCAGACATGGGAGCCCATGAGGGGAGCAGGTGGCCCCACTGCCTGGTACGGGGCCTCCAGGGGAAGGGATCGTGTGCCAGGGCCATACCTGCACATCCTGCACGTCTTGAGTGCCCACGTTGCCTGGCAGGGAGGCCACACTGTCCTGGCCGAAGCCCAGCGAGCCGCGGTAATTCACTGGGAGAGACAGCGTCACACCCCTTGCTCCCCCCACCCCAGACCTGCCACAGGCACCGCAAGGCTGCCTGTGCCACCCGGCAGACAGAACTGTCCCTGCCAGGCAGCACCCACCCTCCCCACCTGCCAACAGGGTGCCCACAGACCCAGGCCTGCAGGAAGGGAGCAGGGCTCCCATGGGCTCCGTATTGGGGTATCTCGGAGCCCAACAGCCCCATCTCCCTCAGCACCAGACTCACCCAGGAGCACAGCGAAGCCCACGCAGCAGAGCGCGGCTGGGTACAGCATCCACCCGGCTGCAAAGACAGAGTGGGGACCCCCTACAAGGCAAAGGCAAAAGGGGTGAAGCTGTCTGGCTGGGGAGGGGCTGGGGGGCTGGAAGTGTGCAAAATCTCACCGTGGGGCATCACGACCAGTGGGGGTTTCTGGGCTGCGGGGCCCTCACTTGGCCGCAGCAGGATGGCATCAAAATCCAGGCCCCCTGTGGAGGCAGTGAAAGCACTCAGGCCCTGGTGGGCCAGTCAAGCCCAGGCCCCCGCTTCCCCGTCCCGCTCGGACACTCACTGTACTGCAGGTTGTCCTGCTCCGGCAGAGGCTGCAGGGTGCGCACGGCCCAGGTGATGCCAGGCACTGGGGACACATCCTGCAGGCAGACCCACTGCACGTGGGCCTCCCGGCCCGCGCCGGGCAAGAGAGCCACTTTCTGCATGGGGAACCACGTCAGTGCCAGGGCCAAGAGGGGCCAGTGGTGGGTGTTGGGGATGGGGACGTCACCTTACCAGCTTGGGGGGGCAGCTAGGGGTGGAGAACCTGGCCACCAGGAGGTCCCGGTCGATGGTGAGGAGAGACCAGCTCCCCTGGGGACCATCTGGGGAGGAGAGGGGTCAGGGCCTGCAGGCCGTGTGCAGGAGGTTGTCCCCCCAAAACCCTGGCACTGCCAGGGCCCTGCCAGCCTGTCGGGTAGGTGGCACTCACCAGCCGTCAGCGAGGTCACGGTGCCTGTCAGCGTGTCCACCACAAAGAGGTCCTAGGAGCACGAGGGCAGAGTCCAGCAGAGCCCTGAATCAGCCCGGCACCAGGCATGGCACCCCTTCGTGCCACCCTGTGCACACCTGGCTCCCACCACACTGTGGTGGGCAGCAGACTGGGCACCGCGGCTCTTACCTGCTGGCTGCGCTGGGCTGTGTCCAACACGAGCCTCTGGCTGTCGGCTGCCCAGCACAGCCCCGGCAGAGCGCTGCAGTAGATGCCTGGGAAAGCACCTGTAACGAGAGCAGCAGGGCTCAGCACCCACCACCCCTCCACCTGGCCTGCTGGCCACTGTGACTGCCCTGCTCTGGCTCTACTCACCCCACGTCTGCCGGGGCACAGCCTCGAGCACGGTGCAGGTGCGCTTGGTGTACCAGTCGTACTGCGGGAGACACAGGATGGCAGGGCTGTGACGAGTTCTGCTGGGTCTTAGCCCAGCTGCCTCTGCTCCAGCCTGTGGAAGGTGGACCCACCTCCCACCTGCCAGTCCCCACGCTGGCATGGGTGCACTGCCAGCTCCACAATGTCACCCCACAATGTCTGGCTTGGGGACAGAGCCCTGGCACCCTATGGGCGCTGCTCACCATGCGAAGCCGGCTGCACTGCTGGTGGGGGCCTAGGGCACTGTTCTCCAGGTAGGCGATGCGGCACTGGTCGGGGCTGAGCCGCGGGGACCACGTGGCCTTGGTGTCTTCAGAGAGCAGCTCTGCAAGGGCATGAGGGGGCGGTGAGGGGGTGCAAGGGGCTTGGGCACTGGGGGGATGCAGGGGTGAACAACTCACCACATCTCCCACCCGTGAGGTCCACGTAGAACAGTGCAGACCTGCGAGGGGAGAGTTGGGCTGTCACTGCAGGAGCGGGGTGGCAGGGGGTCCGGGCAGCCCCTGCTGGGGGGTTGGGGCAGCCCTCACCAAGCCAGGCTCACCGCGAGACTCACCGGCGGTTGGTGCAGTGCCGCAGGCCCAGGCGGAAAGGCTCGTGCCACCAGCCCACGAACACCACACCAGTGTCACTGGGGGACCAGAAGGCCTGTGGGCAGAGCAGGAGAGCAGCTCATACCCTGCTCTAGGGCTTGGGTGCCCTCTGTCCAGCCCGGAACCAGGGCCAGCCTCTCTTTCCCATCATCTCTCTTCTCCGGGACAATGGAGAGACCCAGCCCCACCGTTTCACCAGGGCAAAGTGAGATGAGACGTTGGCTCCCCTCCCCGTGCTGACCTGCCCAGGGGAGACGTGCTCCGGGACGCCCTCCAGCACGGAGATACTGCTCCCCTCAATGTCCAGCACGCAGAGGACGGGCACGCTGCGGGTGCTCAGTGTCTCTCCCCAGTCCTCGTGGTACACGAACTGCTCACCCTGCAATGCAGACCCTGTCAGTGCCATGGGCACCCGCAGGGCTTCAGAGCCAGCCCAGAGCTGGCGAGCAGTGACTGAGCTGGCCCAGGGCAGGAGGGACATCATCACCCTGGCCTCCCCACCTTGACGGGTGCATCCTGCTTCTTGGAATGCCCCAGGTCCTCTTCAGCGGAGTCACCCAGCTCGGGCGCTTTGCTCTGAAAGAAGGACTCGGCCTTGGGCCGCTTCTTCTCGGCCACATAGAGCAGGTGAGTCTCTGAGTGGGACCAGGCCAGGCAGCCAAACTGATCTGGAGAGATGGGGTCAGGCATGAACCGGCCTGTCTGCTGGGACCCCCCGGGGCTGCTGGCCCTTCCCTGTCCACTCCTCACCATCATCGTAGACACTGCCATGCTTGTCCAGAGCCGTCAAATCGATGCTCTTCACCTTGCGGTTCTGATCCCAGACCTGGGGGCAGAGACGCCAGGCACAGGCAGCCGCAAACTGGACTGTGGAGCAGCTGGGGCTGGAGCCGGCACCCTGCCCCTTCTCCTACACAGCCCAGGGCTCGCCTCCGGCCCTGCCCCGGCCCTCGTCCTCACCTCCAGAAACTGCTTCTCCTTGTCCTTGCTTTGGGCCTTGCGCAGGACAGCCTTCAGCGTGCCGCTGGGGGACTCCCTGCTCAGCAGCCTGCGGGGGAAACCGCCCCGTTAGCCACGCGCCACGGGCACGGCGGAGGCAGGGACATGGGGACGCCGGTCCCAGCTCCCTGGGGATGCAGCGGAGGGAGGTGGGGCCGCCGTGTGACTCCCCAGGTGGGCAGCGCAGAGACTCACTCATCCTTGATCTCAGAGCAGGTCCCCGCAGGCCCCGAGTACACGATGGACTGGCCGTCGTGGAAGACGAGGTACTGGCGGCAGAACTTGACGTTCTCCGCTCGCTCCAGGTCCCGCTGAGACCATTCTGCAAGGAGGGCGAGGTGAGCACTCCCGCCCGCCCGGGCGTCCCCTCTCTGGGAAGCGGAGCGGGGACTGAGGAGGCCCTGACGAGACCGCGGTGTGCGCCCCCGACGGGCACGTGCCCCTGTTGGGCCCCCAGGCAGGGAGCCCGCCCCGCAGCCACGGCGTGCCCCCCACTCGGGGCCTCGTACCGGTGTAGAGGCTGCAGTATTTGCCCCCGTACTGGGTGGTGACGTCGGGGCCGATGCAGGCGGCGCTGAGCGTGGGGTGCTGGCTCAGCTCCCGGTACAGCGCTGCGATCTCCTCCGCGCTCGACAGCACCTGCGGGACTGAGAGGCTGGGCCGCAGCGGGGGGCGAGCCCCGGGGGCGCCAGCACGGCCCCCGCCTGGGGCGGACGCCGAGGGGGCGCAAGGCTGGAGGGGGCAGTGCCGGGGGGCAGTTACTGGGGAACTGGGGCACACAGGGAGGGGCAGGTCTGGGGGGGCAGTTCCTGGAGTACGTGGGGGGGCAATTACCAGGGCAGCGGGGGGCAGTTCCTGGAGCACGTGGGGGGGCTCCCAGGGTAGTGGGGGGGGCAGTTCCTGGAGTACGTGGGGGCAGTTCCCAGGGTAGCGGGGGGGCAGTTACGGGGGAACCTGGGAGCAAGTACTGGTATTGGGGAGGGGTCGGTGCCCCGGGGGGCACTTAGCAAGGTATGGAGGGGGGCAATTACGAGGGGACCGGGGGGCAGTGCTCGAGGGGGGGCAATTACCGAGGTACTGGGGGCTCCCGGGTATTGGGCAGAGGCATTTACCGGGAAGGTGCTACCAGGGCAGCAGTGCCTGGGGGGCAGCTACCGAGCTGCCGGGGAGAGGGAAGTGCCCGGGGGGGTCGCAGCGCCGCAGTTACCGGGGCGGCGAACACGGGGTGGGGGGGCAGCGCCAGGGGCGGGGTCCCGGGGCAGTGACGTCACGGCCCCCCTCCCCCCCACAGCCCCTCACCGGCGGCTCCATGTCGCGGCGGTGCGGCGGGGGCGGGGCCGGCACCGGCACTTCCGGGCAGGGGGCGGGGTGGGAGCCGCGCGACACCTCCCATTGGCTGCGGCGTCCCCTGGTGGGCGCGGCGGCGGGGCGCTGCGGCGTCCCCTGGTGGTCGCGGGCGGCGCCGCTGCGGGGAGCTCGGCGGCGCCGCCGGGCTGGGCGGGGCGGGAGGAGACCCACCCGTGAGGGCGCCGCCTGGGGCGCGGTGCGATGACCCCCGTGGTGCGAGGGGCCTCGGGTGCGAGGGCACCCGCGGCCCAGAGCGCCCCAACAGCACGTCCCACCGCAAGGCCCGGCTCGGTGTGCGGGGCCTTCGCGGAGGCCACCCGCAGCGGGCAGATGGCTGTGCGGGCGCTGCGCGGGAGCGCATCCGCGTGGGCCGGCGAGGCCGTGCCAGGCGCCGAGGCTGCCATACGGCGCCCAGTGGCGGGCGGGCGCCGCCGCTCGGCGCTGGGCCTGCGCCAGGCGCTGTGGGGGCCGAGCCGCGGCTGCACTGCCGGGCCCAGGCCTCTCCGTACGCCAGCGCCCAGGCGGTGGTGGCAGGGATGGGGGCACAGCCCTGCGGCGCGTGGCCTGGGGCCGATGTGGCCTGGGGGCACCACTCCCCTTCCAAGAGAGCGCTGAGCCAGGCACAAAATGGCCTTTCGCTGCCCTGACTCGGGGGCTGGCGCCCCGCCAGGTCTGTGCAGGGTGCAGGGGACCAGGAGAGCGCAGGCTCCGTCCCGGCGTGCAGTGGTTGGGTTGCTTCAGGCCTGGGAGCTGTTTTTCCTGTGGTAATGGAGGGTTTTACGGACCAAGAGCAAAGAGTGAGCCGCTGATCATTAACTTTTACACAGGGTGTAAAGTGCAGCAGAGAAAAATAGCAGTGAGACAAACCCAGCTGGGCTGGTCTCAGAGGGATGGAGCTGTCCCCAAGTCCCCCCCACCCCCTCGAAGTTTCGGTCTGTGCATCACATTGGAGCTGGAGGAGGCCCTGGGAGCTGGGCCGTTGGCCCCGCACGGCCTCTTGCAGCGACAAGGCTCTGCACGGCACCGCCAGCCTCCTCACAACCGCTGTGAGTGCCGCGGCACCCAGGCACGGCTTGGCTCCCTCGCCCTCTGGCACACGGACCCATTGTGAGGCTTTGGCCCAGCCTGGGAGCCGTGGTGGCCTCCAGCCCCCCGGCATGGCGGTGCCAGGAGCTCCCTGCCCTTCCACAGCGGGGGAGCTCCCAGCGGGAGGGAGGACCATGGCTGAGCACGAGCTGCGTCGTGCAGCCAGATTTGCGGGAGCTGCTCTGAAGCCCTTCAGCTGGAAAGTTGCACGATTCCTCTCCCAGCGTGCACAGGGCCAGACTTGGGGATGTGCCTGTTTCGGGAGGGCTGGTGATATATTCCTGGTACTAATGCTTATGGGGACTGTATGGCCTGCCATCTGCCAAACTGTGAGTTAGCTCTGTAATTAAAGGATTAACATTAGCTCCAACAGTACTGTTCATTTGCTCAGGTGCTTGAATCCCCAAGGCCTTTGTACTAGTCTGGCCCTATGGAAAGGGGTGATGGGTCCACGATACAGGTCTCAGACACGTTCCCACATCTCCCTGGCCAGCCGGCCTGGGGTGGCCAGGGCTTTGCCCCACTGCGTGGCATGCGCTTGGCTGGGGATCCTGGCACGTGGAGCCTGGGCCAGCAACTGTGGCCCCTAGACAGCAGGGTACAGAGGCAGTGGGGTGAGAGCGAGAGCCCACTGGCTGCTTTGCAAGACCGGCCAGATGTGCCATGGCAGGGGTCCCAGCGCCCTGCTGCCCCGGGGCACAGTAACTCCTTGCCGGTAGGTCCCATCCCTCTGCTAGCCCCCACTAGCCCAGCGTGGCCACTCCTTGCCCATCTCCAGCGCGGGGACCTCAGCCCCCATGCCAGTCCTTCCGCATGGTGCTGAGGGGCAGCCGGGAAACCCCTTTCTGATGCTCTGAGCTTGCTGCAAGGCAGGCATGAAGCTAAGACAGTCTGTGATTTATATCAAGTCCTTTTATTCTGTTCCCACAGAAATACCTGGTAGGGGCAACTTCTTGTACGGAGTCACGATACAGCGGCGGTACACGGATTACTACAGATCTCACAGAGCACAGCAGACACGCACACCGTCACAATGTTCAGAGGGAGGGCACCCGGCATTGCACTTACCACTGTAAACTTCTTCTTGGGCTGAGCTTTGCTCGGTGGTTTGTGTTTTATACATACAGTCCCCCCCCGGACCCAAGCGAACACCCAGACACAGCGCGCCGGAGGGGGCGATGGGTAGCAGACAGCCACAACTCGGAGGATGCCGGGAGGCTTTGCGCCAGAGGCCGGCGGTGGGGCCGCGGGCACCCGCTCCTGTCCCGCACGGAGGCGAGTTGGCGGATGTGCTAGGCAGTGAGATGGGCCCTGGCAGGGGGGTGTTCTCGGTCCCACGTGCGATTTACACACTATACAAGTATTTACAGCGCTAGGAGCGGCAGGTGCTGTGACTGAGACCCCCGGCAGGGAGCAGGGCAGACCTGGAGCCCGGGAGAAGCATCCTCGGGCTATGCACTTGTCATTGGCAGGGCAGCTGGCGCCGGGCAGGCTGGGGAGATTGCGAGCAGGGCCGTGGCGGCTGCCTCGCCGGCAGAGCCTTGCGGCAGGCCGGCAGACCCCAAAAGAGACCTGTCCTGGGTGGGGGGCACCCTGGGGAGAGCTGGGCATCACCCCCGAGGTCACCCTGTCCCGCAGCCCCTGCACTAGCCACTGGGCCTCTCCCTCCAGCCTCACGCAGGGCCGGGGCATGGGGCAGGGAGCAAGTGGCCACAGGGCCAGGGCTGGTTGCATTTCATATTGTGACCACCAATCCTCAATAACAAGTGCATAAATCTGCTAAGAGCATTCAATACAGGTGATGAACTGATGGAAAAGAAAAAGAAAACTCCAGGCAAAGAACGGCAAGCATTTAAACGTAGATGAAACCGTGCAGAGAAGTAGCAAGCCATGCTCTACGACAGGACAGACAGTCACGGGCTATATGGCTACCCTTTGGCAAAGTGGCCCTCCGTGGGTCGAACATGCCACTAACTTAAACTTCATATGCACAGGTGGTTGATAGAGTAGTTATCCAGTTGCTCAGCAGCACGTTTGCAATTAAACCCTTATACATAACATTGAACTTATTAACTATTAACAGGTCTTGTTCTTAAGTTGTGTATTTCATTGCATAGAACATTAGACATGAGAATCGGTCGCTGCTACCCGCGGGGGTGGGTCACACCAACGAACTGCTGTTGGAACATGCTCAGCGTGAGAGAGAGACTGGCAGGAAGCTGACGACACGCACAAATGAGAACCGGAGCGTCTGTACACTGGCTGAGTTCTTTACAGTGAAACGAGCTGTCTCGTTTGGTTTCCTTCTGGGATCCCAGGCCACGGGCTGAGAAACCTCCTCCTGGTGGGGTAAGCGAGCTTTTGCTCTGAGTCGCTTCTCCATCGTTCTGAGCATGCCCACGCGTAATGGCTTAAGAAGGACTTGAATTGCACAGTAATAGGAAGGATATTGGCAGAGGCAAAGCTCTCCTGATCTTGTTCCATGGATTGTGCTCTTTTATAGCCTTCTGCACTCTATTGCTTCTACAGACAACAGCCCATGTGTTAACTCATCGTACAAAGCAAAGAGGAAAGAGGATTTGGTATAAAGTTAAAAAAAAAAAAACCAAAACCAAAACCACGAAACCCAAAGAAACCAAAGAAAACGGAAAAGGAAAACCCCCCCAACAACGAAGCCCCACGACCCCTCCCGGTGCGGATGAGGTATACACAGAAATCAAAGTGGGATGATTAAGGCTGTTCTTTAAAGAAAAAGGATCCCCAGGCGGCATGGAGCACTGTGTGCCGGTACAATGGAAAGCACTGCCGTTTGAATGCTTTAGAATGGCTTCAGGTTGGCTTTGCGTGCTGAGACACGTGCCTGGCCGGCGTTTGCTTTGGGAAAGGCCAGCCCGCTTATGTGCTGCCTTTCAGAGTCCTATGGCCTCTTATTTCAGTAATGAAACAGTGTTAGGTCCTAACTGAAGTTCTCCTAATCCCCAGCTCGGGGTCGGAGCGGTTTCCAGTGCAGGGGTGGCACGGGGAAGGGCCCCGTGCACGCGAGGGACCGGTGGGACAAACTGGAATGTGAAGGAGAAACGGAGCCTGCAGCTCCCAGCCCTCAACTTACACATGGCTCAGAGAGGGAAAAACCTATGAAGACGCTAGATTTCAGATTCAGAGGGAGCAACTCTGCGTATAATCTTGAGAAAGGGCCACGGTTTCCAACTCAGCCCCTCGGCATATGGGGGCCCGGGGCAGGGTCAAGCCCCACCTACGTGACATGATGGTCTGGATCAGGCCCGTCCCTTTGTGGGCAGCCTTGGAGGTGGAAAGCGCGTCTGCCCAACCGTTCCTACGGCTCGCTCCACGCTGCGCCGGAGCCGCTGCACAGGCTCTGCTTGCCAGGCGTGGAGGGCGTGTGCTCTGGGTCATCTGCCAGGCCCCTGGTTCAGCCACTGTTTGCTCCATGAGATCCAGCATCCAGGGGATTGCCCTGCTTTCAAAAGCTTGCGAGAGACAGAGAGAGAGGCATTAGTCGGAGTTCCGTTTGCGCCCTGTGCAATGATGCCCTGATTGAGAAGGGCGACCTGGTGCCCTGCTGCCCTGCAGTGATGCCAAAGGGCAGCAAGTGCATGTGGTGCCTGCCATCCCCGGCTCCTCTGCCCCCAAGTTACTGTCCCCCCGGCATGTCCTGTTGTCTTCCTTGAGAGGCTTGCAGGGAACACATCCCCTCTTGTAAAAAGCAAACAGGAGCGAACTAGTGGCAACAGCCCAGGAGACGTTGCCGGAGGAGCAGCTGCCTCCACCTACGCGGCTGGACAAGCTCCCAGACCAGAACTCGTGAGCACTAGGAAACGGCTCGAGCCGCCCAAACTATCCCGGCAAAGCTGGTGTCTGCAGAAGTGTCCGGAGCAGGATCAGCCTACACAGTGCTGCAGAGACTGAGGAAATGGGGCCAAGTGCCCCCGCTCACTGGCTCTGCGCCGACATGCGCAGGCATTTTGCGACAAGAACAGGCGACCAGGCACGAGGACAAGCGCCCCAGTATGAAGGGGAACGGGCTGCAGTGTCCCACGAGGCTGCCAGGGCTTTTCTGGTCCTACTCGGCAGCAGGGTGCTTCTGTCACCTTCCTTCTCTCTCCTTCTGCACCTAGCGCCAGGGCACTGCCATCTCCTGGGCTGTGCAGCACCAGTTCCCTGCTCATCGCCCCCAGCTCCAAACCTGTCCAGCCTTTCTGCTACCCTCAGCCCCTTGTGGCATTGCATGTGCCGCCCTGAATCAGCTACTGTCCCACAGACCCTGCTGGGCTGCTGTCCCAAATGCGCCCAAACCCCCCTGCATGCAAGGCAGGTCCCTCTGGCCCTTCCCTGCAGCCTGCGCTCCACCGTGAGATGAGCTGGGCTCTTGAGGTCCCAGCGAATGCCTCCTCCCGTCATCCTGACAACAGCGAGGTGGGAGAGAGCTGATGGCATGGCGGGCCGGGCACAGGAGACGTCAGGCACAAGGGACACTGGCAGAGCTCAGCATGCACCTCGCAGGGAGAGGGATGTTGCGGGTGCCCTTGGGGGGCTGGCGGGGTGTGAGGGAAACCAGCAGGCCAACCTCTGCCCTGGGACACTCACTGTTATACTCAGAGTCCAGCGCTGCATGCTGAATTCACTGGGTTCTTCATAGGTTTTTCCACTTGCAATGACTAGATCTCCACTCGCTTCCCAAACTCCTGTGGTGGGAAGCAGCAGGAGGAGCTGTTAGGGCAAAGCCAGGGCAGGGAGAAAGAATCGGGGCATCCCTACCACCACCCACCCAAGGAGACGCCGGTGCCCGCTGCCCCGCTGCCAGGGATGCTCGTGGTGTCTCGCAGTGGAGCAAGAGGGCTGGGAGGGGGTAGCGGGGCTGCTGCAGGACAGGCAACTCACCTTGTGCCGTTCTCTCACCAGAACGAAGTGAATTTCTTGCCGAAAGCCGACACCGCTGCAGAGAGAAGCCACAAGAGGTGTGAGCGCTCCTGCCGGAGCCCGCCACATCCCGCTCTCTCTCCCTGGCCATCCGGCTACCCACTGCCTGGGCAACCCCCCCTACATCGGCACCGACTCTCTGCCTGTCCCGGCCATGTCTGTCCCAGCAAGAGCCCACCGGTCCCCAGCAGACCCTGGAGCAGGGGCTGCCACGCAGGTCCCCTTCCCACCTGACGCACAGGTGACGGTCCCCATTAGAGAGCGGCGTGCCAGGCAGGCCAGGGAGGATCTGCGGGTGCTATAGCTCAGGCAGTCACCATGCTGCAGGCAGCAGCCCTTGCCTGCGCATATCCCTTCTGCTGCAGGCATTCAGGGCCGACTGGGAGCCGGGGGAAGGAGCCATATCTCATCTCTGCCCCGACTCCTGTGCCCCGCAGGATTACCTGGCCAACCTCCCTGACAGATCCCACTGCTCCCATCCCGCTCGTTACCAGAAGGCTAATTATTCCTCTCATTGTCACATTAGTTTTTGTGGCACCCCGCTCGGAGCTGGAGTGATTTTGCCACTTGCATGGCCCCGCAGTGGGCCAGTCTCCATGTGCGGATGAGACTGGAGTTTCCAAAGGTCCAAAGCACGCTCGGAGAGAGCCTGGCCGGACTGCAAGGCACAGCCCTGGGAGATGCGGCCATGCCCTGCGGGGGGCATGCCCTCCTGTACCCGGAGGGCTGCAGTCCCCTTGTCACCCCATGTCCCCAGCTGGGTGGTGGGGGACATTCCAGCATGCCTTCGCCCCCCCCCCCCCCCCAAACCGTGGGAGCAGCTCATCCCTTTGGCTCCGAGCAGGCTCCTCCTGTGGTGGAAGAGCGGCATGCCACAGCTCCCTGTCTCCAGCCCCAGGGAGCAATCCTTACCTTCAGTCAGTTTGCCTGCTTGTTCTGCTGCCCCTCCTGGCAGGATTTTGGAGAAAACGCTTTCTCCTTCCACCCCAGGCTGCCCAGCTGCCGTGCCAGCAGGAGGACGAGGCCCAGCTGCCTTCTGACCAACCTTGCTGTCTGCTGGGGGACAAACGAACATGCCATTAGCAGAGGAAGGGCCTGGATGGCTGAGGAAAGCTGTCTGCTCAGGTGAGCCTGGAAAGCAGATCCTCATGCCAGGGGCCAGGGGCTGCCAGGTCCCAGGATGGGCTGTTTGCCCTGGGCCAGCGAGCAGGAGTCCGGGCAGGTCCCCATAAAACACCACCTGAGCGGGGAGCTTGGCAGGTCACAGGGTGGCACTGAGCAGGGGACACGATTGGTGCCAGGGTGGCACCTCGGGGGGGCTGTGGCAGGCGACCTTGGGGAGCTCAGAGAGACAGGGCCCCCTGGCTTGGCCCTAGCTCTGCTCCCAGGTGGCAAGAGCCTGCAATCGGGCTCCAGCCCCAGCTGGGGTGGCCTGGCCCCCATGCCGCTGGGCAGACTGACCTACTGCTGCTCCCAGAGGCTGAGCCACCGGCGTTCTCCCCTGCTGCTGTGGCACTTTCGCTGTGGGCTTGGACGTGTCCATCTGCTCTGCTTTCAGCTGAAACACAGAAAATGCCTTTCAGGGTCTCTTGGCCTTTCTCTCCCAATGAGCAGGGGGATGTGGCCACGGGGAGAGCAGCACAGCATCCTCCAGGGTGGCGGTGTGGCAGGTGACATGGTGCTCGCCATGATGATGCCCGTGCCTTGCTCCCTGAGGAAACCTCTCCTCCCCAAAACACTCTGGGGAAACTGGCCCCAAGCCAGCAAGCAAGGCAGGGCATGGCCATATCATCTTCCCAGCTCTTCTCTGGGGTGCATCCAGCTGCTTGTGGCAGCTGTGGGCACTCCAGCAAGCTGGAGCACACACGTGGGATATAACTTGCTCTTGCAGTCCCCACGGCTCCCACCCCAAACCTTTCTCCTGCCACCCCTCACTTCATTCCCTGTCCCAGTGTCTTCTTCAGGCTTTGCTGAAGAATGGAGCTGGGAAACACCAGCCCTGGCCCGTGCCATGGCACAAATGCACAAAACTTGGGCAGGCTCTATCCCTCCCATCCAACCCCATCCCCTGCCCTGCACTGCTGGTGAGCTAGGATGGTCCTAAGAGCAGCCTTGGAGAAAGAAGGGAGGCAGTCAAGCCCGGCAGAGCCCGTACTTACCGGCGTTGCTTGGTGACCGCCTGGCTGTGCATGAAGCGTGGCTGGGGGCTTCCCTGGAGCCTGGGCTGGGCTGGGCTGCTGCTGCGGTGGCCGGGAAGAAGGAGGTCCCTGCATCCTGTCCTTCGCCTCTGGCTGTAATGGCCCTGCTGGCTGCTGGGCAGCCGGCCGGGCTGATGGTGGCTGCTGCCGGGCCTGCTGCTGTACTCCCTGCTGCTGCCGTGCTTGAGGCTGCTGCAGGTGAGGCTCTGCTTTTTGCCCTTGGGACGGCGGCCCGTGCGGCTGTGAGGGCTTTTGCGATTTCTGGGTCTCGGCACCATGGTGGTGAGCGGCCGGGCGGGATTGCTGGGGATACTCAGAGGAGCTGGGGCCATAGGCTGCCTGCGCTCGGGGCTCGGGCTGCTGAGCCTTCTTCTGGGAGGCTGGCTGTGCGTGGCCACGGGGCTCGTGGCGGCCTTGCTCCCGGGGGTGCTGCTTGGCTGACCGCCGGGGCTGCTCGTCGCTGGTGTGGCGGGAGGAGGACGAATGCCGCCCATACTCGCCGTGGTGCCGGTGCTCTCGGGAGGAGGAGTGCTGTGGCTGGGGGTAATCATCGTGCTGCCACAGGTCTTCGTCTGGAGGCTCGTCATAATCGTGGTAGGTGTGTTTAACTGGGAGTCTCTTCTGTGAGGAAGAGTGGCCACCGTAGTGCTTTACCCTCTCTGACCGCGCTTCCCTTGGCTTATCAAACCAGTCTGTCTCCTCCTGACCCAAATGATAGGCTTCAGAAACCAAAAACAAATCACAGTCAATCTCTCTCTCCAGAGGCGTGAATGCAGCCCAGGCTGAAGCCATGCAATGAAATAAAAGAAGGCAAGCAGCTTATCACACACATACAGGACACCCCGCCACAGCACGACCAGACCCCACGCCAGCAAGAGACAGGATGGGACATGGATACGGCAGGGCATCGAGCAAGCACTGGACAGGACCTGCTAACACAAAACACCCAGGACAAAGACTGGAAAAGGGAGGAAGGCACATGTCAAGCAAACTGAGGCTGTGAGAGTGTCTTTGCTTATGACCGTATGAGCATGCCCCGGGGAATCACCATGCTCTGGGGTGGATCACCACAGGTAGCTGTTACCTTCACTGTCTGAAACAACACAATGGGAATCGTCCATGATGTAACCTTCCTCATGCTTGTAAGAGTGATTCCTTGGCACATCTTTGATGTGTTCTTGCACATCAGGCAACGAGTGGCTGGAGCAGAACTGGGAGCAGGGGTCCCCCATGGACTGTGGGCCAGGGCCACCAGAGGAGCGCGACACCCCCATGGACTTTCCCAAGGGGCTGACTGGGCTCTCCTCTTCCGAGGCCTGCGTGCGAACGGGAGTCCTCCCGCGGCTCTGACTCATGCTAAGGGACGAAGGCTTGGAGCTGCCCTTTTGGGACCGCTCCACGTTCTCCCTGTCATAGGACTTGCTCCGGCTGCTCACATCACGGCTGGATGACTTTTCTACACTGTAGCCAGATGAGCGGGTCCTGCTTCCAGCAGAGTAGACACGGTCCTCCTCATCTACCAAGTCCCTGCTGGACACGCCATAGTACTTCTGCTGCTCATACACATTCTTCTTGAGGCCGTACGTGATCTCATCCTGCATCTTCTTCGCCCGGGAGGCCACGTTACTGCTGCTGACTGATGTTGTCACTGTGTAGGAGGCCAGGTCTGACTCCACATCTTTGGCTTCTTCAATGGGAGAGAACTTGGAGATCTTCTGCTCCATGCCCTGCTTCCTGTGCTTGCTGCGTTTTGAGGAGACCACAGCGGGAGCCAGGTTTTTGGAAGAATGCTTCGGCATTGCCATGCCGGACCCATGCTTGTCCACCCGTGAGGAATGCCGATAGTCACTGTCCCCGTAGTAGTAGGATGAGCCCCCAGAGCTCCCTGGCATCCTGCCGTTGCTCTCTGCGCCCCTGTGGTAGCTGTTCTTCCCTCGATGGTCAGTGCCGTGGTGGTCATACATGTCCTCCTCAGACTCCTCCTCCGCTTTGGAGTAGCAGCAGGGTCTGCTGGAGCTCTCAGGATCCACTAGCTCGCTCTTCTCCTTGCCGTGGCGGCCATTAGCACTCTGGCCCTGTGGCTCCCCTTTCTGGCTGTCCCCTGCTGGGCTGTCTTTGGTTAGCTCACTAATGTCATCGATCATCACATAGTTACGGGGAATGCTCTGCTCCAGGTTCGTGTAGAGGGACTCTGACGAGTAGCTGGCTGAAGGGCTTTGTGTGACACTGGCTCTGTCGGCCGGCCGGGCCTCAGGGGCCTTGTACTGGTCATAGCTGCTGGTCACCGTCGTGGTGCTGAAGGCGACTTCGGGAGCCGTAGAAGAGATGGCCACTGTGGGCCCACCAATGATTTCGTAATTGGTGGGGATCTTTTGCTCCAAGTCAGCAAGAGAGGTTTGCCGCGGCTTCTGGTGCAGGGCGTGCACATCTGCCTGGGTTTGGAAGAGCGTGTTTTGAGCTGACGGCCCGGCTGCGGCATTGGGGTAGGTGGTCTGGGTTTGGTAGTGATTGGGCGGCCGGAAACCTTGCTGGCTCTGGACACCCAGGTCCGGCTGGTAGGTGGTACTGGGGGCGAAGCCATGGGCCTGGAAAGTGCTCGGTGCGGCGTAGGCAGGCAGCTGCGCAGCCTGGAAGCCGTCCTGAGAGGTGCTCACTGTGGGGTAGTGGGGTGGCTGCAAGCGTGCCTGCTGAAAGGCAGCAGCGCCCTGTGGGGCGGGTGGCCCTGCCGGGTACTGGTAGGGACCGTAGGCGGACGCAGAGGTGTATGGTGCACCAGCAAAGTCAGTGTACTGGTTTGCTGGCGTGGCGCTTGGCCGTGTCAGCAGGCTCCCGCTGTCATAGCCGGAGAGGCGCAAATTGTTGAGCTCACTGTCAGACATGTAGTCCCTGTTCTCCCCCAGGCACCTCAGGTAGGGGTAGTCCCTCACGTTCCTGTCCTTCAGCAGGGATTCCTTCCGCTGCGTAATTCCCAGCTCCAAGTATTTCAGCTTGGCATCGATCTCTTTCTCCTCCTCATCCAGCTCGGCCTGCTTCTTGCGCAGCTTTGTGGACTCATGCTCCACCAGCTTCAGGTCACGGTCAATGTCCTTGAGCAGGGTGGCCTTGGTGACCTGCACAGCAGGGCCGGCCAGGCCTTTTGGCGCCAGGCTTGACAGGTACATCTGGGGATGAGCCTGGCTGGCCAGGGGCAGGTGAGCCTCCTCAGGTGGTGGGCTGGGCAGCGTGCGCTTCACCTTGCGCGTCAGCGGGCTCGACTGCAAAGAGGCCATCTAGGAAACAAAGCAAAGACACGTTAATCACAGGTGCTGGCAGAGCTTCTCCAAGGCATGTGCACTGCTGGGGAGGGCCAGGCAGCACCCCCTGCTCTCTGGACTGCCTTTCACCCCAGCATGGATTTCACCAAGGGGGATCGGATCCTTGCACCCAAGCCTAGGAGGGCCCTCACTCCAGGAGCAATCCATGGTACATCC
Source organism: Apteryx mantelli (assembly GCF_036417845.1). Taxonomy (NCBI): domain Eukaryota; kingdom Metazoa; phylum Chordata; class Aves; order Apterygiformes; family Apterygidae; genus Apteryx; species Apteryx mantelli. Next base: position 14,599,254 of record NC_089989.1, on the reverse strand, counting down.
GCGCCAGCCAGTCCAAAGACCAGGGAGACTATGCAGGACACCTACAACAGCTTGAGAGTGCTTCCTCCTCAGCAGCTGTCCCCAGCAGAGGCTCCCTGCATGTGGATGTATCCTCCCAGGGACTTTCTGGGGGTTCTTCTGTGTGCCAAGGAGCTCTGCTCACAGCCAGCATCACCTCGTGCTGGCAGGCATCACCCCAGCCCCGAGCCACCCCTTGCCCAGGCTACAAGCCCCAGGGGAGACAGAGCACCCCTGAACCAGCGCAGGAGCATGGAATGCTGTCAACCCCCCCCCAGTGGAGCAGCACCCAGAGGCTGGCAGGGCTGGACCAACTCAGACCAGCAGAGCCATCCCCAAAACGCCGCCTGTCCAGGGGTACCAGGGTACTGTTTCCAGCTGGGGAATGTGGGCTCCCAGTAGGTCACCTTTTCCCCAGGGAATGGCCAGCAATCAGGGCTTTGCCAGCACTGCTGGGGTGCCCCTTCTGTGCACTGTTTTTGCAGAAATGTAGATTCTTTTGCACATGGTCCCTCATGCACCGAGAAAGCCATGTTTATATAAAACCGTAATAAATAGGATGGAAGTAACAGAAAGGGCACTTTCTATGAATAATTACCAGGAGTGGCAGCGATCCAAGTGTCAGGCTGGCCTCATGTGTGCCAGCAGAGAAACACCATTAACTGCTGGAAAAACACTTTCAGTCCTCATGTAGTTTGCAGCAGGGCTTTGAAATTTGGCAGGAGAGTGGCCTCGGGGCTGCTGCTGGCCTTGCAGAAATCCGTTGAGACCAGGCCAAGCTAGAAGCTCTCAGAAGTGCCCATTTCCCAACTGCACTCTGCTCAGGGCAGTTTTCTCCTGAATTGCAGCCAAATTCTCTGCAGAAAAGAGGCCGGGCAGCAGTCAGGTGCCCTCTGGAGCTCTGCTACGCTGGGCCCACTCTGCTGGGCCTGCGAGGCTCCTGGGGACGGGCTGAAAAGCAAGGGCTGCCCAAGCACTCCCCGTGTCGCCCGCCCCTCCGCAGACGGCCATTCAGAGACGCTCAGCACCCAGCCCTTACGCAGCCTGGCTTTCAGAGCACTCTCGGCTTGCTCTCTTCCCCAGCTGCTGGGCATGTCCAGTGCAGAGGTGAGGAGGGACTTCACCAGCTCATGCCTCAGTTTCTCTACCTGCAAAATGGGGCTACTCCCCCCGACGCAGAGGCCTTCTGAGAATTACTCCGTTACTCTTTGCTCAGCAGTTTGCAGTCTAAAATAGCCTCTGCCTTGGTGTGTGAGGGCAAAGAGGGGGGAGGAGTGCGAGTCATTGCCACTGCACACATGCTGTGGGTCCCAGGAGGGAGCAGGCAGAGAAGCTGGAGGACAAAGCCATCAGGTGTGGGGCTTTCTCAAGGTGGCAGTGTCCCAAAGGCTTCCAGCCCTTCCAGTGTTGCTGAGGGTAGATGGAGGAGAGCAGGAGTACCCTGCTGATGCCATTAGGCAGAAGTGGCGGGAGGCCCGTTGGCGATGGAGCTGTGGGCAGCACGGGGATCTCTGACTTGTGCTAGGCTTGCAGACAGACAGTGGGTTCCATCCAGGCAATCCTGATGCATTCTCTGCCCTAAAATACCTGCCAAAGCCTGGACACCTCATAAGGGCCCTTGTACCTGAGATGGGTGACAAGGTAGAAGTGCCTGGCTGGGCTAACACAGCACAGGTGGAAAGCTGAAGCTTTGCATCAGTTTTGCTCTTCAGGATAGGAAAAGGGAACCTGGCTGGGGCAGAGGCCAGGTAAAAGCCCTGGGTCCTATGAAGGAGTTGTCAGCTCCTTTCTGTTCATGGATATGCAGCAAGCTCAAAGGTTTGTACCAACTGGTGGAGCTACAGGGCCTCCTTGTGCGCTTGCACAGGCCTGGAGGAGCATCCTTCTGCCTCCCAGCATCGCAACAAGCTGCATTCCTCCCAACTGCTCAGCTACCAGCAGAAAGATTTCGGGGCACATGTACGTGCACAGAGGCTGTCACTAGCTGCTGCAGGCAGCCAGCCTTTTAAAATATTAATTGCTGGAGCACTAATGAAACTGAAATGTCCTCCGGGGCCTTCTGGAGCCATTCTCCAACAGAAAGGTTATTCCGTCGAGGGACGAGGCTGTGCTGAGAAGTCAGGTCACAGACAGCAGCTGCATGAGGATGTGCAGTTGACTCCTTGCCTGTCTCAGGGCAGTCTCCTGATGCACAGAGGGATGTTTCCATGCACAGGAGGGGGTGCATGACGGCCAGGAAATGACAGCCCACAGCATTGGAGACAATCTGCTTTCTGTGTTGAAAAGATCACCAAAAAGACTCAGCTCAAGTCCAGCCTGCAAATGGGGGAGCACATAGTAGAAGCGCAGCCAAATCCAGCAAGGCAAGACCTTAACATGAACAGAGCAATCTCTGAATGCGGCCACAGGTACATCTGATGCAGTGCCCAGGACTGAGGGCTGCTTTGGTGAGAAATGCAAACCTCTCCTGACTCTTGGCTCAAGCCTCTCCGTGCTCGCCCACGACATGCTGGCACACACACATGACATGATACAGCTGGACCTCAGCAGGGTCCTGCCCATGATGGCAGTCTGAGGCTGAGTAGGGCTCTGGTCTTATCAGTTTTATTCCATTTTAGCTCCCTGGAAGCCTTTTCCAATGGTGCCACCATCCTTCGTCGCAGGCACTGAGAAGCCCAGAGGCAGGCCTTTGCTCCACAGTAGGGGGCCGAATCCCGTGGCTCTTGGGCTCCCAGTGCTGGAGTGTGCTGCGCCTGTGTGTGGGGCTGGCACTGAGCAGGAGACAAATGTGAGCAGACAGGATGAAGGAGACCAAGGCAGCATTGGGGGGGGCTGGGGACCTGTCAGGGCAGTCAGGGCTGCATTGCTCAGTGCTCTAACAGCGGTTGACAGGCAAGTATCGCCCTCCTTCCTCTCTCCCAGCCGCTCCAAACTGCAAGGAAAAGGTGCTCCTTTGATCGCTGCCTGCAAAGCCAGCCATTCTCCTCGGGTCAGGCCCATGACAGACCAGGATGGTGGTGGGGAGCACCAAGCTTGGCAGGCTCAGCTAACCATAGACTTTCAGGTGGCTGAGCCGAGTCGCTGGCAGGGGCAGCAAGCCAGCCCCTCCATCACCCCTGGGAGAAGGGGATTTTGGCCAATGCCAGCAAATGCCTTGGTGACTGAAAGATGGATATTCTCCAGCACCTCCATGAGATCATCCCTTCCTGCTGTTTGCCAGGGATTTCAGTGCCTCTGGCTAGTCTCCGGCTGGCAGATCGAAGTCTCCAAAGCCAGCCTGTCTCCAGTCACCTCTCCGCAGTCCTCCTTTGCTGTCCAATTTGTGGTGTTAAATCCAAAAGCGATGTGGAGGGGCTGCTGGTCAGCTCTCCCTCTCCCAGGCACTGAGGTGCTGGTGGGAAGATCCGGATCCACATGCCCTTCTCCCATAGCTCCTTCACAGTCCCCAGACGGCAGGACATGGGCTACGCCTTCCCAAACTGCTCCCCTGCAACATGGGAACTACTAGGAGAACTTAGGATCAGCACCCTGCCCTTGGCACTCCACTGCAGCTCCAGGCTCTCCTAGTTGCAGGAGACCTGAGGCCAAGGAGCACCACTTTATGGCAGAGATCCCAGGCACCGAATCCGGTGCTGCCCCAGCTGTGCAGAAAACCCTGCCAAGACAAATGCTGGGGCAGAAGGCACACTGGTGCAATCCCTGGTGTCAGGACTGTCTTGCTCACTTTCCCTTTAGGACTGTCCTCAGCTGAAGTTCTTCCCACGCAGCCCAGCAGCACGGGGAGGGGGCAGAAAGCACTATCAGCAGAGCAAATATTGGGGTTGATGGTGCTAATAACTCACAAGCACCTGAGCAAGTTCCCGAGCTCACTTACCTGGCTGCCTGGGAGCAGTGGATGCTGGTACAGGGAGAACCTGTCCTTCCCGGATTCCTCAGATGTTGGGCTGATGGGCTTAGGGTCGGACAAGGATCGCTGCATGGTTTTGATGGGACGTGGCAGAGTCTGCTGGCGCTGAGCAGAATCAGTGGTGAAGTGCTTCTGTGGTGGGACGTGAGCCTTGTTCAGCCTTTCGCTGGTAGCGAAGGAGGACTCGAGGAGGCGGTGTGGGGAGAGGGGAGACACAGGCGAGTAGAGGACCTGTGGAGACCTGGGGGGCTGTCGAGTCACCAGCTGAGAGAGGGAATCAGTGGGCAAATGCGACTGGTACCCAATTTCCAGGGGATCTGGCTTCTTCTTCTCAAATTTGCCTAGGGTCTGCTGCCGGACAGCATGGGGGTCCAGGGGCCCCGTGCTCACCATCTGGATGTTAGTGGAGTAGGGTGTGATGGTAGTCGGCACCGTGAGCTGGGGGACCACAATGCCTGGCTGAGGTTGGGCCTCAGGCTCTGTCTGGCAAGCGAGGCTCTCACCCCGCTGTGTCTTCTCTGGAGCAGAGATGTACTTCACGATCTCCACGCGGGGGTCGTGGGTGGTGATATGGATGGAAGGGGAGACCCTATGAAGCTGGTCGGGCTCCGTCTGCACGGAGCAGTCACTGATGGTCTGAATGCCGACACTGGCTGTGCCGCGGGAGGTGCCATCCTGCTTGCCGTCGGTGCTGGCGTCGGTGTGCCGCGAGGGCCGGGAGCGCCGCCGGCGCACTGGCTGCTCCCACTCCCCGCTGTCCTCCTCGTCCGTCTGCACGCTGCAGTCGGTGCTGCGCCGGGGCCGCCGGCGCCGTGAGAGAAGGTAGCGCTCCTCGCCGTCCTCCTCGTCCGTCTGCACGCTGCTGTCTGTGATCTTCTTCACCACAACCTCCTTTTCATAGGCATCCCGCAGCCGTGGCATAGAGTTTCTCTTCTTCATGCCCCGGCTGGGCTCCCAGGGCTCTTCAGCCTGCAGGGACATGTCTGAGGCAGAGCTGGTGAGCGGTCGCTGGAGGCCGGGGTAACGAGGGCCAGTGGGGCACTCCTGCCCTGCGCCCGGGGCACCCATGAAGGCCTGGCTTGGCGGGGGCCAGAACTGCCCGTTCTGTGCCAGGCTCCTCTGCATCTCGGTAGGTCCCTCGGGCCCTGGGGGTGCCCTGCTGGCAGGCTCGCCAGCGGCAGGGAAGGTGCTTTTCTGCCTCTTCTGCTCCTCCAGCTGTTGCTGCAGTTGGTGCTGCAGCTGCTGGATCTGCTCCAGCTGCAGGCGCTGCTGGGCCAGCTGCTCACGCTGCAGAGCGAGCTGTGCGTGGCGCTCCTCCTGCTGCTGCTGCAGCACTTGGTGCTTAATGGACTGCAGCTCCTGCAGCTCCCGGTGCACCAGGAGCTGCTCCTTCTCCCGGTGCCGCTGCAGCTCCACGCGCTCCCGCTCCAGCTCCTCCTGCAGCCGCAGCTGCCTCAGTTTCTCCAGCTCCACACGCTCCCTCTCCAGCTGCAGCACATGCTCCTGCTGCTTCCGCTGGCGCTCCTCCTCACGCTCCCTCTCCTCCCGACCCGGCCCACCAGGCTGAACTCCCTCTGCCACCTGCTTCGGGGCGGCAGGCGCCAGCGGTGCCAGCTGGCCGCTGTCCTTGGTGGCCGCCATGGGTCCCTCATCGCAGGGAGCAGCCCTGGGTGGCTCTGCTCTCTGTGGCCCTGCTGCAGGGGCAATGGGAGCTTTGGCAGCAGGCCCAGTGCTCATGGCACCTGTGGCTGTGCTGGCTGCGACAGTGCTGACGGGCTTCCCCAAGTACACAGGCGTCTCCATCACCGACGGTGCAGAGACGGCTGGGAAGCGACCAGGAGGTGGGTAGCGATAGAGGCTTTGGGTTGCTAGTGGCATGCGGGGAGTGACTACTGGCACTCTGGTCAGGCTGGCCAGAGGCACTGCCGTGATGCTGCCTGGGGCGTAGGGTCTGTACAGCCCACGAAGCATGGGCCGGAGCACCGAGGCCGGCTGTGTGGTGATGGGCAGTGTCGATGCTATCGGAGTGTTTATGGTTGAATAAATCATGCCATCTGCGGCCCGCACGGTTGCAGTGGAAGGGAATATCTGCCGTACGGCTCCCAAGCGGACATTGGAAATATTGTACTGTGCAAGGTTGCCAAAGGCCTGGCGCGTCTCAGGGAAATTGGGGTTGTACATCACGTTCGGTTTCATGGGTGCAACACCCTGCTGGGCTGCGATACCGCCTCCTCCTGCTGGTCCGGCATTGAGACCATTAGGGCCATACTGTAGGAGCTCAGGGCCATTTGCATGCCTGCCCCCGTACTGGTCCATCGAATTGAGTGCTGCACACATGCGGCTGATCTCACGAGCTGTTGTGGCACTGTAGTGGGCCAGGCTGGACTCCTGGAAATTCGCCAGGTCCCCTCTGGGGGAGTACCGGTAGTCAGAGTAGATGTTAGATGCTGAGCTGTACCTTCTCATTGGGAGTGGGTGGCTCAGCAAATCCGAGGGCTGGCGGAGGTCAGAGAAAGAGCCGTACTGCATTCCGTGGCCCAGGTATCCCCCTTCGGTGAAGCTGATGCTATAGGAATGCTTCATTGTGGTCAAATCCACAGCGGCATCACTGGCAGGGGAGTGGAAGGGCTGATCCCCCTTTGTAGGGTAGTAGTTCATCCCAATTTCGGACAGGTTTGTGTCTGACATGGATGAATAGAGCCTCCCAAACATGCCAGTGGGGTAAAACTTCTGCTCCTCATACAGTGCAGGTGGAGGAGCTGGAGCCGGCTGCTCCCGGTATGGGAATGCCTCTGACAGGTCTGGCTCTTTGCTCCCATAGTAGGGCCCACTGGGTTTCCTGCTCGGCGCCGCATCCCCAGCTTTCTTCTCTGTCATCTTTGAAGACGGGTTGAAAGCTCCAGTGCAGCTGCTGCCAAAGGGGAACTTGTAGACCACATCGCAGCAGGCCACCTGGCTCTCTGACTTCATGCCAGTGAGGTCCAGCACATTGGCTGGAGGCTCTTCTTTGACCACTTTGGTTACTGGGCCAGCTGCTACATCTTCCATCTGCACCATCATCACTTGGGATTTCTTGCCTCCCAGGGCCATGAGAGGGCTCTGGGTTTTCAACTCCACTGGTACCGTGTGGTACAGCTCCGAGCTCTGGTCCTGAGGAAATGACTGGGAGATGCTGCTGATATTAAGCACATTCTGCGCATTACTGGTCTGCATGATGAGCATGTCCTTCTTCACCAGAGGTGCCATTTGGCTGGGCAGATTGTACCTTGCAAACTTTGCCTGCTGAGGAGTAGCAGTTTCGGGTTTCCCAGTAGGTGTGGGAACAGTGGCCCCACTCCCTCTGAAGGCGGCTGTCTGCACACCCTGCTCCACTTGCTTCACTTGCGCCAAGCACACCGGGCTCCCGGCCCCTTGCCCAAAGTCCATCCTGTTCTGGAAAGGGTCTCCGTAGACCACAGGCTGCTTTGGCTGTGAGATGAGCATTGGAGATGCGATGGCGACGCTGGCAGTGCTGGCCGCTGCTATGACGGCGTGGGGCTGCTCTTGGGCATTGAGGTTAATGATTAAGGGCTGGATGGCCGTGGACTGTCTGTTTGGGATTTGGTCCAAAGTGAGGCAATACTTCCTAGTCTCTGTAGCCAAGGAAGTGAGATCCATGCCTTGGTCAGTTATGATGATGGGGGCTGACTTTATAGCAGTCCGTAAGTCTACAGCATTAGTGCTTGGTGCCTTGGGACCTGGCTCTACCCGAGACGTCCCAGGGATAGAGGAGATCCTGCACAAGGAGATGTTTTCTGCAGGGAGCGCTCCCCAGGCATATAGCCCTGCAGCGCTGTCTGCAGCCGAAGCGGCGGGCACTTTCTGGACAGCTGAGGCTTGCTCTTTCACAGGCTGTGCCTTGATGTAAGCGCCTTGCAGCTCCTGCTCAAATGTCTGGCTGTAGCTGTGCATTGTCTGCTGCCGGCTCAGCCTGGTGGGAGATGTGGCAGGGGAAGTGGAGGAGCTGATGCTCACTGGCTTCGTTTGGCTAGATGCATTGGCTGCTAGCGTGATCAGCATGAACGGAGCATCTTGTGAGGACTGCTGCCGAGCGAGACGAGGAGAGCTCGGGTGGTGTGGCGTCTGCGTTCCTTGAGCTACCATGGGGGAAGATGCCGAGATGCCAGTGGTAGTGGGGATGTCATAGGAGACAAGGGGACTTTGTGTTTGGGTGGAAAATTCTGCAGTCGACTTTGTTCCCAGCCCCGGGCCAGAAGGCATCGCTGCTCTTGGGACAGTGTGAACGGGACTCTGAGTAGGAGAAGTAGGAGAGAGTGGGGGGCTTGAGCTTTTGAAGAAAGGGTACATCTTGTGTGGCATGGGCTTGCTGTCACTCACAGCTTGCAGTTTCTCTCTCGCCGTTTGCACACTGATCTCGACAGCACTCTTGCTTCGGCAGATGTCCTCTGTTTGAGAGCTGTAACTTACAGAGCTCTTTGTTGGACCATAACTTCTGGCTGATATGGATGTTGACTCTGTGCCACTCAGAGCTGGAGAGCTGTATATTCGTGGCGCACTTGCTGTGCTGGCAACCACTGTTGTGACTGTGCTGGCACCTTTGCTGTAGGTGTAAGGAGCCTTGGAAACCGGGCTGGGTGCTGCTGTGGTGCTGTGCAGCTTGGCAAGATCTTGTCCCTCTTTTGCAAAATGCTGGGTGACCCGGACATCAGGAATGACCTTGCCTGCGCTGCCTTCAGAGGCTGAAAAGGAGACAGGAGCTGAGAGCTGAGTGGGACTTGTCCCAGGGGTGAGCGGACCACCATTCTGCTTCATCAGGTCAGCATATGCGCTCTCGGCATTGAGGAAGTGTTTCTCTTGATACACTTCTTCTTGCCCTTTCTTTTTTTCTTCCTGTTCTAGAGCCAAGTCAAATGAGGAAGACTGGTGCATTCTGGAAATGTTCTGCGATGTCTGCAGGATTTCCTCGTACACCGCTCCCGGCTTCGAGAGACCACTCTGATAGTCAGGCTGTGAGGGGTGCATGGCACTGCCATCGTACCTGTACTCGTCTACGTACTGGTACTCAAAACTGGTCTGGCCCTCCGTGCCGCGGTATCCTACCTGCTGGTATGCACCACTGTAAGAAACACTCTGCTGGGACTGCTGGACTTGCTGCTTTTGCATCATTTCTGCCTTCCTCATCATCTCCTCGTAGGCTTCTTCGGCACTTTTGAGGGGCTTGCTGGCAGGCTGGCTGGAGCTGCTCTCTGTCTTTTCTGTTGGGGAGTACAGCGACATGAAGGTTGGCAGGTTGTACTCACTGCCAGACTTGTACAGCTTGGAGGCCATGACATCGAAGCTCTCGGTCTCTGAGTCAATCGAGGGCGAGTACTCAGAGCAGGAGGACCGGTGCAACTCCTCCATCTCTGCTGCCTGCCGCAGCTCCTCCGTGGGGGAGGCATCCTCGATGGGAGAGAGGTTGCTGGGGGGAGTTTTGGAGCGCTCCCTCCTCCGCTGGGCCCTCAGCTCCTCCTTGTCACGCTTGGTTTTGCGTGCGGTGCTTCGGATGCGCTGCTGCTCCACCTCCCGCATCTTCTCCTGTTCCCGCAAGAGCTCCTCTTCCTCCCGCAGCTCCTCCTCCTCAGACGAGTCCTCGATGGTGGGCAGCAAAGGGCCATGCGAGCGATGGCGAGCCTTCCTCTGCTGCTTCACCTCCTCCAGCCTCTGCCTGCGACTGGGGCTGCTGTCACTGTCCTCCTCCAGGGAGGATATGGATGTGGGAGAGGTGCCTGAAGTGTAGCTGGGTGTCGTGGCTGGCAGGGTAGAGGTAGAATACTCGCCCCTGGACCGCTCCTCTGGGGAGCCCGTCAGACTCTCCATCTCCAGCTCAGGCTCCCTGTCCAGGGTGGTGTCTGTGTCCTGGCTGATCTCCATGTCTCTGCTGTAGCTGTTTGTACTGTTTAGCTCAATAGTCTTGAAGCGCCTCAGTCCCCCTTGGGCCGTGCTCATGTCGTCACCCTCTGCTGCATCCAGCTCTTTCCTCTCCTCCTTGTACAGGCCGCTGGAGCTGTGTGACAGGCGCCGCTTGGCTGAGGGAGACTCTTTGCCCTTCTCCATGTCAGGCTTCTGTCCAGTTTTGGTGATGCTGTATTTAACGTGACTGTAGTCCTCCTCTTCCTCCTCAAGATTGTCCTCCTCTGCGCTCATTTCCAGGATCTGCCTTCTCATGAACTCCTCGTCTGTCACCTCCGCCTCCCTGCCTTTGGGCCTGCCTGGCACTGGGGAGAAGCCTCCTTCGCTGCTGTCCTCCACATAGTCGTGGCGCAGCTTGCTGCCAAACTCATCTGATGACTCCATGCTCTCCCTCTGGTCCCGCTGGTTCTCCCACTCCAAGGAGTCTTCATCCTCTTCCAGGATGTCTTCCAGTTCTTCGTCAGAATCAAAGGCTTCGGGGGTGATGGAAAGGTACCGTGGCCTCTGCCGCTGCCGCTGCTCTTCCCGTAGCTCGGGGTACCCCTTCCCACGGTCACTGGGCTCCTGGGAGGTGCCCCTGGCCTCCAGGAGGGGCCGCATGCTGCTCTCCAGCTTGGTGAGCTCAGAGGGACTGGGAGGGCTCTGCTCCGCCAGGCCTGTGCCGTTCAGTTTCTCCTCCTCCTGCTGCACCAGGCCCGTGATCTCGCTCTGGGAGCTGGAGATGCCATCAGATGAGTAGCCGGTGTCGCTCAAGCTCTGGGGGCTGCGAGACAGGTCGGGGGGATAAGGCTTGCTTGCTTCCTGCGGGCAAGAGAAACCAAAGCATTAGACCTGCCAAACAGCACCTACTTTGGGACACTTTCAACCGAGGGGACAGCGAGTGCACATGCATGCCTCTATGGTCTTCCAGACACAGAAGGAAGATGTTGCTCAAAGTGGCCAGCATCCCTGCCACAGGGATGCAGACCACTGTCAACACCCCCCCCCCCCCGCTTCCTCTCAGCAAGGCTGGACCCTACATGCTGGGGAAATGCTATTACCCCAACATCCCCCAGGGACCTAAGTCCAGCTGTTACCCCAACATCCCCAAGGGGCCTAAGTCCAGCCACTATTTTGCTCAGCTTCCAGGTGGCTTAGGCCAATTTTGGAGTCACCGCAAGGGACTTGCTGCCATGCAAAGCAGGAGGGAGCCCCAAGTCCCAGGCCAGCAGAGCAAACTGCAAGGACCTGGCCCATCACCCAGGGTTACCCGCTGGAGCATGGCCCCATGCCACTCCCAGCGAAGCAAAAGAAGGGTGCTCAGAGTCCCAGACCTTGTGAGACCCTAAGCCCTCTCACAGGGCAGCGCAAGGAGAGCCCTGGGGAATGCATGGGGTCTGCCACCCCATGACGCACTGTGCCCAGCTGCATGGCCCTGTGGCAGTGTGCTCTTCTGGCAGAGGCCGAGGTGGCAGTGCTTGCAGCCTGCCAGCTCCTGGAACATCGACCTGCTGCCTGCCAGAGGTGTCATTTGACTCTTTCCCGAGCGCCTGGAGTTGATGGGGGCTGGGGGAAGATGACTCCTCACTGGGTCTCAAATAGCATTACATTGCCTTAAACTTGGGAAAATCTGCAAAGTCATAAGCAGGTGAACTGAGCCTGAAGTCTTCTGCTTTCAGCAGTTCCTCCTGGCTCTAACTCTCTGCTGTTTCACAAGGCACTCATCGGATACCTAGTATTTGTAGTATTCCCCTTCAATGTTTTCTTTTAGAGGTTAAATGCTCACAAAGAGAAGCTCAGAGCCCCATTTCTGCTGTGGCCTCTAAGACTAAGCTGCCACACAAATCTGCTTGGTGAGACATGGCACAGTATCAGAGCCAACATTTCTGGCAAACCCAGGCAAAGAGATCTGTGCTGTGTGCCTCCGCCTCCCATGCTGTATGTGCTGGCAGCCTTCCCCGCTCTAAGGATGCCATCTGCTTTGCCCAAGGCCCGTCAACTCCAAAAGTTGCTCCCTGTGCTTCTCAGGGAGGGGGTGCCATGGAAATAGTCACCTTGTGAGTAAATAGAAGGTTTGAAGGCTGCTGGAGGCATCTTTCCCTGGGCTCTGCTCTTTGGGAGTGTGGAAAACCAGCCCTGCTGAGTTATGGGGAATTTGGTTGAATGAGCTCTGTACCTTGAGATGGGTATTGTTTAGCAAGGCATCAGAGATATCACACCCATGGTAATTTGCATATGCTTCCCCCATATTAAGGGAAATGCTTCCAATTTAGCGTGGCAGGGAGATATCCAGGTGTCCAGGCAAATCAGGTACTGGACGAGCATGTAACTACCCAGGAATGTGGCCAAGACAAAACCTTGCTGGCTGACTGGGGACATGCAAGCAGGCTCTGGGTGTTGGCATGCTCAAATATCCGCACATGCTTAATTTTGAATCCAGCCCAGCACAAAGGCTAGATGCCTCCTAGGCCCTACTAATGGCTTTTAAGCAATTTGTATGACCACTGATAAAAGTGCATTACAGATTATGCTAAAAGCAGCTGATGTAAAAACAAATGTTCTCTGGAGTGTAGGAATTGTTTAACACAGTCTAACTGGGCATCTAATGGTATTAGAGAGATTATCAGAGTGGGAAAAGGAGCTACACATTGGATTTATAAATTTGTTTCAGAAACTGAGCTCCATCAGCATTATCTCTGCTTATAATTAATACTAGAAGGTTGTCTAATGATAATATTGATTTTTGACTATCCACTTATTTAGAGATCCACAAGACTCCAAAAGCAGCTGAGCCCTTGCTGAAAATCTTGGGATATTTATGGCTCCAAGCCCTGAACTCAGCAGAGGAGTTCAAGGTGCAGGGCTTTGTGCTTGCTCTTCCACAGGCACAAACCAGCCCCGATCCAGGGCAGGGGGTGCAGAGGTTCCTGTGCTAACTCCCTCCAAACGGGAGACAGAATACAAGCGCTGCCTTGGGCCCCACACCAAAACTGTCGGGGATTATGATCCCTTCTGGATGCTCATCCATACTGCAGGGGACAGTACCCCCGCTTTGGCAGGAGTGCTCATTCACCAGCATAGCCAGACCCGAGCCACAGCCACCTCAGCCCAGGGTAGAGCATGGACTTTCCCCTCCTGGGGACTGTTGCACAGAGGCAGCAGCTCTTGGAAGGAGCAAGCCATCAGGGCTGGAGTGGTCCCTGGCCAGTGGGTACCTCTACTCACAGTTTCTGATGCCTCCGTCCGGTCACACAGTGCTCTCCACCCACATGAGTGCTACCCAATGGACCCGACGGTGGTATTTTGCCAGTAACACAAGCCCTACCTTATTCTCCCCAACCCCCACAAAGCACCAAAAGATCATTTGAGAAATTCCTTTGCTGCTCCACAGAGTGCTGTGCTCATCCCCAGGGCTTGGGAAGGTTTGCAGCAAGCACGGACTCAGTGCTGAACTTTTTAATCCTCAAATAGAACTGTAAGAACCTATAATTAGATTGGATTTGGGAAGGGAACAGTCTTGTTGTCTTGCAAGGTGAGAGGCTGAAGATCTCGACTGCTGTGCATCAGACCCCCAGACAGTCTGGCAAAGCACCAGGAACACCAAGAAGACAGGAAGTTCACTGGCAGCATCCACTGGGGACAGCAGCCTTTTAATGAAATTTAATTTCCATGATTGACAGCCCTGCAAACCAGCCTTAAGAATCAAGGCAGTCCCCAGGATCCTTGTTAGATGCCAGTAAAAATAAACATGCCGGTTTAATTGATGTTACAATTAGGTGAGTGTAGTAGCACTGAGGCAGGACTTGGAGCCGCTCCAAGGAGTGTGTAAAGTGCTGTTGCATCCTGCCCTGAGTGCTACCTGCAGTGCTGGAGACCCCACCAGCAGGGAGACACCCTAGGCGTTATTCAATTTAAGAAGCATCAGCAAACTTCAGCGTGAGGAGCCTTTTCCTCTGAGGGCTGCACTGGCAGTTTGGGTTTGTGGAGCATCCGGTGCTCCCTTCCTGCTGACCATGCAGCTGGCTAGAAGCAATGCTCCCTGGCTGGCAGGGATCTCACCGCACTGCCAGGAAGCACTGGGGTCTCTGTCCAGGGCCCTTGCCTCCAGCCTCAATTGCATCTTGAGCATTTCCCCAAATAGTGTTGAATTTAAAAAAAAAAGGTGGAACAAAGAGCTTGCAAAAGACCCCCTCCTGCAGCATAAGCGAGAAATGTTTTGACTGAAACAATTTTTTCATTTCATGACAAGATTCATCTGCCCTTTATTATTTTAAAACAAGAGGCAAAAGACTATCTGAGCTATTGTATTATGCCCAAATTAACGTCATTGTAATAAAAATAGTAGAAATGTTAGTGTGCTGCTATATAGCATTTGAAATTATTAGCAATTCTGAAACAAAAGTGTTCTGTTTCCTAAAAAGCTTTTTCACAAGACTAACAGATTCAATAAAATGGTTTTTACTCTGATTTGGAATAAACCCCAGGTATCTGAATATTGCCACCTGCATGAAATGGGGGTTCCACATAAGACCAGCTCTGCGCAGGATGTGATACCCTGAAGACGCTTAAGAGACTGCAGTGAGCAGCCAAGCCTGGACTCCTCCTCAAAGCAAGGAGGAGATCCAAATCTTGGCACATTTGGGGCTCTATACTTGTGTCTGAGGATAAGGACAGGGCACTCACCTCCTGCTCCTTCACCCTCTGAGCCTCGGTGGGCGCCCGACTCTCCTTGCTTTCCACCTCTGGTTTTGTTGCCATGCTTTTCCCTTTTGACGTTGCACTTTCAGGAACTTTGGAAGGCTCGGTGGGAAGTTTCGGCAGTGGCTTTTCTTCTGCTGGAGCAGGGGACTTCTTCTCCTGGGCAGTGCTTGGGGTCCTGCTCTGCTCTGGAGCCCTGAGATTCCTCGCGGGCGAAGGGTGCCTGTCGGGGGGAGCTGCCGGCTCTGCCTGCGGTGCGGCGGCCGGCACCGGCACTCTTTGCTGCTGGCCGCTTCCTGACGGTTGGTGTCGTGGGGAGCCCGTTGGCGGTTGCTTTGGGGCAGGCAGTGGCATTGGGGCAGGGTCTCCCAGGCTCCCTTCTAGCAGTCTCTGAGTTTGGCAGTTCAAACACAGCCATTCGTTTTTCTGCAAAACAGAGAAAGGAAACATTAGCCTGAAGTTTGGGAGCTTCGTACAACAGGGCCAAGGGGAATTTCACTTCCTCTGGGGCTCAGAGGAGAAATGATATCCCGCTACAAACCAGGTACATCACTTCTCCACTGGTCAAGCTTTCCACAAGCTTGTCCCCCACCCCAGCAAGGCCAAGAACTTTCGGCAAGGCCGACACTCCCTCTGGCAAGAATTTTTGACAACAGTCAAAAGGGACTTTTGACAACATGCCTTGGCTGCCCTCAAATCTTTGAGAGGTTTCAACTCCTGGAGAAACAGGAACAGGTTTTCCATGCATCAAAGAAAAGGTTTTTCAAAGCAATGCCTCAAGCAGATCTCACCAAAATAAAACCTCATCTCATGCTGCAGGCAACACCTGGGAGGCTGCACATGGACCAGAGTTCCTGGGGCACCCAGTGGGTGGGGTGACTTGGGCAGACCACCTAGGGGAGCAAGGTGTGAACCAAATTTGCTGTGCTTTGAAAATGTGCAAGATTTTTGCATTTTTCTCCCATCTTGACTGAGGATGAAAAGACAAAATTGCCATTTGGAGCAACATGAAAGTCATTTATGTTTTGTTTGTGACCTCTTGTTATTCTCAGGAAGGTTTTATGGTAGACTAGGTTTCTTGCTGACCACACTGAAATACCTTCAACGTTTTTCCAATGGGGTACACGGCACAGCCTAAACGTGCCTTTTGCTGCAGGTTTGCTAAACACCAGGCAAGTGCACACACAAAACTGCCCTCAGCTGGCACCTGCATGGCATGGCACTTGGAAAACCTTCTCCCATTCCCTCAACAAGGGGAGGAGGCTGCTTCTTTCACTTAGGGCTGATTTAGGATTAGCCCAAACATCCTAATTCAGCAAATAAGAAGGGTGGACAGAGGACCAAGGAAGTGGGAGACACACTGCAGCGTGCACAGGCCAAGCAGCAAGCGGCTTCAGCTGAACCCCAGCAGCTCCAGATCCCCCTCACCTGAGCTCTGGCTCATCCTCATGTAAAAGTAGCCAAAAAGGTAGCGTGGAAATGAGGAGACTGCTCCTTCGCAGGCTGCCACACAAGTAACTGTGTATTAAAAGCTATGGATTTGGCGATGGGAAGGAACAATCAATCAGGTGAATTCAGGAAGGAAAGCTGGGGTCTCCTGGTCGGACAAATCCACATGAACAAGTCCTGCCCGGTGTTGACTGCACCGAAAACACTGCCACTCTTGGGGGGTCAAGAAAGTGGATGTCGGAAGAAGAACAGAAAGTAATGCTGCTGTTAAGCTGGTTTCTTTAGCTAATCCCTTCGCCTCTGTAAGCTTTAGTGCATGCAGCTGGCTCGCTGTGTCAGCACAGCCCTCATCTGCTCCGGCTGCTTCCGCTTTCATTTCTGTGGATGCCAGAATGGCTTTGCACCTGCCAGCATGCCCTGCACCAGGCTTCGCAGAGACTCTTCCCTGCTTCGTGTTTTATTAAAGAGGACGATGTGGTATTGTGTTACCTGCTTTTATACCGCCATCTACTCATGCCAATCACCATGGTATCGAAGTGGCTAACATCCCAGCTGATACTGTCACAAGTCCAAGTGACCATGCTTCTGTGCTGGATGCTTAGAAGGCCATAAAAGAATATGCAAGACCCATGTTCCTTCCAGTTCCTCCAAAGTGCTGTTTTCCACATAGCTTCTAATACTTGCAACAAATATCTGTGCCAAACAGAACTGCATTAATACCCCATTCATTCTCAGGAGTGTGGGGGCAGCTCGGACAGCCCAGGAGATCTCCGGCCTGGGGAGAGCCCTGCTGACCACCCTGCCCTGTGCCCTCTGTGTGGTGTGGCTACAGGCTCCCTGTGTCTGACACATTATGGTAATGCTGCTTGCTTCTCCAGGCTCCCATAGCTTCCTCCTTTGCTGGGAGCTCTTGGGGTTGTGCAAGACCATGCTAACGCCAATCCCCTAGAGGTGAAAAGCAGCAGGCTGTGAAGGAGCCCTTCTGGCCCTCAGGCACTGCTGCTCACCTAGGTACAGTACCTGCTGTCTACAGCTCTTCCTCAATTATTTGGGATAAGTCCTACATCCAAAAATAATGTCTCTTATAATACGTGACCTGCCTTGCAGCTCTCAGGTTTGTGAGTGAGGGTTTTCTAAACTAAGCTTCCCACATAAATGATGGAATGAGAGAACTATTACAGGCTCATACCACTAAAGGTTGAGGTAAGGTAATTTGAGGAATTATTTGTACATTTCCTCATTTTCAAGACTTTGATTATTTGCTGAGGTTTAACCTTAGATTTTTCTTTTTGACAACATTCTTTTAGGACACACACATCTGTGTCACCAACCTGAACATCAGCTCAAAGTTTCTCCTGCAGGAGTCTGATGGCTTCTCCTGCCATGGTCTAACAAGTACTATTGTGAGCAGCACTGCCCACTTGGGCAGAAAAGCCCATCTTAGGGATTTTTCAGAAATTCTGGAATCCCACCTAACCTGGGCTCCTGGGCACAGATGCTGGGTGAACAGGATTTGGGCATCCAGGTCTTTACCCCAAGTCTTTCAGGGTTTTGGAAAACAGAACACAAGCTCATCTGGCAGCCTCTGGGCGTTGGTAGGTCCTGGGATCTGGATGGTCTGTGGTCATGCCTTGCCAAAGAAACACCCTCTGAGCACTGAAGCTCCGAGTCTTTAAAAAGGCATCTTTACCAGAGTCAAATTCAGAGCAGGGAGGAAAGATCTTTACTGGATTTGACTGGGGTTGGAGCATTCTGCAGGAATGCACTCTTGGAATAGTGGGAGTAGGAGGGAACAACGCCTTGTGTTCTCCAACGCTATTTGAGAGAATAAATGTCACCCATTTGCCGTCTGCGTAATTCCCCTGGCTCCTGCTTGCTGTGCTGACTGCAAGGGTCCTGGCAAGCTGGCGCAGCCTCAGGGCACGCTGGCAGGCACATCTGGTGCTGAGCTCCCAAAGGCCAGGGACTGTGACCAGGGCAGGTCCTGGGATGTCCACGCTACCCATGATCAGTACTGCAGCTCTGGAAATGCAGTGTCCTACTCCACAGATAGGCAGCAAGTCCCCTAAATCAAAAGAATCAGGGCCTGTTGGCTTTCATGGTATACTTGGATCAGCAAGATGTTTTTCAGCGAACTATTATATGTAAGAAAAGACACATTGCAGAGCTCATCCTTCATCAGGGACATGTTGCTGCCAGGGATGTGATGCCACCGGGTTCCCTTTGAAGGCTGTGGCTTCAGCACCCATTGCTCTGCAGCAGTGTGCTCCTGGTCAGCGCAGCCTGAGGGACCCTGTTGCTGGCCTCAGGGATGCAGTGGGGGACTCGACTCCCACAGGGATTCCCAGCTACCGTCACTCTGCACAGGTCTCTGTTGTGCTTGCTGCACTTCAGATAATGGAGCAATTAACACTGCTGAGGATTGCGACTTTTCGAGAAGATCCATTAGTTCCTGCTGCGCAGTGAAGTTTGTTAGCATGATTATAACCTCCTTCCCATTGCGAAGAATGTGCTCCGTCCCCCAGGAGACTGATGGTATGGCAGGAACCAAGAATAAAAATAACACATCGAAATTGAGAGAGTTACCATGGAGATGCGAGAACTTCAGATGCGGGGACGGACAGCCGGGCACGCAAAAGGCTGCCTTCTTCCCCCTCTGGTTGTGCCAGTCTGTATGCAGCCGCTGGCACGGGTCCTCAGAACACGAGGGACCGGCTGCCCGGGTGCGCCTGAGCGACTGAGTGCAAGCACGTGCAAACGTGTAGAAGTCATAAAGCCACGGGCAGCGATGTGGATGAGCATGCATACACGCATGTGCGCACGGGCTTGTCGCTAAGTTACCCGAACCGCTGGATTGATGCGGCTTTCTCCCAAATCTGAGCAGCAGTGTGTTTTGGAAGAGGATGCCAGAGACTGGGACTTGCTCAGTTCTTTACAGCTGCCAAAGTATTTGCTCAAGCTGGAAAAAACACATTCAACTTCACGTTTAGGGAGGCTTTTCTATGTAAATCAATTCTCAGGAGCATGTTCCCCAACATGCCTCATATCCAAGCAGGCTGTGCTAGCTGGAGCAGAGCCCCTGTTTTCTGGAGAGAGCCAAGGAAGTTTAGGGCAGAACAACTCTATCCAGTCTCAACCCCAGCTTACAGCATGGGAATGCCATGTTAAAAATAAACAAAAAAACAACAAAAAAGCCATAACTTGCCAAAGCACCTTGTTAGTAGAGCACCTTCATCAGCAATATGCCCAGAGGAGTCCCATGTGCATCCTACAGAAAGGAAGGTCTGATGAGAAGGGGAAAACCATGTTGTTCAGGACGTGCTTGGAGCAGTAATGGTATCAACCTCCATGCTAAACAATCAAAATTGTCTCACAGCTGATGTGCAGATGAGGATGTGGAAATATGCATCCCCCCAAGGCATGTTTGGGATCTCAGGGATGCTTTCCCTGATGGTCCAAAAAGATCACAAGAAGCAGCAGCCTCCTGGGATAGGTCTTCTAGGGGAACGGAGGAGCAAGCTGGGGAGAGGGTCTCCAGCTCATGCCAGCTTGAGCACAGCCATCAGAGACAGGCTAAGCTGTTCAATGTTTGCCCCTTTCTCGGACACCCTTGCTGGCAACAGGGAACATGCTGGAGAGGGCATGTTCCACCTAGACGGTAAGACAGGTACATTTCCTTCAAAATCTTATTCTATATGACACCAATCAGAAGTGACAACATCCTGAAGCATGACAGCAATGACAACAGGCACAGGTTGAGCTGCTTGGTCCCAGCGTTGAGTTTCAGGCCATTTCAGGCTAGTAGGCATAGCCAGGAACGGCCAACTTTTTGACTGAGTGGGCATACGTCCTACTGCCTACATACTGGTGTCTCAACTGCAGAGAAGTGCTACAGAAGAGCAACAAATTCACATCAAAAAACACAGTCAGGGAGAAATTACTACCCATCTCAGCAAAATGTGTTAAATAGGGTCTTTCAGGCAGCATGCTGCCGGCTGTCTGCATGCGACTCTGTCACGCTCTCAGAAGATGCTCATGCATCCCCACAGCTGTTCCTACAAAAAACAGCCATTTTCCCCAAGCTCAGGAACATTTGTAGGAAATTCAGGTACTCAGAGCTCTTTGTATTTTTAACCTGAAAAATGGTTTATTTGTTGGAAATGCAAATTGCTTTCAAAGAAGAAACACAGGTACCCTCAGCAGGGCAGAGGTACTAGAAAGGCACCAGGCTGCCGTAAGCAGACTGCTGGTCATGGAACAGCCCAGCCACTCCAGCGTAACGATGGTCCCAGGGATGTCGAGCTCCCGGGGCGCTGGCAATCCCTGGCCTTTCACAGAGGGCAGGGGCAGTACCAGCTCCTCAGCTCAGGTGCTTCCTCTAGCTATGAAATCCTTCCCACCTGCATCTAGTGTCTCCTTGGCATACATTGCCAGGGGAAGTTTTGTGCCCAAAATGCACTTCCTGGAGATGGGGCCTGCTGAAGCAGTCTCTCGTGGTCCTACCGGAAGGACAAACTGCAATGCTGCATATTACAGCTTCACCCTGGTGGCAGCGCAGGACACTTGAGGGTGCCAGTGATGGCAGGGAGAAAAAGTTGTGCCCACTTGCTCAGTTAAACTCATAGGGAAAAACGCAGAGCCAAGATCCAGCCATGGCAACGAGGACTGGAATGGGAGGGATGGGAAGGAAGCCGGCTCCGGCAGAGGACACCTCTGACAGTACTTACTACTGTGGAGGATCTTCCTTTGTCTCCAGTTGTCTTTTCCAGAGGCTCTGATAAAAAGGCTGTGATCAGCGGCAGTCTGACACCTCTCTGGTAGGTGGTCTCCCTTTGCCTGGCAGCCATGGGCGATTATGCCAGGACGAGGTAAATCCCTGGCTTCCCAGCGCAGCAACAGCGAACCCCCCCAACAGGAGCAGTGGTGACTGCCACTCCACACCCAGGAAGTCATGGAGGGACATTTTTCAGCATGATGTGCAACTCCAGGTGCCTCGATTTTGGAGGGTCCGCTTGAGATACCTGAAGAAATGTGCATTTCCAGATGTGCCCCTCAAAAGCTTGAGGAGTAACCTGGAAAGAAGGGGAGACTCCAGATATCTGTCATGAGGTAGGGAAGAAATGATAAGCTGAATATGGTTTTGGGTGGCATGGCAGCCCCCCTCTGGCACCGCAGGTTCATTAGTCACCACGACAAGCAGCAAAGAAGCAGGGAGGGAAGCTAAGAGCCACAAATTCCAGATTCATCTTCAGGAAAGGGCTGAAACTGCAGTGCGACAATACTCGATTACAAGCAAATCGCTTGAGAGAGAACTGGGCTGGGGGTTTGTAGTATGCCAGCTGGCCAGATGGTCTGAGGGCACAACGCTCTTCTGCCAAAGGTGCAAGGAAGCTTTCCACCGACTAGCAGGTCCCCAGGAGCAATTCCCATAGGATGGCTCTCTGTGTGTCTTGGACTGACCTCCTGCACTCCTATCTGCCTTATGAGTAACGGAAATGTTCAGAGATGCTTTCTAGGGAGAGATATGGTACTTCACAAAACATCCTAGAGAAGGAAAACGTCATACTGCTGTTCCAAGGAGCTTGGGCTCAGAGTCTTCTCTGTAAAATCTTAGGAGCTTTTTGTGAAATCTGTATCATTTAAAGAGTGAGACTTTGCACTACAGTGGCTTTCTTCACTTCCAGTTTACTGAGCAACTTGGATCTTGTGCTCCAGCCTCTGCATGGCAAAAGCCAGCAATTTAGTTTTGTGTAATCTCATGATTTCAGGCATGGGGTTTTCAGAACACCCCATAGGCCACAAATCTCCTGCCCACATTGTGAGAAAGGACAACCAAGCAGCATCTGTAAAAAGAGGCCTCTTCAAAACCTAATACATTTGAAGCTCAGTGTCATCATGTAAGAGGTGCATCAAGCAAGTGGCTTTGCACAGGGCTGGCATGGTGAAAGAGCTGCCTTTCACATACCCTAGAGACTGATCCTCAGTCCTTTCTGGTTTTCCAAGGAGAGACAGTCCACACTGCAGGACATGTAGTGAATCTGACATCCAATTCAGCATCAGAAGCTTTCAGCAAGGAAAGGGTAGCACACAGTGGGTTTTCCCAGGAAGGTGATGGCTCCCCATACAGGAACACCAGGCTCTGGTGTTTGGAAGCTGAATGGGAAAAATAAAGTCTAGCAGAAAGACTTCAATTATGTTTCATAAAAATGGAAGGCATATAAAGAAACAAGACTTAGATTTCCTTCCTGGGAAGAAATCAGAGAGAGAAACTTCTCCAAAACCCAGAGCTAGGGACTCGGCTTAAGTAAACAGCTCTTTGCCAGGGAATCAGTGCATCTGGGCTGTATAACTTCCTTCCCCATGTGTCTCAGGAAGAAGTCACAAGCCAGGAGGTTAACCCTAATAAGTAGTTGCTCAGCATGACAGCCCTGACGTGTTTCCAAAGAACTACCACACATCTGTCCCCAAACAGTTCTCTGGTGATCGGTGAAGACAGTTCCTGCAGACAGGAACTTCTGCAGACTGAGCCTATTGGAGTTATACCATTTCTGTACAGATTACATCTCCCTAAGCCATTGCTGTCCAGACCTCCTAGATGCAATGCAACAGAGCAGTCACCACAAAGAAGTATTCATTCAGTAGCTCCACAGGTGAGAGACAGATCTTGTGTGAAGCTGGTGATGGGCTCCCAGTGCTTCTTCCCAATACCCAGGAACATTAAACACAACACAGCTTACCCTGCTCTATCTCCTGCCACAACTGCTGCTCAGAAGAAGGGCATCCCCAGCCCCCAGCAACTCATAGCTCAGGTACTGATTGTCCCACTCCTGTCGTTCCCTCAGATTTAACCTCTAGCTGGAGCTGGTAAAAAGCTGCATGTCTTATTACGTCTGGTATGCCTGTGAAAACCAGGTGTAGAAAGTTATGGACTGAAGTGAAGCAGCTGTTACCACGCAGAACAGTTTATCTTGCCAAGGCCTGAAAGGAAGAGGCATACCTGCAGCATATGAATAGATATTTATCACCAAACTGGGTAATAAACCTGTCCGAGCTTCCTCAGAATAGGCTTTGTATTTCCAAAAGCATCTCTGCAATGTTGTATCAGACTGTATCCACAAGCAAGGGCAGCACAAGTGATAACAGCAGTGTGACTATCAAGATGAAGATTTATAGGGTAGTCCTGACACTTCTGCTCATAGAAAAGCACAGTGAGGATGTTTGGAAGGAGAGGTGTCAGTCCAAAGGTGTCAGTTTGGAGTGTGCTCCAAAGAAGTCCAACTATGAAGGGGCTCTTGGCTGAATACAGTTGCCGCAGCTAAGAGCATGTCTCCATGACTTCGGGAAAGGCCCCAGTGCTAAAGCTATTGCAATTGTCCTGCCAGCCCTGCAAGCTGCATGGGTTATGCCTGGTGTGTCAGGGACCCTCACTGACTTAGGGTCCTTAAGCAGCTGAGGGACGTTTCTCAGCTGAGCCTCCATGCTGTAGCTGAGGATGCAGTGCCCAGTTTGGGAAAGGGAGCTTGCTTAGTGTGAGTTGAGCCCTTTTATTAAGCAGCAGAAAAATGGGGAGAATGACTGAGAGTGTGGCACAAACTTCCTCACAAGCACTGTGGAGGTGCAAAGCTGGAAATCCCAGCACTTTGAAGAGGGTCTGTGTGCACAGGAGAGCAGAGTTCAAGCCAATTCCTTGCAGTGAGCCATCCTGGTTGCTGAGATTTCTTTTCCTAGCTCTGCAGGCATAGCAGACACAGGCATATCTGAACTCAGAGGCTTCCTCCTAGCTTGTACAGATACACGTCCTGTGTTGGCCTCCATGGCCTCCTGCTGCAGTGACTTCCACAAAGTGCCTACAAAAGGCAACAGCACATGTTCTCCTTTCTTCAGGCACTGCCATCCCTGAATGACCCAGTGCTCTGTGCTCCTACGTTTTCACACATAGGAGGGGAGTATCAGGTTGCAGCAGTATCTGCAGCAGTCTTCCTACCTGTTGGAGGGAACACCCCACCCTTTCCTGGCCTTCATCTTACAGGGTTAGCAGCGCTTTTCCTATGCTGTGAACCAGCCAGCAGGACCTCCACTCTTCTCTCAAGTCTCCTCTTAAAATTACTCTTTCCAGGCGTCCCATTTCTCCCTCCACACCTACCCCCATCCTACTCCCTTAACTCACCCATCCCTATTTCTCCCCAAAAGGATGTCAGCAAGAAAAGCAAGGCACAATTTTTGGCATCACCAAGGTCTGAATACACAGTTCCCACTCCACTGCCTCCCCTTCTACCATGCCTGCAAGCTTTTGCACCTAGGAATCTGTTCAAGCTGAAATTCTCCAGGTGGAGGCCTTGAGAAGTAGCAACTATACTTGCACTGCCAACGCAGTGCTCTGGGCTGTGTGTTGTCCACCTCACTATTCCCATTGCCTTGGTGGCTGTGACCCCATGAGCCAGGACCATGCCCGAAGGCAGCAAAGTGCCCTTCTCCTATTCCATCATGTCCATGCAACAGGAGGCAATTCTACAGGCATCAGCGAGATCTCCCCATGCAGTCTCTTCATATGAAAATCATCTCACCTGCCTTTAGAGGTCCAAAGGTAGCCACCTAGTCTAAGCTAGATGTCTCTGTCTTCTCTATAGCCAATGGAGAGTCATCCATCTATCATAGATACTTTCTGGAGATGGGTTGACTTCCCCTCTGGATGTATCTCTCTCTCACTGCAGAGCCCTGAACACTTTTTCTAATTAGGCCACTTTGTCTTAGCAAAAATTCAAGCAACACAGCAAGCAACAACGGAGCTTTGGAGGGCAAAAGCAATCGGAGAGAACCTTGGAAGGAGGTCTTCTCCAGGGCCCAGGCGTGCCCGCACTTGCCTGTCTCTTCTCTCACGCAGTTCTGTGAAACTCCTATTGCACCTTTTCAAAAAGCAGTTAGAAGAGAACGACCATCCAGCTTAAAACTACCTGTACCCTAGTCCACTCCAACAGACTTCAACCCCCAGAAGTTCAGTAACTTCACTGAGAGAGGGATTATGGCTACGTCATAGTTATTTTAAACTCTCTCCTATAACACCCCAGCATCACAGATTCTTTTCATTTCCAGTCTTACAGGTATTTCAGTTTTAAAGGAAATTAAATAACGAAGGCAGATTACTACAATAGCTTAACACTTCTCTGGCTCCATACAGCTTCTATTTTGCTCTGATTTGTTTTCCTTCATACAATAAAGGTTTAATAGCATAATCATAACACTTAAGGATCTTTCTTCTGGGTTATCAGAAAATACTGGGTACACAAGTAACAAAAAATTTCCCAGAGATATTACCCAAAGTACATGCTGTGCAGAAAAGAACAGGACAATCTTGCCTAGTGAAATTCTCAGCAAGAGCTGTCATTTTATGACCTGGAAAAAGCAGCTTGCAATTGGGGCTGTAAGTGGCAGAAAGCCTGCAGGGATAAGGCAGGAGCTCTGTGTTAATAGATCAGAAGCACTTTTCCCCTTTGAATCATGAAAGGGCTATTTTTACCTATGCAGGAATGTCCAGGAATAGGGGGCTTGACATTTGCGTCACTTTTGATGTTTCATCATTTAAAATCTTTTCATTTTTCTGCTAACAGCCAAATGTTCAAAGTCATTCTTCCCATATTCCTCTTTTGTAGATCTGTTGCTTCGGAAAGCTCAGGGCGGCAAACTTATAGAAGAAACAGACTGGGACTGGCCAGCTGTTCCCAAAGGAGCTTTTAACCTTTTTGAAAGGTGGTCTTTCACTGGACTGGTTTGGAAATGAGGCTGCACAGGTGGCTGCAAAGCTAGCTCAGGTGGAGGAGCAGCAGTCTCGTTAGCCCTTTCTCTAGAGGACAACTTTTTGGCTTGGTCGATGCCACCAGTCAGGCATGGGTCAGAGCTGAACAGGCAGGGGCAGATGTTGGCCATCCACCCAGCTCTCACTCCCTAACAGACAGACTCTGTGTCTCTTGGGGCCACAGTACCCATGGGCTTCCACCTAGAATGCGAGGGTCACCAAAAGCTAATGCCCACCTGCATGGCCAGTGGTGGATATGGTACTTGACCTCACATATGATAGAAAGCTTAGAAAAGGGGGCAAACATCATGGTACAAAGGGACAAGATGATGGCACACCCTGAGGGTCAAGCTGTCGCTACAGCCCTCACAAGCCCTGCTTCTCCCAGGCCAAGGTGGCCATTGCCTCTGAGCCTTTCCAGAAGTCAGAGAGCCAGGTGGACTTTGGGACCCAGGGGCGCACTGCAGTGGGAATCAAGGAATTCAGCACTCGCAGCTGGCAGAGGTGTCTCCTTGATCAAGAAAGGAATGTAACTGCACAAGATCTTCATGGCTGCTTCAGGCGTGCAGGGCAAAGGTGCAAAGGCAGCAACCCTGGCAGTCATCTTCTGAGGAGCTGTTCCCAGCGTGGCCAGGTCAGGAGGGAGAGGCATAGCCAGGAACGAGGGTGGAAGTGATGGGGAAAGTGGTGACTCCACCTATGTGATGGCAGTGGAATAACTGGACCAAAACTTGAATATGCCACCCAGGCAAAGGCAACATCCCAATTGTTTGAGCTGACCCCTTGATACTTAGCTTAGCTTCAGTTTTGTTTTGTTATTCTCCTCCGTAGCATCAAAATGCCACAGCCAGAAATGGGACATTGTACAAGGCCTGTTGAGGTCCTTGGTGCCCCTGAGAAATCTCACTGGTTCCTGGCTCTGTGCTTTGCTCACATGCTCATGGTTAAACTGACCTCCAGCTTTTGGGTCAGATCTAGGGATCAATCCATTTTAGCAGGAATTGATGGACTTCTTCCTCTGGGATCATCTTGGCACTGTTCAGGCACTCACTACAAGGGGCTAGGGCACTGGGATGTCCTCCTTCTCTTCTGCTTTTCTCCTGAGGTACATTGTAGCTTTTGAATCTCTACATTTTTGCAAGATGCTGGAGACATTTTGTTGCCAGCAGTGTTTGCCCAATTGGAGTGGACTTTTCCATGGACACTTATGGGCTCACCATCAGATACAGGACTGCCTGTGACGACCTGGGAGGAGGTGCAGCCTTATAGCCTATGCTCCTTGTAAAGCAGAGCAGGGAGCAAACTGGCAGACAACCTTCTTCTGCTGGGATGGGGTGCAAGCAAAGGCGAGCAACGTCCAGTGTACCCCAGGGACAGTCTGCACCGCTGCTCCGCTCCAACTCCCACAATCTGCTCCCTGCAGGAGCCTGCACTTGCTTTTCATAGATACATCTTAAGAATACATTAGGGCTTTGGTGGGGCACAAAAAAAACCCCCCTTTCAGCATAGCAATATTTAATTACTGCTTAATCAAAGAGAAAGCCTAATTAAGGGGCAAGTACAGCCTATTGTATCTTAATGATTGCATTTGTCTTCTTTTATTTCAGCATTCACTCTCATCACTTTGCTTCTGAGCCACTCTCCTCACCACACTCTGCTGTGTAATTATTTCAGACTGCAGAAGAAAATGTAATTGTGTGACACAAATTGAATCCCTTCCTCATGGAAATGTACAGCATTTTATCTTTCTTTCAGGAATCCCATTTTTCTTTGCCAGAGCTCCCCCTCTGATGCAAGCAGCAAGGAGGAGGCACAAGGGAGAAGGGATGGTCGGGCTCTGCCGTGGGAGAGCTCAGCTCAGCTCCTGCCCATCCCTCTTTGCCGCTTCATCAGGCCTGTTCCCAGCTCAGTCATGCAGAAATCAGAGAAGATCAGCCCACCTTGAACAATTCAGCCTACTCTTTACAGGCAGTTAACACACTCCCTGGAGAGGACATCGCCTGCACTTCTGATTTCACACTGCCCAGGCCTTGCTGCTTGAGAAGCTCTCGACAAATGGACAGACCCATCTGCTTTTGCCCTTTCAGGGCAAAATTCAGGGCAGGGACTAATGTGGGCCTGAGGATGGCCAGAGCTGGCGGCCAGAGGAAGCTCGGCTACTGCTGCACACCTGACCCAATCCTCTTGGGCAGACTCACAGGGAAAGTCTGCAGAGGTGGAAGGACAGAGGAGTCTCAAAACCATAAGACTTCCCTTCCCTCCAGGAGCAGAGGAAGCCAAACATGCAAAACCCTGCCCTGCTTGCACAGCATTGGTTTTGGCATCTCTTCCAAAGCTGGGGCATGTGCTAGCGAGTGCAGGGATCCTCCGCCTCCTCTCACATACACAGAAAACTAAGTCTGGCAAGATAGTAAGGCTGCAGAGGGCACAGGGGGCAGGTATAGCTGAGCCACTCCGGCAACACAAGCATCAAAGTCTTGCATAGTCCTAGGCAGAAATACTAATGAGGTTTATTTTCAGGGTTTGGGGGAGGCTGGACTAGGGACCCCACGCTTCCCTGCGTCCCTGAAACCCAGCCCTGTAAGGGAAACCATGACCAATGCAGGAGGCAATGGAGCAGCAGAGAAGAGCTGCTGGCATCACCTTGTCAGGCTGGGGCTTACTGGCCCTCCAAGGCTGGGTGAGTGCTGGACTGATCTTTGCAGCAGGATATCTGATGGCTCTGCAGAGCCTCCTCCACATGTATCTGCTCAAGGCTTTCAGCCAGGACCACTTGTCTGGGGGAAAGCTCCAAGCCCACATGGAGAAGAGGATGGACAGGAGCTGGGGAGGAAGGTCAGTACGCTGAGGGCCCTGAACACCCATCAAAGCAATTAGATTGCAGCCCAGCCTGAGCATCTTCCCTCTGCTTTCTCTTAGCTGTGGCTCCATGGCCATTTCTCTTGGCAGCTGCACCAGTTTCAGCAGCTCCCCCATCACCATCCTGCTTGCTCAGATGTGACAGCTCGACTCTTTATGGGACCACACCGGGAACTGGATAAGGGAATGATCTCTGTTAAAAATAGCCCTGCCAAAAAGATTCTTGAGCTACACTTTGAAATGCCACTTGCCTTTAACAGTAAGCAGAAAGCCTCAAATATAAACAGGAGACAGAAACTCAGGAATGAGAAGGCCACAGATTGAGTTGGATCTTAGCCTTCTGTAGCTGTGAGATGTGCCAGACAACCCCTGGGTGACACCAAAGATGGGATATTTTAAGTTTGTGTCTTATCTTTCTTGCTTTTCTTTTGGAACTGCGTTTCCAATATTGCCATCAAGACAATAACTCTTTGTTCTGCTATGATAAACCCTGTTCTCCCTGCCATCCTGTCTAAGGTGCAACTAGGCTCAGCAGGCACATCGCTTTCACAGAAATGATGAATCCCAGTAAATCACTGGTGCCTTTTGAAGGTCCACTGTAGCCCAGCACATTTTGGAAGATGTGAGGAACTGGGATCCGTTTCTTGCTAAGCTGCAAAAGCTGGTCTGGAGGCTCACAGTGCCATGAGCAGGGGAGAAGACTGCCTGGCAGGCACTGTGAAGCACCTCGCCTCTCTGGCAAGGTGAAGACAGTGGCGGGACTGTCTGCTCCTGTCTCCAGGAAATCCCAGACTGTCACAAACAATCATAATGAGAAACTCTGATTACAGCTGAACAAGCAGTGAAATAGTCAACTATTATAGCTACGGGTTTCTGTCTAGGGGGAAGTTATCACCCTATATGATAGAGCATGAATATAAAGCACAGTACTACCCGCAGGACATGCTCAAGCCTCAGTCTTACTGAGCATGCCTCTGTGCACTGGAGAGCTCTTCCCTTGAAAACCAAGTAACTGACCTTGAAGCCTGCATCTGCTTACTGGAAATAGTATAGCAGTGTTAGCATGACACCCTGCCCGGGCAAACGATCCCTGCTCTCAGAGGGAACTGGCCCAAGCAAAGGGCTGTCCTGACATAGCTTCCTGGCCCCTGCTATCCAGCCTGGCTCCCTCTGCCCCCTGGGAGACCAGGCATGTCGTTGGTGCACCGGGAGCAGCTCTACACGGGGAGGGCGTAAGTGCTGTAAAGCCGTACCCGAGCTTACTGTACAGCAGCTGCCTGGCAGCAGCACGTTCAGGGCTTATCCTCCAAGTGGTACACCAGGCTGGAAGGCAGTTTGCAGTCCTTTCTGTTAGAAGCATGAGATGACACAGCTCTTCAGCCATTTGCCTCCAGGCAGAGGCTCGAAACCCCAGGGCTAACTTCACCAGTTTCCGAAAGCTCCTCCAAGGATACAAACGGCAGAACACATCACTGATCACGCCGCGGAGCACCGCCTCCAAACTCGCTGTGCTACCGAAACCCCGCAGGGAGCCGTGCCCCCTGGTTTGACATGCAGCACTTTAGTCTGAACCTCCATGGAAAATCAATACATACTTACAGCCTCTAATGGAAGAAAACTAATGAACAAATAAATGAACTTTTCCTAGACTTCAAAGAGCTCCCCCCAGCCTTTCTAGGCAGTGTGTCAGCAGCGAACGTTGCACAGAGCAATGTGTACACTGCAAACACAGACTGTGCCAGAGCTACAAGTGTTAAATTTGTCATAGTATCTCTGCACTTGCTGCAGTAAATACCTCCAACAGCAGAAGCTTCAAACTTCCTGGCTCCTCCATGTGCATGAGTGAGCATGAAATTCTCCATGAGGCGTCTCCTGGGAAATGGGGGCCAACCACAGCAGCAGGCGCCCCAGGCAGATCCAGCAGCAGACAGGAGCATCCAGCCACTGCTGTGAAGATGCTTCCAGCAAACCCCTTCCCTCTCTGACCTCTTAGTCCCAGTCTTCAAGAGCACCCTCAAGATCTAGGAACTGACATTCATAACGCTGCTGGATATTAAAAATCACGGGCTCAATAAAGATGCTAGTTTTGAGGCACTGAACATGGTCCTCAGCCAACCACTCCATGCTTACAGGTGATAAATTACCTGCCTCTCTCTCTCTTTTGCTGTCCCTTAGGGTCTGACAGTTTTAGCAGCTCAGTATTTGATCATCCCACAGCACCTCTGCTCCAGAGACACCAACTCTTTTGTCTTTCAAATGGATCAACTTTAGAGCAGCTCTTCTGAACCTATATTTCACTTTGAAATTTGCTGCTTCCATTTCAAACCTGAAGAAGCGTTTATGTACTTGCAAGCTTGCTTACTTGAGGCACAGCAGTACAATAAAAAGTGGTATAATAAAAGAAACCACCACTCCCCCCATCAACTGTGCCTTGACTTTGGTGAAAAACATGTTCCAGGAGATTCATCTCACTGCTGAATCATAATGAAAACTGCTTGCTTTTTGGGACTTTGGGAGAATTTAGGCTCTCAGGCAGAAAGCCATCATGGGACTCCAGAGTCTGGGAACGTTGGGGATGGGGCTGGCTCCTCTGTGGCTTGAAAGCACACTTGGCAAAGGGTTGAACCATGCCCTGTGCAAGAAGGGGCTGAGTGGTAGCAGGAATTTCTCCGTTAACAAAGCCAACAAGATTAAGCCGCCTCTGAGAAAAATGCAAACATTCGATGACCAGATGATCTGCTAACAGCTCTTAAATCCACATAAAGATTAACAAGATCCTACACAGATAATAATAATTAGGAAGTAACTAGTGCTTTACATCTTCAAACTGCAGAATACACATGAACTAATTGTCTTCTCCTCACCAGGGAGGTAAGCAGGTAAGGAGCTTAAGGCAAAGGCTTCAGCCACTTAAGTTCTGTCTGAACTTTTGTGTTTAAAGATGTTGAAAATCTGGCACTTGGGCCTGATCCTCAGAGGTATTTGCAGTCTGTAGAAGCCAGGTACCTAAACACCTTCCAGGACAGGGACACCAGCTTGTTTGACACTAAGGTTTACTGCCCTGCGGTGGCATTTGCAGCACCCCTTTGGTGTATGTTGTGTTGCCATCTCGGAGACACTAAGAGTTTAACCATGAGATGCACAAAGATGAGCACAGCCCGGAAAGCCGGTGCTGCGGCTGATGAAGGCACTCAAGTGGGTCTTCGGTGCGAGGGGAAGACAGAAAGCAAAAAGCAAGGCACAGGCAACACCATTGGGAAGCAGAGCAGTCTCAAGATGAAGAAAGGCATTAATAATAAACAAGAGGGATGAAACCAAAGCGCGTCTGAGATACTGTCTTAAGTTAAGAAGTGGCTGGCACAGTAGGAAGTAATGGAAATCTGCCAGACTTTGTTAGTCAGGGATGCAGAGAAAGCAAAGAAGCAGTGGGAAAAGTGCAGAACACATCCAGATTATCAACTTCTTAAATCCCAAGAGGAATCTACTCATTAATTCTTTGGGATCCCAGCATTTTCCCTCCCAAATCACTGAGATTTTCAGAGGGTTTATAGAAAAAATAAGTTTTCAGAGAGCGCAACAGAACTCCTGTGGTCACTATCATTGCGAACCACGGGGCAGGAAAGAGCACAATACAACCTTGAGCAGCAGAAACAAGCTAAGGAGAAAAAAGTTAGAACCAGGAAATATGGAATTCAGGAGAAGAGGGAAAGAGCACCAGGTGAGGTTGCCTTTCCAGGGCCTCAAGAGCAAGGATACCTTCCCCCAGTTAGCAGGAGGCTGCATCTACCCCGCCGATCTGCAAATCTCCAGGCTGACTGTGGCCATGGCTCACAAACCCTCACTCTGCAGTGGAAAAAAACCATATCCTTCATGAGCACTCCCCAGAGATGGGGAAAGCACTGAACCAGCTCATGTGCTGGAGAGATGCTAAAAGCAGCTGCCATCTCCTGTCAGGCTCAAAGGAAGTGTGCCAGCGTCTGGGAAATCACGGTGCAGGAGCAAAGGTGCCACCACCAGGGTTTCAGGTGCCAGCAGAGATGGCTTGTGCATCCCAGGAACTTGCGCATCCTGGGTGCTTTTTGGCTCTGTTTACGCATCACATCCAACTGGTAAGAACGATCCTGTTTTTCAACTGTGCCCAATGCAAGTGGCATAAGGAAACATATGATAAGGCAACAATTACTGCAGGCACTGCTATGAATGGCTTGTGATTACAATTCTGATTGCTCGATGTGCTTCCCTTTCGGTGCTTTGTGAAGGATTTGTGGCTGCCCCGATGATGGAGTCTGAAAGGGAGGCACTGCTGCTTTGAAAAGAAAAACAGCGTGTGAAAAGCACACCATGGTCCCCTCACACGCAAATAAACACATGGGCCATGGGCACCGCCAGTGCAGGACAACAGATGCGCCGGGGAGCACGCGGTGCTTCAGAGGCCCCTGGGGCTGCTGCCACCCACGTCCCAGCTGCAGACTGAGCGCTGTGGGGGAGAAACTGCTGGGAGCAGGAGCAAGGGGAGGCCCCAAATGCCTTGCCTCGGTCATCTGTTGGATGGGCCAGGTCTCTTCTCTTTAGCCCTGGGGGTCTCATGGCCATGCCTGCTTGCAGGCACCCTTCCCGCTCCCAGACGCGCTTTTGCCACATTCCTCCATGCCTCTGCAGGGTGGCCACCACCGTGTGTCACAGCCAACACTTGGGGGGTTTCTCCTTCCCAAGTCCCTGGGGAGTGGGTCTTCCCTTCCTAATTTTGTAGCCCCCTTGTTAGTGTCCCCTGAGAGTAGGCATGGGATCTATCCCTTGGACAAGAGAGGAAAACATGGGCTCCAAGGCTTTTTTTTTTTTTCGCAGTTTTGCCAGCAGTTGTAACATTTAGAAATGGTCTACACCTTCGCAGCGTTGTTCTGGGAAAACTGTCAGGCCACAGCAAACAACACGATCACAGCAAGAAAGCTGGAGTCAAAAGTCCTGGCCAAAAGCCCCCCACTGCTGTGATACTCCAGGCAGTGTGATCCCAAAAGCAAATTCAGGTTCATTTCAATCACAAGAGCGATCACACAAAGGAGAACAGCTGACAAGACAAGAGGGAAGAGTGGGGGTACGGGAGGAATGAGGAAACTGTGGGGCACACAGGGCTGCATAACTAGGCAAACAAACCATGCTCCTTCATGAAACAACCGTGTCCCAACAAGGGACAGCAGTCTTAAAGGAATTGGGTGGAGCAAGAGATCTACATTTATACTTAAGTTGTATCATGAGCACCCCAAAAAGCCTAACACAGTGCTGACAAAAGGAAATATCAAATGCACGAGAACCGCTGAGGTCACCCAGTGACACACATTAGCCCCTGTTCCCTTTTCTAACCAGCAGCACCAAAGTCCTTCCCTGTCCTCTGGCCCAACAGCTTCTCTTAAAAGCAGAAACTGGGTTCTTGGAAGAGGAAGAAAATGAGTATTTTTCCCAATAACCCCATGTATTGCAGCTAATCAGTCAGAAGAGGCAAGGGGCTAACTTTCATAATTTTCATAATTGCAGGGGCAGTGAAAATAAAGCAAGCTAGACCTGACATATTCCTGGCCTGCAATTCTGGCTGGCACTAGAGAGGAGCCTGAGGCCAAGAGACGAGAGCTAGGAAAATCAAGGCAAGCTTTGCAGAGATGCAATCAGGGGGATGGCAATAGGTGTAGCCCCGTGCCAGCAGTGGGAAGGTGAGGGGAAGCTGCCCGGAGCAGCGTGCTTCAGAGAGCAGGTGTTGCCGCGAACGGGACTCTGGCGTTAAAAGAGCTGATCAGCAGAAAAAGTCAGCAGGAGAGGAAACAATCGCATACGTGAATGGAGAGCGCTTTGGAAACATCAGGGCTGGAACGAAAGCGGGCCAGCACCTGGCAGCAAAACTGCTCTGGCACCAACCAGAAGATAATGTCTCTATTAAAATGATGAAGTGGCTAAGGGCAAGAGGAAGGGAGGGGCGAAGCAAGGCAAGGCCGGTGCAGCTGGGGCAGTTACGGGAGTCAGGACAAGTGCTTCACCCTTAGGGTGAACGGCTGAGGTCAAAAAGCCTTTGGAGCTAATCAGAGCTAATCATGCTTCGGTTTGTTCCTACGCACACGGCAGGAAAAACTTACCTCTCCTGTGCAGGGTGCACTTGTGTGTGGACCGTGCATGTGTGCACAGGCCTGTCTGGCTCTTCTTGCAGAGGGTTTACATTAGCTGGCAAGTGGCCAAAGCAGTGCTAGCCAACCTCTAACGGGTTTTACCCTGCAATTGGTCTAATTTACTAATGGGTAACACATAAAACTGTAATTAACTAAAATAGAAGTCTTCCTGCATAATTTTGGTCAACGTCGTCACTTGGCAAGTTAATTAAACGCTGAATCCCCTAATGGCTGTCGTATTTTAGCAACATATCCAGCAAGTGTTAGCATCACATTTGTGCATGAATCTTCTGTTCAGTGAATTGAAGGTCTGAGAGTCTTGGCCCTAGCCAAAAGCACCGGAGGCAAACGCTAACCGCCTCTCCCGACCCACATGTGCTTAGCTCTGCCAGAGCACGTCAGTGCACCCTGTAGCCTCCCCCATTAATCCGCTCCTGGGACACCCCTGGCCTTCCCTGGTGTAGCTCGTGGCCGTACAGCCCACTGTATCGGTGCTTGTGTCACTCTAGGGCGCTCACCCCAGAGACCCTTGCTGCAAACTCTCCAGCTATTGGTGGTTGCATTGCAGTGGTCTTCATCTCACTGCAAGCTGTCCCTCACAACATCTCTAGGACTTTGTCCAGTTATTTGTGGTTCCGCAGTATTGCTTTACACAATCAAAATGATATGTATTAAAATACTAGGACAAAACCTGTACAAAATAAGATAAGCATCCTGAGGTATAACTATCCTACCAGCCAGATTTCATCTCTCAGAATTAAATGCAGTGAAACTCACAAGAATATTTCATTTATTTGCTGACAAGTACTGTGCAAGGCTCATCACTGTGACAGATGGGTAACTGGAAAATATGGAAAACACTTCTGGTATGTGAATCAAGATCCAAATTAACAGCAAGAACCTCATAAAATCGTTTCTCAAACACTCATTTCAGAACGTCTCACGGCCCTGCTTGCAGGAAAACTTCTTGTTTAGAAAGTGTCCTGGTACCTAGATACCTTCTATCCACCCTCCCACAACAGAGATGGCGATATCTCACTTTATGAACCTCTTTCCCAAGCCCTCAGTACCCTTGCGTTAAGAAAACCACAACTCTGGTCTGAAGCTGAATGGGTTTTAACATAATTTTAAATGAAACAAACTGACTCATGCTTTATCATTAAATGCCAGGACTGTCTCAAATCCATCTTAGGACAATGTCTCCAGTCGCCTTTTGTTTAGGTTAGCAATATTATCCGTGCCTTCTGACCATCTTCGTGCCTTTCCCCACTCGATCCCCCAAACCCCCAAGGTTGGCCCTCTACCTGGTGGTGCTCCCTGGCAGGCACAGAAACAGTCTCTACTGCAGCTAATGGAGCTTCACTGATACTCATCAACTGAAGATTTGGCCCCGAACCCCAGTTTTTTGCAGAAAACATAAGCAAAAGCTGATAATACA
Organism: Apteryx mantelli; assembly: GCF_036417845.1. Classification (NCBI taxonomy): domain Eukaryota; kingdom Metazoa; phylum Chordata; class Aves; order Apterygiformes; family Apterygidae; genus Apteryx; species Apteryx mantelli. The sequence continues at coordinate 14,563,015 of NC_089989.1, read as the reverse complement.
TCCAGAGAGGCCGCATCTGGTGGAGCCTCTGAGTTAGAAGAAAAGGGTCAGCTCAGCATGCTGAAAATTCATCCCAGAAATGCTTGCCTAAATGATCTGGGACTGACAGGCGACAGGGCTCATGGCTAAGCCAACTGCAATTCACTTTCCAGCACCACATACGAAATCCTTTCCTCCAGTCTGGTTCCAACACGCAAGCATCACACTCTTCCTACTCGTACTTGCTCACCGCCTTCTGCCCTCATGTGTGAGCCACTGCTCACATGCCCACAGGTATCTTTAACAACTGCTCCATTACGCTCCTAAAGCATGAAATCAGTTTTCTGGACAGTAATTCCCCAAATTGATCCTTTCCTCCTCTTCCGGAAGAGTGATTGCCACATTTGTGCCTTCCTACACCTTCATTCCCCCTCCTCCTCCCCTGCGACGGGGGCTCTCCTAAGCCACCATCAGTGTCCAAGCTTCAGAGGTTTCCCAAAGATGGAAACGCCCAGGTGTCCCAAGCTGTTTGGCTTGAAGAGCTTTACGGAGCGGCTTTCCATGCAGGCCAGCCTGCTCTGCGCCTGCCTGCAGTGCGCTTGCCACGAGTAAGGACACCCCGACACGTCCCATGGGTCACTGTTTTACAGCCCAGCTCGTCTTGTGAAGACCTAATGAAAAGCCGTCGTGCCTGAAAGCTCGACTGCTTTTTTTCCCCGGCCTTTTCAGCTGATCTAATAAAAGCTGCTATCCCTCCCTAGCAACCTCGCTCCTCCTGTGTCCTCAGATGAACACCAGTGTTAATTCATTTGGCTCCCTGGAAGCTGCTTCCTGAGCACTGGCTAACGCTTTCTTCCCCTTAGTTTCAGTCCATTATCGCAGCTGAATTCTTGTGAACCATTCCAGATAATGTCTCTGCAGTCTGAAGGTACCACATACCTCTGCCAAATCCATCTGATCAGGCTTCTGCATTTTCAGCAGAAGATACTAACTGGACTGATCCATGCCAAACAGACACTTCTTTGTGATGGTCTCAAATGAAGAAAAGGATGAATCTGTCAAACATATATCCTGGTCTAAATCAGAACATTCATAAAAGATATTTTTAACCTTGTGTGTAGCTAGCAAATAGCCAAGGACCTTGTTTTACCTCTGTCTCAGGTCTTATCTCTTCTAAGTGGCTGAAGTGGCAATGAAGCAGTGATGTGATTTGAAATAAAGGTAGGGAAATGCTCCACTTCAGCGTAAACGCCAGACATGAAGGGATGAGCAAACATGGGGAGAAGATGCCCGCCAGACCACCATCCATTGGGAGGATCCATTTACAACAGCCGTGAAGCAAAAGCAGCTTCATTTCGCTATTAACGTTTGCAGCTGTGCTGCTCATTTTAAACATCTTAAATGATTGTGTTTGCATGTACCTTAATCCGTCTGGGGCAGGTGGGGATTTTGCGATAACTGATGCCAAGGTGCAGCCCCCGCCGGCAGCTGTGGTGCCCCAAGACAGGTAATGCGGCTGGCCCAGGGCACCCAGGGCACAGACGCCAAACCGGCTGGGAAGGCCTCTTTGAGGACAAAGGGTCTCCCAGGGACCGTGAACGGCTCAAGGGAAGGTTGAGAAAAGGCCATTATCTAGCTGTCTAATTACCGGCAACACTTTCATCACACAGAGAGGCTGGTACTGATGATTGCTAGCACAGAGATGTGCCTGGCTCTTGAAAAGAGCAATTTCAGTGGTCTTCCCTGTCACCCTGCGAGCCTTCCCGGAGTCTGGCAGCATCACTGCACGCCGAGTTTCAAGGGCCCATCTCTGCTAATTAAGCTGACGAGCCATTTGGCCAGCAGCACGTGGCAGCGAGCACATGGCAGACAGCATCTCCCCTGCCTCAGTTAGCTGAGGTCTTGCAGCCAGACCCTGCCTCCCTACCACCTATTGTATTTCAGCAGCTAAGCCTCCGGACTGCGCAGCAGCTTGGGCAAACGGACGTGCTTTCCATCCGCTCAGACCCCCGCAGCAGCGAGCTGTGCAGCGCTAACTCCCATCTACCTGTTGAGTTGCTTCATGCACCAGAGTAAGGAGCTCAAGGCAAAAAGACGGCAAAAAAGTGCAAGCTGTACCAAAACAGAACAAGCTGTCCTAGGAGCAGAGCTAATGAAGGCTCATTTCCCGTGGGTTTGTGTCTTCCCTCCCCAACTACTTGCATAACTATTGCAGTAAACCATGCGAGGGTATCGAACACCTGCAGAGTACATACCTCCAGCATCTGCGTGCTTTCCCTCGGTGGAGATGCAGATACAGGTCTCTCCGTTTTCATAAAACCTGTAGGAACTTCTTATCTTTGTGCTCTTTATCCATTTCATAAGTTTGGTTGAAACTGGTGGACTGGCTCAAACGTTTTACTTGGGGAACTGATGGAGAGGTGGATGGTGAAATCCCACAGATCTCATAACCAGGACGACGGAGGGAAAGCCACGCTGACCAGTCCAAAGCCAGCCAAGCCCTGGAAAGGCTTGTGAAAAACCAGTGCTTTCAAATGAAAGGGGCCCGGTTTGGCAGGGGATTTTGCCTCCTTCCGGCTTTCTCCGTGGACCCCCAACACGAGGGAAAGGAAGACGTGGCAATACATGCCTTTCCCCCATCCCTGCTGCCCTCGGGCAGGAGGCAGTGGGCCTTTGCCTGGTTCAGCTGGTTTTTAGAATTAGCCTGAAAGGAGGCACGGGGTGAAGATGGCCAGCATATGCCACCAATGCAACTTGGAAATCGAGCTGAAAGGGCTGGCTGCCTCTAAAGGAGCATCTGCACCTGCCTCGCAGCCTGCGAGGTGCCGCCCAGGGTGACCTGCAGCCAGAGAGCAGTCCCCGCGAGTGCAGCTTCCTCTCTGCTCCGGGGAAAACCTGCCCCGCCACGGCAGTGGCCGCTGCCCCATGCTGTTCAACAGACTCCCAGGCTCGAGAGCAGCAAGCAGTCCTAACTCTGAAAGAGGAGGGCTGTGCTGCCGGCACAGGTGCTAACTTCAAAGCACCTAAACACAGAGGATGGCAAAAGCCTTTCCCGGGGGATCTAATCTCCCCTTCCTCCCCAGAGACACCGGAGCAGCTTTGAACTCCTTTCCCTCCGACTCTGCTAGCAGTCAGCGTCAGCTGTGAGTCACAGCACGCGGCACACGCGCAAGACACACAATCCACCGCAGACCCGAATGCCGCGGACGGATGCACTGTTCTCTTGCTGGCTTCGCCAGAAAGCAATTACCAGGTTGTAAGAGGGAAAAAGCGGTTGACTAATACTGCAGAGCACTGATAAACCCCCCCGCAAAGGCAGGGGCATTGGACAACCGTGCTCCTGGAGAAGGACTGCAACTTTTTCTACTGCAGGCTGAACCGCAGCCCACTGCGCAGGCAGCACACCGTGACCGGGGTGCGCGGGAACAGCCAGAGGAGACAGCAGCAGCCTGGCTACCAGTTTTTCCGGGTGTCTTTCCCCAGAAACCATGTCCGCACTTCCGCGTGAGTGCTGGCATGGGGCAGACGGGGGCAACTCTGGCCCTTGGCTGGGGGTGATGCATTCAGTGGTCTCCCCTGCCCTGAGCTCAAGCTGCGACGCCACGTAACCTCAGGGTCTGCAGGATACGTATAACCCACCTGCCGACACGGCAGCGTGTGCCGGGGCACCAGTGCTGGCTGTGATGACATCCGGAGCTGCCAGGGAGGGGAGGCAACTGCCAGCGAAGTAGCTGGTTACTGGCTGTGCCCTGTAGCCGTGTCCCCACTCTGCCTTCCTCCTTCCACAACCTCCCACCCTGACATGGGAAACCCAATTTCTAACCTGTATTTGCTGCCCATGGTGCTGCCACATGCCCTTCGCCCTCAGCGCGTGCACGTGCCCATAGACACCGCTCCCGGGGAGCGAGCGCATGCACACGTGCCGAGCTGCACCCCGTGCTTAGCGTGCAGCATGCGCGCACGGGGCAGCTGTTTGCTGCCCATTCCGAAAGGAGGGAAAATAAAGAGGAAAAAAAATCTAAGCTCCCAAGCACTCCTAAAGAGACGCCCGTGGGTATTTTGGGGTGATGCCAAACGTCTCTGGCATGGACAGCATAGACACAGCCGAGGAGCTTATCATCGAGATGCTCTCTGCAGCGCGGGAGATGCGTGCAGCACTCGCGAGGCCGAGCAGGGAGTCAGAGAGGAGGTGCAGCCCAGCTGGGCGCACGGCTGGCCGGGCGCACGCACACATGCCCGCCCAGCGTGCGTCGGTATGGCCACAGCACAGGGAGCGGTGGCTCACGCGCGGGGCAGAGAGTGCCGGGTGCGCAATGGCTCTGCTCATGCCTTTTTTTTCCCCTTTAATAACGTTGTCAAAATGCCACTCGAGCTAGACGTGGAGCTGCATGCAATCAGGCTGGAAAGCGTCACCAGCCCATGCCAGCCCTGAAGCCCCCTCCCTGTCCTCTGCATTTCTGCCTCCGCTCTCTGGCGGCAGGGCACTGTGGCAGTGCCAGCAGCAGGCATGAGCTGCAGGGACAGTGACAGCAATGCTAGGTAAACAGGGGTGACAGGAGCACAGACACGGAGACAGGGATGCTGGGGACAGCAGAGACAGCTTGCCTAAAACTGAACCTGAACCCAGCGTCGCTCACGCAGAGCATCAACTTGCAGCCAGGACAGTGCTCCACGAATACCTGCAAGCTGCCGTCGTTTGTATTTGCTAACTGCATTTGTGCATTTGCTAAATGCATTTATAAGGGTGCTGCTTCTGAAGTTTATATAGACATACATACACATATATATCCACCATTCAGTCTAATAGATTGCGTTTCTAGAGGCCAACTGGCTGACTGCCGAACACGTCTGCAGGGTGGGGGAGTGAGAAACGCTGGCAAATTCCCACGAGAAGCCACTGTTTATCCTCCCTTCTGCCTGCCGGCAGAATGTCGCATCTAATCTTATCAAGAAGCCCCCAAGTTTGTGCACTTTCCAACACTTACGCAGTGAAATGCAGTTTTCACGCGGGCTTCGGATTATCTGCCCCTGCTCAGCCTCTGTATTTTCAGTTATTTAGATTCCTCAAAACGATTATTCCTATTTGAGAACAAAAAGCACACCAGACTGTTGCAGCCATTTGGAGTTAAGCCCCCAAAATTACATGTACTTTTAAGCTCAAATAACTTGAAACCAGACAAATTGATTATTCTCCTTTTTTTCCTAGTATTCTTTATCTTTAAAAAAAAATCTCTCTAATGCCTTTCTTTCTTCGCTCTTCCTAAGGGTTCGTTCAATTCAGGGTAGGTTCAGGCTCAACAGAAGCATGCCACAGAGGCAGTACTCCAAAAGCCCCGGGCAGGAACCTGTCACGTTGCATTTCCCTACGGACAGCGCCGCAACGGCCCCATTACAGCGCCGAGCCTTTTAATGCTGGCGGGAACGAGGGCTTCGCTGCCTGCTCTGCGGGCGCCCCAGGCAAGCCTGGCTGGCGCGCTCCAAGGAGGGGAGCCGAGGCACAAACATTTACTTTCCCAGCTTGGCCATTCGCTAAATTATCTGAATGCATTCTTGAACACTGCATGAATGCTGTAAAAACTCGCTTTTCAGGGATAGGAGAGACTTACTCTCCTCATGATCTCTAGTGCGAAACATCTGGCTAGAGAGCTTTTTCTTAAGCTTTTCCCAAGCACAGCCTTGCTGGACAAAAGCCCCACATTGCAAGTTTTAGTCTAAGTGCAGAATTTGTCAGGAAGCTCTAGAAAGTGAAGATAGGATGCCCTATTTTCCAGCAGTACTTTTTTGGCCAATGAACAGTGCACTCATGAACATAATAACATAAAACTTCGGGCTCCTTTGACCTTCTGAATAGAAAGGAAAACAAAAAGGAAAACAACCCCCCCCCCCAACGGAGTTTATTCACCTGCCAACTGGTTGACACTAATTGACTTCATTAACATGAACAGGGCAAGCATTAGAGCAAGCGTGGATCCCAGATTAGCCTTGCCGAAAACCACTAAGGTTATTTCAATCCATTGCTAAATACAGCACTCGAGATGCAAGGGAGTGATACATTCCCCAGCACCAGCCTCTTCTTATCTATTCCTGTCTCCACACTCAGGCTGATGGAGCTGATAGTCTCCACTCAGCTCTATTTTAGATACGTGCGATGTATCAGTGGCCTTTGCACCGCAATAACGTGATTAAAAGCAGCACTGGAGAGCACAGGGCAATCTCACTGCCTGGCAATCGTATCTTGCTGGCATGAGCTCTGCTACAGAAGACCCGTTTTCCCTCTCCTGTCTGCTCTGCTCCAGCCCTCTTCTTTCTTTGCAGCGTTTTCAAAACAAGCCGTGTGTTGGGACCTCTTCCCATCAGCAGGAGCGTGGAGGGAGAGGGAAGACGGAAGAAAGCCCATGGGACGGCTGAGCCCTGAGATCGCCCGCAAGGCTGCAGCAGCCAGCTTGCGAAGGGAGAAGGAGAAGTGAGAGGTAACTGTAGCTCTTGGCATCCGTGCCCAGGGCAGCCAGGAGGGGAGGGGAGGACCCTGCTTACCCCTCTCCCAGGGACGGTTGCTTCTGGAGCAGAAGCAACTGCCTTCTCCCTACCACAAGGCTTCTTTAAGCTCCACGCAAAAGAGAACACGGAGCTTGGAATTATTATTCCAAGTGATTCTGCTTGCTGGGAACTGAGGCAACACCAAGGCATGAAGGTGGAAAGGACAGTCCTGTTCCGCAGAGCAGAGCTGATCAGATTGCCAGGGAACGTTATCCCAGATTATGGAAACGAATGATATCTACGCCAATTTTAGATGTGAAGAAGAGAAAACCACAACGTGCAGGTCTCTTGTCCCGGCAAGGATGCCACATAGGACTTCCACAACTCGGTACACTTCTGCCAGGTCTGTGCTGGTGCTCTCAAGCTGCTGCTGGTCCCTTCACCTGAATTTGCTCATCTGCACAGACCCCTGTCTAGCAGTACAGAAGTACCAGCAGCTAAGGAAGAGGGAGGTAACCACGCAGCAGGACACTGTTGCAGGTGAAGTTAGAAACCGTGGCCTTTAAGTCCTGCTTCTTTTCCTGAGAAACAAGATCAAATTCAGGTGGTATCTCTATACTCACAGCTGTACCATGCTGCAAGCTTTGATTCCCTGGATTTGCTGCAATCTCCTGCCTCAGCTCCATTAATTGTCCAAGCCGCGACAGGGTGCCTTTGGGTGCGTGCAGGCTCGGGTCATGCAGCTCCGCTCAGTGCAAGGCGCTGTAGCAAGTGCCGAAAGCCGCATTGCACAGCAGCCAGCTACTGCAGATTGAGTCCTTGGCTGAAAAAGTCAGGATTTTAAGAGTGTTGCATCCTCCACAGTTGTTTACGCTGGTGCAGACCGACTGTAGGCACTGAGCCAAAGCAAGACGGCAGCGGATCAGCTCCACTTTGCCCCAGTGCACGTGGAGCGCGGCCCTGCCTCCAGCCTCTACCGATGAGCCTGCCCAGAGGCACCCTAGGGACTGGTTTGGCATCATCCTTGCGCCCAGCGTGGAAGGAATCAGGGAGCCCAGCTACATCCGGAGCCTCTCCGGGGACTCGCCGGTGCTCAGCCATCCCTCGCAGAGCCCTTTTGTGGCTGCCTGTATGTGCTCGCTCTTGCAGAAACCTCACTGCAGGACGTCCTCTTTCCTTCTTCCCCTTCTCTGTCCCCTTCTGTGCCTCTTTTGTTGACTTACGCCACATTTAGTATGGCTTCACGTTCGTGTTTTTTCCCCAGCGTTCCTCCCATAGTCCAATACTCACAGTGGCAGCCACACTGGATCACAGGGATTGCCAATCTCAGGCCAAACACACCAGTCTACTCTCAGCAAACGCCAGCCAGCTCTTTGAGTTAAAATCCTTCCTTCCCCCACTACTGGCCATAATCAGGATATGCGAGCCACCCTCCCCTGCAGAGCCTGGGCATCCTTGTGGATCCAGACAGTGGGTCAGCAAAATAACATCTGACATGCTAGCAACCTCCCGGCCCTTAAATTCAATATACTGCAGCAGCTAGGACTATTCCAGCTGAAACTCTTTGATGAGTAATAGCAACGTTGCCATTCACTTTCCTTCGAGGAATAACTGTACTCTGGCCAAGTCCAGCTTATTCGACTATAGTATCGGAGGGCAATTTTAGCGAGGGACAAGCCTGGTCAACACATCTATGACTGGGAGAAAGCTGAAAGCCTGTAAAACTTTCCGTGCTCCGCAATTTAATGGTATCACTACTGCTAGCAGCCTCTCTTTCCACAAAAGTGGAGGACTGCAGAAAATCAAAGAGCTTTTTGGTGCACTGACATGTACGCCCAGGGATACATCACTTGCCTGCTCCTCTTTGTCTCCTGAACTGTTCCCCTGTTTTTTTCAGCAAGGGTCTTTCCCAAATTTTACTGCATAGAAACTAGAGCAAAAGCCCATCAACTCTTTAGTTTTATTAGTGGGGGTAGTGTTAGATTCTGTGAATGAACACCCAAGCAAGCACTTGGATTATTTTCTCCATGTTGCTATTTCACTTTTGGGCCCCAAAAATTCCGCTGAGCCTGGGAACAAACTTTCATTGAAATGACAGAATCAAATGCCAAAAAGGGCCATTTTGATAAACTACTTTGATCTTCAGGAAAGGACCCCAAGAATAAGCGCACCCCCTGACTCCTGCATCAAGCTAAAGCATGCACAGCTGAGAAGCTTTCAGCAGAGAGGGCCAAACTCTGTGAGCATCTCAGCATCCAGCACTGATCTGTGCTATGTCCTGACCCCAAAGTCGGTAAGACAACAATTTGGGGTCCTTCTCCCACTGTCACTATAAAAGAAGGACCACCCTGTAGTTTCTTCTAATGATTAATTACCCTCTATAATCATTTTGCACCTTATTCCCAGGGCAAAACTCTCCTGACTTAGTGCTCTAGACCCGAACATCAGGAACACTGTGTTGCCAAATGCCTGCCAGCGCAGGCAGCTGGTTTGCATAATAAATAATTTGCAGGCCCACTGCTTTTGCTAGTGGTACGATTTCTCCCTGATGGTCTGGCATCGCTCACGAACCTGAAGTGAAGCTCTGCTATGCAGCTTGGCTGTGACGTTTTGCAGAGCTGCTTTATGGCACCCACAAAACCAGGCACATGATCCCATGCTCTTAAAACCTGTGAATGAAGCATTCCCTACATCCAGTGACTTAAACCCATGAAATTTTGAACTAATAGACTATTTTATATTTGCCACTGAATTTTTCATGTTTTAGCACTCATGCTTTATATGTTTAAAAACAAAACCGCGCAGAGTTTCGAGGCAGCTTTCTTCTCCATGAAGCAAACCGGCCGGCTTCGGTTCCTTGCTGGAGACAAGTCACCTATTTTTGCGGAGAGGTTTGGGCGGCGATACGGCACCCAGGCATCTTGCCTGTGGGGCGACACGGATGTGGCACGCTCTTCTCTTCAACCACTATCCTGAAGCCCACGCTTCTTTGCACTGCGATGAGCCAAACTCCCCCGGAGCTTGCTTATATTCTCTGCCCCCTACCCCGTTTCCACCAGTTTCCAAAATTAGTACAACTGCTTGGTGACAGGAAGAACCCGTCTGTATTTTCTCAGCTAAAAATCTTTTCAAATCACAAGAATGTTTCCAAGTTAGAGGATTTAAACTGTTTTGCAATCAAGCAAGCATATTTTCAAATGAGCACAATTCCAAGTGCCTATGTGGGCTGTGTGAAGGGGCTTCTAAAAAAGGGTACGCAGCTGTCTAAAATTTTGAAACCGGTGCTTTTGGAGCATATATATAGACATCTCTCCCCACTCAACATATTTCCTTCCAGTTCATTAGGGAAAAAAAAAAAAGAAAAAAAGCAGTAGCATATTCAGGAGAGCACTTTGATGCTTTTGGCTTGTCTAAAAGCCATGGGATAGATTCCCAAGGCTGTGGGTAAGCATCCGTCTCGCTGGAAATGGCCTATTTAACTGCAGTGTCACTGTTATGCCTCTGCAATAACATGTACACTGAACAATAAAAAGAGCTGCGGAAAAAATAACATCTGCGCAAAATGAGTGAAACAGGGCTGCTCTGGGTAAAACGCATGTTTTGGTGCTCCTTCACCCCGCAATTCCAGCGCGAGGCTGCAACATTAACTCCACTCTGGGGCTGAAGCCCAGGAGAGCAAGTAAAGGGCAGGGGAGAGAAGCCCTGGGCAGCCTGTTGCACAGGTCACCTTTCCTCCGTTTGCCTTTTTCATTTGTACGTAGTTCTGCATGGTCTCCATCAGGCTGCAGGACAAGCCAATCAGTCTGAGCAGTTCCCAGAGATGCGGGAGCAGAGCTGAGCTTGCATGGCAGGTAGCACCAAGCAGACACCGAGTCTTGCTGAACGTAGAGAGCGACACAAATGATGGAGCCAAAAAACACTGGCTTTTCCTTGCTTTGAGTCTTGCCAGCGTTGCTCACAGGAGCTCTGAATGCTTTAGGACAACCCTGTGCTGTGGGCTGCACTGGACTCGCACTCCTCTAGGCTAAGAAATGCCCTCAGGGAAGCTCAAAGCTTTGGCCTACAGCGAGTTCCTGTGTCCCCAATGTCTGTTTAAAGGGAAACATATAATTTCCGAGGTTACTTTGAGACGCCCTTTGAGCAAACCCCAACTCTAAGAGACTGAATGAGGTCTCCCTGACACTGCTGCGGAGATAAGGAGGCAGAAACTTTAACTGCGTTAGAAATGGGAAGCAGAGACACCATCTCCCATCTCAGCAGAAGATGGCAGAGATAGGCACAAACAGGTTGGCTTGGAGACCACACAGAGATGAGACTCTCCTTAAGCGGGACACAGAACGTTTTCCTTGCTGTCCCACCCTCCTTTACTGACAACACTTCCTCTGCTGCAGAAAAAATACCCGTGATAAAATTAAACTATTCCTCCCTCCTTCCATATTTGAAAAACAAAATCAACAAAGCTGTTGGGACCAGAACTAGTTTTGGGACCAGACGTGACCACAAGGAACGTCCATCGTCAGGCACACCCAACAAGTTCACGCAGTGATTTCTGCGCCACCTCATCACTTTGGCCTCAGCGCTTTAATTTCGATAAAACACAGCCTCGATTTCACATTTTCACATAACGCAAAGTTACCCATCACTGGGTAGCTGTTCTGATACTCACTCAGCCTCATTGTTATTTCCAATCAGAATGTTTCTTTTATTTTTTCTGGGTATTGGCTATCATTCTGCATTCTTCTGATACATTAACACCTTGACCATTACCAACCATCACTTTCTGCTGTAAACACATGTAGATAAAGCAGCCTCTCACTTTGGATAGACTGAATAGATTGAACATTTTTACAAAGAAGTGGGAGAAATTATGTAAGTTTTGAAAGCAAAAGAGAAATAGGTCAGGACAAAGCACAATGCCAGTGCTGTCTAGGGACTTCTCTAGCACTTCTCTTGCTCCCAGGAGTTTAACTTGGTAATATAAAACTTCCGCAATGGGCATCTGAACATGCTCTTGAGGGAGCAAATGCATGAGCATAGCTCTGCATATTCAAGAAAAGTGAAAATCAAAAAACAAAGTGCCAGAAAAGAGTAAGAAAAATAGGGGATACATGTGAGGAAGTCTCAGATACTGAAAATGGTTTTTTTCCTCCCCACCCATTTCACTGAGCCTTACAATTTCTTTCTTTTTTATCTTCAAGAAAGAACCAAATTAACTACTAGTTCAGTTCCAAGAGACTGAATCCAAATGGATGAAGAATTAAGAAGATTTTCTGTTCCCAATAAAATACTGCCAACAGCATTAAGCAAGGAGAGGGTTTGGTCTGCTTTACAAAGATTAGCTGTGGCTGTCCCAAGGAAGACAAGTTTGCATTTTCCTGTTTTTTTCTAATGTCATGTTTATAAAGCTGACCGGACCACTGACGAAATCGGTGAATTCCCTGCTGGGAAGCAGGGTACCAGAGAGTCTCCCAAAAGTTCCATCTACAACGTGCTCTGCCTTGCAAAGGCTTTTCCAGGGCTGGCAGCTGGTGGTGGCTGTGCTCTGCCAGAAGAGCAGCAAGGGGAGCTGAATGGATCCAAAGGGGGTGACGCGGCTCGTGGCAGTCAACCGGTGGATGAAAAGTTATCATAGTCAGAAACTTAAAAAGCTAAAGGTTGAAGAAATGATAAATGTCAAAATACAAACCCTGACTGATTTGCCAGTACAGAAAATATCCTGTGAAGTCATATGGGATGCAGCTTGGAGTGTCACAGACATGGGATTATGCAAGATCACATTGATGAAGTCTGAAGCCCTCAGCTGGCTGAACAAGCTCCACAGAGACTGAAATACCTTACTGTGACTCCTTTTGGCAATAGAGACACAGAGATGAGCCAAATGAATCTTGTTACGGTGAGTGAACTAAACTTTAAGCAACTGGGCAAGCACCAAAAGCACCCCCACTTCGTAAGCCGTTATGTACCCTTACCCGTTCAGCCATTTGTCCTTTCTCTGGGATGTCTAACAGCAAATACCTGAAGTTTTAGAGTTAAATCAAATAGCAGCACCAGGCCTCTGCAGCCAAGGTGATCTCAGGCTTAATTAGAAGTGGGTAAGGACCTGACCCCGCTTGCTGGAGCTCTTATAGACCAGGCTGTGAAGACCATCCTTTAACCACATAGAAGGGAGAGGGATGTGGCGACTGTCCTCTACCCTGTCCTTACCCTCCATCTGCTTTCACACGCACATAGAGACTAGTTGGTGGCCAGTGCACACACCTTGACGCCCCGACCCCCTTCTCCGAGGGCCCCCACCACTGCACCAGTACCACTGAGGAGGTGCTCTTTGAGAAACCGTATCTCCTCACCAAGCCCCTGAGGTAAAAACCACGACGCAGTTTGGCACCCGGCACTAAAATCCGACAGCCCAGGAGGCAGGAGTCTATTTTTCCCCATCGATAAAGAAGTAATATATTGTTCATTTTTGCTGAAATTGATCTGGTTGTGCATTGTAATTTACTCTGCGATGTAGTACTCCTTAACCAGATTTATCAGCCTGCCAGGCAGGCTTATCTTTAACAGTCCACATTATCAGGATGTATTTCTCAGCCAAGGTTAACAGTAGCAGGGGGACCTCTGAACAATGTCTGCATAATAATAATTCTGCACTAACACCCAGGAGAAATACCATATGTTGGATCTAGTGAGGACCATATCCCCATGGTCACCATCTCAGACTACCATGCATCATACTACCTTTAGCACACTGGCCCAGCAGAAATGCAAAATGTTTCACCTGGTCACACTGCTGTTTCATGCATATGTCATCATGCACATGTCTGATGAAGTAACTACATCTCTTCAGATACCATTTGAGCCTGTATGTGGAAGATTTCAAGTTTACAGCAAAATAATGCTTGCACACAGAAACTGCACAAAACTCTGCAGAAAAGGAATAAAATATTCTTTGTGTTTTTCCAGTATGAAAGAAAAAAAAAATCCAAGAAAAGCTAAGTTTATCAGAAAAGTCTTATTTAATCAAAACCTTGGTTTTTCATTGACAGTAGTGTTGACTAAAATATCCTTCCATCCAAGCTGTAATTTTCTGCATCTGATAAAAGCAGATTCGAGCTGATTGCTCTCTCTTAAACTGCAAAGAGCCACAAATGTCTCAGGCAGCAGCCACTCGCTTGCAAATCAGAAGAAAATAAGCCTCTTCAACAGCTTCTCTTCCAGGACCATGTTCTCCTTTTGTAAAAGGAGTAGCAAGCAGGAGGTCACCTGCAGGCTTCCCCGGCTATTTAGCAGAGGGGTCCAGGTCCCTTGGAGGTATCCCCTGCACGACTTCAAGGATTTCCAGACCGAGTCCCCAGCACTGTCACACAGACACTCAGAGCACGGTTCCCAGGCATCCTGGTGATTGTGGCTGTGTCAGACAACCTGCACCCATTGGTACGCACCTGTCCAACTCAGTGTTGGTGATGCTCCAAAGGCAGCTCCTCAGTAGCACCTATATCAAGAGTAATTTGTGACTCCCACTGATTTTAGCCTTTTTCCTTCCTCTCTCACTTCATTATGTTCTGGTTCTATCTCCACATTCTTATTTAGCCCCTGCCAGGATTTTATCCTGAAATACATGTATTCCTAGAAATCTGGAAGCTTTAATTTCTGTGAGCAAAGTTGTTTGACCCTATTAAATGACTGCTCTTTCAAAAAAGCAGTTCCAAACTGCAAGATTGTGAGTCCTGATTTCAGCAGTAGAAATATTTTAATTAAACAAACTACCTTTACAGAATAAATCAAATAAACTTGAAAAATTAACTCTCATAATCTTCCATGCTTCTGTACAGATCAATAATCTATTAAAGAAAAGGGCTCAGAAACAGTCTAGAAACACAGATTTAGAACAGAGACAGATGAACCATTTTCCTTCCCAAATTACAGACATCAGCATCTTCCACGCCTGTGTCTTGCATGCCCTCGATCATCTTGCCTGCTATCCATGGCAAAAGCTTGAGCAGCACAGTCAGCACGCAACAGGGCTGGAGAGGCCCTAGCACCATTGGAAAGAGCAGCTCCAACCTGCCCGGGTCTAGCTCCCCAGACCATGGCTTGTTGTAGCTAGACTTCAGATTGAAAAATTCAAAATTTTCTGGCCAACTGGAAGTGTAAAGACAAGTCTAACTATTGCTGCTGTCACTCAGCTCCTTTGTCAGAGTAGCCAATGCCTTGACAAGTTCAAGTTACTGCAGCTCCCCACGAGTTCAGCTACTGGTGGCTTCCACAGCTCTTCATTTTTACCTCTTCTCCAACAGAATCAGTGTTACTGTTTTTGCAAATATTAGCAAAAAACCAATCTTCTACTTTATGTTGCACTCCAGTGAAAGCAGCAGATTCTTGTCATGTCCAAACTCTGTGTTAATAGGGTGCACAAACCTGGGGATTTGGGTAGATGGAAGTGAAACAACATTTCCATCACTGGTGGTTTGTACTTGTCCACACAGTCATAGAAGTGAAGCTGAGCTGCTTTACATCACCATCATTTTGGTTAAGTATCTCTAACCATCACCCAGAAATACAGTTCCTTTTGGAACAAAATCTGAAATTCTCCTACATATTTCTCGTTCCTCCATGTCAGGATGCTCTCATAGGTGCTCAGGGCACCTAAGGATGACTCTGCTCCCTGGCCCTGGGATATATGTAGTAGGGCTCTGGCATACCCCACCAGGGATGGTGAATATTGAAGGATGCTGCCAATCTAGTAATCGGGTTTTAGCAGTGAGATGCCACATTTTGTACATATTGAGAGCAAAAGACTAGGAAAGTCCTCTCCAGCCAAGGTCAGCAAAGGAGAAGAATGGCCATTCACCACAATTCCTGGGACCGATAGAGGCACCCTAACTTGGAACCAAGTTACACAGCTTAATAAGCTGCCATCCCACCCACTGCATGACAGCAACCACATACCACACTGCGATAGTGCAAGACAGTGAACAGCCTGGGAGCACATACCGAGGCTGCCATCATACCCCCACTGCCTTGCAGTGATTGGATTGCAGCTCCAACCCAGACAAGTTCCTTAATCCCATCTTGTGCTTTGGCCCTGCTCCTGCTGGGCTGTCCAAGTGAGTCAGCACACTCCGACTTATGCTACTGCAAAGGCGCAAGCACAAACACTGATGCTTGTTGCCTGCCCACCAGCGTTATAGTCGCTTTGCACCCAGGAGGCAGAAACCAGATACTTTCCTGGCGTCAGGGTTGAAGAGGATGGTCAGAGAAAGATTCCTCTGAAGAAGTCTGTGTGCAGAGCCACTGCAGAAAGCCAATCTTTCTGAGAGCAGGTGGAGGGGGGCACTTAAGTCTCCGTTTGGAGGACATGAGGGTCAGACTAAGACACACGCTGTCCTCATGCTGCCGACTGCCCTTGCTGAGCCCCGGTATTAGACCGGCAGAGCTCTCAGTCTCCTCTGTGGGCGATCACCTGTGATCCTTTGCGATGATGCAGCCATCTGGCTACAGTCTCAGCTCTTCTGTGGATCCTAGCAGGGAGTTAGCACAGGCCAGCTTGACCCGAAGGCATTCTCTTTTGGACAAAAGTGACAGTCACTAGTCGTTTTAGACTCCCCCATCCTGCCAGGGGAAGAGTGCCCAGGAGCTGGCCTCCACTGCGACCCTCTTTCCTAGGCTGGTGACTAATGATACCAAGGGCAAAATGAAACCATCAAACAGGATTTCAGAGCTCTGCGGATGGTGGTCAGGGGTCCTCAATCGTGCCAGTGAGGGGGATGGATGAGAGGAGGAGCAGACAGATCTTTCAGGTTAACAACCGGCTGCGCCGCTGGTGTTGGCAACAGGGTTTTGGTTTCTACGACCATGGGACCCTGTTTGAAGATCGACAACTGATGGGGAGAGATGGGGTGCACCTCACTAAGCGGGGCACACGTGTCTGCCAACAAGTTGGTCAACCTGGTAAGGAGGACTTTAAACTAGGAAAGACGGGGGAAGGGGAGAGTTATAGAGACAGGGTAGTCGGCAAAATGTGGCTCAAGTTGGGATGCCTCCAGCGGGTGCATGCAGCCAGGGAAGTGCACATGGGACATGGCTATGGAGGATCCTCTTGTATCCCTCCTGGGAAACCTGCATGCTCGATCACCTCTCTGAAATGCCTGTACACCAATGCACGCAGCACAGGGAATAGACAGGAAGAATTAGAGATCTGTATGCGGTCGCAGGGCCATGATCTCATTGCAGTTACAGAGACATGGTGGGATAGCTCGCATGACTGGAGTGCTGTCATGGATGGCTATGTGCTTTTTAGGAAAGACAGGCCAGGAAGGCGAGGTGGTGGAGTTGCTCTTTATGTGAGAGAGCAACTGGAACGTATCGAGCTCTGCCTAGGGGTAGATGAAGAGTGAGTTGAGCACTTGTGGGCAAGGATTAAAGGGCAGGCTAGCATGGGTGACACTGCTATGGGTGTTTACTACAGCCCACCTGATCAGGAAGAGGAAGTCAATGAGGCCTTCTACAGACAGCTGGAAGTAGCCTCATGATCACAGGCCCTGGTTCTCGTGGGGGACTTCAACCACCCTGATATCTGCTGGAAAGACAACACAGCTAGGCACAAACAGTCCCGAAGGTTCCTGCAGAGCATTGATGATAACTTTTTGACACAGGTGGTGGAGGAGCCAATGAGGAGAGGTGTGCTGCTGGACCTTGTACTAACAAGCAAAGAAGGACTGGTTGGAAATGTGAAGGTTGGGGGCAGCCTTGGCTGCAGTGACCATGAGATGGTGGAGTTCAGGATCCTGCGAGGAAGAAGCAGGGCAATAAGTAGGATCGCAACCCTGGAGTTTAGGAGCGCAAACTTTGGCCTCTTCAGGGACCTACTTGGAGGAATCCCACGTGTTAGGGCCCTAGAAGGAAGGGGGGTTCAAGAGAGCTGGTTAATATTCAAACATCACTTCCTCCAAGCTCAAGATCGGTGCATCCCTATGAGCAAGAAGTCAAGCAAAGGCAGCAGGAGACCTGCATGGATGAGCAAGGAGCTCCTGGCAAAACTCAAACAGAAGAAGGAAGCATACAGAAAGTGGAAAGGGGGACAGGCCACTTGGGAGGAATATAGGAGCGCTGTCAGAGTATGCAGGGATGTGATGAGGAAGGCTACGGCCCATTTGGAATGAAATCTGGCCAGGGATGTCAAGGACAACAAGAAGCGCTTCTTCAAATACCTCAGTAGCAAAAGGAAGAGTAGGGGAAATGTGGGCCTGCTGCTGAATGGGGCGGGTGCCCTGGTGATGAAGGATACAGGGAAGGCAGAGTTACTGAATGCCGCCTTTGCCTCAGTCTTTACTGCTCAGGCCAGCCCTCAGGAATGCCAGACCCTGGAGGAAGGAAGACTTTCCCTTGGTGGAGGAGGAGTGGGTTAGAGATCATTTAAGCAAACTTGACACCCACAAATCCATGGGCCCTGATGGGATGCACCCACGAGTGCTGAGGGAGCTGGCGGACATTATTGCTAAGCCACTCTCCATCATCTTTGAAAGGTCATGGAGAACAGGAGAGGTGCCCGAGGACTGGAAGAAAGCCAATGTCACCCCAGTCTTTAAAAAGGGCAAGAAGGAGGACCCAGGGAACTACAGGCCAGTCAGCCTCACCTGCATCCCTGGAAAGGTGATGGAGCAGCTCATCCTGGAAGCCATCTCCACGCATGTGGAGGAAAAGAAGGTGATCAGGAGTAGTCAGCATGGCTTCACCAAGCGGAAATCATGCCTAACCAATCTGATAGCCTTCTATGATGGAATGACTGGCTGGGTAGATGAGGGGAGAGCAGTGGCTGTTGTCTACCTTGACTTCAGCAAGGCTTTCAACACTGTCTCCCATAACATCCTCATAGGGAAGCTCCGGAAGCGTGGGTTACATGAGTGGACAGGGAGGTGGACTGAGAACTGGCTGAATGGCAGAGCTCAGAGGGTTATGCTCAGGGGCACAGAGTCTACTTGGAGGCCTGTAGCTAGCGGTGTCCCCCAGGGGTCAGGACTGGGTCCAGCCCTGGTCAACTTCTTCATCAGTGACCTGGATGAAAACTGCAAGTTTGCTGACAATACAAAACTGGGAGGAGTGGCTGATACACCAGAGGGCTGTGCTGCCATTCAGAGAGACCTGGACAGGCTGGAGAGTTGGGCAGAGAGGAACCTCATGAAGTTCAACAAAGGCAAGTGCAGGGTCCTGCACCTAGGGAGGAGTAATGCCATGCACGAGTACAGGTTGGGGGTTGACCTGCTGGAAAGCAGCTCTGTGGAGAAGGACCTGGGGGTCCTGGCGGACAACAAGGTAAACATGAGGCAGCAATGTGCCCTTGTGGCCCAGGCGGCCAGTGGTATGCTGGGGTGCATCAGGAAGAGTGTTGCCAGCAGGTGATCCTCCCCCTCTCCTCAGCCCTGGTGAGGCCACATCTGGAGTACTGTGTCCAGTTCTGGGCTCCCCAGTACAAAAGAGATATGGAACTACCGGAGCAAGTCCAGTAAAGGGCTACGAAGATGATTAAGGGACTGGAGCATCTCTCTTATGGGGAAAGGCTGAGAGAGCCAGGCCTGTTTAGCTTGGAGAAGAGAAGGCTGAGAGGATCTTATCAATGTATAAAAATATCTTAAGGAGGGTGTCAAGAGGATGGGGCCAGACTCTTTTCAGTGGTGCCCAGCGACAGGACAAGAGGCAACAGGCACAAACTGAAACACAGACAGTTTCATCTGAATATGAGGAAAAACTCCTTCACCATGAGTGTGACTGAGCACTGGAAGAGGTTGCCCAGAGAGGTTGTGGAGTCTCCTTCTCTGGAGATATTCAAAACCCACTGGACGCGATCCTGTACAATGTGCTCTAGGTGACCCTGCTTGAGCAGGGGGGTTGGAGCAGATGATCTCCAGAGGTCCCTTCCAACCTCAGCCGTTCTGTGATTCTGTGACGTGAGCCGGCCAAGGAGGCAGCAGGGTGCACGTGTCACCTCGCTGCAGCGCCTGCAGCTGCTGCTTACAACAGGATTTAACGCGGTGCTTTCAAAGCTGCTTTCCCTACACATGTAGAGGTCTTAGCATGAGACAGCCTGATCGTACCATTTCATTGTTCACCATCGTTTCCTCATGGCACTCACCACTTCAGCTCCTCTCAAAGACACAGTCCCGTTCCTGCCCTTGCCTCAGCACCAAACCAAGCATCTTGGCAGTGACTGCGGGCTTCAGCGATGTTTTCTGCATCAGGTTGATCCTCCTTTTTTTCCCCCCTCTAAGGCAGTAGACCTAAATTAACTTTATCCCTGTTTAAGTAATCTGGAAACAACCGAAGTATCTCCAGTTATTTCTTCTGATGGAAAGAAGAAACTATCTAGTCTACAGCTAGTCTTACTGCCAGTATGGAGGGAAGGAAAACCAGGCTCTTGGGCCGATGCATAGCCAAGTGCAGCATTTCTATTCTGAGCTCTACAGGTAACTGAGTCTTCTCGTAACTTTGAGGCTAGTGGCATGTTTTGCTGCAGGAAATACAAGGCTGCTTCTGCCACTTTTTGAGTGCATGTGTAGTGAGTGATTTCCAGAACTTGTTCAAGTCTCAGGCACTTTTCCCCATGATAAGGCCAGGTCCTTGAAGGAGGACATGGCACAGAAAGGTTTCCCTACCAATTCCAAGAAATGCAGGTGCTCTTTATCTCTCAAACCCTAATTGCCCAGGAGACACCCAGATCCATGCTAATGACCCCACGAGGGGGGGCCACAAACCTTCACTCAGGTGTCACAGAGCCAGCCTGAATGTCAGCCTGAATCACCACCTTCTCTGTCATCGTCACCATGATGAGACTACCCACCTGGTACTCTGCTCTCAACTCCCTGGAACAGAGCAAAGCAGAGACATGTAGTAGGCTGCATATGATGCGATGATAAAGAAATAAAGCTAAACAGGGAGAAAAATCTCACATTTCTTCCTCAGACAATTCTCCCCAAATTATCTCCTGCCACAGCCTAGCAAATATAACAGCACAAACAGTGGCAATATTAGTTCTGGGAGCATGACCGCTGAGCAGCGCTGCTCAGACCTATTTGCTGCACTGTTTGGGTTTAAACCATTAGAGGTTTCCTCTGCATGCTCTGAAGAGAAGACGCTCACTGTTGGACCCACCTTTTGCTGTCCAGGGGTGCTCCAGCAAGAGACAGCAAGGGCCTTACACGGCTGACCTCTGCACTGTCCTTGCTGATGGGCATCTCCGAGCTCAGGGTGCCGGAGGGGATTGATCAGGGCCTTCCTGAGTAGCCTCTGATCAGGCCCTGTGTGAAAGCAGCATTTCCCTGTGCTCCAGGAGGAGCGCTGATGCAACGACATCACTCGCACAGATGCTCCCAGATGCAAAAGCCACATGTGTCTGGTGGCACAAACCGGCAGCACCGCAGTCTCAGGCCACTCTCGCCAGCAACCTCTTTGCCTCTCTCCTTCCTCCCGGGCTCAACTGTTGAGGAAGGTTTGCCCTGCAATTGCATGTCAAGTGTTTTACCAGGCAGTGTCTCCTCTCTTCTGGTCACAGCCCACACCGCATCAGGCAGAAGCAACAGGGACTGAGCCAGCGAACAAACGCATGGGACAATGTCAGCCAGAAATGGTCTTTTTCAGTCTCAAGCACAAATGAAAGGATGCAGCAAGAATGAAGCTAAGAAGCCAGAAAAAAATGAAATGGTGAAATCCAAATAAAATGACTGCTTTTATATATAT
Source organism: Apteryx mantelli (assembly GCF_036417845.1). Classification (NCBI taxonomy): domain Eukaryota; kingdom Metazoa; phylum Chordata; class Aves; order Apterygiformes; family Apterygidae; genus Apteryx; species Apteryx mantelli. The sequence continues at coordinate 14,541,832 of NC_089989.1, read as the reverse complement.
ATTTTTTAAATCACATGAATATTTGCCCAGTTTAACAGGCACCTATCAAGGCCTTTACTTCCCCAAATGCTCTTTTTTCCAAAGAAAGACACATGCATGTAGAACCTCATGGTTCCCTGAAGCCACAGGAGGAACCACATCACCTGAATTCTTTAAGTAATTTTATAAACTTCACTTCAAAAGCAGTTTGGTACACCAGAAGCCTGCCACTCTGAAGACTGGGAACTCTTATCAGACTTCCAGCTTAAAGAAAAACTTAAAAAAATACTGCCCACCTCTAATACACCCTTCTTTTCCCATGTACTATTTGCTCTTAGCAAACAGATGACTGTTGGTCATACTTAACAGTTTCAAGTAAATCAGGAAATTATATAAAGATGGGAATTTCACAGTTACTTTGTGAACACCGAGTCCTTTCAGTGTACGGCATGTGTTAATTCCAAGGGTGGCACTTTGCTGACAGCAAAGGTAGCAGAATCTGCTTGTATCACAGCCCACTTGCCCAAGCCTTTGAAAGCAAAGAAACACTGGACTCACCACATCTCGTAGCTGCTGTGAGGTGATCTACTGGCTCCAGGGTTTGTAGACAGCCTCGGCTAGGACAGGACTGGATGGAGGCATGGAAGCGAGACACGCTGGAGAGAAGCTCATGCAGTGTCTGCCCAACCACAGGCACTGCTGGGACCTCAGTGCCACGGTGCGTGCTACCCTCTGCCATCACGCAACACTGCCACACGGGGCTCTGTCCCTCCCACGCTGGACCCCAAAGCTACCAAGGCCATAGGCAAGAAGCATAGCACAGGTCCTATCCTCATACCCCCATTCGCACTATCAAGGGTCATTCCCAATCCAATGCTTAATTTCTTTGCCAGACTGGGTCTTCTCTAAGAATATTTGTTCTCCAAGTCAACCAAAATCCCTTCAAATCAATGCTTCTCTGCTTTCAACAGGCTTGGGATCAGGTGTTCTTTGTGCTCCAAATGTACAATTAAAAATACCCTAACCAAAAAAAAAAAAAAAGGTCACAAAAGCTACAGAGGCTCAGATATGTTGCATATTAAAGACCTCCTCTCTAAGGAAAAGGAAGAAAGCATTTAAAATCTGAAATGATGCCCAGAGGCAAAAGAATTTAAAGCTAAAGAAGATAACAAATCTCATGCCTGTTTACAGCCATTTTCACAGCTTTGTCATATCCCATATGAAATCGCTACAGAAGATGGCTGTGTGCGAATGCTGCAGCACTGCGCTCCCTCACGTTGCCGCAGGCTCGAGTCCCCCGGCTGCCGCAGCGCCCTCGTAGTCCTAGCCTGGACCCTTTGCACAGCCATCTTGAGCAGATAGGTGTGTCTCCGTTTCCCCAAGCTCTCAAAGCAGCAACAAGTTTGGATTTCTTGGCTTGCTGTGGGGCTTTCTCCTGCTGTTCCCCTCCCCATCTGATCACTACTTTATATAGTTTTTAATAACATTACTCTTTCCTTGATTTTGTACTAGACTTTCTGGTTGCACACTCCATAAATACAACCAGTGTTACAGATCAGAGATTGGCTGCTAATTATCATCCCATTCATAACACAAATAGCAGCAGAAATCTAGTTATGGCAAGGGAAAATGCAAAGCATTCAAAGATACCATCTGAAGATCCCAAAGCAGATCTATAAAGAGAAACAGAATAGTCCTCTTATGGCTCACAAAGATGTCCAAGTTTCTCCAAAATCCCTCCTCTCACTTTCAGTGTTTTGTTATGCTCTTTGCTTCAAGTAACTCAGGTCAATGAGTTCTGCAGGCTACCTGTGCAAAACATCATGCCTTTTCTCCCACTTTTAACTTCATTGACTTCCTTCTTGATGTCGTGAGAAACATAAAAGCTAATGCATGACCTAACTCTTCCATACCACATCTACTGAGCACCGAGTGACACCCATCACGTCCCAGGTATTTAATGGGTACAAAGCGGCTCTCAGAAAATCTCCCTCCCAAAAGTTTCATTCTGCCAAGGAAGAGGGTGGGTGGTGCTGCTCATTCCTGTGTCCATTGCCCTACAGTCACTCCTCCTCCACGAGGAGGACACAGGAGCAAGAAAGTGCATCAAGGGAAGAGGGAGGCAAGAAGGACCAAGCTTTCCTCTGCTCATTTTGCACCGTCTTGAAGTTTCCCAAGGTGGGGGTCATTTCACTTCAACATTTCAAGTTTGAGCAGTTAGTTTGGGCAAGGCTGCAGGCGCAAGATCAGCTTCCCCAGTGTGGGGAGGCAAGATCCTTATAAGGAACCTCCGGTGGTACCACTCTCCATTGGTGTTGAAGGATGCCTTTCCACTGGCTTCACATAGGTGCTAAACCTGGGGACAACTAAAATTAGAGGAGACAAATCCTACGCATAGCAACTCTGTAGAAGGAGCAGCTTCCGCTAGCCCATGCCAGCAGATGACGGTCATTAAACGCCAGCAACAGCACGCTGAATCAGGGTTCACGGAGCCTGGGAAGGGCCTGCGTCATGACTTCCTGAGCTCAGCACACCTAGCTGAGACAACACACGTACTTATTTTCGTCCTCAGAACAGATGGCAGTGGGAAGATAGCAATGTGAAGGAAAAGCAGAAGTTTTCTGAAATAAGCCTCACTCTGTTGGAGGTTTTTGGTGTATTTTCATGGTAGCCAGAATGACCTCTGAGGCAGCTTATGGTTTACTTCCTGGCAGTGCAGTGGGAACAGCTTACTGAGAGACTCCTGGAAACTGCACAGTCACAGCAAGGCAAGATGTGGGGGAAGTTTGTCCCGGTTTTCAAATACTGTGTCGCAGGCACAGCTGGCGTTTGCTCAGCACAGCCTCAATAAGGCACAAACAGAAGAAACAAAATAATCCTCACTAAATGGAGGTAGGCCCCATACAGATGACTTTAGCCATTACCAGATGGTACCCTGGCCAACGGACAACGAAGTGAAGCTCTACCATGCTCTGATGCTGTTGTCAAACCACATGATGCGGTTTCCGCAACGTGACAGCAAGAGATGGCACAGCCGCATGCTTGCGGAGAGCTCATATGAGTTAGCAGCAGACTAACTCAGCCTCTCGTATCAAGCTTTTTATAAGGACTGTCGTTATCACAGAGCACAGCTCTTCTTAAGGCTGAAAAACCCAGCTCTCCAAGTCTATTATTATCATAATTATAGTTTTTATGATAATTATTCTGCCCCAGGGGCAGGATTTGGCAATCACCCTTGTCAAACTCCATGAGGTTCGTGTCAGCCCGTTTCTCCAGCCTGTTGAGGGCCCTCTGAAGAGCAGTCTTGCCCTCCAGCAGATCAACCACATCCCAAAAAGCCGTTACCTTGCACCCTCTGCAAGCCGACTTGCAGAGGGTATGCTCCTTCCCACCCACTGACGGAGGTGTTAAGCAGTAGCAGCCCCAGTACCAATGCCTGAGAAGACCCAGTTAGACTTCGAACCACCGCTCTTTGAGCCCAGTGGTCTGGCCAGTTTTTCACCCACCTTGCAGACTCCCCATTCAGCCTGCGTCTCTCCAGTTGAGCTACAAGGATGGTAGGAGAGAGTGGGCTGAAAGCTTTCCTAAAGTCCTAGATGATGACAGCCCCTCAGGGAAGAGCCAGCTGACCCCCTGCCAACATCACACCCAGCACCGTCTGTGAGCCCGCATATATCCACCCTTGGTGCTTATTTTCTTGAGTCACATCAGCAAGGACAGAAAAGAGCGGATACAATAAATATTCTAACAGCACAGCTCAGATGGGTAAACAGCAGCAGCTGCTCCTTTAAAACTGCTTCTCTTCCAAACACACTGGAAAATTGTTTAAGTTGCAAAGTATTATCTGGGGTTTTGGAAACAGGTTCTTAATTAGCTGAAACTATTTGCTTTGTTAGTGAATTGTTTCCAGAAGCACCTAAACAGCTTTTAATATCAATTCTAGCAATACACCCTCAGAAATTAATAAACATTTCTTTTGTGTTCTTATTAGAGCACCTGGTTACACCTCTCCCCACTGCAGAAGCTAGATTTCCCAGCAGCATATAACCCCTGGTCGGATGGGATAAGGGAGGTCTCCAACCCAACCTCCTCCTCTCAGCAGGGTCAGCACCGAATTTGCACCAGGTTCCTCAAGGTTTTGGGGCTGGGTTGGTTTTGTCCAGCCAGCTCTGGTAACACTGCACTGGAGAGTCCCCATCACTCAAGGCTCTATTCAAATACTTGACCATCCATATGTTTTTTTCCTTATGCCCAGCTGGAATCTCCCCTCTTCCAGTTTGTGACCACTGTCCCGTCCTCCCTCCACTTGCCTCTGCCAAACTGGTGAGCGTGTGTTTGGCCACCAGCAGCTCTGATCCCCAGCTAGATGCCAGTGAAAGGTGGGCATCCAGCACCCAGTCATTGCAGAATAGTTAAGTCCTGCTACATGAAGAAATTAAGGAGTTTTTTTAAAATAAGTTTTTTTAATTTCCTTTCGCTTTTCAAGAGGCTCCTCTAGAAACTTCAGGAGCATTTAAATTCCCTGATGCTTCTGGTCTTTTTTTCCCTCTTTGCTGCAGAAGCCAGTGGCCTGTTTGGATACATATGTGCACAATGATCTTTGCAAGCAGCTTGAAAAGCTGCTATTTTCTTGGGCACTGAAGTGCGAGGCACACCGAAATCGCACTGCACAGCATCCACAAGGCTTTCAAGCTGGCTTATTTCTTCCTCCGAGTTTTGTGTCAAGGCCAAGGGGGACATTTTGCTCTCAGATCTCCACAGTAGCTTTTCAGCGTTCGCCTGCTTTGGGAATTTCACACAAGTCAAGAGAGCAGGGGTGAGAATTAAGATCATTTTCTCCCCTGTGCTTGCTGACTAATTGCAGCTCCCCAGCAACAGAAAGTAGTTTACACAGGAAGAGCATCTGTATTTGAGTATGATGGCATAAAAGGAGGCAACTTCTGGTCAGATCAGGGGTTAAAAGAACAACCAAGTTTCTGAGCCACAGTCTATCTACCCAAAAGTAGGACTTTTTGACACAGACAGAAGGTGATGGCATTCCCTTTAATGGGCTATTTGCTTATAATTGCTAATTTTGCATACTTTCTAGATCTCACTTCCTTAGGTGTCATCTCAACCAACACATTTAGAACGTCTTAACAAAGTACAAAAATAATAAACTGTTTAGCACATCCCTTTTTGAGGCTGCTAGCAAATTAACTCCAGATCACACAATGTGAAGCAGTCTCCTGATCTGACCAGTCAAACTGCAGGTATGGTTTCCCCTCCTTGAATATTCATCTCTTTTGCCACAACTCTCATCCAGTTTCTTCTGCTTCCAGCCTGGCTGGGACAGTGTTTAAAATCTGTGGGTTTTAAATGAATCTTTGAAATATCTTTGTGTTGCTAGTGTACTAGGTGGAGCAACGCAAGAGGAAAAGCAGCTGACAGCTGGGGAGGGAGGTTAACCCAGTTTAAACAAGATAAGAAAAGCATGTTGGCAGCCTGAAAGAGACAGTTCGAAAGCTCACAAACTCTGATGTCTTGCGTGCTGTCAAAAGCTTCGGAATTCACTTGGCCCATGTAATCAGACACAGCCGACCCATCCCAAATTGCCTTTGTTCATTGAAACAGCTAGTCAGAAGCACTTCGGCTGTATCACTGTTCACACTAAGCAGGAAATGGTTTTTTTTTGAAAGGAATACAAACCACGCTGAGCCTTTAGGAAAGCGGGAACTACAACCACTGTAACCTCAAAGCGCGTTTCTCCATGGACAAAGTCCAGCTCTTGTTGACAGGGTCTCTGGCCCGCCTGTGGCTGTCGGCCTGGCATTTTGAGCTGGCAGCGTCCAGCCAAGCGAGAATCGCTCTCCCGTGCTGCTAAACCCGATATCAGACATAACTTCCACTGGAGGGCGAGCATGCGTCCTTCCCAGAGGATTTGCTCCGCTAGCTGCGGACGCACACAACCCGGGGTATGCCTGCTGCAAAGCTGCCTGAAGGACTCTCCTGCTTTACGCTGGATGCACCCGAGTTTTCTTGCACCAGCAGATGCAGAAAGGCACCCAGAAGACTTACAAACTAAGGGAGCAGAAGTAGTATCCAAACTCTCATTTTAAGTCAATGGAGGCTGGTATCTCCCTGCCTTACACATTTTTCCAAAGGGATTTTTTTTGCATCTGTAAGCACAGTCCGATTTTTCTCAGTTTGCCCCCACGTTTCCAGGCCACCGTTGCATGGAGCCATTGTTCCCTCCACACGGAGGAGGGCCATGAAAACGGCCACCTCCCCACCTGGGAGCAGCTCCCAGACACCCAAATAATTCAGTGGATGCGCAGCGTGGCGCTGCACAGAGCTAGATTCAGGAGCGATTCCTGAGGGCAGAGCTGCTTGCCAGGCAGAGCTGCTGCCATTTCAAAACATGGGGCACTGCAAGGTGTAACAGCATCCCAAAGCTCCACAAGCAGCAAGGGAGGACCATTAACCCACAGTTGCAGCCCAATAGCAAATAAAAAGCAGCTAGATCCTGACACGTGGCTTTTGCTTTGACCAACTTCACTTTGTTTCAGCGTATATTGGTCTATATTCTTCTGACTGGTAATTGCTTAAGGAGATTTCACTCCATTGGACCTTCACAGAGTTTGAAATCAGCTTATTCCATTTCACTGCACAGCCAAACTCAGGGTGTTGGCTCAGTTATACAATGTTCCCTTGTGAATCTCCATTCAGTATCGAGTGGACTGAGCAAGAGTCTCTGCTTCTCCTTCCTGGCACATCTCACTAGAAAGTATTTGGTTTCTCCTTTTTTGTCTTTTTAGCCGATTTCCAGGCCCCAAGATGTCAGTTTGTATCAGCCTGCAGTGTCCTTTCACCAGGTCTTGTTGCAGTGCCTCACCTTCCTCCCAAAGGTGCATAGCCTTGCAAAGGCTAAAGAGTTTGTTTGCACAAGGAAGCTATTCCTACCCCTTGGCTACAAAAGCCATGGGCTCAGCTGTCGTCTCTCTCTTACAACCTGAGTACCTACCAAACTTCGGCCATAGATAAAATGGCACCTTGGAAAGGGCCCAGCCACCAATGGAAAGTCCATGCCAAAAAGCAAATTGAACTCTGACAGAGCAGGACACAAAAATTGGGAAAACCCAGGGGTTTTACTCCCCTAAAGCTCAGTCCAAGAACACAGCAAAACACGCATAACTGCACAGCAAGTAGCTACATCATTTCCAGCAGCTCCTCGATTTCACCGTGGAAGTGGGTTGTGCACACTGTGAACAGAACAAACCCTGGAAATGGTCTGCCTTGAGCAGATACACGTGAGGATGGCATAGGATGATGACAAATACTATAATTTGCCCTGCATCCATAGAAATGGATGACATTTATCAGTTACAGTCAGATTTAGCTGAGTTCAAGAGAAAAGCATAACAGCATAAAACCAAGGGACTCCAGGAGAATAATTCTGGCAAGTTACTGAGTGACTTCATGGATAGTCTGGATATGACAAAGCTTTGAATCTGCTATTTCGCCACCGAACAGACCATGACATGTCAAATGCTGAAGGGTGACATTATCAATGCCCTGCTCAACAGGAATTATTTCCAATTACATAACCAAACATTGCCTATATTCCACTTACAGTCACTGTGTTGCGCTAGGAGATGATCAGACTAGAAAACAGGCAGTTTCCAGACCCACGCTCCCCACTGTCAGTTAGAAACAGGCAGATGTCCACGTTGCCCACCTACTGGCTTGCACTCCAGCTCTTGTTGGAGAGAACAAACTGCCTTTACAGGAAGTGGGAAAGGGATTGCTTGAACCCCACCTGTAACCAGAGCAGACACTGAGGCGCGTGGCATGGAAAGCGTTCTCGTGTGCGGCTAATCGCAACCGCAAGGATGTAGCCTGTAGCTCCCATTCAGCTTTCTCACCATTTCTACCCCTGCACAGGTGCTGGTGGGTTCACTGCTGCAACGCTTAACCCGATCCCATCCAGAGGATAAAGCTAAAGAGAATGGGCCCCCAAAATATCTATATTATACTGTAAATATACATATATATAAATATGTATACACACACACTATGCTCTACAGGCAATTCAGCATCAGGGTCAAACCAAGGACTGCAAAGTTCAAATTAGCAATCTGTCCAGCAGCATTGGGGGAAGCATGATGCAGTATGATGCACATCTACTCACAGAGACTCATACTTTTCCCAAATGCCATTTCCTCAGGGAGTAGCCTCACATTTGATGGAGTGTTCCTGCAGCCTGCACTTTGAGGAATGCATTTATTCCCTTTCTAACCATTGACTATGTGATCAGTTCCCTCTCCAGCTGTACACATTCCACGTTATCTTCATTTATTTCTGGTTTCAAGCCAGAGCATATGCAGGGAGTGAGAACACAAAGGAAAAGAGGAAGCCTGCAGGGACACACATCTGCACTTGGGAACATGGGATGTGCCTGTTAACCCGGGAGGAGCCCAACGGGATCACACAAAATGCATAAAGCTTGCCCTGGAAGTGCAGCTGCTGTTCTCACTGCCCCTCCTCTGCATCCAGTTACTTCTCCTAAGCTGAGCAGAGGAGAGCGCCTGGGCCAGCCCCTCCTCACGCCTCCTTCCCTGCTGTGGATCCACCAGGCGGACAATCTCAGCGTCTACAAGGGCTTTTGCAGACATAAGCAATTTCCCTCTGTGCTCAGCCCATCTCTCAGCAGGTTTTTCTCTGCTCAGATGCTACTGTGTACGCTGCATGCCCGATTCTTGCATACTCAGGATGAGCGACATGCCCAGGGAGCACCAGAAGGACTGCGCACGAAGCCCTTTGCCCCAAGATCACAGTATACTTTTCATCAATATTTTGGAGTGGGTCAGACCATGCAGTCTTACAAATAACCTGTAGCAAAGGCCAAGGTGAGAGGGGAGATGCCTTCACATCAGAAAGAGAAATGAGATGGCAGCCTGGGAAATGTCAGGCACAGCTCTCCAACCTTTTGTGCACACCTCATCTCATCTCCTTGTGACGGTCCTACCGGGACACGTGCTGAACTGGATCCCCTGCTACGCTGCCTAAAATGCCTCTTCTCCTAGGCAAGAGGCGCCACGGACTACAAGCCTGTAGCTGAAAATTGCTCCTTATGAGCAGTTCCTTGTCCAGGTGGGAAACGGTGCTGCACAGAGGAGTTATTGCTCTGCCCTGACCCCTCCATACTCAGCCCAATCCATCTGGTTTCTGCAGTGGCACTTCCAAGTGACTTAATTTTGTGCCTCGGTGCTCTGGCCTTTAATAGGGAAAATGGGAAAGAGAGTGAAAATACCCAGCAGCTCCCAACACCCATGAGCATCTCCTGTTTCAAGGCCAGTAAGGGAAATACCCCAGGCTCCTTTACCATTTATGCTAAAAGGCAACCCCACGGCACAGGGCCGTGACGCCCACTGGGACAGAGGGAGGAAGGAAGGAAGGAAGGAGCTGGGGACTCTCCCAGCATGAAACACAGGCACTGATTTGTCAAGCAAAGTCTACCAAGCACCTCCACACATAACAGCCCAAGTACTTAAACAAATCCTTTCATCCTGCTGACTGGAGTAGAAGCTGGATAAAAATCAAAGATGAAAGAGGAGTGCAACTGTTGCAGGATCAAGCAAAAGAGTTTATGTTAATACCTCTGCTTATAATTACAATGACTTTTATTAATAAATATGCCTCCTTGCTAATCCCTCCTAAATTTCTGATTAATTGAAAGGAGCCGTTTTATAGCATCATGTACAGAACAAGAATATGGAATCATCAGGCTTGCTAAGCAATCCAATATCACCACCAAGGAAACTGCAATATAGCTTTCAGTCTTCCAAACAGAGTGGCTAATGGTACTCACATTTTCCCACATTTAGGATTTTTATTTTAAAACAAAGCTTTCTGTTTCAGCTTGAATAGCAGGTGCAGCGAGATCATGTTCTTCACTGAAGAAGTTCACTAAAAGTTGAGAAACCAACTGGGAGTTGGAAAAAAAAAAAAAAAAGCAGGAACATTTCTTTCCCTCTTCTGATCTATAAATAAGGAGTGCGTGGAAGAAGACAAACCTACAAATTCCAGGAGCCTGGAAGCCACAATGGCAGGTCCACAAAAGCTTTTAAGCAGTTAAAGATGCAGGTGAGCATCTAGGGGGTTTTTAAAGGTTTGGTACCTAACCCCTCTGCAAGCCGGGATAAGAATCCAGATGTCTCTTCCCAAGGATGTGCCTCTTTCACCAGGCTACAGTCGCATCCTTTCTTACTTATTCTCTTCCCATTCTCATCAATATTGCACTCCTGCCTGCCCTGCAGGAATGTCCCCACTCAGCTTTAGCAGAGACAGGGAGCATCTCTGTCCCTGTATAGCCTCTCGCCTGCTTAGGGCACTCTCCCACAAGGGAACTGAGGAGGTTGAACCTTTCTGGCTGAGCGGTAATGCAAGGCAGGCTGCGTGCATCCCAGATATAGATAACACTATGTCCTGCTGCCCACCCACATGTGAATGGAAGTGGCTCTGGCATCTGTGCTTTGTGCAGACCTCAATATGGGGTGCACAGACGCACGTGTGAACGCGTGTTCAATGCCTTGGTTTGGAGCTGCTCAGCACAGCTGAAATGGATCCGGCCAGGGCCAGCTGCAGAGCACCAGCCCCTCGATGGGTTTTTAGATGACCAACTCAAAAGCAGCAAATCACAGATCATGCTTGGAGTGAAATTCAGGTGCATTGATTCCCTTATGCATTCGGGCTTTAATGGTTGTTCCAAACAGTAAGAATGAATTTTCTCTAGGAAAGCATAAAATAAGTATGAAGAAATAAAATATATTTAAAAGATCTTGACGATTTCAATTTTGACAGTGGGAGAGAACAGAATTTAGACAGCATCTAACACTGTCGACATGTAGCATATTTGGCCTATGATAGCGTCTCAAATTTTGTCAGCCACCAGCCTGGCTGCTTCAGGGTGCCACACAGACACCTGGCTTCTGCTAGGATTACATAACTCCAGAAATCATATGGTCTCCTTAAAACATTTCTATTGCAGTAAGTGGCAAATGTTGACAAAAAGCGCTCATCCAAACATTTCCACCCAATCCCTGACCTGTATGTCTCAAAAATTATTCAAAAACTAGCAAGGTAAACAGGCCCTTCTCCCTCTGGGATTCAGCTCCCCACTTGCTAAGGAAGGCTTGCAACCCTTCCTGCAACAAGAGAGGCGAGGATGGATAAAATTCAAAATGCTGTGAGACGCTCAGAAGCTATGATAATAGGTGCACCAAAAGAGAAAGAAAATCAGCCCAGCTAATACAAGAATCAAACTTCATTCCAAATCTCCATGCAAAAACCAGAACAGGCTCAAACCCCTGGTGCACCTCAAGAAGTGCTTGCTTTAATTTTCTATTTAGCTTTCGTGTTTCTTTTTGCTTCGGGGAGGTGGCTTCTCCAGCGAGCAGAGGCCAGGAAGGGCTGCGATACAGGCAAGGACGTGCTCTGGCTGCCGAGAAGCCCTGCCGGGACAGCCAGCGGCCAAAGTTCCCCAGCAGAAGCTCCTGAGGCCGTGCACGAGCACCCCGTCACAGCCCTGCCAATTCCTCAAAACATTTTCCCCCTGCCAAATCGCCCCCCTCTTGCAGGCTGACTCGCAGCCAGCTGACTCACAGCCAGCTCCCTACCTTTCCAGATGCCAGCGTAAAGGCATGGGAATTAAGAACTTAATTTAAGTTCACGCCTTACCCATGCCGCTGGTTGGAAACGCGGCTCGCGCTGCCAAGCCAGGCACTCACTGTCACGGCTCCGTGAAGCAGAGCAGCAACGGAGGCACATGCGGGCTGAAGCCCTTCAGTAGCCTCCGACTAGCAGACAAGGCAGCCAGAGAGGCCACCGGAGCAACCTGCTGGGAAAGGCCTCGGAAGAATGCACTAACCCCCTGGATCTGCCATGGGGGTCTGCCTGCGTGAGCCCATTGGCCACGCCAACCAGCCAAGCCTGGAGTCGTTGCCCTCATCCCACGGCTCCCTTGGGCACAGCTGAGGACGAGGAGGAGGAAGAAGCCAGCCACTTGATGCACCCCTCCAGTCCATTTAGCTCTCCGATTTTTAACATTGCAAGTTTTGTTTTTTGTTTTTTTTTGGTTTTTTTTAAATAAATAGCTAGAGTGCCACTGCTCGCGCTGCTTGATCCTCCTTCCCATCTGCCGTGCCCCATTGGCAGCGAGATGGTCACTGTCTGCAGAGCACATTGCAGGAAAGTCCTGTCAAGTCTTGGATACTGCGATAGCAGAGATCAAAACGTAGGCAGCCCTGGAGAGGTCCACACTAAACCCAAGTTCCTCCAAGAAATATTAATTATAAAAGGACTTCTGGGCCCCGGAGGCGCTGGAGCCCAGGCAGCCTGGTTCCCAGCGGGTCTGTGGCTCAGCTAGGACAGGGCAGGGCATGCAGGCTGTCACTCCAAGGGAAGCGCTTTCCATACCGGGGCAAGCGCGGGGCTTGCCGGCACCCTGCAAGCTCACCTAGCAGCTTTCCTGAGCAGAGTGGGTTCCGTGGCTATTTCCTTATTATTAGGGAACAAGAGGAATTGTTTGCTCTTAGCAAAGGACGCTCTACACTCTCAAGGTATCCATGCTAACTCAAGGCTTTCTTTCCATTCTGGGAAAGATGATGTTTTACTGTAGACCAGTTTACACTGCGTCACAGGAAGATCATGCCCAAATTGCAGTAGGAGGTATAATCACAGCATATGTAGGTGTATCTGCACTCCTGCGTGTTCGCTTATAACTGTGCTAATAATGGGATTTTTTTTGTATAGATTCTTTCTACCTTCCCAGCTGCATTTCGTTCAACAGTCAACTTGTTTCTTAAAATTGGATATTATAGTCCTTAGACTATGTGGATCACTCTAGCAACCACTGACAACATGTGTCAGGAGAAAATAGGGTATCCCTATACATCTCAAGGACTGATGAACTACACAGTACATGAATAGTTATAAAAAATAGGGCTTAAACCTTGCGGTGGTTTAGTTGTAGAAACCATAAAACTGTCTTTCAGGTCCTGCTGGCCCCTTCTCCAATAGCTGGACAAAGATGTAACTATAGTTCACCCAGGCAATGGATAAAATTTGAGCAGCTTGGCTTGCTTCAGTAGCACTGTATCAGCATGCCTTTGGTGCCACGAGGCTGCACTGCGTGAATGGGCTCGCTGTGCCCTCCAAGAGGCACCAGGTAGTGCTATGAGCTCTCCAGAGCTACACTGGCAAGACTGATGGACAAATACAGTGTCCTCTCTTTCCTACCACCGCCATCCACATATAGCCTGTGCTTCGCTCCAGGCAAGCGCAGCCAGCTGCCCTGCTCACTACGCACTGCATTCAGGTCATCTCACAGCATCTTTAAGTAGCAACAGATATGATGTGGGAAGGATGAGGGAACCGATGCAAGAGCCTAGCCCAACTTGGTGATACCCATCCCCAGCACATTTACATCCTGCCAGTAATCCCATTGTCACGATCGATGTTAACTTCTTCCCCTTAGCCACCGCGCCCACACTTCATTTTCAGCAGCCCCTCTCCTGACTATGGCTTTTGGCTATAATTTTGTTCCATGGACTTTTAAAGGCTGTGGAATATGACTGCAAAATACCACTGTGGCCTCAGTGCCCTAGGAGAAATAATACTGGTTTGGAAGGTGGACTGTCCTCAGCAGAGAAATCTGGAGACCTCAGCTGGAGTGTCACAGCTGGCAAACTAGCAGCTCTACTGCAGCCCAGGCCTAAAGTTACCTTTCCCCAACCCACTCAAAAATCCAGTGTTACAAAGCCAATTGAAAGCTTGGTTAAGTGTCTCAACATGTTCCCAAATAACATATTAATATGGCAAGTTGAAAAAAAGACACAAGAAAATGCCAGGTGGTATTCTGGCCTGAGAGCACATCAGTATAATCCATATCTACTCCCAGGGCATGGAAACAGAAACTGTAAACAGCAAAACCTCCTAGCCGCACTTGAACAAAAATAACCATTTCTTTCTGCCCACCACCTCTTCAAATGAGTCTTATTTACACAGTCCCACAGATCCCACAGTGTAGCTGCCACGGCAACACTGATATAGGAAGAAATTATCCTTGTGGCCTACATGACCGGAACGATGCATCCTCCTGCAGGCTGCTGAGCCCTGTGGAAGCAGGCTGGCAACGAAGCGGGCACCTCTCAGCCCCTGCCCTGCGCTTTGCACAAATGCTGCTGCCCGCTGAGCTCGTCAGCAAGCTCCCACACACCTCCTTACTGCTTGTACAGCTCTCACCTGCCCCTGGAGACTGCTCTCCTTGACCGTCAATCTCAATGCTGTCTTCCAGAGTGAGCTGCAAAGTAGACCTCGCTACTCAAAAGGTCCCCTTGAACTTGACCCCATTCATAGATTTGTCTTCATAAGAAGCGAGTGTCTGCTACGCAGATACGTTTCCTGTAGGGATCAGACTTATTGCTAGAGATGGTAGGAAGAGGAACACTACATCTCCTTAATCTGTCAGAGTGAAGGGTAAAACAAACACTGACATTTTCCACAAGAAATTTAAGCCAATGTATTGCTCATATCACCTGTCTTGTACTCAGCAGCTCTGCAGGGCTTCCCTTCAGCTGAAGCAAGGGCTGATTGCAGCACCTCACATCCTTACATTCAAATCCAGGTTCACAGTGCCACCTGACAAGCCATTTCATGGGGAGTTCACACATGGGAACCCCTCCACCAGAAATTCATGTCAGTAAGAGGCAAGAGATCTAGTGACAGAGGAGATCGTTCATTTCGAGGAGCAGCTCCGACTCAGAAGTCAGCCCCCTGACCATCCTACCAACTCCTACTGGACCTCAGTGAACCATCCCACCAAGCTGACCTTCATGGATGTGATCTGTGCAAGATGCACAGCACCTACATTGAAATTCATTTGTAATCCCACACAGCACATTAGGACGCCACCAAGCATCCACAGCCCTGAACCCTCTCTGATCCCACAACGACCTCTCCCAGAACAGAGTCAGAGCTCAGGACAGAGATGTTGGTAACCTACTGACGTTGGGTGCTGGACCCTGCTCTGGGGACCTGCTCCTGAGCTTTTCTATCTGCTGATTGTTTAACACAAAATGCAGCAGGAAAAGAAGTGAAAGTCCAGGCTCTTCCCCTCCTGCTGAGGGCCCCCAAAGGTTAAGTATAACGTGACACATCTCTTCCCTGCTTTCTTTCCAGAATCTTGTGTTCTTTGTGTTGGCACCGGGCACACCATTAGGAGGATGAGAGTACCTCATGCTTTGCCTCAATATACACAAGGTATTGGTCAGAGCCTGGAGGTGGGAGATATAGTCTGAAATCCCTGAGGGGGAAGAGGAGGAACGAGCAAGGCTGTAATGTAGAGAGCTGCCACCACCGACTGTATGCCTGAACAACAGGATCTGCTGAGGTCTGCACAAACTCCCTGCTGGTGGGGTCCATCTGATGAGTTATGAGAACATCTATGAGCTTGGTCCTGCAGTGGACTTAGGTGACACTGCCTAAATTAGCAAGGAGAGAGGCACTGAGCTCCTTGAAGCAGGGAGCTCCAGGGCTGTCCCTGCAGCAGAATCGCAGCAGGCAAATCCTTCCCTTCAATGCAGATAATCCATCGAATTTAGGCACCTCGGGCATTCAGGAATCCCTGAACAGGGTTTCTTAATTCACAAATTCAGACTTAAATCCTTTCCAGTGCTTCTGCTACAGCCTATGCTCATTTGCTGAAGGTGACCGGCCCTGCCAAGCAGCAGGCTGTCTGCATGGCACATCTGCCAGGCGTCCCTAGACCAGCCCTTCCCAAGGTGAGGGGACACAGCCCAGACCTTACGGTGTCGTGCCCCGGAGATGGACAGAGGCACGTGCAGGTATCACCACTCGGGTGGCTTAGTCCAGTAGCTGGTACAAGCTACTGGTTTGGACTTCAAGAGCAATGGCAGAAGATCCTCTGCTAGAACCAGATACAGTTGAATTTTATGAATGAACTGAAGTTTCTTTTTTTTTGTTCTCCACAAGCTATTTATAAAATCCCCTCTGATATCCATAAAGCCCTATGGCAGCTTTAGCTTATTCTGCCGCCTGTCTGTTCTTGTACTTTGCCTAATTTTGCTGTGTTCTACTGCCTCCAACCTTTTACATTTACAAGAGTAATGCTTTTTAAAGCTTCAAGGTCAAGAAAGTCCCTAACAAAGGCATGTTAGGGCAGTTATTGATCTTTTCTCAGTCTTCCCCAGAACAGCTCCAAACTGTGAAACCTCAGTCAGGAGATGGAAAATTACTCAGACTTTTCCCACATTGGCAAGTTTTAAAATTCATGGCACCCGATTCATGAGAATATCAAATCCTCTCAGAGCGACAGCCGTGTATTTCCGCTTCCATGTACGTTCTGCAAGGTTACAGTCCCCTCCATCTAATCAAGGACAGCTTGAAAGCAGCTGGTTTCTGAAGGATGAGTTTGTTTCAGCAAAGTTTCATGAACAGAATATTATCCATGGTCAGAAGTAGACATGCAAAGACTACCAAAGCATAGTAAGGGATGGGAAATGACATTAAGACCCGAGCACATTACATGGACAAGAAGTGGTTCCCTAAACCATTTCTCTGCACTTTCTAGGAAACTGCATGATCAATACCATACAGATAAAGTTTCACAACCAATTAAAGCAAAAGTAAACCCATACTGCTACCTAATGGGGCAATCACCCTCTCCTCCCCATCAAACTACTTGAAAACCAAACCATTGGTCACAGTGAGGGAAGGCAATTTAATTCATGGCAAGACACTGCATAGCTGCACCAGGCAGAAGTCTGCCGGTAGCACCTCCCTCAGAACATTTACCTGTGGGTCTTGTTTATTTATGTTGTTTTTTGAGAGAAGGTTGTGGTGCCTGTGCACTGCACACCTGCAGGACCCAGTGTAGCAAGAGAAGCAGCTCTCTATCCTGCACAGAGGTAGTTTATCCAAACAGCTGGCACAGCAGCTACCTGTACTCTTGGATGATGTCGAGGACTACAATAGAGATTCAGACAGGTATCAGAGCTGCCCTGACACCCACCTGACCTCCAGCATTGCTGGCTGACCCACAGCAGCAATACTGATTCCCCATAAGCCAAAAGTCTCTGTACTATGTAATCCACAGCATGCATTCAGGCTTCATTCTCACACATACCTGCTGGCCTTCCCAGCAAAAAAACTCAGATGAACATCTTGGCACTGCTAGCCCAGACAGCTTAACAGCTCAACAGCATAACAAATGCAATAGATAGTGACTCCGAGTCCTACGGCATAGCAAATGCGCTCTAGAAAACCAGATTGTCATCAAAGGAAGAATCATTCACTTCAAATATGTCTTCATTCAGAAGCAAAGAACATAGAAATCCCTTACCTTGCTCAGTTACTGTCATCCCTGTGAATATACAGCTTGGTTTTATGAGCCACTGAGAAGAATCTGTAAGTGCAGGCAACAGCTTCCCCTGAAGCATTAATCAGAAGTGTTTACATGTGGCTGACATTTGTCCACTAATAATATAATTGCATCTAAAGGAGGAAAGGAATTGGGAGCTCTAATTTTATGGTTAAAGAAATGCACTGCAGTTCCTAAGCTAATTTTCTAAATGGCCAGAGTCTGACAGCAGCTTCAGCAAGAAGTTCATTATTTGGACTAGTCAGAGAAGCTCCAAAGACGTGACAGGCAGAAAACGAGAGTCTGAAGCAGAAACAGAGCTAATATCTCATGGGCTTCTCCATGCCACGCAGCAGAAGAGAGCACTCCACAGGGGCTGTGATAACAGAAACACGGATTTCAAGGGCAAGACAAACATGGAAGCTATGCATCAGCCACTTTATGGGACTTCACTCTTAATTCAGACAAATCCACTCAATTAAAAATTATAACTGAAAACCGGTTTGACTTCTGACCCCCAGTTCTTTTAAAAGGAGCCTTGGCAGTTTTGCTAGCCCACTGTGGGATGCAAGTGCCTGGGATTGCTCCTACCCTTGCCCACCTGAGCAGGGCTCAGTTGCCCTGGTTCACTGAAGCAGCTGGCAGGGTTAATTACAGCAGGTTAAGAAGCACAGGAAACTCCTGAGTCACAGCAAGCTCTTAATTGCTAATTCCTAAAGGGATTTGAGGGCTCAAACAGCAAAGCCAACTTTCATGTCACACTGTCATACATGGTTCGCTCATTTTGACTTAAGTATATATGATTGACCTGAATATTTATACCTCATCCCTCTTCTGCTGCTGGTCTCAGAGCTGCTTTCAGTCCAATGGCAAGTTCCCAGCTCTAAAATAACTTGCAGTTTCCCAGGGGGGTTCAAAGTTTGACAAGGTGATGCTGCTTGCTTGTGCTAGCTCTTTTGCCAGATCTTAGTAGCAAGAGAACAAACAATTAAACCAACAGCAAGAGCAGGTTATCCCCTGAAAACTGAATGCAGAAGTGACAACAGCCAGCTGTGAACACTGACTAGCAGCATGTCCCTGCCTAGGAAGAGGGCTGTCCTAATAGAAGGAACAAAGTTCAAAAAAAAAAGAAATATCTCTACAAAAATTCAGAAGATAATCATCAATTAGTCTACTCTGTGGCTCACACTTTCTGCCACATCTTCCTCCAGAGGAGGTAAGAAGGAAACTCCATGGCCTTACACCCACCTCTTAACAGGGCACCTATTCCTCCTCTCCCTGGAGCAAGTGTGGGGGAGAGCAAGATCCCAGGATGATCCCATCTCACCAGGCCTAGGCAGTAGAAGATCAAATTCTCTGGAGAAAGCCTCTCACATCCAACCACAGCCCTGAGGATCATGAGCTGTTACTGCCCTGCCAAGCTGTCATTACCAGGATTCCTGATTTAAGGGAAAACAGCCTTAAAGGGGTGCTGACGGGGCTGACTGATAACAGCTGCTCCCTGTTACATCAGGAGAAGGAAAGCATGTTTGCTCAGTACCCTTCGGCCCTCTAAGCCCAGCGGCAATAAAAGAACTCAGATCCCTATAGAAAATGATACGTTAACTTTAAACGACTGTCCCTGCTTGTCACACATTTGCCCTATCACTGCATGCATGCAGCTGTTTGGGAAAGGCTTTATATATAGAACACCACATTTCTGCCTAAATTCTTCCTTCCAGGAAGGACACACGGCCCTCCTGTCTTTCCATGGCCATAGAGGCTGAATGGTCAGGGCTCCTCCTGCTCTGTGCTTTAGGCACAGCAGCACAGTCTGGGTGCACCCCTCTTCTGAAGTTGGTCCCTACAAGTAGCTTTGCCCTAGCATGATGTGCCCCTGCTTGTACCCACACAGGGCTCATTGCAGCAGTAGAGCTGCTCTCAGGCTTCTTTAGACCTTTCTATCCTCTCCAAGAAAGGTGAACGTGCTGCACAGGAGCTGTGTGCGCAGCTCAAGACAGGAGCTGGCGCTTCCGCTCTGGGATAGCGCTGAGCTGGTGGTACTCTCTTGACCCTACTAATCCTCTTTGACCAGGAGGTACTGACTAATTACATTCCCAGTGACAGCATGTACCCTCTGAAGGAGGCTGGGAGAGCAGGAGGAATCTCACACGGTGGGTTGAACATGGATCCTTAGACAAGTGGCTGCCTGTGCAAAGTGCTCTAGATGATCCTGCTTGAGCAGGGGGGGTGGACTAGATGATCTTCAGAGGTCCCTTCCAACCTCAGCCATTCTGTGATTCTGTGATTCCCATCTTCAGTAAAGGGCAAGTCAGGCAGGAGTCCAGTGAGTGCAGCAGAGAGGCCCCAAAGCACCCTGCCGTTCTCAGCCAAGAACAACACTCCTTGCCGTTCTCTTTTTCAATTTCTAAAAAGAAGCATATGTGCTGACAGTGAAATCATTCAGACTGGAAACCCTTCCTCAGCCTCCATTCTCTAATCCATTCTCCAGTTGCCGGGAGCTACACCATGTTCTATTCAAAGGCTGATCTAATGGAGTTTTTTCATCTAACTGAATTCTCTTTTTTGCAGGCATTCCTGCCTGTAGCCAAATGCAAGAGCTGCTGCATTTGCTTCTGCAAGTAGGGCAGGCTCTGCTCCATTCAATACCACCCTTTCTTTATCGGTATCATTTCAAGCCCAAGTGGTATAGCGTATTCTCTGGGAGCTGTTCTGTCCAGGGCCCAGTTTTGCCCAGTAGGAGGTCTTGGATGTTGATGGAAAGAGAGGAGCCAGGGCTTTTTGAAAAGTATTTGGTACAGTGATTCACAAGCTCTTTGTAAGAAAACCTCTAGAATGGGCTTCTTTGTAACACTGACACCTGGTTGAGGCCCCCCAATAATAGCCAGAAATGAAACATATCCCATGAAAGACCCAAGCAAATGTTGTTCTTAGCTTTTGCTTGCTTGTGATATCAAATACAGATAATGAAGAACGTAATGGTATTTACTGATGAGACTAGATAGGGAGATGTAGTGCACCTGCTGGAGAACAGAAAAATTATAAAAAGGATTTAGGTGGTGTTAGAAACAGGGAAGACCAGCAGGTGCCTCATACTGGAAAACCACAGAAACTTACCTTTAAGCATTCAGGGGGAGACAGACACTAGACCAGCAGCAATGCTGAAACAGTCATAGCATAGTGGGGGAAACACCTGGCAGAGAGCATGCATGGGCTTCTCATGCAGCATCACAGAGAAGAGCACAGCTCAGCCTAGCACCTGTGGGAACTGCCAAAAGGCTGCCTGGGGGCTTCCGGCAGCCTACCCATCTGCAGTTAATCACCTGTCAGAAGCCCATCATCTGCCCCATCTCCATTTCTCCATAGCTTTTCCAACGGACCTTGAGGGGAGCCTCCCTGTGGGACCAAAAGGTTAACGTGGCCAGGTCGTAGGGGGAGGAAGTTATGTCCCAGGGCCAGGGCCTTGCACTGAGAACATCACTTTGCAAAGGGGCAATGGGACTGGGCAAGGAGCAGGGTCTCTAGCTGCATGGTAGAATAAGTGCTTGCTTTTAAAGTGACCTGTGACCTTCCCCCAAGTTATACCCAAGCATTACTTAAAGGAACAGTGAGCACTAGCATAACTAATCTGCCTGTGTGAAAGACATCTGCTCTCCTCATCAGTTCAGCAGGACTGTACATATCCACCTGCCACAGAGTGGTCCCTGCACGACTGCCACTGCGTGACTTCGCTGGGTACCGTCAGGCAGACAGCAGCACTGCTCCATCCCACCTTCAGTCCCCACCGCTGCAAAATCCCTCCCTAACTTTCCACTCTCACCACCAGGTCTCTGCTGAAGCGATGTGTGCGTAAAGCTGGTTCTTACATAGGGGACTCTGCAAAATGTGGGCCTCTTTGGGTCTCCTTCACTCACTTTCTGACTGGAAGAAGCATGGAGTAAGCAAGAAAACAAATGTACAGGCATACCTCGAAGATATTGCGGGTTTGGTTCCAGACCACTGCAATAAAGCGAATATCGCAATAAAGCAAGTCACGCAAATTTTTTGGTTTCCCAGTGCATATAAAAGTTATGTTTACACTATATTGTAGTCAATCAAGTGTGCAATAGCATTATGTCTAAAAAAACAATGTACATACCTTAATTAAAAAAATACTTTATTGCTAAAAAATGCTAACCATCATTTGAGCCTTCAGCGAGTCGTAATCTTTTTGCTGATGGAGGGTCTTGCCCTGATGTTGATGGCTGCTGACTGATCAGGGTGGTGGTCGCTGAACATTGGGTGGCTGTGGCAGTTTCTTAAAATAAGACAGCAATGAAGTTTGTCGCATCGATTGATTCTTCCTTTCACAAAGGATTTCTCTGTAGCATGTGATGCTGTTTGATAGCATTTTACCCACAATAGAACTTCTTTCAAAATTGAAGTCAATCCTCTCAAACCCTGCTGCTGCTTTATCAACTGAGTTTATGTAATATTCTAAATCCTGTGTTGTCATTTCAACAATGTTCACAGCATCTTCACCAGGAGTAGATTCCATCTCAAGAAACCACTTTCTTTGCTCATCCATAAAATGCAACTCCTCATCCATTAAAGTTTTATCATGAGATTGCAGCAATTCAGTAACCTCTTCAGCTCCATTTCTAATTCTAGTTCTCTTGCTGTTTCCACCACATCTGCAGTTACTTCCTCCACTGAAGTCTTGAACCCCTCAAAGTCATCCATGAGAGTTGGAATCAACTTCTTCCAAACTCCTGTTAATGTTGATATTTTGACCTCCTCCTGTGAATCACAAATGTTCTTAATGGCATCTAGAATGGTGAATCCTTTCCAGAAGGTTTTCAATTTACTTTGCCCAGATCCATCAGAGGAACCACAGTCTATGACAGCTATAGCCTTACAAAATGTATTTCTTAAATAATAAGACTTGAAAGTCAAAATTACTCCTTGATCCATGGGCTGCAGAATGGATGTTGTGTTAGCAGGCACGAAAACAACATTAATCTCGTCGTACATCTCCATCAGAGCTCTTGGGTGACCAGGTGCATTGTCAATGAGCAATAATATTTTAAAAGGAATCTTTTTTTCTGAGCAGTAGGTCTCAACAGTGGCCTTAAAATATTCAGTAAACCATGTTGTAAACAGATGTGCTGTCATCCAGGCTTTGTTGTTCCATTTATAGAGCACAGGCAGAGTAGATTGAGTATAATTCTTAAGGGCCCTAGGATTTTCAGAATGGTAAATGAGCATTGGCTTCAACTTAAAGTCACCAGCTGCATTAGCCCCTAACAAGAGAGTCAGCCTGTCCTTTGAAGCTTTGAAGCCAGGCATTGACTTCTCCTCTCTAGCTATGAAAGTCCTAGATGGCATCTTCTTCCAGTAGAAGGCTGTTTCATCTACATTGAAAATCTGTTGTTTAGTGTAGCCACCTTCATCAATTATCTTAGCTAGATCTTCTGGATAACTTGATGCACCTTCTACATCAGCACTTGCTCCTTCACCTTGCACTTTTACATTATGGAGATGGCTTCTTTCCTTAAATCTCATGAACCAACCTCTGCTACTTTTCTTCTGCAGCCTCCTCACCTCTCTCAGCCTTCATAGAATTGAAGAGAGTTAGACCCTTGCTCTGGATTAGGCTTTGGCTTAAGGGAATGTTGTGGCTGGTTTGATCTTCTATCCAGACCACTAAAACTTTCTCCATATGAGCACTAAGGCTGTTTCACTTTCTTATCATTCGTGTCTTCACTGGAGTAGCACTTTTAATTTCCTTCAAGAACTTTTCCTTTGCATTCACAACTTGGCTAACTGTTTGGCGCAAGAGGCCAAGCTTTTGGCCTATCTTGGCTTTCGACATGCCTTCCTCACCAAGCTTCATTATTTCTAGCTTTTGATTTAAAGTGAGAGACATGTGACTCTTCCTTTCACTTGAACACTTACAGGCCATTGTAGGGTTATAATTGCCCTAATTTCAATATTGTTGTGTCTCAGGGAATAGGGAGGCCCGAGAAGAGGAAGAGAGACGAGGAAATGGCCGGTTGGTGGAGCAGTCAGAACACACACAACATTTATCGATTAAGTTCCCCGTCTTATATGGGCGTGGTTCATGGTGCCCCAAAACAATTACAACAGTAACATCAAAGATCACTGATCACAGATCACCGTAACAGATATAATAATAATGAAAAAGTTTGAACTATTGCGAGAATTACCAAAATACAACACAGAGACACAAAGTGAGCACATGCTGTTGGAAAAATGGTGCCGACAGACTTGCTCGACGCAGGGTTGCCAAACCTTCAATTTGTAAAAAAACGCGGTATCTGCGAAGCGCAATAAAGCGAAGCGCAATAAAACGAGGTATGCCT
The DNA here is from genome assembly GCF_036417845.1 of Apteryx mantelli. Taxonomy (NCBI): domain Eukaryota; kingdom Metazoa; phylum Chordata; class Aves; order Apterygiformes; family Apterygidae; genus Apteryx; species Apteryx mantelli. Next base: position 14,518,069 of record NC_089989.1, on the reverse strand, counting down.
GTACTATCTTAGGTTGCAGAGATGAACATGTTGTTCTGTTCCTGAAAGAAGGATTGGGGTCCTGTATAGCTGGTACCACAAATGAGTAAAGGGACCCTGCTGAGTGTAACACATCCTTTGGATGTTACTGCCTTGTGCTCGGGGATCAGCAGCATTCTTCAACAAAACGTGTCACAGCTCCTATTTCAGTCTGGTTAATTAGGCAAAGGGGCATCCTGCCATGTTTATTTAGTAACACAACATGCATAGTTCATTCAGTGCTTAATACAAAACCACTGGAGTCAATTGGGGTCAGTTAGGGTTACAGGGAATGCATCATGCAGTGCAGGGCAATCACGCTCCAAAACAGATCTTGCCAGATCATCTGCTTGCTCCCTTGGCAGACTCTGCTGTAAACAGGAGCTATTTCTTAACTCCCAAGTGAAATGGTTCAGTAGCCCTTCTTCCTGCAATGGAAACCTCATTCCTATCTGCACTACCAACAGGCAGAAGCTGCAGCACAAGGGGAATTTAGCAGCGCCCCAAAGAGCAGGCTCTGATTTGGTGCGAATAGGACCATGAGCTGTTTCCAGGAGCCAGATTCCTGTAGGAGGTATGACAAGGTGGGAGGCAGGCTCCAGGCACCTTTAGTTCTGCTCTGTTAATTCACATAAACAGCTTGTTTAAAGCTGGTTAATGTGTATCAATGCAAGCAAGAGAACTGGAGGTCAGGCACAACATTTGGGCTTCCTTGTCACCATAGCCTCTTTCTTATCTCCTAATCAACAGCAGCCTCCAGAGCCACAGGCCACCACAATCCACATGCTTCTGGAGAGCACTGCTAAAATGCCATACATGTATCTGAACTTGGGGCCTAACTCTCCAGCTATCCTAGCCCTCACTGTATGACCCATCTGACCATTCTTCTCTAAGAGCCAGGGCCAAAGGAAAGCCAGTCCTGCTACAGGACAGACTGTGCTGGTGCCCCTCACAGGACCTCAGGGCTCAGAGGTGTGACACAGCTGCCCAGCAGCAGGCTGGAAGAGCCTCTTGAACTGTCCTTCAGCTGGACCACACTACATGAGTGCTCAACCCATTCCAGTGCAAAGAAAATGAGGGAAGATCAAGTCACCTTCAAGATTTGCATAAGAAATCTACCTCTCTAGATAAGGACAAGATGAAAAAACACCTACAAATGCACGTTTTTTATGAAAAGGACACGGCGCTGAGTTTTGCAACCTTCCGATGCCAATAAAAGTATTTTGTTGGCAGAAGAAAGAGCTGTTTTAATTCAATGGCCAGGTCCTTGTGTATCTAAAAGACACAGCGATCTCTCACCCACACACCTAGCAGTTCCGTGAGAGCAGTCATAGCTGAGCAATACTGATCTGAAGTACCACTTGCCCTAGACAAATTCTGAGCACAGCAGTTTCCAGTACAGAGGGAGAGTGATAGGAGACAAAGCCCTAGCCTGATTAGTCCCCCACAAAATGCTGGTATTCAGGGAAAGAGCCTCACCTGCTCCTTTCCCACCTTGTACCGCCTGGAAACAAAGGAAGCCATTTCCTTTAGTGTCTTGACACCCACTCAGTTCAGCCAATGACTCCACAGAAAACAGCACTTTTAGTATTTTCTTCTCTTTCACTAGGTTTGAATGTGCTCAGCTGAAATGTTGGGGAAGATGCAGCTCCTTAGATACCCTCTATAATGCAGTAGGGAAGTGGGAGGGGAAGGCAGAGACCCAGAGTCCCTGATTCCATCTTTAGATCAGGAGTGGGATGGGTATGAAAATATCATGGGTAAATAATATGAATCTTTCAAGGAAGATCAGAAGTTTTAGGGGACTGCAGATAGGGGCAAAAGCCTTTCCTGCCCCCCATTCACCTGCCAGTCTGTTCCTGGGAGATTCCTGCCTCTGGCAGAGGCTGGAGCACAAGGTGCTCCCATGGGGAAAGGAGATGCTGGATGCCATCCTCCTTTCCTGCATCCAGGGCAGGCATCTGGGGGCCATCCAGGCCTCACAAATGTCTCTGGCTCCAGGAGAGCTCCCAGGCAACTCAGAAAGGGAACAAGAACCAGGGGCGAACAAGGTTTTCTAGGAGCAGGTTTCCCTAAGGAGGCATTACCGGTGTGAGGCAGGCCAGAGGCACTTTAACTCCTACTCTATTAATCTACACAAGTAACTAGAATAAGGCATTGCTGCTGTGAAGGGTCTTCACTTTCAGCACAGGACAGGCAGCCACAGAGCTAGCTGAACCACAACCCTCTGGTTAGGCTCAGAGGCTTTGGCAGGTGCTCTTGGACATTGCCTCCTAATAAGAGACAGCCTGCAAGCTCAAACAGCAATGAGAAGCACTGTAAGTTCAGCAAAGGAGCTAGTCTTGCTGAACTGCTGAGGACTATCACCAGGAAAGGTATTTAAGAACTACTCCAAATTCATTAACACCTGCAGGAGGCTTTCTGTCTCATATTCTGCCAATCACTGCTGAGCAGTCATGACAGCAGTAGGTAGACTCTAGAGCTGCTCTTTGAGCTGGACTGCAGTGTTGCCTCTGGGCAGAACCCTATTTGTCATATCCAGTTCCTGTCTTCTTGTACCTATAAGGGTACAGATCACTTTCTGAATTTCACTTTGAATTTTCTTCTCTAGGTTTTATAACAGCGACTGTCACATGGCAACATCGCCTAGATTCCTCTGCTGCATGGAGCAGACTGTCAGTTTGACCAGCTGCCTTTCCTGATTTTGATCATGTGTCCAACTAGTTGAGAACTGTCATGTACTGTTGGTCAGCTGTCCATATGGGAAAAACAAACATAAACATGTGGTAGAAGGCCTGCTTTTATCAATTTTTAACTGCCTAAAATGGTTTCATCTCCATCAGCAGACTAGCACATCTAGCCTAGCTCAGCTCCTCCAAGAGGACTAGCTTGTTTTCAGATGTCAGTATTTGCTGACGTCAGTACTAAAGTAATTTTTTCTCATTTTCCACTGCCATTAGCCCACCTGAATCAACACAACTCGGCTGCAGGTTAGTTCAAAGCCTCTCAGCATAGCTAGTCTGCAGAGAGAGGCCAAAGTCTGTTCCTGATCTCTCTGCAGAGCAAGCCTCTGTCGTAGAGGGGCCCTCTTTTACAGATGACCTGTAACACAAAATTAGGAGCAATTCTTTCTAGCTATTTGTGCTATAGGCCACCAATTGCTTTGCCAAGTGGGAGTGCTTGGAAACTATCGTGTAAGGCTAGTTAGCGTGAGTTGAAGCAATCTGCCTGTGGTCCTTGGTACTGCACTGCAGTGCCTCCCCACGGGGATGCAACCTCCCTGGCGAGGTGAACAGCATCAGAGCACAGTTTGGTGACTCATGCCTCTCCCCGGCTCCCTTGCTGCTTGCTGGGAAAGAGGGACGACGGGGGGCTGGACTAGGTCAGACCGTCTTCCGAGCCTTGGCCTCCTTCCATAGCAAGTGCAGCCCCAGGATTCATGCCTGGCTACCATCTCAGTGCACCAACGCCCTGCTTGCCACGGCCACCCCTCCCTCATCCCAGGGACACCCCAGCATGTTGTCAACTGCCCAGATCCACAGGTATTACCCCAAGCTATTACCCCAGAGCCCTCTCTGTCCTGATGCTCTAGGCCCTCTGCCCTCTCCTCCCCTAACGCTCCTCGTCCCAGTGTCTCTCTAATCACACTGTTCCTTCCCAGTCTCCTTTCCTCTTCCCAAAGATCTTCTCTGGCCACACGCTCACTGCGAGGTTCATCTCAGCCACTCACAATGACTATTCTGCAACAGCTGGGATGAATTTTGAAGTGAGCCCCTGTTAAAGCATTAGGATTAATGTGTATTAGGATACCATTTGTCCTGGGCATTACGCTACCAAGAACCAGGGGTCCCTACAGGGAAGGAGTGCTGTCAGTGCTTCCTCCTCATCAGTCACCTTACAGGCAGCAGGAACAGCCGGCTACTGCCAAAACCAGCAGGCCATGGCACTGCAGGGTATGCTGACAGCTCTGGGCATGCAGAAGGTTGTCCCTGTGGGATCCACAGCAAGACACCCCTGGGCTGGTCCTGATGATGCCCTGGGGGAGGCATTGTAGACAGGTAGTTATTTGGCCTCCAAGCTTTTCAGAAAGGAGAGCACTATCAACAGCAGTGTAGATGCCTCCACTGATAACCAAGTCTGGTATCTGTATTGCTGATATATTCTCTCTTGCATACTTTGTTCTTTTCTGGGACTCGTTTCTTGAATTCCTTCACTTCCCAGTTTATGTCTGGGGGTCAACAAGAGTACAGATATGTCATTCAGCACCTGCATGGTGTCAGAATTTGGGTTATGTTTTCCACTAAGCTGTAACAGCCTGCATCAGTATCGCGGGAGAAGTCTCCCTCAGTGGAAGTTAATTAGTGCCTCTCTGGCAGCAAAGACAATCTATATAGTCAAAATACTTGTCCTATATCAGGATGGAAACATTATTTAGGGGTTTTCTTCCTGTAAGATTAAATGGTTTTGCCTTGAAACTATAATCACATGCAGCCCATCCCCAACACAGTGACACAAAGTCTTGACTACTTGCTGAAACAACAATGATGTAGCATTTTTGGAAGAAAATTATATTCTTTTACCACTGTTTTGCAGCAAAACTTCATCCTTCCTCTGAATGTAGAACAGGCCACCGTGGTCCATGCACTTTCCTCCTCTCCCAAGGTTTACTGTGACTCATGCTATTTGAAGCCAAGGGTGAAGAACTTGCACAAGCTCCAGCTGTACAGAATGTAACTGCCAGTCTCACCCACAACTCAGGCTCCTGTGAATGTATCAGACTTGTGCTCAAATCTCCTCAGCTTTCACTCAACTTGCAAGGGCCTTTTCCAGTCAAGGTCCTAATTCATAAAGCAATTAATGGATCAAGCCCTGCTACATCAAAGAGTGAATTCTGATGTTTATATGTGAATCTCAGAACTTGGGACAAAGCTCATGTGAGCTGCAGGCAAAACACTTCCACTTAGAGGATCAGACCATAGAGCAATTTTCTCAAAAGATCAAGCAAACCTGAAGCCTGACTATATTATAAAATCTTACAATATTTCCTTTTTTTCAGAAAGTTTTTGTCAGGAAATTTCACTGTTCAAGTATTGCATTTATTCCTAAACTCTTTAAAAACTTCCCATAAATCAAGCCATCTATTCCAAGCAGGATTCTGATCCTATATAAAGGGAAAAAACACCCAAGACATCACAAAATCGAGGAGGGACCTTGTTGTGGGTCTTGAATTTATGTGAACACATGTGGCTATTGCACTGATGAGCAGCAGCATGAAGCCCTAAAACTGATACACTCACAAGGATGAGTTTGCCAAGGATGTCTGAAAATGGTCACTCAAGAACCAAGGGAGCCCAAGTCAGAATTCAGCTTTCAAAATCCGAAATTTAATTCTATGTGGTTGGCTACTGACCCTGTAGACAAATACTGGGGAGAGGTAACCTGCCCCTCAGCCATTGCAGAGGGCACAATACTATGAGGAGCAATACAACACTCGGTCCTAAACTAAATTAATTCTCTGTGCCAGGTGTCAAGGGGAGAATGGTAAAGCCCTTTCACCAAGGTATGAATTTTCTCAAACCTGGAAAAGCGTCATTTCCCAAGGGCACAGCTACACAGGTTTCTGTCCTGCTCAGGGGACTAAACAAAGCTTGGATACCTCATTTTCTCACCAAAATACTCAGGATAGGAAGGAAGCAATACTTGAGTGGTACCTAAGTCTTCTGCTTATGGGTGAATTCTGCACATAGTATGGTTATTAAAAACATACTGCGCTCACTAGTAAATAATTTTAAACTTGTTTCCATTGAGAAGTATGGCTGGAGGTTACATTCCAACATCCAAAATACAGGCACTTTCTATGTAGTTCTATTATGAAAACAGTCATTTTGTACTGGGAAGATTGCTGTTTTTTTCAGACTCTCACGGCACAAACCTTTTCAAGATTCAACTTTTCAGAATAAAATGACTGTTGGTGGGAACAATGAGTGGAACATTTCAACTGAAAATGGAATTACGTAAAAGGACATGGCTATCTGACGAGTGCAGAAATATAAATAGGAACAGTTTTACACCTCTCTGCACACACTTCATACCTGCTCAGGAAGAGCGGCACTCCTCTGCCTAGAATGTGACAGTAAACAGCAGCACGATCCAACAACTTCAGGAAGCGAAGAAAATTATTGGGTGTAATTGAAACTGCAGGGAGGAGTTACAGACCCAAAATGTAATTATTCACAGTGGAACAGAGCCAAGATTAGCAATCCTGCTTCTGGTCATTTAAAGTTCCCATTAACTTTTCCATGTGCTGATGGTATCAGTTTTATGTCTTACTGGCTACAAGATGCAGCACTTCCAGAAGAAAACCCTGGGCGTCCTCTGGCAAAGGTCTCAACAGGGTCTTGAATCTCCTGTAGAGGAGGGGGGGTGTGAGGGCCTGGTTTGCACCTGTACCCAGGTATGCGTCTCCCATCTCTAGGCCCAGCAGAGACTGATACAAGGTGCAGTCCAGCATGAAACATGCTAACATCCACCTTCCTCTGCTTCCCCCCAGGGCAAGTCTTTGCCACCAACCCAAGCGGTTACCCTTCAATGTCTCCACTGGCCAGTAAAAACCAAGACCTTCTCCAAGGATCTGGAAGATCTTCCCACCTAGCTACCAAGGGGGGAGCAGGGCGAGGAGGATGTCCCAGCTGAGACCCAGCTGCACAACCCTCATCTCTAGGTGTAGATAGCTAGGAGGTGGCTAAAGTGACTTCTTTGGTGCTTTGGAAGATGATCCTGGTGGGCATCACAAAATATCAGAGACCTCCCGGACTGTGGTAGGTGGGACTGGGTGGACCTTAGCCCACCTCAGCCCCTTTCCTCTCCTTGCAGTCTGCCTCAGTGGCCTGCGTGACATTCACCCAGTTCATACCCAAACTGCACCGTGGACATCCACACATCCATCCTCCACCCAGCCCATTTCCTTGCCCTGGCCCTGCACCCAGACACGGAGTAGCAGGGCCCTTACCATCCAGAGAGGGCAGGGAAATCCAACTGGCCAGCATGTACCTGCTGATTTGAAATCGTCTTGTTGAGATCCTGGCTACGCTTTTGCCCCATACCATTTTCCTTGCACCCTCACTTTCTGAAGCCACATCAAGCTGCAGGACATCCTCTGCAAATATCCTCCGGGCCCTGGTCAAACTGTGAGTGTGCAGCACCAGGAGGAGGACACTTGAGAGGGGTGAGTCTGGCAGCCACGAAGCCTGTTTCTATTTCCTCATGCTATCCATTGACTCCTTGGACACCTTTGGGGAGCAGTGGGCATTGCTGGGTATGTTCTGCTGAGCGTCCCCTATTTCTACATTTCTCATTCACTAATTCTTATCACTCTCCTTTCACTTGCTGTCCTCTGAAACCGTTTCACTTTCTTCACATTTGTCTTTTTATGTTTTCCCTCCTCTTAGGACCACCATCATCACGAGCATATCAGCACTACCCATGATAGAGCTCTGACCCACTATTAATGAAGAAGTGGGGAGAGACCATCTGAAGAATCCCATGTTACTTTCTGCAACAACAGCCAGAGAAGACTGAGAAATCTCCTAAGTACAGGCCTTGCAACCTCTTCTTTGGCTTACAGGATCTGGAAAAAGAGAGGCAGTGCTCTGGCTAACTAACATCCCAGTTTTCCAGAAAGCAGCTGCAGGAACAGCTCCACAGCAGTCTAGAGCTGCACTGGTGTGTGCTAAGCATCAGCTCAACTCTGAGTTGCTAGTGTTATGTCAGTGGTCTCAGAAGAATAAAGCTACATCTGACACATATTATGTTTTACAGATAAGCTAACTTGTTTATAGCTAAGAGAGATTTTCAATATGCTTTCATTAAAAGTCTTCAAAGTCTTAAAAAATAATTAACTGAATTTAAAAATGTAACACAGAAAGGTGTAATAGTCCCCCTTTAAGTCTAATCTAACATAATCATCTAATCCAGTGTGGCCAGCTTCCTGAAGTTCAGCTTTCAACCATATCATATAACCACTGTAGTCAAGCACAGAAAGTCTGACCTCCGCAGGATGAAATCGTCAAGCCCAACCTGCTCACTGCCTCTTCAAGCCACAGCGGTACAGAGCTTTGTACAAAACATGAATTGTGACTGTGCACAGAGCAACGCTGATTTGCCGCCAGACATCACACACACACTTCCTCAGTTCTGGTTAAGGCACTGGTGCACTTTGCATTTGAGATGTGTTGTGAACAGTGGAGTTGCACAAGCTCTCTCTGAAATCTTCTCCATTGCATGCCACACCAAGTTCCAGCCAGAACCAAAGTAAATCCTGCAGCGCAGTCCAACCACCACCCAGTTACCCATATGAAATCAGGGGTTCAGCCTTTACCAAAACATGGATGATTATGGCCCTTTTAATCTTCATTAAAGAGGACAAAATCAACACTGGGTTCTATCTCTGCTGTTCAGTTGCCATGAGAAACAACACTATCTTGATCTTAGGCAGCACAAGGTCTTACTCTGCCAGTAGTTCTACGTGTCGAGGACCCCAAAGCCTCAACAGGAGGATGCTGCCTTGACAGGAGGCAGCAATTACAGTCTCTCCTCTCAGACATTTCACCAAGACCGATAAAGGGGTGCAGACTAACGAGGATTTGTGAGGCAAACCCCAGAGGTTGTTTTCAGCAAGTCCATTCTGTCATTGCAAACAAAACTGGCAAAAACCTGGCACCGACCTGATGCCTGCCGCAGCCTCCCTCACCACATTTCCCGGACCTTTCTCACAACAGCCCTCTCTTTCCTCCTTGGTTGTTAGGGCTCCTTCCCCAGGGAGTCTTCTCCAAGGGACCCAGCCCTCACCTCTTTATTTCCAGGTAGCCATGCCATCCAAACTCTGGGAAATGGCATACCTCGTTTTTTCACAGGACTGCAATCCCCACTGTCTGCCAGCACCTCCTCACCTCATTTGCCTCACAGAACTGAACGGCACGCTGTCTTTTCACCATTAAACAATGGTTGTACATTAAACAACACGGGTGTAGTACAGATCCTGCACCACTTCTACTCTGATGAGATCCACCAGGTATTTCAGCCTTTTTCTACATGCCCCTCTGGGCTTGTTTCCAATGCAAGCAGAGCATGCCCCTAACTCTGGGGCTTCCCTCTGTGAGGGACTTGGCTTCAGCAAATTGTTAAGTTTTTTTAAAACTTTCAAGGAAAATGCACCATCCTTTCCTCAATTTAGTGGTAACAGCAACAATTTGTATCAGACCAAAAGATTCCCGTACCACATGCAAGCCCCCTTACCTCCACCAGATGAGGTGTGGGGTTGAAGCCACACATGTTGCAAACCTGCTGCCTACAGGTCGTGCAGGTATTGTAGTTGGAGGGTTCACTGGAGCCCACATTGAGCTCTGCTTTGCAGAGGGGGCACAAGACCCTTTCTTTCGGCACTTCCTTTGGCTTGACAACTTGCTCCGGTTTTCCTTGCTTTGTAGCTGGTGCAGTCCCAGCCCTACCCTGCGTCCCAGACGAAGCACCTGGGGCTTTAAGACCAGCTTCTTTGCTGGCATCACTGAAGACAATTTTTGGAGGCACTTTGCCAGAAGGCTGCTGACTTGGAGGGGGGGCCTCTGGCTGGACAGACATAAGTGTGCTTGCCTGGGTCAAGAGAGAAGCTCCAAAGCCAAAGAGTTTCCCCGTGAGACCCTCCTGGGGTTGTTCTTGTGCACCAGCGCTGGGGGTTGGAGCTGCAGGTTTTGCTGGGGAATCTCCCACAGTTTTTCTCTGGTCAGAGGAGGAAGGCTTTGCTTGTTGATGCTGAGGGGAAGACCTCACCACTTCCTGAGGAGCAGCAGGTTTTGGCTGGCCTTGGCTGTGTTGTTCCCTCTGCGGTGTAGCTGGGTGGGGTTTTGGGGGCTCTGGCTGCAGGACACCGGTGCCTGGCCTGGCGCTTGGCTGCATAGTTCCAGGGGGCTTTTCCTGGCCTGCCACGACCTGGGGCTGAGGCTGGGCTTGTTTGGCGGGGGAGTGGGATGGAGACAGCGAAGGAGAGTGTAGTTGCTGCTGGCTTTTGGAGCGAGGAGCTGTGGTCATGTCCATCCCCAATGCTCTCTGCATCTGGCAATTCAAACATAACCATTCTTTCACCTGCAAGACAAAAAGTAGACAGCAGGCAATGAGCAATGGGCAGACAACAACCAACAGCAGGCACGGCATGGCCCGTGGCAACTCAAGCACACAATTTCTCGCAGTACCGCTGTACTACTAGCAATTTAGCAATGTTGACAGCAGCCTTTCTGGGGACTCCAACAGGATTGAGTGCCTGTTCCTGCCACCATTAACACTCCGCTCTCCCACTTTATTCCCCCAGGGCACTGGGCCCTATCCTCAGCAGATTTCACCCCAAGATAGAAGCTGGAGGAGGAAGGTCCTGAAAGCCCATTCTTTCTCCTGCTTAGGGACTCCCCAGCCCTGCAAAACCTCAGGCCTAGACACTGGCCTCACCCTACAGCATGCTTGTGCTGCTCCGGCATTTTATCGGAGAGAAGCAGAAAAGCTGATGACAGAGGGAGAGGAAAGGGAGCACGGCCTCTCTCCAGCCCCTCTCCCTCTTGCTGCCAGACCACGTAACACCCTGCCAGCTCTGAGCAAGGCAAACAGAGATCAGAGCTAGAAGCACAAAAACTGGCCTGGCCGTTCAAACCAGGCTGGAGCAGCCCGTGCAGGGCTGTTTGGAGAGGAGCACAAGCCTGGCAAGAGAAGCACAGCACAGCAAACATCCAGGTTATGCTGCTACAATGTGTGGTTACAATTTTAATGAGACCAGCCCACCGCTGCCAGATACCTCCTGCGGGGAGAAATCTGCTGTAACATGCCTGAGACTTCCCAGGGGCTAACATGGATGGCTTTGCCTCCCTGAGTCAGTGTTCAGCTTCAGTAAAGCTCAAAACATTAATGCTACCTGCGATGTAGACACCGGCTGGCAGTACTGCAAGAGCTACAAATGCTGGAATCTGTACGATAATCAAGATTTCCCTCCCTCCGGTCCAAAGAGCATGAAGTCACTTAGCACTGCAGTCCTTAAGGAAAAGGAGGGAGCAGCTTTTCCTTTGGTGATGTTTGCTGAGCAGGCAAAATGCTGACTTGAGAGAGAAAAAGGTTAATTTTCAGTCTTTAAACGATGAACTGGATGCAAACAAAAAATATAATGCTCCCTAGCTAAGTGGCGATAAATGAAAGACTTCCCCCCTGAGAGACATTCCCGATGACACGCTAATGTTTGAATTAAGTTAATTAAAGAGGCCGTATGAAAGCTGTGAGCCTTCTGATAGGAGGAATCCCTAGGATGCTCAGTGGCTGTGCAAATATTAATATATAGCACAGTCTGCAGGATAATCAGGTCTGCTTGCAGAAGATTGCTCCAAGACAAGCAATAAAGTGCCAAAAAGGACCAGAACATTCCCCAAACTGGAGCTGTCAGGCACAGATGGCCTGAATAGTCAGCTGGAAACCCAGAGACTTAAAGGGCTTAAAAGCCGTGTTTTCAGGCCTTCCGCCCGCTCAAACCAGGAGCGAGGTTGCTGCATGCATCACTCTTGGCAGCTCTCAGCTCCTGCGCTCTCTCGGGGCTGAATTCCACAGGCCACCATGCACTGCATGAAGAAACATTTCTGGTAGACAGGTTTTCCTGCCTTTCATTTCAGTAGCTGTCTCCTTGGTCCAGTGTTTACGAGAGCTCTCAGGATCTCCTTCAACCTCTGTCATTGACCAGCAGTGCAGGGATTTTAACCAGCTGAGTGCCTCTCACGCCCCAGCCCACATCTCCAGTACCTGCGTGGTCCTTTGGTCCTGCCAGCTGGAGATACAGGAGCTGCACAAACGGTTTTACAGACTTGTTTACAGCTTTAGAGTGAGATCCTCAAGCACCTTCCCACCCGCCCCGTTATCCCGCCCCGTTATGGGTGTATTTAACCTGTTCCTGCACATCGAACCCACGTATCACTCTGAGCTTTCTGCAGAGACATAGTCAGGCTTTTTGGCAGATGCCATGATGTGCGAGGGCTCGGAGTCAGCTGGAGCTGAGGCAGATGTGCCTTGAACTTCTTACAAGTGAGCTGTCGAGCTTCAGCTGACACTCCAGCTCACTGATTCTTCAGTGCCCATCACATCCTGCTCTTCGTCCCTCTCGTCACATCATTCATACAGGCCTTAACTGGCCCCAGTCCTACCTGGTTGGTCGCTCCAGCATCTCCTTCTTGGCCACTGTCCCACTGAGAAGGTGGCCTTGGACCAGGGACTGCATTTGGCAGAGCAGAGGGGAGATATAGCCTGACAGTGCTCTCAGTGCTCTGTGGCCAATATTTATGGATGGAGTTAAGGAGCCTATGAGAGGGCCCATGACAGCAGAGGTCATTCCCGAGGGTCCAAGAGCTCCCTCCCAAGTCCTAGTCCCGCTCACTGACTACCATGACCTGCCACATGCCCTGGGGCAGGGCCGAGAGACAAATGCTGGAGGCCTAGTTTTGCCAGTTTGTATCCCAGAGCTTGTTTTTGACATAGTGGCTCTGAGAAGGGCATCAGACCACTGTCACCACCAGTCACTTCTTGAATATTTCACTCAGGGCTAAGTGAAAAGCAGCTCAGTTCTTCCTCAGCAATTTTGCATCACATCATTATTTCTCCAAGCCTTTCCAAACTATCTATTTTATATTTGGGTGGTTGACATTATTGCTATTTATTGGTTTTTGTAATTTCTTGTAGTCTTGCTTTCACTATCCTGAGCCATAAACCAAAGGCGGACAGAATTCCTCATATTATTTTTTGCATTCATAAGCTTTGGAATTTCTTCTTACCATCCTATTTCAGGAGAGCATCTCCTGAAATCTTGTCAGCTTTGCACACTGTCCCCATCAGCACTGATTAACGGAGAATCAATCCATTTTGTTCAGGTTTTCTCTCCCCGCAAAGTTCTCCAGTATCTAAGAAATGCAAATCTTCTCTCTCTGCATAATCTTCTTATCCGCATTTTAAGACCCTACGGCTAGATGGAAATTGGGAAAAGGAGCTCTTCCCAGATCATCGATTTGGTCTATTTGTATCCAGCTTCTCTCCCACATATCTTCCTTTTGACAGCAAGGAAACACTGACCAGGGGACAGCCATAGCATGCTCTGGCAGATTAGGGGACCATGACCACAAGGTATGTGGCAAAGGACATGTTCTACACTCCTGTGTTTGTATAGTCTGTATTTATTGTAGGCCAGTAGAGGCTTTAGCTTGTTTTCTAGAATAGGAAAAGTACTTTGCTACTCTCCTGCATAAACTTCCAACCTACCTAATTCCAAACTACCCAATAAAATACTAAGGGAATTCAATTAATTGCCCTTGACTGTCTGCCAGTTTTAACAAGAAACAATTACTGCTGGTGTATAATAAACATTTCACAATTGCAGCTTTGCTGCTTTATGGCCCTCCCTCCCCACGTCGTGCAGGCAGCTGCCTGCTACACCTCCCTTGAAGGCAGCAGTGGATGCGGTTTCTGAAGCACTTCCTCAGTGCAGGAACCGGCCCCTTGCCATGCGGGGATGCAAAATCCTCCATTCCTTCCCACGAAGAGCTAAGCGTGCAGGCTGAATATGGGTCATGTACAAGCCTGTCAAGGTATTCCTGAACTAAGAGACTTGGGAATAACGTGATATTTGAAGCTTTTTCTCCTTCCACAATAAACCTGGCTTAGAGGTATGCCTGCGAGGTCACTTGCCTGCAGGTACATGCACATGCATCAACAGCACTTTGTGACCAAGACTGAAACAACCAGGAGGTTTTCAAGCAGGATAGAAACCATGAAATTGTTATCAGTTACTTAGTAGGAATTGCTGAGGAACTCGCATTTTGAGGAGCAGAAGAGAAAGCTACAGGGAGTATAGCAGGGTGCCTGCTGTTTCCCAGAGCAAACATTTGAGATGTAAATTTAGTTGGGATTATCTAATTGCCTGACCAGCTTCTCGTGACACAACCAGTAACACAATATGGGGGTTACACAGATCAAAAAAGACTTAAAGGATCCTGGAGGGAGCTAATAAAGAGGAATGGTCAAGTAATCTTGCCAAAGACCCTTTCCAGAAGAAAGAGAAAGGAGAGAATATAAAATCCTGGATGTGAATCATTACTTACCAGACCCCAGAAAGTTTTGATTTGGTGGAGTACTGTGTAAGACAGAAATAAATGAAGCAATGGATTATTCAGTTGACTTGGATCACTTTGTGCTGAATGCTCATCTTCTTTCCTGAAGACCAACCATGCAAGGGATAGATGTACAGAAAACAGTACAGAAATTGAGGGAAACATAAGAAAAGATGAGTTTTTCCCACTACTTATACATCCGTGCTAAGAGTCTAGGTAACAAGCAAAATAAAACGTACATGTCCATTAGTGAGAAGAGAAATAACAAAACTGAAGTTACTGAAAATGCATGTTCCAATTCACATCACTGCAATGTTAAAACTGCTGTTGAACTCTTCTAAGGATGGAGGGGGATAAAAATACTCTCTTGAACAGTCTCTATATGAACCATACTTATGTGGTCATATATATATTTGAACTATATTCTCTTGAACAGTCTTAGACTTGCTGCTCAAAGCATCCTAATCCCCTTCATCTGACAAAATCTGACTGGGGAAATACTGAAAAATGCAAATAAAATTGGGAGGCATATGATGGTTCTAAAATTTAAATGATTCCACAATGAAGAAAAAACAAGGGTGGGCTAAAAGTGCATGCTACTGCTATGCAAAAGGAAGGGAGCAATTAGAAACATAAAATCAACAACTACCATAGGGATCAGCACACCAAATATCCAGTAATGTAAATGAGAAACTGTGAAGTGCATAAAATGCATGAAAACAAAAGAAGTTCAGGAAAAAACAGTCCCTCAGGGAGAAGTGCTGGGGCAGGAGAAGGGATTTATTGAGTGTATTAGGGACAAAGGCTATCCTAGAAAGGACACAGGTCTGTTACTTGATGGAGATGGTAAAGCTGTTAATGAGACAGATATGGCAGAAGCGCTATAATTACTGTCGCTGAACGTTTGGGAAGAAGCAAGATAATAGCCATTACAAGGATGAAGCATTTCCAACTTATTAGCAATTGAGGAGAACATCCGACAACATCTACCAGCACTGAGGATATTTAAATTTGGCAGATCTGAATAATTTTGCATCCAAGAGATCTAAAAGAGCTAAGGAAACTGCTGCATACTGATGTTCATTTTTAAGCAATCTTGGTGAACTGGGGAAATTTTAAAAGACTGGAAGAATCTTTTGCCTGAATATCCAAAGATGCAAGGATATGGCCTGAAAGGGACAGCTAGCCAGACATCTAAGACAGAAAGATGACACTGGATTCACTTAGTAAAGAACTGAAAGGCAAGCATATATGTCAGTCAATGTGATTTTAGGGAAAATAGGTGATGGCAAGCAAACCTGACTTTATTCTTTGCTAAGACTGCACGTTTGATATTAGCAATGCATAGAAGCAATATACTTGATGTCCAAAAGGTGTTTTGACCTAGTAAAGCATAAGTTTCTGATTAAAAAAAAGCACTATAAAATATGAAAAGTGAATGTGCTAAATGGATTTCAGAGAGCCTGAAGCTGATGATAGGAGTAAGGAGGTGGCTCAGCCTCCCCTTCCAGCACTGAAAGATTCATTCCAGAATCATGAACAGTTTGACATCGACATTTTAAAAAGATTAGTAAAATACCAAAGATGATGTAGACAGGATCTGTGAAAGTGATTCTAGGAATGGAGAAAATGTCTGAAATGAGAGAATTAAAGAAGTCGATCTTTTTAGTTTATCAAAAAGAAGATTAAGAAGTGACTTGATTATGCTATGGAAGCACTTTCAGTGGAAACAATATTAGGCACTAAAGGGTTCTTAATCAGGCAGAAAAAGGCATAAAAAGAACTAACGACTGGCAGTAGAAGCCAAATATATTAAGCATCATTTTTAGCAGCAGATGTTTCTAACCATTAAAAAAAATTATACACATACTGTTGGGCTCAGTACAAGCCTATACTGAGGTAGAGCTTACAGGCTTTTCATATATAGGATAATTTATACCCATATTGATCTTACAAGCTTTGAAACTTTGAACTATTGAGTCTTTGTTGATATTTGGTATGAATCTGACACTTGCCCAGCATCTAGCACCTGTACTGCCCCAGCCCCCTACACAACACCAATGCGCAAGCCACACTTGGCCCTTATGCTCCTTCCCACCAGACCCTTACAAAGTCCCAAATCTTCCTCTAACTCCTCCCAAACCTTTCTATTCCCTAATGCCACAGATGGCTCTGCAGCTCATGCCACCTTTGGGGTGATGGCTGCCAGATACCCCTCCCTCTGCCAGCACAGTCCCGCAATTACGAGCACAGGCAGTTTGTATATCCCAGCACGTAGGAAACTTTCACATCAGTACTCCCACAAAAATTTTGCAGGCAGGTATACGCATGGGCCCAGAACAGATGGGAACGCTGATGTTGGTTAGTGAGAACTATGGAGGGGCACAGGAGTGCCGTGCCAGTTCCTGACCCGCTGCAGGCCAGCTCGCTATGGGAGAGCAGTGGCTTGCCTAGGGGCATGCAGAGGGCCAAGAAGCAACCCTGCACGTCTCAACTTACTCCTTCCTCTAGAAAAACATCAAGGAAGCCACCTACTTAAAAATGCCTCGAAGCGAAACAATAGAGGCAGCTTGTCGGGATTATAAAGCTTCTAAGTTACTCTAAAACCACCTATTTTAGGAAACGATGTAGAAACAGGCTGTCCTCTGCATTTTTTACCAAGAGATGCAAGGGAGTGTTGGTAATGTGCAGTTTGCTTTGTTCTGCTTAGGTAATACAATACAGCTCTAAAAGTATCCTAAGTATAGAGTTTAGCCTTTGCAGTAAACAAGAGAAGTTTTCAAATGAGCAGTAAGCAGAAAGACATAAAGGGAAGTCCAAGATCTCTTCAAGCAAAAATTTAGAATTATGATAAAGAATAATTCTGCCTTTTGTGAAGGTTGGAAATATTGAAATTGCCATTTTAGATCACAATCATGGTATGATATGACTGGCTAGGGAAGCAGGCCCAGGCCTTCTGCATAAATCATCCACAGAGATCTGGGAAGGCTTGAGTTTCTTTGGTGGCAAGTGCACACTACCCATTCCTGCAAAAGGTACAATTTGTGGTTGGCTGGCAGTTCCCGGCTTGGCTTACAGCAAGTATGAACTAGGAGCTAGTCTATATAATTCCTGCGCTAATACTCTTCCAGATAGAGCACACGACTGTCTTCGTCTTAGTAGACCAGACCACATCACCTTAAAAGTGCCTCCCACAATAGTACACACACCCACTTCCACACACACGCCAGAGCTTGTCCTCCGAGCAGCTTGGGGGTCTGAGCTCGTATGGACAGCCCAGTGTGGCTCCCTGGAATGAGAGCAGCAATGGAACAGGCAAAGCCTGGGCTGCTGCCCATGGTCACGATCAGCAGCCTGGAAAAAAGAACTTCTCCCAGAGTTCCTCCACGTCTTCCTGGTTGGCTTCTGGAGACCAATATTTTGGGCTCATTCATGAAGGCCTGGAGTTGAACAAAACAAAAGCCACACCATCTCAGACTGGCTGGTGGAGTCCATGGCAGACACGCTGTTCTGAAGGATTTTTTTTTTTTTGATTGTTTTTTTAAGAAGAATTATTGCCCACTTCTATAACAATATAAGGCCAGCTCCAACAAAAAGGTCATGGTAGGAAAAGAGGCCCCTGTCGTCAGGGCTGGTGCACAGTTTGCGCACAAAAGAAATAAGAGATCTGCAAAACATCCTGTGGAAGGTTGCAGGGTCTTATTTGGAGGGGAGGGAAGAGGAGAAATGTGCATGAAGGAGTACAGATAATATCAGGAGGTGAAGTCTCCTAAGGCATCTCTGGAAGACTGTGAGCAGGCCAGGGTTCAAGAGCTTTGGTGTGTCCGTGGCCACGGTGCCTGTCAAGACATGACTGAAATGTATGCCAGCTCTGCTCCACACAAGTGTCCTTATGAAGGGAGGCTGAGCTCACTCCAGATGGAGAACAGGAGGACGCGAGTGTGGAGGTAGTGTGGGCTGAAGTTCCCTGGTCAAAATCTAAAGCACAGTTACACAAGAATTCAAACACGCCAGAGGGACTGTACAATTAAAAGTATTTTGGCACTTCATTGACAAGAGAATTAGTCTCTGAGGCACTTCTGAAAAAGGCCACCTGATGCTTATCTTTATCTTCAAGCATCTCAGTACAAATAAAATCTAATCCTTTGTGCTTCTGCCCAGAAGGGGAAACCATAAAATTGTCAGTAATCATTCTGCTAATGCTTGCCAGAAAATAATCAACGTGTGCTGGCTAGCAAAAGGAACAAACCCCCAAAACCCATCTTCTTCACTGCAAACAACAGATGGGAATTCTACATTTGTCCAGAGAATTGAGCTGTGGAACAAGACAGTGCCATTTCATCCTATTAGTCACTTCTTAGCCACCTTCCCCTTACATAAATCTTTGTTTCTTGTTAGTACCCTTGAACTAACCGAATGCTTCTAGTGCAAATCCTGGCTATCCTGCGTGTTTGCCCCCCAACTCCCTCTGCCCAGTGTCTCTTATTGCTTTCAAAATGATCAGGAACCACAAATACTGTTCAGCAATTCTGCATCTAGAAGAAGAGGAGAAAGTGGCAGAGTGAATATAATGCTACATTCATGCTCTTCTGGTAGGAAATCACTGCCTGGAAATGAGTAAAATCAGAAAAAAACTTCCCAGAGAGGTATAGAGCGTGCACACTGCTGGGTGCTGGACATTTCACCCGCATCTCATGCCCCTCCAGCAAGCCCCTCTCCGGAGAAGGCTCCTTTTCCCATTTGCAGCAGTCAGTAATTGCTCTGCTTCATGGGAAGGCTGTGGAGGATTTGCTAAGACAGCTGCACCAGGGGAGACTGAACTGAATGTTCTCTCTTTTTTGGAAAGGGTGTCAGGAGGCAATGCTGCTACTCCCAGGATTTATAACGTTCGTCTCCCTGCTGAGCCTGACAGCAGAGCATTTGTCAGGTGAGTGAAAATCCTGGGCCCGATTCCTCTCTCATTTATCCCAGTAACAGATATTCAAGTAAACCTTTGTAGTGATATTTCTAGTTTAAAGTTATGTAAGGAAGATCAGATGCAAACTCACAACATCTACCTGCAGGGAAAGATGCACTTCTCCAGAGGGGGAGACCTCACTTGTCAGCGGTGGGAAGAATACTGTAACTCCTGATTAGTGCACAAAAGGACTTGCAGACCCTCTGGATTTTAAAGACAATCTCTGGCTGCCTCTCCAGTTTCGGTGCCTCTCTGTTCAAATGATCTTTACCCATATTACACAATCACTGACACAAAGATTAAACAAACAGTCCAAAAAAAGAAAAAAAATCACACCCTGAACATCTTTGCTACTAACCTTGATTTGCCATTACATGCAAGACAGCTCTTCCTCGGTAAGGTCTTCCATCACTAAAAATGTAATCAAGCTGGCTACATCCTTGGTAAATGCAAGAGTCCGACTCTTCAATACTTGCCCTTGCTGACAGAGGGAAATTAATTGGTGGAAGGAAACCTTCTTAAAGCCAGATCTAGTGTTGCTCTTCTGCTCCTGCCAATGTGCCACACAGCCTCCTTCCAGAGTGCAGGTCTCCCAATCAAAACAAGTTGTCATCTAACTAAACATGCCTGCAGTAACCCAGCCCAAGGCAAAGGGACAAGTCCTTCCAGTTCATTAGGGAATATTTCTTGTGCAATTTGCTGCCTCACTAGCTCCTGTTTAGACAGCCTTTGTTCCCCGTCCGCAGGAACACATTAAAGGTTTGGACACATATATGTGCTCAGAGGATGCTTTCCTCTGTGCTTGGTCAGGGAGAATTACAAAAAGCTTACCCCAGTTTTTAACCTTTTGAGTTTTGAACAGATGTGCTGTAAGTACAGTTCCAAGTCTCCTCCTGCTCTGTATCCTGCACTACTTAGATATGAGCCCTCTCAATCAAGAAAAAAATAGCGGATTGCTTCGCCTTTGTTGTTGTTGTACTCTGCTGAGAGCCATCTCATGGACAGCCATCAAAGGGAAGAAGGAGCCTCCGGGTCCTGGTAACTTATTCTTTGTCTTCTGCAGAATTAAAATAGCAGCTTGGGAGGGAGTGGGGAAGCTTGCAGGCAACAGGGATCACTGTTCCATTCACTGGCACCTTGTGCCCAAAGCAGAAGAAATATGTGAGGACACTGGGTTTCTCTGTGTGTAAGGGGTCGGGGCGGGGGTAAGTCAGCTACCAAGTACAGCAGTGATGTAATTCACAGTAGCTATAATAATATAAAGAGCATAGGTTGCTCTGGATAAATAGATTTAGAAAGGATGAATTTAAAAGCAGTTCAGTTTCCTATTGGTAATACAGAATAAAATCTTCATTCATCTACTGTGCAGTTCAACATTTTCTCATGAATGGGCCCTGGTACAGCCTTTCCCATGAGTTTCTGGTTCCTCTGGGAATACAGCCGGGAATCCTTCTGAATAATTACAATAATAGTAGATAATGCTTGTAGCTCAATGAATAAACTAAACGTACTTGAATGTACAAAGGCTCTTTTTGGCCCCAAACTTTGCAGCTTCTCAGCAGCATCAACAAACTCGACTTGGCAGACCCCAGCCTGAGCAAACAGTCCTGGGCAGGGTTTCATCCCTGCTCTCCGCACCACCCAAGCACTCCCCAACACAGCAGACCACAGCCGTGCTTGCTCCCCACCCTTCCTACTCCTGCTGCTTCTCACATTTCTCCCCCTCCTCCCAAACAGCCCATGCGGGACCCCAAAAAGGCAAACCCTGCCATCCAGAAAAACACTGCTCTGAACCAAAAGCTGACATCTCACCAAGCAGGAAGGGAGGCTGGGGAGATGCCAGACAGACAAAACTTCCCAGGGCTAAGCACCATTTCTGTTTCTAGCTGGAGCCCAGTGCTAGACTGGCTTTCCCAAGGCTGCGATGCCTTCTCCAACCACGGCTTCTCCAGCATACTCCAGCAAGACCTGTCCTTACAGCACACATCCCCATCAAAGGTGCAGCCACTAGCCAACTATCATGCTGAGTACAGCTCCTTCAAAATCCTCGTTGAGCATACCTGCCCACGCATGCACAGAGCCAAAAAGAACAAAATACCTCAGTCTCTGCAGACTTCAGGCAAGCTGTATCCTTTCCTTAGGAGCCTTGGGAGAGCAGGTACAACTGCATCCCTCATGGGAGGAATGGACCGACCCCAGGCGTCCGTTCTCATTGTGTCTCTGCAGAGCTTTACCTCCACCCTCAAAAGTCCTTGACACGATTGCTACCTACCTACATGACCACTTCTGTACATCTTCAGCAGGATGTGATCTGATCTTAGACCCCAACCCAGGAAAAAATAAGCTTTTTAATCAGTCTGGGGCCAGACAAGAGGCTGTTTCTCAGTAATATCATAATTCTCTTAAGAACCCTGAACATTTTTTGCCACATATATTTTTATCTCCAGTCATGAATTCAATTTTGCTTATTTTTAACAGCCCAACATTAAACTGAAACATCCCTTCCAACATGCCGGTAACCTGCTATGGCCCCCTAACGACCCCTTAACCGCAAGACTACACATTGGTACAGTCCAGCTTCATGCTCTCCACTCTCTAGGAGCCATGGTATTACAGTGTTTGTAAATCCAACCCCCAAAACACCCACTTTTGTAGTGGATGTTTGCATGGTCAGGAGAAAATCACTGCAAGTGCAGCCATGGCTGTTTTCCAGCATCACTACTGCAGTGTATTTGGGGGTCCTTCAGTGATATTACTGTTAGCTTTGCATTCAACACCCACTTTGCATATCCTGAGCACGCATAGACTCTCCTTATCCTCCTAACAGGACTACATGAATGAAAACAGCATATTTTTACTCTTCGATGCTAGGGAGACCTGAGACTGACTTTCCACCTGGAAAGGCAGATTTCTGAATGTTGCACAATAGCAGTCACTGTAAAAATAATCGCAATCCAGTGACTGAGTAGAAAGCATCTGGGAAAGAAATTTTTAAACAACAAAAACAACACAGGGTGCAAATGCAAATAGTCCTAAGTATTTTCAGAGCGAGAGTCACAGAGCAGGTATGGCCTCCCATTCTCTCTAGACTGAAGGAGGCAAATTACGTCTCAGTTACCCTGGTTCAATCCGTATTTATGAGTGAACCAGCTGGAACGAACAAGTTTTATAAGCGAACAAATTGGAGCGAACCAACGCATCAAAGCAGAATATATTTACTCTTGTTTTATTTATTCTGGATTAAATATGCAATAAACGTTCTTGCAGAACTTAAGGCCCGAAGATAGACAAGTCATTCCATCTTTTTACATGCCTAAGCAGATTTAATTGCTCAATTATTCCAGATAAACACGATAAGTTCCCCGCCATGAATAATTTATAATCTAACTAGCCACACAATCTATGGAACACAAATCTATGGTTGTAACAAAGAAAAAGCGAGCAGATTCTGAGACATCTGATGATTCTGAGATATCTTGAAGTTGCCATGATCTGTCATAAGCTACACAGGTAATACTTTCCTGCATGTCTGAAAGTCAGTTTTGAACAAGTATGCACAAAACAAAAGCACAGAAGGTTCTGACTGAAGTCCCCGGTGCACTCCACAAAAGTGTTTACGGCTGAAAGTACTCATCTTAATGTGCCTTCATAACTCTTTGTACATGTGTAAAGGCAGCTCTTCTTCTATATTATCATCTCTTTCCTACTCAGTTGTTAGAAAGAAATGGTGCAGGCACAGTGTCTTCTGCACCCCAGGAAAGGCTTTAAGTATTAACGGGAGACTTGATGTGCACGCTTTAGATCTGTCCGTAAGCAGCTGCCCATTACAACTACTCCACTGAACAAATAGATGGGCACTTGCGGAAATGTAGCACTATAGAGCAAGAGTAAGCATTAAACCTCTAAACCTCCTGCGGTCTGCCTTGAGCAACCAAGAAGCCACAGAATGGGAACAAAGGGAACTCCAAGCAAATTGTGGCCAGGTATACGTGTGTGCAGTGGGTAGAGATGGAAGGGCAAGGAGACGGAGAAAAGAGGTGGGAGGAATAACGAGGATTAACTGTATAACAGCCTTAAGCATCCTCATGTCATAAGCATCATCTTGAACCGAGTTTGTCAGATTATGGGATGATTTTGTGCAAAAGTCCATGCCATAACCAAAAATGTTGGCCAAAGAAGCAATAGCGTAAACTGCCCGTGGCTGGTCCGATCTTGCCTGAAATCACTCAGGCACACTGTACCTTGCTTGGGTTATCATGTCATTCAGCGTATGCAAATATTGAACCAAATAGTCACAAAGTTAGGAAGTGCACCTGTGAGGAAACAGGGAAAGTACATCCTCCCTTTTATTCACTGTCTGGACCATACTGGAGCCACTGGCAGTGATGTCCTGCACCATCTTCCTAAGGTAGGTTTCTCTAGGAGCTTCATTAGATGATCATGACAAAGCTTAAAAGCTGCACAAAAGGAAACAGGATACAGTGCACTAAAGGATAGAGGCCTCAATGGATTATCTTGAATGACAGCATTCAGGATCTCGTGAAGAAACAGGGAAAAAGAGAACTGCTGGGAGGAAGAAAGGGCCTGTCTACCATGGTAGAACAGAGGAGGCCCAAGAGATGGAGGGCTGCACCTGGAAAGTGTCCAGAAGGACAGCTGATCCTAAACCCATGATGGAGATCCTGGTCACAAGACTGTCCCAGACAACCGACTTCTTATTGCAAAGGAGAAGTGAATACCAGTGTGAACAGTTCCCCAGTAAAATTGTTGTGCCATCAATATACCAACTGGTAAGAGGGCCAGATACCACCTCACTGCTCCAGTGACTCAGAATGAATGCACAAGGCCTGTTAACGGGCTTTGGGGCTGCTTTGCCAGATCACCCAGTGAGAACCCACAAGGGATCAACATTGCAGGGACTCAGAAACAGGCTAACATTAAAGAACATGCTTATAAGCTCTGTAGAAGCACCACAAGCCAGCCACAGCCTCTGTTCCTATCGCTTGTTCCTTTTCTGTTTCTCCCATATATGAGATGGATTTTCAAAGAAAAACAAGCCAATGCTCTATTATAAAACTACTGCATCTTTGTGATTCTCCGAGAAACAGGAGAGGCGCGCTGGGCAGACTTCTCCCTGCCCAGGCACCCAACAGCACCCTTTGCAGGCCAGCGCCCCAGGTTTTCCAACAGCTACTCCTGGGTCTGAATTTTCTTTTTGCTGCTGCTTCGTTCCAGCAGAGCCATGTTAAAGGCTTTGGGACTTCCCCTTAACGCTCTGCGGTAACCGCAAGAAAGAGTCTGTGAAAGGTTTCTGCTCTATCCCTCTGCCCCAAGGCAGGACCAAACAGCTGACAGATGTTTGTCTAATTTGTTCTTTAAAACTTCCTGTCAGTTGTGGATTTGTTGGGTAGGCGGCGAATGGGGGAATAAGGGGGCTTTGGCTTAACTGTCCTCATTGTTAGAAAACGTTCCCAAAATATTAACCTAAATCATGTGTTTTCAATTGTGTGTTTTCAATTCCAGCCATCTAAAACAACATGCCGCAGGAGGCTGTGTGAGAGAATAAAACCTGCTCATATAATGTCCCATCAAAACAGCCTGTAGACTAGCTCCAAAACCAGTCCCACTTTAAGTTTGCAGGGCCTCTGAATCACCGTTGGAGCCTCCCTAACCTTCTCCGCTGTCTGCAGATGGAGCCAGAGCCAAAATTACTCTGCTGGGCTGGATGCCTCCTCTGTGGGCAGCACAGGGCCTCTGACCTGGCACCCAAAACAGGCTGCCCAAATATGCTCCATAAAGACCACAAACAATTTGTCTAATCATTAGCTACCTATTTTGTTTAATACATTAGGTAGAACAAGTTTTCTGTAATGAAATTCCTATTTGCATCCAAATGCACTTTGACATAGCTTAAAAGTAACAGCTAGCCATCCTCTACTAAGCAAGAAATGTATTATTTCTAAAATAAAAAAGAGTAAATAATTAGAATTTCAACAGATACCTGTAAAGCCACATAACTGCTTACTGGATATTTACAGCCATTATATATCTGTTAAGAAGGAGATATTAATTGCAAACCAGTCTACCAACTGCAATCATTTTTTCTTCAAAAAAATTACAAAAATCCGCAAATACAAAGCAAGATTAAAACCGGTCATTTAAATCACTATTTTTGCTTGCTGGTTTAAAGTCACTATTGCCATGGTGATCTAAATCAGTACACCCTGTAAAGCTGCACACCCTTAATCAGAAAGGATCCTACTATCAGAAAGGCTGCCTCTTCTTCTGGCTATGAATATCCAAGACAAAATATGAACTCACCCAAATAGGAAAGCTCTCTGCTGCCCTCCTGATGGAGGACTTGAATAATCATCTTTGAAAGCAATGTGCCCAAGACCTGTAGGTCCAATTTAAAACCCTAAAGAAGCTTCAAATGAAAATTAGTTTCATCCTGGTCAAACAAGCAGCTGAGTCCTTGATTACAAAACTGGAAATTGCAACAAGGGAAAAAAAAAATCAAGAAAAATCTCTCTGTTAAAAAAATATCCTGGAAGCAAATCTCTTCCCCATCTTTTTGGATTTTTTAGGTGTTCTACAAGAGATTTCCAAATTACAGCACTTCAAGTCAATGCAAAAAAAAAATTCTTATTCAGGATTTCTGTTTTTCTGTTATAAACGCTCGCTTTGTACAAGCACCCCACTGTTAACCACTATTTTAACGTTGTCTTTAGCCCTCTATTGCAAGTGCAGATGCCTCTCACACCCCACTGTGCAAGGAGAGCTCCTCCCTTGCTGTGAAAGCACTCTGACTACTGAGTTGTAACAACATTTCCCCCACGGTTGCCCATCCTTGAAAATAAGGACTGGCTTGCATTTGTGAAAGGCACAATCCTGCTAGCGCACGCTAAGAGCGATGAGACCATGCAGATGGGAGCAGAGGGGTCAGGGCTGGGCAGTCTCCCCTTTAAAATAAATGAGCGGATGGATGGGAAAAGACAGCCACCTATTACTGCTGCTTGCATCCTGACCCAAAATCCAGGCAGAAGAGAACCACCTAAAAAGTTGCTTCCTTTGTTAACGTATAGCCAGAATACAAAGAGCTCAGTTTTCATAATCCTGTAACTATATCATAATCTAAACCTTCGTTTTAAATTAAAGAAAGTTTCTAGTGCTAGCGATCGTGAAGGAAAGGTTGAAGGAGAAACAGAAATGTCTTAGAGATGGTGGTGTATGCCTGTGCCTGCAAACAACCTGGAGCAATAAATCCCAGAGAAGTAAACTACTTTGCTCCTTTGAGCGAGGTATGAACCCCAAGACCCCACCACAAGGGAATCTGTCCATGTCACCGCAGCAGAGGACTCGGATTGCAGGAGGACAACTATGCAACACAGCAAGAGACATCAAAACTGCTCTCCCACGCTGCTCCTCAAGAGAGAAGCCACACTATCTTCCTAAGGAGAGTACGACATATTCCACCTCAGCTGTCTCAAAAAAGAGGCAAATCCATTTGCCACCCCTTCTCCAAATAGGAGGCAGCAACACCGCCGTGGGAGCCCCATTTCCAAGTGGTTTGGGATCTCTTAATTTAGTCCCAACCCTGAGGAGAGCCAGGCTGCGTTACAGGACTCAGCACAAATCATCCAGTTCGATCTCTCGTCTCGCAACCAGCAGTTCCTTCAAAAAGCAAAAAGAGAATGATTCAGCTTTTACAATCCAACGTAAACCCTGCAGAATGTGTGCCAGAGTTTAGATTAAATAGGATTTAACGAAATCTCAAATTAACTTGTCAGGCCAAGAAAAAATAAAGCTTTTCTCACCTGTAAATTGTGTATTTCTCATGAAAGCATCAACAGCCACAACAGCTAACTCTAGACAACGGCCCCATGCTTTTGGCAGTTCATTTCTTACAAGATGCACAGTTTCTATAAAAATGCTTCTTACTCAAGCTAGGGACCTGAATATGTCCTCTTTAGGTGATGAACATGCACAGTAGCTACAACCCCGGTCCCAGTCCGTCCCAGCTATTAGCATAGCAAAAGAACACATTTGACCGGATTGGTAAATAATGCAAACTGCATTGCTCTGGAAACGCTACTTTGTGTTGATTCAATCATGCAGGAAAATAAAGAGCAGCACATGGCATAATTCAGGCTGGTTTCATCACTCTCTGGTTTGATACAAGCTCCAAATGCCAATTAGAAACACCACTTCAGGGGACAAACGATATATCTTGTCACAGTGCCTTCAAATTTAGGCAATTGGAGTTTAATTACCAGCTCTCAGGACACACTGTGATCTACAAGGTATTTTTTCCAGACAAGATAGCAGAAGTGGTCAGTGCTTTCAGAGACCTCTATTTCGGGGCATTCAGCTGGAGAGATCTCCGTCCTGATTTTTAAGTGTTGTGTACCAAAATCTTCAGCTGAATGGTGGGAGCTGTGGAGCCTCAACAACTGCAAGCAATCAGGAAACATCTTAAATTGGAGAGACGTAAGCGATGGATTGGCTGGCTAGACAGAGCTGTTTAGAGCCCTCCAAATGACATTTCCATCAAAAATGTTAGATCACATAACTTTTCTGTGCAGACCTCTGGAAACCGTAACGTTCAGGATCTGCATAAAGCATTTTTCAACATGTTCCTCTGAGCTCAGCTAGAACTTGGCACCTAGAATTTGTTTTCGAAACCGGTATTTCAGAAGTCACTGTATTTTTTCTTCCTAATTCAATGCAGCAATAATGATCAGCTGCTGAAAGCAAGTAATGAGATCCCAGAAGCAGTTCAAAGACAGATGGCAGCAGCAGCATGCCTGTTTGGTGATATTTTTCAAAGTGCTCTCAAATTTGAAAGCCACAATCATATCATCTGGAAAATTAATATGGTAGGTCAGAACATAAGGTAGAGTTTGTAAAACAAATTTCAGAGCATTAGCTGGCATGGCCCAGCACTGAGTACTGATCTGGGACTCTGAAAAGTCAGGATTCATTCCCTAGTCTGCCAAAGTCCCTTTAGGTAAGTTGCTGAGGACTAGAACAGTGTAATTGGATCTGATGGTTCAATTTAACTGTGCTTCACCTGTTGGCACCCCACTCTGGGAGGGAAACTCACAGTTCCAAATCAGGCACCGCAGTTTCCTTAGAGAGTGAGCGAGCAGGATCGGCTGCCTAGCAGGATGCACAGAGCTGCACGCCAGCCGAGGGGGTGCCCTGTGTTTGCACTTTTCTGGAAGCATCTGCTACTGCCTGTGGTAAGAGGCAGGATCCCGGACCGTGCGGACCTTTTGTCTGACCCAGCACTCTTGGTCTTGTGTTAGCATGCTGTGCTCCACCAGGAAAAGAAGGATATTTGCTTTTCGGCAAGCTTGACAGGTTCCACAATAGCTAGGGTGTGCATTGTTCAACATGGGCAACCAGAGGCAGGCGCGCTCAAGAACCCCTCCAGGACGTACCTCTCCCCAGTATGCTTATTATTTCGGAGGAATCCAGCAGTTAGGGTAACTCAACTCTTCCTCAGGCCCACAGGGTAATTTTATTACAGACCACTAGTTTTTATCAAGGTCTTCCCCCTAGGCCTGTATATTATCTACTGGGCATCATGCTCCGTTCAAGACTTTCAAAGCTGGAAACGGTGGTAGTACACAGCAGCGTCTTTCAGACCAGGAGAAATATGGGATGCCTCCAAGGGAAAAAAGAAGACACAGTGTGCCTGAGAGTATGGTGCAGTCTGAGCAAAACGTACGTGTGCTCAAAGGCCATGATTAAGCTGGTTTTTGAGAAACGATACACTTCTGAAGTTGCAAGGACCACAGCCTTTTCAGCTAGCCTTTCAGCAGCTCAGGGCCTGCAGCTCTCCTCGCCTCTTTATCCAGATATTGGGGCAGTCACTTCACTAGAAGCAATCCAGAGATAGGCAAAAAAAAGAAAATAAAACTGCAACAGGAGTTATCCCTTGCTAGAACCAAGCTTAGCAGTGCCCCTGCCTCCCCAAGCTGCAGCCTGGCACAACCAACCAGCAGCTAGACTATACATGCAGACCTATATGCTTACACCTTTGACAGGCTTTTTAGTAGAGAAAGTTTGCAGTGCTCGTGTCTCTTGCAAAGAGGAGCTACGTACAATGACAAGCTCTTCTGCTCTTTGGGGACACTGCTTCTAATAGCTGCTTGCTAATGACAAGTAAATGGGCAGAACGCTGCTGCTGACTCTGATATTGGGCCTGTGCTGCGACTGATGCAAACACTGCCTGTAGTGCGCTGATAAGGATATTGGATGATTCAGAATAATCTAGACTTTGCGAAACATCTGAGCCTGGCTGTGCTTCTATTTCTGTGTAACAGGAACCCTGTGTGCCACGTTTATCAGGAGGAGGAGAGAGTGCCTGTAGGTAGGGGGGACACCAAAACTTCCTTTCCATAAAACCATATGTCTGTTCTACCCACTACTTGTTTTACCCACTACAGATATTTAAGGGCTCTTCTGTGGAGGCCTCCAACTACAGAGTTTTGCTAGCAGCTGGTAGCAAGGGTCTGGCCTAACTCCTTTTGATACACTTATAATTCCACAGACCAGCTACATATACTAGCCCTATCTCATTAAGACCACATTTCGCTCTCTGAATTTCAGTACTGAGCTATTCCAACGATTTCCCTTTGATTTCATCCAGAGAAGAAAGTCAAGCCAACAGCACAGTATATTTACACTATGAACTGACTCCAGAACTGAAAAATTCCACCCTTTGGCTGTCCTTGATCAAAAGGTTTACAGTCTAGATAAAAGGGCATTTAAATCAAAGCTAAAATAACCAGTTTTCATAGTTCAATTAGCACCATATCCCCTCAGATAAGTGCTGCCCAGGAGCATATTTGCACATTACAGCTCTAAGATGAGGAGCAACATAAAACAGGAGTATAAGATGCAGTCGTGAGGTTGCATGAGCTTAAATTAAAGTCCCGAGGAACACCTCAGCAGGCGTGAACTGCTGTGCTGACATTCACAAATAACTTACCGCATTCACAGTTCTATTTCCAGAAGTTTCTGATATTTTTCAGCTTGTCCCACTAAGGAAAAATCCCCTTTCAGCCTTTGGGCACCTAAATGTGACTACGGATAAGCGAAAGACAAAAGAGTGTCTTAGGACAGAGCACTGCTTGGAAAAGCAAGTTGGATTTTTGGTGATAAGAGCCCACACAGCTCTATAAATAACAACAACTTTGATTAGCTAAAATTCAGGTCAAAAGGGACACCGTTGGGACGTAACCACTTCTGCCAAACATCAATATCTCTAAGAAAGAGACAAACCTTATAAGACTTTACCGGTCAGGATAAAGGAGAGCCACATAATTGCACTTCCTTCCGTCCAGCGTTTTTTAGCTGGACTACATACGCAGCTTGCCTGGTTTGCCCAAGACAAGAAGATAAGATTGGCCCTTCTTGGGCCAAGAGCTCTCACGCCTGCTTCCCTCCCATGCCACCTCCTACCATGGCTGCGGCCAAGGGCATGGTGGACGCGGGGAAGAGTTTAGCTTGCTCACCTGCAGCTACAGCTGAGCACTGACCGCTGCCAGGGGATACCAGCAAAGGAAAAAAAAATACATAATTCATGATTTTTCCTGCAAAATTGGATTGATTTTGGTGCTAAAGTGCTTTCAACATGCAGTTGGTATGATAAAAAAAAGTTTGGGAAATTAGTACAGTATGGAAATTGGGATATAACAGTTGATACAGTGGGAGCATTTAAAAAGTTTCCTCCTAACAGTTCCCTGAAGGTGGTGCAACATTTTATAACCTAACACATATCATAAACAAGACAACATAAGCAAGGGTTATAAAGGCCTTTGCAACTGTTTGGGATATTTTGTGCACAGTGAGTGGGATCCGGAGGGACGCTTACCCATGCCTAGGACTTTGTGGGCTCCGCTGCTAGGTCTGCCTGGAGCAGGATCCACAGCAGCAAAATAGCTCAAGGAATAGTCCAAGACTGTCACCGATCTTACTCTTCCAAACAGGAAAGGCTGGGAGAGAGAATTGAAAGCCAATAACTGACATAGGAAAGCTTTCAAAACCACAGGGAGCCTCTGACCCTGGTCCACAGCAATGTCCTCTCTGCTTTGGAGAGCCTGGCAGTAGTTTTCCCATTATCCGACTTATTTTTCTCCCTAGAAAGCTCAGCGAAAAAAGATAGTGGGTTCTCTGGCCAGCGTTCTTTTTTTTTTAATGATAACATGGTAAGCCAGTTGAGAGCTAGAGAAAAATCAGGTATCATCCAAGCAAACAGCTTCCTGTAACGTAATGTATTAAGAAAGGAAAATGTAGGGTTATCATGGCTCAGTGTGTGGCTTGCTGCGTTTGATATTTATCAAGCAAAAGAAAAGGCCAAGAAAAAAGCAGGTTGCTTTTTTATCTCTCAGAAGTATTAATCTTTACTTCCAGTTGTTTTTATTACTTCTCCCCACTGCATCGTCACTCCAGCACGCAGGAAGCCACAGTCTCCTGTCCCCTCCTAAGAATTTAACACGTCACTGTGAACCTTTATATTTTTCTGCAGATAGGTCCCGGCTGCCTTGATTCATCAGAACCAAAAATCAGTAGATAGCAGTCATTTCTTTTAGCGAGTCTGAACAGAGCCATGAGTAACACTAGTTGTATTAGTCACTGAGAATCATTTAGCCAAGCTATTTTTGATATATTTTTTTTCCAAGTGAAGTTTTCATTATTTGAATCATCCTAAGCACAGAGAAGTAGAAGGCAACATACTGGAAGGAACAGTTAAAATTACTCATAAGCTTTTTTTGTTGGCTCTAACTTAATTGCAATCTCTCAAATAGAAAACTTGCATATCATTGCAGACAACTCAAAGAAGCCCCTGTTCGGTCTGCAGCAGTGGTTGAAAAGGCAGACAAGTCATTTATATTTAGAAAGCTTTAGCAAGTACAAGTAAAGTACGCTATTCTCTAGCCTCATGTTAGCTTCTTTATTCGGTGCTAATCATTCCATTTAAAAAGATACAGTAGAAATAAAAAAGTCCAACCAAGTGATAACAGAAGCATCCTTCACTGGCATATTCCAGATACAGGATGAAATGAGGATTGGGATATACCTGGTCCAGAGATAAGGGGACTGAGAGGTGAAGGGCAATGATGAGTAAGAGGTAACATGCAGGAAATACACACCAGGGCGATACATTTAAGGTCCCCATCAATATTTTCTCATTATAAAAAATTTAATAATATTCACTGAAACCACAAAGAGCATATTTTTCATGCATAGCTTCTCCAGAGTGCTATCTTAACCCTATAGCAGTGCACAAATTTCTCTGCCCAAAGGCATTTTGGGTTTTGACCCTGCTCACAGGAGGGAAGCAATGTTTTTCCTGAACTTGCTGAAAGGTGCCCAGACATGAGGACCACTGCTCTAATGACCAGCCTGAGCTACAAGTGTCTCCAGCAAGGCTGTGGTGAACGTGACATCCAAACAACAACACGGGGAGGAAATTCGAGGGACACCCAAGGGAAGTTGGACTGGAGAAGAAGTTACTGTCAAATGTTGCAAGTGCTGTGGCCCTGAGCTCCATTTTGAGATCCAGGGGTTTTCAGACCCAACACCCTGTTCCTTAAGGGGTGGGGGAAAACTACGATCTCTAAATATAGCCTCACATTTTTGCAGAAGTACAATAATAGATCTTAAAGCTGCAGTGCTGCACACATGCCAGCATCTGCGATAAGAATCTACTTCATAGCCGGGAAAACGAGCAGCCCGTAAGGTCCCGAGGGCAGAAGAAAAAACCTTGTCGGCTTTGCTGCTCAGTGAGATTTGCAGCTCCTCCCTTACCTTCATCCCCATCGCAAAGAGCTGCATTCAACATGGAGCTTATGCCCAGCTGGAAAGCTTGAAAACGCAGGAGACATCACCCTGGAGTCACCACCAGCCTGCTCAGCCCGATGCTGCATCACTGAGTGTGGCCAGCACCACCTGCATCAACCGAGGTCTAAAAACTCCGTCTTGTAATCTGAATGAACTGCTGCTTACGAATTTAAAGTAGTTAGAAGGTGGCTTAAAATCCTGAGCGCTTCAAAAAGGGAGGAAGTTCTAGGTCTTCCAAAGCGCTTGCTGGTTTGCTTCTTAATGAAGACTCAATAAGGAGAATGACTGGGTTGGGTTGTTTAAAAAGGGCAAAAAAGACGGGTGATATTAAATCACTCATGAAGTCATTATTTAATTATCTATAAGCAAATAATATATTCATCTTTCTTCATCCATTACTCCTCTGTTCAGCCCCTCAGTTGCTTCTGCGCTTACAGGTCAAGTAGGATAAACCACAACTTCACCAGGAGCCTCTACTTGCAATCAAAATATCAGAAATTTCCAGATTTGCTATAACACATAGTAATAATTGGGCCGTGTCAGAATACTATCTATTTGAAGATGTGACTTCAAGCCACATACATTATGGAAACAGTTCATGCTTTGATTTAATGACTCCAGGAGTACATAAGTTACAAAGAAAGCCACAGTAGACCTATGTCCAACTATTTCCCACAAAATCATATCAGCATATATTAGACTCGTGTAAAATTCCAGTCTCACAGAAGTCAAGAGGGATTTTGCCCAGATTAGACAGTGGCCATTAGAGACCTGTAAATGTTCAAAAGTTGAATGACTGGGGAGAGAGCAGATGAAGACGGCTGAATCTAAAAGCTTTGGTGGCCCTCATTTTAACCTAAAACTAATAATTTCCCTTGTATTCCTAGCCACAATGCTTCACTTCCAGGGTCACTGAACTGGTGGTCACTACAGTGACTAACCAGTCCAAAGCCTTTGGAAGTCAAAAATATTGGGTCCTTGATGATTCACAAAAACATCAGGTCTTACTAAAAATTCTGACATTAAAACCCTGCCAGGTATAAAATTCATACAGTGAACCGAACGACAAATCAGCTTTAGGAAGAGCAGCATATGATAAAAGTGAATAACTTTACAGTTTACGAGACATTTGGTCTTTATTTTTTTTAATTATTTGGTAAATGAATACAGGTGATGTTGCTTACAGGCACTGCTAATCCTGGTGAAATTAGGCTGGAGATCGTTTTGGACTGATGCCATTCCTTTAACGATGGCAAGTCCTTTTCCCTTTGCAGCATTCCTACATTCAGAGAGATTTTGTTGAACACGCTACTGTTCCTTTGCTTCCCAAAAGTCCTTTTTCTTTATTCCACTTCTTTACCTGAATTTTCTTACTATGATTTTGTTGACTATCCATCACCTAAAGCTAACACGCTTCCTAAAAACACCTAGAAAACAGCAGAGCTGGGCTTTACGCATCAGCTGCGTTACTGCACAGCGTTTCAAACCACATGTCACCAGGGTTGAATTCGTACTAGAAAGTCTGATTTTGCCCAAGAGACTGTTACAGACCAGACTGTCTCCGTGCTGGCACACTCTCGGTGCCCATCTTAAACAAGCCACCCAGCTTAGCCAGGAGAGCAATGCGAGAGCCTTCCTTTACTATGCAATCATAAAATAATAATAATAATAAAAAAAACCTAAAAATGTAATCCTAATTAATGCACACAAAAGAGAAACCTATACTGGGGCATATTTTAATGGCGGGGTGCTTCACTTTAGAGCTTTAATATTATTTTCATATATTCACAGTGCGTAAAATGCAACGTATCTATTAAATCTTCCTAGAAGAGTTGAAACTTAGATCAGAATTGAAGTTTAATTAAGTTGACTGCCTGCAGATGCTATCACCATTTGATACAATGATGAAGTACAGCGAATGCATTCAAAATGGCTTGGGGACAAAAGCAGGGGCTTTAAAGAGAAAAAAAGCTGAGGAAGAGCATACATATATAAATATGTTCCTTTCATACAGGAAAAAAAAATCCACTGAGTGCATTTGAATACTTATGAAACTGCATCTGATAAACAAGTTAAAAAAAAAAAAAGGAAGAAAAAATAAAAATGCAAGGAAGACAACAAAGATTTTCTATAAACTCAAAACGTTTCCAAACAAATCTATTAGAGCAGGCAGACATTTTAAGTATCCTTTCAGCACAAGTTAAAGCACATACTTTAATGCTATGCCAAGTCAATGCTTTTGATTACAATCAAAGCCCAGATTTAAGAAATTTTATCATTTAGAATGGGGAGGAAATGAATTCAAAGAAACTAAAAAAAATTTTAAGAGACTGCTGGAGAAGAAATTAATTTCTCAAACTAGCAACATACTGTGACATTTCAAAATCCAGCGGGAACAAAAAAGATGCCGGCAGGTTGCCCCTTATTATACCAAATGGAGCAAATCCAATCAGATGAACCTGTTGCAGGATCAGTCACTCAAAAGCCTCAGGAGCACCATTACAAAGTGAAAGATGTCTAAAAAGTGGATTTTTTAAACCTATTATACTGGCTTGAAACTTGGCTATTCACCCACAGAGGCGATAACAGCATTACTAGTAAGGTCCAAGAGAACAATCTGTCAAAAAAAACCCCAAAGTCTCAAAGTCAGCACACAGGAAAACTAGAAAAAAGTTTTAATGAGAAATTAAAAATCCTACTAGAGCATTAAGACTGCACTATTGTATTTAAAATAATAGATTTCCATTCAAAAGATTATTTTATATGTAGGAGTGTGAGTGAACTCTTCAGTTCTACTATGCTATTTCGTAATTTCTTCAAGTGTCAGTTCTAGTCTTTAATGACGCCACAATAGCTCCCTGCTCCAAATCTCCCTTTACTTAAAATAACTGTCTATAGCAAGAACATCGACCTTCAGAAATAAGGCAATGACCAAGAAAGCTTCCGAGAAAACTCACTCCTGAGCACGCGACAAAATGGAAAACCATGGCAGCGCTTATTTTAGAGAGAGGAGATAAACAGAGGAAAAGAATATGATTATCTACATATAAAATATTGAACGACCCAGACAACACAGAGGAACTTCTGCTTGCCCAGTCTTTTGAAACAAGAACAAGCTGATATTCAAAGAAATACTAAGATAGCGAACTGAATATCAGACAGTGGAAGTTTTTGCTCAGCAAGCCATCAACTATTGGAACATGCTGCCAGAAGATGCCACATAGGCTGACTGCTCAGTCATGATTAGTTGCCTTTAAGATAAAATGACCATCAAGCCACATGAAGAAGAACAAAAATAAAAGACAAGGCACAAGAAAATTTTCTGAAAGAAATATGCATTTTCAGAGCATAAGATATCATCTAAATATAGAATTAAGGTGTTTTGCTGTGGGTATGGTTATTCCACAGCAGTCTCTGCAGGGTTTCCTACGCCTTCCTCTGAAAAATCTGCTATGAGTATTTGTAGGTGACAGGAGAGAGCTGGATGGACTACAGATCCCATACACTAAATCTGTTGCTATTTTTATAGAGAGAGACACACACAAAGCTTATATAAACTTATTTTCAAAACTGGGCTGTCAAAAGGGTCTCAGAAATCAACACACGTGGAGGTATCATGTCAAACAAGTACTGCCGTTCCCATCTCGCCACACTTGCAGTTTCTGGTGTTCCCACAGATTGTACTGAAGATGTGCTAAATAAAACACAGCTTTGGTTTTCTTAGTTGCTGTTTTCTTACAAAATTTGAGATTTTTGATCATTTAATCCTGCCAAAGAACCTTGAAAGCAGAACGAGAAGTTAGAAAAGTGTCTCTGCCACAGCCACAAAGCAGAAATGTCAACTATTCACTTGAAAATATATTCATAAGGAAATACAAATGGAAAATATAACTACATAAGTCATCTCAGCAGAAATACTGTGCAGCCATCTTGAAGTACCTTCTGGACTTAAGAGATCAGATTGGAGAGAAGGAAAACCTTTTTCACCATGAGGACAGTCAAGCAGTGGAGCAGGTTGCCCAGGGACATTGCATAGCCTCCATCCTTGGTATTTTTGAGACTCGCCTGGATAAAACTCTGAGCAACCTGGTCTGATCTCTGCTTGGAGCAGGGCTTGGACTAAATGACCTCTGGAGGTCACTTCCAACCTGAATTTTCCTATGATGAGGCTATAATCATCTAAGAAAAATACAACTCCTAGCTAACTAGTCAGAAAAATCATGGATAGGAAATTACAAATAGTGGATGCCCAGAAGGATAGGGATTATAGCTGTCAAAACTGCAAAAAAAAAATCAAATTCCATTTACAAAAGTCAGAAGGAGGAGACATTCACTGAAGAAACTGTTTACCCTCTTGAGTGCAGACCGAAGGGGTTTTAAGTCAAGGATGACATACCCTGGCTCATTGCTCAGGAGGGGCTCAAATGACTTCTCATGGATGAGGCATCCTGTTGCTCTCTCGGGAGAGCACACAGGCAGATCGCAGGATAGAGTAACCGTGCTATACAGCACTCTGCAACGCTGACCCGAAAGCATGCAGACCCAAACAATAACGCTGGGTTTAGCAGAGATATCCCTTTCAAAGCTACTCTAGGTAAACAGCCTCACCTGTACATGTATTGCCCACATGCCAAAACATCCTTTTTTGCTTCTGTTCAAGGCACACGTCTTAGTCTCTGGGGAACTCCTTTCTCTATGGCTTGTCCCAAAAGTCATATAGTGACGACAGACATTCAAGTTGCGATAATTCAAATTCTATCAGCAAGAAGAACAACTGTATAAACATACCAGCTGCCTCCGTTTGACCTTTTTTTATGGCCACCAGATTGCTTCAGACAAATTTTATCTGTATAATAGAAGCAAACATAATAATGACAAGAAAAGCGAGTCACATTTAAACAAATGTAACCATTTGCATTGCACTATCTGTGCAGTTATATAGAATGCTAAAACAAGAAGCAAACGCTTCTGTTGGACAACTATTTTCAACCCCAGCTCCCCCAATGACCTACTTAGAAGTCATAAGGGTGGTGAAGGTTGTTTGCTGTTGAAATGCATACTAAATTCAGAACAAGAGAGTAATCTTTTTTATCCTAGGTCCAATTATTTGGCTTTGATGTTCAAAATACCTCCACAGTCTAAGCATAAACTGCACATTCATAAAATTTACCTACTGCGCTAAAAGAGACAAAATGGATCATTGAAGGAAGAACTACAACAGGACCCGTAGATGCTAAGAAGAAACCACACATAAGCATCTGTAAGAAAGATCTGGGATACAGGCAATTGTGGTAAAGCCCTTTGGGCAGGATTGTGTTATCTAGTGGGCACAAGTGTAAATAGGATAATCAGAAAGTGAATGCTTTTTTTTTTCTTTTTTTTGTCTACTTGCTGTTTCTCAGCAGGTTAGTTGTTCAACTTTCAATATATTGCCTGAACAACAAAAATGGCAAGACTATTTACAAGTGAAATAGAAAAATGGCCCATGGTATTTTCTTGCCTACACCTGAATTTTGGCCTCAAAGGAAGACCTTTTCCTACTTTCTCCTTTCCAAACTCATCTTCGTTTCCTGCCTCCTCCTGTAGATTGCCTTCAGCCTGACCAAGAATCTGTCACCTACAAGCTAAAAGTGTCACGGAGAGCTCTGCACCCCGACCAGCTGAAAAATGAACTGGATAGCCTTAAATTCTTCCAACGTCTCAAGGCACAGGGCAACATTATTCCTCCCACATTTCCTTCGCCACTCCAAACCAAATCTTTCAGGTGGCAAGTCTCTGATTTGTCCGCTTTTCCCAGTGTGTGGAAAAAAACCCCTGTTCCTTAATCTCTTTGATAGCAGTAATTTTCTCTGCTTTGTATGCCCAGTTTTACCTTCGAGTCATAAATTTTTCCCTCCAAGTCAAATTCAATGGTCTTGCTTAGCTTTTTTATTATTTCATTTCAAGCATAACAGCTGCTTTTTTTGTAATAACTTCTGCAAGTCAAACCAATTCACCCAGTGAAGGAAATTCAGCAACTTCTGTAGAGCAGAGATCTTTTATTTAGATCTGAGATATATTAATGATTTTCACAAAGGTAAATATAAGGCAACACTCAGCTAATTAACTAATATATGTCTTACTATACCAAGAATATTAATGATCCCAACTTTCCTTTCTCCAAAGAAAAGATACTGTAAACCAGGAGTCTCTCTCAAACAGCAATATTTAGAAACTGCCATTTCAAAAAAAAAAAAAAATGCTGGTGGCATTGGGAACAAATGTTGACTGCTCACCAGAACAACGGGTGCTTTAATGGGATGTAGGTACCCAAGTGACTTCAGTGTGTCAGAAAATAGGATCTGGGTGCTGAAGCCAAAGAGCTACTTTCCAAAGCATAGCTTCAGGAGTCTTTTAGTTTCCCTGGGAAAGCCTTAGAGTAACCATCTCCATGGTTTGTCTCTTAATAGCTACAAACAGCATTTACGTGCCTTCTCCCCTCTGCTTGGAGTTCACATGCACTCACAAAGCAAACCGCTGCAGAGGTGGTGGAGCCTGCTCGAGTGATTTGTGGAATCCCACGCACCAACCAGCCCTCAGCACTGTCAGATCTGCCCCCGGGAATCTCATGCATATATTTTACACATCCCACATCCGACACTTAAAGTGAAACACTTTACAAGTAGGCATCATCTTGCAAACAATTATTCTCACTTATCTCCTACCACTGAGTCTGAAGAAAATATCAGTTTCCAATACTGTCGTAAATTCATTCACCGTGAAAAATAATCACTTGGTATGACTCAGAATCTAAAGCATTCAACACCACTGCTCCATTCAGCTCCCACTGTTGTCAAGCCCTTCAACTTCAGGGCCCTTCCACGTAGACGGACCTTACCTCAACCAAGCCATTCATGATCCCAAAAACAGAATAACAGGAATAGAGGTTCCAGCCAACCAGAAACCGTACCTCTCTGATGGTCTAGCATTCCCTTTAATTAATTTACCATCCCTTTCTCCACACACCTCAGATTATCACAATTATCCACTGATCAGACAACAGCATCATTGCTCAAGAGCAAGGGTTCCAGCTCTTTGCAGCTGCCAAGAATGAGGATGCAACCTCTGTGCTTGGAGAATGCAAAACATGAACTCAACACTCTTCTAAGGCAGCTCATAATGCTTCCTCAAAACACCAGACCATGTTTTCATTACTCCTTAAAAATTTCAAAGATGATCAGATATTACAGCTATTCCACCACCCATCCTGAGATTTAGTATACTGGAGAAGGAAGCTGATTGAGAAAAAGAAGCAATTACCTCAGTAAGATGCGGGTTGGGGTTGAATCCACACTGGTTGCAGACTTTGTTGTGACACTGTGTACAGGCGTTGAAGTTTGGCTGATTAGGGGAGGAGATGAGTTCTGTTGTCTTGCATATAGGGCAGAGAGTGCTGCTCGGAAGGGGTGCAATCTGAGGAACAGAATAAGGTGAGGTAGGGGTGCTGCCTCGATCTGGCGATACAGAGGGAGATCTTCCTGATCTCTGACTTTTGCTATCCACCTGCAGCGTCCTTCTAGGTCCATCTGCCTGTTGACTGGCCTGACCACGACTCCTCATCTCTCTGGTGCTTTCCGAGCTCTGAGCAGCCTGTGTAAGGGAGGGAGAAGCTGATCTCTGTCCAGCTAGGTGATCCAGTTGGTCTGGTCTTCTTGGTGTGCTGAAATATCATT
Organism: Apteryx mantelli; assembly: GCF_036417845.1. Lineage (NCBI taxonomy): Eukaryota > Metazoa > Chordata > Aves > Apterygiformes > Apterygidae > Apteryx > Apteryx mantelli. The sequence continues at coordinate 14,477,354 of NC_089989.1, read as the reverse complement.
AAAAATACATGTATATAACCCAATGTTTAGGATATTTAAGTGATCACAGTCAATGCTGAAAATGCAATATTTATAAACACAGCACGCTCTCCTTCCATGAAGTCGCAGGTCAGCCTATAGAGGCACAGTGAAAGCATTTTGCAAATCAGGGAAATTGTTCAAATCAGTGAAAGTTAAGGAGATGCTTTACCTTATGAAATGAGACAAAATTTCAAGCAATTTAAACTTTCTCTTATATGAATTGGCAGCAGAGATGTAATTGAGTTATTCCGCATACACTGAATTGAACTGTAGTCAGAAAGTTTCACAGAAAATATAATGAGAAGTACACGGTAGATCAGTCTACTGCCAGCAAAGGGCTCAGAGTTAACGCTTTTCCGATGTAAACTGGTGTGTTAAAAGGCAGAAGTAATTTTGATTTAAAGAAGAACTGATTGCAGGGCCCTTTCTGCACAGAGACGGCCAACACCCACTTAACCACCTCCTCGCAACCTACTTTTATGAATCTCTGCAAAACGAAAAGACTGAAAACTGATAAAGCTAGTGAAGAAAAACACCTACAGAAGCCAAAAACCCAAAAGACACAGGCGACAGTCAGAGAACTAGTCATATTTTCTTGACTGTCAAGCTGCCCCGATGCAAGCCACGGGTTAAGGCTTGCTTTAACTTTGCACTAACTAGCTGTTTCTCAAAGGGCCGCAGCAGGGGCAAAATAAGGGGGAGTGCAGATGAGCTCTGTCTTATCCAATCATTCAGCTTCACTGGGTGAAAGCAGTTGGAATAGGAGTGTGAGCGAGCTGGCTGCCTCCCACCTGAAAGCTCTTCCATGCTATGTAAAATCTTGGCTGGCCATAAAACGAGCTTGGGGTGCCCAAAGCTTAATCTTTTAGAGTTTTAAATAAATCCTTCTGAAAATCAACGTTCTGGTATGATTCCTTCCGGGTCATTACCACCATGGGTCTACGATTTCCTTCCTTCCTTCCCAAAAGAAACTCTCAGAGACTTCAGCACTCATGATATTCCCAAGGACACCACAGTTTAATAGTTTAATGGCTCTGCAGTCTCCCACGTCTAGTTCGTGCAGTCTTCTCCACCTCTGACACTAAATACCACTGTTGTTGAAGGATAGCCCAGATTTCAGTTTTAACCCTCAGCCAACAGTTTCTGAATCTAATATGGTTCTCAAATTCCTCCTGTTCAGCTGGAGAACACAACACTAAATTCTGCACACCAGAATTTACATATTATTTCATTGTAGATACTCTGGAACATTTCCTTACAGACCATAAGTTCATGAGAACTGATTTGCAATGGAGGAAGCTTATGTCATTTAGATAACAGAATAATCTGATGCACACGCTTTTTAATAACCCCCAGAAATATTTTTCCAGAAGGCAGAAATCCTAATGTCCTTACTACCTGTGATCTACAGCTGTTTAAGGAAAATATGACTCAGAATCTCAACTTTAATAAATTGTTGACTTACCCAAGCAGGGTCTGACCTTATAAAGGTTTAAAAAGGGAACTTAAATGCATAAAACTAATGAAATTCAAAGTGCATGTTGCCACAATAATAGTAACTCATATGAAAATAAATATTAAAATAGCACTTTGGGAATACTTTTCAGCCCCAGATTGAAAAGCAGTTCTCTGAAGGAGGAATCATACAATAAGGATAAACTAAAGCAATAAGAGAGGAACTGATCTGCTCAAGACTAAACAGCTAACTGCAGCTGGCAGTGCAGCTAAATACCTGAAGTAAGCGTCATTTGTACGGTTTGCTACTTCATCACTGATACTGCTCCTGAAGTGATTAAATGTGGGAAGTTCAGACTCGACACAAACCTTCACGTGCCTGCTGTTAAGCTATTGCCATGGCAGCAAGTGACCACTGAGTGTTCTTTGCATTTTATCTTTGTCAGCTCTCGATCCACGAAGCCAACTGGAAACCTTGCAGAAGGCAGTGGCAGGGTAGCTGCACTCAGCTTCCAGTCCTCTGAGGTTAGCTTGGGCCTGCAGAATGCAGTCTGCCTTCTCATCCCTGCATTTATTTGCAATAATTACTATTCCTACTAAATACCCTGGTTATTCATATAAATATCACTTCCTTTACATCCAGTTGAATTCTTGAGCTCAAAATATCACATAGCGTGGACTTCCTTTCCTAAGTTTAGAACTTGCCACCTTCCAACTTCATGGGATATTCCTTTGTTCTTGCCATAACAGACAGTAGACAGACATTTCCAAAAGTACCATTTCCTTTTTTTTCCATCTTTTCTCAATTGTAAATTATTGCAGACATCTCAGTTTCTCTTTATACATTTTCTGGCTCCACATTATTTGCAACATTCACTGATGAGTGGGCCCTGCCAAGGTGGAATGACCCTGGCAAATGTAATGCAGTTAAATTTAGAATTAAGATTTGCCTTCTGTTACTGACAGCAGTAAATTTACTGCAACATAAATGTTCTACATCAGTACCTGATGTAGACTAGATGGGAGTTCAGTCTCAGACACTCTGAGTTATATGCTATATTGTCACAAAGCAAAAAGCATTTTCTCTCTTTAATTCATATAAAACCAGTATATTTGTGTATTAGAATGAATAGAATACTCATGATGTATTAAAACAACAGTGAAATAAAATTATCCAAAATGATCAATATATATGCATTCAAATAACTCGTTTGCAACAGCAGAATTGTTATTCCAATGCAAATTGCAAAATGTATGCTTTTTATTCCCATTTTATAGAAAAAAAAGGTTCCCACAAAGTGGGAATTTCTGACTCCAAAACAGCTCTAACCAAAAAAGTACTACTGAATGATGGTTTTACTTCCTAGCAGAGCGAAAGATGGAAAAAAAACTTAGGGCCACTATCCGTAGATCAGGTATTTAGCAGTATATTAGTAGTATCATCTATTTTTGCTGCTAGTATTAGTAGTACTGACAGTCTGGCTTATTTAATAAAAGTCTCTTTCTTTAAAAAGAGTGATTTTTTTGCTTAGCGCTGTCATGGCTGTCACTGAGTGTGAGCTCTGCAGTACCTTTGAAGCCGTGCTCCGTAAAAGGGAATTGTCACACAATGAACAGACAAGTTTACTACATTTCCGATCCAATACAGAGTCTGGGAGTCTCTTGAAAAAGCAAAAACCCAAGTGAAAGGATACCTCAGGCACCGCTATTTTGCCTTGAGAATTATTCCTCAGTGAAAAAGAGGGAGGGAGGTTCGGTACTTGGTAAGAAGAGCTCCATAGCCAGGCTGCATTAGGTGGCTCAAATCTTTCCACGGCACGCATGAATATTTACAGTTGTAATGTGCCTTTTCACCCGCTTTTGCAGGCACTCAGCCATCTAAAGGGACTTCCGTGAGTTTGGCCTGAAGCAAAGCATCTCTTTAATGTAGGTGGCCATTCTCTGCAGCAAGATGCCATTTCTTGCTAAGAAGAACGTGAGAATAGCTATGCCAAGTGAGGCACAGGCCCACGCTAGTCCCACATTTTGCTAAGATGCTCCAATGTTTAAACACATCCTGTCCCCATCTACGAACAGTTATTTTTTCCCTCCAAGTCCAAACTGTGGCTCGTCCGCAACCTTTTTTCCTTGTAGCCTTCTTTATCGCTGATGAAAATGTTAACTAGCATTGGGCTGCAAACCAATCCCAAATGGATTCCCACCAATGCCACCAGATTGCTCGTTAGTGGTTAAATTGAGATGTCATAATAAGGCAGAATTTCACCCATTTGATTGGAGTTGTATTGATTTTGCATACACCTAATTGTTTAATCGGAACATTATGCAGTACTAAGTCAAACATCTTTGCAGAAATCCAAATATTCATCAACACTTTTACATTTATCAACAGAGTCATAATTTTGTCTAAGAAAAAAAAAATTCAATCACATTTGACTAGGCTTATTAACAACTAAACCATAGAGATTTCCATTTATTATATTCCATCTATTAATGCTTTATCAATAGATGGTCATACAAACAGTTCTATTAATCTGGCTGCAGTCACTGGCAGGTTAGTCAGCCTGTAGGATCCCATTTTCTTTTTTTAAAAATCGAAACAATGGTGGTTTTCTTCTTGTTTTCTAAAACTTGCTCCATTTTCCAAAACGAAGCTGACATGACATCAAATAGAGCAATAATAAACCTTCTCACCCAGCAATGCCACTCATCAGTCATCTGGTCCCATGCGTGGCGCCCAACTTTCCCAAAGCCCGCTAGAGCTGAACAGTCCTTTGAACATCAGACGTCTATATATACCACATACGCCTCAAATCATTGAGTCAAAGGATCATGCAGTAGCAGCACCAGCCTTTGTTTTCTGCACACAGTGGCTGCTAGGGAGAGGAATACAGTGAGTACTTTCAGCTTCAAGAAGTATATGGGGTAACAGTGGGCTTGCAACATTAGAAGTCCGGGTTTCATTCCCAGCTCTACCTCAAATCTGCACAATCTCTGTCATATTACCCATCAAATGAAAGTAGTATCTGCCTATCTCCTAAAGTGAAGCATTGCTTCACTGCTAACAGTATTAGACCTTCAGTTTTCTGGTTAAAGTTTAATTTCATTTAAAAAAAAGTGTTTTGTCATAAGCCTAATTTTTGATTAAAGTGGCAGTTTCAGTGAAAAGATGTCACAAGCTTTAGGAAAAATGAAAGCAATACTGCAAAATAATATTGGTTTACAGTTCCATTCTAATAAAATGGTACAGCCTTCTTATTTGGAAATTCTTAGCTTAGGACGTACTGTACAAGGGAATTGCTATTGCTCTAATTTAACTAAAGTAGATTCAGTGGCAGTACTAATTTTTTTTTTTTCCCCCCCAGACAAGACCCAAGCCCAGAGCCACTTTGGAGCAAAGACCTCAAGAGGCACCAACAGTTCCTTTTTCCTATCAGAATGCTAACTTGGGAGCAATAACCATTGCAAGGTAAACGTCTACACTCACATCATCTTCGCTATGCTGCTTGAGCATGCAAAGCTCAGTTTCTAGGAGACTCCTTGAAGACGCAGGGCCAGCTGCTCAGCTGCCACCAAACCACAGCAGCCTTTACATTCATTAGGGGCTTTGCCCCTCTGGTCTGAAAAATCCCGATGAGAATGACCACCGTCTGAACGCTTCAGGAATTTAGCCTCCAGCCTCACTAGAAAGAAAGGCTCTGAAAGGACGCCCGTGTTTTAGTTTCAGAAACGCTGCCCTGCCTTCAGCAATGCGGCGCAGCTCTGCCAGAACGGGTGGAATGGAGCCCTCCCCACCCTACGTTCCTTATGGCTACGGCCTTTGTACAAACAGCTGGAAAATATGGATTGCAATCCCTTCTTTTTCCTGGTAGGTACTTAAATACATTTCCCACTCTCTGGGCAATGGATCTAATTGCTACATTACGGCACATAAAAAGAACGTGAAAACAAATGGCACCATCATCATTGCACAAAGCACAAGTCCAGCTCTGGCTTTTCAAAGGGGAGCTGAATTTATTCATAGAAGAGGACTCCGAGTTCTGGATCCTTATCAAAAATAAGAGTGTCAGGACACTGTAAAATAGCAGGGAAAAAAAGGGGGAAACAAATGAGCGCTTATCTGCAATAAAATCAAGGTGACAGGAACAAAATGAATCATGATAAAGAAGAGAAAGAGAGGAAATGTTTAGATGCTCATACACAAAAGACGGAGGCTTGGGTAACAAACACAAATTAGAGCTGTTCTGTTATGAGCACACGTTTGACCTACTTGGTTTGACTAAAACCTGATGTGAACATTCACATGACTGATTTTAAGAATCAGTGAATATAAACAATTCAGCAAAAGTAGGTAGCTAAGCAAAAGGGGAGTTACCCTCTAGGTCAAAACAGCACTGTTTTTTGAGTTGCTTATGACTTAGAACTTTTAACTAACTTTTAATGATGATAGCTCAGCATATAAATGGTGTAGGAAAATATCAGATATTAGTTCGTATGTACTGCCTATTGCCAAGCCAAGCTAGAAAATAGGACAAGCAACCTCTTAATAAATAAACAGAAAAAGAGCTGTCTGACATGGAGGGACTCCTATTTCAGCTATGTGCACTGAAAGTTTCATACCAGCAATACTAAAACCTCCACAGAACTTGGGAACGTTATTAATGAGTTTCCTAGTTCAAAAGTACTACGTCCAACATAGGGAATTTTATATTACTCTCTGCTTTGACAAAAAAAAAAAAAAAAAAAAAAAACCTACAGAACTAAAAATCAGCATCTGCTTAAAAACAAGTGCTCCTGACTTAATTACATTTATATCCATGCACAATGAAATTCATGCTACAAATATGTATACTAAATGGTTTAAAAAGAGTGCATGCCATGAAACTGAAACCCAGTTTTCACTGAGTTACAGTTTTCACGCACCAAAGGGTTAACGACTGTAAAATAGAAAATATGAAGTGGTAACTGGGAACTGTTAGAGAGTGTTAGAGAACACCACTTCCCCTTGCTGAACATCACACGCAGAATCTTGGCCACCATCACGTGCCTGGTGAGTGCTTTTCTTCTGTTAATTAAAATGATTCTTAGCACAGACTATCAGATTTGTTCCAGCCTTGGGGGACATCCAACACCCAGGCTTTGAAATGGAAGAAGGTTCAGGCAGAGTCCAGGGACAGCAGATCTTGAATGTGAGGCAAGAACCGAGCTGTGCACACATACCGGAGAAGGAGCTCCTGGAACCAAATCTCTTGGCCAGCTTTGGAGCTGATCATAAACGCTCCTGCTACATCCTGCCTCACACACTTGGAGTTCAATAAAAGTGGAGCGGGGTGATGATGGACACAGCTCAGGGATCCCAATCACAGAATCAGGAACACACTCACGTCATCTGGAGGGAAGGCTGCTGACAGGTAAACATGGCACGAAACGTGGCATTATTGTCTACAGACAGAAAGGGGTCTGGTATCTCCTAGTCACCCTGTGTAGATAATGATGTGAAGCTTCCCTCTGTACCGCGGCCCAGTGCCTCCTGCTAAGCAGAAGCACATGTTCTTTGGCTTCTGGAGAGTCAGTTCAGAGATGTCTTCCTAGGGAACCAAAGCTCCTCTGCTTTGGGGATGCTGTAATGGATTACTTGGCTGAAAAAGGAAGCACTAGTGACCACAGACCTGAAGGGCAATTAGAGTCTAAAGGATGTTCACCCTACAAATGGTGTTGTGATAGGACAAAGCTGTTTTTTATGAGGAGTTCCTTGAAAATCTGCAACCAAATCCAAGGCAAACAATCCCGGGTGCTGACCAAGTCCAGAACAGCCCCTATGAACTCCAAGATCTGATTCTGAGTCAGAGGAGACTTTTGCTCCCCTTGAGCGAGACAGAAAGTTGCCAAGCAGGCTACCATGTACTGCTCTGGAGAGCTGCCTTTTCAGCTGCTTTCCCCTGAACCAGGCAGCTATTTTTGTCAGGACTTTGGCGAAGACCCTCAGAGCCACAGGCAGCTCAAATGACAGAACCTCCGACAGGTAATGATCTTAGCCCACTATACATCAAAGGGTTTTCCTCCGAGATGGCTGATCTGCTCTACAGAAATAGGCATATTGAAGGTTGAAAGATTCAAATCAGTCTCATTTCCAAGTGATATAACCACTGCTGAGAACACTTAAAATCTTGAACTTCAAAGCATTAAAATCTCCAGGTATAAGTAGGGTCTCTAATATCCATTCTTACTTGGCATCAAGGCAAATCTGTTTCCTCTGTGATAGCAAAACACTACATTTAAACCTTCCAGAGATATAGTAGAAGCTGCTTCTTGGCACATGATGCAATTAGCTCCAAGGCATAACAGCAGCAGTAAAGATAGCTGCTGAAAGTCAGGAGGGAGCAGATGCAAAGGAGAAGCCCTGACTCTGCCTGGCCCTGAGAAATGCCGTTCCTAGGGCAAATAAGAAAAAGGCCCACTGGATCTCTGATCCAGTGCCTGTGTCTGTCTTAGTGCTTATAAAGCAACTGGAAGATACAATGAGAGCTGGAGCTCTTCCAGTGAATGACAGCAGTCAGTAGGTCAGCTTTTTATCGACAATGCAGTGAAGATCCCCGATGCACAACAAATGGCCTTGGAAGCCTTGAAAGAAGCTGAAAAAAGAGAGGAGGCAGCAGACCCCAAGCCACTGACCCCAAGGATACTGCCAATGGCAAGATGGTTAAATACTCAGCATGTCAGCCCATCTGTGGGTCCTCTCTTGCTACAGACAGACAATCAGCCTTGTGGAGAGCTCCATTAGCCAGGGCTGCATCTCCAGCCTGGGCAGCAAGCCTCATCCTGGTAGGGGTCAGCAGCAGCACTGTATCTCCAGACACCATGGACTTTCCCCCAAGGCAAAAAGGACATATCTGGGGAATTGTGTGACAGCAGCCCCTGAAGAAAAGCCCTTTGTTCAGATAACTACTTTGACTCATTATGACCCACCCTGTGACCACACCAAATTTCATACTAAATCAGATAAGCACTGCACTACAGGGGATGACTGTGCTCTGGAGATGCTGCAGGCTGTAGGGTAGAGTAGGCTTCTGCCTGCAGAGCTTCTGTCCTTTTTATTGCAGAATTTGGAAGATGTGTAAGAAATGATGAAGAGCCCTGCCATAAAGGAAGATACGGTCCCGCGAGTAACACAACAGCACACGTTCTGAAAGAGCGGCTGAAATGGGGATAAATGTTCTCGGCACTGGCAGTGAAGGATGGGCTGGCACCCATCTCATCAATCCGATTTCTACTAAATGTATTCCATGTTTGGCCTCCATATACTTCCTGGGTCCAATTGATTCCTGAGATTAAGCCATTTATGCACTTCAAAAGTTATATAATTTATAGAGGGTCATGATAAGCTTGAAAGCACTGTGGACAGCAGAAAGGACACATATGATGAGTAAAGTACACAGGCTAAGGACCAACCCTCCCCTCTGTCCCCACAAAGCAGGAGAATTTACTTACTACGCTTACATTTTATGACTTAGCTCTAACAATCAAAATGTAAGAGTTGGTTGCCACAGTCACACTTAACTAAAACCCTCTCTACTAGTAAAACTAACAGCATGCATTAATGTACTGTATGTATAAAATACTATTAAAGCCAAGAGATAAAAATTCCTTAGCTTCATGCCATTGTTTATGGCACATGGTTTGTGAAAGGTTACCTTCTAAATCTATGACAATAAAAATCCCATAGAGCCTCTCTGATTTCAACTGCCAGCAGCATGACTTTTTGCTTCGGTTGTTAACTATTCCTTAAAGCAGTGCAGAACAGGAGTATCTGCTCTTACTTAGTCCTGAGACATACACAGGGTCTGGTTTAAGATGCAATAATTGATGATAAAACACTCAGTAACAGTGACATTTGTGATATTTAGATTTAAAGGCAAAAAAAATAAATAAATAAAAAGTGAGAAATTTTGTTAAAAAAAAATTAAAAGCAGCGGCTGAAAGGGTAAGAAACTAAATTTTCCATGGCACCTCTTCTGTTACTGTATTAGAGCCTCAGGGTAACTGTACACTATCAAAAAATGGCTTAAAACATGGCCATGAAAAGTCAATGTAATTAAAGATTAGAGCAAAGAAAGTTACAGAAGCAAAAAGAAATCCTTCAAAAAGCAAAAATTGCTTCCAGATGAGGAAAAATCCAAAACAGAATAAATTTTGGCAAATTAAATTTAAAACCCTAATAACGCATACAAAAAAGCCTTAAGGAACAGTTGTACATTTGGGGGGGGGGGAGGGAAGAGAGATTTTCTAAAACTTTAGAAATAGGAAACTGCCAGAAAATCAGTTGATTGAGATGCAATAGAAATATGCATGGAATGCAAGACTACAACAGAAAAGAAATCCATCCTTCACAATGCCATTTACTAAGGAGAAATTTAGGAAGGTTCTCACACCAGAACTGTTTCATATACAGGGTTAGTCTGAAAAACTGTTTCAAGGAATGCATCAGCAAAAGAAATGTTAGGAAAAAAAAAAAGAATCAATAAAATGAATAACAACAAATCACTAGGACTCGATAGTACCCACCTAAATTTGCTTCAGGATATCAAATACGAAACTGCTGAACTACGAGCGGGATGCACAATCTATTGCTTAAATTGGCCCCAGGATCAGAGAACTGGAAAATACTGAATGTAACATCAGTCTTTAAAAAGGGCTTGAAGAGGATCTGGCACACTGCAGCCCAGCAAGACTGCCATTTGTACCTGGCAAATGGATCAAACTGTAATAAAGTACCAAATCAGAAGGCACATGGATGAACAGACATAAGGGCAGAGTCAACAAGCTTTCATAAGGTCACACCTCACAGATTTGATGGATATTTTTGAAGTAGTCAATGAGCAAGCAGATAAGGATGGTCAACTTGATAAGTGCACTTCCATTTCCAGACAGCTTTTGATAAAGTCCCTCACTGAAGGCTCTTAAAGAGGAAAAAAAAGGAAAAAAGGAGGACTAAAACATCATCAAGTAAGAGGAAACCTTTTTATGGATTAAGAACTGATTAAGATATAGAAAGCCAAGGACGCAGGTCAGTTTTTCCACAAGTGTTTTACAGAACTCTGCAATGGGATAAATAGGATATATTCATAAAAGGCCCGGAAAGGAAGTGAATAATGAAGGGACAAATTTGCTGATCTATAAAAATTTACTCAGAGTATTCAAAGCTAAAAGTGAATGCAAAAAAAAACACTTTACAAGGCTTGCTTGAAATTGATGTCTTGTAATACCGTGACAGGTGAAATCCAAGGTCAAGAAATGCGGAGTAATGCACATAGGATAAGACAATGATAACCAGGCATAGCGATGGGCTCTAAATTAGATATTACCACTCTGGAAAGAGATTTTGAAGTAATTTAGGACAGTTCTCAGAAAATGGCAATTTAATGCTCATCAACAAATATAGAATGTTCTACCCCAAAAATACACTGTTAAGTTATTTTGGGAGAAAGGCATTCTGTAAACTAATTCAAACACAAAAGCAGAGGCGGCCTGTTCTCTTGACTTGCATCTGGCTTCCCCCTCCGCCCCATCCCACAAGATGCACAAAGGTCTGTTTTTTGCAAGGCTCCCTTTTGAGCTTTCAGTTTGATTCAGTCAAGGATCTGAAGGGATTTCTGCAGCCGTTGACCTACTGTGGGTAAGTACTCCAACACAGAGTGGCTTGCTGTTGTCTGGTGAAAAGGGGTATTGCTCAGGCAGGACAGCATTCACAGCGCTTGTCCACGAGCGCCTATGGCTCCCTGTGCTTCTATGAAGCCCTTGGCAGAAATAAGTTTGCATTTTCCTATTAAGAAGGCTGGGAAGCCTGCAGGGCCCTCTTTTGGATGAATGCCACCCATGCTCCAAAATTAAAAGCTGATGCAAAAAAATGTATCATTATCCATCTCTGACAGCTTGAGTCAACCGAACTCATCCTGGAATGAGAAACAACATTCATTTCAGGCATAAAAAAATATCAGAAAGAGAAGTACTGTTAAAAAAGAGGCAGTAATGACATACCAGAAAGAAACCAACTGGTATTTTTAGAAAAAGGGGGAAAGGAAGGAAGAAAAAAAAAAAAGTTAAAACAGCCACAGTGCCTACAATACAAGAGGAAATTAGACTACAGTACTGCTGCAAGCAAAACAGCTCCGGGTAACCGCAGCAAGCGGCAACATAAAAATCCTGACTTCGCAAGTCTATTTGTTTGTGCCTGGGCAAGTGAAACACTAGACCTAATATATTTTTTGCAGCTGGGAAAATTGTAGCATTTTATCCATCCCGTAATCGTATCTTTGTACCTTGCAGCATTTTGCCCATCTCACAATTGTCCCTCTAACTTTTCTCTTTTCCCCTTGCCATTTAGGTCTTCAATGCTTTTTTTGTTGTGGTTTACGAGAGCTAACACATAACGTGTGGAGGAGCAATGCACTAAAAAGATCCTTGGGGCAGTGACTGAGGAAACAGGGATCAACTCACATCGTCCCTGAAGGCTCCAAGTATTGCACGTGTTAGATGATAAAATTGATGATCCCCCACATTCCCGCAAGGAGGAGAGATTCACGTCCAACGTGTGCAAATATTATTTGATGAAAACTTCATATCAGGTTGTGTTTGTCAGAAGCACTCTTCATAGAAGTTTCTCCATCTCTAAAGTTCTCCATGCCAGCACATGCAGAACAATAAATTCTGTTATCGGAGATAAGAATGTGGCTGTATGTGCCTGCTGTGGGAAGTTGCACTGGGGTTGTCTTGCACAGGACAGACGGAATATAGTCGTATCTTGGCTTTGTGCTTCCTGGTTTTGAGAGATTTGAATTGGAAGCCCAAATACAAACAGCAAACTTTTAGCTCAGATTTAGCAGACATTTGTGCGTGCAAACATGTTAATTGCAACAGGAAAGAAAGAGCAAAACCAAAGAATAATATATTATCAATACTGTAAGAGACACTACCAATTTCAGTATTTCAAGCTGTTCAGTTTAAAGGTACTTTTGAAACATGATAGTCTGAAATACTGCTGCCAAATTCTTTCAAGGATGAACGAAAAACCACTTACCTCTCCAGTGTCTATAATTCTTTGAGGAGCTTTGTCCCTGCATGCATTTCTGTGCCTCACATACCTCAGACCAGAACATTTGTACCAGAAGAGGTGGCCTAATCTGTGTATTTGATATACCTATCTGCATGGTCCTACTGAAAAGGTTTAACTTTGCAGAAATGGAAACGGGTAAAATTTAAGACTAAGATGTTTACTTGATCAGTGAAGTGGATTGTAGGTATGTTGGTATAGAGAACATAGAGAACCCATTTCAGTATTACCCAGGGAAGCTATTTGATTTTGTTCACTGGTTTCGAAAAGAAAAAAAAAAGACATGATCATTTGTTAATTCAGAGTATTTGTGGTTGTATTTAGTTAATAATAAAGCAAAAAATTAAACTGGTAATTACAACTCAGTTTCATCAAACCTATGTCAGTATAACTAACAGGAATCATATCCTAATGTATTAACCAGTGAGGCTAAGAGATACTTCAAGATAAGAAAGGCAGATAGATAAAATAAAGGGCATGATTTATTAAAGGGATACTTCTTTAGAATTTTCTCCCAGAGTGATATTTCTGGATACCTTATTTTTGTCAGGTTAAGGTAAATAAGTACCTATAACTTAACAATATGGACCATCTTTTCTGCTTAAACAAAACTGATCTTGTCATAATATTAGTGCAACTAGTCAAACACAAGTCTAATAAAGGTAAAAAGCGGTAAACAGGCACTACCTGCTCTGTAAATCAACACCACAAATGGTTTAAAGGACAGCAAAGCACCACATACCACCTCAGTTTCTTTTCTACTGTCAAACCCTAGGTGATAGGGGAAGCTAAAGAGAGAGAGAGAGGTGCGCAGATTGGGGGATGCACTTGCAGGACTAACAAAGATCTTCACTTTATGGAAATGGAAGCAAGTTGTCTTCCAAGAGGGCTTTCCTTGCATTTCACTCTATCTACAGGATTTCCAAGCAAAACATCCACAGTAGCAGCATAACTTGCAGAAAGGGGAGAAAAGGAAGAGGCTTGTTGGAATTTTCCACTCATTGGGACTCAAGAACTGCCCTAAATAAAAGACAGACAGGCAATCTGGGTAGCTGCTGAACAGCATAAACAACGATGTAAGCAGAATCCAGCATTACTTCTTCATGTACGCCGGTGTGGGGAGCGTTTAAGGAAAGCTACTGATGCAGTCTGGCCCCGACACAATGTGCTTCAGCATTATCTGCCGCAGACATCTTGCAAGTTTATATCAAAGGAGACTTATCCCACAGGTCTGTTTTGAGAGTAGCCCGACATCAATTCTCCCACTCCCTTAAACAACATTGCTGACAGAAGATTAGAGAACAGCGGAGAAGGTCTGCAAGGGCAACGGGCCAGAGGAATGTGAACTAAAGCTGCAAGCACCTCTCCGAGATGACGGTGCAGTTTCAGCAGCGATAGCACTCCCACATGTTCCATCTAGCAATCCTGCTGCAAATGGGCAGAAAGAAACCCAGAAGACAGTGGATAATCATCGGTGGGCAGAAGACAGAGTTGACACGCTTCAGAGGAAATACGGTAAAGATCCACACATTTCAAGGACAACACCAAGCTCACCATGTCCTACTCATCACTAAGAGGACAAACATGATTGTGATCACACATGCCTTTTCAACTGAATTCCAAGCAAATGAGACTTTTTAAGAAAATTCATCCAAATTCTGTTCTGCGAGATGAGAGAAAATAAGATTGGTATGTCATTCTGCTTCTTTCTTCTGTGTCAGTAGATCTTATTTGAAAAGGGAAGAGAGTTCAGGAGAAGCTCACTGGATCTCAAGAAGCAGATTGTTTTGGCCATACAAGGGAAAAAAGATGACCAGCCCTGCATTTTGCTTGGCTCTACCTAGACACTTAGCAGCCATGAATTTGTAGGAAATTCATTTTTTCTGTGGTGGGGCCAAACAATGGGGGTCAACTTGTTCCAACCATCTCTGGAGGGAGAACTCGGACATCTCCTGTTCATTCTGGAAGAAGGAAGTCCATAAATAGATGGCCCACCACTAGAACATGAACTTTCACACATAATTTCTACAGAATAATCTGCTAAAATTGCTGAGAGGTATGACTAGCACACCAAATGAGTAAACTGCTTGTATAGTGACTTGATGGCAAACATTAATTTCAGCTCCTTATGCACCTTTTCCTGTGCATAACTAGAAGGACGAGGCTCCTTGCTCTTAAATACACAGTTTGCGTACTTAACTGGTATTGGTATTACATGGGTTCTGAACAAGAAGAGCCCCAGAGCATTGAGGTGGAGCAATGACTTGGGGTACACCATTAGCTTTATTAACTATAGATACAGGACTTGAAGCTCACAAAGGTCCAGCTGTTTTGCCTTTTTGTCAAGAAAAGGCAGTCCTTTCAATTGGCTGCTGTAACAGTAGGTGCAAAGAACAGCAAAAGGAGATCACCTCTTTATTCTTCCATAGTATCTCATACATATCTATCTAAATCTATGCAAGTATCTCTATTAGCGGGACCCAAACTTGGAGCCTCAGTGTAACAGGAATGAGTGTGCAACCAGAAAGTTTGAAAAGCACTGATCTAAATCCTAAAGAACAAATCTATTCCTATAATACACGAACCAAAGCAAGCTAATTTAAAGGACTATGCTTAAAATCAGACCAGGAGCGGGGACAAGGGATTGGAGCATGCACGGTCAGGCCTCAGCCTTTCTGCACTTCGTACGAAACATGGGGATAACTGGAGTGCTTGCAGGGGAGGCATCCACCACCGGCCAGCATTTTCTGGGCTAGCATACCAACCGTGAACATGGGGGAACACGCACAAGGACAAGTGCTCGAAGAAACGTGATTTTCACGCCTCCGGTTTAGCACATCTTCAGAATGGGTCCAAGCATATTTGATGCTACTCTCTTTTCCTGCAACATTGTCCACCACAGAGTTTCAGTTTTGCTGCTGTTTCTCCCAGTAAATACATATACACAGAGCCAGCACACAAGCAGAGAGCAAGCTCCAGCACTGCATGTGGAGAAAGGCATCAAGAAATTGGTTACTGAAGCAGATAACGCAACTAATATCAACAACACAACAGAAGTTTTACAGTAGGCAAACTACTGACAAAAGCGTGCTGTAAAATTAAAACAGGAAAACTGTATTACTCAATTCCGTAGGCTTGGAGATTATTGCCAGACACCATGAGAACGTTTTAACAGAAACACCAGCTCTATACGGTTGATATTATCTCTTTTAATGCAGACTTCGGGGGCAATCCACTGCGTGACAAAAACCCGAAGCTGTGACCAAGCTGCAGCGAAGCAGTATGAGTCAGGATATGCATAAACAAATTTGACAGCTTGGCTACCAATAACAGGAATGCCACAGCAACACAGACGATACAAACTCACTGCAGCCATAAATAACTACTGGTAGTAAAGCTGTGTAGAAAGCGTGGTATGGGCTTTGAGCACGTTGGGTTCTTAAACTAACTAACTAGATTAAAAGCAGCCTGGCTATGTCAACGCGTGCTATAATCCCACTTCCCAATCACAGTGCAGACGTACCTGAAAAGGCTTCAAACCATCAGCATTTGCTTTGCCAGTTAACTTGGTGTTTAGTGTTAAACAAACAAACAAACAACAATTTGTCTCCCCAAGAAGATTAATAGTTTAAAGAACTTCGTAGGCTTAACGAGAAAGAAGCAGCAAAATCCTAAATGTGAGACCTCCTACAGTTTTTCGGTCCAGCTGTACAATCAAGTAATAGTTTATGTAACTAGGATTGGAACAAAATAAATTAAAAGTAATTTCATGTTTCATCAAAGGAAGTACAGTTCAGAGTCAACATGGGAAAAGATCTAGCTCAGAACTGTGTTTCCTAAGCGTTTTATAAGCATGCTTTGTATTATCAGCTGATTTGTTTTTTCAAAAGAGTAAGGAAAATTACCAAGTCCCTTAAGAATATATTATACATTTTCAAATTTCAAGTATTCCTATTTTATAACTTTAACTTCACATATCTGTAACCAAAATGTTTTCTTTAGAAGACAAAAGAAAAAAAAATACGCTGTTTTTCCCAGGCTGAAAGCTGTTTTTTTCTGATCCAAAAAAAAGTGGTAACAGCTACAACATGTCCATCCTTGAAAGTAATTCCCACATACAATTTCATCCTTTGACAGATATTAAATGTTGCAAAATCTCTTCTTATTCCTAAAGTTGAAATTAATATTTGAAAGAAGCAAGCTACAGATAGAACTATAGGAAAATATAGGGGCTTCTGGTCCCACCGCCTGCTCAGAGCAGGGCAGCCAAGGGGCAGGGTGCTCAGGGCTGTGTTTGGCCAAGCATTGACCGTCTCCAAGGACAGCAATCCCACAACCTCTCCAGGACACTGGTCCAGAATTTGACCACCCTCAAGGTGACAACAGGAGTTTCCCACATCCCAACCTGTGCCGTCACCTCTCATCCTGGCCCGCGCACCTGCAAGCAGAGCCCGGCTCTGTCTTCTCGGTGGCCTCCCACCAGGGAGCTGCAGACAGCAATACAACACCCCTTCTCCTCCCCTCTCCAGGCTGAACAAACCAGGCTCTCCCACCTTCTCCACGCATGCCACCTGCTCCAGGCCCTTCTGCATCCTGGCAGCCTCCACCTGACTCGCTCCAGTGCACTTGCATCTTTTTCACACTGGGGAACCCAAAGAAGACCCAGGGCTCCAGCCAGGGTCTTGAAAGTGCCAAAGAGAGGGGCAGGAGCCCTTCCTTCCACTGCGCTTGGGCAGTCCACGATGCCCTTGGCCTTCTTTGCAGCAAGCATGTACGATATTAATTAAGCAAGAGTACAGATCCAAAGCAGGCAACAAAGCAACATGAATTCAGACCAGTGCAGCTCAATGCAGAAATCACTCAGCAGCAAGTCTCACTGTCAGTGAAACCACAAGCATGGCCTTCTTCAGCAACACCCAGCTGGATGACTCCCGTGTATGACATTCACCACCTCTTCCCTCTGGCTACATAGCTTGTGGGGCATTCAGAAGAAAACGGCAGATACATTGTCTTTGCCTGCTTTTTAATTGCAAAGCTAAAAGTCATCAAGACAAGAAAGTAATTTGAATTCAATTAATAACAGAAAAAGACGTGTGTAACACTGACTTCATGTCCATGTACAACTTCCAAGGACTAGAGGCCTAAGAAGGAGCACCCTGAGGCCATATCAGGAGAGGTGACATTCTCCAAAATTCTCATAATAGAGCTTAAAATTCACAGATTAAGCAAAATTACAAAATTAATTTCCTTGTTCATGACCCTACGATTCTCAGAAGCACACTGGTCAAGTTTGTGCAAAAAGACATCCATTGGAGCCATGCTCTGAGCTAGATGTCAACCTGATACTATTCTCAGCAGGCCATCAGCTCTTCATGAAGTGGTTAACACTCTTCCAGCTGCCAGGCAATTGGAAAAGCCTGTGAGCCTCCCTTGCCAGCAGAGACTCAAAACAGGCTAAAAAGCAATACTCCACTGGCAGGAATTTAAAAAAAAAAAAAAGTTCAAAGGCTAGTCTCAATTATTGACATTTGGCCTCTAAAAGTCTCTCTACCCACTAACACCTATATAGATTTCTTTGACTTTCTGACATCCTGGGTCAGATGAAAAAGGGCATGCAAACTTCAAACAGACCAGCTGAAACACTGAATTTTTTCACATCCACACTGAGACAATGTTTTTGCCCAAGCTGATTTTTTTTGGCCTTTAGAGGAACTGTCAAATCCTAATCTGAAAGCTATTCAGAGTGGCAGACTGCTTTGTCAAGTATGAGACTGTTGTCCCTGGCAGATCCCAGTGTCAAGTGAGGAATGGTTATTCATACTTGCCTGAAGAAGCTCAAAATTCAGAAACACTTCTCAGACAGCATGGATGCATTTTCCCTTTGTGCTATATGCTACTTGCTCTAAGTCATGTTATAGTTCTTGAAAAATAAGGAAATCTTCTGAGAGGAGGGCAGGAAATTGCCCTTCTCATGGGCAGGAGCTAAGCATGCTCAGGTCCAAAAGACTGCAGGTGTGATAGGCAGTATGTCACGGCTGGAGATGGGAGCTTGCCGTCATGCAGGGATTGAGAAGCTGCAGGACTTTCTAGGCAAAAGTGACAGCAGAGAACTGAAGTCTGCACACGCAGAATGAGAAAACATTGGGAAACGCAGGGAGCACCCAGCCAGTCCTCAGAGGGGAGAGGAAGAGCTTCTTATAGATAGTCAGAGTCTATGCAGAGCTTGCTGCAACACAGGACATCACCAAGTAACTGTACTGCAGTAGGAAAGCTTGATGTCAATAAGACATGCCCTCCTTACCTCCTGCATCACCTGGTGCCTGGCTGTGAACAACAGAGGGTGCCATGGTGGACTAGCGTATGACTGTCACATCGTCTTCAGAGGCTCAGTTTCAAGTCCTGACCCTTGTGCCAAGGGCTGCTCCCCTCTGTGTCCTGGTTGTGAAACGGCACCCCGACATCTGGCTGCAGAGCCAGAGGTGGATGAAGGTACCAGCTGCCATCACTCCACCACATGGAACGGGCTGGTGTGCCCCAACCAAGATGGCCCAGCAGGTGCCAAGTCTTTGAACACACCTTGACTTGAAGACATCATTATCTATCAGAAAAGCTTATGTAGTTTAAAACACAGTTGCACAGCTCAGATACATGGGCTACTGAAGGTGTATCAAACCTGTATTTTGGCTTCCCGAGTATCTAATTTAAGATCTTAGTCTGTACCTTGATAGTGGGACTGCGTAATGTGGTGTCTAACAGTATTACTAGTAGCTAATGGCCCAGAGGTCTCTTCCAGTTCTTCGCTGTCTCTGCCCAGCAGCTCCTTAAATACACTGTTATATTCCCTTGGCTTTGGGACAACAGCATCCATCATCAGCAAGCACTAACCATCTCCTAGTGGAAACATTCACTTGGATTGTGTTGGAATAAAGGTGTAAAAGCTATTCTGATGAAATAAAATGAGAGGAGGACAAAGGAATGTTGCAGAGGGAACCTGAAAGCAATGGAAAAACATACTTGCAAGAATGACTGCTGTTACAGAGACAGTAAGTAAAGGACAGGGATAAGAGAATTGTCCAGGGAATCTGATATGCAAGTATGAGTCTATGCAGGAGAGTGGGGTTTTTTTGTTGCAGCTCTTAGAACATGCCTAATACACTTTATTGCATTAAATATGCATGCATTTTTTCTTCTATTGACAATGACCCAGAAATACAACTAAATCACTTCTGATACAAGAGAATAAACCAATCCACTTAATCATATATTCATGGAGAATAAGGCCAACACAATCATCTATTCTGCTGTACATAGCAGAAACTATAGTTTAGGGCTGCGGTAGACAGTGCATTTTAGAAGGAGGAGAATTTTATTATTTAATCCTTGTGTGATGGTAGATCCCATCACGCCCTCTGGTAAACTGTTTCTACACTTAACTATTCTCACTGTTTACACACATTTTATTGCTGTTTAGCTTTACCTAGCTTGCACCTCCAAACTCGGGATTCTGTTTTGCCTTTGTCTGCTGTTTTAAAGATCTTTACCATCCAGTACCAGAAGTCAGGTAGTATGTCATACCACCACTTTTCATCTCAAACTGGACCGTGACACTGTAAAAAAATCAAAACCAAAAGAAAAGCCTTCAGAAGAAACTTTCCTTGACTTGGTGCATAATATTGCCTCTGCCTTCTAAAGACCTCAGCATGAGCAGAGAACCGTTGTCTCCTACACAGGGCTCCACCAGTCATCTCATCGCCCGCAGTCTGTTAATGGGTCCTGCGTCTATCTTCACTATCAAGCATGCACTAGTAAGCTATAAAGAAGCCACGAGTCAGAGATACTATTAATAATGTAGTTAATTCATCTTCAACATTAAATATGAGTGAACAGAGTAAGGATTAGGAGCCTCCCAGGAACATGTCTTCCAGTCATACTGTAAATACCAGGCCCATGTTAACAGGAGCTGCAATAATCCTTCTCCTCGTAGGCTTTTAAGTAGCGCATTTGAGGTGCAAAATGTTCAGATCACTGTATATATAAAAAATTTTCGGTGTAAGTTGCATCAAAAAAGCACTACTGTATGCCAAGCTGATGACTGACAGGCTATACAGCAGTGCTGCAGGGTAACTCAGAAGCTAAGCACCTTCAGGCAATAAAAAAGAAGAAAGAAAAAAAAAGAACTGTTCATAAAAACAGTCATGCACATAAGATTGATGCAAAAATAACAAATCTGTCATTCAAACAGACGTTCAGAAACATGGTGATGGCTCAACAAAGACAATCTCTAGAAAATAAGTGCAACTCTCAGAACAGTTTATAACGTATGGGACCAGGTTGGCCATTCAGCACTTGCTGTCATTCACCAACTGAAAAAACGGAACTGTATCCGTGGCACTTTTTTGAACCAGCACTGGTTGCTGTACTTCTGTTTTGAAAAGAACAAAACTAGGAGCAAGTATTGCTGGGAACAATTATAAAAGTATCACAGAAATAGGTAGACAAGCATATCAAAACGCCACATTAACGATTTGCAGAGGTGGCACTCAGCTAAGAAGATACGATGACTTCATTTCTACATTTAATTAAAAAAAAGAAAATACCATTGCCATGGTGCCCTTTTTACCATACTGACCTACCTGGTCTTTGGAAACATTATTTGCACCCTAACTGGCTGCCTTTTGCCTGTGAAGGTGCATCCTATATGCTAGGAAGTGGGACTGATATTGCCACGAGATTACTAGAAAAATAACCTGAACTGATTGCGTGACATTGTGCCAATCACGGTCGGGAAAAATCAATGCCTGGTGTCCTACAAGAGCAGAAGGAGTTTGTGACATGATGTCTGTATTTTTTTTTTTGACCAGTTCAGATGTACATTGAGTCTTCCCACAACTGGTATAAAGTGCAGGAATATGCCATGGCACTAAATACCCGTTTGAACAGAATCGGAAACATGATGGGAAAGCATCAAATACATGGTCAATTCACACAGTATGGAAAAAATGGCTTTTTAAGACACTTTGCAGAAGTGAAAAGCAATCCATGACGCAGCTCAGCAGTGAGCAACGTATCCCAGCCTGAAAGATCACTAACAAGCTGCTGTGACCAACCGGCTTGGCGCTGCCACCAGGACAGTGTCCAGGACGGATCCGCTGGGTCAAACGGACGCGGTCACTTGAACCGCAACAATGATCTTTAACCTTAACAGAAGATGCTGATCAAAAGTATTTCCTACTTCGGTTCAAGGAAAGCAGCCCCACAATAGGCAGAAACAGCACAAGAAGCAGCAGAAGAGTTTTCAAGCATTTCAACCAGCACTAGCTAAAACAGTGAGGGAAATCAACCCCTCCAAATTCTTCCAGATTTTTTCAGAAAAAAGAGAAAGGCATAGTTACAGGCTTAAGTCTCGGGCTACAAAAGCGCAAAGGCCATGCCTTCAGAATAACACCAAGGTTCGCTTCAGCAGTAAGAAATTTGAACCTGTGCAGCGGACTGCTAATCTGTGTGTTTGTTTTGGAAAGAAAGGCATTAATATTTCATACCAAACACTTTGAATATTGATGAACAGGCTCACAGTAGAGTTTTTGGAGTTAGTTAAGCACCCAGAATTGCACCACCTGAATTCAAGGGCCTAATGGCCGCTGGCAGAACTATCAAGAGTGTGTAAAATAACGGTTGCTAAAGGGAAGATGCACTGCAGATGCCATAGCCTGCCCATCGCAAGACAAAAATACTAATTGAAGCAGCCCAGCGGGATATTTACCATAGCAAATATTTTGACTTGATCAGTCAAGCAAGCCATTTGGTAGTCCTCTTTTTATTTTGCTCACACAAGTTCAATGAGCTTAAAACATTACACGTCTTCTTTTCCCCGTCATTTAAAACCCAGTATCAGCTGCCTCCTGACCCTCCGAATTTTGTAAAACAAATAAAATAATGCTTACTGAGTTTTGGTGCACAGCAGGCCTTTTCAGAGCATCAGCCTTAAGTTCAGCAAAAGGGCAGGAAAAAGCTATTCTAAGAGTCGAGGCAAAGGCAGAACCAAACGTAACATTTTCCAGAGATGCCCTTGGTCTTTGCACTGTCCTGCTCAAAGCTCTGTCCCTTTGGTGTCTGCATCATACGGAAACAAATTGGGAGCCGGCTTTCCAGACAATGACAGGCCCTTTCACAACCTCATTTTTCATCATGCACTCTTGTTTTCTGTCTTTATTTCTAGCCCAGTCACATGAAAGTGGGCATCAACTGCTCATTTGTGCAAGCCTACAAAAAACATCCATTTAAAAAGAAATGGAGAGACATGATTTTTTTTTCCCATTGCTGTCTGATATTCAATCTGAAAAATCCCAAGGACTCCAAAATGTTGTTCTACCCTGGGGTTCAGGAAGCGAAATATCATACTTACTATCTATTATTTCTGTTGTACTTATTGCAAGAAAATAAGCCAATACCCAGCAAATTTAAGTGAGCTACCAAAAGGGCAGAATGGAACATTTGAACTGCACTAATATAATACTTTGTCCAAACTTGAGCTATTTTCTGTAATTTGGAGGAGAGTTGCTTTCAGTCTTACTTCTGCTATACTCTTTCCTATCGTGTGATTTTTTACTTCAGGCTCCACTGATCGCCAAACAGACTGATGCAAAATGTATACTAGCGTAGACAGGACATTTAACTTAGAGTTTCATCTTAGCATTGTATTCCCCATCCAATATATACATGTGCTTTGCATCATGTTAGACTCCAGTCTTCCCCTTTTTATTATTAGTCTTTAGTTTCTTAAACACTTGTAGCTTTGCTACTTTCATCTCAATTTTGAGAAGGGAAAAAATTCAATAAAGTATTTTATATGCATGCCCAAAGCAACAGATACGTCATCTACACAATGTGCCTTGCATTTGAAATTCTCCCCGTCTTCAGCACACTTCAGTGAGAGTGCTCAGAACACACATGGGAGTTATCAGTCAATACCAAAAACCTTTCTTCTTAGTCACTCCGCCGGTGAGACTCCTTCAATTCACAGCAAGCCTACCTCGAGATTCGAGAGTATAGATCAGCTTGGAAATATTAAAATTCATAACTAAACAACTCCAGCAAAACAAAAAAAAATGTTTTTTTTTCCTAGCATTAATGATGGTAAAAAGGTTGTGACAAATTCCTACACCAGCTGTCAGAAACTCTGCAGGCCACTACAGGCTATCTGCTTCCCTCAGAAGAGCCCACGTGTGGTGGACCCCTCTTTCAGAGCATCCACTCCACACGTACCCCTTCTCGTCAGGCTAAAGCCACTCACCACTACTGCGACAGTTTAGATCTACAGTAAAAGACCAAAAGTCAGACCATATTGCACACCAGGAACAGAGAAGAAGAATTCAAGGGCTTTGCCAATGTCCTACATGCCCATGGCCTGAGGGGATTTGCTAAGTGAAATTCCCCAAGTATTCACTGAAGTGGCTATGCTCCACATGTATTGAAGGAAGCAAAGATCCCAGTGGGCTCTGCCAGGGCATCATGGCAGAAATGTCTTCCCGACATGGAAATCCAACAGTCAATCTGACTGTAAGTTTGTGAGCAATGCACACCACCCAGGCACCTGAGACGTGTTAACACTAAAAGCACCACTGTGTTCCCTCTGACAGTCTGTGTATTTGTGGCAAGTCTTCAGTGCTTCCCAGGAGACCAAACCTCTTCCCATCTCCCATCCTTTAGTCCCTGCTCATACATCTAGGCATAAAGACAAACAAGAAATCCTTTTACGAGCTCCAGAGCTGACCACCAAACACTCTGAAAAACAGAATTAATATGGCATAAATCATGCAGGCACAAATATGATCAGAACCAACAATAAAGTCTCCCTACAACCTTTCTTTGGGATATCAGCAAAGTCATCTACCGAAAGCATCATATCCCAAGCTGTGTTTCTAAACCTGGGATCATTTCTACTCTGTCATATAATCCCTTTTCCTGAATCTATCAAGTTCCATCTCAAAATGAGTTTATGCTGCTTGTGCTTACAAGGGCTCCTTGAAAGACCACTCCAGCACTTCACTTTCAGACAGCTGGATCCCAAAGCAAAGGCTTCAGTCTAAATGCGTTCAAAACCAATTAATATTCCTTTGATCCTACAGGTTAAATAATAATTCTCCATCTTTTGATCTCCTCCAGTACGACAGAGCCTCTGTTCTTCTGGCCAGGCTAGCAGTAACCCTTCCCTGTGCTCATTCCAGTCATTTGAATACCCGTGACCAGAACTGTACATAACATTTCTAAGTAAGATTTTAGCAGTGTCTTGTATAATGGTAGTATGGTCACACTGTGCTGAAAATACCTCATCTGAGGCAATCTTACACTGCATTAGCTTTTTTCACAGCTGCATCACACTGGTAGATCATAATCATCTCACAACTGAGCAGTGCATTCATCTTTCATCCTCCATCACCTCAACTGTTGAGCTCTCAAGTTCTGTCATAAGTCATCCAAAATACACAAGCAAAAATCTAAATTTGTAAACACTGATATATGCTATATAGCAATGGCAAGGTGTAACTTTTGCGGGACATTTTCTACTCTCTGAAATCTCTATGTAGCATATGTGCAGTTTGTTGAAAACAATTATTAAGCAACTAAATATGAAAAAACAACATCTGTCATATACACTTAATATATTCAGACTATTTCCTCATATAATACAAAGGAGGCTGTGAAAAATTATATAGAAAAATAGTATTTCCTACACTTTACATTGACTTACAATTGTTACGTTGACTTAATTACTTAATTTAGAGAAAAACTAATTGCCCAAATGTTTAGAGAAATTCACTTTCTTTTGCTTTGTCATTTTGGATTTTGAGTCTTACTTTTTGCACACATTTGTTGCTTCACCAGAACTAGACATGTTTTGCTAAACCTTTTATAAGGTATGGTGTCTTTTACATGCCTGCTCCTGTATCTTACAAAAATGACTTTCCTCTTGAGGCCTCTCTTTTTTAATTCTCACTCCGTTAACTTGAATTAAAATCCCTAAACATTATCTCTTCTCCCTACATCCCTCCCACACTTGATATTTAAACACCAATATGGATCAGCATTTAATAAATCAGCGCAGCATGTTCAAAGAGAGCATGGGAGTGTAGCAGGGAAAGGGACAAGGAACGAACGTGGTTTGAAGAGGGCAGCACGTGGGGACACAGGAAAGGAGCCGAACCTAATGCCCCGCTGTGACCGCTCCTAGCTGAGCTGGGCTTTGCCAAAACCCACACGCTCCTCTGGGAGGAAGCTTCATTTTTTGCCACAGCACAGTCGCTCCATGTACACGAATCCCAGCTCTGCAACAGTCTTCACAGCCAGCCCACAGACTCCCTTGCAGCCCACGCTCTTAATTGTATTAATTAATTGCAAGGGAAGGCAGCTCTTTCAGGCAGCAGTGCCGAAGGAGAGGCAGGAACACCGGGCTGACGCGTGCTAGGGGTAGGGCACGACCAGGACAATCAAAATGCCACTTCCGTCGAGAGAAAACTGGTTTGCGAAGAGTCAGTATCGCTCATGTTTCACTGAGAAAACAGAGTAAAATCTAGGTTCTTCTGAATTTCTCACTCCAAAAGAGGTTACAGCATTTTGATTTTCGTTTGTCCTGAACAAGGACAGACAGGAGCATCGAACATGGCATTTGTGAAGGTATTCTTATGAACAAAACGAGTTCTAGAAAGGACAAAGTAGGACACATACTAACTGCCTCTGCTGGACCGAGACGGCTCCGTGGGTACCAGTCACGCAGGACTTCGTAGCACGGCTCCGGAGAGCACCACAGCAATTGCACTGTGGAGCATCTACAACACAGCAGTAACTTTGGCCCAGCAGAGCTCGATTTGCAGCTGGGACTACCCAGGAATCCAGGCAGCAGCTTCAGGGGAAGAGCTCAGAGGAAAGGCAAAAAGCCCAAAACACAAAAGCACTCTGCCTTCCCCTGCCTGCGTCTCCCTAAGCCCCACTCCACCCTGCAAAAAGAAACTGGAAAAACAAAGAAGAACGGTCAAGATTTCACTAAGAGCTATGTTTAAATACTTCCTCCAAGAGTTAACACAGATTTTACTAAGAAAATCCTATAGGCAACGCAGCTGCCCTGGTAAGATCACTGAATCGCATTTGAATGTTAACATGCAATTTGAAAACATCAATCTCGGTCAGACCGCTCGGTGCAAGTCTCGGTGAAAGAGGACACCACCAACAGTTGAGATTACAATTTCTAATTGGGACGCTCGCTTATATTTTCTGTAGTTGAAATAATAAACGCCACCAGCAAAATAAGCAGAGCTTATGACTGTACAGACAAGGACAACAGCCCCAAATGCCACTTTCTCTACCACATGCTGTAGGCAAACTGCACATACTCACTGAGTACACCGCATTTCTCTACGCAACTTTCTGCTCCTTGTGTTTATTCTCGCAAACATTTCAAATACAATACTATTCGGGGATCAGCTTTCTAAAGTAACATCTCTCCTCTCTTCTTCCCACATCTACTCCTGGAACGTTTCGCTCTAGTTTGTGCTTTTTTTAAAAAAGAAAAAAAAAATGGCATGGTACGATTCACAGCAAGGTTTTACATCATTTACTTCTCTACATGGATATACATCGTTTAGGTTACATAACGACCTTTCCCTTCTCATGTCAGCTCCGGTTAGGGTAGCCATATTCGGGGTACACACGCGTACACGCTGTAATAGTGTCACGGGTGTGCCACAAACCGGCAGGCATTAAATTAAGCCATGAGAGAGAGGAGGCACGAGCCCCAAGCAAACGCCCGGCAGCTGCGAGCAGCAGAGCGCTCTTTCCGGCTCCCCCGCAGACGGATGCGGTGCGACACCCCGCCGTCTCCCCAGCTGCGTGCAGGTCGCTGCGCCTGCTTTTCCCCACGATCCCCCCGCCCTCGCTTGTGGACCTGCTCCCACCAGCAGCACCCACCTTTCTCCCACTTCCCAAAAGCACCACCTGCCTCCTGGCTCATGCTAACGCTCCCTGCCACGGCCACAACATCCCCTCTCCCACACCTGGCCCCAAAGCGGGTCTCGCCGCCCTCTGCCCATCCTCCGTGAGCTCCTGAGCTGGCCAAAACTCCTTCCCTTGCCCCAGCGGTCAGCATCCACGGGCATCGCTGAGCTGCCAGCTCCCTCTGGGATGCACCCTCTGGCCCCCAAAGCTGCGACCCGCATAGGGTCACATCCTCTCCCCCAGCCCCACTCCACCCTACGCTTTTCCTGCCCTCGTGTACATCCCCCAGCTTCTCCCTGCCTGCCTGTGTCTCCCGCACCCTTCACAGCTGCGCCCCCATCTCCCCAACTCCGGTCTACTTGCACCCCTCGCACACTATTCGCTTTTCTCCCCACTGGCCCACGTTCGCCTGTGCCCACCCCACAGACCAGCACCCACCCCACAGCTCTTGCCCACCTGCCCCCCTCGCATGGGTGCCCCAAGCAGCTGCCCACACCCAACACATGCACTCCAGACACCCACACGCAATGCGCCCGCACTCAGCTGTGTGCTGCTCCCCACGTACTTGCACCCTGTCTGCTTCCCTATCCCTGCACCCTACATTCACCCACGCCCCGCACACCTATGCCATCTGCTACCTGCACCCCACACAGCTGCACCCTACCTGCTCCTTGCACCTTGCATCCATCCACAATCTTGCACCCCATCTGCTCCTGCCCCCCCCACACACCTCCCCTCCCACAGCTAAAACCAGCCTGCTCCAGCACCCCACGCACCTGAGCCCTGCCTGCTCCTGCACCCCACACACCCGCACCACGCACACCTACACCCTGCCTGCTCCTGCACCCCACAAACCTGCACTATGCACACCTGCACCCTGCCTGCTCCTGCACCCACACACCTGCATTACACACACCTGCACCCTGCCTGCTCCTGAGCCCTGCCTGCTCCTGCACCCCAAAAACCTGCACTATGCACACCTGCACCCTGCCTGCTCCTGCACCCCACACACCCGCACCACGCACACCTACACCCTGCCTGCTCCTGCACCCCACAAACCTGCACTATGCACACCTGCACCCTGCCTGCTCCTGCACCCACACACCTGCATTACACACACCTGCACCCTGCCTGCTCCTGAGCCCTGCCTGCTCCTGCACCCCAAAAACCTGCACTATGCACACCTGCACCCTGCCTGCTCCTGCACCCCACACACCTGCACTGCCCACACCTGCACCCTGCCTGTTCCTGAGCCCTGCCTGCTCCTGCACCCCAAAAACCTACACTACGCACACCTGCACCCTGCCTGCTCCTGCACCCCACACACCCACATCCTGCCTGCTCCTGCACCCCATACACCTGCACCCCACACACTTGCACCCTGCCTGCTCCTGCACCCCACACACCTGCACTGCCCATACCTGCACCCTGCCTGTTCCTGAGCCCCAAAAACCCACACACCCGCACCCTGCCTGCTCCCCCATACACCCACACCACGCTCAACCTCCAACCTGCTCTTGCACCCCCCGCACCCAGCCTGCTCCCGCACGCCGGCACCCTGCACGCTCTTACAAGCTACATCCTGCACCCTGCCGGCTCCTGCCCCCCACACCCCTGCACCCTGCCTGGCCCCACATCCTGCACCCTGCCGGCTCCTGCCCCCCACACCCCGCACCCTACCTGGCCCCACACTCCTGCACCCTGCCGGCTCCTGCCCCCCACACACCTGCACCCTGCCTGGCCCCACACCCCGCACCCTGCCGGCTCCTGCCCCCCACACCCCGCACCCTGCCGGCTCCTGCCCCCCACATCCCGCACCCTGCCGGCTCCTGCCCCCCACACCCCGCACCCTGCCGGCTCCGGCTCCGGCTCCCCCCGCCGCCGCCGCCGCCGCTGCCGCCCCGCCCGGGCTCACCTGGCGGCGGGCGGCGGCGCGGGGCCCGGGCCGGCGGCCGGAGCCCGGCCCGGGAGCTGTCCGCCGCCGCCCGGTGCTGAAGGCGGCTTGGCGGTGCCGGGCGGCGGAGGGGGCCCGGAGGCGGCGGCGGCGGCGCCGGGCGGCAGCTGCCCCTCGGCTCCCCCGCCCTCCAGGCTGGCCTCGTTGCCCATGGCGGGGCCGGCGCGGCACGGCGCGGGACCGCTCCCTCAGCGCAGCGCCGCCTCCGCCGCCATCAGCCCCGCGCCGCCATCGCCGCCTGCCCGCCGCCCCGCGCATGCGCCGCCCCGCGCCCGCCCGCCGCCCACCCGGGCCGAGCGCGCCGCGGGCACGCGCGCCCGCTCGACCAATGGGCGCGGGGCGCGGCCGCGGCCCCGCCCGCCGCCGCACGTGCCGAGCGCGGCCAGTGGCGGCTCGTGCCGCGCGGCGCCCCCGCCGCGGGCATGCGCCGGGCTCACTGACGGCGGCGCGAGCCGCGCGCGGGGCCGGCCGGCCGCCCCGCTGCCGCGCGCCCCGCTGCCGCGCGCCCCGCCCCACGGGGCGCGCCTCGGCCAATCAGTGCCTGGCTCCCGCCGCCGCCGCCGCGCGCCGCAAGGGGGCGCCCGCTCCCCGCCGAGGTCGCCCAGCGCTCAGCCAATGAGCAGCGCGCCCCGGCGCGAGGCCGCGGGCCCTGCCGCGAGGGCGGGGGCTCCCGGTGCGGCCGCGGCGCGCGCTCGGCCTGCGGCTGCGCCGGGCCCAGCGGGGCCGCACCGGCGGGAGAGCTCGAGTTCGCGAGGACGGCACCACGGGGCCGAGCTGCGGTCGCTGGGCGCAAAGACAGAAGGACTCCAGTCGCCTCTTTGGGGTGAAAACACAACTAAAGGGCACCGTGCAGTTGGAAGCACCCTTCCCCGGGGCTCTGCGCCCAGCCCGGCAGGCGACGCAAGAGGAAGAGGAAGATGGCACCGGCTAAGGCCGCCCAGCGAGCACCCAGGCCCTGCGAGGCCCCTGCTGCACGCCCACAGTTACGGGCCAGGCCTCCTGGCTCCCTCCTTCATTAACATCCCTGCTGCGCGGCAGGAACACTCAGCTCTGCACACCGGCCTTATTATTTATTTACCGCTTTAAAAGAGTAATTAGCGCAATGAAAAGCACCTCCGGAGTCCGAGAGCGTGGGAGCCCAGCGCCGTGCCCAGGAGAGCGGTGCTCCAAGCGTGAGCACATGACAATGGAGCGCTTTCCCTCGGAGACCTGTCCCCTGCACTGAGATAATTACCTCCATTAGAGTAATGAGCTGCCAGGCCTTTCCATATGCACTAGGAAGGGACAAAGAAAATGTCGCAAGTAAATAAGGAGCGTGCTTTTTCCTCCTCATGTTTAAGTAATAAGACCAGCATGTAAGGCTGGAAAGCCAGAAAACCCCACTGGGCTCCCTGCCCTCCGCCCTGCCAGGCCAGGCCTGTGGGAAGCAGCAGGTAAGACCCCACGAAAGGCCCTTCCCCAGGATTCAGCCCCAATTTGCTCTGCCTTCATTTGGTGCCAGCCCTGCCCTCAAGTCCTCTGAGTGCGAAGATTCAGGCACGCTCTCCAGGCCAGGCCATCCTGCCCTTGGGGCAACACGCGTGACCCGGGGTTTCTACTCGGTCCGTTTGTCACAGCGGTTTGGTGGACACCAGTGAGAGCAGGCTCAGGGTGCACTGGGGCCAAGAAAGAGGATGGAAAATTTCAGCCAATTGCAAACACAGCCAGGCCATCGCTCAGACATATTCCCCACCGAAACATCAGCGTTCGTCTTTCGGCTATCAAGGCTCTGGCCGGCTTGCACAACAAAGCGCCTTGTAATGAATGCTAACAGCTTGTTTGCATAATATTACCCAGATGACATACATAGATTTCGATTTACATTATGAAGGAACATGCTGTAATAACAACGCTGGAGATGTTGTCGGAGGGTCTCCAGCGCTGGCACGCAACAGACAGCATGCAAGCAAGGCATCTGGCTTAGTACACCCATCCCTGACATTGTGGCCTTTCCAAAGCATCCAGGAGCAGCTTCCCATGAGGCCCTGAACCTGCTGCCCTGAGAAAGCACGATGAAGGGGGAAACTCGCTGTCACCATTGTTTAGCACCGAGCAGGCAGGCGATGCTGCTGCCTGGGCAGGATTTCAGCAAGTTACACGATAGTTGATGTGATTGTTTCAGCTGCAACTCTAGAGACAAGCAGTTATATAAGGCACCTGCTGTGCCCTCACCCCTGCCCATTTCAACAGAAAGTTCCCAAGCTTCGCTGAACTGAGACAGCATCATCTTAATTGGACCCCTGTAGCAGAAAAAGACAGCCAGAAGGAGAACTTTACTGTGGTTTGGCTTTAAAATCTTAGGATTTTTAAAGTTTATGATCCTGTGCGCAAGGGATGGCAAGGAGAAGGCATTCCAGATCACACCACAGCAAAGGCAGTGACTTGGCTTGACCTCAGAAGCCCGTGGAAGGCTTGGGGTGGGGAAGAGGCCTGGCAGGACTCAGAGGCAGCAGCCACAGTACAACTGAGGCCCAACCTGAGAGACTCTCAGCCACTGCCATTCGGCAGGAACAGCGGCAGTGGTACTGAGGCTGCAGGAGCACAAAGCTGCAGAAATATCCTGCAAGAGCCACCTATCTTAAAATCTCTTTTCTCTCCTCCTGCAAATTAGTTCTTCCCTCCTCTGTATCCTTGCCTCTGCAGCTGTATACTACAAACAGCAATTGCAACGCTCTTGCAACAACATCTTTGAATGTTATTTAAAAACACCGCTCTCAGTTTTAATCCCCTGCAGTCATGAAATGCAAAAGGAGGAGGAATCTCTGCCAGAAGGTGCCTACACAGAAGTGCGTCCCCAGGACCGTGGGCCACCTTCAAACACAACTCGCAGCACAGCCCGATGCAGCCTGGAAAGGCATATTGAACGCCAAAGCTCAGGCTGAATTCCGTGCTGCTGCTTGATGTAAGCCCCCTGGAGCAATCAGCTCTGTATAGCTCACCAATGCAGTTCCTTCCAGCTCTTGCTGCCTCAGTACAACTTTTAAGTCCATGACCTCTTAGGGAGCATCAGTTTCCAAATATTCATAAGGCCAAGGACCAGTGGCACTGGTAAATATTTAGCACTGCAGTGTAAAGCGTTTGCTTTCCTGTTCTTATGCCAGGCATGAGTGCAAAGTTGAGTTGACACGTTCCCTTCGCATTTGACTCCCAAAGCTTCACACAAAGCAGAAAAGGGCTGATTTGTTTCTGGCTGAAACATTAACATGATTTTCCCCAAAGGGACTTATCTGGGGGATGCCTGGACTTTGGGAAAGAAATGCTGCTTTGCTTCAAAATAAAGTGCCCACAACTTGTTTTTCTAGTTAAATTCTACACAAGCACAAACTCCTGTCTACCTTTTCCTGCTGCCAGCTGCAGCTGTTTTAACTTGCATGCTTTGAAGGGCTCGAAAGACAGCTGCCCCCATCTTCCCTCACACTCTCCAGCCTCATTCCAGAGCCAGGTCCTCTGCTGAGCCCCGAGACGAGGTGACGCTGCAGGGGACATGCAGGCTGTGCGTCCGGCTCCTGTGCTGCCCCGGCAAGCCGAGGGTAGCGCTTGCATCCCCTCGTGCTGGGAAGCTGCCTCCCTGCAAACTCCTGCAGAATTGTACGGAAAATTTAAGCCAAGGTCTTTGTTTGCGACAACGCTTGCTCCAGGTACAAAATTAATTTCTGGAGACTACACAATTAGTTAATTCATGAGCTAAAATTATCATAGGAACAAAGGGCCACACAGTTCAGCCTTTCTTTGCAATTAAAGCTCACTGAAATATCACACATAGGCTATATTTAAAGAAATTAAGCTATAATTAAACTAATCTATTAACAGTGGGTTTATCCTTACCATGGTGGAGGAAGGAGGTGGAAGGAATAGAGGGGGTGGTGGGGACAAGCCAGGCACCCCATCTGCCTCTAGCCAGCAGTAAGAAGAAAAATTTGCCAGCAAAGCTCAATTTTACTTGGGGGGGGGGGGGGGTGCCAGTAGACACCCGTTATCAGAGACAGGCACCTTTCCTGCAGAACCTGGGCCCTGGGATAGTGCTCAGCTACCCAGGAGATGGGGATGTTACTCTAGGGGTCAAGGGCTCAGTGTGCTGGAAGAGGAGTTTCACGTGCATTGGAGCTTTCAGCACAAATCTGGCATGAGAAAGAGGTTAAAAACACTGCAATGCTTTCAACAGTTTGGAAATTCAGCACCTGTGGTCAGAGATCACAGCCTGACCCAGGGTCAGTTCGTATGCGTTCTCCATACGTTCAAAAGTCTTTTGAAAGAATAAAACAAGTTAAAAGCAAATCAAACATCGGGTGCCAGGGAGACTATCTGGCAGCGGACATCGCAAGATATCCGTCTCCCTTCCCAATAGGTGTTATTCCTGAGCAGTAGGTGATCAAATTCCTGTATTTCACTGGGGCAGGCTGGGGGGCTGCTGGGCAGAGGCTGCCACAGTCCAACTCACACACCAGCCTGAGGGGCTCAGCCTTCGCTCTGGGCGTCTACGGCTGACAACGCCAGGGCCCGACCCCATCCTCGCTCCTGGCCTGGGCCCAGGGCTCCCGCCGCCCGAGGAGAGTAGGGCCGGCCGGGGCTGCAGGGATGCTGGCAGGCCCCGGCCCCGCAGCCCTTGCTCCCTTGTCCCTTGCTGCCATCGTGTGGCCTCTTTGTCCCTTTCCTTGCTTAAGCAGCAGAAGACACCTATGGCCCTCCTCTTCCTTAGGCTCAACAGCCCTTGCCTTGTGCCCCTGCGCACCAGTGCTGCCAGGACCAGGCCTTGGCGCATGTCCTGCCACCATGCACTGGGAGAGAAGGGGACTTGGGCCCTGCTCCAGCGAGCCAGGAGACAAAACACGGCCGAGGAAGGACCCCAGCACCATCCCGCAAGTGGGAAACAGAGCGTCCCGAAAACTCAGGGCAAGGTGAAGGAAACAGTCTGACCGAGGGCCTCTCCAAGCCCTTGCCCTGAACAGCAGCAGGGAGAAGCAGGGCCGAGCTCTGCGCTATGTCCTGGAGAGCGCTGGGAGCAGATGTAGGTGCCAGTGTCTAAAGAAGAGCCTTTGGGGCCAGCTTCAAGTTGCCAACTTAGTGTTTCAATGATATAAAAAAAAAAAACCCTGAATTTCCAGATCTTCACTTCTCTTAATGCTCCTGTTAACCAGCTCTAGCCCTGAACAGAAGATCTCATTTAGGTAATAGTTTGGGTTCTCTGCATTTGTCTTACATTTAATGCTTTTAGGAGCCACATTTTCCAGCTTCTCAAAGATACTGGTAGTCTCCTACTGCGTTTTTTTTTCGGGGGGGGGGGGGGGTTTGTTTTTTAAAAAGCAAAATCTTGGAAAGGAAACCAAACCTTGCAGTTCACACTAGGGCAGGTTATTTGCCCTTGGGTGGCAAGAACCAGGGGTCTGTCACACTGTTTGATCACTCCATGGTAGGACAGCAGGGAGTGGACACCCGCTTACAAGTGGGATCTTTAAACTTGGCCATCAGGCCTAAACGGCTCAGCACAAGATGCTTCTTCCAATATTTAAATGCCAGCTCAAGCCTGTGCCAGCACCTTCTTAAAGGGTCATGAGTCAACACACACACACGCTACTCTAAATCCTAAAATAAATACAAAACTAGGTCTGATCTCACCTTTAGTTCCACAGAAATAGAAACAGCTTCTGATGTTCCCTTGGGAGGCAGCGCCTCTGACCTATTCTCTGCTGTCTTTTAAGCCCTGGTGCATCCCACCAGGCCCCAGTGGGGCAGGCGCCTGTAGAGCAGTGACAACTGTAGTGGTAGGATGCCTGCAGCTGGGGGAGTGCTTGGCCTGTCCTGGAGCATCAAGGTGGAGCATCAAGCATCTGAAATGTTTGAGAGGGCAGGTATGGATGGGAGGCGATCGTGATGGAAAAGATAGCCAGAGCAGAAGAACTACATGAGTTTCTTTGCTGTGGGAGGTTCCCGTGTGCAGGCCCATTGCAGGCAAACCCAAGCACTGCAGGGAGATATCAACATGGCTTTTGAGTAAAGCCCTGCCAGAAAACCAAGCAGAGATGGTCAGCACCTGAGCATACAGACAAAAGAAAACATCTCTGTGTTGCTGCAGCTCCACAGCATGCCTGCACATCTCTGGCAGCCTGGGATAGAGGGGGGGAAAATGAGAGGGCAAGAGGGATGATCCCAGGTTTGAACTGCTTTCCAAGGAGACAAGTAAGGCAGAAGCCAGCAGGACAAAGTCAGAGGAGACAGGGCTGGGGCATACACAGCTTTGACCAGCATAGAGGAGAATAAGAAGCAACTGTTTACAGCTTCTTCAACATGGAAATGAAGGGCCACCGAAATAAAGACCCACAGTTAGGGCAGGGGAACTTTGGGGGTTTATGGGTGCAAAAAGAAATGATGAAAATAAGAGGTGGGGAAAAAAAAAACCCACACTGAGGTCTAACAAAGATGTCAGTTCCAGTTAGCTGCAACTCCCCAGCCGCTGGGAAAGCACTGGGGAGAAGAGTCATTAACTTCCCTGGGCAGATGCTGTCAGCCCTGCTGGAGAAGGATGCAGGGCTGCACAGCCCATGGTCTGAATGGTTATGGGACAAGGTGAACCAGCTTTCACGAGGCACTCCTAGCCCTTCTGCCTGCTGGGTAGCCCCAGCGCTGGCTCCAGCTTGCTGTAGCTGGGCAGGGGACAGGAATGGCTTGGTCAGCAAATGCTTCCTCCCTGCTCTAACAAGCACCAGGTCCCAAGACAGGGCTAGGAGGGCCCCCAAAGCCTTTCTCCCACTCCCTCTGTTGTGGCCCGGACCAGCTCTACTTTCACTGGCACTGTCACATCATACCTGTTCTCCAGGCCCAGTCTCCACATCCCTCACCAGCAATGCACCCAGTGCTTCATTATCTCATTCTTAGTAAAGTATCCCTAAATTTAGCTTCAAGCCAAAGACATCTGAAATCTAGCACCTCTTTTATGCACGCAAGGTACCTACCTTGAAGAGAAGAATAGGACACAATGCAAGAGGAACAGCATAAGTCATCACAGAACCTCTCTCAGGTTTCTCTTCTCAAGGAGAATTAACTATACTTCATTAAATCCCCACCCACCCGCCCAAAAAGCTTGTTTTTCAGCCCTCTGGTCCCTCTTCTCAAGCTCTTCTGGACTCTTCAGCTGCTCCACATCGTTCTGCGTGCAGGGCACAAACACCACATCCAAAACAGGGGTCAGCCCCAAACAACGCAGGCAAGTAGCAGTGTGTACTCTGCAGGCATTTGCCTCACTCACTGTCCTAGGGAGCGGCATCGCTTTCAACACAGCTTGATGCTGGGCTTCACCCCACCACAGCCCATCTCTGCAGAAGGGGGACTGAAATCACCAGGCCAGAGCCAGCACCAAAGGCTTCAGAAGGGTTTGGGCACACCCAGCACCATAACCATCACTCTCGGGACCCAAGTCAGGCTCTCAAACCTGAGCTGCAATAGGGAGGCAAAATGCATAGAAGCCAGTTCTGTTAACAAGTGTGCAAAGTAGTATATTTTATTCCTTAAAGACATTTTAGCCAACACAGGTATTGAGGCTTCCAGCCTGCAGCAGCTGGAAATCAGAAACATCACAGATTTATAGGGTACAGGATTTTCTAGCATGGTACCTCAACAGTCATTTCCGTGCCCAGCTCAAATGGCTCTACTACATCTGCTACAGCCACAGGGCGAGAGGGTACTAGGAAGCTCCTGTCTCTGTCTCCAGCTAGGGAACACCAGACAGGTTCAACTTCAGTCCCATCAGTCTCCCCTTCTCCTGAAGGGAGCCAAGCTCCAGAACTTCAGGCTGTAGTTTTTCCAACCCTCAAATCACTAGGCAGACCAGTTTCAAAAGAAGAAAGCCCCTACAGTCTCACTTAAAAATGAAATCATACAAAAACATTCCACACCAACATCTGCCAAGAACAGAGGTCACAGCAGTACACCGATCTCCCCATTCCCAAATGGGGCAGAGGGATCACCCCCAACACACACCCCTCCCCAAGCCAGTCATTTAGTGCACAAAGTCACAAGTCTAGAAAAGCACAGTGGACTTCCATGTCCCGAACCAGGGCAAGGCAGAACATCCCCAAGCTTGTCTGCAGTTCTCCCCAACCCAGGCCTGCAACGGAGGGAAGGCAATTAATTTGATAACGAACATACAGCCACTCTACAGCAATACAGACCAGGGCCTGCTTTGCCCTGTGCATGTTCCCTTGGCTGAAACCACACACTTGGAAGAGGACAGCAATCCCCACCACCTCGCAAAGCAGTCCCTGGCCTCCTCCGAAGGTGCCAAGGATGATGGAGGGAAAGGAGCAGATTGCTTGTCTGAACTCTGTATTCATTTAGGAAGAGAAACTCATCTTGGAAATCAAGAACCACGCTTCTTCCTGCAGGAAGTCTTTTCTTTATTTGCAGCAGGTATAGAGCTGGTCCAGGTCTCTTCTCTCTGCTCTTGCTCCTAAATGCTGCCCTGGAGGCTCCAGATGGATATCTGAGATACTCTCCCTGCATTTTTAGCTTGCAGCTGCATTCAAGGAGCACTCTTCAACCTTAAGTCAGAGACCCCAATAGCAGTAGCAACTGCAGAGCTCTGAGCAGGCCAAACAATAAGAAAAATCCCTGTTTATTCTGCAGCAAAGGGAGAAGAAACATACTTGGATAAAAGAGGGGTAAACCAGTCCAAACCCTAACCAGAGGCTTGGCCTCCTGTTGGCTTGCTACAATGCCAGGATTCTTCCCAGGGCAGCTTGTCTCATCCACTACGCAGCATTGGGGCTTCGCAAACAACACTAGCCCCTCTGCATGGCAGTGGCTGCACACAGCTTTGCACCCAGGCTCTGGGCAAGTGCTCTCCATCCTCCTTGCTGACCAGCTCCCAGGAAAGACCTGGCATCTCACTGCAGGAAGCTGTCTAGTTTGACTTGGCTGCTGCTGGAGGAAGATACTGAAGGAGCAGCAGACACTGGCCTGGAGACATTCTTCCTTTTGCTCCTCACTGCTATCGGACGGATTTCTGTTAGGTTTGTCTGAAGGTAAAACTGTCAAGGAAAGTAAGACCGAGGCCCAGGAAAAAAAAGAAGCAATCTAGTACCTGCTCCAGATGAGCCAGGATCACAGAACTGGGGCCCAGCAATATGTTCCCACCCAGAGAAAGAAGAGCTCCCGGCAGGACAAACAGGGCCTGGACTTGGCTCCCTACCCACAGCAGCAGAGCTTGGACATACTCCAGTCCCACAAGCCAAGGAACGCTTTCCACTTCCATGTCATCCCTTAGCATTAAAAAAATAATAATAATAATAAAAAATAAATAAAAGAAAAACCCAGTGTCTAAGCATCTCCATCAGAGCGTTGTATTTCAAGATCTACGCTGGGTTTGAGAGTGAGCACACTGTGCTGGGAAAGTCACAGCAGCCAGAACCTGTGGCCTTCCACAGCACAGAGCTGCTCTTAGAGCAGCGAGTCTTTAAGCCACATCACACCTTTACAGATCCTCTTCAGAGACAAAAGTGGCAAAAAAAACATCACTGAACTGGAAAAGCTCCTGGCCAGTCACCATCTGCAGCACCAAAGATGCAGCTCATGCTAACAGAACAGCAGCATTATACAAACCAGCACCCTGCAGAGCACTCGGGCTTAGAAATGAGGTGCTCCTCCACCAGCCCTGTGTGAGAAGCAGCACTGCAATGGCCATCCAGCTTCTCCATTACATCCCAGGCTGGCAGCACGGGAGCAACTGGGCACATTTGGCCCCAGAAACCTGGCTCAACCCAGTGGGCTCCCACAACCAGTGGGAGACCTCTGGGCCGCCACAGCAAGGATGTGGCTATAGAAACCCAAGGCTTCCCAAGGTGGTCATGGCTTATGATTGATCACTTCCTTTGTTTCAGCCTCCTGGTTCTCTACAAAGGGCAAAAACACTGCAAAACAGCACCAGGACCTAGAACAGCGCCAGAGCAGTAAGTTCAACACACACGCC
This sequence comes from Apteryx mantelli, assembly GCF_036417845.1. NCBI lineage: Eukaryota > Metazoa > Chordata > Aves > Apterygiformes > Apterygidae > Apteryx > Apteryx mantelli. Next base: position 14,437,838 of record NC_089989.1, on the reverse strand, counting down.
TCTGACAGCGAGCTAGCCCCCAGGTACTGCTGGGGAAGCCAGGCTGAGGGGGCAGCCTACGGGGACACAGCTCCTGTGTTGGGGAGAGGGGGTCAGGACAGCTGGCTCCCCTCCTCTGGGTGAGCTCAGCTCAGCTGCTCCTCACCTGCTGCAGGGTTGCCACCAGGAGAGGCACAGCCGAACAGTAATGTCCTGCGGGAATGAAGCTGTGGGCTGTGCTGCCTGGCAGGCATGCGGCTGGGAAGACGCTGCACTAAGCTGCTGCTCCACAGACCCCCAAGGGTGTAGGCAGCCCCCGCAGAGCATACTGATTTCTAGTTGATGTGTTCCTCTGAACAAATATCTACTGATAATGTTCTCATTGGGTTTAAGTGTGGGCTCGAAGGCATCAAGTACCTTCAGGCTCACTCCCAGAGCGAGTGCAGCAAAATCTGATGGTTACTTGAGGGTCCCAGCCCCAATTTGGGGAGCCCAGCCCCATTCAACAAATGGCTGGGACAGAACAAGAGCAGCAGAGCAGAGGTTTCCCCACAGATGCGACTGCTGTGCAGGCTGTAGGAAAGGATACAGGCTGTATGAACTTCGTTCTGCCTCCCAAGCCATCGTACCCCACTCTCACCTAGGAAAGAGAAATAAATGTGTCTGGAGCAGCATGACAGAGCCTTGGCTACCTATCCATGTTGGTTAACGGGAAGCAGGGGAGCCTAGCAGACCACAGATCTGCAAAGGGGTTACAAGCACTTGGAAACACTCAAACACTTGTACTATGTCCTCACCCGAGGGGCAGAAAAAACAAAAAGCAAAAACAAAAAAAACACCCCACACACCCAAGGGTATGAGTAGAGTTTAGGTATCTTGGGCACCTTCTGAAGCAAGCTGAGCCTTCCAGGGAGCAGCAAGACTTAGGATTTTGTGCCTGCGACTGAGGCATACAAGGAAAACACCCAAAGCTCCAGGGAGGTGGAGGAACAGGGCATGGAGGGTCATTTAATCTGCTGCCAGATAGGGAACGAGCATCTGTCATCCCTGGAGCTCTGCAGGAGTGGGAAGTAGCCAAGTCACACCCCAAGATTTATTTTCCACACACTGTATTTGGCAAGATAAAAGCCTCATTCACGTCTTCCATTAGGGTCACTTCAGGACAGAGGTGTACAGTACCAGCCCTTGACAAGCTCACCAACTAGACAGTCATACTCACAGTGCCCACATGCTTGTGGGGACCCAGCAAGCTACCCGAGGATGTCTTCTTCAAGAGAGCAGAGTTCCTGATAAATGCTGGCAGGAGTCCTTTAAGAGCCTCATCCTCCAAGTCATCTGCCCAGTTCTGTCCCACAAAATAAAGAGGAAAGCCCTGTGACCAGCACAATCTGGTGACTTTAATTCATGTACAGGCAGCATTAATGATGCAGACAGCTACTTAGGGTAACAGTTACTCCCATATCACAGCTCAAGCCAGAGAAGTGAAGCTTCAAACCTCCCACCGGGGCTCACTACTAGGAAGAGCAGTGCCTAGGAGGAAGCATGTGCGCCCAGCAAGCCTGGGAGACCAGCCCCCTTGGCAGACCCCATGACCCATGTGATCAGACCCACGTTGTGCATTTGCCAAGCACATCTGAGATGGAATAATCTGCAAGAAGCACACAGGTCCCCATCCTCCTTCTCCTGGCCAGAAGGAGGCCAGGAGGCGCCTCTGACACAGCAATAAAATGTTTCTAGGAGACAGTCAAGCAAAGCATTTCGAAGCATGTACAGTGGTTCTACAGATGGGCCAGTCTATGGTCGCAGCATCTTCTATGTGGCCGAGTCAGTCTGTTTCTCAAGCCTATTAACAGCATAATTGAAGAGGTGATACAGAAAACAAAATTAGTCCTTTTACCTCCACTGTTTCCTTCAGAGCTTTCTTTGACAGATTTACCACAGGAGGCCTGTAAGAGACCCAAGGAGCAAATCAGCAGAGATTTACTGTCCAAGCAGAGCTGGCAAGGACAGACAAGGCCAAGCAAATAACGATGAAACTTGTAGCGCGATATCAGGCAGCTGGAGAGCTATCTGATCTCACACAGCAGCTTCCAAGGAGCAGAGACTTTGATCTCATTTAGAAGCAGAAAGAGGAGAGAAAACTCACGGCTTTTTATCCAGCTTCTGTCTTTTCGCAGGGCTGGAAAGAGATCTGCAAGGCTGATGTTCAGGGGTATCCACATCAAAAGTGGCATCTAGATTGATCTCATCGCTGTGGGCTGGGCGATGGAGCTTTGGGTGCCGCAGTTCCACGGGAGTGGGGCTGCGAGGACATACAAAGCATCAGCTGTCAGGAGGCCACCGGCTGCCAGCCAACAGATGAGGAAGACAGAGGTATAAGTTACACTACTTAGTTACAAGACAACAGTGGGAGCAAGATCAGACCCCATCCTGCTGTACAAGTCCCCAAAAGTACAATCCAAAGCCAAGAGTTTATAGTCAATGTCCCAAACTAGCGTTCACTATTGAGCAGCATGTGCAGCAGCAGCACCAAGGAAAGGCATTGGTGCACTGCTGCTCAGTATACACAAGCCAGCTTGCCGTACTGGGGTGACAACGCAGGCTCCCAGAAAGGAAGGGCTTGATAAAAATGCAAAGGATGCTGTTTTTCAGGCCAAGCCTCCATCAGGCTGGGTTCCTCTGCCTGGCAAAGCTCTCTGGTCCCCAAACTCCAGGGCACGCTCCCTGGAAGGCCAACTCTGAGGCATGAGTGTGAGGCCACCAGAACAGCAGCTTCCCTGGCAGGACATGGCAGCAGAGTTTGTCAAAATCTAGTCCTTTCTTCCATCCCTTTCTGACCCAAACCTTCCAAAATACACACTTCCAGGTAAACCAGACACCACCTTGTCAGCAACAGGAGAAAAAACAGGATACAAGAAGCAAGACGACTGCGCTACTGTGATGCCTGCCAGACTAGTGTATCTCTGCCTCCCCAGCCACTACCTAGTTAAACTGTCAACTCTTGCTTTGGACCTGTCTGTACCTGAGGATGCACTTCACTAACCTTTCAAAGACTAGTCGGCTCAGTGTCTCTCTGGTTACAGATGGCACTTTCAGAGTATCCTGCAGGATTTCTATCTTCTTCTTCAAACTCTGGAGGGAGGAAGGAAAGCAGACAGTGAAATAAGAAGAAATTTTGTAGCAGATACTCTTGCCTCTTCCATAGTCCAGCATCAGGTGGAGCTCAGAGGTGGGTCAGATAAAAGGAGACAGGGGGCTAGGTAAGCTGAGCAAATAGCAGCATGACTCCTGGCTTTGCAGCTGCAGGCCATGGCCAACTGCCAGTTACTGCAGACTGAGGAATGATGTTCTCACCAAGATCTCCTTATCTGCATTCTTCAGATCCTTCTGGGTGCTTTTTAGCTCCTCCTTTGTCTTCTCCAACTCTGAGACTGTTTTCTGCAGCTGCAGAATAAGCACCCCCCAGGAGCAGAGGGCTGGTTACAACGCACAGGTAAGGAAAACCACTGATCCCCTCCAAGAACAAGTACACTGCAGCACACTCTACCTTCCCCTGTTTCAGGGCTCAATTTTCCTGTGGCACTGTCCCTGACCAATCTTTCCTATCTCCAAGCAGTTCATAGCCAGCCCTTTCCTCAAGCTGCCTGCAGAGGGATCTCCAAGGCTGCTTGCCTAACACAAACCTTCATATAGTATTTTCCAAGCATTTATGCCTAATGGTGACAGCTTTTCCATGGTCTAACGCTGGGTGGCTGCATTCTGAACTCCAGCAGGACTTTGGACATACCAAGTTAAAGGAACTACGAACACAGGCTGGACCACCGTTGTGCATGGACAAGCCTGATTCAGCAGGGAAGCACAACACAAGCCAGGTGTTCAAGCTGGTCTGGTACCACATCAGGGACTTCAAGTGAGGTCAGGAGACTACCATCACCTTGTGGGCTGGCCCAGAGTCAGCTCTCCATCAGCCAAGGTAACAGAGTCCAGAGCTCTAACTGTACCAACTCGTGTCCTGCTGACCCCAAGCTAGTGACTGCAATGTGGCAATGGTCCAGCCAGAAACAGGCCAGTTCCTGCAGCAGCACCTCATTTAAGGTGTTAAGTTGCTTGGGGAGCTGCAGGGCAGTCTGAAGAGATCCTCCTTCTCCATTGCTTTTGAGGGCACTGCAGCAGCTATAGCTGGGTAACAAAAAGAAAGCAAATCCACCCAGATTCTCTCACTTCATGAGCCTGGACTCAGGCATGCCCCAGGGGATACCAGAGCTATCTGTGCCTCAGAAAGCAGAGCCATGCACATGCTCTTTGGGGGGACTTGCAGCCAAAACTTACAGAAAGTGATTCCTGACCTGAATGAACAGATCGCAGCAAGGCCTGGAGCAGGGGGAGCACAGCAATAGAGACACATCAGCAGCTCCAAGCTTTGCATCAGGTCAGCTCCAAGTCCAGCAGACCTTCACAGCTCTGAGCAGAATCAGCCCTGGGAGGCTCTGGGCAGAGCCACCTGCATGTCCTCACCACACTCTGGACTCTCTCCTGCCTAAGACCAGCATCACGCTCAGCTGTTTGACAAAACAAAGGCAGTACTGCTTCTGGAGCCCGGAGGAAGCAGCTGAGTGCCTGTGTGGTGCTGTGTTCAAGTCCAAGCTCCCTGCCAAACTCAGCCTGGCTCTGCACATGCTGCCGTGCCAGGGTCCCCAGAGACTGCACTCCTGACAACAGCCCCAGAGCTGCTCACTCACTAAGCATCACACCCTGACCCAAAAAAACCAGTCTGACACTTCCACGTCACCCACAGCACTTGAGTAGTGCTCAGTGAGGGAAGGGAGTCACTGCAGAGGGCTTAGATAACGGCTGTGGAATGGGATCTTCAGATCAGTGCCACCCTTGTGACTCTCACCCTTTCCTTTTACCTTGCTACTGACAGAAAACACCTCCTTCTTCAGCTTCTCTGCCATCTCACTAGATATCTTCCGAGCCTCCTTCAAGTTTTCATATTCCCTGAAAAAAGACCACAACAGAGTCACGTGCTGCTCATGCAAGAGGACTGAGTTAGAACTTCTCAGAGACAACCCAAGACCCTTGTTTTGAAGCTCTGCAACTGCAAAACCACTGAATAAAATCCAGAACACAAAAAGCTCTTCAAGGAACAGAGCTGAGTGAATCACTGACCGGCAGTGTGTCAAGCATACCACTACACTGGGGAAAAAAAAATTAACCTGCAAAGGATATCATGCCCAAGCACGTGGAAGGACATGAACAGAGCTCAACAGCAAAACAGAAACCGAATCCAAAGATATTTCAGTTGCCAATGGAAGAGGGATGGACAGACAGAGCAGCCTCCACACTGAGAGCAAACGGAGGACTTTGCTTTAAGTGACCTTTCAGAGACTTCACACTATTGGCCATGCACGTTCATTCCCCAATTACGCCACAGGGACACTTGCCTCATTACAGCTTTGTATCAAAGCTACAATTATTCAGCTGCCATCAGAACGGACCCAAAGAAGCTGTGGTTTTGCCCAGCAGGACCAGATGGATTTCCAGGTAGGGGATGGCAGCACAGCAGATTTAGCTTCCAGTGATCAGAGGGCACACAGAGCGCTTCAGGCCACAGCTGCCCAGCACGATGCAGCACAGGGCACAACTCCGAGCCCCTCATCCACTCATTTTCCCCCAGGCATGAGCAGAGGAGAACTGAGGGAATAATAATCACCTCCTAGGTGCACTGACAACTCTGGAGACCGTTCCCATGGTGACATATGTGTCACTGCAGTGACAACGGGAACAGTTCAGTGTGGCAAGCTCCAATCTAGGTCCCCAGGACTTGTCAGTCAAAGCCCAGTGGAGGTCCAAACAGGCAGCAAGGGCCCCACAAAGCACGTGTGCCTGCCAGTACTCAGCAAATGGAGTTCTCTCCGTGCACATTCAGGATGGCACAAGCTGGCTTTGCCAAGCCTGTAGCACCTACTTTTTCAGTGAAACACAGTAGACTGCAAGCTGTTCCACTGCTGCCTGCCCAACTCCCATCTCTCGGATCATCTCCTCCACTTCGGGGCGCTGGCTCTGAAGCAACAGTTCGATCCTGCAAACGATACCCCCCTCCGCTCATGAGTCACAAACAGACTGGGAAAGGAACTGGAGTCCTCATTCCTCCCATGAGCTTGTGCAGTCAAAACTCCTGCTGCAGGCAGGCTGAATGTGGTAGGGGATATGGACTGACCAGAGATGGGGCAGCCATACATACACACACACACACACACACACACACACACACAGAGCGCTTGGGACCTCTCTCCCTGCGGCTGACTGGGTACCTGGGCTGGGATTCAGGCTCTGCCCCAGTGTCCTCTCTGGTAACACACATTGCACAGGGCCATGCTGGGAGTACTAGAGATGAAGCCAGTCTGCAAACAGTACCATGCCTCACTGCTATTTAGGGAAAACGACTGTCTGGAAAGGAAGCAGTGGCAAGAACACGGACAGGCAGGACCAGCAGGGGCAGGCCTGCTAATGCAGCAGTTTCCAGTCTTGCAGCATAAAAAGACCCAGCAATCTCAGCACATGGAGCTGGATGATGCAGCAGACACAGCAGGACTTCTCGCTCCCTCTCTGAGGAGGGGAGAAGCATGCAGCCCAGCCTGCAAAACCCAGGGAGAGCCTGGGATCTCACCGCTCCATGGTTCTCAGTTTGTTCCGCAGACGGCGGGCCTCCTCCTTTGAACTTCTGTTATCCTCCTGCTGCTGTTCCAGGAATTTCATCTGTTTCTGCAGAGAAGCAAGTGCGCACAGACCGTTAGAAAGGCTCCAGGGATTGTTAGAGAAACATCCTGGCTTATGCGCACTGCGGGCAGCTGGGAGCATACATTGGCTCTCAACACTATCACCACCTCAGCAGCCCAGGATTAGAGATTTGAGCTCCCTCCCTGCTGCACCCCTAGCTCTGCTCCTTGCGAGCACAGCAGGGTCTCAGCACTAATCACAAGCTGAGTCTGGCATTGAAACTGTGTTGTATCCTCCTTTCTGCCGGGAGCATTTGTGGGGTTGTGCATTACTCTGTCCTCAGTGACAATTTGTTTTTCAACAGCAAGGTAGTCCAAGGCAAATAAATCTTGCTACTGCGTTCTCCTGCATATATGGCTCAGCCCTTTGCTTTAGCCTCCTAGTTATCCTAGCCATTAACTGCTAACAGCATAAATAGAAATGCTGCACTGGTCTCTTCTAGGAGGTCTCACCCAAAGAGGACACCCACCTGGGTGCTCTCCTCACCCAGCCTGCAGAAGCTCCAGATCTATTGCAGGCATCACCTTTCTAGGCTCTCCAGTAACAGGCAGCATCAAGAGTGAACCTCAGCTGAACAGAAAAAACACAAATCTGCATTTGGCAGAGAGCGTGAGAAAGCTGCCCTGAATTAGCACCCTTTCGACATAGCTGTGTTGTCTAGGTGTGTGTGCGCCCAGTCACCTAGCACACAAGCTTCAAAAGGTTCTGGGCCCGGTTTTAACACAATGCTGACTCCAGGGAGAAGGCTGGCCAAAGACTTAAGCCTCTTAAGGTCTAATGTTAAGCTCTCTTTCATATAGAAGTTAAAGGATTTTATCTGCTTCCTGCCAAAGAAACCAGAGAGGTGTGAAACTACTAGGACTTTGCAGAGGGACAGCATTCCTGACTCACATGTTACTCTTGCTTCAGCAGAGCCCACCTTTGCTTGTTCCTAGCCAAAGCTCTCCCCATGTCAGACCCCACAAGCAGTGTTTTGTGCCAGGCTGGCATGAAGCTAGGGATGCCACTATCTGAAACACAGCAGCTAACTCTCACTCCAGAGGTTCAGCAGCAACAACAGCACTAGCAGACAACAGGAATGGCTCGCAGCTTGTGACCATGACCTGTGCCACAGCTAGGTAAGCCTGCATCTGTACTGCAGAAGTTTAGTGCTTTAATCTTTATATGATGCAGTATTAGACTTTGCTTGGCATTCAGCTAGGGAACCCTGTGCACCACAGAAGACACCGCCAGGTCCCTAACCCTTCTGTCCTGCCCAGCTTTTATTAAAAGAACTTGAGCATACACAGAGGGTTTTGTAACAGGCAATGCAACCACAGAGCCTCCTTCTAGAATGCCTGGCAGGAAAGCCGAGCAGAGTGTCCTTGAACTGAGCAGCAAGCACCAGCTTCTACTTTCACGGTTGTTTTTGCAGGAGTAGGAAGCACTAGTAAACACAGACTATCCTGCCACTGGTACACCTGGGATGCCAAAAGCATCTCATGCGTGACCCAGACTCAGGCTGCCTTTACAACCAAGCAGCTTGGATATAATCCCATGGTCAGGCAAAAAAGCTTGTGCTAGCCCATGGCAAGACCTGTGCGGCATTAATCCCTCACCGTATGTCCCCTTCTGCCCTGCGACAGCATCACATTGCTAGCATCAGGGAGACCTACTGGACTGGTTCCTCCCTGGAAGAGCCCAGTCATTTTGGACATGGCATATAGCAAGTAAGCACAGATCCATATGATCCATCTACAAGCTCTCCTGCTGGCCATGGGGCCTTGCAGGTCAAGGGAGACCCCTCTTCCAAAGGGAAGAGATCTTGGAAAATGCAGTTCACCTCTACTCTCCCTTTCAGTTCGCAGCTTGCAATCCCACCTGGCCAAAGTCTGTCTGCTTGTCACAGCCAGCCTCATCTTCATCACACAGTGGAGACAGCCCAGCCCTCTGCCAAGGCAAAGTCACTCTGCTCACATCCCAATGAAGACATCCCAACGAAGTGGATCTTGCACTTACCCCACCCCACCACCACACTTGCTGTTTATGCACCATACATGACTACGCACTGAGTCACTGCACACTGAAACCCTACAGGAATATTTGATCCCTGGACATCACACATTACTAACCTAACCAAAGGAAAGCCCTAGCAACAGAACAGAGACAGGAGAGTTAGCTGGATCAAATCCCACTCAGCTGAAGCTCCCCCACCATATATTTCCGTTTGATTTCCTCTCCAATCAAACCACGAAGCTAATTTTCCTTGAATCCCGCTCGGCCTAAACCCATTTCAGAAGAACATTCTACCGCAGGGAGCCAGTGTTTCTGCAATGGGGCACTGGGGCTGATTCCCACACTCAGTTCATGCTGGTACCTTTATGAACAGTGCTGATGCTTCATTAGCAAGGCTCAGCCAGCTTCCCCCAGGTTGGGCTGGCATCTCTCCCCCACCTCTGCCCTTAAGCACACAGCCATTTGTGAACCAGCCACACACCTGGCTTTCATGCCTCTGAATCACCTGGAGCGCAAAGCGCATTCCCTACCTCCAGAGACCAGTGACACCACTTGCTTTGGATTAATAAAGCCAAAATGAAAACCTAACTGCAGCTCTGCTGCCTTCCTGGCATTCAGAGAGATCAAGGTGACAGGAGTCTCAGGGCACCGGACCTAAACTCCCACCAGCACCAAGCCATCTGGTCTCTGCATCAGCAGGGCCTGTGCAGAACTTGAACAGAACTAACACCAACCGAGCAATGGATAGAGCCAGAGTCTCCGCGGGGGGTGAGAAAGGTACCTTCAGAGAGGAACACAGCATCTCCGTCTCTCCCAGCACCTTCTGGAGCGACTCTATTGTGGCGTTGCGCACATCCAGAGTGTCCCTCAGCCCATCCATGACGGCTTGGCATTCCCGCTTCTCTTTCTCTGGAAAAGAAAAGGAGTCATGGCCCAGCAACCCAAACTTCAGCAGCCCCACGAACAAGGGCACTATCACAACAAACACTGCTTGTTGTCCCAGGCTCCAGCTTGCTAGGGCTCAGCCATTCCTGTAGAGAGCCATTTCCCTAAGTGCCGTCAGCAACAGGGTCTGAGCTGAGCAATTGTTTCTCCCACTGCCAGCAGGCTTCAAGATTTCCTCCAGCAAAGATAACAAGTTCCCTTTAATAGCTTTCCTATGCCAGCCCTGCTAGCATTAAGCTGGTGCATCTTAACTCTTGCATGCTCTCAAAGCAAAGCTTGCCCAGGGAGAGCTGTTTTCTCAAGTTAAACTGAGCCATCACAGCTCGAGAGCTGAGCCTGTTCTCTCCACACGGAGCCTTACACGGTGGCAAGCACTTCGGAGGGCTGTTGGGGCAGCTGCGTACGGTGACACTGTGCCTATGCGCACAGCAACCACGCTGCTGCATCATTATGCTGCTGCCACTTCCCTCCCCACAGCGCAGAGGGCACGAGGCAGTAACACAGACCTCCGCTACGTGTTGGGAACACCAAAGGACACGCAGCGGCTGAAACGGATTCTTGAGAGGTCCCACTTTTTGCAGGTCACAAAGCCCAAGCTTCAGTTACCCCTTTCCCTGCCACGCAGATGATCCAGGAACAAGGCACATGCCTTGGACCACCAAAGAGAAGGGTGGGAAAGTAACACCAGATTCGGTTTGTTTTGGCAAGATGGGAAGAAGAGCTGACAAAGTGACAACCAGTATCAGGAGCTGATGGACCTAAAGAGAGTACACCCAGCATCACCGGAGAGCTGAAATACGTCGTGCCATGGCAAAAAGCAGCAATCCCTTGGTCTAAGAGTGCTGAGGAAAGTCCTCAGCTCAGCATCTTCCGCCTTTGCTAAAAATCCTCTATGGCTTCAGTCTGTCTGACAATACTGGACAGCAACTCAGCACCTTTCCAGAAGCTATTTCTCCTTCCAAGCAATCCAGTTTCAAATTGTGCCACCATGTCCCATAGAAGCAAAAACAGCAGTGCAGCTTGACTGCTGGATCAGACAGTAGAAGAGCCAGGTAGGACTGGGGAAGAAAAGGAGGAACATATACTAGCAAAGGCACATAGGTAGCTAGAGGAAGTGGCTGTGGAAGCAAGGATTTCTGTCTTTGTAAAGCATTTTTCTCCACCGATCTGAATAGCCCTTCCTCACCTGAGGCAGTACAGCCTGCAGATGCTCCCCTGGGATGCAAGGACCCCACACTCACCAGAAGAGTTAGGGCTTCCCCCTCCTCCAGTTTCCAGCTGCCCAGAGGTGGGTAGCAGGAGTGAAACCTTCCCGTGCTGCAGGAGGGAGTTTTCAGCTATTCAAAGCACCTCCCACAGTGCCTACTAGGTCTGCACGGAGCTCCATACCTCTAGAGCCATTTGCAAGCTGATCAGAGACTGGCAATTACAGCTACTCTACAGAGCAGGAAATATCTTTAAGTGAAGAATTTATACACAAGAACCACCAGAGAGCAGAGTGCCCACAGCAAAGGAGGCAGGAGGTGGGAAGGAGCTTCTTGCTTCCAGCATGAAAAGAACAGAATGGGACAGGGAATGTCAAATCCAACCTCTACTCACCAGGAGCCGAGAAGATGAGCAGGCCTTCAGGCAGTTTTTCTTGGATAAAATCCTAGCAAGAATCCCAGCCACTTTCCCCAGAAGATCTGGCTCTCTACCAAGTCCCTAAACTCAGTCGAGCTGGCAGGAAAACAGGCCTCAGAATAGAGACGTGCAGACTGTCCAATTCTGCTCTTAGGCTAAGGATTGAATCCTCAATCTACTGGCTATTCATGTCTGTCTCGTGCTTGCAGGGAAGGCAGAGGAAAGACGACTCTTGGGGCGTGAGTGAGCCCCCAGCATCCTTTAAAGAATTTTTTCCTTCTGCTAGTGCATGTCTTTGGATTTCTGTCACTCAGACTGACATTTTCCTTTCGCTGCTCATGACTCATGTTCTGATGACAGGCTGCCTACAGAAGATGCTTAAAACCCATCGACAAGTCTCCAGGGCTTTTGCTTTTCCTGCCTCCCTCAAACATCCTCTAAAATTAAAAATGAGAAAATGGAAGTGCACACACTGAACTCCGTCTGCTCTTGGAGCAACACATGTGGCACTGCAACAGTCAGACAAGCCCAAAGTCTTCCCACCGCTGCTTGGGCTCCAGATTTACCCCCTCATCCATTAGAAGTAATGAGCAGTTGCCATCCGCAGCTGTGTTTCCCAGTGAGCAGACCACGGGTTCTGCTTTCAGCAAGCCTGCTCCAGCAATAGCTGTGCTGCACTTATATAGCTCGCAATTAGGATACACTTGCGGAGGGCACCTCAGTTACTGGACAGCTGTGCCAGGCTCTGAACCCTGGGTCTGCCATGGAGGCTTTTGTATAGCTTTAGGAGGGGTTCTTGTCAGAAAAAGCTCCGCAAGAAGCTGCTCCAGCAAAGCAGTTCCAGCCAGCATCATGCCCTCAGTTTCAGAGGGAGGCAGGCTCTGTATACAGGTCTTTCAGGTCCGGACAAAGCACCTAACACAGACAGAGCCCAGACCCGCTGATCGCGGGCTGCCGATCCCCTGCAGGCAGCTGGCACTCACCTTTCATGGAGAGCTGAGCCTTCGTCTTGTCCAGTTCATTCTGAAAGGCAACACAGAGAGCCCGATTAGGAAACATCCTGCAGAGAAGCTTTCACCATACCTTGACAGTCACAGCAGCCCATTTGCACTGACCAGGTGCTAAGAACAGAATGCAGTAACAGCAAGCACCAAGTTACAAACAAGCATTATCACAGGAACGCAAAGAGCACCTCCAACTGGCATTCTTCAGGGGGAGCAGAGAAGATCCCAGTCTCATCTTAGCCTTGTCAACCTTGTGTTTCTCACGCTGTCAGTCATCTTGTTTTAGCTGAATAATTTTGGAAGGCTCTCAGGGAAACACAGGAAATCAGACAGGAAGAATTTTTATAACGTTTTACCTAAACAAGGCAATAAGGCAGGGATGTTGCCAGACTAACTGGATTGAGGGTTAGGAGCAATTAATCTAGTTGCTGTGGTGCTTTTAAATTGGGTGCAGGTGGGGGAAATGAGGGCATGTTCAAACATCTGAAAAGGTAACAAAGCATACTAACTCGCATTCTGTTGGACACCAAATCACTGCAGTTCTGGATGCTGATGTGAGCTGACAGCTAGCTTGAATGGCCATAAACAGATCACTGATAAATGAATCCATGCCAAACTGAGGCAGCATAACATCTCATGAACACCACATGGGGCTGGGGAAGATCAGATGTTTCTAACATCTTCATTAAGGATCAGAAAGAGGGAGCAAATACCACGCAGTTTAAATTACAGATACTGAAATAATATGACTTGTGAACACTGGCAAAGAGCCAAAGGAAACATAGAGAAGTCAGAAAGAGAGTCAAAAAAATTAAATCTTTCCCTGGAGAAAAATACATGAAAGACGATGAGAAAAACGCAGAAGATGACTTGAAAAGCTGCGTTACAGAGAGCTGCAGAGGAAAGCACAGAACAAGTCAGGCAGGAACTGCAGTGGAATAAAACCACAATAAAATGCCAACAAATACTGAGGCAGAGCACACAAATCTGTGCAACCTGAAACGCTGCATGCAAATCCAGTCTGAGAATAGCAGTACCAGTGACCGCAGATCTGACAGGACCAGAACGCCTGCTAGTGACAATAACAGCAGGAAGTAGAATATAGGATCTAAAGCTCCCGTACAGCAGAAGGGACTAAACGTAAAGCCTAGCAGAGCTGACTTGGATTTGCCCCCGGGGCAACAATAGTTGGAGGGCTGATGGTGGAATTAACTCTGCTGCAGGAAGTATTCTGAAGTAGCTTCCTCAGAGCCCTATTCGGGAACGATTCGTGAACTCACAAGATGTGCTAATTAGCATGATAGGAAAGAAATCCTGGGCTACTGCAAGCAGCTATGTAACATTACTTCATTCATCAACTTAAACTGAAATCCCTCATCCTCCACCACTGCTACTAAAGGCTGCTTCCAATTTCACTGCTCTGATGGATAGAAGCTCTCTTCCCTCTGCCAGACTGAATTACAAGACAACATTTTTGCAAGATCAGATGAGTATATCCTGAGCACAGACAGCTGTCCTCCCAGGTTTCTACCCTCCCTGGTAAAACTATCAGCAGGAATCCTCCTCCTCCTACCTCCTTTTTGCCAGGCTGAACAAGCCAAAGTCTCCTCATTGCCTTTGCAAGAAAGGCTCTCAGCTCCATAGGTCACAAGCGACTGGAAGCATCAGATTCCAGACAAGCTTCACTGTGGTGTTAGACCCTGAAACCAACTCCTCTCCTGCTCTTGGAACAGCCACATGGAGATTATTCTGATCAGTGAGGACCATGTTTAAGAGCAATACAGGTCAAATCCAGGCTCAGCACGAAGAAAAGCTTCCCAAAAGAGAGATGTCAAAACAGCATTCAACCTGTAGCCCACAGCTACTCCAGGGAACCGAGATGCCTTCAGTGTTTTAGTTAAAACAGATGCCTGGGAGTGGGAAGCAGAGTAGTGCCAGCACTCTTTTGACCCAAAACATTTCAGAGCAGAAGCGAAAGTGGAAAGAGAATTATTATCTGAAAGATAATTTAAATAATTCTGCATCAACAAGAAGATGTTTCAGATGAGTATGTAGTTTTTCAAACCTCTTATAATTGCATGCACCACACTGGTTCTCAGAGGAGCATCCCAGGCTCGTCTCCCCCAGAAGACAAGCAGGCCACTCTATGCACAGCTTTCTGGCATGTCAAAGCACACTCCTTTCCCCCAGTCCAACCCTTTCAAGGCAGGAGGCCAAATGTTCATTTTGGGACATCTACAGGCTGCACAGATACAGCTCCAATGCTTGCAGAACTAAGTACCACACTGTGGCCAGGCACTTTGAGGGACAGGCTGTGGAAGGAGAGAAATGCTGGATTTGGGGACTTTTTCAAATGAAATCACTTCTGGCTCAGGAAGTTGCCAATTCCTTTCCTAGCATTCAAGGATCTGGGTAAGGCCCACTATGTGCTTTCTTGGCTGAACTCTTCCCCAAGCCAGAAGCAGATACCCCATCACTGAGAGAACACCAGTGTAGATGGAGTTTTAATCTCACCACAGGAGTCATTCATGCTCTTAAGGTGTTCCTTGTCGTCTAAGAACGAGGCAGCACGCAAGACTGAACTGGTCACAGACCAGCTTTGGCCGAGCAGTGACACAGAGCAGGACATGTGACAGTAAGTACAATTACAAACTAATTAGGCTAATCTACAAAGAAGATATTTGGTTCTTTCCCATTAAATAGTGACCTCAGTTTCCTAATTAGAAAGTTGCACACTTAGGGCTAGATGTTGTTCTGATTAAAAACAAAACAAACTCTTCAGGAGCACAAGCGCTTTGGTCAAGAGTAACCCCACAGTCTTGCCCATGAGCAAGGGAGCAGTTCTTCAGCACAGCCTGCACAGAGGGGAAGGCTGAGGGAACCCATCTTAGATCCTGAGGTGGAGATGAGGGGGAACAGAAAACGTTCCTAGGGAAATTTTCTCCAGTCAACCCATTTCTGAGTCACTCTTCTATTGTGGGAACAGATCTGAATACACACTAAAGGCAACATTTATCTGCTCTAAGCCATTGTGCTTTGTATCTCAGGCATACGGCTTCCACAAGTGCTCAAAGATGCTTTTTCCATTTCCTCTGTGCACGCACGCTTTGGCCTTCATTTTCCTTATTAATGGTCTTCGAGGATGACAGTTCGCTACTGACATTACAGTCTGGCTTGCTTTATTTTAAAAACATATGATATACATATAGCAGTTGCCATGACGATGCTAATTATGGTAATTGCTGCACATGCTGCTTCTAAACACAAGAGGGTACAAGCGTCCCATTATACCAAGGTCAGCTTGATTTTTTTTTTTTTTTTTTGGAACAGTTAACTCCAGCACACAAGGAGCCATACTTCATCCATATGAACTCAGGAGGAGCATACAGAGCAACCACCCTGTATTAACCCCTTTTCATCCCCAGCAGAGCCTTATACCTAAGGGTGGCACTTGTAGAATGTTACCCAGCACCCCACCTCCAGCCAGGATCCCCACGGCGATCCCATGTCAGCACTGTCCCCTCCCCTGGCCAGTACAGGTTCAGACAGTCCATTTTCTAATTCCTCTTGGGAAACCTAGACCTTATGATCACCCTGCCCTGCTTTCTTACTACTACATGCAAATGATCTTCCCTGCACAGAAGTGAGCACACAGTGCTTTCCCCGACAACCCCTTCTGTCCAGAGCGGTTAACAAGACTCACACACAACAGAGCCACGGACACCTGCAGCAGTTCACTGACTTCTCCTGCCTTTCAGGAAAGCTCTGTATCCTCATCTCCCCCACAACCACTGACGGGAGCTTCAGGACCCAAGGGAACAGAAGCAGTTGGGTACTTATTTGATGCTGCTTCAGGAGACTTCCAGGCAAGGTGAGAACCATAAGGAAGAGCAATGAAGCTGAAGAGACTTCTCAAGTCTCCGTCTGAGATCAAATCAGGGATAACTCTGAACCATCACATGGAGACTTCCTTAGAACAGAGGTCAGACTGGGTGAGGACCAAGATAGAAAACAGAGACAGACGGGAGACAGATCTGCTTCATGTCTGAAATGTGAGCACGGCCCAGCGAGCACCAGCTCAGGAAGCAGCTATTGGCAACAGACTGGCAACCTAGGCCGTGCTCCCGAGCTGCTTGCATGAAGTGTCATACAGCAGAAGAACCCAGTCAATATACCTGTAAGCTCTCTGCATCCAGTGCTGTCTGCTCCTCCAGGGCAACATCAAAGAACAGCTTATTGATGATGTGTCTTTTGCTGACCTAAACACAGGAGACATGAAAGAGGTTTAGGGGCACAGATATGGAAACACAGCTGATATGGAAAACAACTGCAGAGGAAGGAGGTACCACCTTGTCACAAGACCACAAAAGGCAAGTCAGATCTCACAGTTGACATCATTACGGACAATACTCTGCTTTCACTCATCAGCACAGCAGCACACCCCTACCCAGCCTTGGGATCTTGACTCCAGCCAAGCTCCTGAACTTGTAACAGAAAGATTCAGGCACTTCTGAATCAAGTGCAGTCTGTTCTCTGGCAGCTAAGGCCCAAGCAGCTGACGCTGAGCTAACATGATGCCAAATCCTAAGACAGAAGTACGTGCTGCTTTCTGCAGGCAGAAGGTGCTGTAATTGAATTTGATAGCTCTCCACACCTCCCCCATGCAGTTACAGCTTTGTGTTTTAAGTATTATATACAGTCATGACACCAGCTAATTGCATAGTTACTGCTACATAAGATGTTATTTCGCGATAACTCCATGGTAACCCAGAGATGTAAGAGGCAGTGAAGAACAGAGGGAATCAACAAGTCAGGGAAGGAACAAGGGCCAAGACCTTGAGAGGAAGAAAGAAACATGAACACAGAATAAGCCCAAGCTACAGTTGGCTAAAAACCTACACCTTAGCATAAGCCAACATCTGCAGCCACTTCAAGCCAAGACCTACTAGTGACATCAAGGTTGAGAATACAAAGGTCTCCAAAGAAGTTCAGTTCCTGATTAAGCCACTGGATACCCAAGCCTTAGTTTCCCATCTCAAAAGCAAAGAGCATCCATCTCTCCCAGCTTTTGTTTTCCCTGACTAGGAGCTGAGTGGTCCAAAGCAAGGACTCAGCTATAAGAATCATGCCCAATAGAATGGGCTCCTTACCTAACGGTACCAAGAAGGGTAACCCAGCACTGCAAGTCTGAGGTCCTGATTAATTCCTCTCAGCCCTTTCTTTTCATTATGCTGATACTTAATTTACTCAAATAAAAGCCATAAAATCCCAAAGGCTCTTTGCAGAGCAGCTACAACACAGACAGCAGCAGGGCACCCTCGGAAACCACTCCCTCTGATCAGAAGGGTCATTGGTGGGAGTCCAATCCCTAAGCCTTCGGGGAGATATTTTCAGTGAAGACCACAAGTGACAAAGTTCCCTCCACTTCATGCCATCAATGATCCTTGCCCACAGCTCTTCAATGCCATTTGCAGAGTATCACGTCGTAGACATATAGAGGTGTACATAGGTGATAGCTTTACCTGGATTCTGCACTGAGGACAAGTCCGGCTTGGTGCTGTATCAAACCACTGAATGAGACTGAGGAAGGAAAAGAAAACATATGGTGAATCCTTACAATCCAGGAGCACTGCTCCCAAGGGCCACCCCAGCAACTCACCAAGAGACAGAAAGCTGCATCTCCTGTTTATAAGTTAAAAACAGAAATGCAAACATTTAGTCCAGAGGTGCAGCTAATGGGAACTACATGTTCCAGCACACGCACTCCACCTTCATCTTGGAGACAATTCCCAGCTGAATTTAGCGTGCAAGCTTCTCTCTTTACCAGGGCAGAATTTTTACACAGCTCAGATCTCCCAGCAAGAAAGTCCTTGAACAACAGTAGCTTCACAGGAGTGGATGGATTGACACACAGAGCAGTACAAGAGCTGCTATATCAGGATATGACAGCTGAGAGGTTCCCAGTTCAGCCAACTCCAAAGGGTGCCACCTGGCATCAAACATGCTCATTGCCACCATGCATCAGAGTGAGGGAGATTGGGCCAGTCTCTTCTCAGAGGAGATGAATACAAGCCTTTGGGGCTCCCCAGGAGAGCTACTAATGCATTTCACAACCAAGCCTTCACATCACACTTGGAATGATTTATTTTTGGAGCAAGGTAACAATTTGGATCTGGTAGATTGAGCTTGGATGCTCGCTCTCCCTCCTCTGTTGATTTGTAGATAAGAATGAGCCATAGCTGTGCCTTTGGTTAAGAAGTGACCATCACACCTGCAAGCGATGGTCCCTCTCCAAGTTAGTTAACTGGAGAGAAAAGCAAATGCGCACTTCCTCACCACACAGAATTTATTTCCGCAGAAGAACCATTTCCTTCCAACACAAACACACTTGCAAAACAGTTCCAGCAAAAGCATGAAATTGCCTGGGAGGCTTCACTCGTAATCTAACACTGCTCCTTCCAGAGAGCGCACAGATAAACATACTGTGTAGGAGCAATCTGCTGGCACCATCCCTCTTGGAGAAGGGAGACCACAGGCAGAGGAGTGACAACACAGCTGAGTCCAAGACTCTGCAGCTTCATTTACTCTAGTAAATCTCTGCAGCAAAGCTAAAGAGTTGACACTATGGCTTCCAAAGGAGTCAGAGCCTCTGCTTCTATTAGAGACAGAGAGCGCTCTCAAGAACCAAATCAGAGCTGTGGGAAAAGGAGGTCACAGAAGATACCAGAAGCATGGTAAAACTCCAAAGCCTCCTTAAGCATAGGAGAGCAACTTGGACAGAAAAGCCTGATTAGAAGAGCAGGATCTTCTCTGAAACGTGCAGGAGGGGCTGCTAGGAGGAAAGGCTGTATGTGTTATCAGGGTTAGCACACAGGTGATACGAATCCAGCTACCACCTTACCTGGGAGGGGCACAACACACCAGGAGGGATGGGGGAACCTGGCTCACTGGGGGTAGCACTGCAAAGGGGGAACCCATCATCCCCCCAGCACACCCGAGATGGGCTTTGCAGGGACGGAGCTGCATCACTGCAAGTGCTCCACTGCGGACAGCTACCCCGGGCCACCGAGCAGCCACCCCACAGAGTGGCTGGACTAACTGGGGAAGGTAGAATAGCCATCACATCAAAGGGAAACACCCTTCTCCCCTTTCGACACCCTCAAAAACCACTTTTGTAACAGGGATCTTTGACTTGCCTGTCCACCGCCCTTATCCCCCAAATGCAGAGTTAGAGGGCCAGGATTTCATCCCAAACCAACTCATCCAGCCTGAGAGAAAGCAAGAAGCCTACACCCTGGCTCTGAAGCTGATGGCGGGGTTCCCCTGCAGGTGAGGATGCAGATGAGTTCCCTGCTCCCCATGGGCAGGGCTGGGGACAACGCCAAGCGCAGGGCCACACTCCAGTGAAGCTGTCCAGCAGGATGGCAGCACGGCAGACGGTGCGCGGCCACCACGGCACCCCCCGCAGCGCTCACCAGGCCTGGTGGAAGGTGTGACCGCAGGGCACGGCTGCCACATCCCGCTGGTTGTCGAAGAAGTCGGAGCAGATGGTGCAGTGGGCCCGGATGGGCATGGTGGGAGCTGTGTGGGGCCCGGCGCAGCTGGCAAGCGGAGGGCACACCGGCAGGGCAAGGGGGGGGGAACAAGGAGCACCAGGAAGGGTGCCGGCACCAGAGAACTGCGGTGGGGAGGGGGCACGACTCAACACCCGGTACCGGAGGGGAAGGTAAGAGGTCTCCTGCAGCAGAGGGAGGGGGACTGAGCACCCGGTAAAGGAGAGAGGCGCCAGGGAGGGGGCCCGGTACCGGAGAAGGGGGCGGCGGGGGCTCAGCACCGGAGCGGAGGGTGCCGGGAGGGCTCCCGGGATGGGAAGCCGGGGGGGATAGGGGAAGGGCTAGGCGCCCAGTACTGGGAGACTTGGGGGGTGGGGGAGGGCGCTTGGCACCTAGCACCGGAGGAGTGAGCCTAGGGGAGGCTGCCGGTACCGGACAGCGTGGTGGGGCGGGAAGGAAGGTAGCCGGTACCGGAGGACGGTGAGGGAGAAGGGGGCCCGGCAGCCGGCCCCAGAGCGGAGGGCAGCACCCGAAGAGGCCCGGGCGGCGGCGCAGTCCTCCGAGGCGGCCGCACGCCGCGGCGCAGTTCAAATCCGCCCGCGCGGGCACCGCTTCCGGCCCGGCCCGGAAGTGACCTCTGGGGGCTAGCGCGGGCCCCGCACCACCGCTTGGGGGCGTGGCCAAGGCGGGGGGCGGAGCTCCCGCGGGGGAGCCGGGTGGGGGCTGGCGGGGCCGAAGCGCCCGAGGCCGCAGGTGGCGCCATGTGCCCTGAAGCCTAATGGTGGGCTGCGTCCCCGCTCCTGGGGCGGGCGGGCTCCCCTTTTGGCCGCGGGGAGGAGGCGCCGCAAGGCCACGCTGCCTCTGCAGGCCGGCTTCTGGGTTTCCTTGTCACGGCCCCGGCTACTTACGAGCACCAGCAAGCAGCCGCTCCGCTCAGCCCCCGCCCGGCAGCAGGGCCGGCCCCACAAAGAGACAGGGCAGGCGTCGCTGGTGCTTTCTCAGTTTGTCCTCAGCGGGGTCTTTATTTGCCAGAGATACAGCGCGGCAGTCACGCAGGGGTGCCGGCGCCCGCGGGGCCGGCCTCAGCCAAACTCAGCCCCGCAAACATGCAGCTGCGAGGGAGGGGAGCGGGGGCACGGCGGGAAGGGGGGAGAGGCAGCTCGAGCCCGGGCAGCTGCACCGGGCCCCGGGCCACTTTGGGGGGGGGGGCAAACCCGCCTCCAGGCCCGGCCACTGCCCCCCTCCGGTGCGAGAGGGGGCCCCCCCGAGCGGCAGCTGCCCCACGCTCCGGCCTGCCGCCGCGGCGCCCCATGCAACGCGCCCCCCTCCTCCCCCCAGAAACCCCCTCTGGGAATAAGCCAGGGATGCGACATGCTCTGCCCGTGCAGGGGCCCCGGAGCCGCTCGGGCCCCCCGGGCAGCCCCCGATCTTGCCACCCACGGCCCCCCCAGCCCTGCCCGGCATGGCTGCGCCTCCATCCTTGCACACGCGGCCTCGGGGGGCCTGGGCACCTTTGCCGGGAGCAACAGCCCGTGGGGGGGTGGGGGGCCCACGCACGAGGTTTGTGCGGGGGCCGCTGGCGGCAGGGCTGGCACGCGAGGGACAGACTGAGAGAGCGGGCAAGGGAGAGCCGCCGGCCCGCAGCCGAACCACCAAAGCCACCAGCAGGGAGGGAGAAGAGAGCGGGGGGGGGGGGGGGGGGACGGGCTCCATGCAAGGGCTCTGCCTCGGGGCCGGCTGGCTGGGGAGGGGGGGGCGCGCAGGGCCGGGGCACGTAGAAAAGGGGGCCGAGGCGGTGGGGGAGGCAGGCAGGCGGGCAGGGAGCGGGGGACCATGCCAGGGGCTATGTACACACAGGGAGCGCGGGGCCGGGGGGAGGACGGCGCGGCGCTCAGCCGGTCTCTTCGCTGTGGGCCTCGGTGGCGGCCCCAGCCCCGTTACACGTGGCAGCGGGTGGCGTGGCGGGGGCCGGGGGCTGCGTGGCGGCGGCGGGCGGCGTTTCGGGGGCCGGGGGGGCCGCAGTGTCCGTGGTGGCAGGGGCGGCCGCGGCAGCCGGTGCCGGCTCCGTCTGCTCCGGCGCCCGCAGGCGTTTCATGAGCGTGGTCACGCGCACGGCTTTCTGCGGGGACGAGAGGCGGAGGGGCCCGTGGGGGGGCGGTGGCGGCAGCGGCGGGGTCCGTCCCCCCCTGCCCCCCCAGCCCCGGGGCGCCCTCCGGCAGCCCCTCACTGGGGCGTCGGGCTCCTTCCCAGCCCCGGGGCGACCCTGCTGTGGGGACTCGCGGCGCTGCAGGGGCTCCTGTCAGCGCGCTGGGCCTGGCCCCAAGGGGTGGGGGGGGACATATCACAGTGGGGTTTGGGGGCTGGCGGGAGGCCGCTGGCCCTGTGATGGGGGCCCAGGGAGCGGGTGGGCATGGCCACCCCGCTGCCAGGGTGAGGGTCCAGAGGGGAAACCGAGGCACCCGGAGGAGCCGCCGGCACTCGCTTCCCAGCCCCCCCAGGGGGGCCGGGCGCCCGCCCAGGGCCACTCACCTTCCACTTGGCCCTGGCGAAGTTCTTCTCGATCTGGGCGCAGACACCGTCCTTGATGTTCTTGTCAGAGGCGGCATTGCCGGAGATCCTGGGGGAGGCGCGGAGCGGTGAGGAGCCCCCCTCGGAGCCCCCGAGCCCCCCCCGCGCACCCCACCAGCCCTCACCACTCGTGGGAGATGGCTTCCTCCGCCGTGATCCTCTGGTCCTGCTCCACCTCCATCAGACGCGTCACCAGCTCCTTGGCTGCGGGCACAGGGAGGGCTCAGGGCCGGGCAGCCCCACGGGTCCCAGACGGGGCACCGGGGGGTGCGCGCGGGCCCCCGGCGGCCCCCGGCGCTCACCCGCCTGCGAGATGTCGTCCCAGTAAGGCGGGTCAAACTCATAGTCGCCGGCGAGTATTTTGCGGAAGAGGTTCTTGTCGTGGTTCTCGTAGTCGTCCTCGTCCGTCTCCTCGTAGAAGGGGGGGTTCCCCGAGAGGCTGCGGGAGGGAGGGGGGAGGCTCAGCACGGCCCGGGCCCCCCGCGCCCCCCCGCACCCCGGCACTTACAGGATGTACATGATGACGCCGATGGCCCAGCAGTCCACGGGCCGCCCGTACCGCTGGCGCCCCACCACCTCAGGAGCTGCAAGGGCACAAGAGGGTGGCGGTGGAGACCCAAATGCCCACGCCGCCCTCCCTCCGCTCGGCGGCCCGGGCCCCCCCCGGGGCCCCATCCGCTCCTCCAGCTGCTTGCGGAGACCCGGTGGTGGGGATGGCCATGTCCCGCTCGTCCCGACAGCCCGGGGCTGCCTCGGCCAGAGTCACCCCGGATCAGTGGGAAGAAGCTGCCGGGATCATGTGGACTCACACGCCACGAGAGCGAGAAGGACCCACTGGGATCAGCCGGGATGGCGGGGAATGGGAAGGGCCCGCGAGGATCAGCCGCCGGCATGGCGGGGAGCACGGAGAACCTGTTGGGCTGGCGGCACCCTGGCAGCGCTGCCTGTGCCGTGCCGTGCCTCCCTGGCCCCGGCTGCCTGCCCGGCTCGCTCTCACCCAGGTACTCCGGGGTGCCGCAGGGCTCCTTGATGAGGCCGTTCTCCAGCTTCGCCAAGTGGAAGTCGCTGATGACAATCTTGGAGTTCTTCAGGCGGTTATAATAAACGAGGTTCTCCAGCTGTCGGCCCAGGGAGGAGTGAGAGCGGGGCCAGCAGGCACATCGGCACCCATGGGTGCCAGCATCCCCGGCCAGAGCTGGAGCTGGTTGGCCAGTACAAGGTGCTCCTGTCCTGCCGGCCGACCTACCTTGAGGTTCCTGTGCACGATCTTGAGCGAGTGCAGGTAGGCGACGGCCTCTAGCACCTGCCGGATGACGTTGCTGGTGTCCCTCTCAGAGTAGTAGCCCTGGTCCAGGATCCAGTCGAAGACCTCCCGGCCCGTGGCCCTGCCAGCACGGAGAGCAGGCTGCCGAGAGCCCTGCGCGCCCCTGGCCGGGCTGGCGCCCCGCGGCAGGGCTGCCAGGGCTCCAGGACAGCCGCTGGCAGGGATTCGGGAGGGGATGCACCCTGCATCGCCCGTCACCCGCTGCTCCCACTTACAGCTCCAGGAAGATGAAGTACTCTTTGCGGGTGATATACACATCCACCAGCTGCAGGATGTTGGGGTGCTTCACCCTAGGGCACCGGAGAGATCGCAGCGTTGGTGGGCGCTCCCCAGCCCGCGCCAAGGCCCAGGGACCGGCCCGCACCAGCGCGGCCACCCCAGGGCCTGGCTCAGCGGCCGCCGCAGTTGCTGGCTCGCTCCTGCCCGGTCCCCCCGCGCTGGGGCTCTCAGGCCCGTCCCCACGACTCACATTTTCAAGATGATGATCTCGTTCTTGGCCGCCTTCCGCACCTTCCGCCCATCCCGCTTCAGGAACTTCTTGCACGTGTACAGCTTCCCCGTCGTCTTCTCCTTGGCCCGGAAGATTTCGCAGAACTCCTCCCTGCGAAAGGGACCCCGCAGCCCATCACACCTGTGGCACCCACGCCGGGACGCAATGGGAGCAGGGTCCAGCAGACGCTGCCCAGACGCTGCCAGCAGCTCCAGGAGCAGAGGGCAGCACCACCGAGGCCAACGCAGGCCCCGGCACACCACAAAGACACCGTGGCAAAAGCCAGGGAGAGGAGAAACAGCAGGGAAAAGAGGCAGCATCAACATCAGCAACCCCAGGACCTATTTGCTGCCATGGGGGCAAAGCCCGGGCAGAGCTAGGAGGGTGCCAGGCACAGAGGAGCCGCCGGGTCCAGCAGGACAAGGGGCTGCTCCGGCACCTTGCCAACGGGAGCCGCGCTTCCCACGGCGTGCCAGCAGCAGAACATCCCCAGCATCACTGAGTTCACAGATGCTGGCCCTGCTGGCGGGAGAGCCATTCGCCCACCAGCAGCTCGCCCCCTCCATGCCCCGCTGCAAGGAGGAATCAAACCCCTGTGCTGAAAAGCAGATGTTACACAAAGAGTAGATGTTGCGGCCAGATGCTGTTCAATATGGGGAATGAGAGAAGCCAGCTGGGAAGAAAACCCAGATGGGAGCATGCAAAAAAGGGGATGCTCTCCAAGCGGCACGGGTGAACAGCCCGTTCTCCAAGCAGGGAAGAAAACACAGTGGCTAAAAATCTCTCCAGGTGCAGTAGCAAAACAAAGGCAGCAAGAAGAAATCCCTATCAAGCAATCGAATTAGTAGGAAATGATGAAATTAGATAAGCAAAAAGCCCCATCCCAGCTGCAGGGCGCGGAGGTTTTCTGGAGCGCCGGGAATAGAAGTGACCTGAGCCCTCCCCTGGACGTGGGGCTGGATGAAGGCTGTGAAACCGCTTGTAACGATGCAGAAAAAGCAGCATGCCCCCAAATTAATTTGAGCACTGCGTTTGGGAAGAAACAAGGCGAGATGCGCCTGTTGCCGGAGGATGACGAAAGACTTTCTATTCTATTATTAATCGCGTTTGAATCAATAGGGCCGGCAGGAGCCCTCGTGCCGTGCCCCAGGTGCAGAGGCGCCGCAGGGAGGCGACGAATACCGAGCTGGCGCGAGCCGCTGGTGTTGCGGCTTCCTCCTGCAGTGGAAATGCTGCTGCCCCAGCGCCCCAGGGGCCCCCCCCAGCAAACCGGCCTTGGCGCTTCTGCAGCCGACGGAAAAATTTCTAGCAGGTGTTTTGGGGTCAAATCGGTCTCCATTGGCAGCCGGTTCTGATGGCTTCATTTCGCAGAGTGCTTCGTAACTGGTCCCTTAACGTACCAATAAAACTTTTGCCAGAGCAGCAGCGCTCCGCTTCCTCGCGCAGCGACGCGCTCACAAAAATATTCTACATATGCTTCCTTTCGGCTTTCATTTACCAGAGCAGAAACGTCCTGCTTTCACGAGTTGCTTTGGGGAGCCGTGATTTTGTGAAATTGCTGCAATCCCAGCAGATATTTCGGCGGGGGGGAGGAGGAGGGAGGGTTAATCGGAGCCATCAGGCTGCAGCGATCGGCAGTGGAGGAAAACCTAGCCCCAATTAGCAATTCCGTCCTCGGAGCGGGCTTCAAGAGTGGGCAGTAAATAACTCCCTGCACTGCCCAGGAATAGGGACTAATTATGGGCCAGCCGCTCACGAAACAAGCAGCGCCTGGCCCAGGCGCCGACCGAGGCGGGGGCCCCGCGGGAAAAGCGCTACGGCAGCCCAAAAACGAAGAGATTTGCAAACTCTCGCACCGTCCCCTCCGCCTGGGGCTGCCGGCGGCGATGCCCGGGGGTCGCGAGCGGGGGCAGACTCACGTTTTGATGACCTGGCCCAGGTCATATCTGTCGGTCACCTCGGACGGCTGGTTATAATCCTTCTTGTCTCCCAGCGTCACGCAGCCAAACGGCATCGCAGGGCCCGGTGCTGAAAGAGCAGAGAGGCCGGGTGAGCGCCTCGGGGAGAGCGCGTCCGACCCCCGTGCAAGCATCCACCAGCCCCCCAGCCTGGCCCTCCACGCTGCAGCCATGCCAGCCATACCGGTCCCTCCCGAGCTGCTCCAATGAACGTAAAACCCAACGAAGCGCAGAGGCTGGCGGCGTTTCCTGGCTGCCGCGAGCCGCTTCCCTCTGCGCCCCCCCCCCCAGCCCATCACCGTGGCGTCCCGCCGGCCGCCCTCCCCGGGCTCGAGGCGCCGAAGCGACGCTGTGCTGGCTACACGCCGTCCCCTCCGTTTCCCCTTCCTCAGCCCGGTTTTGGCCCACGACGACACTACTTTAGCTCAGGGATCCTCGGCGGCCTCCCGCGAAGAGCATCGGCACAGGCCGGGTGAACGTGCAATGAGTTACTCCAGTCTCAGCCCCCACTCGTTAGCTGCCCTGCTTCGATGGACCCTCTGGCCCTACTCCATCGCCATGCGCCAGGCGCTTGGTTGCAGCAGTTTTGCGACACTCGTCCCCCTCCCGCCAGCAGCGAGCGGAGCAGCTCGGTCCTCCGGCCTCTAGCCGTGTTTTGCTCTGCGCTTTTTGGCCTTGAACCCTTCAAAATCGGACCTGGTTTGGAAGCTTCCCCGCAGAAAATTGCTTCAATAAAGTGATTTTTTCCCCACCCTGGCGGCAGCTCGGCTCTGCCTGCCTTCCCCGGCGTTTGCACCCTCCCAGTGGTTTTTGAAGCTGCATCCAAACTGCCTCCACGGACGGGGCCGAGCGGGACCCGCGAGGGGCTCTGGCGGCACTGGCCTCCCTCAGCACTCGGCGCCCACCCCGAAAGCTCCTCAAAGGCTCGGGCAGCCCCGACGCCAGCCCGCCGGCCGCACTGGCAGCGCCTGCTGGCAGCCGCCCCGGGCTGCGAGAAGCCGGCGGGAAGGATGGAGGCGCGCGGGATGCGGGAGCCGGCTGCTCCGGGTACCGAAGCGCCGAGCCTGTTGCTATGGCAATGGGAGCTGTAAAAGCAGAAAACGGCACAGCCGCGCGGAGGGGGCAGGGCCGGGCAGGCACCCCGGCGGGGGCGCGGGGCCGCGGGCCTGCCCCGCGCGCGGGTCCCCAGCTCCTCCCGGACGGGCCCTGGCCCGGCGGCACATCCTCCCCCCCAGCACCAAAGTGGGCCTGGGGCAACCGATGCTGAACGCGGACGGGATGCTGGCCCCCGCCGCCAGCTCGGGCTTCTCGTGCCTGCTACTCGCGGCCCGCGGAGGCAGGAGGGCACCAACGTGCCACCCGAGCGGCGGCCGCGGGCTGCTCCCAGCTGGGGCGACGCTGCCGGGTCGCCCGGCGAGGAAGGCGAGAATAACGAGGCGCCTTCACGCTCGCACACGAGCCTCTGCTTCGAGGGAAAGCAGAGGCGTCCATGGGACCTCCCTCCCCGTACCAGAGGCGCTGTCGGGTTTTCCAGCCTTCCTTCAGCCTCTCCGAACAGCCGCCTTCGAAAAGTTGCCCCCCGCCCAACGCCGGCCCCGGCATTTGCACCCTTGCAGCGATGCAGAGCACCTTGCGGACGTGTCTGCCCGAGCCCGCGGGCAGCCTGGCGCAGCCACGGCAAAGCTGCCATCACCCCGGTCCGGCCGAGCTGCCCGCACCACGGCCCAGGTGCCACCGTGCCTGGCCTCGACGCAAACACTCACGGCCCCCCCGCCGCCACGACGGCCGCGAGAAACGCCCCGGAGGAAGGAGAGTCCCGGGCTCGCCTCCGCAGCCCGCTTCCGCCCGCCAAAAGGGAACGGCGGGTGCCACGGTGCCAGGGTGCCCTGCGCCGGGGTGCCCGTCGCCCGGGGTCAGCGGGAGGGCTGGTGCGGCGAGGGCAGCCGGCCGGCCGGCCGGGGCAGCCTGCCAGCTCCGGCTGTGTAACGGGAGCATTAGCCGCAAAGGGGACCCGGGCAGGATGATATATCGGGATTTTATTGCTGCCTCTGTGAGCGCTCAGCTAATCTGCGCTCATCAAAATTAGTTCCCGTTGGTTTAGCAGGGCCCCATCCTGCCAGGGCTTTGTGCCGGCACTGTCCCCCGCCCCGGGCTGGCCCGGGGGGCTCTGTGCCCCCCAGGTGCTACGCAAGGGAGGCAGCCTGCAGCAGCACTGGCACCCTCAGCCCGGGGGCGAGGGCACCCGCTCGCTGGGGCGGGGGTGCCAGGGAAGGGGCACCCGAGGGGGCGAGGGTGCTCCCTCCCCAGGGTGCCGGGGAGGGGAGGCTGGGTGCTGCGCCGGCGCCCGCACACAGCCTGCCCCCCCCCACCCCGAAGCACCTACTTTAAGAGCAGAAGCAACAGCGGGTGTAAGACAATAGCCGGGAAGTGGGTGGCAGGGTGCGGACGGCACCGGAGGGATGACGCAGCCGCGCGGCCTTCGCTGCCCGGCCCGGGTCCCCAGCGCCTGCGCCGGCCCCTTCCCCGCAGCGCCAGGGGGTGCCAACGGCTGCCTCGCGTCTAGATCTTTCCACGGTGCCGCTTCCACCCGCGCCCGCCCCGGGGCACCCCCCGGGCGTCCCCACCTGCGGCAAAGGGCCGCAGCTCCGCCAGGTCCCGGTGCTCCCCGTGCGGCATCCCACCTCCCCAGGGGAAGGATGTGCTGGGGAGAGGCAGAAAACGCAGTCGAGCCCAAGACGGACCAAAATATTTATAGCGCAGGCAGCAGCAAACAGGGGAGGCGAGAAGAGGCTGCACGGGCAAACAGCCCCCGAGGGGTATTTCAGGCCAGGACTGCAGAGGGTTGGGGTGCGGGATGGAACCCCGGTGCGGCTGGGCGCCCGGAGGCGACGTTGCCCCACGGAGCGGGGCACGGGGTGCCGGCAGGGGCGCTTGCCTGGCCTGGCCCACCTCGGCTGGCAGCGACGCGCAGGGTGCAGAGCTGGCTGCAGATCCCAGGGAAAAAAAAAAGTCTCCGGCAGCCGGCGAGCTCGGATCAATCGCCGCAGCGGGGAAGCGAGCCGGGCGCGGGGCTCCCTTCGAGGGGAGCGAGGGAGGGAGCGTGCCGGGTCGCTCCCGCGTGGCGGGGCTCAGCGCCAGGGAGGGCGTGCAGGGCACGGCCTCCACGCCGCCGGCCCCCAAGGGCCGCACGCGTTCGGGGAGCCGCAGACCCGCGCCAGGGCCGGGCCCCGGCGGCGTGAGGACAGAGCCCGATGCCCCGCTGGCGGACGGCACGCAGAGGAGGTGCCCGGCCGGCCGAGCCCGGCCCCCAGCGCGGGGGTCACCGCCGGGACGCGGACACGCGTGGGCGGCCGCAGGGGAGAGCCCCGATGGCAGCCTGCCGCGCCGCCCCGGGGCGCAGCGGCCGCTCGAGCGCGGCTCCCGGCCGGGCCCGTCGGGGCTGCGCAGCCCGGCGCGGGGGCAGCGGCGGCCGGCGGAGCCGCTGCCGACGGCGGGAGCCGGCGCGCCGGGACGGGGGCGAGGAGCCGCCGCGGGGCGCACACGCGCGGCGGGGCACACGTGGCCCCGCACAGGGCGACGCGACACGCGTGGCCCGGGCGGGCGGCGGGGGCACGGCCGGGGCACGGCACCCGCTTCTCCCGGGCGCGGCGCGGAGGGTCCCCGCCGCCCCGGGGCTGGCCCGGCCCGGCCCGGCGCCGCCGCCCGCGCTCACCTGAACGCCTCTCGCACCGCAAAGGGGGGCCGAGCCCCGGGGCCGCCGCTGAGCGGGGCGGCGCGCGCCCCTCCCGCCCTGCCGCGCCGCGCTGCCGCTGCCGGAGCCGGTGCCGGTGCCGGAGCCGGTGCCGGTGCCGGAGCGGAGCGCCCGGCGCGGCAAGTTGCGAGGGCGGGAGCGCGCGGCCCCGCCCCCGGGGGCGGGGTCTCCCCGTGACGTCACCGCCAAACTTTGCGCCCCGCCCCCCCGGCGGGGGTCCTCCCCCTCCCCCCCGGGGGCACCCCCCGGAGTGGGGCGCGCGTGGCCCGGGCACGCGCACCCGCAGGGGACGGGGTGCGTGGGGCTCCCCCCAGCACCCACGGGGCTTGGGGTGCACATGGCCCCGGACCTGGGCATCCGGGGGGGCGGGGTGCACGCGGCACAGGGCTGCACCCGCAGCGCCCGTGGGGCGCCCGTACCCCGCGCTGCTGGGGGCCGCTCCTGTGCCACCGCTTTGGGCCCCTGTATGCAAGGAGCTTAATTCCTGCAGCTCTCGGACAGAGGGCCGCCATGCCTTCACTTCCACTTAGAGTCGCCTTCGCTCCCCATTAGCGTCACGGCCGCAGCCTGCCAGCTCCCTGCGTCGCTCCTCGTTCGCCACTGGCTTCTCGTTTTGTCTTTTATTATTATTATTTTCCAGAATTAATAACAAACAGGCGGTGGAGGGAGGGAATTGCCGCAAGCTCCTGCAGGGTGGCGTGGGGGCTTCGTGGGCTTTTCTGAAATTTCACCTGCTGTCCCACCCGCCTGGGCGAATGCGTCGAGGAGCCGCCAGCAAAGCGGTGCAGGGGGAGCGGGGAAGGTGCAATGCGAAGGGACAGGCGGCGTCCAAAGAAATCACGGCAATCCACTAAAATGGGACGCGGGCTGCTAAGGTGGATTCGAGACCTGCTGGCCCCACGTATGCCTCTGCCCTTGCAGCGTTTGAATCCCAGGTCTGGAAATGTGTGTGTCGGAAAACTTCCGGCAGGCAACATTGGCTTTTCGGAGAGGCGTATAAATAAACGAGAGCTGTCACGGCTTGCTCCTTTCTTTCTAATTTTGTTCTGTTTCCTTTCTGCCTTCCGTCAGCTCCCTGTTATACAGCCGGAAAATGCAGATGTAGTGCTTCGACGAGGTGCTCCAAATGCGGCCCGCTCCCGCGAGGTTAATAGCAATTAATATTTGCATGGTCGCCCTTCATTAGCCAACCGGCCGGCTGCTCTCCACCCTCACTGAGCTGCAGCCGCACGTGTGGCAGGGGACACCGGGACACCCGGCCCCTAGTGAACTGCCGGGTCCCACTGTTCCCGCTCCGGTTCTGGACCCTGAAAGGTGGCCGGGCAAGGCAGGTTGTGCCGGGGGGGCTCTGACCCCCTCCGAAGGGCCTTGGGAATTACAGCTTTGGAGCCATCGCACCGGGTAAATATTGCAGTGCAGTGGCACGGCGCTAGGGAAGAAATCCACGTTTGCCCCGTGCCCGCCTTGCGCCTCCGCGTCCCCCCGAGGGCCCTTGGGGTGTCACCACTGACGAAGCTCAGCAGCTTCAGACCCCCTCGCCCGGGTCGCCGCAGCGGTGCTGGCGCGGCGCAGCCGGCGGCACCCTTCCCCCAGCTCCCCTGCAGCCCGGCTGCCGCCGAGCCGCCTTGCTCCTCTTGAAATTCAGCAGTTTGCGGAAAGCCTCCCAAATTGCCACGTGCTGTTCGCTGACATTTGCCGCCCATATGGTGCGGCTTCGTAGCTGCAACCCCCCCCCCCCCCCAACCGCCGGCTCCGCTCCCATCCCTCGCTGGGGCGGCAGGGCCCAAAGCTCCCCCCAAATCAGCCAGCCGGGCAGGTCCCGAGCCTGCCGTGGGGATGGGGATGTCTCCTCCCGGGACGCAGCACCTCGGAGCGGGGAGCGCTCCCGGGTCAGGCAGGGCACCCTGATTTTGGGGTCTCCCCCTGCCAAAGGGTCCAGAGGGATGGGTAGAAACTCCCGCCCCAGGCGAGTGGGGCAGCCCGGGGGCATCTCCGTCCTCAGGGCCGTTCACACTTTGCCCGGCCCCCAGCACCCAGCCCTGGCCATGGGGTCAGCCCTGCAGGGACGAGGCTGCCGGGGTCCCTTCCCCCAAATCCGCCTGTGACTGTGAGCAGCTCCTGCATGCAGGGAAATGGAGCCAGCCCCAGCTTGGCTGGCATCCCACGCTGGAGGCAGCCTGGGACCAGCGGTGCCCTGTCGCCCTCCACCAGGACCCCCGGCGGCAGCCCGGGGCAGCCCCAGCACCCATCCCCTCTGCGGGCACTGAGCCCCGCTGGCCCTGGGCTCACCCCCCACCCGCTCCAGGTAATTAACTGCAAGTGAGCGCAGGGGAATTAGCAGGGCACTGTAGTTTGAGCTTCTAATCAAGAGTTTAATCATACAGCCTGGGAACAGCAAGCTACACGGTTATTAATCTTTGCACCACCCGGGAACCCCGAGTATAATTCACAATTAATCAGCAGGCACCCGGCCTTGCTTGAGGTTCGCTCTGTGGCTGTTTGCTGGGAGAGGGGACAGTGCGGTGGGATCCCACGCCATCATGCCATCCCTCGGTTCAGCGCTCCCTCGCAGCCTCCTGGCACAAACCTCCTGCCCGATGCAAAACTCGCCACCCTGTGCACCCACTACCCCGTGCGCCCACAGCCCCGTGCACCCACTGCCCCATGCACCCGCTGCCCTGTGCACCCATCACCCTGCACACCCACTTCCCCGTGCACTGACTGCCCTGTGCACCCACTGCCCTGTATGCCCACTGCCCTGTGCACCCGCTGCCCTGTGCACCCGCTGCCCTGTGCACCCACTGCCCCGTACACCCACCACCCCATGCATCCACCACCCTGTGCATGCATTGTCCCACCCCACCGCCCCATGCACACACTGTGTCATGCACCTACTGCCTTGTTACTCACCACCCTGTATGCACCCACCACCCTGTGCACCCACCACTGTGCACCCACAGCCCTATGCACACACCGCCCCGTGCACCCACCACCCTGCGTGCCTGTCGCCCCGTGCACCCACCACCCCATGCACCCACCGCCGTGTGTGCCCACCACCCCATGCACCCACCACCCTGTGCACCCACCACTGTGCACCCACAGCCCTATGCACACACCGCCCCGTGCACCCACCACCGTGTGTGCCCACTGCCCCGTGCACCCACCACCCTGCGTGCCTGTCACCCTGTGCACCCACCAACCCATGCACCCACCACCGTGTGCGCCCACTGCCCCATGCACCCACCACCCTGTGCACCCGCGCCCCGTGCACCCGGAGCCCCGTGGCGAGCCCGCGGCCAGGTGCGGCATGCCTCGGCGGGTGCCTGGCGAGCTGCCCGGCAGGAGGCCTGCAGCCTGGCGGGAGGGCCGGGGGGGCCACCCAGCCTGGCCCGCTCTGCCCGCGCAGGGGAGGGCGCCCGGACGCACGGGCAGGGAGGGGGCAGCGCGCCGCTGACTCAAACGCGCCACGCGAGCATCGCATGTGTTTGACATCGCCATGGCAACCGCCAGGCAATCAGCGGCAACCGCGCCGCCCGCGTTGGCATGGCGACGGGGCCAAATAAACAGAATCCGCTCTCCTTTGGGGCTTGCAGGGAAACGGGGAGGGGGGTTGGGAGGAGGGCAGCTTTATTGCCCCGGCGGCGCTCAGAAGCAGTGCCGGTGCACCACGGCGGGCCCGCTCTCGCCGTAGGCCCGCCGGGCGATCCAGGCGCTCTGGAAGGCGTCGAGGGAGGCGGCGATGGAGCCGCCCAGCCAGGCGGCAAAATGGCGCCGGGGGCCGGCCGCCGGGCCCGCCGCCCCGGCGCCCCGCAGCTCGGCACCCAGCCGCTCAGGGAAGCCGCGCAGCAGCGTGGTGCCGCCGGCCAGCAGCACGTTGGCCCGGAGCTGGGGGCGCCGGCGGGCGTCGCAGCGGCGCAGGCTGCGGGCGGCCTGCGCGGGGAGGCCGGGCTCCGTCGGCAGCCCCAGGGCGGCGGGGGCGAAGAGGGCCTCGGGGCAGCGGAAGCGCTCGCTGCCCACGGACACCACCCGCTTGTCCGGGAGGGTGAAGTCCACCGCGGGGGCCCCCGCGGGCGCCCCGGGCAGCCGGCAGCAGCAGCAGCACTCCTTGAGGCGGCGCAGCAGGTCAGGCCCAAGCGGGGGCCCGCGGGGGCCCCGCAGCACGGCCAGGTAGGCCGTGAGGGCGTCCCCGGCCACATCCAGACGGAAGGTGGCGTGGGGCAGGGTGTAGCCGTCCAGGATGGGCGCCGCGTAGGACGTGCCGGCGCCTGAGCCCACTACCAGCCCGCTGGTGCGGCCGTAGGAATAGGCTGCCAGCAGCGACCGGGGCAGCACCAGCATCGCTGGCACCCTGAAGCTCTCGAAGAGCAGCTCGGCCACCTTCTCCCGGTTGGCAGCGGGGGACAGGGGGGCATCTGTCACCAGCACAGCCAGCTCCTCAGGACACACAGCCAGTTCACGGTAGAAGACACGGTGCCACAGCGTCTCCAGGCCATCCCAGTCGGTGACCACGCCATGGGTGAGGATGGAGTCACTGTCACCATCACCGGCCTCGTCCTGCTGCCTGGGAACCCCCACCCGGCTGGGCACCACTGACCGTGGCTTCTCGTCCCCGGCCAGCCCACTCCTGGTGTGGCTCGTGCCCGTGTCGATCACCACGGCGCAGAAGGACTTGTACCGCTCCGTGGGGTCGGCACCAGCCAGCTCGGGGCTGCCAGACCCTGAGCTCCTCTCCCCCTCCAGCTGGTTCATGGTGCCAAACCCTCTTTCTCTCTCTTCCTGGATGAAAAGCAAAGCCCCCTGCCCTGGTCCCTGCACCGGAGCCCCCGATGGAAGGCCAAGTTGCCACGGCCACCTCCAGCGTCACAGCCAGAGAGCCATGATGTCATGCAGAGAATCATGTTCAGACAGAACGGTTGAGCTTGGAAGGGACCTCTGGAGATCATCTACTCCAACCCCCCTGCTCAAGCAGAGTCACCTAGAGCACATTGTACAGGATCGCGTCCAGGTGGGTTTTGAATATCTCCAGAGAAGGGGACTCCACAGCCTCTCCGGGCAACCTCTTCCAGTGCTCTGTCACCCTCACAGTGAAGAAGTTTTTCCTCATGTTCAGATGGAACTGAAATTCAGCAGTTTGTGTTGCAGTTTGTGCCCATTGCCTCTTGTCCTGTCACTGGGCACCACTGAAAAGAGTCTGGCTCCGTCCTCTTGACACCCTCCCTTCAGATACTTGTACACATTGATAAGATCTCCTCTCAGCCTTCTCTTCTCCAGGCTAAACAGGCCCAGCTCTCTCAGCCTTTCCTCATAAGAGAGATGCTCCAGTCCCCTAATCATCTTTGTAGCCCTCAGCTGGACTTGCTCCAGTAGTGCCACATCCCTCTTGTACTGGGGAGCCCAGAACTGGACACAGTGCTCCAGATGTGGCCTCACCAGGGCTGAGGAGAGGGGGAGGATCACCCCCCTCGACCTGCTGGCAGCACCCTGCCTAATGCAGCCCAGGATACCATTGGCCTTCTTGGCCACAAGGGCATATTGCTGGCTCATGGTTACCTTGTTGTCCACCAGGACCCCCAGGTCCTTCTCCGCAGAGCTGCTCTCCAGCAGGTCAGCCCCCAACCTGTCCTGGTGCATGGGGTTATTCCTCCCTAGGTGCAGGACCCTGCACTTGCCTTTGTTGAACTTCATGAGGTTGTCCCCACTCCCCTGGGCAGCCAGACGCTGGAGAGGGTCTGCATCAATCCTTTCCGCTTTGCAGATGCCCCCACCCTGATTTTCCCCAGGGTTGTCGGTCCTCCCCAATGGGTTTTTGACTTCCCTCAAGCTTCCCTGGCTCCCTGCCAGCGGGCTCCCAGGCATGGTCCTGCCGCCAAATGCAGTGCCCGCTCGCACCGAGCTGGCGTTGCCTCCTGCAAAATTTAGACCCAGAAACACGCGGCTGATTTGAAAATAGAAACCGCCAAGGCGCCGTCCCGCAGGGCGGCAGGGGCACGTGCCACCGCTCGCCTTTCCGAGTGAATTTCTGTCAGAGGCAAAAGCGGCTTCGCAGGCGCGGGCCGCCCAGGCTCACTGCAGCTGGCCCGTCTGGTGCGTGCCGGCTTGAGTGTGGCCGTCACGTCCTCAGCTTGCCGGGTGTTTCAGAGAGAAGATGCGCTCAGGAGACGTTAGAGGCGTTCGAAACAGCGTGGGAGGAAAAGGATGCGTGAGGCTGAGAGACCTCAGCGAGGACCAGCTGCTCCACCAAACTCCGAACACAGAGCACATTTCGGATCAGAGCGGCGTGTGGAGTCACGGATCAGCAGGGTTTAATTCACGTTTCCACTTGAAGACAGAAACCTTTGGTGGTCCCCAGACACTTAAGGGATATTAGCATCTTCTGAGAGACTCTTGCAGCTGGCTGTACCTAGATGTAAGCCCTGAGTACAGATAGAGGCTGCTGCCACGGTGCCAGGAGAAGAGTTTCAAGTGCATATATAACAGGGATCTTCACTGGGAGGGAAAATATTATCTCCGTCAGGGAATTGATTGGTAATTGGACATGGTTCCTTACCAGGCACAGAGAGAATAATATTTCCGGCCAAGGACAGATGTAGTCTTTGGTGTAGAAAAAGGAGAAAAAGATGTACTTCACAGGCTGGAAGTCTTTTGGGTAAACGAAAACTCTCCATGGGCTACCAAAGCTCCCTGTGGGCCAGCAGATCTCCTGCAAGCCAGCGAAGCTCCTGCGAGCCAGCCAAGGCTCCTGCAGGCCAGTGAAGCTCCTGCTGGGCCAGCAAAGCTCCCCGTGGGCCAGCAAAGCTCTCCACCAGTCAGAAAAGCTCCCCATGGGCCAACAGAACTCCTTCTGGGCCAGCAGAGCTCCCCGTGGGTCAGCACAGCTCCCTGTGGGCCAGCTGAACTCCCCATGGGCCAGCAAAGCTCCTTCTGGGCCAGCAGAGCTCCCCATGGGCCAGCAAAGCTCCCCGTGGGCTAGCAAAGCTCTCCATTGATCAGCAAAGCTTCCCTTGGGCTAGCAGAGCTCCCTGTGAGCCAGCAAAGCTCCCCGTGGGCCAGCAGAGGTCCCTGTGGGCCAGCAGAACTCCTTCTGGGCCACCAAATCTTCCCATGGGTCAGCAAAGCTCCTTCTGGGCCAGCAGAGCTCCCCATGGGCCAGCAGAGCTCTCTGTGAGCCAGCAAAGCTCTCCATGGGCCAGCAAAGCTCCTTCTGGGCCAGAAAAACTCCCAATGGGCCATCAGAGCTCTCTGTGGGCCAACAGAGCTCTCCATGGGCCAGCAAAGCTCCTTCTGGGCCAGCAGAGCTCTCTGTGGGCCAGCAAAGCCACGTGTGGGTGCAGGGGGACCCTGGGCAGTGCCGGCTGCCGCCAGGGAGGGGTACCAAATATCCGTGTGGGTGTCCCACGCCGGCCCTCTTGGTGCAGCCCAGGGGCAGCTGCCCCCTGTCGCCACCGGGGCCCGACACTGTGACCTGCCGCGGGCCCGTGGCCGCGGGTGCTGGCTGAGCGTGCGGGCCGGGCAGCCGCGGGCTGGGCGCCGCGGGAGCCGAGCAGGCCCCGGCGCAGCCCAGGCCGCCTCGCCGCCATGCCTTTCGCAGGCATCATTAGCAAAACTTGCTCATTTCTAAAAATGGCCCTGTGCCGCCGCGCCTGCTGCTCCAGACGGGAGGCCTCTCTTCACGCCTGTTCCCGAGCGTTTGAGCAGAGGCTAAAAACAGCTCGTCTTTGACTGTTTTCTCCTATCTCTTGCGGGGCTGTTTGACGCCAGAGACTGGCTCTCGGCTCAAACGCTGATTTGGCACAATTTTGCCCGTCTCGACTTCAGCTTCCCTCTGGCTCCCCGGCGGGACAGTGCGGAGCGGAAAAGCGGGGCAGGCCGCGCGCACCTGCGGCGGGGCTGCGCGGCACGTGCTGCCGGCGTGGTGGCCTGGCCCGAAGGCTTCGCGGCCCCTCCGGCTCCTTTGCCGCGGCACGACAGAAATCGCCGCTGGCGGGCAGCCCCTTTCCCACGGTCGCTGTCGGCTGCTGCCGGCGTTCGGCTGCGGGAGCTGCCAAACGCCCCCCCCCGCCGAGCAGCAGCGGGGCCGGCCGCCCCGTGCCACGTGGCTGCCCGCCGCCCTGCGCGCGGCCCCTCGTGTTTTATAGATCGCTCACGATTTTAATAATTAATCCCTGCTAACGGCAGCACTTTCCCCAAATGAAGCATTTAAAGCGCTGCGTGTACAGGGCACGCTCCTGCGGCGGGGACCCCCCTGTGCGGCGCGGGAGGCACCGCTCGCCCGCTGCCCGCCCTGGAGCGCCTCCGAGACACCCCGGCTCGGGCATGGGTGCCGGGGGGCCGTGCCAGCTGCGCTAGCTGATCGGAGCAGCTCGGCGAGGTCGCTTTGCCGCGGGCCGGGGGACTTTGGGCACCCCCGGGTGCAGAGGGTGGGGGGGTGAGGGTGCCGGGCCAGCTGGGCGCCGGGTCGCAGGGGTGGGCGCTCGCCAGCCGGTGGTTTTGAACGCAGGGCGTTTGCTCCTTGTCTTCGGCAGTGTAATTAGGGCAGGATAAATGCTTATTAGAATGAAATCTGTCATCTCCGCAAGCAAATTTCGAGGGGGGCGGGGGGAGAAAGGCAGCTGAATGCAGAGGCCCTCGTAACGCACGTCAGCTAATTGCTTGATCTAGCTTGAAATAATTAAGAACTCACTGCGCACTCCCCAAAAAGGGGCACCAAAAGCCCCAGCCAGTGCCGGAAAGGTGCCAGACCAGGGGCCGGCTGGGCCGCCCACCCACGCTGCGCCAGCTGGCCCCGGCACTCATGTGCCAACCCTCACCCAGAGCCCTGGGCAGTTCGGCAGGAGTGGGGGGGGGGGCGAACCCCAGGTGGGGAAACTGAGGCACAGAGCAGGCCTGGGCTCACCCTACAGGAGAGGCCTTTCCGCCCCGGCTGTCTGGCGGTCTTGCTGTGCTTCCCGGTCAGCAGGCCACCCTGGGGGAGGGCAGAGGGGCAGAGCGGCTCCAGGGCTGCTGCGCCGTGCCAGCGGCGGGCACGAGGAGGCAAAAGCCCTCCCGCATCCATCTGCTGCCTGTCCCTGCTCCGTCTGCCCGTCCGTCCGTCCCTGCGCTCGTCCCTCCCTCCGTGCTGGCCCGCCCCTGCATCCCGCCAGCCCCCCGGAGCACCCTGCTGCCCGGCCCCGCCACCGCCAGCTCCAGGGCCCTGGCACCACGTTTCGGCACCCTTGGGAGCCGCCAGCGTCGGTCGCCTCCCGTTTCTGGTTCAGCGCTTAATAAGTGCGCAGCGCGAGGCCCCTTCCCGTTGCCACAGCAACTCTGGGAGCCCTCGACAGCTCACCCCGCTCCGAAACGCCGTTGCTCAGCCTCGCGCCGGCTGGGATTGGGGGCAGGTGAGTCCCGAAACTGGGGGTGGCGCGGCCCTCGGAGGTTCTGCGGCCACGGGGAAACCGAGGCACCGGCCGGCAGCGGCGCAGGCTCCCGAGCGCCGGGTGTTTGCGGGGTGCGCATCAGCAGGCCGCCCGCGATGGGTTGCACCCGGTGCCTAGGAGGCGCGAGGGGACCCAGGCAATCCCGAGCCCTGTGCTGGGGGCGGCAGCCTCACCGGCAGCGCCCGCAAGGCCGCCGGTCCGGACAGCCAGGGCTAAAAATACCAGCCCCGGAGCCCCGGCTGGGAGCTGTCCAGGTGCGAAGCGCCCTGCGGAGACGGACAGCTTCCCTGATGGGAGCTGACAGGGCTCTGGGGTCCGGCGCCACTTAATGAGCTGCGAAGATTTTATTTAAAGCAAGAAGCGGCTGCAGGCCCGGCATGGCCAGGCCGCCTGCGAGAGGCTGCAGAGCCTGCAGCGCTCACCGCGGAGCAGAGACGCCCGCGGCACCAACACCCTCGTGGCCGAGGCGCTGGGACTTGTTCTGGTCCCGGTGCCGTGGGCGCTTGGTGGGGGCCACCATGCCTTCCCCCCTAGCCTCTCCTGGGCTTGCCCAAGCATCCCCTGCCCGTACGTGGCGACGTGGCCACAGTGCTGAGGCACGGGCCACAGCAGCTGGCACTCAGCACCAAATCCTGCCCCAATCCTCGCCCCAGAGCTTTGGAAAGCTATCCAAGGGGCCGATACCCATCGCCATCCCCCTCCTCGGTTCCCATGTCTCATCCCAGGTGTCTCCCAGCGGATTTTTTCCCCCTGGAGCTGGAGCTTGGGATGGGAAGGCGCCCTCATGTCGCCAGACCTCCCTGTCAGGAGAGCTCATTGAAAACGCACCATCTCCCACCACTGCAAGCAAAAGCCACAAAGCTGACTTCCACGGCATCAAAAATCACTAGGTTTCTCAGCCCCTGGGGATTTGCAAAAGCACCAAGTCACCACACTTTCGATTTGAAGAAAGGCTCATCCATGGGCTGGAGGAGCCAAGAAACGCTGCTGCCTCCGGGGGGGGCTCACTGGGGAAGCTGGCAGAAAATGGCCACGGGGTGCCGAACAGGGCGGCAGGAGCAGGGCACACTCCCGGCCCCAGCTCGGTGGCATGTGGCCCTGCCACGTGGCCCCACCATCCTGCCTGGGATATCACCGACATGGTGACCCAACCCTGGTGGCTCCGTCGCAGAGACCTGCTGAGATCTGCATGTAAATCAGGAGGCGACCCCCTTCTGCTCCTCACTTTAACTAATGAATTTTGTTTCCGAATTTGGCTGATTAGTTGTAGGTTCAAGGTCATTTTCGGGATGAAATGCAATACACACTTAAAATTCCCCTTTTTTTAAAAACTTTGGTACTGAAGTATCTTCTTCTCCCCCATCCTGGGGAGCCTTAATAACAGCCTGCCGCAGACTCAGCAAAGTCCCGGGGGAGCTGGGCTGCAGTGCAGCCGCCTGTGCGGGCAGCGGCTGAAGCAATTAGGGGGTAATTAAGTGAGGTTGATAATGAGACCTTGTTGCAGTGGGGCATCCCCATGGCCAGGCCCCATGTCCCCCCATCAGACGGATGTCCTCCTCTCGCCTCCCTCCCCAGCCCTCCCAGCAACTTCAGGGAGGAAGGCTGAACCCCACAGTTAGGTTTAGAGGAGAGCCCCAAAGGGTGTGTTTGGGAAGGTGGCTGCTGTCCGCCAGCACTGAACAAGGAGACCTGGGAAAGGAACCCTGTCCAGGACTGGGCAAACTGGGAAGGGGACATGAAGCAAACTGAACAACTCACACTTGGGTACAGCAGGCCCTGGGCGTGGTGGTCATACAGGCACCGTGATCCCATGGGTGATCCCATGCCCTGGGAACTGTGATCCCACGAGCACCACAATTCCATGCCCTGGGCATTGCAATGCCATGGGCACAGTGATCCCATGGGCACAGTGATCCCATGCCCTGGGCACTGCAACCCCATGGGCACTGCAATCCCATGCCCTGGGCACCGTGATCCCAGGGGCACCGTGACCCGATGGGCACTGCAGTCCCATGGGCACCACGACTGCATGGGCACCACAGTCCCATGCCCTGGACATGATGATCCCAGGGGCAACACAACCCCGTGGGCACTGCAGTCCCATGAGCACCACGATCCCAGGGGGAACATGATCCCATACCCTGGGCACAGCAGCCCACGTGGGCACCATGATCCCATACCCTGGGGACCATGATCCCAGGGGCACCACGACCCCAGGGGGATCATGATCCCATACCCTGGGCACAGCAACCCACATGGGCACCATGATCCCATACCCTGGGGACCATGATCCCAGGGGCACCACGATCCCAGGGGCACCCTGACCCCATACCCAGGACCAAGGTCCTGCCCCACACTGTACTGCACCGCTTGATCCATCCTAGCCAGACAGCCAGACCTCAGGCTTCCCAGATCCTGTCCCAGGGGAGTGGAGCTTGGAAGGGCCTCCTGCCCCATCCACCAGTGGGTGCAGGGACCCCAGACCATGGGGCCCGGGCTGCAGGTGCGAGGGGTGGGCTGCCGGGTTGCGGAAAGCACACGCGTTGCAAATTGGCACCGGGAGCCATCGCACGGCATAATTGCCTTGAGCAGATCCCCCAGTTAGCAGGGAGCTGCCAGGGCTATATTTAGCTGCAGATTAAGCTGTTTTAAAGGTTATTATCCAACGAGACACGAGCTCTCCGCGGTGCCTGTGAACCTGCCCAGGTAGGCAGCCAAACCCGACGGCACGCGTGGCAGTGGTAGCCCGCGGGGCTTGGCCCTGACTGTGGTTTGGGATCGCCCGCGCGGCATGGCCCTGTGAGCCAGCCCAGGGGCTCGGAAGCAAGGAGGGGGCTGGGGGTAGCTTTTTGGGGGAAAATGCTTTCACTTGGCCTCCAGGACACCCGGGTCCCGCTGGGAGTGCGGGGCGACCCAGCACGGGGTGCCGCGGGCGCTGGGGCCAGGCCCGGTGTCCCTGGGCTGCCTGCCCAGGGCTGGGCCCGGGGGCGGCCGCGCCAGCACCGGTCTGCAAGTGCCCTCCCGTGGCTGGCACGGGAATGGTGCGGGCGCCCACCGCCACTGCTGCCATCGCCCCAGCACCCTTCCCCGCCAGCCCCGTGCCGGGGCAGCCCCCCGCGAAAGGGGCTGCCCCTATAGGGGGTGGGGCGGGGGGACAGGGGGTCTGGAGCCAGGGAGCACCCGCGATGTGACAAAAGGGGTCCCCGAGTACGGCCACAGCCAGAAACACTGCCCACAGCCTGGGGAAAAATATAATTAGGGTTTTATGAGTGATTCAGAGAGTAAATGCAGAATATATACAACTCACCGGTATCTTGCAAACCCCAGACATTTCACTGAACTGCACAGGATGGGTCCGCCTGGACGGATCAAACACCACCAAGCCCCACGGCATCCCCAGCACCCCTGGGTGCACCCCTACGGCTTGCAGTGGGCGCTGCCGTGGCACAGCCCAGCCGGCATGGGGCCGAGCCTGGGGCCCCACAGCACAGCCCTGCCAGCAGAGAGCCAAGCACAGGAGCCCTGTGGCACCCAGCCGATGGGTGGCTGAGTCCCACAGCACCTGGCCAGCATGGGACCAAGCCCGGGGGCACCGTAGCACCTGGCAGGGTGCTGGTGTGAGCCCTGGGGAGAGCGCCCCACAGCACCCAGCTGTGTCCCAGCATCCATCCCATCGGGTCAGTGCCCCACAGCACCCAGCTGTGTCCTGGCATCCATCCCATCAGGAGAGCGCCCCACAGCACCCAGCTGTGTCCCGGCATCCATCCCATTGGGTCAGTGCCCCACAGCACCCAGCTGTGTCCCAGCATCCATCCCATTGGGTCAGTGTCCCACAGCACCCAGATGTGTCCTGGCATCCATCCCATTGGGAGAGCGCCCCACAACACCAGCTGTTTGCCTGTGTCCATCCCACTGGGACAGCACCCCACAATGGCAGTCCAGGAGCCCCCATGGCACGGAGCACTCTCCTTAGCACATGGCCATGTCCTCTTCTTCTTCTTCTTCTTCCTCCTCCTCCTCC
This sequence comes from Apteryx mantelli, assembly GCF_036417845.1. Lineage (NCBI taxonomy): Eukaryota > Metazoa > Chordata > Aves > Apterygiformes > Apterygidae > Apteryx > Apteryx mantelli. The sequence goes on along the minus strand of NC_089989.1, from coordinate 14,394,431 downwards.
TCTTCTTCCTCATCCTCATCCCCACTGGCGGTCAGCTGGCCCCGGGCACAAGCCATTGGTGGGAAAGGGGGGTCATGCTCCAGGTTGATGTAGGTAACAGCCAGGTTGACGTAGTGCTCGCCCTTGAGAGAGGCCAGGATGCGCTCCAGCTCGCTCACCAGGATGGAGAAGGACGGTCTCTCCTCAGGAGCGGGGGCCCAGCAGCTCAGCATCACCTCATACCTGCCCCAACACCCCTGTCAGCACCAGCAGGCACCCCTCACCAGCCCCACACCCAGACACCAGGGTCCTCCCACTGCCCTCCCCGGGATGCCCAACTGGCACCACTCACAGCGAGTCGGGGCAGTACTCGGGCTGCGGTAGACGTCTCCCACGCAGCAGGTAGCGGGTGATGTCGTAAGGGTCCACCTCGGGGTATGGTGATGCCCCCCGTGTCAGCAGCTCCCACATGAGCACCCCGAAGGACCACTGGGAAGCAGAGAGTCAGGGGCAGGCTGGCGCAGCCCCGTGTGCCAGGGGACCCCAGCCTTGCTGGCACGGCCGTGCCCAGGCCTGGGGGTAGGAGGCAGTGGGCATGCCTACCACATCCGACTTGGTGGTGAACTTCTGGGTTTGCAGGCTCTCCAGGGCCATCCACTTGACGGGCAGCTTGGCATGGCGGTGCCGCCGGATGCTGTAGTATTCCTTGTCAAACACGTCCCGTGCCAGCCCGAAGTCGGCCACCTTCACTGTGAACATCTCATCCAGCCTGTGGAGCAGAGCCTGGCTCAGGGGGACCCGTTGGCTGGGACAGGGGCGAGACGAGGCCCTGCGGGGCAGGGTCGCATGCCCAAGCTGGGGTGAACCCATGAGCAGAGGGGTCTGCTGAGCACCGGTCGCACTCACATGCAGTTCCTGGCAGCCAGGTCCCTGTGCACAAATTTCTTCTGGGCCAGGTACTCCATGCCCAGGGCAACCTGCAGCCCGAAGCCGATGAGGTCCTTCACTGTGGGGCTCTGCCAGGATGGGGAAGGAGTAGGGATGGTTAGTGGGGCAAGGTCCTGGCGTGCTTGCTGTCCCCATGTTGCCTGCATCCAGCCTACACCCTGCCTCCTGCCTTGGGGTGCCCCAGCCCCCCCCGCAGCCCTGGGCCGTGCTCCACCAGCAGTGCCTGCTGCCAGCGGGGCGGGCATGGGCAAGAGGCAATAGCACCCTTGGGAGCCCTACCCGTTCCTCGGCGCGGATGAAGTGCCGCAGGTCACCATGGCGCATGTAGGGCAGGACGACGAGGGGCAGCCCCTGGCGGGGCAGGCAGACCCCGATGAGTGACAGAACTTGGGGGTGGTGGAAGCTCTTCATGAGGATGCCCTCACGCAGGAACTCCTCCACCTCCTCCACGTCTGTGATGCCTGGGAAGGGGCGAAGCCATGGGGCACCACATTTTGGGCTGGCCGCCTTTCAGGCAGGCAGCCCAGGAGGAACTGGAGGAGCCAGGGAGAGGCGCTACTCACGGTTCAGGGACTTGACGGCGCAGTGAACCGCTCCAAGCAGTGGGTCCATGTACGTGCCATGGTACACGCTACCAAAGTGCCCTGTGGGAGACACCTGGGGTGGGTCAACAGATATCCTGTGCAAGGGGGTGCAGGGTGGCAGCCTGACTGCCTGGGCCACCCCTGGGTGCAGGGGACTCACCTTTGCCAATGACCTGGTCCCGGTGAGTGACAAGCTGTTCCTCAGGGATGAGGATGTCCTTTACCTCCTCCAGCAGCTCCGGCCGTAAGTCCTCAAGGCAGCAGGACGTGGCCCTGAGCAGGGGCACGGGGGACCCCCTACCTGTGGTGCCGGCGCTGGCAAATTGCACACGAGGGCCAGCCTGGCCAGGCCTGGCAGCTGCAGGTACCACTGCCGGGGCAGGCAGAGGCACCCGTCAGAGCCAGGGTTGCCCACAGCCAGCCGTGCCAGGCTGGCCCAGCTGCTCTGCCCTCCCTGCCACCTGCCAGGCCCTGCTTACCCAGCACCTCTCTGTAGTCGACGCCAGGGCGCTGGATGGTGATGGGAGGCTCCGTCCTGCCTGGATTCACCAGCAGCTCCAGGTTCTCTGTCCCTGGGGGCATGAGCGCAGGACCCCATGGGCCACTCGCACTCCAGCAGCACCCCAGAGTGGGGGACCAGCACTGGGGGAAGCAGGGCCAGTGGGCACTCACCCCTCTTCTTCTTCTTCCACTTCCATCTCAGTAGCCCAAACACCAGGACACCAAAGGCCAGGAAGGTGACGCCAGTGCCCAGGGCAACGCTGGCCACCAGGTCCAGCGAGGAGGTAGCAAGCACAAAGCCCAGGTCCTTGCAGGCATCATTGACGCAGATCTGGAGGGAGCGGGGGGCTCAGTGGGCCATGGGGCCGCCATGGGGGAGCCGGGTAGGGCATCGTGCCTGCTCGGCACCTACCTCCACGGGAGCCCCATCTGGGGGCAAGCGCAGCTCCCTGGGCAGCCGGCAGGTCACCTCGTTCTTCAGCACGTTGGGGTGGCAGTCCTGACCCCCCACCGTCATGGTGATGTTCATGCAGGTGGCCAGGGCGTCCAGCCCAGATTGCTGCCCAGACAGACTCCCCTTACTGAGAGGTCCCCAGACAGGGGCCGGCAGCTCTGCTCAGCCCCGTTCTCTTCTCTCGCCCTCTCCCCAGCTCTCCAGATGGTCCTGGCACTGACAGCCCATGCCCACCCATGCCCTGCTCCTCCACATACGTGGATCTCGATCTCATCGTCGCCAGGTTTGAGGTGGTACCGCCTGTCCTCGTGCTCAAAAGGGATGATCTTGGGCTGGGTGTAGTAGCGGAGGTGGAAGAGCCAGCGGCCAGGGGTGCCGTCCAGCAGCACGCTCAGGTTCCCGTGTGCTGTCTCCACCTTGCTCTCGAAGGGGAGGGCCGGGCTCTGGCACACCAGCCGGTCAGGCGTCCGTGGGCCCTGGCACACCTGCAGGCAGGAGGGTGCTGCCACTGCCGGAGCACCCAGGGCTGCCTGGAGCCACGGCCATCGTGGGCAGGGGCTGGCACGGGATGGCCTCTTGCCTCTTGTCCCCCTGGGCATCACACCGCCCCAGCACTTACCTGGGTTTTGGTCTTCATGCGTCTGGCTTCAAAGCGGATCTTGGCTTGATACACAGAGTCCAGGTGGACCCCGAAGATGGTGAGAGTGGAGCCCCTGCAGGAGGGCAGGGGTCAGGGCCCTGGGGTGCGCACAGCACCGGGGGCTGGAGCCGGGCACGTGGCGCCGGGCACCTCACCCAGTCATCAGCCGCAGCCTCCTGCCCGGTCCCTGCGTGATGGGGGCTGGGGGTGTCCCCGGGGAAGGGCGCCCACGCACTCACTCGTAGCTGCAGTTGGGGGTGATGCGCAAAATGAGGGGGTCAGGACGATACTGGAAGGGCTCCGGGGCCAGGAACTGCTCCCCATCGATCCAAAGGGTCACGGAGGCCATGCCGAGGCCGCTGGCGTTGGGAGCGATGCACCGAATCGCCCCGTCTCCCTGGCTGGGAACACAGCAGTGGTGGCTGGGGACAGAGTGGCACCGCCACTGGGGTCCCCAGGCCCCATCCTAGCAGCAGGCCGGGTAGCACGCTGCCTCCTGGCCAGGTCCGGGATGCCTGGGCATACCTGGGCTGCTCGGCCAGGGGGCACTCGGAGCCATTGAGCATCACCCGCCAGCTGTTCCCCACCGTGAGGTTGCTGCCGCGGACAGTGATCTCGGTGCCGCCGCTGCGTGGGCCGAACGGGGGGTGGACGGAGCTCACGTTGGGCACCTGGGCAGAGAGGCGGTTGGTGGCGGCAGGCAGGCAGGCAGGCAGCCCCGCGAAGCCTGTGCCTCCCCACCGCCAGCGGCGCAGGGCCCTACCACGAAGACGAAGCCACCAAGGGTGGAGGAGCCGCTGACCCGGAAGCCTGCAGGCCCTGCGGGCTCCTCGACGCTGAGCACCACGTCGGCCGGCCCTGCCGCCTGCGCACCGCCTGGCTCCAGCGTGCACACCAGCTCGTCCACAAAGTCCTTGCGGTGCAACGCGGGCGGCAACCTGCAGGCAGGGGGTCGGGTCAGCGTGGCCTGGGGCTCCCGCAGAGCCACCCGCGCCCCCCTCTCCAGGCTGCCCTGCAGGGCGTCTGGAGTGGCACTGTCACCATACCCACTCCCAAAGTGGGTGGCCCGTCTGCCCTGCCCTGGGACAGGGGCACGGGGATGACAGTCCCGGCCCCTTTCCTGCTCCCATCCCACCCAAGCACGTCACAGCCACATCCCACCTGTAGTTCCCGCTCTCATTCTGCAGCACAGTGCACACCCGCTGCCCCACTGTCACCCGGTAGGTGCCGGTGGGGCCTGTGGGGGCGTCCGGGTCCAGGCGGGAGCGGAAGATCATGCCACAGAGTGTCAGCCGGGTCCGGCCACCCAGCGGGGCGCTCCTGGGGTGGAACTGCAGGAGAGGCAGACACATCGCGTCGGGTGCCCCTGCAGCCTGGGCTGCCTGCCAGCAGCAAAACTGGGGCCGCGACCTCTGAGGAGAGGCAGAGGGAGCTCGGTCCAGCCAAGGGGGATCTAAAAGCAGCTACAGTTGCTTAAAGGGCAGCTGTGAAGACGATGGAGCCAAACCCTTCCCAGCACTGACGGGAGCAGGTTGCAATGGAGCCAAACCCTTCACTTCCCAGCAGAGCGAGAGGCCACGGGCCAGGCTGGACCTGGGGTCAAGCTCCTTCCTCAGGAGGGCACAAGGACACGTCCCCAGGACGGGGGTCTCCAGGCAGAGCGAAGCCACAGATGTGGCGCCGGTCCTGCTCTGAGCGGGACGCTCAACCACACACGCTGGGGTCCCTCCCCATCGCCTGTCTAGGACCCCCTAGAGCGGGGAGCACAGCCCGGTGGGCTGGATTCACTGTCATCGTGGGGCTGGGGGGCCGGCGCAGACCTACGTCAGTGAGGACGGGTGGGCAGCGGTCCTGGATCCAGTGGACCTCGCACTCCTTGCGGCGTGCGCACGCATCCCCACACCAGCCGCAGCCCATGAACCGCTCGGCGCGCAGGCAGCGCTGGCACGTGGAGAAGTGGCGGCAGCCTGGGCCAGTGACGTTCATGCGCCACACCTGGGGGACAGAGAGTGGAGCAGAGCAGGAGCATGTGCCGCCAAGCAGCAGTGCCCAGGGAAAAGCCTGGCGCCCGGTGGCCTCTCTCACCTTGCTGCCGCTGGCAAAGAGCAGCGAGTGCCCCTGCAGCCCCACGGCGCGCTGCACCGGCTGCGGGTCACCTAGGGAGAAGTTGGCCAAGGTGACCACGTAGGAACTGGACCGCTGGAGCACCATCTGTGGAGGGGACAGAGCACAGCGCTGAGCACCAAGCTGGGCCTGACACCAACAGGGTGCTGGTCTCAGGTCAGTGGAGGCCCAACACCCAGGCAGCGTGCCCAGTTGGGCGCTGGCACTGCACAGGGTGGCTACCTGGAATATGCGTCCCTCTGCCGTGCCCAGGTGGGCCACAGTGACGTCCCCAAGGGCCGTGACAAAAATGGAGGTGAGGAGGACGCCCGCCAGGTGCCCATTGAAGAGGTCCACCTTGTAGGAGGTCGAGGAGACGAGGGTGGGCTGGTCCCAGCAGCTGGTGTCCACCACGGGCTCCGAGAGGTTCACCTGCGGCCGAGCACAGAGATGCCTCAAAGCTGGCCCCGCGCGCCCACCCACGCTGCCCACGCTGCCCGGGTTCCTGCAAGGCGTGCGATGCCCGCGGGGGCCGACGTGTGCAAACTCCTGGAAGTGAGGCTGAAGCAGACGCAGCTGTGAGCGAGCTGTTTTGAGGCCATCCCGCAAAGCCACCCGAGCTGCCGGGGGCAGGGAGGACTGTCTGAGCGCCGCCTCAGGGCTGGTTCCTCCCCGCGGCTGAGCCTGCAGAGGGGGAGGCAGGTGCTTGTTCGCCTGAAGCCCAGCTCCCTCCAGGGCTCACAAAGCAGCTGGGGATTTGGGGGCAGCCGAAGTGCCGGTGGGCCCTTCCTGCCAGCGCCTGATCTCTAGCCCCCCACCTCCTGCCGTGCCAGCCCGGCGTCCTGGGAGCAGTGCGGCATCCGCTGGTGGGCCCTGCCTTTGCTCCACATCAGGACACGATTATCAGCAGCGCCGCGCCGGCCCCAGGGACCGATTTCCCCAGGCAGCGCAGCCGGCAAGGGGGCTGCCATGCCCTCTCCCCAGGCTGGCAGGGGACGGGCTGGGGGCCTGGGCAGCGGCCACCCCCAAAGAGAGCCTTCCCCATCCGCAGGTGCTCGGCAAGGTGCCAGGAGCAAAGGAGACGGCCAGGCCCACATGTGGCCCCGTGACCCACTGCTGGACCCCCCCTCCCCAGCACTCGGGGGCTCAGGGAACTTGGGATCCCTTTGCGGGGTCCCCACGGGAGCAGCCCTGCAGCCAGAAGTGACTCAGAGCGGCAGTGAGCTGTGTGCAACGCAAGCTCTGCCCCGCGCTGCCGGGAAAAAGAGGAGATTTGGCTGCGCCTTGCCCTGCTCCCTGCTGCTTTTCATTTTTCTGGCGGAGGCCAGCAAGCTGGGGCAGCCCCCGGTGCCGGGAGCGTCTGCGCGCAGCCCGACGCCTGCCCGGGCACAGGCCACCGCTGCCGGCTTGGCTCCGCTCCGGCTCCCAGGAAGGGAGAGGTGGAAATGGCTCACCTGCGAGTCAGCCGCCCGAGCCCAGGCGCGCCGCCCAGCCCGGCGGGAACAGCCCAGCGGGGCAGGAAAGCGCGGGGACCGGCCGGGACAAGCCTGGGGCTGCAGCGCCGCCAACCCCCGGCTACAAGGGACGGAGGCTCCCGGAGCCAGGGCGAAGGGGGGCAGCCAGACCAGTTTGTTCCTGGCTGAGAGCAAATGGGCTCGTGTCACTTATGCCCATTTAGACGCTCGCCGGAGAGGGGTCCCTCCTGGGGGCCCTGCCTTTACCGGGGCCCGGGATCCCCCCCGCCGGCGGGCTGCCCTCCTCCGGCAGCCCTGGGACACAGGGCTCCTGCCCACGGCGGGTGCCACCGGCCCAGACGAGAAACCTTGGTGACTAATCGTGGCTTCCGCCTGCAGTTTCTCTGCCGAGATAAAGCCGCAGCCCGAGGACGGGTGGGCAATCCCCGGCGGGCGGGCGGAAAGGCCGGGCACGCCGGGCGCCCTCGCACGCCCTGCCCGGGCCCTGCCCGCCCCTCGGGGCAGCCATGCGACTGGCCCGGCAGGCGCCCCGCAGGGCTGGGCCTGGGGGGACCCGAGGTCACCGTGAGGCCCGGCACTTCGCTGGCGGCGGCTCCGCAGGAGGCCGGCGGTGCGGCGTGAGGCCGCTCCAAGGCCCCAGCCTCCCCGACGTCCCCCGCTCGTACATAAACAAGCTCAAGAGGGTGGCCGTAAACAACGGCAGGGACGCCCGCCGAGCGGGGCCCTTGGAGCGAGGGCAAGGAAGGGGCGAGAGGGAGGGCGGCTGGGGCTGGCACCGCTCCCGCTGGGGCCCCAGGGACAGCTGCTCGGGTCATGGGGCATCCCTGCAGCATCCCCTTCCTCGGACAGGCACGCTCATCCGGCACTGGCGGCGAGCCAAGGCCTCATGCTGCTGGGACGCCCGGGCCAGATCCGAGCACCGGGCCCAGCTCACCACCCACCCCAAACACCCCCAGGTGGGTCTGGAGGTCCCCCAGCGAGGAGCTTGGGGTCTGCCTGTGGGACAGCTCAGTTGGGGACCTCTGCCCAGCACCTGCAAACTGCACTGCCTGCTTTAAGCCATAGAAAATGACAGGCACCGGGATTCTCCCGAATCCAGTCCCGCTTGCAAAATGGCAAGGAAATGGGTTAATCAGTGTCCTGAGGATCCCTGATCCACCAGAGAACCACAGCGTCATCAAAGCAACCTTGAAGGCAAGCAGAGCAGGGAGACTTTTGGACTCTGGGGCCGGCAGAAGGCCGAGCGGAGCCAGCCCCGGTTTATCGCCAAGGCGTAGGTGTGCCGGCGTGCCAGGAACGGCTGCGTTTCTGCCCTTTCCCAGAGCAGAGAAAACAGCAGCCGTGATCTGAGAAACACAGCCCTCCCCAGGCTGTCGAGCGTGGCGAGATCGTGACGATAACGGGCCGCTCCGCAGGGCCACCCACTACCTGGCTTGTCGGCACGGCCGAGGAACAGGGAGAGGCGAGCCTGGGGAAAACGCCACGTCTCCTGCGATAAAGTAGCCGGGAAGGTTCACGGTGTTGACTCACAACAGTTGGCACTTCTGCGATGTTTCCTTTCCCCTGGATTTCCCTTGGCCCAACCCCGAGCTCGGATCCACCCAGTTTTACAAGCATTTCCTGGGACCCCAAACTGCATCCATCCCCTTTCCGCCTGCGAACTATGGAGTGCAGTTGCCCAGCTCCCAGGTTTTAAGGGTAGATCCTCATCTGGGCCTCCTATCACCCCGGACCTCAGCTGGACAAGCCCAGCAAAGCTCGCAGCGCTGCAGTGTCACGGAGGCAAGATACGACTGCAAGTCCACAGGCTGACAAGATGCCAAAACACAAGGGCCAGAGCCCCATCCGTCCCCGCTCGCTCCCTAAAGCAGTGACCATGACGTCCGGCAACAGGGACACAGACTAAGCTGGCCTGAACGTGCCCTACCTCTCCTTTCGGGCTTGGGTGCAAAGGACCTTTCAGTGCCATCCAGCCTTTTTGCAATGCTGCCTTAAATTAAACATCCCTACCTGTTTCCAAAGGTTGTTTCATTAAATTTAGCCAGATTTCCTCTTTCTGGAGGGTAAAAACCAACCTCCCCAGATCAAACTGAAGCGCGCTCAGACCCAAAATGCCCCCTCTCCTCCATCCTTTTTTCTCTGCCTCCCACATCCAGCGTGAGGGCACATCCCAAAGCCAGCCCGGCCCCAAGGGAGGACGGAGGGACTCACGTTGTGCGGGCAGTACTCCGTGGGCTGGTAAAAGCTGAGTCCCCGCAGCAGCGGCTGCCCACCGATCCCGCAGCACTTGTCCATGCCGTCCTCGATGGCCTGGTTGAGGAGGCGGAGGGGGAAGGCGCACACTGCCGAGTACTCCTGCGGCACCCTGCTCTCCGCCTCGCTCTCCGCAAAGGCCCCGAAGAGCACCAGCTCCGTGGTGTTGATGCTGAGGTCGCGGGCCAGCCGGGAGCCGGGGCGAGCGGCGTGAGCTGCCTGCAGGACATTGTAGGCCACGTCGCGCTCGGCATCCGCCTCGGCGCTCCGCCGTCGCCGCTTTGACTCGTAGCGGCAGTCCAGGATGATTTCGCGGTAGCGGCGCAGGTCGTGCTCCTGGGTGCTCAGGCGGGCCAGCCGCGTGTGGTACCCCGCAGATTTGGGCTTCTCCTGCTGCACCGTCAGGAAGTACACGTAGTCCCCGTCGCTGAAGGAGTGCACGTAATGGATGGGGTAGATGTCCCGGTAGAATGGCAACACCGTCAGCCAGTGGTAGCTGTCCGAAAAGCCATCCAAGGTGCTCTTCAGCCTGCGGATAGACACTGACTGGGGGCTGTACCGCGCCGCAATGCTGCTGTTGACGGTGGAGGCGAGGTAGAAGAAAGAGGTGTAGTGGTCGGCCACCACGGTGGCACTGGTCCCCAAGGGGCTGGCCACGCAGTCCGGGCAGGCCGCGGGCCTGTTGTCCATGGCGGAGTACAGGCAGTGTGTGGCTGCAATCGCCACCTCCCCATCGCGCACCTCCAGCACATGCAGGTAGCACAGCCCGTGCTGGGACGTGCCACAGCTGTAGAGCCACGGCTCGAGGGGGTCGAGCAGCAGGATGACGTTGTCAGTGTCCACGGGGCTCGTGGCGTCCCCTGTGGCCGGGCACAGGCTGCAGATCTCGCAGCGGGCACTGCCTACGGGGCCGGTGACGAGGACGGAGCGGACCCGCAGCTCGGGGCTCACCACCAGGATCCTGTTGCGGACGGCCACGAAGATGGCGGCCGCCCCGGCGGAGTCGGCAAAGACGGCGACGTTCTGCACGGGGCTGCCGGCGTCGAGGCCTGGCAGCGGGTAGGCAACGGAGAAGTTCCTGGTAGAGCTGTAGGGGATGCGGGGGCACTGCCAGGCACCAGCAGGCAGCGGGGCCAGGGCGAGTGCGAGGAAGAGGCACGTGCCGGGTGACAGTCCCATGATACAGGGCACCTCTGGCCAGCCCGGGGTTATTGCCGGTGCTCAGCACCGAGCGGGTCCAGGATGCCCGGTGGACAAGTCACCATCGTATCTGCCAAAATAACAGAGAAGGTTTATCCTCTGCAGTCAGGCGGAGCATGGGGCACTGAAGGAGATGTGCCCGGAGGTCACTGCCGGGCCCTGGCAGGGGAGGCAGTCCCTGGCACCGTGCTGCGCACGTGGGGATGCGGGGGGAGAGTCGGCCACACCAAACCTCTTCCCAAATGCTGCGAGCTGCGGCGGGAGGAAAAGCTAAACCGCTGGGGCCTGCGGAGGGGGGACAAATGCTGCCTGCCGCCACCTTGGGAACAAGGACAGGGACCCCAGCGGCCCCGCAGGGACGGGGATGGGGACCCCTGCCAGCTCTCCAGGGACCCACACCAGCCCTCCGGGGACCGCAGTGGGGTGAGGATCCCCGACGGCCCCCCCGTCTCAGTCCCCAGCCACTCTCGGTGCCCCCGCCTGCTTCCCTCCCCCGCGGGCCGTACCGTCCCGGGACGCACCATAACAGGCTGAGCCGAGCGGAGCCGAGCGGAGCCGAGCGGAGCCGGGCCGAGCGGAGCCGGGCTGTCCCGAGCGGAGCCGAGCGGAGCCGAGCCGAGCGGAGCCGTCCCGAGCCGAGCGGACCCGAGCCGAGCTGTCCCGAGCGGAGCCGAGCCGTCCCGAGCCGAGCTGTCCCGAGCGGAGCCGAGCCGTCCCGAGCCGAGCCGTCCCGAGCCGAGCTGTCCCGAGCGGAGCCAAGCCGTCCCGAGCCGAGCCGTCCCGAGCCGAGCCGAGCCGAGCCGTCCCGAGCCGAGCTGTCCCGAGCCGAGCTGTCCCGAGCGGAGCCAAGCCGTCCCCAGCCGAGCCGTCCCCAGCCGAGCCGAGCCGAGCCGTCCCGAGCAGAGCCGTCCCGAGCCGAGCGGACCCGAGCCGAGCGGACCCGAGCCGAGCCGAGCCGTCCCGAGCGGAGCCGAGCGGAGCCGAGCCGTGCGGGCAAGCGGCGGGCGCTCACCTGGGCGCTGCGCAGCGGCGGGGCTGTGCCGCTCCGCGCCGCTCCGGGCCGCTCCGGGGTGGGGCGGGAGCGGGGCCGGGGCGGAGCGGGGCGGAGCGGAGCGGGCCGGGCCGGGCCGGGCCCCTCCGCCGGCGCGGGGCTGCCCCAGGGCCGGGCGCGCCCGGGCCGCTCCCCGCCCCGCGCTCCCGGGCCGCGACCGAGGGACGCGGGTGCCCCGCGGGGACGGGGCGACCGCCGAGGGATGCGGTGCCCGGGGAGCGCCTGGGGTGCCCAGGAGGGACGGGGGATGCTCAGTGCCCTGGAGGGATGTGGACAAGGGGCACGAACTGCAACACGGGAAGTTCCATCTGAACATGAGGAAAAGCTTCTTCACTGTGAGGGTGACAGAGCACTGGAAGAGGTTGCCCGGAGAGGCTGTGGAGTCCCCTTCTCTGGAGATATTCAAAACCCGCCTGGACGCGATCCTGTACAATGTGCTCTAGGTGACCCTGCTTGAGCAGGGGGGTTGGAGTAGATGATCTCCAGAGGTCCCTTCCAACCTCAACCATTCTGTGATTCTGTGACACCCTGGAGGGACATGGTGCCCTGGAGGGATGTGGACACCCTGGAGGAACACAGGGCACCATGGATAGACGTGGTGCCCTGGAGGGACACAGGGTGCCCTGGACTGACATTGTGCCCTGGAGGGACATGGGGCGCTCATGACCTGGAGGGACAGGTGCGCACAGGTGAGACATGGGGACTGAGTGCCTGGAGGACCATGGTGTCGAGGCCCCACCACCATGCTGTGCCCTGCAGCCCGCTGCTTTGAGCAACGCAGCCTGCCGCCAGCATCACTGTGCACTCGTGAGCCAGTGCCAGGCTCCTTGCAGCCCAGCAACTCCTGGCAGCAGCAGTGCCAGCGCAGGGGCTCAGACGTGTCGGCACCTTATGGCCCCTCTGCTGCAGCCCCTGGCTCCATGGCAAGCCGACACCAGCAGCAGGGCCTGTCGACACCAAGACACGTGAAATCACCGCTTCCCTGAATCTGCCTGAGCTGTCAGCAGGCTTGCGACTCATTTCCAGGCAGGCGGGTTGGCCTTCCGGCAGGAGATTGCAGCACAGCAGTGTTACCCACAACTGTGTGCGACAGCACACACTAGCCATGGACTCTTGGCCCCAGACATGTCCTCCTTCCAGGCCTGGAAATGCTTGGTTTGGTGCTTCCTGGAGCTGATGCTCAGCCCATGGTGAGATCTTCCTTGCAGGGCCCTGGGAGCTTGCAGGTTTCCAGCCAGGGTGTTGAGGATGCAGGCCAGTCTGTGCTGCGGTGCTGGTGGTGAGATGCACAAGTGGTGTCTTCGGGGTCAGACCTCAGGGCAGCCACAAATTTGCGAGTGGAGCCACAGAGTTTATTTCTATTGCTTCATGTCTCTTTTTTTGCCCTGGTCAAGGGCTTGCTGGCAACAGCTGGAGGAGGTGGAAGAGTCGGCATTGCTCCTGCTCCGCATCCCAACTGCTCTCACGCCACCTGGTCCCTAAGTCCATGCTGTGATGAGGCCAGGTAGGTCTGCCTTTCTCTGGACTCTGCCTTGGTGCTTTGAGGGGGGGTCAAACATGCCAAAAACGGGCTCCTCTTCACTACCATCCTACCCTCATCACCTGGCCAGCCGCAGCCTTGCCAAGCCTCCTGCCCCACATCATTGTGCAAGGCCTCGTGGTTACGTTGGCCACACGCCTTACCCAACAGCTCTTTCCTCCGTCTCCTCTCGTTGCAACATTAGCTGGCCCCATCCCACCTGTCTGGAGCCTTTTGTCGCTCCCGCCCTCTGGCCTGAGCTCTCCCCTGCCAGCTGGGCCCCCGTTTTCCTTGTGTTGCTCCTCGGCTTTGCCCTCCGGTGGCTTTCCTTGCCCTTCAGTTGGCTGCTTGCCCTGAACAGATCCCTGGGGTTGGATTGCAAAGTCCTCCAACATGTCGCTGGCCTCCACCCAAAGCCTGTCCTAGTGGAGGGCTGGACCCTGTGCCAGGTGACCCTGTGGCAAAGGGGGTGCCAGCAGGGTGCTGGGCATGGAGGGCCACCATGGTGGGTGACTTTGGTGGGCTCCCACATGCTCCTTGTCAGGGACAGGGGATGGCCATGCTGCCCCAGGGTGCTGGATGGGAGGAGGTCCCGGGGTGGGAGATGCTGCCTGACCCCCAAAGGGCCTCTCAGCTGGGCCATCTGGCCCTCTCCATATGGATGGACATTAATGTGACAAGAATTGATTTCGGGTCCAGATAATGTTTATGAGCAAAGACAAGCAATTACAGTCTGGCAGGAGCATAAATACAGGAGCCGAAGTTCCTGCGCTAGCCCTGCCTGGTCCTTCCCAGCTCCCTCGGTGTCTCTGTGGTCACTCTCCTCCTCCCCGAACATCTGCCCTAGCGCTCGGCAGACAGCCCCAAAACGTGGGGTCAAGCTTCCCCAGCGGAGACACCAGTCCCTGCCCCTCGGAGCCATGCCTGGCACGCTGTGGGGTTCATGGACCTGCGGCCCCACGCTGGTGCCCAGGGCTGGCCGGGGAAGAGGTGGCTTCGGTCCTTGTGCAGCAAGCCCAGCCACACGCGCCCAGTGCGGCTGGCTCAAGGGGCTGGGTTTGGGCCCCCACACCGAGGTGAAGACCCTCCTGGGCCACGTGGCGCCACGGCCCCGTGCCAGTGGGGTCTCTGGGGGGCTGTGCTCAAGCTGCCCCTTGGGGCATGCTGCGAGGGATCTGGCACTGAGCAGGGGGCAGGATGGGGGCAATTTCACCACCACCATCTGAGGGGGTGGCCAACTCGCATGCCACCCTCTGGCAGCCTGACATAGCCCTCGAGCACCCCGATGGGCATCCTGCTACCCCGAGTCTCTCTGGGGCTGCTTCATGTCCCACGGGGAGGTAGGCAGGACCCTCGCTGCCGTAGCTGGGGCACAGGCTGAGCTGCCATCCCCAAGGACAACCTGAAGTGTGGCAGGGCTATGCCAGGTGCTGTGGGTGCACAGAAACAGCTGCTCCAGAGCTCCCGGTTCTGGCAGGCCCTTCGCCTCCGAGGGGCACAGCTCGGGTCCTTCTCGCAGCCGTGGCTCCAGGCCAGCCTGCCAGGTTCACAGCTCTGGGATGGTCAGGGCTGCCTGGCATCCAGGGGCACGGCTCCCCCAGGGCAGGGCAAGGAGCAGCACTGGCAGTGCCAGGGCCAGCCCTGTCCCCAGCTGGGCGCTGTCACCTGCCCACTGTGGGCACAGCAGTGCAGGGGCCCCCCAGCACTGCCACATGCCCCCAGGGAGCCCCCCACCCTCAGCAGGGCCACAGGACAGCGGCACGTGGAGGGTGCCAGGCGCAGGCTGTGGGACCCGGGGGGCTCAGCTCTCTTCCAGCAATGAGGGGCACCTGTAGCCCCGCTCCAGGATCCCCACAGCGAGGGACCAACCCTGGGGCCGCAGAGGAAGGGCAGCCCCCCTGGAGTGAGGGCATTGCCTGAAGATGAGCGAAAGCCCTGCTCACCCCTTCCCCAGGCAGCTTTGCACCCTGTCTCTAACACCCGAGTTTCACGGTCCCACAGGTGGGTTTCCCTGTGCTCCCGGGGTTGCTCCGTGCCCTCTCCCCCTTGCTCACGAGGAGGATCGGGCATGGCCCGGGCTGCCCCGAGGGACGGGCACCCCAGCCCAGCAGGGGTCCCCCCAGCTGGCACCACGCGTGGGTGATGCCCGTCAGTACGTCTGGGGTGTCAGGATGAAGAGCCGGTCTTCCTCCTTGCGGATCCACTTCATGAGCTTGTTGACAGCACTGATGGCGCCAGCCTTGGTCCCCAGGGGACTGTAGCATATATAGAGCTCGAAAGCACTGGTTACCTGGGTGAAGAAGCAGGGCACATGTTGGGCCCACAGCACACGTCTGCACCCCACATGGGCCTGGCACTGCCCCTTTCCCCCCGCCGGCTACCAGGAATGGGCACCGGCACAGGGGCTCCAGGGCAGAGACATGGGGTGTCAGTGGGACACCCTGAGTGGTTGGGCACCTAGTTTGCTCAAAAGCAGGGGGTACCAAGCCCCTGGGTTGCTCTATCTCCCACCCCTCAGGGCAACAGAATTGGCCCCCGGAGCAGGTTTTCTCTGTGACACTGGGGAGTTCACAACAGTGGATGGCATGGCCCTTGGTGCCAGGGCTAGCCATGCCCCTCGCTCCAGCGCTCTCTGGCACAGGGACCTGACCCTCTCTCCAGGCTGACCCTCAAAGGACCAGAAACAGACTGGGGAACACCCTAGGGACCACGGTGCTGGCACTGTGTCCTGTCAGTGTCCTCTTGCTCTGCCATGCAGGACCAGAGAGGATGGGATCACCCAAACCCTAAACATGTCTCCTTCTGCAGGAAGCCCAGGCTTGGCCACCCGCTGGGGACCACTGGCACACCCCTGGGGATGGCCCTTACCCAAGCCAGGAGGTTTTCGCGGGGGCCCGTGAAGTAGATGTTCTTCAGGGGGCGTGAAGAGTTGTGAGCCCGGCTGTGGAGGTACTGGTAGAGCCCCAAGAGCCTTTCCTTCTCCTCCTCCCGCACGTAGGGTGCCTCAATCTCGGGGCTGCAGGAACACAGTGCCCCATTAGCCCCCCGCGCTCCCCAGAGAAGGGCACTTGCGGAGGAGGCTCACCCCATGCCCCGAGGCCTTGGCCCAAGCATGGTGGCCTTCCCTGGCCAGCTCACAGCCCAGCACTGCCCCAGAGGCCTCACCTGGTGAAGAGCCCAGAGCTCTTGGACTTGTAGATGAAGTGCCGGAGGTCAGGGATGCCCACCTGGGCGACACTGTAGAAAGGGGTGCGCAGGGCCTCCTGCAGAGCGTGGTACACCCCCCGCCGCCGCAGGCGCTCCTGGAAGCGCCGCTTGCAGTCGGAGACGGTGAAGAAGTCCTCACGGTCAGTGGAGACCAGCAGGAGGCACAGGTCCATCTCCTGCTCCAAGTAGGAGATGTGGGCATGGAAGAAGCCACTGGAGTTGAACTTGGGGAGGCAGATGGGAGTCCAGGCTTCACCCTCCCGGAAGGAAGAGGAAGAGCTGATGAGGTTGAAGAGGAGATGGAGGTCGATGGGGTGGAGGAACTGGTCCTTCTTCCTGACGAGAGACACCAGCTGGTTCCCTGACAGGAGGATAGAGAAGACGAGGCTCTTGGCCTTGGCCTGCTGGAGGCTGGTGCTCACAGCATCCCTGACACTGGAAGCCAGGGGCAGGCAGCGCACGGCACCCATGAGGAAGCTGGGGTCATGGGCCATGAGGTCGAGGAGGTTGTCAGTGATGCGCTCAGAGCCAGCGAGCAACCTGCGCAGGTCATAGTTCTGCTTCTGCTGGAAGATGTGGTTGAGCTGGGTCCAGGTGAGCAGGCTCAGGATCTGGTAGTAGATGTAGAGCAGCTCATGGGCGATCTCCTGCTCCGACTGCCGAGTCCGCGCCACTGCCACCAGCACCAGTGGGCTCCTCCGCACGAAGACCACCTTGTAGCCATCTGCTTGGGAGGGAGGTCCCCAGGGAGGTGGGGAGAAATCTGTAAGCCTGGCTCCCCGCTGCTGCAACTGGGAGCCAGGCTGCAGCCCAGCTGGGCATCCAGCGATGCTCCACTCTCACCTCCCCCCAGCCACCTCTCTGCCCCAGGTACAGCTAACACAGGGGACAGATGATCCCCAGCAGCAGGGGCAAGGGCCAGGCACTCCGTGCTGCCCGCTGCACCTTGCCAAGGACAACACATCGGTCCTGACAGATGAGCCCCCAGATGATGCAGGCAGGCCCCCCCCCCCATGCCAGACTGGGGCAGGCTGCGACAGCACCCAGTCCCACTCGCCCACAGCTGCCCCCCAGCGCGGTACCTGCATGGATGGACCGGATGGCATTTTTCTCGGCCTCCAGGAAGGACACCAGGGCCATCATGACACCCATGGTGCTGGAGAGGGCCTCCTCGGACCCATAGCGGGAATACACAGGCTTGCCCGCCTCGCTCAGCACGAACACATGCTTCCGGTGCATGCGCCAGGCATCCATGGTGACATCCTCCTCCTCCTTGCCCGACAGCACCGAGTCGCGGCGGGCGGCCTGTGGGGATGGCTCCAGCTTCCCCTCCTTGTTCTGCCGCATCTCCTCCTCCAGGTCAAGGGCCATGCCTGTGAGCTGGGTGCTCAGCTCGCTGAAGTCCTTGCTGATCTGCTCCATGCTGGTGGGCTCAGCTGGCTCCCCCTGCCTCTCCTCTGGGCTCCGGGCCGCCACTCCGCCGTCCTCGGGACTCGTCAGGTCCTCGTAGGAGCGGGTGTGCACAAACATGGCTCCCTCCTGGCCCGCCCCTGCGAACAACGGGCCATGCAGCATCCGGCCGCCTGCCTCCTCTGCTGACGCAGTGGCCGGCCGGAGGGTGTAAAAGGGACAGACGGATGCAGGGAGAGACCTCCCCCCCACCCCGTGGCCCACCACAGCCACCCAGGAGCTCTGTGCGTGGTGGCCCCCAGTCCTGCCCGCCAGCCCCTACCCTCCCAGGGCACCCAACGGTGCACATCCTGCCGGCAGGGAGTCACGGACGGCTCCATCTTCCCCCACGTGCAGGGCCGCAGAGGGCCCAGTCTGCCTAACAAGGAGACGCTTTTTTCTCATTAACCCCCCAAAATGACGGTCCGCCCCGGTGCCCGTGCTTTGTGCCCCGACACAGCCCTGGGCTCAGCGGGTTGCCCCTTACCCGGCTCCGTGCCCTGCGCCAGCCCCGGCGTGGGACTCTCGGCCCGCTCGGCGTGCTGCCCATCTCCCGGCGCCAGGGATCCGTTGGGCACTTCCCAGCCTTTCTTCTTGTGGACATCCGCAGCCATTCCTCGGGGCAGCACCTGCGTGTGACCCACACCGTCACCCCGGCGCCACTGGGTGCTCCCCTTCATTTCCCCGCCTGCAAAAGGGGGCCCAAAACACTTTTCTCGGAGCGGGTCTCCCGCTGGGGCCAGCCCACATGGGGCTCGGCCACGTCGGCGTCCTCAGCCCAATCCTGCTGGCTCAGCAGGGAGCACAAAGCTCCTGGTGAGATGTCAGGAAAGCTGCTCTAATCCAGCAGGATTTCCTCCCTCCCATGGCGCAGGCCCCGGGAACACGCTGCACCGCTCTGCCGCTTCCACAGTCCCGGCACCTTTTGTCCTGAATTTCCCCCAAGCGTGGGGAAAGCCTTCTGCTCGCCCTTTCTCTGCCCACTTCCCTGGTGTCCCGGCGGAGCGGGCAAACGGAGCTAGCCCCGGATGGAGCAGAGCTGCATGCGGCACCCAGAGGCCTCATGTTTGCAAAGGGCGGATTTCTGCAGCTCGCCTCGGATTAGGCAGCTGGGACACAACCTGCCAGGCCAGGCCGGGGAAGCTTTTCCTGCAGCTACAGCGGCTTCTCCAGCATCGTGGCCCCAGCGGCAGCCCACCTGAACCCACAACAAGCGCGGCACCATCCTTGAGCCCCCTCCGCACGGCTCACCTTGGCCCGGCGGGAAGCCCGCTGGGGACAGAGCCCCACCATGCCTCCAGCCCATGCTTGCCTCCCTGCCCGTGGGGGCAACGGGCAAAAATGCACCCAGTCAGCAACTCAGGTGGGAACCGAAAGCAAAAGTGGGAACCAGGCTGGCCTGCGGCCCTGTGCTGCCCCCGTGCTCCTGCTGGAGCTTCCCCAGCCTCTGCGATCGGCCGCTGGCGAGGCTCACTCAGACCCATGGGTCAGCCGCCTCCCGCCCTTTGGGGCACCCAGAGCAGGGCAGTGGTCGCGGCCACCGGGGGCCCCCATGCCAGCAGGAACACTGTACCATGCAGAGAAGGCCATTGTCCCCCGCGCTGGGACGGACCCCTGGGCTGGCTCCAACCTGGGACGCTCTGGCCCCTGGTCCTGGCCACTGCCCAAAAGCCTACGACACCCCTGAGCGCCCTGAACTGCGCCAGGCGGGGGATTACGGCCCTGCCCTCACCTGGCCCTTCCCCTCCCTGCTGCTCTGCACTGACTGATCCTGCTCACAGTCGTACGAGCGCTGTAATTCCCTGTAATGATTTACAGCTCTGACGGCAGGGCCATTACTGCCGGGGAACGACAAACCGTGACGGGCCTGTGTCCCTTTCCCGGAGCCCTGGCAGCCGGCTGCTATCAGCCCGCCACATCCACGCACGTTCCCATGCAGGATTTCACTCCGTAGGGTTTCATCCAAACCCCAGGCCAGCTCCTTTGTGCTGGCTGCAGCCCCGGGCTGCGGCCGGGAGGAGGTGGCGTGGGGGGCAAGGGTCTCTCCGTGGAGCCCCCCGAGGTCCAGGGCTGCCAGGGTTTCTGCAGCGCTCGTCCTGCAGAAAACAGCGGCTAGGGAGTCTCTTCTGCCCAGAGCGCTGGTCGGCAAAGGGGTCTGCCCCAGCCCGGGGGCAGCGGGGACGTGGTCCCTTCTCCCCGCAAGGCAGCGGGGCTGGGGCTCGGCGCTGTCGCTCTGCACAAGGCGGCAGCGATGGAGGGCGCAGGGCAGCGGCGCCGGGGCACCGGGACCCCTCCCTGCCAGCCCCCCGCCCGCAGCCCCACCGGGGAGAGCGAGGGCAGGACCGCAGCCCCACGGCTGGCCGCAGGCAGGCGGGTCGAGGCTTTGGGCGGTGTAACTCTGCCTGGCTCCTGGGGCGCCTCTGCCCAGCAGCCACCGTGCCCGCGCGGCGCTGGGAGCACGGGCGGGCACGAGGTGCCAGGACCCCGGGAGGGCTCGGCGCCGGCCGGGCCCCCCGCGCGGCGGCGGAGGCGCAGGGCGAGGCGGGGGGAGACGGCGGCTAAGGACAATGCGGAGGCACCAACCTTCGCGGCTCTTCCCGTCGGCGCCGGAGGCCCAGGCGGGCGGCACGGAGGGGGCAGCCCCGGCAGGCACAGCCCGGCAGCCTCCCGGGCACGGCTCAGGCGGAGCGGGAAGGATGCGTGCCGCGGGCGGCCGGCTGCCTGCCCGCCCCTGCCTGCTCCGGGGCCCCGGGCATCGCCGGCACCCCGGCTGCTCCAGCCGGGAAGGAGCCCTACAGCTGCTTCTCCTCCCCAAGGTCGGGCTCCGGCCCCGCCGGCCCCGCGGAATCCTGGGGGCTGTAGTCAGCGCACGGGCGGGACCCCCGGCCGCCGGGCGAGGGGCTGCCGCGCCCCCGCGGCCCCCGGCCCGCTCCCGACCGCCCCGCCGGCGCCTCCGCGGCTCTGTGCTGCAGCGCGGCCGCGGCGGGGCCCCGGCGCTTCTCCGTGGGTCCGGCCCCCGCGAGGCCCGCGGAAGGAGCCCTGGCCCCTGGCCCAGCTACGAGGCAAAGGCAGTGTCGCCGGAGGGGCGGGCGAGGCCGCCGCCGGGGAAGCAGCGGCTGCGAGGGGGGCGGGATGCGGTTTGGGGGCAGCAGGGGAGGCAGGGCCGGGGGCCCCGCACGGCTGCGGTGGGCCCCGCGCCGCCGCCCCGCCGGGCAGAAGGGGCAGCCGGGAGGGCCCCCGCCGCGTGGCCGCGGAAGGAGCCGCCCGGCCGCCCCGCTCCAGGGCCGGAGCGGCCCGGCCGCCTCCGTCGCCCCGACCGCGGGTGGCGGCTGGGCCTCGCTGCGGGCCTCCCCGCCCTGGTGGCGACTACATCTCCCAGGGTGCCCCGGGAGCACGGCGGCAGCTCACCTCCCTCGCAAGGCACTCTGGGAAATGCAGTCCGCCCTTGCGGGCAGCGCGCCGCGCCAGGCCGTGGCGGCGCGGGACATGCCGGGAGTAGTAGTAGCGCGGCCACGCGGGTGGGCTACGACTCTATTTCCCATGGTGCTGCGCGCGGCTGAGGGCGGCGGGAGGGGGTGTCCGTCCCGGAAGTTCCGGTTCCCTCCTCAGCGGAGCGCTGGGCCTGGGGCGGCGGCGGCGGCGCGGAGGTGAGGGGCTCCGCGCTCGCGGGCCTGGCCGGAGGCCGCCCGGGGGGGGCCGCCCGGCGTGGCGAGGCCGCGCAGGGGGCTTTGTGCCGGGGAGGGGCGCGCTGCTGCCGAGCCGCGCGTGGGGCCGCCCGCCGCACGGGGGTGGGGGGCGGGGTGTCTCCCGGGGGCCGCCCGACATGGAGGAGCGGGGGGGGGGCTCCCGGGAGAGGGGGGCGGGGGGTCCCCAAGGGGTGTCCCAGGAGAGGGGGGCGGGGGTTCCCCAGCATAAAGGAGCCGGGGGGGCCCTTGTGGCCTCCTGGAAGTGAGGAGCGGTGGGGCTCTCCCGTGCGCCTGCCCACCGCGGCGGGGGGGGGGGTCTCCCCTGCGGCTGCTCCGCGCACGGCGAGGCGCCCGCGGCGAGGCCGGGGCCTGCTGCGCTGGCGGCGAGCGAGCGGCTCTGGTGCCGGGGTCCCGGCGTGGTGGCGCGGCCGGCTGCAGGCCCAGCCTTCCCGCGAGGGGTCACGCCAGCGAGGCTCACCTCTGAGCAGGCCGCAGTCCCAGCCCCCTGTGAGATTTTGGGACCCCGGTCAAAATTAGGGCCCTTTTCTTCACGGCATGTATATATCTATGAAAAATAGCTCGGAACACTTGCAGTTTTAAAATGGATGGACAAGAAGCGGGTCAAATTATTGCTGGGATGCACAGCAAGGTGCTCTGGTCTCATCTCTGGTTGTAAGTGAATCAGTTAATGGTTAGGGCAGGTAATGGGATAAGGGGGATTTTGGACTGTAAATAGAGGCTAAGGTGTAGGCAGAACGTGGCCTGGCTCATGCAGGAGGCCGGTGAAGGCTGGTTTCTTGTTTTCAGTGCAGTGGTATCGAACTGTTGGGAGTAGTAACAGTGAGTTCTCATGTCTTGCTTTTTTAAAAAAAAAAATTGGCACCGCAAGAGTTTGATGTTGTTGCTAATAGGTGGTATTAATTTTGGAAATGCAACTGAAAGTGGAATCCACTTTCTTACCCCAGCAGGGTGTTGTTGGCGTAAAAGCATCTCTAAGCACTTTCTAGGTGGGAATGCGCTCAAAAAGTCCTTTGGGACAAACAAGGTCAGGAGAGTAATGGGATGCAGGATGATTCTCCTGATTGTTTCCAATGTGTGCTTTTTTTGTGTACAAGAACGCTAAAAAGCACACACATCCATTTTTAAGTGAAAACTTCCAGCCTGATACCTGGAAGAACTGAAATGATTCTCCCTCTCTTCACTTTCAAGCTTCAGTGACATGATTTTGATATTTCTATGGTTCTGGATTACAGGTCTTCAACTTTAAAATTGGAAATAACAAGCTTTTTTCGGCTACTTACTATTTCTGTAACTTGGAAAAACATTTTGGTTTGTACCTCTTGTAGTCCTTGAATAGCCCAGATGCTTGTCCTTTCTTTAGGCTTACAAAACTTTACTGAGTGCAGAAAGTTCTTCCGCAGCAAATTATTTGCTCTGTTCTTTGAGCAGTCTTGTGTATGCTTATGTGTTTGACTTCCTCGTGGTCCATAAATAGTTGAGTCCATAAAAAGTTTGGCAGCCTTGGCAAAATCTGTTTGGAGAGAAGTTGTGAATATCAGAGTGCTTGTCTCAAAGTAAAATAGCATCTCTCTGAAACTTCAGCTTGCCTGATCCATCATCAGTTTCCCTTCTCTCCCCCAGAATTTGTAAGACAACATGCAAAATGTTGGTTGAATGAGTGGAGGTCAATGAGAAGGTGCTCGAGAACGGTGTGTTGGCGTTCCTCACTCAGCCCCTTGGCAGAAGTCTTGAATTCTTTCTTAAGAAAGACAGCTTCTTAGTCTAGCTCAGTTATACGATTCTGAGGTTCAGTGCCATTATTTTGTCATATTATGATGTGAATTTCAGTAAGAGATCGAAAAGAGTGGAGTCTGCTGGGGCAGAGCTTGGGATGTGCAGTTTGGAAAACAGAACTGGGAACTTCCTCCAAGTCGCAGTAACAGTCGCTGGGCTGCTCCGTGGTGCTCTGGGCAGGACGGAGGGCACTGTCATAAGGAAGTTCTTGCATGTAATCGCAAGGGAGCATCCGGAGCCCTGGCAGGCTGCCACTTTCTCGCACTCCACTCTCTTCTGTGCACTGGGAAGGACTGTGGGACCTCCAGTCATCGAGAAACTAAGGCCACAAAAGGCCTTCTGCTCCTTTAAGATGCCCCTTCTGTATCTTTGCTGGAGCCAAGGCTTTGTCACAAGGAAATAGAGCCAGTTGGGAGAGGAGGAGGAAAATATACTAATTACTTTTAGTATGCATATATTAGCCCTCCTGAATGTTTGGTATAATCATAACAGCTAACTATTGTCATAAAAGAATTATAAATTAGGGCTCTGTGAGTAACTGGACCATGTTGTGGATTCTGTGCCTGTGTTATTGTGCTACTCTGAAATGGCCTTTGTTGCCATCTCCTTCAGATGCATGGTTGTGTCTTATGTATGGCAAAACTAATTAAGTAATAATTCATAGCTCTTGAGCGTGGATTTTTACTGTGCTTTCCTGGTGGCCTGGCCCTATCCCTAGGCTCTGTTGGTGTGTCTTCTGCAAGCAGCCTAGTTCGTACTGACCCTTCTCCAAACGCCGATCTGTGCTGTGGAATGCAAAGGCTGGTTGCTGGCTTCAGCCCATGGCTCCCCGTGCGCTGGTGTGTGTTGTTTTTTGGGAGGTTTGGGATCACCAGCAGATTGCAGTTCCACTCCCTGTTTTCCTTCTGCCGGCTCTGCACTGGGATCCAGTCAAATCACTTTTGTAGATAACACTGGAAACCCAGAGATTATTGCAAGCAGGGACATGGGTGCTAAGCTGGCAATTACCTGACTGTAGCAGAAGGGTAGATCCTGATGATGTCTCATCGCAGTATACCTTCAGGAGATCTTGGCTTTGGTGGAAGCCAGTCTACGAAGTTTCTGTCCCTGTGCTGCAGTTTGCTGCCACCTTGTTTTGTGGGCTGTACAGTAAACTGTATCACTGAAATGACCAGGTTAAATGCAACTCTTTTTGGAGGGTTATCTATGATGCAAACCCAGAAAAACATATGTTGGCACAACTAACATATTACATATTGCCAAAGGCAGAATGGAGGGAGGAAATGGTATGAGGCTGAGCAGAGGGGACTGTTTGAGCCAGTATTCCTGCCTGTATTATTGAACCATGACCTCATACTTGGTGGATGTTGCTGCATGGTTCAGCTGGTCTACACCAGGTCTGACATCAGTCTAGTATTCCTCCCTCCCCCGTTTGGTAATTTGAATATTACATCCTATCAGTTCCCAGTTGGCAAGGAATTTTTTTTTTTTTAAGTGGAAGCTTGTTGACTTAATGAAAACTGGAGTGGGGGAGGAAATCCCAAAGGGAAGAACACGAAACACCAGGTCTGCAGATGTCTGCAGCCTGCTAATGATCATAGATAAAAGGACTGGCTGATGACAGCCAGTGTCTCTGCCATAACCATTTCCACTTGTCTGTCCTCTCAGTGGAAGGTACAGTTTCAGTTCTCTTAGATTCACACCTATGAAAGAAAAAAAGCATAGGGCTTATGGAGAAAACCCCTGGAGATAGGGAGATGTTTGTTGTTATAGCTCCGTTTTGCAGAAACTGCAGATGGGACTTGATCTGTGTGTGAGGAAAGTGAGTTGAGGGTGTTGGTGCCTCAGCATCCCAGAGCTGTAAGAATAGCCTGGGAGCACAGGGAAAGGCCTGGTCTTCAGCAGCAGCAGCAGTTACAGTGGGAGCGATATGCAAGCAGAGCTGGTCTTGTGGACAGCTGGGTTAGAAAAGCAGCCCACTGGGCCACAGCATCAGGAGCCTTATAACGCTTGCAGGGACCAGCGTTCTTGGACTTTAGTGGCTGTTTGTACAGTTGTACAAACCTGCTTCTTTAGGAGATGGAGTTAAAAGGAATTGACTGGCAATGGTTACGTAGGTTGTCTTCATCAGCCACCAGTGCGAGTCAGGCCCTGCAATCCCCTGCCTCCCACGTGAGTGTTAGCTTGCCAGTAGTGGACCCTGGTAGGAGCGTGTACTCTGTGCTCACAGGGCTCACAGAGTACTTAGTTTCTTGGCACAGGTGACTGCTGGGAGTGGTATCTAGCCTCACTCCCTGTTACAACTTCTGTCATAACCTGCTCTTTCAAACTGCCACAAGACGGAAGTGCTGACCTCTGGTAATCAAAAAAGTAGGATGCTGCATGCATTTTTTTGAGATTATCTGCTCCAGCAAGGTCTGGTGGTAAGTGACCTTAGTATCTTCTGTTCCACAATCCCTGAAATCAGTTTAATTCTGCTTTTGAATGCTTTGTAGAAGCATGCTAGCCCCAGATCTCAACCTTGGTCTGGTAACGTGGCAGCCATACTCCCAAGTTGCTTGCTTGTCTGTAGAAAGTGCCTGCATCAAAGCTGGTGCTACGTACAGCATGCTGCTGCTACAGCTCTGAATGTATTCAGTCTTTGCTGGTAAGACAGGATGTCACGTTACCTGTTTAGGCAAGATGAAGATGTCTGAACTGTTAAATATAGAGTTCAAAAACATCCTTACAGTAGTGTGGTACTGTCAACTTCTCCTGGAGGTAATGGTTATCTGTGAGCATGCTGGCCATGTTTTCTGTAAGTGCCATACCTCTGGGTCCTTATTGATGAGTGAGAATGGGAATTTCCTGAAAATGTAGGTAATGCCATCTGACGTAAGTGCAGGTGTGGTAGACGGTAGTGAAAGGAGGAGAGGCCTGGTGTTTTGGGATTCATGTGTTTCAGGCTCAGTCCTGGCTGATTCAGAAGTCTGATGTGACTTCTGATCTTATCACTAATATCTCTTAAATGTGGAGAATAGCATTTTCCTACATCACTGCTATTGGGATAAATCCACTATTGTTCTATCTGAATAGTGCTGCAGTCGTGTGGATGTAATTATCAGATGGACCAGTATGGGAGATAAATCCCATTTCTGAGATTGTCAGTTGCTAGCTACATCATTTTGCTCTGTGCTTTGCTGCAACTTTTTCCAAGGAAGACAGAAGTACTTCCCATTTAAGTCCTGGCTTTGGCAGTAGCCAGGAAATCCTCACCTTCTCCACTGGGGAGAGGAGGTGGATGAAATTTTAGATCTCTGTTGACACACGTTAGCAGCAACACTCAGCTTGAGTAGGGCAGTGGCGGAGAACAGTCACTGTAATGATTTATTGGCAAAGCATACTCTGTTATCTAGATACTCTTTGAGGGCAAAGTAAGTGTAGTAGACCAATAGTGGTGATAGTTTCCTTAAACAGCAAAAAGCTTTTGGCAGAAATAGTTTGGATTAAACATTAATTGCCAACTGTTGTTCAGTGACGGTCCTTGTCATTTATAGGTTGTGGCGTTCTCACATTTCTAGTTGTGCTCCAAATAGTGTTAGACAGCACAGTATGTTGGAAAGCTTTATGTTAATCAAAAGCAAATATCAAATTGTTTGCCCACCCATACTGACAGTTTGATTTCAAAAGTCCTTTGAAGCTTGCAAATTGGAACAAATTTAACTGTTGCATTTCTACATATTCAGACCTGAGTGTGGTGGTGTATATTTGTGGATCTTGGATGTCTCCCACACCCCTTTTCCTAACTATCAGTGTTTTTCTTACGTGATGTATTTTTCTTGGCTGATGACTTACTGTCATGGTGTTTATTCAACAGATTTTGCTGTCTTGGTGTTCATAGTGTGAATTACCCGTTTCTGGAAGCCTACCAGACGGAAGAAAAATGTGGGGAGACCATCGGCAAGCCAACAGAATGGGGTCATTTCGGTAAGCATTTGAATGTAGAATTTGTTTCAGTAACGTTCTTAAACACAATAAGCAACAGGAACTTTCTCTTAATATATCTGCACATCTTCCTCTAGATAGATTATTCTGTTGTGGTGGTGTGGTTTTTGTTTTTTTGTAGACAGATGCTTTTAGTGTTTCTCTTCTTTCTACACACCACCTTTTCTAGGGATGCTTAGTTTAGCTGTTACAAGCTAAGGTGTTGATATGCCTCAGCTTTCGGTCTTATGTGCTGTTAAGACCTAGAAGAAATGCCTAATACTGTGATGTTGGTTCTCTTCAACCATGATGATTGCCTTAATTGAGACTACTCTGTGAGGATAGTTAGACCATTATATCCCAATATTCTTGGCTGTGCTCCTTCCAAAGACATTTTTGAGTGTCACTAAAACTGTTTTAAAGATTTATACCCAAGCGACCTGCACATTTTCCTTAGTTTATATTTTTCTGGTTGTTAATAGACCTTATGCTTGTGATAGGACTCTGTGTATAAAAAAATTGGGGCACCAAGAGCTAGGGTTTTTTTCTGTTCTGCATAATTTCTTTCATCCTTTGCTCACACGTCCACCTCGGTTAATTGAATATCAGCAGGATACATTGACTTCCTCATGGCATACATTTATCCAAAGGATTCTGAAATAAGAATATTTCAGATTATTGTCTGACTAATGTGTTGAGAAAGCTGATGACATTTGTACTAGGAAAAACAGTAAGGTCTAGAACCTGTCTCAACAGTATTGATGGAAGAGTGATCACCATTTGTGATGATATCAGTAATGCTGCTCTGCTGATGTTTAAATGGATTTTACAAGCATCGCTCTTTATTCTGTTGGGTGGGGAATTCTAACCCTGAACCAGGTTTTAATCACTGTTTTCTGTGGTGGCAAAACAGGGCCATTCAGGTCAATTAATCTGTAGACAATTCAATTAGGTGCGCAAATGTCACCTTGCATTTTGCTGGTGAGCGGTTTGTGTAGTGGAACTCAAAGAAGAACTTGACTTGCTGTAGTTGCCAAGGAAATGTTTACTGGCTAGGGTTGGTTTTAGTGTTATTTTAAAAGGTACTGATTTTTTTTGTTCTAAATTTTTTTATAAATATGTTGGAGTCACACTTAGCTGCAAAGTTAGGTAGCTCCATCTCAAAAACAATTCACTGGGTTTTGAAAAACTATTGTAAGAGGAAACCTCCTCTTGAGTTTCACTGTGCAGAGATCACGAGAACTCATACCTATAGCAGTGTAAACTCAGTGTGTGGCAGCCAGTCTGGAGGCACGAGCACAGGGTAATCTTGAACTTTGGTTACTGGCATATTCCTTTGAGGCATCCTCAAAGTCTGAAATGATAGTTCTCAGTGTTTTGAAGATTTAGACTCCAGTGCGAGGGACTATAAATGAATCTGTGCAGTATGTTAATAGAGTATGTTTGGTAACCTTTGTTTTTGTGTGCCTCATGATGATGTGATAAGTTAGCTGTTTGTGATACTGCCCAGAGAACTTAAACTCAAGTGGTTCCTTACAGGCTTGTGCTGGTGATGATAATAAACAAATACACCAGTTGGTGGAACCTTGAACAGCTGCAGAGCTGTGTGCAGTGCAGGACTATGTGGATTGCTACCATCATTAACCCATTAATATTGCAGGTATTCCCTGTTGAGTGCTTCTGGAAATTGTGCTGAAATGGGAGCACCCAAGTTTACTTTCTCACATCTGTCGTATGCTGCCTCATCTTAAACTGCCAAACATCAATATCTTCTGCGGATCTTAGACTGTTACACAACTCTATAAAAGTTTAGAGAAGAATGTGCTGCTGTGTAGATTGCAGACTCTAAGCACGTTATGAATAATACTGTCTTTATTTCTACAGTGGGAGCCAAGAAGAAAGGTTTGCTCCCGGGTGGAACAGGGAATATCCTCCTTCCCTTGATAGTCTTGCTCAAGAAAGACACTCTGGCAACTTCTCTGGCAGAGAATCACTTCCTTTTGATATCCAGGCACTCGCAGGCCTCCTCAATCCTCAGTTTGCCAACAGAGAGGAACCTTCTTTCAGCTTTGGAGCTAGAGATGGACCACGTAGTGACTTCAGAGGTGGGGAGGGGCACCATGATTTCAGGAGCAGAGATTACCCACCTTCTGACTTTCAGAACAGAGATGATTCACAGTTGGATTTCAGAGGTAGGGAGCCACCTTCTTCTGAGTTCAGGGGCAGGGATATGTACTCTGGAGACTTCCGGGAAAGAGAAGGGCCACCTATGGACTTCAGGGGTGGGGACATTCCTTCAGTGGACTATAGGAACAGGGAGGCATTCCGTATGAACTACAGGGATAGGGAAGCACATAATATGGATTACAGGGGCAGAGATGAACCTCCATCAGACTTCAGGGGAAGAGGGTCTTTTGATCTGGACTTCAGAGGTCGAGATGGTTCTCATTCAGACTTTAGGGCAAGAGATGTGTCTGAGTTAGACTACAGGGGCAGAGAGCACTCTTATTCAGACTTCAGAAATAGGGACGTACCTGATTTGGACTTTAGGGGTGTGGGTTCATCTGATTTGGACTTCAGAAACAGAAATGCACCATCATCAGACTTCAGAAATAGGAACAGATCCCGGTCCGATCAGGATTTTAGGAGCAGAGATGTGGCTCCTCCTATGGACTTTTCAGATAGGGAAATGCCTCCTGTGGATCAAAACATTGCAGATTTTAGGCGCAACCAATCTACTCTACCTTTAGCAGAAAGAGAGGGCTCTGGTTTAAGCACCAGCAAGAGAGAGGACCCTGCGCTTGGTCTAGATAGAACTCCCTTTGGTAGCCAAAAAGGAGAATTTCAACATTCAGAGACACCAGCCAGAGAAGAGGAATCCCTTGGACTGGGTCTTGAAGACGACGCTTCACACAATTTCCAAAATAGCCGAGGGCCTCGTTCTACTCTTCAGGACCAAGAGGAGCAACCTCAGACCTTTGCTAACAAGCAGCAGCAGCTTTCTGGGGGGGAGCAGCAAAGATCCGATTCTGATCTTGGGTTAAAGGGTGAAGGTGGCCTGGATTTCCTTGGAAGGCAAGATACGGACTACCGAAACATTGAGTATCGCGATGTGGATCACCGGCTGCCAGGGCATCAGATGTTTGATTATGAACATGGCAAGTCCTTCTCAGAAGGAAAACCCAGCAAAGATTCTAGGCTCTGTAAGAGCCTTCAGGTAGGTGGCTTTGTCAGTCAGTGTTTCTGTTAAACACATGTTGGAAAAAGAATGGAAGGAGCTGAGAAGGAGTCTTCTATCCATATTTCATCTCTTGAGTTCTATCCTAATTCACCATCCTTCTCTGAGGTCATCTTCATGCTCCAGGTCGTTTTAGTGTGACCTCCATCTCAGAAATACTGTCTTCTCGAGAATGCAATTTAGCAGTTGAGAATTGCTAAACACATAGAACCACATTTGGTTTAGAAAGTCCCCAATTTTAAAATGGCTGGACAAAGGGAGGGTGTTACAGAGGAAGTATTATACAGAAGAACTTACTCTGTTCTTTTTTCCTGGGCATCTGTTATCTGTTTAGGCACTACTGGAGACAAGAGACTGAGTTAGATGGACCCACATAGAACAGTATCGCTGTTCTCATGCGTGCTTTATTTTCCTCTATTGTTTAACTTCAAAAACTGAAGCTGATAACTGCTGAATTAATAACTCTGTTGAATTTGAATCTCCCAGTTCTGGAGAGCGGAGAGGCCATTTAATTGTCTTACTCTAAAATCTTGGGAGATCTCTGTGATCCAGGACAAGGGCTGCCTCTTGGCAGTCATGGGTTATTCTGAGTTGTGTAGCTTGTAGACAGATATTCTGAGAGCCTTCTAGGCTCTCTGAATCTTAAACAATGCTGTGTTAAAGATTTGAGCCATTCTGCTTATGGCCCCTTGCCTTTGAATTATGCCCTGTTTTATTTGTTACGGTTTGACTATCCTCTGAGCTAGCATGTCTCATTTGTAAAAACTATCTCGATTCTGTGAACTCAAGGACCAAGATTACCGGACCTGCCCCAAATATGTGAAGCCAAGCAAACTCATTCGGCTAGGAGGAGTGCCTGAAACTGCCACAAAGGATGATGTAAGTGGGATTCTTTTTTTTGTCCAAAATTTGTTGCAAAGTTATCAAAATCTCTATCAAGTGTTTCTAAACTTACCATTTTCGAGCCTGGTGAGTGCAGTTCATGTAATCTGTCTATGGTCTGTCATTTTCCCCAAGAAAAATCCAAATTCAAAAGTGATTGCAGTGTTTTTATCTGATTATTCTGCTTTTCTGGGAGTCTGGAAGTGATGGTTTTTTCTGCTGTCACATGTGGGCTGTTGGTGAGCAAAAGCCTCAATTACCAGACTCTCTTTAACGTGCCTCACTTTCAGGGTTGCTTGAGAATATAGATAATATTGTTATTACTTTGGTAATGTATTTTGAGCCAGGAAAACATTTAGTGTCCAATTGAACTAGTTCCTCGCTAATTACTTTGTTGCTTAAATGGTTCTTATAAGGATGGAGATGTCATCTGCTACTACTGATTTTAATAAAAAATCTAGGCTTTCCTCTACAAGGTGAAAGAAGTTACCTTTCCAAAAGCTTCCATTTCCAATTAAGTTGTTTTCTGTGGCTGTTCCAGACATGAGAACACCTATGCGCAGCAATTTTTCCTAGGGTTGGCTGCGATGATCAGAGCTTCTGAGGCTTAATACTGAAATCTGGATACTGGAGAACTCGCGGCAGAAACTTTGTACATCAGAGGATGATGAGACTCAGAACAGTCACCCTATGTCCCATCATTTTCTTAAAGGCAATAAGACCTCTCTGACCTTAAGTAAAGATCACGAGTGAGGTCTCTGACTAAAACCAGCATGACAACCTTCTGAATGGTTGAATTCTGGTGTAAATGGTGCTCTCTTATTTAAACAAAAACAAACAAAAATACTCCCCAAAACTCAATTAACAGTTCTCAGGTACTTCAGAAACTTTGTCAGGAAAACGTTTTAGTTTGTAAAAGAGTTAAGCCAGAAACAGAAGTCTTAGAGGAAGAATAATGAATGTTAGCAAGTACCTTGCTTTCCAAGGTTTTATTTTGGAGACTGAAGAGGATTTTGGTTTCCCTGTAGATTCTCAATGCTTTCCGTGGGCCTGATGGGACACCTGTGAAGGACTTGCGACTGAAAGATTACAGTTCAGGTGAGAATGTTTTTCCAGTGCTTCTGGTTTCAGGTTTACAAAAGGGCTTTTTTCTCACTGGTTACTCACTTAGCCAATCTGGTTAAACCCCTTGATGCCATAATTACAGGTATTTTCAAATGAGAAAGACCACTGAGTTATGTAGTTCATCCTCTTGTCTTCAAAACTGGTGGCTGTGGTCACTGGTACTTCAGAGGAAAAGCACCTGTCTTGGTACCTCTAGCTAGACCTGGGAACAGCAGGGAAAACAGCAAGGCTGTTCTGATAGCCATCGAGAATAAAACTAATATTGACATGGGGCAGTGGGTTAATTCCCAATAGACTTTTTTTTTTTTTTTTATCAGATCTTTTTGGATTGTTTTCCATCTTTCTGCAATGATCTTGCTGTGGAACAAATCCTTGACAAATAGTGTTCTCATGACACTTGATATAGCCCAATGTTTCGCCTTCAGTAATATGAAACTGTTACCCCTCTTAATACCTAAGACAGGTTAAAAATAATAAAAATAAGTTTTACAAGTAAGTATCCAAATACCCGCTCAGGATGCTCTTTTTCCTTTCAAAGAATGAAGGTTTGCTCTACTTCTGATCACTATGTAGGAGTCTGAAGAGAGGAATATTTTACAAGGCTGCTTTGTGTGAGAGTGGTATTGTAACAAAGGTGTGCAGTCGTAGGATATGAGGGGTGAGTCTTGGGGATCGGTTTGGATCATGCTAGTAGGGAATGCCTGGAAACAGGAAGGGACCATCTGAAGTTACCTCTCCTGCTCTGCTTGTACTGAATAGCTCCTGCTCCAAAGTGGATTTTTGTCACTTTCCAAAACTAGGGGAAAATCTCCGTTTTGTTTTCTTTTTTTTTAAACCTAGGATAGCTGAGGCTTCTACCTTGTCAGTGTTTTTTCTTCTTGCCCAATAATGGTTTGTAGGTGGAGCAGCTGGAATTCCTGGTGTCAAATCATCATATGCAGGCTTCTGATGTGTTTAGTAGCTTAGGAGAGAAACTGAGGCAATTGGGTATTTCTCAAGTATATTTTTGTTTCTGGAAGCTGTCAAAGGAGATTTCACAACCTTCTCATGAACCTTTGAACTAAAGCACCCTGTGTTGTTACATAATCTGGTTTGGCCCAACAAACAAGACTTAAAGGGCACAATCAGTCTTGCTTGCTTTCTTTCCTCTTTTCTAAGTGTAGTACAGCGTAGCTGTTGTCATCCATACAAAACTGAGTGCAACCCAACAATTGCAACATATTTGTTTTTTGCCCATGCTGATGTGAATTGTCTGTCTTTTTTTTTCTGAAATATGTCACTTTTCAGTAATAAATCAACTTGAACTTGGAATCTGTTCACAAATCTCCTCTTCTTGTATACGTTAATAGGATTTATTGCCCTTTTTAGAGAATTGTTGGCTACTCCTTCCCCTTCCCCATTTCAAAGGCTACTCAGAATGGGACGTGGTGTCTGAAGTTGCATGTGGAAGCCATAGTGTCCGCTGATGGCCATGCGTAATATGAGAGTCCAAGTTTTCTGTTGTCAGTGTAAAAGCTGTATTCTGTTTCCATCCATCTCCTCAGCAGCAGAGTCTAAAAAAAAGAAAAAGTTTGTTTCTGGCTTTTGTGGGGAGGGAAAGAATGAACTTAAAATTAGCTCATGTTTTATGAGCTATTTAAAGCTGTTGTTTAACCCTATCTGGGCAACATGAATGGTTTAAGTAGCATAGCATTATTCTAGGTTACATGGACACTCTGAAGATTTCATTTTTAATTACATCCTGAGGCTGCTAATGCAGCTGCAAGTTTAAACACCTTTGGGGAGTTTCTGATCCTTGTTATGCAAGATGGATGCATCTAGGACAACAAAAGCTTCCTGAAGTGTGAAAAGTTCTTTTTGAAATTGGGTCACTAGAAGCTGCAGTAAATTTAATCCAGCTTTTCATGTTAGGCCAACCTAAAGAGAAGTGTATGAAACTGAATTCATATTAACTTCTGAAAAGTTAAGCCTGTTTAAAACCAGAGGCCAGCCATGGGTGAACACTGCTATTACAGTGGGGTGTGCATGTAGATAGGCATATGAATTAAAAGCAAACTTTATTCTGGATTGCTAATGTCTCTGATACATGGGGGCCCACTAGCTGCATTACTGTGTCAGTTCAACGATGCAATGATAGCCTGACTCAAGAGTGCGTGCTAAGTCTGAGTGGGTTGTATATTTTTGAGTGCTATCCAGAAATGTTAAAAATAACATTAATCATGATTATGCATATACTTCATGTTGAGTGTTTTAGAGAGAAGAATGACTGCAGCTGTTGGAGAATGAAAACAGCCAAAACAACATACAATTAACTTGAAATAAGTGAGATTCAGATCAGTTTCACTCTAAGATAACACTTATCATAAAGCTTATCTCAGCAGCTTCAACATGATGATTCCATTGTATGATCTTTCTCAAGACTCTTTGTTTTGGGAAAAATATATAGTTGACTTTGGGAAAAAGCGGTTCAACTTTTATATGAAGGCCTTCCTTTCTGCATGCTGTTTATGCACTGAGGGAGGCATATTTGCACTGAAGGTTGTGCTGAGCATGGATCACTCTTCCTAGTATACATGGTGTGGTTTTGGTTTGCATACAAGCTGTTTGTTCTTTAGATTATTTGGTCTCTGAGGCATGCAGACTAAAACACTGTCTGGATTTTAAAAAAGGAAGTAAAGGGAGAGACCTGGAGAACTGGCATAGTAATTCTATTTAAATCAGAAAGGCAGATATTTGCAGACAATCACAAAATATAAAATACCCAAATGAAACTTCATGATATTATCCTACACAACATTTCCATCTGTCTGTGAGTTCTCAGTTAGACTTTTGAATTGATGCCTGTACATTCAGACTAAAGGTACCAAATAAATTTGTGGGGGGAAGAGGCTTTCTTCCAACATAATACGTAGGTGTTGGCAGAAGTAATTGTATTAGATTATTAGCTTATCTTTCATCTTGCCTTTTCAAGTGTATTTGGTCATGTCTGTTCAATTAATCATTATAAAGAATAAGTCCTGTGGTGATACATGCCATTTTTTCTCAAGGACTATCAACTGCTAAAGTCTGTAATACCTTCTGGTGCCTCTTGATGCCTCACGCATAGACAGCAGCAGATGCACTGCTGCTTTGACTTGTCTGCAGCTCTGAGAAGTGTTTGTCATTAACTGCTTGTGAGCCCCCCCCATTTGAAATTACTCGATCTCTGGTCAGTGGAGTCAAGGCTTTCACATGGCTTTCTAGTGTGGGCCTCCTGCTGTGGAGTTGTTAGTTCAGTGTGTCATAGTACCAGGCTACATGTGGCACCTCGTCTGCCGTTCTCATGTTACTGTCTATGCACTTGTGTTGGTGCTGACTCCACCACAAACTTGAAACTGATATCTTCTGACCTTCAAGGAATCTCACATGAACATGCCTCCTGGTTTTGATCTTGATCATATTTTAAGCTTGTCTCCTGCTTCCCGTCAAGCTTTATTTCTACTTTCCTAACTAATGTTGAACATAAGCAAAGACTTATAAATCATCTTGTGTGTTTGATGTGCACAGAACACTTTGGATGACTGTGTATGTACCCTGGAGAAGAGTGTGATGAGCTATCTTTATTTTAAAGGGCAGCTTATTATGAGTTGTCCTTCTTTAAGAGATGCTGCAATGGTGACCAAGTGATAAAATAAAGTATGAAGTGTGCTCTGAGCCTTCTGTTCAAATTGTTCTTCTGGATGCAGACTACAATAGGACAGGCTTGGAACAGTGTATTTTCCAGCCAGGATTCATGTTAGGGTTAGTACCAGCCATTGGGAAAAGCCGTTTAGAGGATCTGAGCCTGAGAAAAAATTGCTGGTAGCCCCATGAGATTGTTCCAGCTTACTCTACAAGCACATCTTGGGGAGCAAGAGGAATTTTTGCTGAGCCAGGACAGCCTGGCAGAGAACGGACATGCTGGCTGAGATGGAAAGCAGCACACCCAGAGAGGAGCTCTGTGAAACGGACCTGGAGGGACCAGGTGAGCTGGGGTGGAATCAGAGGGAGCAGTGAGATCTACCCCTGTAAATACCTTCCAAACTAGTGCAGTGGTTCAGAAATTGGGAGATTTGGGTTTGTTACTGTAATTCCTCTCCTGACTCTTCTGAAACTTTTGAATCTTGGGTAGGGATGCGGGAAAGAACTGAGTAGTGTGGAGTTCAGGGAGGAGAGAAGTGAGAGAATTTGAAGGCTGGAGTTGTCCCCCAGAGCTGCCAGGACATACCTGTGATGCCAATGCCCACGTAATGCTGGGCCCTGGGGAGCAAAGCATCCACGGAAGTGGGATGGCTGGAGCAGGGAGGAGCTCACTGAACAGAAGCTCTCCTGCTTGAAGGCAGAGGGATATCCAAATAGATCCAGGTGACTGATGTTAAAGGACTGACAGCCTCCTGTATATGCAGGAAATGCAATGTAACCTAAAAATGTGCCTAACTTCCTTAGTGGCTGCTTGTTAATGGCAGCTGCCTCTTTAGTATTGAAAACCTTTCATTTTAGCAAGTGCTGTTGGCACCAAAGGTTCTTTATTGCTTGCTTGGCCACCTTCTTGCACTAGCATTTACTTTTTGTTTGATTTCTGTTGCCCTCCAGACCTGGTCCTTCTGTGGTGCCTGGGACTGCCTCCTCTTGTCCCTCTGTTAAACTTAATGCAGTTTTTTCTAGGACTTGATCCAGGAAGTTTATTTTGCTTGTTTTTTGTTAAGCTCTGCCACGCCGGTACCCTGTTAAATATTAACAAGCTCCTTAGATAAACGTATAGAAGGAGCTTTCCCCCCACCATCACCCCCAGTGCAGTCTGTCCTGTATATTAGAACAGTGGATTGCTAGTTTGGGGAATGTTTCAGTAGGTCTCTGACATTCATTACAGGGTTTAATTTTGCTAAAATTTATGATTTAAGGCCTAGAAGTTTACACTTTGGGAAAATTGATAGAAATTTTGCTTTGAGTGGCACACCCCTCCATACCAGGGATAAGCTCTCCATTTTCCTTGGCTGGGATGCATTCTAGTCTTCTCTTTCTTGAAGCAGAGCTCCTGTTGTATGTGAGTGGATGGCTATGCTTTTTTCTGGCCCACATTTAACAGTCTTAGCTCCCTCAAAGTAGCTGTATGTGTACGTGGGGTTTGGGCTAGTGATACTCTGGGAGGCTGGAAGTGCTGGTGATGTGCATACCTCCTTGTGCGCTTGTCCCCAGCTTGAGGGTGCTGCCGTGCTGAAACTTCCAGCTTTAGGTAGGGCTGTAGAGCTGAACTGCTGCCCTGTTTGGGGAGGGGATGTTTCCAGAGGTGTGGAGCAGAACCATACTAAACCAAGACCTTTTGTTTGCTTTCAGGAGAGATGCAGTACCCTTGGGCAGATCTTTCTGAAGGGTGAATTTGTGGCCAGCTAGTGGCTGCCTCACAAAGAGGTCTTGATACCAACCCTAAGGAGCTTGATTAGGAATAGATCCCACAAGGACTTATGTCCTGTGGTTTGGTACAAAGAACATGCTGTGGGATGATGTGGGATGTCTCTAATGCGTTCTGTGATATAGAGGTGCATCTCACCTACTGTGCTAATTATACAGAAAGCAACTTGCCTCGCGAAGCAAGGCTTGTGCCTAAAGCACCACAGGAAGAACAACCTTCTAATACTGCATTCTGTGTTTGGT
The DNA here is from genome assembly GCF_036417845.1 of Apteryx mantelli. NCBI lineage: Eukaryota > Metazoa > Chordata > Aves > Apterygiformes > Apterygidae > Apteryx > Apteryx mantelli. The sequence continues at coordinate 14,356,710 of NC_089989.1, read as the reverse complement.
ACAGCGAAGGTTTTGCAGCCTGCTCTACTGCCTCAGCCATGGACATGGGCACACAGATCTCAGGCACCTGAGGAAAGCTCAGGCAATCATCCGGGAGCTCACCAGATGCTGTAGCATGTGTGGAGTTTCCGTGTTGAGGCATGACCGGATCACCCACTCAGCAGAGTTCTTCAGCCTGGAGGGGCTTACCTTTCAGGAGCTGGGGAAATATCTTCAGTGCTGATTTGCAAGGAGTGAATCTTGTTTGTAGCCAAATAGATTGTCCAGGACTAAAAAAAGCACTCTAGCTGGAATTAGTCCATGGTCATTGATACCAGTCCTTGCCAGTTTTCCCCAGTGTATAGGCAGTAGGCTTTTGGCTAGTCTTTCTTGATTTTAGGGCTGTGGTGCATTGCCTCTTGCAAGCAAAAGACATTACTGCACATCTTTCCTCACCTGTGATGTGGTGGCTTAGGAAATGGAAAGTAAGAGTCTTTTTAAGTTAGTGTTTGCTATACTGATCAGCCTTGGTTCAGGGTTATAAGGCCTGTTCATTAGAAAAGGCAACAGACATTCATCCATAAAACATGCTCACAATCTTTTTAACATGCACAGTCCTTCTCTCCATGACTGTTTTTACAAACCGTGCTCACCCTTTTTGCATCTCGAGCACAAAACTTGAAGGCTTTTCACAGTTTACCGACATTACTGGATTAACTGCTTTTCTGAGTCATTTGTACTAAATAACAGATCATGTATTCATTCTGGAGATCATACGCACATTAGCAGCATTTCAGAACCAGGTTCCTGTCTGCAACTTCATCCCATGTATGCAGCTTCCAGTCCTCTTATAGAGTTTTTCAATGGCCCCAGCCTTCCTTGAATCCCAGATGTTCTGTACAAATATATGTAATACTTTGTCTTTAATAAAGCAACTGTGCGTACAGTCTTAGTGTTGTGGTTTTTCCCCCCTCTTCCTCCCTGTTGTGCTAGTTTACAAACTACAGCCCTTCAGGGCCAGGAAGGGTTGTCACCTCCTGAGCCCTGACTGCTCTGACCTTTGTAGTTCCTGTGGTTTGAGGGTTGTGCATGTGGAGTGTCCGCTTTTGAGGGTGTCTCAAGCGGATCCTTTCTGTGCTGTCTTCCTGGATGGAGGAAGCAGGATGGATTGGAGCATTCTAACTTACAGAATATAAGCTGCTTTTCTTATTTTTTGGTTTCAGTGCTGTTCTCTTGTGTAGCATTACCATGCATGAGTGTGAAAGAGTGTACGTTTTCCTACAGAGGGACAATATGAAATGACAGGCCTTCTTGCCAGCAGCCAAGCATGCCTTGTATAGGCTCAGCCTTTGAAAGAAATTGGCGGTATGGTTTGCTGCAGATTGTGCTGTTTAGTATTCAACAGCAAGCTTTTCTAATCCAGCTCTGTTCAGTTTTAGTAGCTCTAAAGACCAAGTTATTTGTGCAGCAAGGAGTTCTGTCAAAGAAATTTATGGAAACTCAGAATCCACCAGCTGGTATTAAGAGAGCTCTCAGTTTTGGCTTCTGAGCTTGTGTTAGTGTAGGTTGATTGCCGCTGTTTCCTGTGGTGCTGCAGGAGTGCCCTCCAAGTTTTTCAGCTGTGGGGACAGCTTTATTTTCTCTACTCGCTGTGGAAGGCATGATGCTGTTGCCCATCCTTGCCGCATGGGCAGGACCTGCTGCATATGTGCAGATACAGACACTACTGTGTGTGTTCAGGAGCTCCTGGCTTCTTGGAAGCATATTGTGCATGCCCCTAATGGTGCAGAGATTCAGAGAAATCTGTGCATTTTCCAGTGTTTTTGCCAGGAAAAAGAGCCATTAAAGCAGTTTCTGCAGTCATCTCCTGGCCAGCTCTAATGTGCACGCAACCTGGGAATACAGAGTGTGGTGTGTAGGATGGAGAACAGCAGCAACCTTTCTCAGCTGTGGCTTTCCCTGTCAGGTCACAGAGAAGTGCTTGTCGCACTTTAGAAAAGCTGCAGATACTTTCTACCCTTTCAAGAACAAGTAGAGCGAGAGGAATGCACATGTCACTTCACCAGGGGAGGACAGTGAATGGATTCTTCCTTCTAGCAGAGAATGGCATTTCTGAAGGAAGGGGCAGTATTTTAGCAGTGAGGCCAGCCAGTGGTAAAACAAACCAGTAAGTAAAGCAGTGCTTCCTTCTTTCGATATCCTCAGGCTTAGTCTGGATCGTTCTGCACTTTAGGCAACCAATTTTTTAGGCAAAACATAGGAATGAGACATGTTTCAGGGTATCTTTGGGCCTCTTAAGTCTGTTCTGTCAGTGTCTGTTTCGTTCATTGGGTTTTAAGTGGCTCTTCAGAGGATGGGTTACCTTCAAGACCATGACTAGTTATCAGGGAAGGAGGCTTCTGGAGGAGTATCCCTGTTGACTCTTTCCAACTCAGAGGGAGATCAAGGGCTGCAGCGAGACCAGTCTGTCATTCTGCACTCTGCCATGGCCCATTTCCATCCATTGCTTTAGCCCGTGCAGGTGCCGGTCTGCTCTAAGTGGCTCTTTAGGAAACCATTGCATGGGAACTGTCCCATGTAGCTTGAACATAAGTTTCTCATTGTGGGAAAGGTTTCACATGCTGCAAATCAGGCAGCAAAGGGAGAGTTCTGCCCTATTGAAAAAAAAAGGCAGGTTCATGATCAGGTGGGGTAAGGGATTGGCTAGAAGTTTTTCTTGTCTGTGTTCATCACTCAGTACTGAGAAGCAGATCCCATATCCCATACAGGTCTGGGACCTACTCTGATGCTTTGTGTGAGGTTCTGATGTTGTACATAGATTACTGAATATGTGGTTGACCTGTCCAGTTATAATATGTTTTCTTCCTCCTGTAATGAGATATTCATCATTTACTATCAATAACTTCACAGGCTTCCTGGGCGTCCTGAGACAGGTGACCTAATTCTGCATCTTTCCTTGGAGGAAATGAAAGATCGTGTACATGGGGTCATGAGCGTATTGTAAAAATCTCCCCTAAATGAGGTAGCTCTTCCTGTCAACCAAGCAGTAATAGACCCTGAAAGGACAGTGTGCGGAATCCTGTCTCCGCTGCTCCAGCTGTGCAAAGGTCAACGTGTGCGATTGCAGATCCTTTCCAGAAATGTGGAATTCCCTCATATTCACTCCGTACTTGATGCTGTAGTTGCTTATGAAGCAATAGAACTTTCCTCTCCAAAGTGGATGAAATTCTATAGAGGAATTGCCTGGCCGTGTTCTGCTCTGCCATGCTGTCTCTGGAGAGAACAAGCACCAACGATATTCTTGCTTCAGCAGGTTAGCCTTAGCTCTGCTTTAATCCGCTATCCTTCTGAGTCCTAGAAGTGTCAGAAAGCACAAATGCTTTTCTTCTGTAGCAATTCTGTCTCATCTTACATGAGAAAGCAAGTAGACTGTTGTCGGGATGGTTGAGAGACTCTTCTTTTCCCCTGAGGCTGTTGGCCCCATCCGGCAGATGTCGGCTTGCATCACGGCAGAGCAGGGATCTGCAGCACACTCACAGCTGGCCCAGCTGTTCAGTTTAGCATAGTGTTTAATCTCTTTAGGTGATCTGTTACGCAAAGTTACTTTAACAGGAGGCCATCTTCTTACTTTACAAGCCATAGAAAAGAGAATCTCTTTGTATTGCAGCACAAGGAAGAAGGGTTTTGTAGCAGTCATTTTTGAGAAGGCAGGTGACATTTCGTGTTGGACTTGAGGCAGATAATGTCTTATGCTTGCAGGGAAAGGTGGTAATGTGACTTACTGCATGCTCATTCCTAGAATCAAGGAGCTGGATCACCTCTCCTGAATTGGATGCCTTTGTCATGTTCCCATCGTACCTTGTTTATAAACTTATCTTTGGTTTGGCATAGGTTAAGGCCACTGCTGTTATGTGATCTTTTCATTTGGCATCTAAAAGCTCCAGAGTTTGGGGGGGTTTTTTGAGGCCTTCATGCTGCTTACAGCCCGTATCAGAAAAACACCATAGTTTTCTTTTAACTAGATCTTTGACATAACAAGTTATCATGAAGTAACACATTATCACGTGTCAGTTGTTCCACAGAAACTGTATGTGTATAGAAACAAATCTTTTCTTTAAATCCCAAGTCCATTGTTGATCCTTTTACCCGAAGCCAAAGAACAGTAATGTGAACTCAGACTTCCAAGATTTTTAGCCAAACCATGGGATGCTAACAAAGACCTAACATTGGTTGTCAAAATTTACTTCACTAAAATGCATCAGTTTCAGAGGCAAAACATTCCTTATTGTGATGTTTGCAGAGCAGCTTCCTGGATCTCTATATGTGTCCTTACTACTAAGCATCAAATGATCATGGCTATTTTTGGTGCAGAAAACAACAGGGCAGGCTTTGGGATCACCCATAAAGGATTATGTATATGTAGAAGCACTTAAAGGAATACATAAAGTTCTCTGGATTTTGTGTGCATTACTCTCCTTGAGTGTTCTCCTTTCAGCCCTTGTGTAGAGTCTGTGCAACTGTAGACTTACAGAGCTGTGAGGAAGCAGTCAAATGAGGAAACGCCCTTTTATGCAGCTGGCCTAAAACATGGGGGGAGATGGGAACATGTATGTTTTATGGCTATGCTAGGACAAAAAAACTGGATGAGTTCAAGTGTTTGAGGACTGTTGGTACCCTCTTTGGAAAGTTTATTTGGACAGTGTAACTAATATTTGAGCATGTTCAGAGTTTGAGGAGGAGGGGAAATACTGATTTTTTTTTTTTTCTTTTTGATCTATGCTAAGATACTTCTACCAAAACACATAACACGTCTGACTCCATTCCACTTTTCTGTGGATCCTGAAACAGTGATATTGTACTAGTCAGTGGAAGAAAGATCGAGTTAAGAAGATACCAGGTTTTATCATGTGATCTTCTCATAAAACATTACACATGAACTTAGGCCAACTTGAGTCATAAAACCAGGCTGTAATCTTCAGCAATGATTCTGCTTTGCTGGTTTAATGACTTTGGTTTTAGTATTATGACCTGAACAATACTGTGGGCGTCCAAGAGCGCAGCCCACTGATGTGACGAGGTGGAGAGCTTGCCTTGGGAAGCCGATTGTACTAGTTTCTGCCGTCATTAGGTGCCTGTCCCCCTGCCTCTGTCAAAATTCCCTGCCCTGCTTGTAGTAGCAGCAGCTGAATTGCTGCATTCTCACAGGCTCGTATGTTAAGGCAAACTGTTTGAAGGTTTCAGAAATAAAAATATCCAAGCTCAGCAGCTGCTATTACGAAGAACTGCTCCAGCCCTAAAAAGGATGCAGGAAAGAGGCACAGCAGTTGGTGGCAGTAGCCTCTGTAGCTGTCCCCGCTTAAGAAGCGGTCTCAAGTCACTTGGTTTTATTTCAAGTGTTGTCCTCTGGGTAACGTGATTATTGTAGTCAGTGGGAAAAAGTCTGCAAACGTGGCTTTTGCAGGTGTTTTGCAGGAACCCTGGTGTTCCACAGGTTTCCATTTCAGTGGATTTTCTAGCATGGTCTAAAACATGAAAGAGCCAGCAAGAATGACTTGATTCTGAGCTCTCCAGAAGGATGCTGCTGTGGAGCTTGGGGCAGCGGAGCGGAGGAGGGGCTCTGTACCCTCAAAGGCTAATGTTAGCTTGCAGTTTTCAAATACTGATGTGCTTGTCAGGTCTATGTAAAGGGCTGGGTTTGGGGGTGGGGGGAGGAAAAGGGTTGGTTTCAATGCCTGCATATCTTCATAAGGCATTTGGGGTGCTGGACTCCAGGCTGCTCTCTTCTTGCATCACTGTCCTGGTCCCAACTGCTCAGGGACAGCTTGCAGTGAATTGCAGAACATTGTGTTCCTCTGTATTCTGACCACAAGAGCTGAACAGCTGGTCTGAAGCTGCCTTTTGACAGGATATGGGCCACAGTTTCCGTTTCAGTTCTCACTGTCTGTGTTCCTGCAGCTATGCTTACGGGGTGGACCGAGTTGCAGGGGGCTGAGGTGAGAGAGTGCGCAAGGAGAAGTATGCTGATCTCTTCCCATTAACTGTCTCCATTTAATGCTTGCAATGATCCTGCAGCATACGTTCCTCCAAGGGTCTCATCTTTTAAATTGATCACTAGCACGTGTGTCTGACATACAAGATGCAGCGCTGCACTCTCAGGTGTGTCTTGCTGGATTAAATCCACATCTAAAACTCTCATTCCCTTCACCAGGAGTTGGGTGTAAACTGCCTCTCAAGGTGGAGTGAGTAGTGTAAAAACTACTGCAATCTTGCTCCGTCACGAGAGCCCGTACTTCGTATGCACATATAAATAAGACAGCGTTCTGATCCTGCCTTGCTGATCACAGCACCTTTGTGAAATCTCTCTGTGAGGAGTCTTACAGGCTGACAAATATCGCTCATGCAGCCTTTTTCTAAGCCGGAGGCACAGGAGCGATTCTTGAGCTCTGTATTTGATTGCAATTTTAAAATGTACCAGGTGAGCCTACATACTGTGCAGTAAAGTAGTAGCGGTGTCTGCCCAGAATGCAAAGCAGTCTCCCAGCAAGGGGCAGCACTGCTCCTGTAGAGCAGCTCTCGGCTGCAGAGGAAAGGACTGCTTCATTTTCAAAGGTGATTTAGTGTGGCTGGAAGCCCAGAGCAGAATGGATGCTGTGGGAATGGCCAGGTTAATTTGTGTTTGTCTTTTCTGCCATCTGAAACTATACTGCTAGTTCCAGGTGTCCACTTCATGTGAAAATGTCGTATGGTTTTAGTTACAGTTCATCATGGATGGCATGCTGCTGGCCTGCATCTTTCACTGAGCTGAAAACCCCACAGATCAATAAATTCTTCTCTAATATAATTATACTGACAAAAATAATGTATGGAAGGGGGAAATAAATTCTTCTGTGATATAAAGGAGGAACTAGATTTAAACTGGAGTATAGTTAGGAGAGCAAATGTGCAAAATCAGGTTTGTGCTGTTAGAACAGCATGCAAAGAGCTCCCAGAATAAAAACATCCAGTAGGGTTCGACAATGAAATAGTTTTGTATGGATTTGTCTCTGAAGTGGCCAGATACAAAAGATGGTGAAGAAATAGAGCGGGAAAAATTGGTGAATGCAGCAAATGCACTTTGAAATAGGCTTGGGGGACACAGTGGACAATTTCCAGGAGACTGCAATGCCTTGTCTGAAAGTGTTTATGTAATTCACTTCCCATGGAAGGTGATGGGTTGGAGCGATAAGAAAAAGATACCTAGCTGGTTTGAATATACCCATGTCAAGATGTTCATCTTTAGGAGGGAGGAGATGAGCTCTTCACCAGGACAGCTAGGTGCCTAAAATGGTACAATCCAAATGCAAACCGGCTTTTCTGTCACTCCTCCTAAACGGCCAAAAGAGCAGCAGGAAGAGGGAACCGAGGCTCTCCTCGCTGTTTGCCCGAGTTGAAGTGTGTCAGCCCACGATCATCTGGAAAGCACTGTTTTGGAGTGAGGTGGCTGTGGCTTGTGAAGAGTGAGGTTGCTGCTCCAGGTTGTTTCTCAGAGCTTTAGTTCTTGGAGCTACTTTCACCATCAAGGATGACTCTTAGGATGATCTTAATTCCTGATAATGTTCACCCTGCACTTTACTGTGGGACATAATCATTTCAGCACAGGTAACTGGAATAAAAAATTGAATCAGTGGCTCCCTTCTGCTACAGACTGAGAGGAGAGCTTTCTGAGGAGTGAGAAAAGTAAAGGCTCTCTAGTTTTGTGCATCTAAACTTAACCCTACCCTGCGCGCACACACTGCCCTTTATTAAACTTACAGTAGCATCTATTGGAACAAAATGCCAAAATGAGAAATCTGGAGTTCTCATTCGTGCTTCACTGCACTTTTTCATAATGTGAGAGACTTGGACTTCAAAAGTAAGGAGGTGTTGAAGGGAAAATAGCAAAAGCTAAGGAATCCCGTTAGTTCTTTCTGAAACATTGCCCAAGTTAAAATACTGGCTATTCATGTAAAATACCTTCACAGCAATGTCCTTTTGTATGACTTAACAACATATGCTTCGGAGAACACTGCCTCCGAAGTAGTGTAAAATCTGAAACTAGCATGGAGAATCACTATACTATAAAAAAAAAAAAAAAAAAGAGAGCAATTTATTTCTTGTGCTAAGGAAGGGTGTGCCTGTCATTGAGTTGCATAATGGGAAGTTGGGACATTGTACTATTAAAATTCTTGATAAACTGCATAGTTAATCATCATCCAAATAGCCCCTGATTCTTTCCTTTTCATTCTGGAGTAGAGGGGTGGTGGTTAGAGGGTTTGTCATTGGAGGGAAAGGGAATTGAATATTTAAATGTGGCTTTCTTTATGACAAGGCACTAACACGACTCCCGTCTGTATTTAAATGCTGTTCCCAGGTTACGACTATGGCTATGTCTGCGTGGAATTTTCACTCTTGGAAGAGGCCATCGGATGCATGGAAGCCAACCAGGTTGCTTTACACTTCGGTCAATGCTGCTAGAAGATTTATTTTCTTTTTGGTGGGGTGGTGGAAAGCCAAAGAGGTTTTTTTTGAACCGTTCAAAGGAAGATGTGTTCTTGTATAATACACAACACTGCGGTTTAAATATTGTTTCCAGAAACTTGTAAAAGGCTTAGAATTGCCAGTGTGAAAGAGCTGCTGGACACTGAATGGTCTGCTTTCCTCCCTAGTGTATGTCAGCACGCTGGCTAGATTCAGAGGCTGGGAGCTGACAGACTCCTAATACAGGCTTTGGCCCTGATGAGTTTGTACTCATAAGGGAAATCCAGTTGGAGAGAACTCTGCTAGCCTCCCCCAGTTGTGCGTGCACACACACATACACATGTGACTGTAGGTGAGGCCTCTGGTATGCAGCTCTGAGTTGAGTAGGACTTGTACACCCCATCTTTCTATGTGCCTTGTGTGTGGGAGAGATTTTTAGTTGTGTATCTCCTCATATATCCATCTTGTCCTTTGGCAAGCTGGAGTTGCATACAAGAGGTCAACCCTATGTGCAGTTGCACCTGGTGAATCTGAAGGTTTCCAGCCCTTTAAATTGCAAAGTGACTTAAATCCCCCATGCATAAGTACTCAAGGGGAGCCTCGCTCTGACCTGTTGCTTGATGCCAAGGGCTGTTGGCCACCATACAGGAGTCCGTTGCATAAGATTTGTCAGAGAAGATATGGATTACCATCTCGCACCACCTTCCCCTTCCCTTGGAACTGCAGGGATGCATCATTCACAAGAAGCCACTTAATGATTGATCCCTGTTCCCTCTCTATGTCCCTATCTTCTTCCTCCTGATTTTCTTAAGTAAGAATTCATTTCAATTCTTTAAAGCAATTTTTACCTGGAATTCCATGCCGCCCTGTCAGCAGAGGAGAGTCATGAGTCAGGTTTAGAGCGGTGCATGTCCAAAAAACTTACTTAGAGTTAATGAGTCTTCACAGCTGAGGTTCTGGAGGTCCCACTAAGCACTTGCATTTGCCTCTAGTTTCAGTTACAGAGATACTGTAGCCTATAAAAATGTTTTACACAAATAATTCTGTTGGTGGGAAAGAGCCCAGCACATTCCCAGCAGTAGAGGAGAGGGGCACAGTGAGGGAAAGTTCTAGAATTGTCTATTAATTTTACCATCAGTGACAACTTTTGTTTTCCCTTCAGTGCTGCCACACCCCCCAATTTATTATCTTGTCACTGAGAAATCTGTGATTATGTATGACCCTCCTTTTAATCAAATACCTTTACATATGCTTTCCCCAGTTCTGCTTGCATGAAATTGTGTGTCCCTGTGCAAAAGCCATTCCCAAATACCTGGGAATTTGGGAATTCCTCCTCTTCCTGTTGTTAACACCTGCCCCTTCTCCTGTTTAGAGCATCCCATGGTACCTGGACAGGTGTTTTACCCAGGTCAGGTCAGAATAGGTCTGTTGCTACAGTGAAGTGCCTATAAGCACCTGGCCCTAAACTGAACAGAGTGCTTAAAGGAGCCCAGCAAATCACCGTACACACATGCACAGGAGGAGATTCTGGTTGGCATTCAAGTGCCATTTATGCTGATGCCACCCAACGGTTGCAGCAGGCCTTCAGGTTGGATAGTTATATAGCCTTTCTCCTTCTTGGCATTTGTTTAAGCTGCTGCCAGAATTTCTCTCCAGATTTGGATAATGGTCCTAGCTGTGCGTTCTGCCTAACTGGGACATGTTACGAACAGCTGGGATAATAAATCTTCCAGTTTTCCTTCCTGCCCCGCCTGGCTGTGCATGTGATGTGTGCAGAGGAGACCTGGAAGAGGGAGTGTTTGGAAGGGATCATCTCCAGCATCTGCACATGCCAATCTTGACCATGTTGTAGTAGTGCTACAGGAGTTTGTAGCTAGTGAAGCAAGTAATGTGTGCTTCTTGGCCCAGGGTGATCCAAGCTACCTGAAGTCAGTCAGAAGACTTGTAACCCCTGGATTGCCTCACGCAGGTGCACTTCTATATGTTGCCCTGGATTGAATTTGAAAAAATTGACTTTTAATTTAAGAAAACAAATTGGTAAGATTTATATCTGATTCACTGCAAGGATGGAGGCTAACTTTCAGTTCTCAATAAAACAGAAATTGAGATATTCAGAAAGTGAGTGATGCAATTCAGTTCTCCTTAGACAATAGATATCCCATTTCAGTCTCTTCAGGGTAGAGTTATACAAGATTGTCTCCTTAGATTGAGAATTAATCTGGATTTTTACAAGCTGCAAAAAAAACCCCAAAAAACTTGTGTTAGCTAAGACTTAGATTCTTTTGTAATTCAGTTGTTTTTGGAAGGTTATCAACTATCCTTGTCAAGTCCCATTGCTTATGGGAGCATAAATAGCAAAGCAATGTCAACTCACGGTGACATCCTAGCACTTCACTAGCTAGCCTGCCTCTTCCTCAGTTTTCTGCAGGCTGGGAATGAGCACCTTTTACAGAAAGCATTTTTAATGCTGTTCAATGCCTATTTAACTGCCCCAGCCTAGAGAACAATTGGTTACCTCCCTATATTGTATAATTCCTATATTGTAAAGTCCTTTTCTTTTATTCAGCACAGACCAGCATTCGCTTAAGATCATTTCCAAATTTGCTGACTGCAGATTTACCAGGTCCAACTCTCTCCATTCAGTAAGTCTAGCATGTGTATGTGACTGCTGAGATTTGAGGGGTCTTTCTACTAAATACACTGTGTTAAAGAAAAACACCAATCTTCTATGATGCCCTAATTTTGTAAGGGAGTTTCCTTCCACCTGTATACACTGCTGCAGTGAAAGTAACTAAAATAACCCCCTTATTAATTGCTTTCCCTCGTTGATTGTTGTGGTGGCAATTTATTACAGCTCAAAGGTCCGATCTAATGTATATGAAATGCAGTGGATTGCCATTATTGTTAGGACAGAGGTGTTACACTGCAGGTTTTGCTGAGCAAAGAGCTGGCTGCCAGCTCTCCTGTCTTTGGGCTGGCTCTTTGCAGGTAGGGAGGATTGGCTGTTGAGTTGTTTTGCAGAACCCAAGTGCAGCACTTGTTTCAGCTTGATGGTTATGATGGTCCTGTTGGTCTTTTGTCTGAAGTTGGCTATCATTTGACTTTTATGAGAGAAGATTTCTTTTTGTGAGGAGCTGCTTTTCCTTTTGGGGAGGCAAAAGTATTTTGAGTGGCAAATGGGTTTCTATCTGCTAAGTTATATGGGTTTTCCTAAATAATCTTTCCCTCCTTTATTCTTGTTTTTAAAGGTTGTAGAATGTTATGTGGTTTATCTTCTTGCGTTTCCTTTGGATTCAGTTGGCACAGCCCCCAGTGTAGTAGTTGGCTTCTTGGGCGACAACTTTGGGAATATGTCCCATGACTTTTGTTCTCAGTATGCGGTGGGATCCATTTGAGTACCTGAATTCTCTTTTCTCCTCCTCTTCCATCTGTAGAAGAAGCACATTTAAAAAGCTCATTCTTGGGTTCAAGAAAGTCAGGTGGGAAATGAAGTACCCTTCAGGTACTGTCATGTATGATAAAGGATGGTGAAGGAGGAGAAATGGAGGGATCCAGTCTCTGCTGCGTGGATATTTTACTGTTTTCACTGAGGTGGAGCTGCCTGTGATGTACATGGAAGCAAAAGAATTTTTTTGAAGCCCAGGAGTAAATGAAGGCTGAGAGGAGATCTTATCAACGTGTACAAGTATCTGGAGGGAGGGTGTCGAGAGGATGGGGCCAGACTCTTTTCAGTGGTGCCGAGCGACAGGACGCGAGGCAATGGGCACAAACTGAAACACAGACACTTCCATCTTAACATGAGGAAAAACTTTTTCACTGTGAGGGTGACAGAGCACTGGAACAGGTTGCCCCGAGAGGTGGTGGAGTCTCCTTCTCTGGAGATATTCAAAATGCGCCTGGATGCAATCCTGTGCAATGTGCTCTAGGTGACCCTGCTTGAGCAGGGGGGTTGGACTAGATGATCTCCAGAGGTCCCTTCCAACCTCAGTGATTCTGTGATTCTGTGATTCTGTGATTAGTTTTGACAGACAATATAGTAGTGTCTTCAATGTTTTCTTAGACCTCAAACTTAGCAACACTGGCAGCATAAATATTTCCTAGCTTTTGTTTCTAGTAATTAACAACTTTCTGCCCCTTCCCTCCTGCTTCTTAAGCAGGAGGTGAAATGGTAGAGTTATAGCATGAACTTCTAAAAATGTGTGCTTTCTAAGTTGGGCAGGAGGTCTGCAGGCATGTGCTAGAGCAATTGGTCCAAGACTTGCTCTTGTGCCTCCTGCCCAGAGACTCACATGTGTTGAAGAACTGCTTTTTTGCACTGTTGTGCAGCTTGACCTTTGGCTGGATGTGGCATGGCTGTTGTAAAAATGATGGTACATGAAAGCTTTTGCTTGTGAATGTGAAATGCAGCAGACTGCAGTTAAGCCTGCTCTCTGCCCCTTCTACAGGGCTAAAATTATATCCTACAGCACTCACTGGCAGAGCCAAGCCTAAGAAACAGCCTTATTTCAGTCATTGCCAGCACATGAAGCTCTTTCCTAAACAAGATGGTGTTTGACATACTGTTCCTTTGACTTAGTTTGTAGGTGATATTTTGCCTTGAGCTTGAACGGTTTGAGATATTCCTTGGCCACATGTGCAGGATGCAGATGCACCACTGTAAGTGGTTCTGGTTCTGCTTGCTGAATGCAGTGATACCCCTACTTCCTGCTTGTTACTTACTGGAGAGGGATATTTTGTAGGTGCCTGCTTTATTTGAGCATGTCCTAGCACTGTGCAACTGGAAGGATCAGTTGTGTATTTCTCCTGCTATGAGCCCATCTCCTTTTATCCATTCACTGCAGTGCTTTTCTGCATATTAAGTGAGCATAACTTCTAGGACAGATCAGACTTAACAGGTCTTTCACTGTAGCTGCTGATGTTAAACTCTGCAAGAGGCTCTAATGAGCAGATAAAGCCTAGAACTTCCTGTCCCAAAGATATTTGCAGTAACCAGCCACAACTTTGCATGGATTCCCAGTTAAATACTGAAGAAGCTCGTGGTACCCTGAGAAAGCTTCAGTTCTGGTGATCTATACCATCTGAATATTTCTTGAAGAATGCTCTTGTGCAGGATGCAAGAAGCATGTTGAGATTTGTGAGAGAAAATGCGTGTCCAAACATAAAAAAAAAAAAAAAATTAAAAAAATCGCTTTCTTTTGGGGAGGGTATGTTGAGTCCATCATATACTTGACAAAGTCGCTCTCTCCTATGTTAGCGTTAACCTGTGGCTGGATGTGGTGATTAGGAATGAGCGTATCTACAGCTACATTGAAATCCATTTGCCTGGTAGTCTAGGAGTGCTTGAGATGGTCTTGCTTTTAATATTTCCTCCTGGGTTTATCAACTGACATGTTGTCTTGTGTTTTTCTTGTTGTATATATTAGGTGTGTGGATTTTTCACAGGTTGTATCATTAGAGTGCATTCTCTTTCCCCTATTAAGCCTGTCCTGCTTTTAACTATGTGGATTTCTAGAGTTGCTTCTTAGAGTCTTCCACTTAGAGCATGTGTAGGGAGAGGAAAGAGGCTTGTATACCTAGGTTATCTTTCTCTGTCAACATCCTAATGATTTAGCAAACATGCATATTGAGGAATAATTGTTTCATGGCTCAGTGACCTGGGGAAAGTTCCCCATTCTAGGCTACCTTGTAATTAGATGAGTGGGTTTCCAAGCAGCACAGTTTGTTTTTTCATGTCTGATTCACTGTTTGACCTTGTCATGAGCTTGCCCTGGGCTTACGTCGGTGAGGCTGACACAATGAGTCAGTCATTTGTTCATTCCCAATTGTTGTGTCTTGCTAACCATGGCATTGTACAGTCATTTAATTTGGGTTGTAAGCCGCTGAGGTCAGTAAGGAAGTCTAATGCTGGTCGGAAGTTTGCCTGTGAATAAGCAGTCAGATCCGCCTGTGTTGACCTGTGGCAGGTTGCATGTGTGGGTTTACATGTGTATATCCTGCGGTAGTGCTGTGTATAAAAGCACTGCCTACTTCTCTGATCAGAAGGACTGGCCTAATCTTTGTGTGACTCAGAGATCTTTCTTGTGCAGAGAACGTATTCTTACGTTGTAAAATGTAACTACCAGAATATTCTGGTTAATTAACTGTACTGACAATACTTCTCTTGACTTTCTTCTCTTCTATCTTCTCAAAGTTCAAGCTCTCTTGAATCCTCTGAGTCTTTCTCCCTTTGGCACAGGAGGTCTTACGAGATCTTCTGCCAAGGACTTCAGACCCTTCCTTCGGTCAATGATAGCTGCCCATCAGGGTGTTTTTTCTGCCCTTACCCAGATAAAACTACAGCCACCTTCTTGGCAGCTCTGTTCTGCCCTGTCTCAGGAAGCAGACCATGCTAACTAACTTATTTTAAAATAAGTTTACTTTTAACTGGAAGAGTTGTGAAGCTGCATCTTCTAGCTTTACTCTTATGATCCCAGCTTGCCATCTCCCTCCACCTCCCTGCTCTTCTTCCAAAATCCTGTCCTTTTTCCCTCCAGCCTCACCTTAGCAGTGTGGCGAGGATTGTATGCTCTGTTGCTGCTGCTGCTAAACTGCTGCTCCATAATGGGATTCTCCCAGAGGATGGCTTCCGGGAGAACTCTTTGGATCATGTAGCAATTGCATAAGCAGGACTTCCTTAGTATCTCTGATCTCTGACAGAGGCATATGACACAGCAGTGGATATCTCTGAACTCAAGCGTTGCTGACTGTTGCAGAATTGTCTGTTCCAGGTGCTGAAGTCCACTTGGGCTGCTCTATAAATAGGTTATTCCAGGTAAAACATTTTTCCCTACCCTTCTCCAGAATGAAACTGCTCTCTCTCTCTGGTCCTTGGACAGTTGTCTTCTGGTTGCTTCCTTTTTTCTTGCTGGTTGACATTAACAAATATGTGCGATGGTGTCACTTTGAAATATCCCTTCTTTCCTCATAGATCTCAAATGTCTTGTTGATCAAATATTTCTCTGTTGAGATGGATGTTCTATTTAAAGTGCCAGGAGCTTGAGCTGGCATATGTTAAGAAATAATGTGATTACCTGAAGTTTGTTTAAATAACTTCATCTGTAAGTGATTACCAAGATAAGTGTCCAGTCTTCCCTGGCTGGCTGATTTATGATGTGATATGCAAGTACTTGCAGTGCTTCATTCACTCCCATTGGGTGATGCCTGATGCTGTGCAGCCTTTGAAGGTGGGCTGGGGTGAACAGTCCTTACACTGGTGGCTCAAAGTGAGGAACCGCTGTTGTGCAGCTGAGCCTTTGTCAGGACCTGGCATGGCTGTTGTAAAAATGATGGTACATGAAAGCTTTTGCTTGTGAATGTGAAATGCAGCAGACTGCAGTTAAGCCTGCTCTCTGCCCCTTCTACAGGGCTAAAATTATATCCTACAGCACTCACTGGCAGAGCCAAGCCTAAGAAACAGCCTTATTTCAGTCATTGCCAGCACATGAAGCTCTTTCCTAAACAAGATGGTGTTTGACATACTGTTCCTTTGACTTAGTTTGTAGGTGATATTTTGCCTTGAGCTCGAACGGTATATTCCTTGGCCACAAGTGCAGGATACAGATGCTGTTCACTCTGTGTAACCATCAAGTCTTCTCCTCTTAATCTGTTAATGGAATATCCTTGTCTCAGGGCGGAAAACCTGGTCACAAATGCTACCTGTAAGTGCAGATTCACCTTAAAACAAAGGGCAGTGTGTTACCCAAGAGTGTGGGCTGTCCCTACTCCCAGGTTATGTGGGTTTTACCATGTTTACATTCGTGTTTGACTGACTTTATAGGCAGATCTGTAGAAAATCCAAATATATTGTTATAAACACCTTCCAAATGGTTACATCCTTGTAGCATCAAAGTGCTTCAGAGGAATATGGTAAATCAGCAGTGGTATTAATAGTGGCTTGGAACAGACTGATAGATTGTGTATGTAGTCAGATGGTGATTTCAGAAGAAGTAGTAAAATCCCTCGATCAAGCTCCTATTTGAAAGTTAATAGGATTCATGCCACTAATTTGTTTTGACGCTTTTGAAGTCATCCATAAAGTAAGCTGACGATTAACAAAGCTACGATGCACTATCAGGAATTCCCTCTGTACTCTTGAAAGTGGATGGTGATGATATGACTGAAATTACTTAAAGGAAACACAGAAGCAGTGGGAGGGAAATGTCTATGTATGGGTTCGGCTTGCATGCATAATCACGTAGCACAGGATAGCTTTCATTTCCAGAGCAAGATCATTTTCTATCACAATTTTGCTGTACTGGTTTTCACAAGACCTGTCATTGCAAAAGAGATTGCAGTCGTTCTCAGTCGACTCCCAGCAATGTCAGGAGCAATGCCAGATGTATTGTAAGGGCTTTTGAGCCTAATTATAGCACTAAGAGGCAAGTCTTGTCTGTCTGGGTTATTCTGCAGATTTGTGAGCACACCAAAATGTTGCAGCATTTTTCACTTGATGAGGTTTTTTTTGTTAGCTTCAGCATCAGAACTGTTCATTCATGCTTTTATGCTGTCATGATGGTGGTGGTGTTTTCATTCCCTGATGCATGAGCTGTTGATGTTGGATTGCTTGGAACAGGAAAAGAAGAGGTTGAGGCTAGAGGCTGAAGAGAAGTGTCAAACTGTGCATGCTCCATGGGATCAAGGAAGGCAGAAGCACTATTTCCTCCTCTTAGAAGAGCAATGGTCAGACTGCTTTTCTGCAGAACTATGGGTATGATAGCGTGAACTGGAATTCTCTTAAGAACGTGCATTTTGGTCTGTTTTTTTCCCAGTCAAGTTTGTGATGGACTCTTATAATATAAGTCAAGGAATTTGGTGTTCTTTGAATTGGGGTACATTCGAAAAGAGTACCCTGAATTTTATCACTTCTGCTCAGATTATGAGAATCTTTCAAGTAAAAGGCTAAATACAGAAGTTCCATAATTTGAAGATGCAAGGTCAAAGCTCTGGGAAACAGTGGGCAGTCAGCAACTTTGATTTGAGAATTTCTGTTTCCACATAGTTTGACTATAACTGTCTTGGGGATAAGGTTCTTGACTAGTAATGAAATATGATTAAAGTGGAAAAACGGGGACTGAAATGCCTGAATGGACTATGGTGTCTGTTATCCATCAGTCACAGGACATGAGGAAACAGGTCTTAGCACAGAAAGGCACACAGTGTTGTCCATGTCATTCCCCTGCAAGCCACGGGACATCTTCAAGGCTCTTATTACAGCTTTAATACCTACAAAAAGTCACAAAATCCCACTGTATGCTGCAGGAAGAGCTTGGAGGTGTTCAAGAGCAATGCCAGTATTCTGTCTGCGCCAGATGAGAGAACAGGTCAGGTGAAAGGGTGCAGAGGGTGCTGTGAGAGGACTGTCCTCTGCATATCAGAGGAAAGGCACACCCTTCTAGTCCTCCTTTCTCATTTGCGAGAGGGAGAATTTCTTCCTGCATCATATCTGATGGCCTCTTTAACCCAGTGTGTGTGAATAGGACAGCAACTGGATATCTGAGAGGTCCTCACACCACTGTGTGACTAGTTTGCTATATCTTTGGCTATGATTGCTCCCAGAGGAAGACGAGCAGGGAAAATACTGAAACTGTGAAGTGTGGAGTTGACCTATTGCAATGAAATGTCTGATGGAAAGTAGCATTTTGCCTTAAGGATTGCTTTGATGCACTGTTGCACTGCATGTGTGCATTGACAACTACCAGATGTTACATCCAAATGTCCTCCTGCATCTCCACCACTTCACACCACCTGTAAGTTCAGTTAGTCATGTTTTCTGCAGGATGAGCAAGCAGCTTCCAAAAGTAGATTCCCCAAAGGACAGTGATCTAAAATCAAATGTGTCATGTAATGAATTACACTTTTAATGAAGCTCAAGGTTGTAAAGCTCTAAACATGAGATGTAAGTATTTAGATTTCTGAAAGCATCTTCTTTAGAACAAGAAGAGCAAAGTATTTCTCTCCTATTTTCATAAACGACAGGGGAAATCTTAGTTTTTGTGACATACAGTAAATGTCTTAGCAGAAAATTAGCAACATTCAGATGGGCTTCATGTACCTAATTTGAGCCAGGATGGCAGTAAAAACCCAAGCAAACTTTTGCTGTACTTTTCCATCAAGGATCTCAGGAGCGGAGTTAATAGAGGAAGTGATTTTAAGTCCTCAGAACCTAATAACTATTTTCTTACATGGAAAATCAGGTTGTGAGGTCTCACTAAGACTGTGTTAAGCTGTACATTAATTATAAGATGAATAAAGCATTTTAGTGTTTATAGTACTAGATGAACGTCTGCTTGGTTCTTCCCAACTTGTGATATCACTAGAGAGCAGGGCTGAGGGTTTATTTTCCCCCCTGGCAACGCGTTCTTCTGTGCCTGTTCCATGTGAGATCAGTATTCATCCTGTACCACTGCCTACTTCTCTGTCCCTTGTACTAAATTAGCTTTCTGGTTTTCTGGCTTCCAGTTTGTACAGGGACAGTCATTAAATGTAAGTGAATTCCAAAATGTTTAACATACGGCCCTTCATGGTAGGCATCCCTAGGTGACAGAGTCCCAGAAGAGGCTCAAGTGGTAATAACCGTGCTACCAGCTTCCATGCTGTTTATGTGACAGTTTAAGAGGATGTCTGTGCACACTGTTTCCCCCTACCCAGTCCATGAGGTTCAGCCAAGCTGGGGCACTTCTGACACAACAGGGAAGCACGTTCCTTTCCTTCCCTGGTGTCAAGGTTACTGTAGGAACAGCTTCCATGCACACTGATCTTCTTGCCTTCAGGCATGGGATGGAGCTGAGCTGTGTTGACAAGCCTGTATGTTGGCGCACACGGTTACGGTGATGTGATAGGAATTATCATTCAGAAAACAGAGGTAGCATTGCACTGCTGGTGCCTTTCCCCAAGCAGCTGACTTAGGTCTTTCTCTTACTCTTCTGGAATCAGCACCAGGCACCCTCTTTTGCCATTAACTGGGAGTTTGGGGAGATGAAGAAATGACATCTCCAAGGGCAGAACTTCTCACCTACAAGAGTTGCTGCCTCCCAACCAGGGTTTTGGGTCTCTTTCCTGCTGCAGGAAGGATAAACTAAACTAATAAACAGAAAACACTGCCAGTGATGGCTCTGAGTGCGTAATTAAATGAACGCAGAAGGGAGTTGTGAGGCATGTCTGGGGGAGAAGAGCCTTCGAACTGTTCTGTTGCCAGTTTACACTCTGCGTGCTCTTAAACATTTGCTGCTCTGCAGAACATCCTGCACTCTGCTCATCACACAGATCAAGCTATGTTGGAACTGATGTGTAATCTTCGAGTTAAATGTCTTGGTAAAAAGGCATGTTTTTATTTCGGTGTGGGATCTTTAAATGCATAATCAAATACACTGAATGGCCTAGGAATAAATTTGCTCCATGAAGACTTTTTTTTCCAACATGATTTTCCCTTGGGATTGATCTTTAATATGCTACAAGTTTTGATACTGTGTTTCAAATATATAAGTAAGGAGCTGGGCCTTTCCTCATTGTCCTTCCAGCTTCCTATTGCCCTTGCTAATTGTAAAGTCCCCCTGGGGGAAGCACACAGGAAGGGCCTGGAGTGGATTAGTGCATACGATTGCATTGTGCTAACATGTTTAATCTTTATATTGTTTAACAGCATTATGGGATGAGACAACCTTTGAACAAGAAGGTGGCTATATAAGTATTGAGAAATATGTGCAGGCACCAGAGCAGCAGTTTGGAAACTCTAAGTATGTTCTTCAAATAGAGGATGCAACCCGATTCACATTCTTTTAGGCACTGGCACAGGTTTTTGACTTGCATGACATTCTTAGCTCCCCCTGTAACAAGTTCTTAACCACCCATGCTTCTCTTAGCTGTGGAACAGAAGCCCAGCCAGTAACACCAAAGCATAAAACTTGCCCCCCTTAGATCCTTTAACTCCTGATGTCCCCAAGGTAGGTGAGTGGTAGGTGAATGGTAGGTGAAGGGTCTGCTGTGCTTCACTGGATCAAAGAAAACTTTCAGAGTTTTCCCGAATGCAGAAGCATTCATATCATGTACTGCCCAAAGCTGGCCCTATAGCATGTAAAGTCCTAGATGCTTGCACATTGTTTGCTTCCTCAAGCTGCAACACAACTGTTGTCCTTCTTGAAGCTGTAACTGGGAGCTTGCCTGTACTGACTGTTTTAGTATTGTTCTCTGAGCAGGACTGTGTGTGCTGACAAGCGGAGCACGTGCTATGTTTAAAACATAAGCACTTTGAGTTTCCTAACTTGGAAGTGAATTGGAGTTCAAAAGCAGAGCAATAAAATGTAGAGAGCTGGCCTAGTCTGGGAGGGAGCTTGTGTGTGTATTTGCAAAAGGTGTCAGCTGCAGGGAGATGAGATGTAGAAAGATACTGGCTCAGAGTATGACTGGTGACCAGGAAATTTATCAAAGGATAAATCGAAGGAAGAAAATAGGAGGTGTCTCGGCAGGGTAGATACGGTGTCTGTGGAAATAGGAACGTACTTAAAGGATGCTGGAGGAGACTGGTGATTTCTGCTAAAGGACAAATGCCCTGGATAACCAGGAAGAAAGGGAGGCCTGAGGAAGGCCATCTGGGAGCAAGTAGAAGTGGAAAGTTTGTGTGTCATAGAGATGGTCCCAGTGTAAGTGGATAACGAGTTTTGTGTGAAAGGGGTTTGAAAAGAGGCACCAAGTGCTGTCTGGGATAAGATAATCCTTATATAGCATCTTAATTTGTTATATTTAGCTCCTACATCTTTAGCACTCTTAAGTTCTCCTAATGCCTCAGCTGTCTGTTAGTGCCAGTTTTGTTTAATGTGCCTGAAGCCGTGCTCTGTTAACTCAGCATTGCTGATGACATCTTTGGGCTCTTAGTCTTAGGCCTTCTCTGACCTTAAAGACCCTTTGAGCTCTGAGCAGCCCATGCTGGTTGGTGTTGGATCACTTTTGAAACTAATGCTTTGCTCCTGAATGCTTCAAAGTAATGCCATGTGCTCTTCAGCTCCATAGCATCTCTGACACTCAGGAGGCAAACATCCTCCTTTCTAGGTGACCACTAACACAGTGTCTATGCAAGATTCATTTCAGTGTTGGTCTCGATAGACCATGAGGCCTGTAATGATACATAGCAATGTTGCTTGGATCCACTTGGTGATGTAACTGTTCCCCAGAGATCCACCACTTCTCAGACCATCCTCTTCCTCAGCATATCTTGAATCATCAGTCTTGGCTGTCAGCTACTCTGCAGTAGAGTACTGGACACCAATAGGTCAGGCCAATAAAAAGAAGTCTCTGAGCTGCAAATGGTTAGGAAGCAGGAGAGGGAGGCTGAGAGACTTGGAGGAAAG
Source organism: Apteryx mantelli (assembly GCF_036417845.1). Taxonomy (NCBI): domain Eukaryota; kingdom Metazoa; phylum Chordata; class Aves; order Apterygiformes; family Apterygidae; genus Apteryx; species Apteryx mantelli. The sequence continues at coordinate 14,334,856 of NC_089989.1, read as the reverse complement.
TACCACTGCATCCCAGCCCTTTTTTTCTGTCCATCTGTAGGAATTTGCTTGTAGTTATTGTTCCTGTAGGAAACACCAGATCAATTGTAATATCACCAGGCTGGATTGCTCTCATTTCTTCAGCTCTCCCTGTCATGCTGTTTTCTGAATGTTTAGTTACAGATGGATTGTGGTTTGTGAGTTCACAGCTTTTCTCAGCTGCTTTTTTGTCAAAGGTGAGCAGATGCACTGCCTGTTGCTCTGTAGAATTGGGTCTCTTGTACAGCAGCTGCCAAGAAGCCTGGAGATAAAAACTTCAGCGTATGGAAAAATCAGGGTGAAAAGCCAGTTTCTGTGACTGAGATGATCTTCTTTTGAAAGACATCCAGCTGGTCTCTTACCCTTCCTGGTGTCTTGCTGCTGGCCCCTAACCCCGTCCCCAGAAGCTACTGCCTCATGAATTCCACTAGCAGCTGGAGATATGCAAGGTAGAGGGACCTTTGGTGTTTGACCCTGTCTGATTGTTTTCATGTAAAGTTGAATACCTAAAGGGAGAGAGCACTGTGCTCTTCTTGCCAGCTTCCCTACATCCTTTGTACTGAGACAGCAACCATGCCAATAAAACAGGATGAGATTATGTAATTTAGATTGCACTGTGGTTGTGGTTGTTAAATTTGTTTTTGTAAACCATACTCATAACCAAAGAGGAGAAAAACCTGAAAGCAGTCTGATGTGCAGTTGTAAATAGATAGCCCAACTTCAGCTGTCAGCCTGATCCAGCCACTTATCTCCCTGTGCTGTGTGGTCTGCTGGGTTTGGAGGCCAGGACTGGAAAATATCCTGAGGATGGTGGGAGCTTGCTGTTCTGGGAAGTGCTGCTGTGACCATAGGCTCCCTCCATACTCCCAGCCTGCCTTCCTTCTCCTCTGCCTCTGGGGATACTATTTAGGCTCCCCAAGGCGACAGAAAAGAAGTCATTAATCAATTTTAATCATTTTTTAAATGATTGTTTTATAGTGGTTATTGGCTAGCCATCCTAATTATAATAAATACACATCAGAAGGCTGAATTAACATCATATAAGCAAGGTTAATTCTGATATTTTAATTTGACTGCTTTGCTGTGCTGCCTGTGACCGTTCTTTTGTTGTAATCTTTGTATGCAATTTTCTATCTGTTTGCAAATGATATTTTCAGTTCATTTTTAATACTGGAAATGTGTCAGTCTTCTACCTTGGTTATTACTTAGCAAGATGGGCACCAGAGCCTTTCATTTCGTGGCACAGATATTTTCCATTTAATTAAAGTGTGCGAACAGTATAATGGAATAATCAGCTGAAGTGGTGTTCAGTTTTGCATGTGAGCCAGCCACTTGAGGTCTGAATACAGCTTGCTTGTGCTGCAGGCATCTCCTTTGAGGAATGTGGGAATACTGCTTCCTGCATTCTCGTGGATGCTGCTCGTTGGTTATAGCCAGGGAGAAAACTGGCTTATTCATCCTCATGGATCTGCGGGCTCCACAGCTGAGACTTGGGTTCGGTTCCTAGGAATGACCGCACGAGTCCTGGCATGTGTGATCCATGAAGCTGGGAATGACAGTTGTCTTTGCATTGAGTTAGGTACCTGTGGCCCTTCTTGGGACAAGGGACTGTAACAGGCAGTCACTATCCCAGTGAACGAACTGGAGCACATCTGCCTTCCTCCACAGCCAACCACAGCAGCACTGTTTGCAGCATCCACATCTCCATGCAGTTTGGCAACCCCTTTGGTGGCTGTTGAAGCATTACCCATGGGGTAGAATACTTGGAGAGGTGTCAACTCATTGTTAACAGGCTCTGAAGTGAGATTTTACTAGAGTTTTAAATATTTGGCCAAATTTGGTTAAAGCAAAAGACAGGTTTGATTTGAGGGACTGTGCCGTAGTCCAAAAGCTCTCGACATTTCAAGTTCTTCAAGCCATGCTTGGAAACTCCAAGATTTCTTCAAAGAAAGAGTTTGTGAAACCTTTGATACTGGTGATTTGTATTTTTCTGTAATCTCAGTCTTTGAGAGTGTGGAGACATTTTGCTGGTGAGTTCTCCCCTTCCTCAGACCCCAGCTATCATCGTTATAAGGTTGACAATAAGCATGAAAAAATATCAGTGTGGCAAATGTAAATGCTAATTGGGAGATAAGCAGTGGAAGGGGGTAATTCCTAAGACTGCTAGCTATGCCTGACCTGCAGTAAAGCCTGCCTCACGGCCCTGTCAATAGCTGTATTGCTTCTGTAGGAAGCATGGTCTCTTCCAGTGTGGGAAGAGGGCATCCAAAGCCTTCCAAGTCAAAGTGATCTTTGCTCATGTACCTGCAGTGCTTAGTAACACACGCAGTTTCCCCTGCTCATTTGAGTTAGCTATGGTCTATTCGGAGCAGGAGGCGAGTTTCCTTCATTGCTAAAATTATACGATTGCAAAGAGGTTAAATGAGAGATGATTTAGAACCAAGTCTCCTGAGTGGGCGTTACATCTGCTGGGAGTGCGGTCTGTTTTTATCTTACAGTTAAGGTTGCCTTTATCGTTTAGATAATATAGATATTCATTTAATGCTTTTTGTTTAACTGCCTTTAGTGACAAAGAACTTGGAAGCTGCTGTAGTAAAACTGGTGCCCTGTTTCTGAAGCCTCATGCCCAGATGATAAGCTGTCTCCAAGTGCTTTTGGAAAAATTTCATCATCTGTGACTATCGTGGCTAAGAGATGTTCCCATTTTCTTTCCCTCTCTTAAAGTAACTTCTTTTCATTTCCAGCTGGTTCTTGTGTTTTGGGGGATCTCACTTATTAATGTGTTTCTGCTCAATGAAGGGCACCGAAACATTGCTGCTGCGTGTGCTTTCCCCAGATAGGCTTTGCAGTTTCATGGCATGGCTCTTGAGAACTGCCCTGTGATGGGATCGCTCAGTTGTTTGGAGACTACTGTCAGTAATATTTACATACTGGGTTATTGGCAATTTTTATTCCAGGTGATGACGATTTTTTAGGAAATTTAGTTGAAACAACTTTATCTTCTGTTGTATCGCTTAGGAATCCAGTATTGTATCTTCAACAGACCTCTAAATGATAAAACATGTATAATTGTATTTGAAAGACATCTAACAATAACATAAAACATTGATCCCATCAGTAAAGTGAGGATGCTCTGTTTTGCTTAATCTGGAAATTCAGAGTCAAAAGTAAAAGCTGCTGGTACCCTTGGAAAGCTTGGCGTTTCCATCGCTAAGGAGCTCTGTATTCTAGTACTGCAGAGCTGTACTGCCTTTTAAACCCTTCCCTAGTGAGTCAACTGTATTCTTACTGTTAATTTTGAGGGAGAAGCTCCTTACTGGGAGGACCAGAGAGATGTTTCTTTAGCAAAGTGATTTAAAAAGAAAAGGCTGAGTTGCTCAGAAGTACAGGACATTGAAAATCCCTAAGAAGAAGAATTAACAAGCACAGCACAGGTGAGTTGCTTAGAGGTCTGTGATAAAATATGTGAATAGAGAAGAGATCATTACTGTCTGGGTAGCATCATGATGTGGTATATCCTTGGCTTATGGTTTTTTTTTTTTCCTAGCGCTCTCCCTGAAATATTCTGATAATCTTTGTAGCTCCACAAAGATCTGCCCAGTTGGAACCAGTGAACTGAAAGTTAATGAGTTTTATCAAAAACATTTTGTGGAGAAAAGGAACAAGATATAACTGAAGAAGAATAAGCAGTGACATGGTTTAGAGGAAGTAAAGGTTTTGAAAATATCTGGGTTAGAATCTCGTAACAAAATGAGGGAATGAGGAATTTAAAGTCACTGAGATACTGAATCATGCCAACGTGTGTCCTAAATGAAAGACACATTTTGGTGTGTTAAATGATGATTGCAACCTTGAAAATGACTTTATTAAAAGGGAATCAGAGCTTGAAAAAAATCAACAGGCAATCAGCAGGGTGTTAAGGAAATTGGTAATTATGCAAGTGACACCTTTTGCGGTCTCTGAGAACTGAATTTACAGCAGAGACAAGCATCATACATATTTAAAAAAAATCTTCCTTAAAGAGAAAAACACGAACTTTCTGGCAAATTGTAACCTCAATAGCTGGTGGAAGAATGAAACTGTATGATGCACTTGCCTTAACAGCGGAAGGGTCCTCAAATCTCTTGTCCTTGTTCCCAAAGCTCGTCACCCTTGCACTGTATGCTGAGGGAGCCTGGCCAGCTGGCTGCTGTTTCCAAGGACTTTTCTAGGCTCACAGAAAGCGGGCGCAGCTCTGCTTGCAAGGATGTGCACCCTGCCTTCTCTCACTGCCCGTGCTCAGTCGATCTCCTGAGGCTGGCGCTGACATTTCTAGCCATCTCTCTCCTGCCACTTTCTGTCTTTGAGTGCGTGATGTGATGGGTGCTCTGCCTGGGAGAGGGAGCATGTCCATCTCAAAGGGGCCGATGCAGTCCCAGTTGGGAGAGCCTTGATTTCCACTTCCCTGTCTTTCTCGCTTAACATTTGCTCATGTGCCTTAAAGCCCCAGGTACAAACCTTCGCCTAGACATGTTAAAAAAGCAATACTCTATGTTGTGACTAGCCCCTGAGGAGGTTCCTTGTGTCTGAGGTCGCAGCGCTGTGCTCTAGGCAGCTCTCGGCCGGGTCTAGGAACAGCTCAGCTTTGTGTAAGGCAAATCCAGGCTGGAAAGCAGGGTTTGAACAACTGGATGGCAGAAAGGAAACCTTTAATGTGTTAAACACATATAGGCCTAGGGTGAACAAGATGGCCTTGGGCCATAAAAAGCAGGCAACAGAGGAGGGGAGGTGGCAAAACCCTACCCTGTGGAGTGGGCAGTGCCAGGTGGGCACCTCTGTTTCTGTGGTCTCCAACGTTCTCTGCTGTGTTTTTCATAGGGGCTAAAGGATTATTGTTGTGCCATTGCTGAGTGATTCCTTCCCATAAACTCTTCCCTTCTACTTTCCTTATTTCGTAGCATCTCTGTCACATACAGCACAACAGTAAATGCATGGATATATCATGAGTTCTGAATATTAACTCTGGGAACTTGTTTTCTTACATTCATGGTTTGCTCTATGGGCCTTTGAGTGACTAGGCTCCTGGGTCAGAGTACCCAGGAAGCTATTTGCAACTCCCTGACACCCTTCTGCACCATCAAGAAATGGGCCAGAAGAACGTCTGCTCTCCTGGAGCTTGGGAGACGTGGGTCTGAGTCTCGTTATTGTCTTGTGATGCTTGCGGTATTAGTAAAGGCAGATAGCATGGTTTGGCAATGCCTCCAGGGACGTGAGACATCTCATGACCTACATTTCATTGTTATTGCAGTCTCTGGAGATTGCTGCTGCCATACTGTAGACACTATTTTCTTTATTTTTGTATGTTTGCTCTGTTGTTCTTACACTGGTCTTTTTTCCCAATGTAACCATGTACTAGAGCAGTGGGTGTAACGTACAGAGAAGCCTGAGATGATCCCCAGCCTTGAAAGATCCTATATGGCTGAAAATAATCAGCTCCTGGGAATCAGTAGGGAGCCCCTCATGGAGCTGCATCCAGGCCAGCTGCCATGAGATGGGTATGGCTGACTGTGAGCAAAGACTTGACTGTGGAGAGATGTGTTGGCTGTGCACGGGTGTCTGGGCACATCCCTCTTCCATGTGCCAACTGGAGAGGAGTATAGAAGTGCTCCTGTCTGTGCACTGGCACGTACTGGAACTGGATCATAGATTTGTTAGAGGGCTTCTCTCTTTAGGTGCCGTGGCCCTTTTTCAAAACTAAAACATCAGCATCCGAAATTTCCTCTCAGACCCCCCCATAGCACCTGGGCAATTGAGAAGAAAGTGTACCGCTCTCCCTGTGTGCTGGCAAATGTTGGGTGCACCGAGTGCCTTTTCCCGTCTGGAGCAGGCTGGCCTGTTCAGCGTCAAACATGCTACATCTCAGGTGTTTGAAAGCTGAGCTATGTCAGGAGTCACATCTGCTCCGTGCGTTTGCCTCCCAGACTGCATCCTGTGTGCCTGGGCACAGGCCATGTCCACGTCTGATGAGCACCACCGGCAACTTCACTGCTCACTGCTTTCGCAGCCTGTTCCAAGCAAGGGGGCTGGACAACCTCTGAGTTGTTTTCTTCCTTAAAATCCCTGTGGTCGGCTGCATTTCAGCAAAGCTTGGGGATCGTTGGGCTCCCACGGTGTGGTGCGTGGCACTGGAAGTAGTGTGCCTTGGTAGGCAGTGCAGCTCCTCTGCCGTGCGCTCAGCCCATCTGCTGCTGCGCAAGTGCTCGAGGCCAGCCCCACCAAGGCCTGGCTGCGGAGCGGTGGCTGTGCTGGCTATGGAGCCAGTGGCCTTGCCATGTGTCGGCATATTTCCTTGAAGGAAAGTCAGGGTCTCATGGGTGACGTGAAGACTAACCCAAGTATCATTTCTCTCACTTCGATGGTATTTTCCCTTGTATTCCTCCTTGAGTAGCTGACTTGGGACCAGCCTGATGGTGGCTAGTGTGAAGGAGGCTGTCCAGCTGCCCCTTTCCAGCATGTGGACAAAAGCAAGTTAAAGCAGTGTCCATCTTGTGCTCTGGTTACTCCATCTCTGCTCTTCCTGGGAAGTGGCAAAGCCTCTTTTGCCTAGTTCCTCTGGAGCGAATACACAGCTTGTAGCTCAGTGCTAGAGCAGGGCACAGGCAGTTTCCCTTCCATTTCCATGGCAAAGCTCCAGCTAACTGAGCCGGGTGACTTTCTCCCCTTCTCTGTTTCACTTGCGAAACAAGGCCTTTAGAAACCAGAGTTTTAACCCCTTTCTTTGCCTTTGAGTCATCTCCATGTACTGGGCTCATTTGTCATTCACCCCGTTGTCTCAACAGGGAACCCTTTCGATTGGCGGCAAAGAAGTGACCCTTGAGTATACTCCATGCCCAGAGTTTTGGCGCTGCAAACGTGTAAGTACGCGGTCAGGGAAAGCTGTGTTCTTCCCCTGCTGGCTTTTTTGGCAGTGGTAGCCGAGAAGAGCATTAGACATTTCCTCAGTGGCTGAAGAGCCTTAAGGGTGAAACCTGTCCTGAATCTCTTGCATCTTCTAAGCTTCTGTGTTTCCCCTAGCTTTTTTTGTTACAATCTATGAGTGCATGTTTCTTTGGTACAGGTAGCAAGTGCCTGTGTACAGAGCAACTTCACTCCTATGCAGTGGCTCCCTTTTAACATGTGAGACTGAGGATGTGTATATGGATCCATTCCCCTTAAAAGCCAAAATGAGGTATTGATTTTGCCAACCAAAAGGGAGCTAGTTTTTGCTCTGGTCTACATGTGTAACTGTGAGTGTTTCCACTGCCTGGATAACTAGGGCTTTTACCTCTGTAATAGTGCAAACCTCCTGTTTGTGTCCACACAGGAACTTGTGATTGAGATGTGAGTGTAATAAGTGCAGTGTCCAGGCAGTAGTTAATACAGACTGGGCCTTGCCCCTTTCTAGGGTGGCACGATTGCTCAAGTGCCAGTTTTGTTCCCGTGCTCTTCCCATGGGTTGTCCAGAACAGATGCTTTCACCTACAGTAGCCTGGGGAAGAGTGCTAGAGTGAAGAGCCAGGGTTGTTGCCCTCATTCCCACTGACTGCAAACCAAAAGGTTGCAGCAGGGTGGGAAGGGGTTAGTTCTTATACTCCTGCCTTGTGCACTGGATCACACTGGTGTATGAAGACCCTCATCGAGGCTAACTGGACACACTCCAGCTGCCAGCAAAGCCACTGTTAGGGACTGCTTCTATCCTCGTCTGTGCTTGCAATGCTCCAGGGGTCAGGTAGAGACAGAAGCATCATGCAGTGGTTTCGCAGCAGCTCTCAGTGCAACGAGAAGTAACTGGAGTATACATCCCTACAGTTTTTGTGCACAAGCATGGCCTGAAAGAGCCATTTTATGCCTCAGAGCATTTGCAGGGCCTCAGTTAGAAGAAAAACTAGTATGAAAGAGAATCAGTGCATCAAGCAAGAGCTTGAACAGGAAGTTAGGGACGCCATATTCAGAGAGATCAGGGATGGTGAGGCGCTCAACTCTTTTCACAGTGGCTCTGAGATAACTGTCCCAGCCCGTTCAGCTTCACCTCTTAGTTGGCAGATGTCTCTTTGTTGACTGTCCCTGTGCAGAGAATTATATCAGCATGTAGAAGTGTCTTTTAGCTCAGATAAGGACTTTGTCACTACTTCAGGAGTCAGCTGAGACAGGAAAAAACAAAGGTAGCTGCATTCTCTGAAGCAATAGGGTAGCTGGCAGTATGGTGTCTAGCATGGAGCTTTTCGGCCCAGCATCACTTGGGAGGGGGAAAGGTCCCGTCTGAGTTACTAGTGAAGTACCTCAGTGGTGTGAACAAACCTGTGCTCAGAAGTTGTGTGAAAATCCTTCTGTTCCCGAGCCAATCCCAGCTGTGAGCCGTGGGAGCTTTTCCCTTGCGCTCCAGCCAAGGCTTTGCTTCCTTCCTGCTGCCATTGCCTGTTCCCTCTCTCAGACTCTCTCTGTAACTTTTCCATGGCTGTAACTTGCTTTCCAAAAGCACTGCAGGGTTTGGCCCTCTGGAGTACTTTGCTCCCACTACCTTCAAAACGTGACTGCCTCATGCTGTCCATCTTCCATTGCAGTGTAAGGTGTGTACTGTGGGCTACAGATCTTCCTGCTCCTATTGCAAGCTCCCAAGAGATGGTGAGTATATCTGGTCCCCCTTGCATTTTATTTGTTAAAAGTTTCATCTGCCCTAACAAGTAAATTTCTGTCTTCTGGTTTCTCTGTGCTTGTGGTGGATTAGCTGAGCCACTGTATAGGGGTATTACTAATCTTGCTTCATCTAGACCCTTTTCCCTGTCCAACGTAAAGATGTTGCATGTGGAGGTGCTGCTACCAGGCTCTCTCTGTTCTTGTGAGGTTTGGTGGAGAGATGTCTTACTGCACAAGGCCTTTCCTTCCTATTGTTTTGGCATCGTTCCTCACCCCCAGTGACACAGGTTGTGTGTCCTTCAGGACTGTGAGCTGGTACTGCTGGCCATAGGCGAGATGTCTTCCCCGCAACCTACCTTCCTTGGCAGCTGCAGCTGCATGTTTTCAGTGTTAGTGATTTGAGGCTCCCCAGATCAGAGGTGAATCCAGGACTTGAACTGCTAAACTCACTTTGCTGACTGGAAGGCTGTTGCTCCCAACAGTGCGGAGCCTCCTGCAGGAGCTTCTCCCCACCCCACCAGCACCTCTGCTCTTCTGGGCTTGAGGGAGCTAGTGCCAAAGCAACACTTTCTTCAGGAACTACTTTCTTTGGATGAGCAGGTATACCAGGAGCTGTATAAGCTTTGACTCTACTGCTGTTTTTCAAGTCGATTTCTGATATTTTGCATTTCTTACCCGCATATCCTAGGCAGAAGGTCATTAAAATATCTGCTGGTGCAGAGCTCCATTTACTGAAGCACTGTCCCTGTGGATATTGTGCTTTCCTTTCACTGTGACTCCTCCAGCAGCATTATGGAGGCAGAATTCACATAACTGCCTTCCTTGGTCAACACAACTGCAGATTGTAATCAAAACTGCCAAGGATCAAATTAAACAGAGCCTTTAAGATGCTGTGAAGACTGACTGTGGTACATGCCTCACTGCCCTGTGTTTTTTGGTTTTGTTTTTTTTGATTGTGAGAATGCTTGTAATAAGGTAACCCCTGTATGACTGTCCCTTAATTGCTAGGTGAGATAAGTGAAGTCTCTAGGTATATGCAGTCATTACTGCAGCTTTGCATGAGTTTTTGCCTGCTGTGTGACTGATGGTCTTGAAATGGATTTAACATGCCTCTCTTACAGGGAGCAGAGCAGGTCCAGAGTCCAGAGGTGGTTCTGAGGGAGAGGACACCCCGGCTGAGCAAGAATTCAGTAAGAGAATTGCTCTCTCCAACTCTGGAGTTATGCTTATGTTCTTTGGGGTGGAAGTTGTTTAAGGGCCATGTTTTTAAAGGTATGGATGAAAACATGTAATTTGCATGAGCAGTTCTCACAGCTGCACATGCAGACTGGTTTCATATGCAAATTTTACATGGGGTGCTACTCATGGAGTATAGCCAAAAGTCTTCAGGCTGCAAGCTGGAGACAAATTAATACAGGACTATCCAACATGAGCTGTGCTGACAACCAAGCAGGTCAGTGTGCAGCTGTCTCAACATTTGTGTGCTAAATAGTTGCACGTTCTGCTGTGTCTCTTGCTTCCCGCTGCCCAAACAGAACGAGAGCTGGGAGATGCTCTGTGGCAGCATTTAAAGGGTACAGCTTCACTGTGCTGAGTCTTGAGCTCTCATTTCCTCCTCTTAGTGGGAAGAGATCTCAAGATCTCAACAACAGGTGAAAGCTGGTGACATCTGATTTTGCAGCCCCACAGCTTAGACTTCCCTTTCTAACAACTTTAGAAACTCGGCCAAGGATCTCTTTTGAAGTGAGGCCAGATATTTCAGGGGCCCTCAAGCACCTTGATGGGCTTTGATTTTCTCTGTATTGCATAGCTAGCCTGTAGCGAGGAGGGGTTTCTATATAGTGCCTACCTCATCTGTGGTAAGTAGGTACCTAATAAAATCAGTGATTGAATTATGCTGCATTTCACTTAGTAATCATAGCTGTCTGTACCTAGTTTTCTTTTAACATAGAGATGGAGTGACAATTACTAGTCTGTGATACTGCTCAGCTATGGGTGTTTAAGAATACATCAGGCATAGTAACAATATCACTGCAAGGTGGGTTGTCATGGACCTGGATGGGCCAAATCCATCCTTGATTCATGCTTGGCCAGGCAAAAGCCAATACCAAAAGGAGGCAGAAAAGCCTCTTGGCTCTGACAGGAGAGGTCAGGTGAAGGACCTCAATGTGAAACAAGGCTATGGAAGGATGAGCTATGTATCTAGCTTTCCCTTTCCACACTTTGTGTCTATAAAGTGTTAAGACATGGGGTATGCAAAGGGCATAATAGGTTATATAGTCTTTTCTAAAGCCAGCTGCTCCAGTGGCCAGAAGGCAGTGGAAGAAAACATTTGCTGAAACACTGAATATGGAGCCAGTCCATATCTCTTCTCTAATAGCAGAGACAAAGCTTGAAAAACCTGAGCAAGAGTTATCAGGACAACCAGGATCTCCAAAGCAGCCTCTCCAGCCCTCAGCTCCTGCTCCACAGCAGGAGTGCCAGCCTCAAGAACAGGAGCCAAGGAAGAGAGATGAAGGGAGAGAGCGGCGGCCCTCACAGGAGAAGAGAAGGGACACGGACCGTCACCAGGAACTGCCTTCCCAGAGAGAAGCAGAGGAAACCACACCACAGGACAGTGGAGGAAGCAGAAGTGAGTGGCAGAGGGGCCAAATTTGGACTCCTGATGATTGTGTTGCATGAGGCCATCAGCAGAAGGGGTAGCATTTCACTAAAACCTCTGGATGCTGTTTCCATATGGTAAAACTCCTATATGGCTGAACTCATTGGAGGAGGGGCCTCCTTTCTCCTCTGTTTTCTGGGAAGGGAAGGTGAGCAATTGGAGAGAGTAGTCTGAGCATCTTGCAAACAGGAGAGAAAAAAGTGGCGGCTTCCAGACTCCAAAGGGGCCAGCAGCTCAGGGCCTGCTCCCCAGCCTACTCTCCCTCTTTCAGTCCAGGTCAGTGCAGACACCAGGCCATATCACTCCTCCTTCCCCTTTCCTGGAACCATCCTGGACCAGAGCAGAGCTGTGTGTGTGGTCAGTGAGTCCTACTCAGGTGGAGTCACTTTATCCCAGAGGGAGAGGGGAGAAGGAATGGGTCCCCACATGATCTTGCTGCGCTGCAGGCCTGCATCAGGGTGTGAAGTGTCCAGAGAGCCCTTCGCTCTCTAGTGAAGTCTGAGCAGCTGCAGAGCGGAGAGGAGTCAGAAACCTTTGCTTCCCATCACTCAGCCCTTGAACTACCACTGCCCCCTTTGTCGAGAGGTTTTCATAGATGGCAGCGCTGTGATAACAGGCTCTGTTGCTATTGCCCTGCACTGTGGCATATCCTAGCTCCTGGGGCTCATTGCTGCTGTAGGATGCTGAATTGCAGGGAGGAGAGTTGTGCTTTGCTGCCATTGGGGTCTGTGGATGACGCAGCCTTGGCCCTTGCACAGGGATTCCTTCTGCATAATTCAGCAGTGACTGTGTTTATGCTTGGTGCCAGAACTGGGAAGGCAGAACTGCACTGAAAGGAGACTGGCACATTGAGCTCCTCACCCAGCGAGTGAGGATTATGCAGTGTTTAACTGCAAGAAGTCATGCCATTGCAGCGGGTGGTTTTAGTTTTAATCCTGCTGTCACAGTAAACCTGGATCTGAATTGATCTTTTTTTAATACTTTTTGTCTCCCTGCCACCTTTCTCTTTCTGCTTCTCAGCAATTATGCTGAAGCGTATTACTCGATTCACCCCACCGGAAGTGATCGTGGGGCTCCTGGCCCCATACGTGCGTCTTTCCACGTCCAGTGTGCGCATCATGAAGAACAAGGCTGGCCGGATGGGGCAGACCTATGGCTTCATTGAACTGGAGTCACATGCTGTAAGTAGCTTCCTGCTTTCACACACTCCCTCTCTTGGCATCTGTAGGCAGTAGTAGCAGAGGAATCTTAGGAATGTAGGAAATAGCTGTATTTGTGAGGTAGCTGTCCTGAAGCTGTGGCCTCTCCTGCTTGCCTGGCTAGATGTAGGGAGAATCTGTTTGCTCTCTAGCTTCAGGAGCCAAAGATTAAGTCTGTCATCACAGCTGTGATGCTGAATGAGTTTCTTTCCTTGGTGCGTCTTGTTGTAGACCCTCCCAAACTTAAGCATCTCTTGCATAGATTTTTTTGTTTGCAGGGGCCTCAAATTTAATGGTCTGTATTTGCAAAAGGTGCAAATCTTAATTAACAGGCAGTGCCACACTGGAAGGTTCACATTTTCTCCTTAGTCAGGGCGATACCCAGACTGCGTATCTGTGTTTAACATTGGTCCAGAGGGTATTCACAAAGTCTTTGGGGCAGCAGCAACCACTGTGCTACATGGTCAAGCGGCCCTAGGAGAATGTGGATCTTAGCTGGCTGCTGAAAATGGTCACAGGACAAGCAGAGAACTACCAATGCATATATCCTTTTTGTGTTATCTTAAATACCTTTCACTAATGTTTAAACAAGCACATTGTATTTCATGTCCTAGCGTGGTCATCCAGGTGCTGCTCTTAGGCATAAAGCCTTCCCTTCAGGCAGATGGGATTTGGGAAATGGGCTTATGTTTCCTTCTCATGAATGTAAAATTCTCCTTTCGTTTCACAGGAGGCACTGAGGTTGCTAAAGATACTGCAGAATCTGGATCCCCCAATCTGCATTGATGGACGCACGGTGGAAGTGAATCTTGCTACAGGCAGGAGAAGGTATGGATAGATGAGGCAGTAGAGCTGTCCCTTGTTGTAAGGCTAGAACTGCACTGTCAGCCTGAATGCCTAAAGGTTGGCACATGGATTAGCACAGAAGTTCCTACAACCTAAAAATTGGTTGGAGAGGTGAATTGAAGGCATCAGAGCAGAAGCTTCAGTGATTGAGCAGTATGGGATGAATCATTTTATCAGGTGACTTCCTCTTGTTGTCCAGCCATCAAATCCCATTCTGAGGAGGTTAACGGGTTTGGCTTTTTAAAAAGCAGTTGGAGAGAATTGCCTTTGCTGATTCAGCAGAGAGTGTTGGCATAATTTTTGTGGCAACAGTCATCTACACGGCCTTTCTTTGTCCTGGGATGAGCGCAATCCAACGGGTGGCCAGAGAAGATGCCCTTCCTGTCTTTGTGGTCCTGCTGATCGTTTTGAGTACACTGAGGTTACTGTGAAGTCAGACAGGCATTAACCTGCAGCCTTTATCTCCACAGGAATGACTATGGGGAGCACGGCGACAATTCCTACTATGGCCCGGTAGGTCTGCACAGCTTCCCAGCAGCTAGCGGAGAGGGAAGGGAGCACCAGGGGGAATAGACCTGACTGTTAGGCTTCTCCCTTTGGACTGCTGAAACGTCAGCATGTTGAAGGTGGAATGTTCACCTAAGGCTGAAGTGTGCTCTTCACTGCCACTGTGCCAATAACACCGGGATTATAATGTGCACAGAAGTGCAGTGCAGAGTGCAGATGCTGCTTGAGAGAGTGCTGGGCTGGATTATTGTATACTGCACCCTTACGGAGTGACTTACTCTTCCTTACTGCTAGTGTTACTGGGCTGCAGGGCCATACAGAATGGGCTGGAGATTTCGATGTGGATTACCCTGAGCACCTGATGTAAAGCTTCAGTGAAGCTGGTCTTGTGCCTTGCAACACTGCTGGTTGTTCTGTTAGATGAAAAGCTACGTCTGCCTGATTTCTATTTAGAGTAGTTAAATGATTGTTTTCCTGAACTCTGAGCCTGTGGGAGGGAGGAAAAACAATATGATGTTTGTCAGAGTCTCTGATCTGTTTGTGTTGTTCACTTATTCCAGGGCAGAAGGGGCATGAGGGACAGGAGGGGCGGCGAATCACAGAGACGCACCAGAGCACAGTGTAAGCTAAGCTCTGCCTCACTCCTACTGTGGAGTCTTTTCTTCCTTAAAAGGGCACTGACATGTAGAAATCATCCAGAAAATATTTTAAAAGGCTAAAAGTAGGTTTACTTGCTACACCCACTTCTGAGTTCCCTTGCCAATTTTGTTTAGTCATATTTTCCTATTCAATAATGTGTTTTTCTCTCCTCTTACTGTGCAAAAGCTACAAGCAGATAAAGGAAAATTGCTGCTTGCTTTCCTTGTTGTGTCAAACTGATGGGACAAAATCAGCCTGGCAATTACCAGATGAGATGGAAGAAAATATACTCTATGCAGCAGTGCCAGTAGCTGAAAAACTCTCCTGATTATTTTACTAGTGTATATGCAGTACTGCTGAGCTCTGTCTAATAAGAGTTTGGAAATGAGAAACATTCCTCATATTATGGGGGTGCCTAGCTCTGGATTTCAGCTATTCCTGTAGAAGCAGTTGGCTCTTCTTTCTTTTCAGGGGCTTTTGTGCACCTGTGGGGCAGAGGGGAGCAGGAGAGAGTCATTGCTTAAGAAAGGAGATTTTGTTTGTAAGAGGGCAGATCTTCCTTGTTCACAAGGGTAGGTGGAAGCAGAGCTGAAACGCATCACCCCATTCTTTGGGAAATTACTGCATTTCAGGATATCTTTGTCCAGTCAGGTGTTGTCATCTGGTGATCTCAGCACAAACACTGTTAGTGTGTTCTGATGGGGAAGTTTCTCCAGAGTTCTAAAACAGAAGGATTGTGAAAACCCATCTCCCTTCTTACTAACTAAAGAATGAAAGATGTAGGTAGAGTGGTGTGAAGACACTCATGCCTTCCTTGCCAGGATAGAAAATTTCTTCTTTCTCTCTCCTGATCCTTTCACCAGTGCAGTATTTGCTGGTGCTTTTGTCTTTGTAAAAGGCAAGTTCTCTCTTTGGGAGTTTCTGATGTTAACTTTTATCTCTCCATTCAGCTCCATCAGATGTGTCCACGTACATTTATGATCCTGAAACTGGGAATTACTATGATCCCATAGCTGGGACATACTACGACCCTAGGACTCAGGTAAGCGCGCAGGAAGGAAGCTTTACACATAGCACGTTCCTACAAACTGCCCTTCTATGAATAGCTTTTGCAGCTAGAGCCTGAGGAGGGCTGGGATGGGACAGCATAGAGGTGCCTTTTCCTCTGACTATATAAAAGGGATCCCTGTTCCAAAATATCAACTCCATGGGAGGCAGGGCTAGGAACCCATTAGCTGTGTGTTGAACCATTTACCTTGGCCTGTGAAGTCCTACCTTTGGAGGGCTTTTAGACTCCTCTTTGTTGAACAGACTTATAGACAGAGCATCCTTGCTAGATTTTACTGGAGATATGAGACTTAACACTGTCTACTAAAAGAGGGACAGCAGAACTCTGTTTTCTTCTGGGATCTCTTTGCTGCCCCAGCCCAGACAGTGATAGTTACAAGGATGCCAAAAAAGAGCCATCTGCAAAGGTTCCCTGGGACTGTCGTTTTGTTTCCACGAGACCGTCCATGCTGCTGCTGAGACTGGGAGAGCGGGACACTGCTCTGCTGACCTGGCTAGAGTAGACAGTCTTCTGCCTCAGCAAAGTCTTAAAGCCTTGGCCCCCAGCTGTCTGAGGCTCTGCTGTACAGTCCCTTCTTACTGTGCTGTCTCCCCAGCCTGATAAGGACTCAGTCATGTACTGAGAAGGTTGGCAGGGTTTTGGCTAAGTCTGTTCCAAATGCCTTTTTCAGAGAGAAGTCACGATAGACCGAGAAGCCTGCTCATCACCTACGGAGAGCAGAAGAAGGCGGCATGGGAGCCAAGAAAGGACGAATGAAAGAAAGGAGCCACACAGCAGGGACAATAGGGACAGAAAGGAGAAAGGGAAAAATACTTCTGCTAAGGTAAATTCCTTCTGCAGTCACCATGGTCAGAGATCTGAGGCCAGGAGGCTGAGGTAAGAAGTGAGGTTAGAAAAAAAGAGTCAGAGTAGTTTACAGAGGATTCAAAAAGGGAGGAACAGTGAGAGAAAGTGGTGGAATACATGTAGTCACCAGCAGGCTGGGAACATGGTTTGCTCTCTGGCCAGATGGGAACAAGATCCCAAAATTCTTCTCTCTTGTGACATGAAGTCAGGGCTTCTTACCCTTTCCTCGTGGTAAAGGATTCAGAAACATCCCTGTAACTGGAGACACACTCACACTGCTGAAAACACCCAACTGTTGTAACAGAGCCAGCGAAAAATAGCAGAGATGTTTGAACATACCAGGTTAGATAATAACAGAGATTCAGCCCTGCCCTAACCACAATTCCTGCTCCCACCAAACATCACAGACAGACTGGAAGGCGAGGCAGGCAGTGCGGCTGGACTGCAAAGGTCAACTGAGATATAATGCAGAAATTCCCCCCCTCCCATTTCTCCTGCCCGCCTGATTTCCATGGATGCTCAGAAGTGGTTTCCCAGTTGCTGCATGCACTCTCTGACCCCTGTGCTGCTGATGGCCTAATGCCTATTTTTTTTTTTTTCCAGAATGAGCCTGGAGAGGAGAGGTTCTTTGCAGAGGATGTCTTCAAAAAGCCATTACCTCCCTCTGTGAAAAAGGACGAAAGTGCAAGCCTGGTAAGATGGTACATAGCACTTGTTTTGCCCTGGTCAAGCATGAATAGCTAAACTAGAGCATTACCAGCCTAGTACTCTGCAGAGCAAGTAGATGTGAAACTTTACCGCAGCCTATTCTTTATGCTGCTCAACATACAAGTAAGTGAGTGTCACAGGCTTGTCCTGTTGCAGTGCTGGGTGATTATAGTATGTGGTGTTCTCTGTCCAGAAAAAGGAACACCTTGAAAACACCACAGAGCTGTGTTGACAGTGGCCATATGTTGTGCCACAGACTCAGCAGAGAGAGCTGTTGCAGTTATCCTTTCTCCTCCCTGCCTTTAGTACTTGTTCTGTGGCTCATCCCTCAATGGGAAGCAGGATTGTAACTCTTCCAGGAGTGGTGGGGTTTCTCTGCTCCGTTGCTTGACAGGCTACGGGGGTGGCCTGGCATGCAGTCTGTGCCTGGGTGCTCTCCACGTCCTTTGTGCAAGTGGAAGTGTATAAATGTGACTTGTCCCTGCCCCAGCTCCCCCACTGGTCTGTGGCACAGCTGGGGCTGCTGTCATGGTCCAGCAGAAGGTGGGAGTGGAGCAGGCTGGGACTGCACTGAGAGCTGCTTCAGCTGTCTCTAAAACCAAGGGCGTAACCCCAAGGGAGAGACTCTCGGCCACACCAGAATGGAAATGTCTCCCACCAGAAGCACCACCTTCTTTCTACTTGGAAGCCGGTTAAATGGGTGCATAGCTGCTGTGTGCAGACTTCCCCTAGGACCAGTTTGTGGCAGTCTTAACACCCCATTTTGACTGTTTCAGAATGAGTCTGGAGAGGAGAAGTTCTCTGCAGAAGATGTCTTTAAAAAGCCATTACCTCCCTCTGTGAAGAAGGATGAGAGTGCAGCCCCGGTAAGACACGCCCTGGAACTGATATTTTTTCTCTTGATCAAGCCTGGGTAGACGACTAGGGGGGTTCTCCAAAGCCTGGCTGTGACTTGTGCGGCAGACTTGCCAGCTTCTCCTGCCAGAGAAGGGAGCATTGGAGAGAGAACAGCAAAGGCAGTTTGCTTTATAATGCTGAGCTTGTTTGGGGGGCTCTAGCACAGGGAAAATTTGAGACTAGCATCTGAGCAAGGTCTCCTCACTTGAGCAATTGTCATGCAGAATACTCTTCCAGCCTGCCTGTGGACTGAGCAAGGCCAAACCTCACTGATTCTTATTGCTGGAAGAAGTGACTGACAGCCATGCCATGCCAAATAGCTGCTTCTTTGGTCAGCATCTTGTGTTTAGGTGTGTAGCAGATTGGGAAAGCCTGACACCAAAGCATGACCTGTGTTGAGAACAGAAGAGCTTCTACCCTGTGGTGTTTAAATGCCCGTCAGCCAATTTCTTTCCATCCCTGCCCAGGCTGCTGGGGTGTTGCTCTCTAGCTCTTGGGCTGGAACAGAGACAGAAGGGTTGGGGAGACAGGTTGGGGAAGCAGAGCCCAACGTGGCAGAGTAGGCTTGATGCTGTAAATTGTCACACTTTTCTGCCTCTCTCTCTCAGCCCAAGGCGGTGAACCCTCTGATAGGACTTCTGGGAGAGTATGGAGGAGACAGTGACAATGAAGAGGAGGAGGAAGAGGAGGAGCAGTCACAGGCACAGTGGATGCCGCCTCCCCACCCACCAGCACAGCGCGAGGAACAACCAAGGAAGGCCAAGGCCAGCGACGACAAGCTGACTGACTGGAACAAGCTGGCCTGCTTGCTGTGCAGGAGGCAGTTTCCCAACAAGGAAGTGCTCATCAAGCACCAGCAGCTCTCCAACCTACACAAGGTACAGGGAGCTGGTGGCTTGGGGGCTGCGCGTGTGCAGCTTTGTGCTCTGTGGGGAAAAATACAACAGTTGGGTGGGAAAAACTGTGCCGAGTTTGACACGAGCAAGCAAAGTTCCTATCGAAGCCGTGTTCAAAGCCTCCCATCACAGGCTTATAACCAGCTCTGTCACTAACTAAATTGGAGCAGACTTCTGACCAGCAGGCACAAATAACACCACCCTGGTAGACACTGTCAAGAGGAGTGTGTGTTAACAGCTTCATAGTCTGTAGGCTTGCAGGCAGCTCTGTGACGCAGTGGAGTATATCATTTCACGCAGGAGAGCACTAGCCCCACCTCAGCATGCTGGAGCTGTGGGAAGGGGACCTGAGCTGAAGAGCAGGGATCCAGCCCATCTTGCATGGGGCTACAAGCAGGTTCCCTAGGCATTGCATGGGCTGCTTGCTCCTGCCATGTGAGTGCTGACGGTACTCTGTGGAAATATGCCTGTAACATCAGGCTGTGACATTTCAAGCCATAGTGAGATGGCTCAAGCTTGGGGAGAGTGGGGTGTTCGCAGGCTCGAGTGTGAGAGTAGTAAGATAGTAGTGAGAGATAGTAGTAAGAACTTATTTAGCACATGCCTCCCCATGTCCTGCGCTACCTTCAAGTTCTTCCTGCTGGGAGGACCAAACTGCATGCTGGTTAAAATAGGCTAGGTAGCCTGCTCTGCTGTGGAAGAAGAAAGGCTCCTGTGGAGGAGCAGGCATTTTGGGCTGCTTGGGAAGCCTTTGCATCTAGCATAGTGCAGGTGCAAGAGCATGCTGTTTTTATCTGTGCTCCTTATGGGCACAGCAGATGACCGTAACAGCTCGTATCCTCTGCTGACACTGGCTTCTGCTTTCCTCCTTCCAGCAAAACCTGGAGATACATATGAAGATCAAACGGTCTGAGCAGGAACTGGCATATTTGGAGAAAAGAGAGCGCGAGGTGGGTCTGTGGTGCTGGGCAGACTTCTGCTTGTGGTCCTGCGCTAGGGGAGTGCTGGTCCCAGACAGACCCACTGCATATGCAATTGTTTCAAGAGGTATCAGGCTGCAGCCTGGGCATCAAATGCCTCCCAAAGAGCTTTACACTGGGCTGTGGGACACACATTGCATTTGGACCTGTAGGTAGTGCTGTGACTTCTAAGAGCAGGTTCCCTTCTTCCAGAAGGGGGTCGGAGTGTGGTTCTGTTGCCCAGCAAGGCAGTATTAAGCTTTGTGCTAAGTGGGTCCCAGATTTCCATCCAAAACAGATGCAGTGTGTGGGCCACTGCTGCCCAGCCAGGAATGGGGAGAGCCGTAGCTGCCCCTCGTTCAGAAGCTAGCAGGGCTTCTCCCAGTGCCATAGCTGGAAGACTGCAACCACAGGTCCAGGTCAGCCTGACAGATGCCATCAGCACAGAATAAATGGACTGTGTGTTCTACGAACATCCAGGGTTTGTGGGTCTCCAGGACACGTTTCTGCTTACCTGAGGATTAGTGGCTGAGGTGAGACCTTGCTGCAGAGCAGTCTCCTGTGGGATGTTGAATCCTTCATGGCTCCTTTACTCACTTTGTTCTTTCTCATATGAAGGGAAGATACAAAGATAAGGGAAACGACCGGAGAGAGAAATACCAGCAGATGGATTCACCAGAGAGGAAACGATTCAGATACGATCGGGACTCAGAGAGGTAATGACTGCTGTTGGTTAGATTTTTGGGGGGCTGCTGATGGCAGAATGGCATGTGAGCAGCTGGTGTGCCAAGGCTAGGAATCTGCTGGTGGGGAAGATCTGCAAGGATAGCAGCCTGGCAAGCTGTGACTCTTGCACACAGAGGTCCCCAAAATGTGAGTCTGTTGTGCGGTGGGACTTCCCTGAGAAGGCAGGAGAGAGAAGAAAGCAGAGACAAGCTGTCAAGTGCTGGACTGGGGTGGTGGGAGTTGTGAGGGTGCCTGGCCAGGCACAGGAAGCAGAGGGCAGTCTGTTCGCAGCCGCCTCATCCTTAAGACATTTGCTGTCCTCCTGCCTAGGCATGGAGCCATCAGGAGAAAGAGCAAAGCTGTGTTTTGTCTGTTCCACTGACTCAGAAAACACTAGGAGCCATTTCCACCTCATTCAGAGTAGGAGGAGGAAGAAAGCACGTGCTCTGCAGAGCTCTCAAAAGGCGCGCCTGCTGTGAGCTCATGTGTTCCAGTGGGCTGAGGAATTGCGAGGCCTCTGTTGAAGACGAAACTGGTTATGTGCCTGTTTGCTTCTGATACAACACCTCAGGAAGGAGACCTTTCCTTCATGTCTTGCAGTTTGGAAATCTGTATCTTGTCTTCCCTCTCTTTCCCTGGAAGAGCTGTGGATAACCAGTTTGCATGCAGTGTCATCAGAAAGTGCTGGAGTGCACTTCACTGAGTGCAGGAAGCTATTTTTATGCTGGACAGTTTTCAAAACTATGAGTTCTGTAAATGGTATTGGATGAATAATGACCAGGAGGGAGAAAGTATGTCCTAGTCAACACCACATGAATTGAGCTCAGTGACCACAGCTCTCGCAGCACTGGAAGAAACAAAAGATCTAACAGAACAGCAGGCATTAGACGTCACTTTCTTGCTGTTGCTAAAACCCAGATTAAGAAATACAAAGCATTTGCACAAAATGCTCCTGGGCTTCTCATACCATAAATATTTTGGAGCCTGAGCTCATTTCCTGTGCCCTGGTTTATTCTCCCCTGAGGTTGGACAAGGAATTATGTCATCAGAGCTGTCTGAGCCCTGCACGCAGAATGCAGAGTGTTGAATTTCTTGGGCAGAGTGCTTCTTGAAAGCAACTTGGGTATCTCTCAGGAGAGGTCGAGATGTCCATGGAGGTGCCATTAGTAGTGCTAAAAATCCCTGGCATGTGTCTGAAGCACCACAAAGCTGCATAATTGCTTCTGTCTCTTTTGCAGTGACTATGACCCAAGGATTGAGAGTAACAACAAAGGAAACCGAATGTTGCAGTCCCCAGGGTGGAAGAAAGGCCTGGGCCACAACCAGCAGGGCACAACCTCACCAGTGGAGGTAAATCTTCCCTTTCCTTCAAAACAAATCACTGTCTTTCAACTGGTAATGTCTCCTGAGACAGCTGGAGGGAATTCGCAGCTGGAACAAGAGTCAATCTGCAAGAATCATCACCCACTTGATGGAGTATTGTGTGCGCACTGATTAAATCTGCAGGCTGGGAGGGGCTGCAGGCATGTCAGTAAGAAAGGATTAGCATGTGTATGGATCTGGAGGGCTGAAAATAGAGTAACAGTGAGTAGGGAGGGCATGAGCATCTGATTAATACCTGTACAAAGTCACCAGCAATGGGCAGGAGAAGGGCTGGTGTTTGAACTGGTCACTAGCTCGATGCTCTGCAGCCGTGTCTGGCTGGGATGAAAAGGTGAACTTCCTGGGAGGCGCGAGTGTAGCCAAAGCCTGCAGGACACGTGCTACTATTTGTCTGCTCTACTTAGCACTTGTGAAACCTCAGCTGCAGTTCTGAGCACTGGACTTTGAGAAGGGTATACCAGGGTACACCATTGGATGAGGAGCAGATTCTCTACCACTGAAGAGCTTCAGGGACAGGCAGGGTTGAGCAGATCCTGCCTTCTGGGACAGAGTGGCTTCTTATACCCCTGCCAGCTCTGCCCTCTGTGATGCTCACAGGAGCCTTAATTTGCTGGAGAGAATTTACCTGGGACAGTTTATTAGTTGCACTTGACATGTGTTTTTGAGTTGTCTTAAGATTGCAACCTGCAGTTTGAAATAATTTGAAATATTTTGTCCATGTTGGTGATTCCACAGACAGGTTGTTCACACCCACTGCTGCTTGTACCTGCCCCCGGGCACACTGCGGCAGTGGTTGTGTGATGGTTATGGGGGGCTGATCAAGGGCAAAAGGAAGGGTTGTTTTCTTGTGGGTTGTTTCCAGCTCCATTTGCCTTGCTCTGAAGCCCACACGGGCAGTGCTGAGGCCACAGTTTGACCTCAGGCTGCAGGCTGGCTTGAACACCACCTCTGTAGTGGCAAGAAAAGCATTTGGGCAGCTGCATGATGCTATGATTGGTCACGCAAGTAAGACAGGGTCTTTTCCAATGGATTATTCATGATTTCATTCACTGTGTAACCGCGCAGGTGGTTACCGCAGCACCGTAGAGGGGCAGCGAGGGGTGCAAGGGACTGATGGCTGCTTAGGCCAGCGTTCTGCAGAAATCTGTTCAGTGAGCAGCCTGAGATGCCCAGGCCTGGCAGTAGCAAGCGGCCTGGAGGGAACTGCTCTAATCCCTTGCCCTGGTGCCCAGGGGCACGTGGGCAGCACCAGCCCCCAGTGGCTGTGGTCACTTGCCGCGGTGGGTTTAGTTGCCTGGCTACTTCGCTGCGTGGTGTTAGCTCCTCTCCAAAGGGCGCTGCAACATGCCAGCGCTGCTCATGTTGCAACATGGAGTTTGCAATCAAGTACATCATTGAAGGCAAACATTTGAGGCTTTGTGACATGTTTGTTCGAGCCCACACACAAAAAAATGCAAGATTCCCTCAGTTCAGATAGCAAGAACTGGCCCCAGCTGTTGTTTGGTCCTCACTGAGTGTTTTCTTGCAGCCATAAAATGGGCTTTGTCGAAAGCCAGCTCCAGCGATGTGCTCTGGGAGGTCTGACCTACAATCAGGCTCCCTGCGCTGGATGGGGGAGCTGATCACAAGGCACAGCCCTGGTGCAATTCCTATAAAGCCCTCCCAGAAGAGCCCTAGAGATGTGCTTTCTTCCCACTTCCCAAGTCCTGCTGGGCAAAGCCACGTGTCCAGTTCAGCCCTAGATAACTTTGATCTCTCAGCCTAATTGGTCACATCTCTGGTATCCAGATACATCATACTTAAAAGGAAATAAAACTTTCAGCCTTGGGCCTGTTCTCCTGGGCTCACTCTGGGCAGGTATAGCTGAATAATTTAGACACTGGCTGCAAAAGCCAGTCGTTAAAAACCAGTTGAAATTCAGAATGAGCAACCAGAGCCCGTGGGAATTCCATTAGAGGAGAGAACAGCTGAGCTTGTGCAAATGCAGGCTAACTGCAAACCAGCTCCCCAGGAGCCCAGCTCTCTTGCTGACGCTTTCCTTTGCTCTCTTCAGTCCTCGCGCACACGCAGCCACCTCTCGTCTGCTGCTGTCGCATGTTTTGGCTGCCTGCTCCTACGCTGTTGTACGCTAGTATTGCTCTCCCCAGCCAGTCCCTACAGTTCAGTTCTCTCCTGGCATTTGCTGCGTGTGTTTTTGTTGCTTGCAAAGCCCCAGTAGGTTCTCCCAAGCAGCTTTTGGGGGAACACAGTGTAGTACCTTGCCCCCTCTTCAGGTCCACAAGGGAGTAGTCAGCTAAATCTGTCCTGGAACAGCCAAGGGGAAGCCTTTTCTTTGTGGGCAGCAGACAAAGAGGAGAAATCACTAATAACAGCTGTGTCTGCTTTCAGGCAGAAAATCGGAAGAAGGGACCTGGCTTTGGGGCCCAAGGGAAGCCCGGCAAGAGGCAGTCCAACGAAACGTACCGCGATGCTGTCAGGAGGGTCATGTTTGCCCGCTATAAGGAACTTGAGTGAATGGTGGAGAATACCCCAAGCCTGTCTGTCTCCATCTCTGTCTCTTTCTCTCTGTGTCATGTTCTCTTGGGGTTTGGGGGTTTGGGGTTTTTTTGATTTTTTTTTTTTTTTGAATTGTTAAGGTTTTGCTGCTAGAATTTTTTTTAATAAAACTGAAAATTTGTCAGCGATGTTTCACCATCTCTTCACTAAAATGACATGTTTTATAAGCGTGTGTTGTTTCAGAAGATTCCTGTCATCTTTTCTCCTCTGCTGATGAGGTCCCTGGGGCCTGTGGGGCTGGGACAGGTTTGCCCTTCGCTGCCTTGGCAGATCTTTCCCAGCTGCACTCAGGTGGTCACTCAGTGGCTCCGCCAGCAATGTCACTGTCCTGCAGCAAGTTCCCTGCCAACTTAGGCACTGCGGGAGGCCTCTGAATGAGGCCTGTCTCTTAGGATATGCTCTCCCACACTCTGTACTGCTCTTCGAGATAACCATGTTTTCCCAAAATGCGTTATTAGACCAACCAAGTGAAGGCCAAACCAAGGCCAAACCTGACGTGGGATGCACAGGACTGACTGGTGCGTTCGGGCCTCGGCAAGCATCATCTCCTGCCTGTGGGCATCGCCTGTGTGAGCTCACTTCGAGCCCCGCCGCTTCCTAGCCGCCACAGTGCCAGCCGAGCAGCAGGAGGCTCATGCATGACAGCCTTGGGGAGGCTGCTCCGCCTCGCCGGCAGCTCCCAGTGTTTGGCCCCCCGTCCTTCTCAGACCTCCTTGGCTGGCCTTGCTGTGGCTGCCTGCCCTCATCGCCCGGCCCAGAGCTGGCCGCACCACAGCCATGCGCCCTGCCTGCCCCAGCTTCTCCAGCTCTTGTCCTTCAGGTTCCCGTGGGCTCCCAGGGGCAGCAGAGCACTGGCACAGGGCAGCGCTGTCTGCAGCATGTTGCAGCCATTGGTGGACAGCTGCTTGAGCATCCCTCACCTTGGTAGGCAGGACATGTTCAAGTCAGCTCCTAACCTCAACTGGCCCGGGCCATGGGCAATGTGTGGGGTCAAATGGCAAAGGTGAGCATGACATGCTGTGGCAAGCAGAACCACTGCAGGGTTTATTTCAGGAAAATCCTCTGGACCCACAGCGTTGGCCTTGCTGTGGCATGTCCAGGAAAAATAGCTTAAGGCAAGCTTTTTGGTGTGGCATGGCCAGAGTTTGAGCCTGGGCTGTCTCTAGGACTGAAGTGGCCCTGGCAGCAGAGATGGGACCCCAAAGGGGTCCAGAGAAACAGTGCGAGGCTATAGCCTCAGGGTGTGGGCTAGGCTGGGCCCTGGGGACACAGGAACAGGTCATCCCTGCAGTGTAGCAGCACCCGTGGGCCAAGTCAGGCCCCTCTGGCCTTTTGCTGGGGGTCATTCACCCCTCCTTTCCAGGGGCCTGCAGGGCCATTCCCCTTCAGCCAACCCAAGCAGGAAACATCCCTCCAAGGAGCTGGGCTCTTTCCAGGCCCTGGCACTGGGGATGCTGCTGGGGGTGGAGGAAAGGCGGTGGGGCATCCCCACTGCCCCTCTGCTCCATGGCCACCCTGCCCCTTTTTGGCCCAAGCAGGGCTCAGCTGCCTGGATGCTCCTAATGCCATGTCCTCATTCATCTAGGGTGCAGGGGGTGTGCACGAAGGCCAGGGAGGCAAGGGAGCAGGAGCAGCCATGGTGTGGGACTGGGTCCCAGCTGCTAGTGAGGGCAGCTGGATTCAATTAATAGTAACAGCTTAATGACTAAAGGCGACAGGGCAAAACTCTCCCCTTCCTTCCTGGGCAGTGCAGGGAAGGGCTGGAGGTGCAGAGCAGCAGCTCCCAGGCACAGGGTTGTAACAGAGGCAGAGAGGGTGGCATGGCTGGGGCACAGTGAAAAGTGTGTGTGCGTAAGCAGACTGCTAAAATTGTGCGTGGCCTGTCCGGATAAGGAAGGATGCTGGTCCTGATGGGAGAAGACCTTGCACCAGTTTGGCAGGAAGGCAGCGAGGGGGCTGCAGCCGCTCATGTGCACCCGCTGCTTTTGCTGCTTACCCCACGGGAGAACAGGCCCCAACAATAACCCAAAGGAGGGAAAACCAGAGGCTTGTGGAAGTTGAAGTCAGCAAGATCTGGAGGCAAAGGGTCACCCCGTAGCAGCAGACATCTCCTAAAGGGAGCAAAAGACCTGTCCAAGCACTAGTTTGCCGTCTCTGAGGAAGGAGGACCCCCCCCCCCCCCAAGAGGTGCAGAGGACTTGCTCACCAGCACCCTACTCCTCACCACTGTGCCTCGGCGGCCACCTTGGAGACCCACATCGTGGTGCTTGTGAGTATGTGTGGGAACACACGTACCTGGGTGGTCACCTTAGTTAGAGCTTCTACAGGGACCTACCTCCTTCCCCTTCTGCAAGAGCCCACGCTGAGGTTTGTCTCACTGATTTCCCTACCCTTAAACGATGCAGAATGCACAAGGGGGAATCACGTGAGGTGGGTTTTATACAACTGTTGTTTTGGGAATCGGCACTGCTTGGGTCCTTAGGGGTTGACAGCCCAGTTGTTTGGAATAGCAGTGGGGCCACAACTGAGGGCTGCTTTATTTGTGAAAACACAGCACCTAGGGTCTGCATGATTGCCTGCCACTTAAAGTCTTGATCCCTGCAGGATCCGGCTGGCTTGAGAGCCGGCTACTCTGGTACTGGCAGGGCCTGACGGACTGGTTGTGTGGGGCTGAGGGCTGAATCAGGCTGGCTGGTTCAGAAAGATTTGTTGATGAGAAATATGCTGTAGGGAAAAGAAAAGCAAGTGAAACAGGTGTGGGGGAATTTGTACCCTGATCTGGACATAGAGGATTGTCCCTCCCTCCTAGGAAAAGTAATTTAAAGTTTGGGACCTAGGGCAACTATGGGAGAGCTGCACCAGCAAGTGCCTCTGTACCTTGCCTAGGAGCTGCTTCACCAGCTCTGATACAAACTGCAGAGAGGAAACAGCGGCTGGCCAAGAAACTTGCTTTAGAGAACTGCGTGAAAGGTTAGACTGAGGAACAGTCACCGGCTCTTGTGCATTAAAAGGCTCAATTCCAATGTTAGTAATAAGAGCTTGTGATTGTAAAAAATGCAAGTCTCCTGAACAAGAACTTGTGGGTCATCAGCGTCCAGGCTGAGGTTCCAGTCATGGAAATAGCAAGCAATCCTGTTACTGGGAGAAGAGAAAGCCAGGCTGTTGCATACGACCTAGCAGTCAGTTTTACATTTACAGGTGCGCAGCCTGCACTAGCTTTCCCCAAGGTAATCCCCTGGGCGTTTTGGTACCCCCTGCCTAAGGTCCACACATCGGTGCCAGTGTCGGAGTAGGCCTAGAAATGGTAACAAATGAGTTTGTCCTACTGGGATCCAGCCTGACCAGTCCTGTGCTCCTAACGAGGCATTAACTACTTGTCCGTGGTACCATTGGCAGTTAATGAGTCTTGAATGTATGACACTGGAAATGGATGTTTGTGGTGTGTTCCTGTAGCCAGTTCGGTGGGGATTGCATCAGAAAATCACCCTCTGTGGAAATACGGCTGTAATCTTTCCCTTGAGGGGGTATATGCTTGTGAGTACATATACATACATATATAGAGTGAAACATATACAGTTTTCACCCATCTTGTTCATCAACTATGGAATAACCAGGATTATAGAACATAAACGAGTCCTATGCTGCAATTAGTATGAGATGACTGGAGCAAGGTTGTCAATGAAACAGGACAAGCAGAGTAAGAAGCTAAAAGTATTAAAAGGAAGCACCAAGCCGTGAAACTTCATATTGTGATAGGTAACATCAGCATAGGAGGCAGTGCAGAAGTCTTAACTATTTACTCTTGGTATGGTATTTTTGATGTCTTTGATATATTTGATACCATTGGTATGATATTTTTAAAGGATGGTCACCTGAAGTCACAGCTGTATTACTACTACCTTTATATCATATAAAGATTTTCTTTGCATTTCAAAACATTATTAATAATCATGCTAGTACTATTGCTGTGTACTGCATGTTGCTTTGCATGCCTGTGTGCTGCTGTTGGTATGACAGAAGACTATAGATTGATTTTCAGGGGGAAAAAAAAAAGTATATACAGGCATGCATGCCTTGGGAGGTCCAGATGACCAACATAGTGGAACAGGTCATGAGGTGTGAGATCATTAGTGTGGTTAATCATTAGTGTAAGATCATTAGTGTGGTTAATTCTCATGTAGACCTTGCCCACAAAAGGAGGACCATGGAGATTTACAACAAACATTAAGGTTGGTATGAGTGGAAGCATGGGAAGAAACAGCGGAACAAGGGTTTTAAAAGAATAGCCTGTACTGATAATGAAGGACACTGCTCCTGGGACACTGCTGCCAAGCAGCAAACTTGAGGAATGTTGTTCCTACTGAGCCCAGAAGGGTTGCGCTCTGCATGGCCGATCCCTACTAAACCCTCTTCCTTTCCCTTCCAGGGCCAGGACACTTTTGTGCAGACAGTGCTGTGGGCCATTCCTCCACCAACGCAAGTGGCTCAGAGGTCAGTGCTGGTACAGCAGGAACAGCAGGCTGCCCAGATCCTGCCCTTCCTGCAGACTCCAGGCCATGACAACAGGTCAAATCTATGTTTTATTGCACTGTAGCACATCCTTCATTGTAGAAGCTGTGCCAGAAACTCAGTGAGATCCTGGAAGTATCCCCAGCACCACCTCTTCCCAGGGGTACCAGCCTCCTCTCCAATGCTACTGGGGTGACTTAAAAACACACCCCCACACCCAAACTCCTTTTCCTGCCCTGCCTGGCTGCATTCCTGGCAGTTACAGGTTACGTCCCTCCAAGGAAGGGGGTGAAGCAGGAGCTGCTGCAGTCTTTGAGGTTTTAGGTACTGGGGAACCTCAATTTCTGCATGTTTGAGTCTAAGAGGCTAAGGTGAATTGATGCCTGAAGAGCTGGATCCAGGTCAAAGCACATCTCCACACCAGCATTACCTGGCAGCAGCATCTTGGCAAAGCCAAGGAGGTCAGCCAGCATGGCCCTGTCCAGCTACTCAAAGCTGGCAGCCCTCCTGACCCTCAGCCATGCTCCTCTCGTGCTGCTGAGCCCATTTCTTCTGCCCAACACACCTAATAAAGCAGGATTCACTTCCAGGGAGTAGGGCTGAACTCTCCCCCCCCGGCAGCAAGCAAAGGGTCCAGGGCATTTTTAAGAAGAGGTAACTAGAACCATGAACTTCATTTGGGCTGTTTTGGGGCCCAAACAGGAGGCTAAGTTGGCCATTTTCAGGATGGGGAAACATAGGCAGGGCACTTCTATTCATCTTTGAGCTCCACTGGCTGCAGAGGCTGGTATGCCAGAGGCTGATTTGGGCATCTGAGATAGTCTCTGGAATGAAAGCTACATTTTTCTTTCCTTTTCCCAGGAAAAGCAAGCAGATAATATGAATAAATATTGGAAATCAAAGACTAAAACAATATTAATATTTATGACAGTGATTTATGACCTTGCAAATAGAACATATTGATATAAAAAGCTGAAGTTATATTTTCAGCAGCATTCTAAAAATAAGGAAAGAGCAAGGTGGGATGAGGGAAGCATTATGTAAAGGGGAGGAAGAGAGAGAAGGAAACCAAGGAGGACACTTCTCTCCTTCCAGCAGGTTACGGCTGTAGCAGAAAGAGCTGCAGCTGGAAGAAGGATGTGGCTGCAGGCTGCCCCTTCAGCTCCAGCAGCACAGCCCAGAGCTCTTCCTCCTGAGAGCAGTGGGGTGGCAGGGAGGCAAGCTGTCCTGCAAGGAGGGAGCAGGGCTCTTTTGCTGTTGATTAAATGAACCAAGTGCTGCTTTATCTCAGGTGTGGCTCTCCCTGAATCTCATTCCTGAGAGCAGAAATGACACAACCTGTTGCTGACAGGCACTGTTCCTGCTCAGCTCTTCCTGGGGATGTAGCTCCACAGCAAGGGGTGCCCAGGCTACGGGGGGTAGAGCGCATTGGCAGAGACAAATGCGCTGCAGCAAATACACTGCAGGGCTGCTTCCTTCTGCAGCATATCATTAAAGGGGTTGATGAATGCAAGATCTTGTTTCTGCAGAGTTATCTGCAAATAACTGGAGTATGCAAAGAT
This sequence comes from Apteryx mantelli, assembly GCF_036417845.1. Taxonomy (NCBI): domain Eukaryota; kingdom Metazoa; phylum Chordata; class Aves; order Apterygiformes; family Apterygidae; genus Apteryx; species Apteryx mantelli. The sequence continues at coordinate 14,304,222 of NC_089989.1, read as the reverse complement.
GGCCCCAAAAAGCTGGTCGAGGGATGGGTGCAGGATGAGATACCTGTTCTCCCACAGCAACAGATACTTAGGAGAGCAAAATGCCTGTTTCTTGGGTACTGCAAAGACTGAGACCAGAGGCACGTGCAGAGCCTGGCCTTAGCTCCCTGACCTGGCAGGTCCATTTGGGGAACCTCTCTGAAATGCTTTACACCCAGTTTTGGATAGAATAATATCATGACTCTACAGCCCAGGCACACCTACTCCATCAACAGTGGGCATTAAACCCTCTGCTTTCCTCAAACAGAGGCAAAACCTGATGTGCCATCAAGTGCATTAGTATCACTCAGCTGAAAGCTAACTAGAAAACCAGTCCGTGCAGAGGCCAGGGCTTTCCTGCCTAGCACGAAGACTGCAGCTATCGCTGGGCATCAGGGAGAGCATCCAGGGGTGCTGCACAGTTAGTACAGATATGGCTAGACTTGGTGCTTCAGCCAAGTCCTCAATAGGCAAAGTTTTGCCAGGGTGCCCTCCAAAAGCACAAGAACGTCAACAGCAGAACGTTAGCAGGCTGTGGTTCAAGTGCAGATGCCTGCTCTCACCAGCGCCTTTCACAGGGGATACGGTTTGACCAAATTGCTCCTGGGGTGTGTGTGGAAAGGGGTTGAATGAGACAAGAGATTTCAACAGGCTGATCCACAGTAGCACCCCTTGCCATAGATAAGACAGCGCTGGCGCAGGGACCTAACACTAGGAGACAGAGCTTTTCTCTAGAGTGATGGGTGGCCAAGAGGACACCCTGTGTGCCGGCACATTTGCACACTAACCTGTCAATGCTTGAGCTCCACCACAGGGGCTCAGGGTCCTGCTGCTGCATCTCGTTCCCTTGGTGCATGATCTGTTGCACTGTGAGTGCAACGTTGTTCACTGACCCGCACCGCACCGCTTCGTTGGCCGGCCTGTTACAGGCAGCTTCATGTCTGGCACCTGCTTCTAGTTTCTCTTCTCCCTTGGGGATGTGCTTGTTCTGCTGGAAAGAGAAGCAGCTGTGCCGATTGCTCCCAGCAGAGGGAAAAGGGGGAAGGATTTCCAAGGCATTTCCAAGCATGGGGTGGGGGGCGGAATCCACATCTTGGTGCAACCGTGGTGGCTTGCTGAGCAAAGCTACACCACAGCCCTTCCCTGCGGTGGAAGAAAAGGCTCCAAGTACTTGGGGGGGCTCCTCACAGCTGCTCTTTACACTGGGACATGTCTCCTTGCCAGCAACACCTCCCTCTCTGAGTTGAGGTCTGTCAGATGAGTCATGACTTCAGCCATGGGCTTTTCTGCTCTGCTTACAATGCAAGACATTAAACCCCCTAATTTAGCACTAGTGATGTTGTCCTGCCTCGGCAGAAGCTGGTGCTCAGGGTGGCACACGCCTGCTAACAGGGAAGCGGTTCTGGAGAGGGCCACTCAGAGCAGCCCTGCAAAGAGCTACTCTATGAACATGCCCCTCTGTCAAACTTTGTGCTGTTAACACAGGCAGAGGCCCCATTTCATGCAGGACAAAGTGCCACTTCAGTTACATGCCACGTCTGTGTAAAGAGACAGCATCTTGGGTGCTCTGGGAAGGGCAGAGCCTGATTCTGGGTCACACTGTAGTCCCCGTCTCCGCATGCATCTACTCCTAGGGCAGGGAACTGGCTTGCAAACACACCCTAGGAAACAAGCTTAGAAGTGGCATGCTGTGGCTCCAGTGATGCTCAGCCAGCCACCAGCAGAGCCACAGCTGGGAACGGCTCAGCTCGATGTGGTCAGCGGGTCCCTGGCAAAGTGCAGAGGCAGCCTGGTGCTTCCTTTGCTTGTCAGAACCAAGGCTTGGGAAACGCAGGCTAAGAAATACAAGCATCTGGGAAGCATCTACTTCACTGGCAGGGGACCTTGCTTTAGAAATCCTCCATCCCTGTGTGTGAAGGTGACCAAAAAGCTTCTTTTTGCAATTTCCTCCATAGTGATACCTCACCTATCAGACAAGGAGAATAGGGACTGTGCTCTTAACCTCTAGTTTGATGGTGCCTAGTGCCCACCTGTGGGTGCAGCCATGAGCCCAGGGTGTGCCCCAGCCCTGCAAAGTGACACGCACAGCCTGTGACGTACCCCCTGAAGGGACAGGTGCCTGGTTTAACTCTTGTCTTCCTCAAGAAGCTGCACTCCTGAGATTTCCATCTGGGAGATGGCAATGGCACGTTGCAGCACCTGCAGTGGGATCCACAACCACTCTCAGGACCTTTGTGCCTATGGTTGTCACCTTGCAACCGCCCTGTCCCTCCAGTCACTGCACAGTCCCTGCACGCAACGGATCTGCAGCAATAAGCAACAGGCACTGCAGGACCGTGTCTGAACCAACTCATTCCCTGGATGACAGCCGCAATTGCAGGTCATAAAAGGTCATGCTTGCTTAAAACACACACTGCTATCCCCCTTCTCTCCCATCTAGGAGATTCCTTCAGTTGTCATGCAGGCTGTGCTACAAATTTTGAGGCACAGGCTCCCCCATAGGCATCAATAATAGCCAAGAATGAGGCACAGGAGCTATGAGGGAGCAAACATTAATGTAGACCGGTTAGGAGAGATCAGTAGCCAGAAGAGATGAATACACTGGCGCCCTCACAGCCTCTTCTTCCTGAATCAGAGGGGGAAAACGCTGTGCTCCATATTGCACAGAAAGGGACCACAGTCCCCAGGCCCAGACACACCTGTATTTACATGTACAAGCAGTAAAAGCTTCCTCACATCTTCCCCACCCCAGGAGGTAAGGGATAGACAAGAGGCCAGGGACCACGATTTGGCCTAACAGCAGCGAAACGTTTCCTCCCAGGAGCACTGCAACGTTGCAGCCTGCCCACAGCATGACACAGACATCAGTGCAAAGGTGCCCAGTCCTTCGCTGGCACAACATTCCTCACAACTGGGCTGAGAAGTTCAACCCCTCCGCAAACAAAGTGCTCAGAAGAGTTAATTTAAAAGCTAAATATAGCAGCAGGATGATGCTTGACAATGTGCTTTCAGAAAAAACGAAAAACAACAAAATAAAAATCTATTATTTGCCAAGAGACCTACCCTTCAGATGAGACTTTGATACCTGATAATTTCTCTTCTTCAAGTATCCATGTTCTCCACTGCTGTAATTGGGATTTTTCTTGCTGCAAGACCCCAAAGCAAGGTTTGATTAGCCAAAATTAACCTCAGACCCTCTAAACTGCCATGTTTAAGTTCAGATCCCTGAGGCCCAACAGCCAGACGTATGAGATGCCATGGATGCTCAGCCACGCTCAGTAATTCAGTGCCTCAAAACGAGAGGCTCATGAAACCAGCCATACATCTTGCTCAGGGGCACAGAGTAAGGCAAAGAATTCAATTCAGATTTTCCAGTAATAAGCCCGCAACACACACCACACCGCAGGCTGCAGTTGAGAGCATCAGCTGCTCAAAGCAAGAGGAACTGGTGCCGCAGGCTCAGCGAACTGGGGCCCTTCACCCCTTTGTGATAACCACTCTCAACAGCTTCATCCTCTGCCTCCGGCAGGCTGGGCCCGTGGCCATCTGAGAGGACAGAGGCTGGCACTCCTCGGTGATGGTATTCAGTATATGCACATCCTGCATATCTTCTTTTCTACCTTTCACCTCTGCCACAGAGCCCTTCAACACAAAAACGTCCACGGACCCTAGTGGGGACCAAGCAGACACAAACACAGACAAAAATTCCTCCGTTCTCCCCAGCACAGCTGAAAAAGCAACAAATGGGCAACAGCTTTGCAGCCTTCTGACCCCCTGCTCTGCTCTTACAGCCAGGAGCACTCCTTGCCCTGCAATGGCACCTGTGGCACCTTCTGCTGCGCTTGATGTGCACTTCTCGGAGGAGACACCATAACTGACCACACAAACACAAAAAGCTTCCTGCCACTGCCAAGCAAGACATCGCAGGCTGGGGGGATTAAAACGAAGGCACTTCCCTGGCCCCTTGACCATGCCCAGGAAAGAACTGTCCCACAAGCACAGCCTTGGGCCCCCCCAGCTTGCATAGCAGCCCTCTGCCCCAGGAGGGCCAGGCCTGGCTGGCAGCAACCGTCTCTTCCTCTGCCCAAACCTCATTTCACAGCTATCAGCCCTCATTACGGTTATCTGCTTAGGTAGGCTAAAGGCAGCACCTCAGACCGGGTTGTTTCTAGCTATGAATTCTTATTTGTTTTGCCAAAGTGTGGCCACAATGCCCAGGAAGGACATTTCACTGCTCTCAAGGTGGACAATGCGCTTGTTCTGTATTTCAGAAACTGGGTTACAAATTAAAGCTAGGAGGCAGACTTGGGATCCCTGTGCCATCACTGCCCTTACCTTCAGCCTCCAGAGACCTGTCCCCATGACTCAGTGAGTTAGAGGTTGGGAGGAGCCCAAATAACGGTCATGTGTCTGCACAAGGAACTTCTCACTAGCCCAGCAGTCAAGGCTTGAAGGAATTCACAAACTAGTAACAGGAGGCAGCTTCTGCCCATGGCAGCCAGCAGCGAACACCAGGACAGTGCCAGCACAAGCCTTTGCTCCAGCTGGCGCTGCCTCACCCCGCAAGCGTGGAGCTTTCAGGGACCCATGTCACGGGGTCACTTGGAAGACACCTGATGCACTTACTTCATAGGAACCCTCATTTAGAGACTTAAACACACAACTACTGCCAGCACAGAAAAGTGGAAACGACTGCCAACTTGCACACAAAACACTCATTACAACCCCAAAGCAAATAGCTATCCTGACATGATTTACAGAGAAGGTCTGGGAGGCAGATCCAGCTCCTTACCTGAGTCTCTGCTGCCGGCTAGGGGAGATCCTCCACAAGTAAAGATCCACCTTCCCCTGGATCACAGGCAAAAGCCCTGCTCAGTGAGCATACTCTGGGTATGCTTCCCCAGGGCTGACACCACACAACACAAGCCCATCAAGGCTAGCTATGGCTAAACTCCTGTTACTGCACAGACGAAAACCGAAGTATGTCTGAGGGAATGTTTACATGCAACATATCCCAGTCCATGGTTCAGGTCACCTGAAAAACAAGAAGGAGGAGGAGAGCTAATATGCAACAACCCAACACTGGTGTCCTCGTCCTAATGAAGAAAAGCAGTCGCACAAGTTCCAGCTCCAGAGAGGCTGCTGCAAACCCAAGGAAGTCAAAGGAATTGCAGCAGCCGAGGGGAGAGCATCTAGATCCGAGTCAGCAGTGCTGGCTACAGGCAGAGCATCAAAAGCAGAAGCCCTCTCCAGGCTCCATTCCCCTGTGCACTTTGGGGGCATTCAGGGATAGGAGAATCCCCAGGGAAGGAGGGAGAGAGAGAGAGAGAGAGAGAGAGAGAGAGAGAGAGAGCGAGAAAAGCCCTGGCAGAGCTTTCATCCTCTTCCTCCCCAGGTAGCTCCTGCCCATGTGGAACCACCCGCCCTGGGAGGAGGGTTTGTGCAGGGAGGACTCCCAGCTCCTGGGAGAGGCAGGCAGGCAGCGAGGGAGAGGCAGGAACTGCTGCCAGCTGCCCTGCATTGCCTGCAGCTCTCCAGGGCCCATGGCTCCTTCCTGGGGCATCCCAATCCCTCTGCAGGGCCCAGCTTGCCCTAAACCATCCAGTGCACACACCTGGGGAAGGCAGGGGGTGGTTTTCCTCTGTGCTGTGCTCTCACACCAGCCCTGCACAGCCAGCCCTTTCGTACCAGCGTGTTCCAAACCACAGCTTAGCTCTGTCCGTAGCTACCCCCAGCCTCATTAACGCCTGGCAGAACGGCTCATCTCCAGCAGGTCCTGAGCCTGGACATGATGCTCTAGCACAGGGGGTCTGCAGGGACTGCAGCAGCCTGCACACGGTCCCTTGCAGCCCAGCCATGAGCAGGGCCCGTGGTGCAGGGCTGGTGCCGTCCTGTGGGCAGCCAGGCCTGTGTCCAGGGTGCGGAGCATGTATACCTCCAGGGCAGCAAGGGCTCTGGGTGCATCTCCACCATCACTGGGGCAAGCCTCAAGACCTGCAAGGGCTTCTCTGCAACGCTGCTGGGGAAGGAAATCCCTGGGGATCAAGTCTTTACCAAAGAGATCTTTCTGGAGCCACATTTGGCTTCAGCAAGGCAGCTTAAGACCACCCAGTCTGGTGGCCCCTCACAGGACTTCTCCAAACATGGTGCACACTGACTCCTCTGCTTGGGTCAGGCCAGCTGAGTTGGACCAGCAATGGCTTGGGGTGCTGACCTTGTTGCACAGAGAAATCAGAAGCAGACAAAGAGGGAATGTCTACCAGGCACTGTCCTGCTCCCAGCCGGCAGAGCAATCTTCTCTGCTCCCTGTGGTGGGAGTGAGGGGCGATTCCAGCACTGCCTGAGGACAAATTGCCCCAGCCATCACGTGAGCTTTGAGGGGAGAAAAGCTTCTGTCATTTTCTTCCTCTCTCCAGTCCATACTGCCTACCTCACAGTGAATCACCCCTGTTAATAAAAAGCAGTATCACTCTGCCTGCCCTGAGAAGCCATCACCTTGGACAAGGCAGCATGTACCCTCCTCCTGTCATCCAAAGGAAGCTCCAAATCCCCCCCCCCGGCTTCAGCAAACGCTTCCCCTTCACCCCCTCTCAGCCCACCAGCCTTCTGGGGCCAGCAAGGCCGGAGGCACATGGCCCAGTCGCTCACCAGCTTGCCAAAGCTGGCCCTTAGCAAGAGTGCTCTGGGGAAGGTCTTGCCACCACGTGAGGAGAACACAATCCCGCTCGCCCCTCCCCGACACCAGCCCTGGGATAAAGGCAAAGCAGGAACCTGGCAAACGAAATGTGCTGTGGATCTCCCAGCACAGCTGAGAGACTGCTGGTCACTCCTGGGGATGGGCCTGGGGAGGTTCAGGGGTCTCCAAATCTCCCCTTGCAGGACAAGGTAACTCCCCTTGGCTGGCAGATGGCATGCCTCTCTGGTGAGGTAGCACATCAGGGCTCAGCACCGCAGCCCGTGGGCTCCTCCCCACGCAGCTGTGGGGCCTGGGGCACAGGGCAGAAGGGAACGCTCCGTGCTTTCTGCCCCATTTTTGCCCAGTGGCGCCAGGACTGCCCCACAAGGGTCTTCACCTTCTCTTCTCAGCCACCCCAGCGTACTCGGCCCAGCAACGTCCCCCACGCAAGCACTGGTCGTTGGGGTGGCACGTGCCCAGCAGCAGTGCCCTGCTCGTGCTGCTTGTGTCTCTCCCGCAGGGACAGGCTCTCTGCTCCGCCGGGTGCCGCTTCCAGTGCCCCCAGCGCAAAGACAGAAGGACGTACCAAGGGCAAATGTTCACCATGGCTATCCAAACCCCAGCGGGCTGCTTCCCTTCCTCCCTGCCTGCGCACGAGACACTGGAAGGGCACCATTCCAATTCGCCTCGCTGCCCTGCCGGCCGGCAGCGGTTGCGGAGCTTCGGGACAGTTTGGACGCCCTCAGACAGAGATTCACGCAAGGTGGCGTCTCCTGCAGGAGTCTGGTAGCAGTGAGGAGGGCCTCCCTTCTGCTTTCTTTCTTTTCCGGTAATTTCCTCTCGTTTCTCTGGTATTTCTCTTTATTGGCCATCATTGCCACCTTTCTATATCCCCTCCCCGTCGTTTAACCCTTATCTTTGTCTTTCCCCTTCAATTCCCCACAATTCTATTTCCTATCAGTTCCCCTTTCCTTCGTCATTACCACTTTCTCATCCTTTCCAGTCATTTTCCCCTCATTTCCCTGTCACTGCGCGATCATTTCTTCGGCATTTCCCCTTTTCTCCATCCCCCCCGACCTGCACACACACACACTTCCCCCTGTTCTCTGCCAGCGCTGCTCGGGGCTGCCTCCCCGCGCCCCGCTGCTGAAAGCGCTGCCACGCGCCTCTGAAGGTCCCTGCGTAATGGCCACTGCCGCGCGCCCTGCGGGCTGGTCCAGCTTTCCCCAGCGGAGCATGCCGCTGGCAGGCCTCAGTAGCTCACTCCGAACCAGGCATCGCCATCAGGCGAGGTATTTGAGGCAAAGTTTGCTCAGATGAACAGCTGCGGCGAAAGAAAGCGGGAGCTCATCTAGTGCTGCTGCGTGGTCAGCCTGGGATGCTCCCAAGGGAGGATGCAAAACTACAGTGGGGGCCTACCACGATAGCTGGCCCCTGATCCCAGCAGACCAGGAAGAACAAGAGGGAAAGAAGGCTCAGGATCTCCATCCTTTCTCTTGGTGATAACGCGTCTGAGCAGTAGAGAAGCTCATACAAGCCCTGTGGGAGCTGTAGGCGGAGATGGAGTTCTGCTAGCTCATGGTGACCAGTGGGCTGAACCGAACAGCCCTGTCTTTGAACAAATCCTACGTGCTGAAATCTAGTGGCTCCACTTTTCCACTTTATACATGTATCTAGCTGTTCTCTTTTTCTTCTGAATGTTGGATTTCTTTAACAGTGCAGTCTCAAATTGTCTTTTTCTAGAGTCTTCTGTCCAGGAAATATAAACTATCCACCCTAGCAGTGGGTGGATATTTTTGCATTTAGCCTTATATTCTCTTGCAACCTGTAGATATGTCACCTTCCCTAAACGATTCTCAAGATCCCAAGGTCAGGAGTTATTTGTATGCCATCTCCAGCAGCTCAAAAGTCTGGCCAGGATTCCCCTATTTCCTATGCAGGATAGAACCGCTGAGGATTTCCAACTGTTAAAGTACATCTTGCTTTTCTGCAGAGCACTTGGGTGTGCTTTAAGGAAGCTGGAAAATGAGAACATTACACGCCCAGAGACAGAATCCCAGATCCAACACAATGGAAGGATGGGCTTGTCCAGAGACAGCAGAGAGCTGGATTAAAACTTCACGTTTACTCCCTGGAGCCACCTTCAGTCATCACCTTACAAACACCATTGTTATAAAGAACCCTCGGGAACAACTTGTATCCTGCAGCATGCCTGTCTATGTACATCTATCATTACTTCATATTGCATCGTGCTGGTTTGATCCAGAAGGAAGGAGAGGATCTGCCTGAGCAGCTGGAGTGCCTGGAATTGGGTGTTCTGGGTTCCCTTCGTCTGAGGAGCAAAAGAGCAGGGCTGCTCTGCAGAGGAGAGCAAGCCCAGAGCCGAGAGTCACCCCAGCGCAGGCAGTGCCCTCACCAGCCAGGGCATAGCCCCAGAGGACCCAAGCACCAGCACCACCAGGTTGGGGTTAGTGGCAGGTCCCACCAACAGCCACAGACAAGCAGGAGACATGACTGGAGACAAGGCCGCTTATAACATGGTCCCAGGTACATCCAAGAGGCAAGGCCAGAGATAAGGCTTCCTGCAACATCAGCCTGAAGTCCGTCCAGGAAGACCGGTCAGCAAGTCAGGACCCAGAGCAGAGCACAGACATAGCTCAGGCAAGGCCTGGTGGCCCAGGCCTGAGCTTAAATGGAGCTCCCCGACCAAGGGGGTAGAGAGTGTGCTGGTGTGTGTGTGTGGGGGGGAGCCCAAGCCCAAGTGAGGCTGCTCAGGGCTGTTCAGGGTCCTGAAACCCTCCATATGCTCTTGGGCAGCTCACTTGGGTCCTTACTATTATTAGGACTTACTTAAGAAATGGATTGATCAGCACTCAAGGCCTTGGTCATGTAGATGGTAAAGTCCTTTTACACAAAAGCCCCATCGGGATATATCTACTTTAGCATATTAGTTTGGATCAGGGGTGCACTTTCAAAACCGCCAACTGTCCCCACTTTGGATTGCATCCTGGAGCAGTCTTGGAGAGCTCAGTCTTGGGAGAGCATGAGCTGGATTCCTTTCAGGTGAAACTAAATCAGATGTGCTCCAGGGATGCACCTAATGCTCTCCAGCCGCTAAAGGGCGTTCACTCTACAGGACAAGACTAGAGCTTGTCTGGAGTAAAAACAGAAACCCTGACAAATGTATAGTACATACATTGGGTCCTCAGCTTTACAGGCTGCTCGCATTGTATGGTGCTATTGCTGATGCAGACACAGCTGTTAATAGTTCAAAACATTCCAAATTTCCACAAGATTTTTCTTTCCATAATGTTTAGCCTCTTGAGACACTTGTGGAAAAGAGTTTTTTTTTTTTTTCTTTCTTTCTTTCTAAATCACATATGCCAGGCAGCAGGGGGATGGTGCCTAAATACCTTTAAAAATCGGGTCCACAGCATCCACATTTCAATTTTCCCATTTATAACAGAAGAGAGATATACAGTGCTTATCTGATGGGCTGTTTTAATATTTCACTCCCATTAGGTTTTCTCCAAGAATGAAATATTCTGGAGAAAAGCAACATATTTTTTCTATAACTTAATGCAAGACTTAGAGCCGTGTGTATGATATGATCGACAGCCAGTTTACACACACAAAGCCTAGAGCCACCACTTACACGGATAAATTAATGCATCTACCACTAGATGGCATTTGCTGCCCACAGATAGGGGAGGGCCAAGGAGGATTAGGGCTGAGCGTGACATAAAGAAGTGGAACAGATGGTTTGCCAACAGCTTGGACTAGTTTTATGAATGAAGGCTGCCTCCAGATGACATAACTCCTCCCGACTCCACCCTGCTGCCTGCAAACTTCAGGTGCTTTTGTTTTGCTGGAGGCAATGCAGGGGAAGCTGGTGAGCTCGCAGCAGGGGCGCTTCGCCGCTGAAGTGACAGCAGCGCACCACCGGTGAGATCCGACAGGCTTCTTGGCTGGTGAGTAGCGAAGAAATGTTTTAATTGTTAGCGTACTTGGCAGAATAGGCTGGAATATTCTGTATTGTTTCTCCCCCACTGAGACCAAACTATGCTCTCATTTCCAGTGGGATCAACTCAGAGCAGCTCCAGCACAGACCAGGTGGTTAAACCAGGTTTGACCCACTGTGAGTGAGTGCATGACTGGCTTTAAAGTCTGCTTGTTGCATTTTATGTCTATGAGCAGAAGAGTTTATGAGTCAGTTCTCTTTTTCAAAGCTCTAAGAGAACAGATTATTCTGTCCCTCAGTTTGCCATACTATGTGACGAAAAAGTTCATAGGAAGCCTGGTTTTTTATGATTAATGCCTTAACTTGGATTCAGAAAGGTTTTATTATTATGGTAGAACTGTTTATTTTCAAAGCTGTTTTTTTCTGTGGCTTCTTGACTTTGATGCTCTTATTTTCTGCTGCGAAGTTTTGGCAGCTTGAAATCCCGTATGGGACAGATTTTCACTGAATGGTTAGTCCAATCTGGGGACCTTTCCACTGGTCAAAGACTGCTTTGTCGGATTTCCCCCACCCCCAAATAAAAATCAGTCATTTGCATTCTAGCAGTTCTGACAGCCTTGGTCTGAGGAGAAAAATTCCCTCTGCAGTCCATAGAAGGAATTATTCCTTACTTGGATTTAATGAAATTTATCAGTACCGAAAAATCCAGCTTCTTCAAGCCAGCTGTCGAACCTCCCTCCCTGCAATGCCTCAGTTCTCAGAAACTTTGGGACATACAGTATAGCAGGCAGAAAAGAAACAGAGCTGGAGAAATGCAAAGTGCTCTCTAAAGGAATCATTTAACTAATAACCCTTCAGCTTGTAAGTATTTCAGAACCTGGTTATTGATGACTGGGAGGCTGGAGAGTCTTACACTGCTGTAGAATTTAGAAAGAGGTGGATATTTCAGTACAACAGTTTGGTGACACTCAGTTTGAAAATGTAAGGAAGAAGAATAAATGTTTGTTTATAGATAGAAATATATCTATAATACATATACATACATCCATGTTTATATATAGAAATCACAAAGCATTTTGCAAACTTACTTAAATTAAGACAAAAGAAGAGAGTTATTTCTTCTTGTCCTTGAAATAAGACCACCTCTGATGCAACCTAAAGCTTCTGAAAGCGCAGCAGTCCTCACAACAGCCTAGCAGACTGATTGAAGGATGCACTATCCAGGGAAAATTGAAGGGAAGCATTTAATAGGCAGGATATAGCTGGGCTTCGTTAAGCCCCAAGCCTCAGGTTGTTGCCATGGCTGTGTTTAGTTAAGATGTTTATTGCCCATAAGGAATCACTGCATGTATGAGGCTGGATTAATCTAGCCACTGATTAGCTGGCATGAAACCTCTGCTAAACTAGAAACTACCATTTTCTCGATGCAGCCTCAGGCCCAAGGGAGGAAGAGAAAGTGCTCTAGGGGAAATGGCCATAGAATTGCAGACCGGGATGTTTAAAGAGGCCCAAAGCCTGTTAACTAACTTTCCTAGACTTTGGCAACAGGGACGTGCCGCTTTGCGGGATTTTCCTTCATCTCAGACTTAACCCACACGGAGCTCCCACAGAAGACACCAGTCTCCGCTGAGCCGCACAGCACAGTGTGCTCAGCGCCAGCCCCTTTCCTAGGGATGCACACCATCGGCTGCTGCGCGGGGGCTGTCGTGCACCCATGCCTGCCCCACCACCCACCCGCTAGCTGCGGGGAGCTCTGCCTTTGCCAGGTGGAGCGCGCCTGAGCTTTCCGCTGGACAGTCCTAGTACAGACTTCAAAGTGAGGGTAGTTTGGCAGTCCTCATGGGTATCTGACTTGACAGCTTGTCCCACAGAACAGAGACCAGAGAGTGGGTAGTGCTGACGGAGGTGTTGCGGGCTGTGCTTGTGCCTGTGTGCGTGAAAGAGAGAGAGAGAGGGAGCAAGAGCTGATAGCTTACTGTAATGTATAGATTTCTCCTGTTGAGTCAACAGTATAGAAAATGACAGAGAAACAAACAACCTTATGATTTATAGGCCAAGATGGGGAAGTCAGTTTGAAAGCCAGGGCAGAGATATCAAGCTCTTTAAGAAATATGGGAAGAATTCATCCCTAATCTAATCTCACTGAATTCCACAAAGATGCAAGACAGGATTCATTCGGTCCAGTTCCTTAAGCTGAGAATTAAACAGGAAACCCCCAAGGATGTAAATTGTTCTCCCAAATACCAAGGTGCAGTTTGTACGTGGAGGCCGGAGAAGGGGTGCTACTGTCTGAGCCATCTCTGTTTGATAGATAAGAGGCAATGTGAGGCTGCAGGGCTGCCAAGCAGGCAGCTTTCAGCAGCACTGAATTCAAACAGAAGGAGCAGGAGGCAAGCCCATTAGGACAGGATTCACAGCAGAACTCACTGCTAATGCTGTTCTTTGCAAAAACCAAGCCCTTGAGCCAACAAGGCTGGCAGATGTTATCATAGGCGAGTGTTTCTGGCTTCCTCACTCTCTGCTGTGCTCCTGTGACACCCTCTCAGAGACTGTTTACAGCAAGGATGAAGATTTATCGTAAACGTTGGCTCCCGAACTCTCAGAGCTGCCTCTTCCTCCAAGTTTGGTCTATCCCCACTCCCAGCTGGGATTACAGCAAGAGGTGTCTCAGAGAGCCCAGGGTAACTGGGGTCTTTACAGATACTTGCTCTCCCAGATATGAACCTGATATTGGAAACAAGTATGTCAAAAACATAGAGCTGAATCAGCTCAGTACCCTGCTGGCCTTGGGGTGAGGCTGGGAATGGCTTTCAGCTGGGGGATGGAGCGGACTCGGCAAAGTAGACCTATCGTACCCTACCTGCGCATTTTGAGGAGCCTTCCACTGGGAAGAGGTCTGCTCAGCAGGGCCCACTCCACTCTCCTCCAGATGGCAAGTAGCTCCTGCAGAGGACAAGTTGCAACATGAAAGAGGAGGAAAACAGCATTATCCATTTTGGAAGAGGTCTCAAACTTTAGTCCTCTTTGGCTCCTCATTTACTTCCCACTTAATGCCTTGTTCACAGACGTTGGGTGTACCTTCTCCTTTTCTTTTTGCCTGGGAAAAATGAAGCACAGAGTGGCAAAGTGACCAGCATAAGGTTGCAGGACTGGGATCAGATCATAGGGGGCCAAATCATTCTGTCTCCCTAAACACGTTGTCCCTATAGACTATTCCAAATCACAGCCATTAAAGTCCTGCATCTATTAGTAGTTAGATATCAAGGAATTACAGTGATTTCATGAGACCATAGAGGGAGCACTGCAAATCTGGCAGTACTGAGACTGAACAGAGAGGCCAGCAAACCTAAGGCTCTGAGTCCTGAGGCTCTGGGCTGCCACTAGTATGTATCCTCTGCAGAACAGTGCAGAGATAAGCCTTTATTATTCATGGATGTGAGCATTATATGAATATTGGCACATGTGGATATGACTTCTCAGTGCTCAGCGACCCCATATAGTCTCAAATACACCCTGACTATGCTGTACCTGCACGCACTCCACGCACGTTGCTTGGGCCAACACAATTCAGCTCCACTAGCTGTATTGCGCGGCGTAGAGCGTAATTGTTGCGAATGTCACACCGAGTTGAACTGGGAGCCTGCCCAGGATATGGTTTCCCTAAAACAATGCAGTTCACAAGAACATGTCCATGCGGAGTTATTGTTCTTGTCCAGCACACTGGCAAGTTGCCATTTATTGTGTGCAGAAACTACTTTGCTTCTCCCACCATCAAGCTCAGGTTAATTTCCCTGTTTTCCAGGAGGAGATCACTGATGTCAGCTAATTTGAACAGAGTATTTTGAGGCATGAAAGAAAATGGCTTTCGGTTTCAATCTGTCCATTGTCCACTGAGAGAGCTGCTCTTCCCACGGTGCATGCTTGTGCACAGTCCCTCAGTGACAGCTGTGCCACTGCATGCTGAAGCCTACATGCTCACTCACACATGGGCAGTGGTAGAGTCAGGCTCAGCTCTGAGCTTTCTCAAAGCTCAGGTCTGTGCAACAGGAGGATGATCTGCTATTTAGAAGAATACGGGATACTTGTATTCGCTGCCTGCCCTGCTACTGATCCTTTTTTGGCCACTAGCAGGTCACTTAGCCCATCTGTGCTTCAATTCCCCATTGGGACAACGTTAGTCACAGTGGCTTTTCACCCTGGCATGCCTTGGGGATAAGTACATTAAGGTCTAAGAGACCTTCAGATGCAGTAGGAACTGGGCAGGAACTGTGTGTCTTTGTAAGCAATACACTAGGCATGGTACACAGTGGTCTTTACCGCTGTACTGCACTGTTCAAATCAGGCAAGTCAGCTGGGGATACTGGCATTAGGAGTCCTGGTGTAAAGAGGTTTTTCCTACTTACAACCACCTGAGGCACAGAGTTGAGTTTTCTCTGTTTTGACTAATATGTTCAACGGTCGCAACAAGGGGAGCTGTCTGCCTTAAAGCATGCTGCTGCCGCCAGAAGAGTGCCCTGTTTCTTTTCTCTCAGAAGCTAACTCAGCTGGTCAGCAACTGAACTGTCCTAATGCCTGACAAATGTGCCTTCGTTTTCAGCTCACCCTAAAGTTGACCTGGGACAGAGTGTCTCTCCTGGGGAAGAATGAATGAATGGCCAAATGGGGTGAATGGCCTGACATCCATCTGCAGTCTCTCAGCTGGTCACTAATTCCTAGGAAAAACCCTCCATGAAGGCTGCAGCTGGGCCAGATCCAGCACTTATTACTCCAGAAAAGCACCCCCTTGCCTTCTCTGGCAGAGTTGCTTGGGTAGGGACTGCAGATTTGCTCAGCAATTCTGGAGCTAATCAGGGCAACCATTAGGCAAAAATGTGTCCCTTTGGCTTCTGGTCAGTTAAAAGTGTCTCTCTTCTACCTCCTGCTCTCCCATTACCCCTCCCAGTCCAAGAGAGACACTGAGACTAATTCAACAGCAATGCCATTCAAAAGCAGCAGGAAGACTGACGCTCTGAATAGCACGTCCTACCCATTAGTGTGGAGATGCAGGCAGCAGTGTGCCAGAGAAAAGGGCAGCTCTTGTCAGAGGCTGCAGAAGCATGGTGCTCTGCAGGGGTCCAAGTCATGCAAGTCAGAGAGCTTACCAGGGAATCCAAGCTGTAATTACCAAGCAGTTGCAGCCAAGAGGCTCTGAGAAGAAGCAGATAACAGTGCAGGAACCCTTCATCCTCATTAAAATACTTTCTCTGGCAAAGCCCCCCACGCCTGCTCAGCCTGTTCCAATTAGTGCAGTGGGCCAAGGGAGGGCAAAGAGCAGGGTTCCTTTTGATTAAAAGAAAACACTGCAGAGCTTTCAAGTGTCAGGGGGGAGGCAGGCGACCTCAGCTGGGACAGAGAGAGTCCCTGGGAGTGCAACACGCAGTCATGTAATTTCATGACACTGGCTAGCAATAGTGAATCCAATGAGCTGGGTCACTGAGCTAAGGAGCAGGTGCTTCACAGCCAGCTCCTGCGTGAGAATGGCCCTGGTTTTATAGGTGGGGAACTGCAGAGCCCCCCACTGCTCTCTGAGAGGTGCTGAGCACCCCTGTCCAACAGGTCTGGAGGTGCAGAGTGATAATTCTGTTATGAATGAAGTTTGGCAAGTAAGTGTGCTCTACAAATCATCTAAATACACTGCAAAACATCTTGGCAGCTTAAGGTAGCAATAGCAACTGGCTGGAGAGCCCTGGAGAAGACTGCAGCCTGTCTGTCCATGGAGCAGGGATGCTTCTCCTGTCCCCCAAGGCTGTTTCTCTTGTATCAGAGCTGAAATACCTCTGAGGATGCAGCTGTCTCCCGCCCGCGGCCTTTCTCCTGGGGTACTACAGAGAGGCCCATTAGGATGTTGATATGTGCCCACAAGGACCCTAACCGTGGCTGCCACCTCTTTTCCAGTGGCCACTGAAGGACCAGCAGTCGCACTAGGTGACAACTGACTCTGCCCAGGCTAGAGCCAGTGACCTAGAGGTGAAGGGCTCTATACGAAAACCCTGGGTGTCACCCACCCACTCTCCCCAGCAGAGGCTCTTCAGTCAGGCTGGGGGGAGAAGCGCTAGCAAACCTGTCTCCTGGCTAGAATGCTCTCTGACTCTCAGCCCTGGGGAGCCTCTGCTGGATTTTACCACATTCACGATGCAGCTAGATCCAGCTTGAAAAGTCTGAAGTTCAAAAAACGGCTCCTCAGTGGGGTAAAACTCCTTGAGCCTTTCAAATGCTGTATTGAATATCAGGCCATGTGGTGGACAGGTGACAAGTGTCGGTTTCAGCCCATGTGCTGGCATCTTAGTATAAATGGCTCTCAGGAATGTGGCTGTGCCTCTGGAGACTCCTGAGGCTTTGGGGATCTGGCCCATTAGCAGAGTGGGCAGGATAGAGGCTCTTTGATACCTTATTTGGGTACTTTAACACACCATTAGAGGATGGCACGTCCCTTCACAAACATGAAAGAATTTTAAGCTTCTCAACTCCATTAGGCGGTAGGTTTAATATGCTAAGTAAATCCACTGCTGCCTTCTAATAGATGGGCTGAGATTAGTTGTATGACAGCTCCCAGGCTACTGAAAGCAGAGAGCTGGGGTAGACCAGAGTGGCCAATACCCTCAACCTCAACGCTGCACACGCTGTAGCTCTGGGCAGTGGTGTGACCTGTTCTGAGGCAGGGCTTTCAGAGCGGGACCAGCTGACATCACACTGTCTTTTGGGGCCAGCGGTTCCCCACAGTGAGGAACTGAAGGAACAGCCAGGAAATGAGGCCACGTTGCCTGCCTAGCGTGAGACACAATTGCTACGCACTTGTCTCACCTCTGTGACCCTCTGCTTTGTTTGGGGAGGAGCCCAGCCTTCTTCCTCTGAATATGCCTCTGCACAGCTGCCAGCTGGCTTCCTGTCGTGGTTTACCCCCCTCCGTGAAGTCTTGGACTGGGCAGCTTCCCACAACCGCTTACCTAAGCTGGGAGTTTGGCAACAGGACTTCAGCACTGCTTGGTGCTGGGGATGCAGTTGCAAAAGCCGCAAACTGAGGTGTGGAAATGTGGCGCTGGTATGGTGAGGGGACAGCTGGAGGGTGCTCTGGGCCCAGCCCCAAGTCCCAAGAACCCCCTGTATGAGTGATTTCCCGTGAGTTGTATCTGCCTGGACTCAGCAGTTCTGAGGCACCTGAAGCACCCTGTACTCCGAAAGCTTTTTAGGGGACCAGAGACTTGCAAGGTGGACCTGCACTGTGCTTTCCTGCTTTCCCTGCTCACTGGTTGTGAACAGGTTATTTGCTTTGGCATGAGGGACAGGCTGCAAACGACTCCCATTTGGAAGTGTAGGTCAGTCAGCCAAGACCCTTCTGCTATTGGAATGACTCCTCTCAGCTCGCTGCCAACCTGCGGGCAGGCCTGTTCCTTCTGGTACCTCCCTGTACCAGTTTGCTCTGCTGGATGGCCTTGAGGTGAATTAGAGGGAGGAATAGCTGGGGTTACCTTTGACA
This sequence comes from Apteryx mantelli, assembly GCF_036417845.1. NCBI lineage: Eukaryota > Metazoa > Chordata > Aves > Apterygiformes > Apterygidae > Apteryx > Apteryx mantelli. Next base: position 14,286,054 of record NC_089989.1, on the reverse strand, counting down.
AGTACTACCTGGCCCGAGCAACACATTCAGACAGACCAACAAAGCCCTGAGGGAACCTGAAAGCACAGGACAAACTGTTCGGCCCATGGCCGTGCACTGAGACAAGCTCAGCTGCTGGGACACCTTCCCAGCCTGACTTCTGGGAGTCGAGATATAGATCACACTTCTCTCTAAACTAACTGTCTCACAGGAGCAAGGAAAAGGTATGGGCTGAGCCATGCACAGGGAGGGAGCAAGTGGCTTCCCTAGAAAGGAATTAGCAGATTGTTAAAAGGAAGACAGCTCTTCATGCCCTTATATACAGTTATTAATACCATGGCCATGCATGGGCCTGGTAAGAATACCTTTAGAGGAGAAGCTGTATTGTACATTCCAAACATAAAGATTTTCTCCCCTCAAGGTAAGCAGTTGAGCCCAGATCCCACTTACCCTCCCCAAACAGGTGGAAAATTCCTTTCAGCACAAAAGAGCAGAGACAGATGGGATTTGCCAAGATCACTGAATAGCTCTGATGGACAAGTTCACAGCCTGTGATGGACACGACTTTGTCAATGCTTCAGTGGAGAAAAAAAGTGAAACCAGTTGCAGAGCTCACTCCCTGAGCTGGTCAGCTATAGCGTCCAAGTCCCTAAGGTCCATGTTCATGCAGAGGTGCAGGTGGGGTGCACTTTACATAATACACCAGTTCTCAGGGACCGGGAATCTTTTTACATCAGAACAGATAAGAAATAAAAAAGTGGACAAAGAGTTCATGCTCCCAAGTGTTGAAACAGGCGGAAAAGTCCTGCTGATACTACCAAGACCTGCCGGGTTACCGCACTGAATGCAGCGGAGTTGTCTCTGCCCTAATTGTTGTTATCACATACCTGTTAGCAAGGAGCCCTTCTGCGAGGCAGGGATGAAGTGCAGATGGGGCAAAGCTAACTCAGCCCGTCTGAAGGGGCCGGCGTGTGCCAGCAGCAGCTGGAACTCATTCCTTCATGCTCTCAGTGCTTGGCACGCTTCGGCATCAGCGGTTGGCAAGAAACAGTGATCAGGGGATAATTGTGATCGTAGTCTTTAATCTCACAAGGCAGGACTGTAGGAGGCTGTCAGGAGATCTCCCGGCTGGAACAGGGCCTGCTGGCCAGGCCTGCCGTGCGATGGCAGAGAAATGTGAGAGAAGCTTGAGCAACCTCAGTGTTGTTCCGCCGTTTAACAATTCCTCTATTCAAACTGCAGAAATGCACCCTTTCCTCTCGCTTCCCCTCGTCGGCTGGCCTTTAGGGCTCTGCGTGGGCCGTGTGCTGTTGGGCACGTGCGACCTGTGTTACTGAGGGTTTCAATTAAACCCTGCCATTTCCCAGTGCACACCATGGTGCCTGGTGCCACCCAAACTCTGGTTCTGGCTTTCGTGCTCCTTACTCCGATACCGTGTTAGAGGCATGGGGTGCCACCATCCCCTTTCCACACACAGCTCAGCACTGCAAGCTTCCTTGGAGTCACTGCTGCAGCAGCCCAGCGGCATTGGGGGAAGGCACTGAGGGAGCCAAGGGCCCCAGTGGCTTTGTCCTCTCCTTTGGAAAAGGACAACAGCTGCCTCCCCCTGGGAAGCAGGAGCAGCAGCTGCTGGGGAATCCATCATGCTGCATGAGATGGAGGGAAACAACCAAAACCCTGCGCTGAACAGGGAGGATTTCTGTGCTGCAGGCCTGCGTGGGCAGGAAGCAGGACAGGCATCTCTTTATGAAAAAGACCCATCTATACGCACACAGAGGTGCATGCCAAGACATGTGACTGATAGATCCCGCTGTGTACTCTCCCTGCACGTGTGGACCAGCATTTGCACAGCACACACCATGCCATGTGCAGACACCAGCCCCACAAATAGTGTGCACAAATGGGCACAGACAGGCTGAACCAGGGGAGGGAGAGGGGGAGACCCCTGTGGTGGAGAGGCACAGCTATCCTGTCTGCCTCTCCTCCTTGCTGTCAGCTGAGGCCTGGCTGTGGGAGAGCCTTGTCTGCGCAGGGAGTTAGGAGTCTGCTTTGCAGCTTTGAAGTGCTCCTCTGGTTTTGCACCTCAGTTTCTTTGCAGGAGTGAGACTCCTTTCTCCTGTTTCCCCAAAATGCCAGAGCAGCACTTAGTCCCTTCCAGCTGGAGTGGAATTTATTTGCACCTCCAACTTCATTGCAGAGTTTCTCTTGGGGAAGTCAGGACAGCCTCAAGCAGCGAGCCCCCAGAGCAAGAGGCTTGGATCTCAAGACATCATCTTGGGAGCTATGGGAGCTTATCTGTTTGTGAGTCTCATATAGTGCCAGCCCCACGTGGGGATTTCAGCTCTCTGAAACTCTCCCATCTCACATAACTGGCTAGTGAGGTAGCTAAATGAGGTCTAGCACAGGGTTTTCTTCCCCATGCAGGGAGGATTGCTGAGGTTTAATGCTCACACCACAGTGCAGCCCCGTTCCTCCCCCCAGCTCTCTGATGGCTGCTCCCTTGAGGTCCCCCAGCTGTTGGGGCCCTGCACTTTAACTCCTGGCCATGGCCTGGCCGGGCCTAAAGTGTAACTCAAGAAGGCAATATTCTGCAAATGGAGTTTGCAGATTAGCTAGGAAACAATTGGGGCCTGTGAGACTGGTAGAGCACATGCCAGGCTGTGCTGGGCAGGGAGGAAGCACGAGGGATCTGATGTTAGTGCAATAGGATTGCTAAAAAGCTCAAGTTCAGCATGCCCTTCTATCTTGGGAGATGATAATCCATAGCCTGATAAATCTACTGCCATGGCCTTTCCCGCTCTAAAATTTGGGTAGTTGTTACACTATTCATGGCATCACAGAAAACAGGCACTGTCAGAGGGAAATCAGTCCTTTCATGAATAAGCAAAGGAAAAGCTCAGCGCAGTGGCGTGGAATGGTGAATTTAGATGACAGTCCAGAGCCTTAAATCTGTTAGACTTCTGCACATCTCTCGCAGAAGAAAGGGGAAGGAAAGGCACAGCATAGCTAATGGGGCTAGGGCATCTCTCGGACTGCTGGTACAAATTCAACCCAGGGCTGTAGTGCCTGATCAAGGTCACCATCCATGGCTGCTCAGTGCCTATACAAAGACCCTCCTGGCTGCAGGCCAGCCTGTGGTGGGCTGGTGTTACCACAGCAGCCGTGAGCCTGGGCAGAGGGGGCTGGAGAATGACTGCACTGTAGGGCTGGCCACTGTGCTCTGGGTTGGAGCACAGCCGCTGCAGGAGGAAGAAGCAGGCGTTGTTCAGAGGAGGATTTGAGTCTGTGGGGGCAGGTCTCGTTTTGGGGGTGAGGTGTGTGGAAGCAGGGCTGGAATAGCCGAGTACTTTACAGACCAAGTAAAGATGCATTCATGGGGCGACATAGGGCCACCATGGGCGGGGGGGGGGGTTGGAGCACCGTAGGGTGCACAGAGAGCAGTGTGAGGCAGGGTTACAAGGTGTGCGTGTCTTCTCCTGTGATCATGCCTGGCTGTACAGGCACTGGTAGTGCGTGTGTGTGTGTGTGTGTGTGTGTGTGTGTGTCAGAACAAGAAAGCAGACGGAGGAGTTGGTTTAAAGGGCTGAATTCCATCAAAAATGTTACTGCCACTCCCCATAAAACAGGGGCTGCAAAATGCTTCCTCTCCCTCAGGCCCTCATGGTGCCCAGGGTATGAAATCTTCACTGCCTTAACCCAGACTCCAAAGCCAAACCCACAGAAATCCCCTCACCCCAGCAGTCTGCTCTCATCAGCAATTCACTCTCCAAACTGAGATAGAAATAGTTGTAGCTCAGGACAGTTGATTATTTAAAGCTGTCGGGAGTGTTTAATTTAACCCTGGATCCATCATCCGCAGCTTGTTTCCATCCACTAGACACCCGCTCTCCCCCTCTCAGTGTAAACTCTGCCTGTGACAAGCTCTTCACCTCCAGGAATATTTGGGCCGAGGTTTATAGGAAGGGGCCGTGACCCCACTGCGTGTTTCCAGCCACTTTACCCAGTCAAACTGGCACAGCTAAGGATGCCTCCACTCCAGGCCTTGCAGACAAAACCAGGCAATTCCCTCCGAGAGGAAGATGGGTTTTTAGCTGGGCATCAGAGGATGGACGTGCCAAGTTCCTCACTGCTGCCTGCTTTGTGGCCTTCCGTGGCACTGGTGGGGGGGAGCCCTGAGGGGAGCCAGGCTCGGGAGACACATGATACAAGGGATTATAGGAGAAGCCTTTCTTACTGGAAGTTATCTTCCAACAAATTTCTCTTTCCTGGTCCGCTTTAATCCCCTCCAGCAACATCTCCAACTCTTCTGACCCTGCACACAGCTCTGCCAAGGCATTGCTTTGATCTGTGGGTTCATTCTGCATGTGGCTCCCACTCCTGTTGCAATAAAACCTTCCTTTGGCATCCACAGGGGAAGGAAACAAAGTGCTGGCACAGCCAAACAGTTTGTGTGAGCGTGCACTCCTGCCCCACTGCTTCAGCCCATGCCGCAGGCATGCAAAACATTTTTGCTGCTCCCTAACGTTTGTTCTGTGGCCTGTGCGTGAGTATGTCCCAGAGGGAGGGAGCTGTGCCCTGCCTGCCATTTGCAGAATCCTGGGCCCACCCTGGAATATCCTGGAGCTTTGGGTCATGAAAGGTTCCTCCCAGTGTCAACTGCTGTCCCCAAACCTAAGCCTAGCGCAGGCCCTGCTCCGTTTATAGAAAGCTGCAATTAGAGGCCAAGTTCTCCAGCAACCATATGTACATTGGCATAAAATCTTTGTCAAATCCCGGTCATGTCCTTGAGATGACCTCTGGGATAACACTGTTCATTCAGGCCGTGGCCATGGGTCAGTGGGAGAACAGATCTGGGAGGCTCTGCTTCAGTCCCTGCTTTATGGATGAACTTGGTGCATTTTGGAAAGGCTAAAACCGCTAGAGTTCCCACAGCACAGGAAAGCTGCTCTTTACCTCTGCAGGGCAGGAATGTGTTTGTGGGTAAAGTAAAGGCAGCAGCACCCAGCATTAGCTGATCCTGAAGCTGCAGTGACGTGCCAGTCACCAGCGCCCATTCCCTCCGGTCTGTGTGGCTGCTGCTCATTTTCAGTAAGTTCACTTCTCACCTGGGAGTGAGTATGGCAGTGGGGGGAGGGAAAGGACCTTGGTACTAATATCTCAAAGGCACAGTTCTGGAGCAGGGAACCAAAAGATGAGAGGAAAAAAAAAACATTGTACGTAGGTGGGATTAGTAGCTCAGTGCTTACAAGGTGGGAACATGGTGCATGTGCATCTCTACATGTGTTGACTAGGCACAGCTTAACCCCAAAGGCTGAACCTTGCTCCCCTGCGTGTCACCATGCTGCAGAGCACCAGTGTGGCCTGAGAATACCTCTCTCCATGATCAGTGTATCAACGAATGAGCAATTTAAACCTAGCAAAACCCCTAATCATTTTTTTATAGACAGCGACGGGCCTGCCAAACTGGGAGCTCAGAAAGTCTGCACAGGGGAGAGGTGGTTTGGGAGCCTTGGAAAACAACCCAAGGCTAAAGTATGATACAACAAATGGTGCAGCACCCACCGTGAGGTCTCATCCAGGGTAGTGCCAGGTCTCCTGGGACAGGTAGGAGACACCAGTACAGAGCAGCAGCATGTTGCACTGGCCAGAGTATGAGCAAAGTAGGAAGGGGAACATGTACATGTGTGATGCTGGAGAGACTGGCATGGACGAGGAGTGAGTGACCCAAAGACTGGGCTTTGACGGCTTTGAACTAATCTTTTCCTTCAGCACCAACCCAGCAAACCCACACCAGTGTTAGTAGGTCTTGGTGCTAAACCACTCCTGTGCTGCCAAGCCCTCACACTAGCTGCAGAGCGCTGGGCGTATGGCCACTGAAATCAAGCAGACCTTTTGTGGTGTGTTGAGGATGAACGTACCCGTCCTGCCTGGAGGATAAAGGGAACTGGGGAAAGACTGAGACTCTAACCTTCATCTGGCAGAGAATAACTGTTAGTGCAGTGGTGTCGCCTGCTCTCTCCCGTTTCAGCATGTGTCCCCTAAAAAGCCACCTGGCTTGAGTTTATCTAGGTGAGGGCTGCGATGGTGGATGGCAGTTAGATCTGCACAGTTTTAGGCTGTAACTGGTTAACTACAATAAAGGCGAGGGAAAAAGTCAGCAAAGGAGCTGTCCCAGGGGACTGCACACAAACCTGCACCATGCAAAGACTCTGTGAATGTAAAAAGGGACTGGAAGGCTGCTGAGCAGCAGATCTAGCTGTCTTCTCCCAGTTTCCCACCAGAGAGATAAAAAGCCGTGCTTTTGAAAGCCTGAAACTGTGTCCATACGCCCAGCCTGGTGCTCCGTCTTGTGGAAGATAGATAGAGAACAAGGCAGTTTAAAATGTTTGGCTTCTCTGGACTCTGCCTGCCTGTTCACTCCTACACAGACTATAACAGAGACTACAGAAATCCCCTATTCCTTGGGCCAAATACCTCTACACTCATTTTAAGTCTTTCAGCCAGGGGACTCATAGAACTGAATACACAGCAAGAGTGTTGGATAGTTGGAGTAGACATTTAGAGACCAGGACATTTATAAGCAGGAAAAAATGGCTAAATTGCCTGGAGTAATTGCTGTGAACTGTCAGTCCAGCTCTGTTCCCCTCCAGGATGTGTGGGAGTTGGTGAATAAGGCAATAATACTGTGTCTGTGGATGTGTGAATGGAAGAGAGGGTAGGAATGCTCCCAGTCGTTAGTGTCCAGGAGCTGATAGACGCTGGCGTGCCTTCCTTGGGCCCACAGACATCACAACGCACACATCCCTCAGCCGGGTTGTCATAGCTGGTCTTTTGAATTCTCTGTTATGAAAAATGTGTCGGCGCCCCTGGGCAGCAGGAGATGATGCAGGCTGTGAGCAGGCTTCCCAGCCACGCAGCAGGCACTGGATTTCCCGGTACTCAAATTGGCCCTGTGAACTAGGGCTCTGCAAGCAAGAGCTGCTTTGACAGCTCCTGGAGATGTGTGCGCATGTGTGTAGGGTGTACAGCACCTACTTGGGATCCGAATTGCTCTGTGATGTGAAGGCATCCAGACCCCAGAGCCCTGGAGACATTCAGAAGTTCTCCTCGTCATACTATAACCATCAATAACCGTGGAGGCTGCAAGGATAGCCCAGCAAGTGAGATACTCGCTTCTCTGGGAAAACCCCTGCTTTTCCTCCCACCTGTCTGTTTAGGCTGATGGAGCTCTTCAAGACAGGCCTTGTCTCCCCCTGAGTCTGTGTTTCAGAGAGACTAATGGGGCCTGGCCCTCCTCAGAGCCTGCAGGTGCTCTGGTCAGATTATCAGTCATGACGTGCTTTGCGGCAGGCTCCATCAGGGGCCTGGAGGAGTTCAGATACTCAGCTTGTGCCTCACCACCCCTGCCCAGTCTGTTGAACTCCAGTTGTGGCCAGAGACCTCCCTCGGCAACACTGCGCTCAACAGTACTGACTAATTTTGCAGTGCTGTGGGTGTGTTTGGGGCCAGACGCCCGCTCTTAGGCAGAGCATGGTAGCTCCTCTCTGCCAGGCAGCTGGCCTAACGCCTCCTCAGGTACATGCTGCTGGAGACCTGCCATGCTGTCGCTTGAGATGTCTAGAGCAGCCCGTCTTCTCAGCAATGGGTCCATGGGGCCAGTGGGATGGAGTCTCAGTCTGCACACAGCCCGCAGAGGTGCAGACTTTCCCCTTTTCTTCTTACAGCTGGAGGTGAAGGTGGCATCTCTGCGGGTGGACCATGGTACTGTGAGGGAGACCTGCCCCTATCCCCAGCAGCAGAGCGCCAAGATGAAAGCCTCCCACAGCGGCAGGCCTCCCCTCTCCACTCTCCTGCTCTGGATCCTCCTGCTGTACCCAGACACCAGCGGGGCCTGGAAGCAACATGCCCCTCGCCTTCGCGTCTCCTACAAAGGTAAGAGGGCCCTGGAGGCTGCCGGCAGACAGGATTTCCATGGGGCCTGTGCCTCACTTCAAAGGGCTGGGAGGAGTGTTCTCCAGCCAGGGTGACAGGATGGGCCAGGGCTCGAGGGAGGCAGGAGATCGTGGCTGCAACATATCTACGTGTGCCAGCTCTGAGCCCTCAGGATGCTTCATGAACCGCAGCTGAAGCCCCAAGCACAGCCCCTGAGGATGCAGCACAGAGAACGGAATGTCCTGCCTGGGTGCAGCCCAGGTCCGAGACAGCCAGGGATGTCTCCTTTCTGCCCACACTCACTCTGTGCACCTTACAGTGTGTCCTGGGCTGGGGTTGACCTGGGTAGCCCCGGGGGAAGATCCCCTGTTTTCACACTCGCGGTGCGATGGGGACGCTAAGCCCCAGGCAGTGCTGCCTTCCCCCTCCTCTCCCTCCCGTCAGCAGTTTTGCCCTGTAACAGCCTCACAGACATGGCCTGCAGCGAGCCCCATCTTCCGGGGCCCGCTGCAGGCCGCTCAGTCTCCAGTAGGATATCCCGGCAGGGAGATGGGACCCAGCTTGGAAGTGCAGTACAGGGCCTGTCTTTCCTTGGAGCCAGAGGAGGCTGAGGAGGCTGCTCAGCCAGCAGGAACACTGAGGGTCTTCTGACTTCAAAGCCCCACAGCGTGCTGGGGCCAGACATGCCAAAAGCCCTCAAGTCTTGGGCAGAGGCAGAAGAGGAAGCTCCCAGCATCAGGAGGGCTCAAGGACAATACGAACAATGACAGGGGATGTGACTCATGGACAGCACAACGCAGCTTCAAGGACACAATGGCCTGAGAAGTTTAGGTTTAAAAACCCCTAGGAAAGAAAAAAATAAAGCAGCCTTTGAGATTACATCCACTCCAGCATCTACAGGATCAGCCTTGCTGTCAGATCCCAGCATGGGGGAGGCAGGTGGAGCTGCACGGACCGGGGGGGAGAAGATGTAAGCAGGCGCATGAGAAGGAAATGACAGCACCGAAGGCTGGGAGAGTGAAGGAAGGATGGGGCACAGGGCACGGGGCCAGGAACAACAGCAGCAGCTCCCACCCTGTCGAGGAGGCAAGGAGGAGGTTTGTAATAGCGCTCCGGCAGATCGGAGGCAGCAAACACAATCACAACTGTGCAAGAAGCAGCCTCGGGGTAAACATGGGTCACGCTGGGTCAGCCTTGATGCTGGCCTGCGTTGAGCCTCTCTGTTTTCTTACTCTGAGGCTATATAGCAGCATGACTATGCAGTGAAACTACAGCACCTCTCTGAGCTCCTGTTACTGTAATAATCTGGGGTTGGCACAGCTAGAAGCTGGCAAATGGGTCTTCTAGCTATCTCTGATTGAGAGCCAACCCAGCTGGGCAGGATCCAGAAGCCATCACACTGCAGCAGGGCAGGAGGTTGGTGGGTCTCTGGTTATCTGCACCAAAAGCTGCACTGACGCAGCTCTTATCAGCCAATGGCAGAGAGAGGCTGGAGCCTGATTTAGAGCCAAGCCTCCCCTGGGCTTCAGGGGTCGTCCCCTTGGTCTGGCTCTTTCTTACGGCTGAGGGAAGGAGGGAGAACGGTCTCCCAGCACAGCCGGGCTGTGACCCCAGGAAGCCCAGGGTCACCCTGCACTGAGGGTGTTGGTGCTAAGGGGCAGGCAGAGATGATGGATGGGACAAGGCAGTTTCGGTGATCCTGACAACAAAGGAAAACACACCATGGCCTTTGGAGATAACACAAAAGAGAGGATGTTTCTCTGGACTCACCCATCTTTTTAGCCATCGCACAGCTGCTTTCAGAGACCACCTGATTCCCTGCCTTACGGATTGGCACCTGAATCAGATGTCTTGTTTGTATAGACGGACTGGGGGCAAGAAAGGATGGTTTGTGCGCATTTAGCTGACAGCTTCCTGCACATACACCATGTGAATTAATGACATTTGAATGCCCCATCCCTTTGGTAAAGGAGCAGAACCATGCCACAGCACGTGGCATGGACCATGGTGCTCATCGTCCCATTAACTCTGCCATTGATTTCATGCTGCAAGTGCAGGGCAGTGAATCCTTCCTGAGGGCCGGGTCAGATCTTCCCACCCGATATTGCAGCAGGCCTGAGAGCCCAGCAGAGAGGGCTCCTCCGTCAGGCCTGCCTGATCTCATCATTGGACAGGGCCAGGGCAGATCAGAGGATGAAGTGGTGATAATAGCAGCTTTCTCGTTGTTACAAGCCGAGCAGGCACGTCCCCGAGGGCCAGCCTTGCCCCACTCCACTTAATTTCACCTGTGTATTGGATAAATCTTTGACTTTCCCTACCCCCACATCGCCTTTCCGGTGCCTTGCCCTACATTTCTGTCTGGATCCAGCAGGTCAGGGGAGCAGCCTGCACTGGGGCAGAAGCAGGAGGGTGGACAATACACTACAGCCTGCCTGGGGACCCAGCCAGCTCGGCACCCAGAGGCATCCCGAGGAGACCCTTCGGGTACACGAGGGAAAGGGCTGAGTGAACTGGGACTGTGGAAATTTTTCTGGGAGCAGTGTGAGGGCTCTTCCTCCTGGCAGGGATCTCCCTGGGAGCAGCTGGGAGCAGTTACTGGCAGAGAGGGGGATTTCTCTGTCTCACAGTAACTAGAGCCCTGACCCCAGCACTGGCCGGCCCCAGAGGAAGGGGAGAAGGAAATGCCTTGTCGGAGCGGGCCGGGCTGCAGTGGCGCAGTTCCGGGCAGAGACCCCTGCTTGTTGCATGCGCCCCAGCAGGTCCTTTCCTCACAGGGAGGAGCAGACGTCAGTGACATTTCCAGCTCACAACAACTGGCCCCGCTTCCTCTCTCCCATGGAAATGGGGTGGAAGGAAGAGAGCAATAGCCTCTGTGATCAGCGGGTGCATTTTGAACAGAGAAGCCAAGGCCATGTACGCCCCACCTGGCACGCTCTACTCGCTTGTACCCATGCTCCCATCCATGCCGGCCAGCGCTCACTTCCCCAACAGCTTCCCTCACTTAGTTTCTGGCAAACTGCTTCCATCTGCATGGTCCAGGGTGATTTCTCAGCCTCAGTCATACCAGATTGCCCCAGGTTACCATCTACATTTCATGTCCCTCTAGCTCCAAGCTCCCATTCACCAGCAACCCCTTCCCTTGACCCTACTTTTGTCCTTTCCCCCACACAGCTTGAAAGCCAAAAACAACCTGCCAGAACATGTAGCTGGCCTTCACCTTCTCCTTAGTTGGATCTTGCCAGCTTTGAATAGAAAAGCAACGTGTTACAATTTCTAGGAGCTCTAACGCAGTTCTCAGCTCCAGTCTCTCCAGCTCAGTGACTTTCTGTCTTGATGTCTTGGAGCAGGCGCTCACCAGAGCAGCAACTGTTGCAATAGCTGTGTCCTACACAGCAGCCACCTGTGCACAGTGGTGGGGGAGTCAGCTTGTCCCGGCAGCCAGCCGGAAAACCTGATGCTGGATGTCACAGACTGATGCGGACCATGGGAAAGCCTGTTGGCCACAGGCCAGGTGTCAGGGCCCTAGTGGATGTTGTTTCAGGAGTGGTTAAGCAAGAGACAAGATCTTATTGTCCTTCTTGCACACCCACACGACTGTGACTGTGCTATAGGAGGGTTCGGGGCGGGGGGGGGCTGCTGAGCCTCTGCACAAGGAACAAGCAGGAGAAGATACAACCTGGAGAGCAAACCCTTTCCCACAGCCCTGTCTCTGCTCCCCATGGAGCATGGGGGGATCCATGGCGTGCTTCCTTGCTTGGCAACATGGCTCTTCCCTCCTCCAGCACCAAATGGGTGCTCTTAAAAGCCCCTTTTCTGAGCCAGTCTAATTCTGGGTTTAGGCTGTGTCTCAGGGCGTGAGGTGTCAAAATGTGGCAGAGGCAGGGTCAGAGCAGCACCTGAGACGCAGCTGGAGACCTGCTAAGTTCCTTGGGCCAGGGCCTGCCCATCCATCTGGCTGACTGGGTGCTTTGGATAAAGTCCAGCAGCTCACAGGCACTTAGCAGTAAAAACAGGCTTGGGGAAGAGGGAATGAAAGTGTTTGGGCTGGGCCATGGCACCATGTTTTTATAAAGCCTTTAATTTGAGGGATACTTTGCCCCAGGGAATAGCCAAAAACACTCTCTTGAGCTAAAGCCCAGGGAAAACATCCTGGGAGATGCAGTAAATGACTCTTCTGTGTTCTCAGGCCTCTCCCCATGGGGTTTCAGGGTGCAGAGGCTTTGGGGCTGGTGGCTCTGGGGTGATCCACCCAGGCCAAAGAGCACCACTGAATGGCAGTCTAGAAGCTGAATAGCTTGGGATCCTCAAGTTGGACTGCTCTCCTTCCCCAGTACCCAGCAAACCAGGCCTGTGTGACCCTGCGCAGTCCATCCCAGGGTCAGGGTACTTTTCTCCTGTGTACAGGTGACACCGTTTCCTCCAGGCATGCTCGTAGAAGGAGGCATGATAAGTTTTGGGGCACCAAGGGTGATGTTTTGCTGCCAAGGCACTGGCAGGAAAGTTGCTTTCCCTTGGGGCAGGGATGGGTAATGATAGCTGTTCCTGGGAGGGGGAAGGATAGGGTCTCGGGCTGTCTGCTTTGTCACTGACTGATGGGCTTCCCTTTCTTCCACCTTCCGCCCCTTAGATCTGCTGAAATCCAACAGCTCTCGCCTGTTGCTGGCGTCAGGGGATGGGCTGGATTTCCAGGCACTTTTGTTGGATGAAGACAGGGCCTGGCTGATGGTGGGTGCAAAAAACCACATCTTCCTGCTCCATCTAGACCATCCCAGCAGAGAGCCTGAGAAGGTCAGTGCTGGGGAGGAGGGTGTGAACACAATCCCGAACCAGACCAGCCTCTTCCTCCCTGGTCCCCCTGGGAGCAGCTCTCCGTCCTGGTGCCAGGGAATGGAGGCGGATGTGGTTCTAGCTGGGATGGTGCAGTGTCACCAAGGGACACAATTACACCAGGGCTTCTCAATCGGTGGGGGTCAGCCAGCCCCTGGCCCATACACTGGTGTTGATCCCCACTTGGGACAGGCCATAAGAGCCTCCTGCTGCAGCCGGCACCAGGAAAGGACATGGCAGCTTAGCCAGGAGTGGAGATCTGGGTGGGTCCCGGCTGAGGGTGGAAGGGAAGCGCCCAAAGCCCCGAGATCACACCTAATCACTGCTATTGCAAGATCTAAAACAAATTGAGCACCAAGTCCACTAATGTCATCCCAATACATCCTGCCTGTGGGGTGCACAGTTCAAAACCAACAAAAGAAAAGACCATTAACACATTTCACCCTGGCGTTCCCACGGGCTGGGATCCAGGACGGCCTGCCTACTATCTGGGTGTGCCGTGGCCCACCCAGGCTCTGTCCCCCAGCCAGCTTTGCTCTGAACCTGTTTGGCAGGCTGCCTGCTGAGCTCAGATGGGCTTTTGGGACCCAAAGAGTTGTCAGACCTTTTGCAGTGCAGCCCTGCGTCCTCACCACGTGCCTCAGCCTAGCAGAAGAGTTTGACTGGACATGGTCACACCAATCTCCCCTCAGCCTTTGGGGAATTGCCCATGCCAGGCAGTGCTGGTGGGAGCTGGTCAAGCTGTAGCTGTCCTGCCCAAGCAGGTCAAGGAAAGCAGGGGGCAGAGAGTGGGGCTCAGGCTGGTGGGGTTTTGTGTTGCAGATTTTCTGGCCAGCCTCCAGGGAGCAGGTTGAACATTGCCAGCTGGCAGGGAAGAACGCAGAGGTAAGCAGGGCAAGGAGTCCCTGGCTCAGGGCCTCGTGTGGCTCGTCACAGGTATTTAACACCCACATGACCCCAAAATGGGGCCTTGGGGATCTGCGTGACACAACAGTGTCCAGCCAGCTGGAGAGAGGCACAGGGCCTCGCTGAGCTCAGCCTGCTGGCTCCCGGGGGAGGATCTGGCTGGGCTCCCCCATCCCAGAAGGACATGCAATACGGTTGGCAGGGGCTGCACCTGCGTGTGTGAACCTGGGCTCTGACCACTACCAAAATTTTTCTCCTGAGCAGACAGAATGTGCCAACTTCATTCGCCTCCTGCAGCCGTTCAACAGGAGCCATGTGTTTGCCTGTGGGACTGGTTCCTACCAGCCTGTCTGTGCCTTCATCCAGCTGGGAGGCAGGGCAAAGGTGAGGGACACCCTGGTGACCGTGTCCCCATTGCAGAAGGTGGAAGAGACCCTCTCCCTCCCAGCAGATCCCTGTCCTCCTCTGTAGCAGGGGAGGGAGAGGAAGAGTGTGGCCGGATAGCCAGGCTCAGAGCCTGAAGCAGGCGCAGGGAGCCTGCAGCTTGCATGGCCTTGCTGCATATGGCGAGAAGCAGCCCAGGCTCTGCAGCACTGGGGTGCCCCCAGAGGGGTGGGACCTGTTCCTAGCAGCACCCTCCACAGACCTTCTGCTCCCAGGCCGCACAGGCTGAGCACACCAGCCTCCTTCCTACTCTTCACCAGCCCATCAAATGTGACCTTTCCCTGTGCTCTCAGGACAGGGCCTCTGTGTAGCTCCACATTCATCAGCACAGCCACCAAGTAACCAAAGTGACGGGGACATCCCGTGGGAGGTAGGGCCAGGCCAAGGGAGTTCATGACAGGTTCGTTCCTAGCCTCCGTCTAGGCTGACATTTCCCCTTTGGTTCTGGCAGGATCCTGGGGCCCCGCCGATGCGGCTGGTGACCCACTCCTTGGAATCGGGACGAGGACGGTGCCCGTACAGCCCCCATGAACCTTTCACAGGGCTCCTTATCGGTAAGATGAAATGAGGAGCAGGGAGTGGAGGTGATGCTGGGAGGGTGGGAGCTCTAGGAATGGTCTGTGCGGAGGTCCCTGCACACCTGCCCTGCAGCTCACTGCAGGGCTGCACTGCTGTGCTGGTGCCCGAGCTTGGTGAGAGGGACAGGAGCCAGCCCTGCAGAGCCTGGTCCTGCTCAAGCTCATCCCGGCCTCATGGAGGGGTTCCTGCACAGAAACACGAGAGTGGAGCTTTACAATTGCCACACATGCATGGGGGTGTGCGGTGTCACTGGCCTGCCCACCTTGTACCAACAGTGTGGACAGGCTAGGAGGTGGGGGCTAGAAGCCATCCTGGGGCAGAGGTGGGTTTGCACAAGCTTGTTGTGACCATCGGCCAGAGCCAGCACTGGCATGGATGTGGCTGGAGGAGGCTGGGGAAGGGACCTCTCCTGATCCAGGGCTGCACTAAGGATATGGGCCTTCCCTGACCAGTGACTCAAATGCTTGTGGCCATCATGCCCTGGTTAGCTACCACCACAGCATTCCCTGGGCCTGCTGTTCTTTGCAGCATCCTATCTCTCCAGGCTTTCTAGGGAGTGAGGAAGGCTCTCATCTAACTGAGCCCCCGCAAGGGCTTCCAGCCACACAGGGGAGCCCTGCCAGGGTAACTTCCAGCAGCGGCACCCCAGCTCACCCACATGTCCTTCACTGACCCTGCAGATGGGGAGCTCTATTCAGGCACCTCCAGTGACTTCATGGGCAGCAGTGCTGCTTTCTTTCGGACCTGGGTTCACAGGGCTGAGCAGAGCTACATCCGGACAGAGCAGAACCAG
Organism: Apteryx mantelli; assembly: GCF_036417845.1. Lineage (NCBI taxonomy): Eukaryota > Metazoa > Chordata > Aves > Apterygiformes > Apterygidae > Apteryx > Apteryx mantelli. The sequence goes on along the minus strand of NC_089989.1, from coordinate 14,270,594 downwards.
GATCACTGGCTACACGGTACAAGCGTGGGGATGAGTGAGATGCAGGGGCGCTCCATCTGCTGGGGAGAGGCTGGGGTCAGCATCATATTTGCTGCATGGCCTGGAGGTTTGGCTTCCTTTGCTTCTCCCACGGGGGAAGCACTGGTTGAAAGTCTCTGGCCCGTATTAAAAGCTCGGATCTAGCCGGGGGAGCTGCCAGCACAGGGCTATGTTGTGCTGCTCCTCCTTCTTGCAGAGCCTACGTTCATTGGCGCTTATGCCATCCCTGATACCTACAACCCGCATGATGACAAGGTCTACATCTTCTTCCGTGAGACTGCCCTGGAAGCTGGGCAGTGGGAGAGACGGCACATCCATGCCAGGGTGGCCCGGGTCTGCAAGGTCAGTGACTGAAGGTCAGCACCCTGCGAACAGGCACCACACAACCAGCACAGATCAGCTTGCCCGGCAGCCTGGGGGTGCTCCTTCTCTCTGGCCTCAGCTGCCTCAGGGACGCGAAGATCTTTGGGAAGCTGGAATCCAGCTCCCAGCTCTGCTCCTGGCTTCCTGCAGAGCTGCGGGCACGGCATAGGTCTTCTGTCCAAATAGAGGGTTCCCCAGGCACCTTTCCTCCTCTGGGCTAGGCGGCATCCCAAACAGGGGCAATGACAAGGACTGGGGCGGGGGGTGTCACCGCACACACAGCATGGAGTGGAGGGCTCAGGCCTGCAGGGTGTCCCACTGCGGGAATGGAGGGGTGTGCAGCGGTGGGAGAGGCTGGGGTGAGCCCAGCTCTTGGTGCCCGGCAGAACGACGTTGGAGGGAAGCGCAGCCTCATCAATCGCTGGAGCACATTCCTCAAGGCTCGCCTGGTGTGCTCCATCCCTGGGCCCCAAGGCACCGAGACGCACTTCGACCAGCTCGGTGAGTGCACAGTCTGCTTAGCGGCATGGGCAGCCAGGAGAGATGTGCCAACACCTCTGTCATGAGCTTGTCCCTAAGTGGTGAGGATGGCCATTAGACGATCCTCGTGACTCATGCTACAGCTGCCAGGCCCCTCATCTCCACCTCTCTCTTTGCAGAGGATGTTTTCCTCCTCCGCACTCGGGACTCCCAGAACCCTCTTGTCTTCGGCCTCTTCACAGTTTCCAGGTGAGCCCTGGGCTCTGGCTAGCCCCATGCATAGGGCAGTCCAGCTGCCTCCGTCCCCTCATCAGCACTGCCCCATGGGGAGCCCTGTGGAAAGAAAGGGTAGACCCACGCACAGCTGGGAGAGGAAGGGTCACCGGACTTTTCACTGCTTGGTATCTGCTGCTGCCTCACTAGCCCAGCCATAGGTTTGGCATCTGCGTAGCAGACGGTCCCCTCAGGCAGAACTGGCTGTGCCAAAGAAATTCCCGTCACCCGCTGGGCACCATGCAGGACTCCCAGGCTGGTAGGGAACAGAGCGAGCTCAGGGGACATGGGTGCACGCAGGCCTGGCCCCTGCAGAGGAGCAGCGAGACTAACAGCTCTGCACTCCCTCCCCTCCAGCGGTGTCTTCAGTGGCTCGGCAGTGTGTGTCTACTCCATGGCTGCTGTGAGAGCTGCCTTCAGCGGCCCCTTCGCGCACAAGGAGGGATTCGACTACCGCTGGGTAGAATACAAGGGCCGCGTCCCATACCCCCGTCCCGGCACGGTAAGGGCCTGGGGCAGGGAAGCAGAAGGTGAGAGAGAGCGGGACAGGCTGTCGTGGACGTAACGTAGCCCCCTGTGGTCCCTGCAGTGCCCCAGCGAGACATACGACCCCCTCCTGCAGTCCACCAAGGATTTCCCCGATGAGGTGATCAGCTTCATGCGCACCCACCAGCTGATGTGGGAGCCCGTGTACCCGCAGGGCCGCCAGCCGGTCCTCATGAGAGTCAACGTACCTTACCGGCTCCAGAGGCTCCTGGTGCACAGGGTGGAGATGGAGAGCAGGCACTACGACGTGCTCTTCCTCGGTACAGGTAGGGGCTTGCCCCAGCTCTGGGGATGCTGTCGCCACACGGCAGCTTGCACGGCCCATGGTCCTGCCAGGTGCAGTGACTCCCAGCCCTGACAGCTCCTTCTCCCGCTGCATTCACAGATGACGGCAAAGTCCTGAAGGTGGGCCTGGCCAGCGGGTCGAGCCAGAGCACCGAGGAGATCATCCTGGAGGAGATAAGCGTCTCTAAGGTACAGGGGACTGGGCCGGGACTGGACCATGGGCACCTGAACCATGCAGTATGCCCTTATCCAGCCCCTGTCTGCAGATCCCTGTGGTAACTTGCTGGCCTGCATCCAGGGAGATCCTTAATCTCACTGCTGTTGTCTCCCAGTTGCCCCGACCAGTGGGTGGTGCTGCATGGAGGGGAGCTAGGGTCACAGGGCCTGGCACCAAGTCCTCTCCTGACTCCCCATCCAGTCCCATCCTGAGACAGGTGGGGGGGGGGGGGAAACACATCGGCCCATGAAACTAAATCTGGAAAGGGCTGAGCACAGGTTTCACAGTGCTGCTGCTGGGCAGGGCTGCCTCAGGCTGCCTGCATTGAGCAGGAGGAGCTGGGACCAGGGACTCTGGTCATGGCCAGCCTCCTGCCATCCACAGGGTCCCAGCCCCACTGGCAGGCTGAGGTGCCCAGGAAGGACTAACCCCACTACAGGACTAACCCTCCTCTTCTCTTCCAGGTGCCTTCTCCCATCCTGGACATGCAGTTATCACCAAAGCGGGTGAGTTCTCCCTAATGCTTCATCCCGAAGCAGCCAAGGGAGGGGGTCCAGAGGACAGCTGACCCCATGCCCATCCCCTGCACCTGTTTCCCTCAGTCCCAGGGCTTGCCCATGTAGGGAGCAGGCTCCCACCAGGGCAGCACTGCACAGCTCGGGGGGTGGGGGCAGGCTCAGCCCTGCGCCCCACTTGTCTCCCAGTGCCCCCAGACTGGCACAGGGCAGGGTGTTCAGTTCCCAGGCTGGTCCCCATCCCACGTCTCCAGCCTCGTGGGGTACTGACAGCTGCTGTTCTGGTTGCCTGAGCAGCAGGAACTGTTTGTGAGCAGCACCCATGGGCTGCTCCAGCTCTCCCTGTACCGCTGCGAGCTCTACGGCAAAGCCTGCACCGACTGCTGCCTGGCCAGGGACCCCTACTGCACCTGGGACAGCAAGACCTGCGCCCCAAACTTGCTCACGAAGAAGAGGTGAGCATCTGCCTGGGCCAGTCCTGTTGCCCCTGCACAGGGAGGGGTGCAGCATGGGGAGGGACAAGCCACTGGCCCTGAAGGCTTTCCCCGTCCACCCAGACCCCCAACTGCCACCTTCCCTGCTCCATGTTGGCCCCCCCTATCCCTCCCCTTGTCCCTAGTTGCTCTGCCACTGAGGCGGCCCACGGCACACAGCCTGGGTGGGTGCCACCACCCAGCGCTGCCCCACAGCCAAGATCTGCTTGCTCCCACAGGCAGGCCCGGTGCCAGGATGTGCTGAAGTCTGACCCGCTCAGCCAGTGCCAGGACACCACAGAGGGTGAGCGCCAGCTCCAGCCCCTGCAAGGAGGCCCCAGCCCAGGCCCCAGTGGTGCCCAGAGTGCCAGTTGGCAAGTGCTGCCAGGGCAGCACAGCGCTGAGAAACCAGTGCCCACATACGTGCACCTGCGCCATGTGCCGCAGACACAGGCCTGGCAGAGCTGGCTCCCTGCCACCTTCCGTGTCCTGGACACCTCTGCCAGGGTCTGTGCTAGCACCCGACGTGCTGTCTGCCCTGTCCCCACCTCAGGGCAGCACCAGCCATATTATCCGTGCTGTCACGCAGCGCAGGGAGCCCAGGGCTGGGCAGTCACCCCTTCTCCTGTCCCATCCCCCCACAGGGACCACTGCAGTAGAGAAGCTGGTTTTTGGGGTGGAGAAAAACTCAACCTTCCTCGAGTGCCTGCCTCGCTCACCCCAGACGACCATCCGGTGGCTGGTGCAGCACAGCGAGGAGACAGGCCTGAGTGAGGTACGGGGCCCAGGGCCCAGGGACGGCTCAGCTGGGTGCAGCACCAGGGGCTCAACTCACAGTGCTCTGCCTTCGCCCAGGTCAGGAACAACGGCCACTTCTTGATGCTGGAGCAAGGGCTGCTGATCCGCCAGCTGGCGAGGGAGGATGCTGGCACCTACGAGTGCCAGGCTGTGGAGCGCTCCTTCTCACGGTCCCTCACCCGCTACAGCCTTCGTGTCATCAGGCATGAGGCAATGGAGATGCCACCCTACAAACGGGGCAAGGGGGTTGAGCTAGGAGGAAGCTACCAGGCCCCTCAGCCCCGAATAGACCTGCAAATGGGCTACAAGGGGTTCCCACGGGCCCTGGGGGCACCAGGCACCAGCCTCGATATCTACTGCAATGCCCTGCGGCACCAGGAAAGGCAGCGGCAGAAAGCCTGGCACCAGAAGTGGCAGCACCATTCCCCAGAAAGCAAGAAGGGCCGAGTGCGACGGCACCCTCACCCCCTGTAACTGCACAGAGCAGGCCGGGGGCTGCCTCGGCTCCGGGACCCGCACAGGGTGCGGGCGCCAGCTCCCTTCGCAATTCTCCAGGGCCCTTCTTGCATGCAGACACCAGCTCCAAGACACCTCTCAGCTTCATGGGCAGAAAATGCCTTGCATTTACTACCTCAAACCATGCCAGTCCCCTCTGCCTCTCTGGGTGCCCCCACAGAGCACAACAAGGCAAGGGCAGAGAGTCTGGACTCAAGACTCAAAGCTATTTACGCCCTGCAAAGTATTTATTCTCCTCATTTTTCCCCTGTCCCTTAATGACGATTGTTATTAGCAGCAACAGCAAACACAGAGGATTGAGAATGGCAACGGCCAGCTCTCATGCGTAACTCCTCAACGCCAGGCAGCATCCAGATTCCACCATGGCCATAAGCGGACCCAGACGCCCCTGGAGGCAGCTGGGCCCAGGCCCCTTGGCCTGCCCCCACTGGCACCTCGTACCAGAGCTGGAGCTCAGGGAGCTGCTTGCTGAGCGGGGCTCTGGCAGCAGGAGATCTGGGTTTGCCTGAGATGCATTTGCCCAACCCAACCACAATCCACTTCCAACCACACCACTCTTTTTTTTTTTTTTAATTTTGAAGTTCATTTCACCAAAAGGGAGAGAAACAACAGGCAGTTATACCAACTTACAATTTATTATTTTTTAAAAAAATGACATGAAACACAAGTAAAAATAAATACATCATATAAACAACAAATTGTTCAAAGTCTCTGTTCTGGGAGATCAGGCGAGCACATCCCGCTTGACAGAGAGAAGAGGGAAGCACATGATCATGCGTGGGGCCAACTGACCAACCCACCCTGCTAGAGATACTCCTCTTTCCAATCACAAAAAGACAGGCCACAAACTAAGGCGGTAGTAAAAAAGAAAAAAAAAAACACCCCCAAAAAACAAAATGAGACTCATCAGTGGATTCATTCAGGCTCCCCTGTACATGTGGATCTGCCAAAGAGACTCCAGATCCGAGCTGGGTGCTACCAATGTGGGAGCCACAAAGCAGCGCCACCGTGGGCAGCGCGTAGTGGTGGTGGTTTGGGAGGCGGCAGAGGTTGCTCTCCCCCCTTCACGCCGCGTCCTCCCTTTGAGCGGAGCACTCTCTCTGTTCAACTTGCAAGGAGCCCTCATCCCCAATGTAATCTAGCTGGACTACACTCCCCTTTGAATCTCTGCCCCCCCACCCCCTGCCCTTCCAAGACTGGATTAACAAACTTCATCCTAGAGTAGAGAGAAACAACAGTTGTAAAGATACTTGCTGTACTTGCCCCTTTTGGCCTGGAAGCCATCCATAAACCAACAGCAATTTTCTTGCATTTAGCCATTAGCTGACATCATTAAGTCAAATCTATGCAGTTTCTAGTGAAGCACCTGTGGCAGTCCCATCCTTTGCTTACTGGAAGTATTTCTGTGAGTATCTGCAGCCACCCCATCAATCTCCCAGGTGCTCCTGGGAGCAAACACGCAGCAGATCCTGCCCCAGCACTCGCGGGGTGTGGGCCAGGCTAGGCTTTGCTGCCCCTACGCCGCTCTCCCTGAGACGCCCACCATGCTTGAGCCCAAGAAACTGCTGCTTGGAGAACCGCACCAGTTCATGAGCGAATGGCTGACAACCCAATTTAGCCTGGGGAACTGCTGGGATGTTCTCAGGCATGTCACAGTCGCAGGTCACTCCCCACCCACCCCGTAGTGTCTTGCAGTGGTACAGAGTGCAGCTTTGCCTGACTGTCCCTGCTGTGTCCGGAGAGGGAGCGGAAACCTCCTACCTAAGGCAAGAGCTCAGAGGTGGATGCTCACTCAAGGGGACAGCTTGCTGCACCTCAGGAGCACGACTGCCCCGGCCTCTGGGCTGTGCTCAGAAATCGTCCTTAGTGTCCAAATACCTCAGCAGAGAGTCCTGCACTGCTGTCCTCAGTGTCACCCGCAGCCCAGCAATGAACTGCCAGCTGCTTCCACCAGTTCATTGAAGACAAATTCAGCAGCAAAAGAAAAATTCAACCCGTGCAGGGAAAGCCCCTGTTCCAGGCTCAGAAAAACAAGATAGGACCCTCTAAAGCACAACTACATGCTAAAGAGCAGATAACTCTGGGGAGGAGGAATGAGGGGAGAGGGAAACCCAGGGGAAAGGAGAAGTTTTGGGGCTCGGAGAGGTCACCCCATTCAGAAAGAGCCCGGATAACCTGCACACCCTCATGGCTTCAATGGTGTGGAGGAAATCCTTTCCCACTTCCCTACAGCACCATGTGAAAGCTGGTGCCCACAGCCACGTGCCTCCCTTGGCCAGCTCAGGGCCGCGCTGGAAGCTGCCGGTCACTGGAGGAGCCCTGTGGTGGGGGTTCAGGGTGTTATGGCAATCTGCTGCCCCAGGTGATGCAACCATCTCTCCCCCGAGGCTCTGACAAGGGGACAGGGCACCCTGCACCTGCAAAAGGGGGTTTCTCAAGGGCTAGGCAGGAAGCCGGGAGGAGACGTGGGGTGGAAAGGTGCCACACTGCCCAGCCATGCTCAGAAAGGGTGACTGGGGCTCAACTCAGGCACTTACTGAGCAGGGGTGCCGCTCCTGCCAGCCCCGTGGCACAGGGACGCAGCAGGTGATACAGCTGCCCGGATGTTTGTCAGCAACAGAGGAAGCCCCTTGCAGCGGGTCACTTCCAGGGACGGCCACACAATAGGACGGTTGTGAGGGGTTTCCTAGCCGCCGGGGCCACGGAGGAGCCTGGAGAGCCATCGCATCTCACCCTTGCGCAGGAAGGTTAGCAGTCAGCCCACGTGAAACAAAGCTGTCACCTAGCGGCACGAAGCACGTTTCCTACAGGAGCCGAGCACCAGCCGCCTCTAGCTCCTATGGTTACGGGGCTCGGGCTACACCAGGGGCCCACCAGGAGCACGTCACCCGGCGGAAGGGAACGCACCAGGGCCTGCTGGGTGCAGTGCCGGACACAGGGCCCTCTGGAAGTCTCTGGTGCTTTCCTGGAGAGGCAACGAGCAGAGAAAAACAGCGTGCAGTCACAGGCACCGCATCCAGAGCCACAGTGCCCTACTGCCCCGAGCCAAATCTTCATGCCTCCTCTCAGCACAGAGCCACGGAAAAGCCCCGTTCAAAGAGGAATCAGGAGGGTCACTCGGATGAGCCCAGCTACCCTGCCCACCGCCACCATGGACCCAGGCTGCAGCAGGGCTCCGGTTACAGGCTGCTCAAGCTCTGAGGCGACACTGGCCTCCCACAGGTCTCACTTACACTCCTGCAGGTCTCAAAACTTGCTACTCTCGACAAGGAAATCCCTTGCCTAGGTCCATTCCCCAAATCCACCGGAAATCTGACAGCCTCACAGGGATGCAATGGACATCTGGGCAAGCTTGCAATACAATCAGTGGCACAGGATTGTGCATGAGGTGGACACACAGAGCACAGGAGGGCATGACTCACAGACGCAGCACTGTCAAGTCTTTGGAGAAACTTGCATGAACACCATCAGTTAATTTGCTTTGTTACTTTTGTGGGGGGGTTTGATTTTTATTTCCATGGTGCATCCAAAGACAAGTTGTCCAGCAGTTTGCTCAGAACCCCTCGGTTTTCAACTCCTAGGATATGTTAAAGAAGAAAGCACTATTTTAATGTTTGTTTTCTTTAAAAAAAATAATTAAAATAATTTGCATAGCTAAACTGTTGATCTAAGGCTTCTATGAATGGTGTGGTTATGTTTGACAGACAATGTCCATTAAACAGAAAGACACTAGGAAAGCCCCATAACATTTTTATTATGTTTTTGTATCACGTGCGCACACACACCTCTTGCTCTCTTTCTCTCTCTTAAGAAGGAAGGTCCCCATCTTCCAGAGCCCCCTCCACGCAGGATGTCAGGACATCCTGTCCTCTCTTCCTAAACCTAGCTGGTCCCAGTAAGCACCAACGATCGCGGCTTCCACAGCCCAGGAAGTCTCTTTACAAACTACCGCTGCTCCGAGAGCCTGGCCACGCTCCAAGGATATCCCACACAGGTGAGCACATCTGCCTGCTGACACCAGATGTGACACATGTTCCTGGGTTTCTAGTCTTCATCCCTAACACACACACAGACATGCGCGCGCACACACACACAGTCTAGCTGCGGTTGTGTAACTCGCACAGAAACACCTCTCCCTTCCCAGAGAGACGCTGGAGCCCTGACGCTGGGACGAGCAGCCAGTTTATTCACTTCCAGTTCTCGGGCCAGTCCCTGCATGCGCGTACGCCGGCAGAGGGCTAGAGCCAGCGACGCTCCCTGGGTGGGGAAAGGTGCTCCCCGGCAGGAGCTTGGCCTCCCCAACTTGTCACACCTCGAGGACCCGTCCTTGCTGGGGAGGAGCTCGGGAAGCTTTTGCAGGTGCTCCTCCACCTGCCCCAACATGACAAGAGGACTCCAGCCTCCCTCCAGCTGCTCCAAAACACCAGGAGCAGCTCCTCCCTGCTCTGGCACAATCCTCCTCCGGTGGGGCACATCCAGCAAACACAACACGAGTCAGCTGGAGGGAACCTCCGCAGCTGGGCCTGCTTCTAGACTACGCTTTGGTCAAACGGCTTCTTCTCCCCACACAGACAACCCGACAAGCAACCACTGCATGATGGAGGCCAGCATTTTATTTTTTTTTTAACATGGAAATTAATTTAAAAATAGAAGGAAAGAGTTCCCCAAACAATAAATATTATGCCTTCATGAAATAAATTAATGTAGAGATTCTGTGCGGGGGAAGTCGTTCCGATCACAGAGTCAACAGCAACGGGCACTGGGTCCACAACCGTATCCCTTTCCAACCTTCTGCACTGCCTGGGGCTGTTAAGAAGCAGCAGCAAGTCCACCTACCCCCCAGGGCTGCTGGGCCATGGCAGGGAGAGAGGCGCCCTTCGCACGGCAGCTGGGGAAGTCACCAGGATTCCCCTGCAACAGCCACCGAGATCGTGGTGATTGCTCCGCCGGTGATTGCTCCGCCGACACTGCGGCGCACAGAGCCGGCATGGGAACCACAGGACCAACCTACCTGGGAGGGGACTCCTCCATCTGGAAGGGCCCCAGGGAGCACCCTGCCCTCCCCACGGCAGCAGGGGCCTGGCTGGAGCCCTCAAGACTAGTTTCATTTGAATTTGAAGAGGATGACAAACTGTTTGTGGGTTTTTTTTTTCCTGTAACATCAATCCCTCCCCCCGCAAAACACACACAACGTAGAAGCCCTCCCCCATCCCACTCCCTCCCCAGTAAAAATGCTTCATCCTCAACCTCTGCTGGAGTCTCCCCCTGGCCCGGCCCGCACCTCCTGGAGCAAGCCAAGTTCACAGATAAGGCAGTTCATGTGAGAGGGAGCTGGGCCCCGCCAGCGGTCAAGCCTGTGCCTCCAGGCCTGAGAAGGGCAGCGACCGGCAACACCGAGCCTCCCCCTTTCAGACAAGACAGAGAACAGAGACAGACAGACAGACAGAGCGTGGGAGGGAGGCACTCCTATGGTTTGCATTGCTGCTTCCCTCCCTCCCCCAACTCTTGCCCCCCCCGGCCCTTACAAGTCCACTCTATCCCCCCTCCCCAGTCTCCCAGCGCCCAATACAATTCAGATCCTCGACAGCTAAAAAACAACAAAACGAAACAAAAAAAACAAAACAAACCCCACACCACCCCCTTCACATCCTTCTCCACCCGATGCCATGGCCCAGAGGGGAAATCCTGACTCCCAAAAAGGTCCTGCAACTTTTGCCTCCTGGCTGAGCTGAGACCGAGCAGGAGCTGGGCCCGTTATTTCCCTGTGATCTCTATAACATCGTCGTCTTTGTCCTCGTCATTGGAGCTGCATCCCACCTCCGGGACCTCCTGGGATTCAAACTGAGGCACCTGGGACCGAAGGAGGCCCCCGGCCGGGTAGCCCGAGTGAGGGGACATGTAGCCAGGGTAGGCAGATGCCATGCTCCTGGGAAGGCTGCTAGGCAAGACGGGGGTTGGGAAAGGAGCAAACATCCTGGGCTCGGGCAGGAGTGACTGCGTGAAGGGAAGCGAGTAATTGGGCAGCACCCCCGTCAGAGAAGGGTTTAGCATGAATGAGGGGACGCTGGCGGTGGCTGAGGTAGCAGCAGAAGAGCTGGCGGTGCCGGCTGTCAGCAGAGGGTCAGTAGTCACAGGGAACACCAGATGAGGGTCTGGGAGTAAATTGGGCAGCTGGTAATAAGAGGAGCCAGTGCCCATGTATAAGGAGTTTCCTGGCTGGGAGGCAAATGGATGGGTTAGGTTGTGGTTTAAAGAGACAGGAGGCATGGCGAACCCACCAGAGACTGGGTACCCGTGTTCGTACGGCTGCACGGACGATGGCAACTGGCGCTTTTTCTGCTGCCTGCGGGTTTGTTCCTCCGGAGCTGATGGTGAGGTCGACTTGCGCTTGTTGCCCCGTAAGTCCAACACTGAGTGGGCATCGACATGCTGGCTGGTGGCTGGCAGGGCTGAAGACACAGAGGGAGCCATGCAGTGAATCCCTGCACGCTGCTCAGCTCCTCGGGCTGCTAAGCCGGTCGCGTTGTCCATGCGGGCAGGGTGGCCTTGTGCTGCGTTGGTGCTGGGAGAGCTGTGCCGGGACTCCCGGGCAGCAGCCGCCTCTGCGTACTGCTGCAGCTCGCTAATGATCTCGGGGCTGTCAGGGGATATGGGTCGAGTGAGCTCCTCTGCGCTGGGGAGCTGCGGTGATGAGGCACTGTGTCTGCCGTTGCTCGTGGACTCCAGCGAAGAGCTCTGGGAGCCTGGAATAAAGGAGGTGGAACAGGTGAGAAAGACAAGCTCAGGAAAATCCTGGGAAGGCAAAGAGGCAGAAGTGACAAGGAAGGTGGGGACAACATGGGGAGATCGTGGAGTCAGCCTGGGTCTCCTGGATACAGGCCTGATGGAAGAAGGCCAGGGAACACCATCCAACAGACACTCAGGTGGGAAAGCTCACGAGCAAGCCCCATGCAATGCTCACAAGCAAGCCCCATGCAACGCTCACAAGCCCCTACCTGAGGCAGCTGTCCGACGGTCTTCATTGCCCTTTGGCTTCCCAGTGGTCCGGATAGCAAAAATCCGCCCATCACTGGTCCGGATGTATGTCCCTAGAACAGAGGCCAAACAACTTCATGCATGATTTCCGGTCTCACTTTTGGACTGCGGAGCAGAGAGCCAGCAAGGCTGCCCAGACAGCAACAGGACAGCAGTGTTACACAAGGCCAGGCCCATGGACAGAGATCAGTGGGGCCTCCGGCCTCCTTCCTTGCTCTCCACCTCCCCTTCTTCAGCTTTCCTGGGGTCAAAGCTCACTCCCTCTCAACGTACTGCCAGTGGGAAGTGTGACACTTGGTGTTTGGGCTAAGTTTGCTCTGCGAGCACTAGGAAGTGTTTGGCTGCCCCAGTATGCGCAGTGGGCATTGTCTGAACAAGAGGCCTTGTCCTGAAGTTCAACAGCTCCTCTTAGAGGCCAGAGCAGCCACAGCAGCAATCATCCCTGAAGCATCAGCTACAGCAACACGCCAAAGCATGGTTCTCAACTGAACCACTGCAGGGTCCAGATCTCCTCCCCTTCCTACATATTTTCCTCTCAAAGGACTGAATCATGCTTTTAGGTCCTTTCTTTGCTGATTAGTGTTGCTCAGGTCTCCATCCACAAATCTTACTGAGATAGAGGGACTTACCTTTAGTCCCTCGGATGATGTGGATGCTCTCGCCAGCACTGATTCTTGCCTGTACATCAGTGGATGTGTTTGTACCCGGAATCACAATATCTGGCAGTGGGAGGAAACAGAACAGTGTCTGTGAAATTGCACACCAGCCACAGCCAGGAGCAAGGAACTGCACAACTGAACCCCTTTGCTTGCAGCACAGTTGTTTCTCCCACGTGCTGTGCTAGAAGCAAGCATTGGGTTTATTTCTGAGTAGCAGTGAGACAGCAGAGTGGGAAAGTGCAGGGCTCTAAGGAAGCAAAACCCAGGCTGCTCTGGCACAAGGTCTCTGCCTGTCCCAAACAGGACAACTGGCAATTCTCTGCTGAAAGCGGTATTGCATGCCCTCTCGCAGTGAGTTCACTCCTAACAACCCACCAGGCCTATGCCCCTTACACACCCACATGGAAAGTCCCCCAGACATTGGGGAACCCCTCAGAAACATACAGGCAGCATCAGCAGCTCTGATACCTCTCTGCCCACAGCCCATTGCCATGGGAGAAATTTGGAGGATGGACCAAAGGACAGGCTTCCACCCTCTCTGTCATGATCTCGAGTTCACTTCTCCTGGCTCAGTCCTGCAGCAGCAGCTCACCTGTGGTGGTGACAATCTTCTGCACGAGGACACCAGCTCGCTGGAGATAGTTGATGGGGAAGTTGACAGCAGGATTGGAACTCGAGGCTGATCCTGCACCGCCCATGGGGACATGCCGGGGCATCATAGGAATGGGGGTGGATTGAACTGGGCGGACACTTGCCACCGGCTTGTCCTCACCCTTGAGGGCTGGTCGCCTAGTGAGAGAGGAGGGAGGAAAGTACAGTGCCTCTACTGGCAGGGCTAAGCTTCCTCTGCCCCCTCATTTCAATCTTCAGCATGGGAAGAAGAAGAAGAGGCAGGTACTCACCAGTTCCTCTGGCTAAAGGCAGGGATACTTGTCAGACTCTGGTCACTGGCTGGGTAATACTGTGCGTAGGACGGCCGGGTGTAGGGGACGGATGCTCGCTTCTCCTCCTCGTAGCTCTTCTTGGCTGCTTTCTTCTCTGCCTTGGTCAGTTTGTGCTCCTTCCGGTCAATCAGCAGTGACTCATGCTGAAAAGGCTCCTGCAACCCCATAGCATGGAGGTTTTGACACCAACACACCACAAGAGGGAACCAGCATGCCCCACATGGCAACCGCCCTGTCCCTGTCCATGTCCCTGTCCCCATCCTAGACCAGAGCAGAGGAGAGGGAAGCAGGGAGGCAGAGCTAGTCATGGGGTGCCGTGTCCAGCAGCATAGTGCGGATGCAATCGAGGCACAGTTTGAGGAATGACTGAGTGTCAGCTGAGCCATCACATCTGCCCAACCAAGACTCTCTCTTACTACGAGTGCACAGCAAAACCCACGACCTGAAGGCCCAGCTAAGAGCACAAGTGCAGCGCCTGACAAGGCTTCACACAGACACCAGAGCCCCACCGTGCCCCACCACAGGCCCAGTCTGCAGCAGCACCCTACCTGCAAAACTCTCCCAAACCCAGGCAAGCGTTGGCTGTCCCAGCATTGTCCCCTTGTTCTAAAACCACACCAGGAAGAGAGCTAGCAACAAGCCAGAAAACGAGATGGCCACCTTCCTGGCACAGCACCAAAATGGAGAAAGGGCTGCCTACAACTTGCCCCAAAACCTGGGCAGGGCAGAGGCAGCTCTAAGTGTGTTGGAGATATTGCAGGGAAGGACAGGACTCTCAAGGGCCTCTCTAGAGGCACTTGTCCCTATTCCCACCAGCACACAAAAGTGTCTGTCTTGCCACTGTATCCTCATCACAGAGCCAGGGTCCTCTAGTCCTCCTCCTGCCTGGGCAGAACAGCGCCAGCAAGCAAGCAGGTTGGTCTTACCTTGGTGATGAGGTGAGGATACTTGAGACAGGCTAATTGTAGAACAGACTCTTTCATCTTGTTTGGATTGAGGGAGAGCTGAGCAGGGTCAGATTCCTCTTCTACAAAATGCAGCAGGTTCTCCACCTCCCGTCGGGTAAAGTTTAGCACTGGGTTCAGATCATCCACCACTCGATCTGGAAAAGGGAGGGAATGGAGTGAGAAGAGAAGGAAACATGGGTACTGCCGCCTGCTGCCCTTTCTATACGCCTATCCTAAAATATTTCCCTCCTTGTCATCTGTACTTTCCTCAGAAGCCTCCTGTAAATGTCAGAGCAGGGAGAAAAATCATCCACCATGTTCAGAGATGAGCCTGTTTGACCAAGTCAAGCTGACAAATGCCTTGTGCTCCAGACAGCACAGCAACGCAGCACAGGCCACTGAGATGCCAGCACACAGGAACATGAACCTAGTTACACAAGCCCTGGGACAGAAAAGCAGCCACATCAGTACATGTCTCCCACCAAATCCCACCAAAAAGGCTCAAATTAATAACCAGGCACTGAAATGTGCAGAACTCTATTGAGTCAAAAGCTCAGAAAAGCATCCACGATCCCTCCCTCACAAGAGCCTGAAAGCTTTCCTTGGACTTTCCTTCTGGCACACAGGGCAAATGGAAGCACAGGGAGAAAAATATCTATGTCCAGGACTCTCCTGGGAGCAAGGTCAACTGCCAGGAGACTCCACCTTGAGTGCAAAGACAGGACACTGAGCTGATCACACTGGGCTGCTGTCTCTGGACTTGGTTTTAGAGAGAAAACAGGACACAGGCAAGCAGGACTCTTTTTGGGTCACCACAACCCTCACCTGCATGCACTACAAAATACAGCTCAACATCTGGCACAAGACAGCACAAAAGGCACTTTTCATACAAGGGCAGGTCATTAATTGGCTCTTGAGTAGGCACTATAATTCAAAGATATCAATATATACTTTTATTTGGCTGTTTTCCTTGCTGCTGGGGAAATGGAGGCACAGAGCAATTTAATAAGTAACGCCCAGTCTAAGACAAGCAATGGCATAGGAGAAAACAGGATGACCACCTCCCAAACCCCCAGTTTCTTGTCGTAACCACCAAGACTGTGCAGACCCAGTGCTACTTCCACTCTGATTTGTGCTGCTCCAAACTGCAGTGCAGAAACCCAAACAAAGCTGAAGCGCCAAGAGTGGCAGACTTGAAGCTGCAGCGTGCAGCAGGGAAGGTGGATGGCACAGCACGGGACTGGCAGCACAACCCTGTTGCAGGATGTTGGCTCTACAGTTTCTACTGCTCTGCCCTCCATTTCTTACAGGCTCTCATATCACTGTCAATTCATAAACATCAAACATTGCCCTAAGATAATGTGTCTCTGTCACTTCTTTAGCTGCTTGGTTTTTAAATTTTTTTTCTTCAAAAAAAAGGCATTATGAAAATCATAGAAATGGGACTAAGAGCCAAAAGCAGGGAAAGCCAAAAGCCAAGTGCTGTGTTCACACTTACCTGACATGCCTTGCTTGGAGATCTGACGATCATAGATCTTCTTCTCGAGGGTGTAATCAGAAACCAGTCTGTAAATGTGGCATGGCTTCTTCTGTCCATAGCGGTACACTCGGCACACAGCTTGGGCGTCATGACATGGGTTCCAAGAAGCGTCAAACACCACCACTCTGTTTGCTCCAATGAGGTTGACACCCAAACACCCAGCACTGCAAATTAAAGACAAATTTCCACCTGTTGCCTTGGCCAATTTTCAAAGCTTTTAGGCAGGGGAAGCCATCACAGCCAAGAGTCCATGGTATGTCTATGAAAAGTTCCCTCCAGTCATACAGGCAACTTCAAAATGATTTCTGGTTTCCAAGACTATTGTCAACTGTCTGCAGAGGACTAGGGCTAAAATCCTACACCCATAGAGAATTCAGATGCAGATAGCACTATTGTCCCATACAGACTTGAGAGCAAGCAAGTGCAAAGGAAGTTTAGAGCTGAAAACCTATGTGCATACACAGCATCAGTGTGAGCCCCTCCACGGCACCCGTCTGCTCCAGGCAACTTACCGCGTGGACAGCAAGAAGAGCCAGACAGACGTGTTGCTGGGGTCATTGAACTGGTTAATCAGGCGTTCCCTTTCCGAGGCAGAGGTGCTGCCATCCAGTCCTGAGAAGGATGTTAAGAACACATTTAAAAGCTCCATATGAGGGATCCCACAAGAACTAACCCACTTCCCAAATACTGAGCTTTGTCACTGGTTCCCAACCCATTTCGGATCCCCTTCAAGTCCTGCACTCCAGGACCTCGGCTGGCCACTCTGTGCCCCCAGTTTGCCTAGTCAGGCAGGTGCAACACAGCCAGCCAGGTTGGCTCTGTCCAACCAAAAGATCAAGCAAAACATTACTCGAGCTTGGCAAGGCCAAGAATGGGAGTGCTACAACACACCTGGCGTTTTAAGGTTCTGTATTAGGCCAGACAGACAGCAAGCAAGAGCAGCTGGCCCAAAGGCCTCAGGTACCCTGGAAGCTTGAAAAACCAGGTGAAAGCAAACTGTGCAAGTCTTCGGCAAAACCCCACAGACTGGATCTCAGCACAGAGAGAAATAGTCTAAAGGAGTGCGGGGGGTGGCTTGTCTCTGTTCCTGGGCAGCAGCTTGCTTCTGGCAGCTCTGCAAAACCAGGAACACCATATGCACCCCTCCTCTCAGTCCTGGCCCGGAAAGCAGTCACACAAAGTGACAACCCACACCAGAACAAGCGTTAAAGCTGGGGAAGTGAGGGGAAAGGAATTCACAGCCCCCAACTAGTGAAACCATTCCACAGCGATTCTAGTTTGGGAAGCAAGATCTAGAAAATGGCCAAGCAGGAAGCAAAAACTGTCTTTTACAGCTTTAAAAAGCACCAGTGAGCAAGTGAGATGGCAAAGATGTCTAACATCATCTAAGATGTCAAAAAGACCATTGAGAAATTATCAGTTAGTTGCAATCAAACTAACACCGTTTTCCTGAGCAACTAAAGTAAGATCAGTCTGAAAGAGACTTCATCAGAAGAATGTTTTAGAAGAAGGGCAGCTGCACATCCAGGAAAAACCATGAGAAGACAGTGAACACTTCCAGGAATTAATCCATCACAGAAGATCAAATAGTATCACACCAAAAAAGGGAGGACAGGCTGTACTCACTGTAATAGTTGATGTTTCGGACCCAGTTATGAACCCCACCATCTGAGCCTGGAGGACTCGGCATTGGTCTCTTTGCCAAAAACTCCTCAATGACAGATAATGTGGACAAGCTCTGGCTGTAAAACCAAGATCTCTGTTTAGGAGAAAGCTCCAGCAGCAAAACTGCAGTATCACAACTCCTCCCCAACCACGCTAGCATTACAAGTTGTCAAACCCTGCCTGCTGCAGCACACCTCTTGCTATTAAACTTGATAGGGGAAGGAAGTATAAAATCCATGGAGGCAAAACAGGATCCAGTACAACAAAGGAGAAAAGAGGAACCTGCCACACAATTCACTATGTAACAACCTCCTAGTATAAGTTTCCATTTCTCCAGATCCAGTAGGATTAGCCATTGACACTTCTCTTACCTGAAGACCAAGATCTTGTCTCCAAGCTTCACACTCTCCTCCACTAAGTGGAACAGTAACACCATCTTGGGTGAGTTCTCCAAGACTCCTGTCTGGTAATCACACAAGATGTCTTTGGCCTACCGAGAAACAGGAGACTATTACAGGTGGAGTTGCTCATTCCCTGTTTAGTTCAACAATCCTGTCTCAAGGTGAAAGAAATAAGTCATTGCATAGAGGTTACATACATCCAGTCAGGTCCTGCTGACAGTGTTATGCTTAACTCCTGCTGCTACCTGCTATTCCAGAAGCTCCAAATGACAAATACTTCTTGGAGTATAGATAAATGAGCATCCTCCTAATCCTTCTCCTGACTCCCTGCTCTTATCTCAAGATCGCTCTTCCAGCCCACTAGATTTACCACCATCTTATATATATTAAACTTCAGCCAAACACTTCTTTAGAATAAGAAAGCCCACAGCCTTTTTGGTCAGATGAAAACAATTTATAAAAGAGTGCCACCTGCCTTCCAGCCCCCATGACAGCCCCATAACACCCACCCAGAGCCATGCAGACATGCTGACGAAGGTGCTAACAAGAGACAGCTCTGTGGCAGAGAAAATGGACGAGAAATCCCCAACTCTTAAACATAAGAGTTTTTTTCTTTACTTTTCTTCAGAAAACTGCCCTGACAAGAAGTACAGTCTTTGAGAGAGTAAGTATCTAGTCTTTGTTTATTATAACTCTCCAAATGAGGAGTTTTCCAGTAGTGATACTCACCCACTCATAAGTAACAACCTGATTCGCTCTCTCCTGAAAAGGGTTGAAGCCAACGCTCTGGAGGAACTTGCTATTGGTAGCTTCTCCAACTGGCGATGCCAAAGCATTACTTTCTGTTTTGACTTTAATTCCCTGAGGCTGGCAGCGGGAATTAGTACTTGCTGTGCCAAGGTCATCCACATCCAAATCTTGTTCATTTGCCAGATTCTCCTTTTGAAGAGCTTCATACAACACATCTGGGTGGTTCCAGATCTGAAAGGGTAAGAAAAATAATGGTTAGGCCTGTATTGGCCTGCTGCCTGCCAAGGTGTGTGGACTGAAAGCCCCCACAACTATATGAAGGAAAGAATTAATATTTCAATCATCTAATCACCATCCCCACATGGAATTTTAGGGCACTGCAGAGAAAGCCGGTGTGCATTAAGGTAGTGAAAATAGAAAACATGGTTCTGCCATGACACAAGGTATGAACCATAGTAACCAAGGCTCTTCCTGATTTTAAAACTGTCAGATTCGTTCCTTGAGAACAACACAGAAGGTCACTGTGCACCTCCACACATAACAAAGGCAGAGGAAGCTGCTAGTTTGCATTGTAGCAGGTGAATGGCTAAGGTATCAGCCCAATATTCGGATCTACTGGTTCAGATGATGGCTTCACTGCAGGTTTCTTGCATGAATATGAACAAGTCATTTAACACCCCTGCACTCCAGTTCTGAATTGCAGGGGACAACAAATCTGTTGGACCACTGCAGGAAGCTTTGTGGATAGAAGTTCTCTTTTGGTTAAGATGTACCTGGCTAACCACACCTTCTTCTGCTGTTTTGATTAATATTCCTGCCTTTTCCTTACATATTGCAATATTTCTTTGCACCTCTTGCCAAAACCTACCTTACAACAGACGCAGAAAGCTTTGAGTGGGTTCAATCCCAGCCAGCCACTGTTGCCTGCATCTCGGAACCGGTTCATGAACTCCGTATAAAGGGCCCGCTGGATCTTTGATAAACGTACTAAAATGACGTGTTCTTCCTTAGAGGGGAGCTGAACTTTTAACACATTGTGGCCTCGCCTGTGGAAGCAATAAAGGAAGATAAATAGAGGGAAGGGAATTTCCCAACCTGGTCTCTCTGTGGCTGCCTGCAGGGTAAGATTTCTTGCCCACCTGGCTGCAAGGAGAAAGACCTCTAGTTGCATGCTTCTCTAATGCATGACACTTGTGAGACACGGCTACCAACAGTCAAAAACCAACAACAGGAAGCACAGTTAGAGAGATTTCAAGTGTTACGATCTCCTAGTACAGGTCACAGTGTTAAGAGGAGTGATGAAAGACTTGTTTTCCATGACAGTTGAAAAATGGAATCAAGAACTAAGGTCTATTTTTAGCTCTACCAATGACTAAGACACTCTGACCAAAATCATTCATCCAACATCTCAGGATCCTTCTCTGAGAAACAAAGCTGATTTCTCTCCACAGAGTGGCCAAGGGGCTGTCACTTTTCATAACTGAGAGTTAGTAAAATACTTTCAAATCCTTGGGTAGAAGATATCAGAAGAGTGCACATCCAAATGAGCTATTAAAACATCAAAATAAACCTGAGGTCCTTCTGGTGCAGTTAGAGGTGCTGTTCTTCATTACCTGGATGTACAGTACCAAAGGAAATTAACTTTATTTCTAGTCCTCAGGCAAAGCAGAACCATACAGATCACTCTTCAGCTGATAGACTGAACAAGACAGATCTGAGACAACTATGGAGCTGCTAACCCAAGAATCTCCTCTGTGGTTTTCTCCATATGCTTAAGATCCTTCCGCAGAGAAAGATAAGGTACCTGTACAGAACTCAAGCCCAAGAAGGCAGCATGATTAGCTGTACTGCATAAACTCAGCAAGCAAGCAGGCTAAGCTGGGATAAAGGAGCTGTTTGCACGGACTAGACTAGTAAGAACCCACTGTGGACTCACCGTTGCACAAAGCCCTCCAGCAGGCTATGCAGGACATGACTGCGATACCTCATGAGACGGACGTCTTGAGGGGTGCTGTCAATACACTGCCCATTCAGGATGGGGCGCTCGAACATGTTGCTGAATTCCTGCCGCGAGCCTAGAAAGTCAGGTCGGACAAAGTCTACCATGCACCAGTACTCAATAAGGTTGTTCTGGAGCGGATAGCCAGTCAGCACCACTCGGCGGCGGGAGCGGATGTTCTTCAGGGCCTGCGAAGTGCTGGCATGGCAGTTCTTTATCCGGTGCCCCTCATCACAAATAACCACATCTGGGCCAGGGCGAGACAAAGCCTTTTCAATCCCTGAGGACAAGGAACAACAAGCGTTAGTTTAAGACAAAGTTCTGCCTTTACATGGTCATCAACTTCAGAAAAGGAAAAAGAAGGGTAGTTTTAAAAGGCAAAAAGCAATACCATTGGTGGCAGAGACCAAAGCTGATTCAGGGAACCAGATGTGATTAGACACAAGCTCCCATTTAGCATAATGCGGCAATGACTAGATTTCTGCTCACAGCCTACGTTGGAGCAAGTTGGGTGTCTTGCATCAGATGCTATTAGTAAACTTCACACAGACAAAACCCTAAGTTCAGCGTACTGACTTCCACTCTCACTTGCAGCCATCACAAGAAATGAAAGACTGAACCGGAACTAAACAGCCTTCTATCTCCTAAGACCCAAACCTGCTAAGCAAGGCTTGGCCGCATCAGGGATGCTGAAAGCCAGCAAGCTATTCCAGACTTGTTCTGACACTGAGGACTTCAGTTTCTAGCCAAACAGACTGAAGAGACCTGATAGCACTTAGAATACAAGCAGGAAGCAGGTGATCACAAATACATCCACTGTGGTAACAGTTTCCTGACAATACTGCCTGCATACAACAAAGTAACCATTCTCAGCAGCTAAGAGGGACTATTATTCACTCTATTAGCTCATAGATACAAGCAGTTACAGGTTGTTTCCCTGTGCTGCCAGAGTTGGTAGAGCTGGACAACAGAATCCCATTCTCTCAGGGACTGGACTCCCACCTTTCAGAAGCTCCTGCTGCCGGTCTTCCTCATCCAAGTCAATAATGACAGGGCCAGCTTGTTTCTTTGTTTTCTTCTTCCTGCCAGTGGCAAAGGACTTCTTCAGTGAGAGGAGACGGTACATCTCATATCCCATCAGCAGCACACCACCCTCTATCACCCAGTCATTCACCACCTTTGCACGTGCAGCCGTTGTCCTGCAAAAAGAAAAGAAAAGAAAAAAAAAAGAAAAGAAAAGAAAAAAAGAACTGTAAGCTGTTTCTTCAGTTTCAGTTGCAACCGCTGCCACTGGATTGGAGCCTGCTGAAGAAAAGGACCTGCTCAATTAATTAAAGCACTTTCTGGCATCATATCAGACAGAGGAATACAATGAAGCTGTTTTTAGGAGACAATCTGGTAAAGCGGAGAAGAAAAAAAAAGCCTTTCAGTGTGCTGTGGGCAGCAGGGCTGAGAATGGCAAATCCTTACAGGAACTGAGCTGCAGAAGTCTGTCATGTGTGAAACCATATCAAACTTGAGAGAGTCCTTTTAAGAGAGCTTGAGAAGGTAGCCTCTGCAAAACATGTTTGTAGAGCTGCTAATGTACATGGCTGTACTCCTCTACTCGTTATCCCTTGCCGTCTCTTCCAATGCAAGTGTCCCTCAATTATTCCTTCCCTGTTAGCTAGTCTTTCCCTGCTAGCCTGCTCAGAATTGGTTCAGATAAAGACATTGTCCTCCATCAGCCCTCCCAGGGCACAAACAGATCACATTCAATAGTAAACACATGGCCAGAGTAGCATCAGCAGATTCAGCGTACAGTCCACTCATGAGGTGAGGACCTCAGCAGTTAAGTGTATGAACACGGCTGATGAACTGCGAGTTCCCTAAGATCACTACACTATCCTGATCTATGCAAGACAGATGACCAGGAACAAAGCAGAGATCCACAAGCCAAGAATACACTCCACTTCAGGATATAACCGCAATCACTGATCTCTCCTTTCTGGACAAGGAAGCTTGGCATAGCTTCCCAGAATCCCTCAAGGGCAACACAATTCACAGAGAGTCACAGTGTTGGGGTAGAGGAATCCCTAAGTATGTGAAAATTTTCAGGGAAAAAAAAAAACAACATTCAAAATACAAGAGACACATGGTACAAGAGGCACATGCCTCAGGAGTCCCAGGACTCTGATGAGACTAGCAATGTACCACCAGAAACAACCCATGGCACTTCTGCTGGTCTTTACAGAAGTAGCTCTTCCTCTGGTAACTGGGTTCTTGTTCTCAGCAGATGCGGAAGAACAGAAAGGTGAGCCAGCAGTGTGAGAAGAAAGTACAAGATATAAATATAGAACAAAAGAGACAGTAAATCTCTCCCAGGTACCAAAATCCTCCCCAAAGGAGAGCAAATGCAACAAATGCAGAGTGAAAGGATCTGGGAGTCCAGGGCACAGAATTAGCCGAAACTAAACAATCTGCAACAGCAATTCTGGTAACAGTTCCACAAGAAGCAGCCTAAGAGCTCAAAATGGCTTTTACTGGCACCTACTTGTGTTCATCATTCAGGATGTGGACTTTGAAGGTGCGGGGCTGGACCTCTTTGGAGTTATAATCAGCAGGAAGGTTTTCAGGTGCTGGGAGCCACATGTTGAATTCTGCTAGCCAGTTTTGGAGCGTATTCACCTGAAAAAGTTAGCCATGGAGGGATTGAAAAGCCAGTTAATTCAGTCACTCAGGATTTTAAAAACAGAAATGAGAGCAGGGAATGCCACTGAGCTGTGCCCAGAAAGAGCAGACCACAGCACGGAAACTCAGGGACACAGGAAATGAAGCGGGGAGAAGAAGGGCTGAAGGTATGACAGAGCTTGCTGGGAGATGGGACACTAATCAACCTTCTCTACAAAAAGAAAGAAGTGGTGCAAGGTAGTTGATCAGTCAGCCCTTCACAAGAGCTACTTACAGGTACAATGGCAAGAACAGTCTTTGCCTCTGTGTGCCGAAAAAGTACATCCAAGAAAGAGATGACCTGTATGGTCTTGCCCAGGCCCATGCTATGTGCTAAAATACACCCAAACCCGCTGCTGGTTTTAAATCTCTCCAAGGACTCCACCAAGTTGTCATACAGGAATCTGATTCCACCAATCTAAGAGAGAAAAGCAGAACAGGTGTCAAAAAGGTAGGAGAAAACAACAAAATGGGTATGTATTTACAGAGCGACAAACGCATTAGGATTCTATAAACCCTGAAAAATATAAAGGGGACATTTCAAGTTCACTGCAGTATTTTAAGCTAGGCAGGACTCAGAAGGACACTATTTTTAGATACTCATAAAACTTTCTGAGAAGATGATACCAATAAATCTCACATTCATTTGCAGCCAAAGAATTTGAGTTGGGGTTGGTTAGTTTGTTTATTAATATAATTTGATTTTAAAAATGCTCATCTAAACATGCAAGGAAAGCATTCCTGTCTGTCCTTCCCAGATATCACCACACCATCCATAACCAGGCCACCCAACTAAGAAACTTCTTGGGCATCACAATGAACTCTAATCCTTCTAAAACATTTTGCCTTTGAGAGCTGAAGGAATTCAGTTACAAATACAGCCAGAAACAAGGAAAACATTCTCGTTTCTTCATCTTTTGATCAAGTATGAGTATGGGCTCTTGAAATAAGAGTTAAGGACTCTGATTATCAAATCACAATAGCCAAAGATATACATAGCCCAGCCCTTTAATTTCTCTTTATCCACAAGAGCCACCACAACCAAATTGGCCATAGAGTTCACCAAAGAAGTTCTGCTGAGATTACAAAGCAAGCTTGGCTGAACACCTTGCATTTCCAAGCCTAACAAAGCCTACCTGATGAGGTTTTACTGCATGTGCAAGCTGGGGAGCCAGAAAAATGTCCTCTTCATTTGGTGGATGGTTGATGTTGACAATGACTTGCCCCAGAGCATCTGACTGATTTAAGGCATCATTCACATGAGAGCCACTGCTCTCTTCACTGCCATCCTCCTCCCCTTCATTGCCAGAATCGCTGCTGTCTACAATCTGGAGGGCATCATCCTCTCCTGAACTCAGCTCGATCACCTCTGTAAAGTAATCCAAAACAGGAGAGAACGGCAAAGGTCAGCTCGACCTCAGGGTTTATCATGTGTGGAAAAAACTTATAGAAAAGGAAAATAAGGCTACCACATTTTGCAATTCCATGTTTTGCATGTTACACTGGCCTAATGACCTGTCCTGTACAAGCAGGCAGAATACAGACACACACATCAGGCTGCTCAGGCCAGCGTATAAAAGCATGAGTTTCCCAGTCTTTGGAGAACAAGAATTTGGGCTGATCCAAACAGAACAAAAGGCAGTTTCTCCAAGTTTTACATTTTTCCCCATGTGTCCTCCTACTTCCCAAATCCAGTCATGCATTTTATCTGCTGATACGCTGCTCTAAAGACTGCCAAGGAAACCAGGCACAAGTACTCTTTTGGAGTGGTATAAAGGAGTCAGGTTAGATACATTTGGACACAAAAAATGATTTCAATTGCAGATTTCAGATGCTTTTTTTTTTTTTCTTCTTCTTCTTCTTTTGTCCCCCCAGCAAATGATGCTGCATCTCATGTAAACTTAGGTTCCTTAGCAGAGCACTGAGCAAAATGAAGTGCATTTAAAAAACAGAAATGAACACAAGTTTGCAAGACTGCCCACCAGGCCAGGTTACAGATATCAATTTAGGAGTTAAAGGTCAGAACTGGCCATATACTTGCAAACCACTAGGACTAACAAGTCTGTAGTTATTCACTAATGGCATGTCTGACTAGATGAAAATAGGAGAAAAAGCTGTTTCTCGGGGTTGAATGAATAGCATATTGCGAGAAGATCAGGGCTAGACAATTGGTCACTTACCATCTTTAATGCTATTTTTCCCTTTAGCATCATCTTCACTGCCACTGCTGGTACTATCTAGGCAGATCACTTCCTCAGCCAGGACCTGAGGGGGGAGCTGGGTAGCCTCTGCTGTTCTGAAAACGATGTCCTCTACAAACATGACAATAAGTAATTCATAATAATGGGGAAGGAGACAAAACTATTCAGAAACCAGACAGTATTTCCTTCCACTTTTGCTCCAGTAACTTAGCCCTGGAATTTTCCATAACAGACTCTCACTGTCTAAAATACCGCTATGACTCAGCTTCCTGGGTCACAATCTCCTTCTTTCTCAATATGCCTAAACAATAGCCCATTGCTCAGGGCACCCTCTGTAATGTATGCCCTGCCTGGGGCACATTCACCACGGACATGCTAAAGTCCCTTTTGTTGTTGTTGTTGTTGCTGCTGTCTCAGAAGTAAAAGGGTTTCCTTTTTCTTCATTCTGCTTCTGTTTTCCATCCAGTAGAGAAAGTACCAATTGCTGAAGGGATGATAACTGCCCTTTGTTAGCAGGGACACTGTAATAATTATATGCCACATATCATTAACAACTTTTGCTGATCAAGACCATTTGTTAGTATGTTTAAGCATTGCCATGTGGGGAGAGAGGCTAGCTCAACGGGGCCAAATAAGCACAGCTGCAGTGACTCAGCAAGCAACCACGTTTTTCTGGGGCTGCAACCTACTCCTCAACAGTTGAAGTGTTTTAAATAGCTCTTACTCTATTTTTCATATGCAAAAAACTTTTAAAACATTTGCACTTAAAGGAGAACATACATTTTCTCAAGAGGCAAAGCCAACTTAAGAACACCTTGCCCCTTGACACAACTCTACACTGCACTTCTCTGCCCCCACACCAGTCTGAGAGGCTGTGCTATTAATTGGATCATTGAAACGATCCAGGTTAAAAGACAATGCAAGATGACGTATTGTGGAACTATACCCTGAGATAAAGCTATCTGCCAGGATCTGGGAGCACCCCCTTCGTAGGAAGGGAGGGGTGATGAGTAACCATATATACTGCCTGCTATTTTTCCGCTCGTTTAAACATGGAATAAAGGACACAGCTACATCATGAACGTTCGTACGCTCCGTCTGTTGTTCCAGCATCACCAGTATCAGACTCATGCACTACTAAACCATCCAAAGTACAAATATGATCCAACTGAAGGACATAGCATTTCTGTCAAATCAGTTTGTTTAAGCTTCTACACCAGTTGTGGAAAGATGAGACCTGTTCCAGCATTCTGCTTACACAAAATTTTCTCAAAGTATCTTCCAAAGTCATCTGATATCTTCCACCATGCAGCTGCTGCATTTTGATTCAGAACTGGCTCTGACATGGGATTTACTACACTACTGAGCCACACACTTATGTTTCAAACCTAAGGACGTACACTTGAGAGTACAAGGGCAGCATGGAGAACGACCTTCTCCATTCAGCTCCTAGCTTTAAAAGTCTTACTTTAGGTGGCAGCTCCCAGTGCTTACCAGGAAGAAACTCTATGGGTACAGTAGGAATAGTGGCTGGATAATCCTTCCGCTGCTGCTCTAGCCGTTTCCTTCTCTCCAACTCTTCCTGCTGGGCTGCTTTTGTCACGGCTTCCAATTGGTCCTCACGCAACAGCTTTCTGAACACACGAGCAAACAGAGAAACGGTTTGGTTACACTCAAATGATCTCTTCCAAACAACTGGGATGGCTGTACAGCTGGTCTGAAAGACGACTGACAAGCTCCAGGTAGTCTGCCAGCTACATGGACTAGGAACATCATAGCCAAAAGCTACAGACAAATTCTACAGCTATGTCAAGACTATGCTTCCCAACTACAGGCACTGCTACTATCACTCAAGAAAAAGACAGAAGTTTGACAGAAGCAAAATACTGAATGGGTGAAAAAGGTGACTGGGTAAGTATATATTTAAACTAGGTCATCACAGAGGAGTCCTTCTATCTGAAAGGATGTTATTTATTGCTATGGAGTTTATAAACAGAAAAGCATGAAGTCATGCAAGGAAGGTATGTGAGGAGAAAAGGCATCAATTCTGACCCAAAAAGTTATCACTCGGATTCTCCTCTGCCCCAGTCTTCAGGAACTAGGACCTCTCACAGCTTTAAAACAATCACTTCAAATGCTGCTCTCAAGCACATTACTTTTTCAGGTAATTTCCATTACTTTCAGAAGTTTCTTTTCACCCCTTTCAGTTTCACTCTCAGTTTCAGATTTGCAGCCCTGGAAATGAAGGCTCTTTTGCCAGAGGAGAGGTATAATACGAGCAGTGGTAAAATCCAGCTCCCCCAAACTGGTCTTTCAGTCCACCCAACCCTGCACGTTAAGGACATCTTCTCCATCCCAAGGAAGTCTCAGTCTCTGAGGCCTACTCAACAGTCATTCCTTCAGCTTCAGAAATGTCAATCTTACAAGCTGCAATATGAACCAAAGACCACCAACACTTTACACGCAAGGCAAAAGGGCCGCTTGCTGCCACAGAAGTCCATGTTCTGTTATGATTCTCCTGAGCCATTTAGGTCCCCTCAAATTAAATTTCATAATGAATTACTGCAGCCTCACACCCTGTCACAGAATATACGTGGGGACCTATAAAATGGCACAATTATTACTTTGTAGAATTAAGGTGAAATTGATTTCCCACACATCAGTCACCTGTCACAGACTGAGCATTTCTGTAAACAAGTACCCCAAGATAGTGGGTGGAATGACTATATCTTAGGCTGTTTGCAATAGGATCTTCATTAGCAGAAGACACACACACACATGTATGTCTGTGTATATATACTATATATATATATATATATATATATATATATGTATGTATGCACACAAATACATATCCCTGAAACTGGATAGTTACTAGCAAGTAACAGTGGTGTTATTTTTCAATTATGTGACTTTAAAACCAGCAGTAATACAAATTTTTGCTATATATTCTGTAACTGTATATTGTACTCTTCTGAAATACCAAACAAGTTTGCACCCACATGCAGCACTCCAGACTGAGAACATATTACTCCCACTGGTGAAATCCTAAGGTTTTGGAAAGAAAAGCCATCTGGTTTGCCAACAGTGGCAAAACATGGCTCAGAAAAAGTCCACAGACTCCATTTTTACCCCAAAAGGCTGTATAGGACCCTAACTCTTTCCGTCCTGCTGCTGCTTACCTTATGTTCCTCCGCATGTGAGAAGGTTTCTGAGCCCTCTTCTTTTTGGTGTCCTCAGAGGCCAGGCTCTTGTGCTGGTTCTGCAAGAGTCGCTCTGCCCGCTCACTCTGAGATGAGGTAGTTGAAGTAGAGCGCTGCCATTCTCCATCCTCGGTGTGTTCAACATGGTCACTGCTGAACACAGCTTCCTGGGGTTGGTCTGAAAAGACAAGGACATAATGACATAAGAACAACTGTACCAGGCTGTCAGTTGCTTTTACGCAAGCATTCATCAGGATTCAAGCCAAACGGGAACCCTCAAGCCCTCTTCTTGCTCATTTGCGAGCGTATTTCTCTGAGGGTCAAAACTGGGGTCCTCGCCAACAGTGCCACTCAGCGAGTGTTAAGGAGTTCTGTGGTGAAGGGTCTGTTTCCAGCGACAGCCAAGACTAAACACAGTCCAAAAGCATCCTGAAAAAAAACCAGGCAAACTGATTTAAATCCATGAAGACCACTTGCTGGCCATAAAGGCCCACCTTCCTAGAAGGGCCTGATGAGCTCTGATTAAAACAAGGAAAAACAAGCAACTCAAAACCTTTTTCTTTGCTTCTTAGTATTCAAGCAGGGCAGAAATTTCCATTTATGTGCCATGTGTATAACCATCTTCCAAGTTAACAGAATGTACCATGCAAGAGGTTATCTGGTTCAAACACTGGGTCATGGCCTAACAGGCAGCCCAGTGGTTTTATCACCAGACTCCACTCTCATGATTTAAATGCTAACTCCTGGCAAGCCTTCTTAAAAAACAAAAAGTAAGCAGCAATAGTCTTTCCACATTATAAACCACAGCCACTCCCTTCTCTCTGCATTCTCCTATTTTCAGGCATGTATTAATGGCTGATTTCAGTCATAAAGCACTATGCAAAAAGACACCTTGTGTATGTGGCATTTTGCTCTTCAACAGGCTGACACCGACCAAGCTAACGCTTGCAGATCACAGTAAGGAAATGCTTCTGTTCAGAAGCTTCCCTTCAAGTAAACTGGTTCTGACAAGCCTTGTAATAGCTTCTTTGAAGCATCCTGTCCCCTGGTGTCAGGCACAGAGATACCCTGAATGTCAGCTTGTAATCAGCTTTCTTGCACACAGACTGTATATGAGCTAATGACTGAACTGAAATGACACTTAGGCTGAACTTTGAAGGAAAGAGGGAAAGAAGACATCAGTGCAGAAAGATGCAGCAAATGAAGTAAGCCTGAACCAACAAGCATCACATTGTGACACCATGGGATCTGGAGAGGCATGCTCTCTCAAAAAGCTGACAGCTTAAATGAAGGATACTTCAGTACAGCAAACTCTATGTGCAGACACCTCTAAAGCTGCCACATTAATATGCCTGTTAAATTCACCTTACCACCAATATCACCTCCTGAAAACGGGATGCCAACAGCTAGGTTCACTGTGGTCAAAAGCACTGACCTTGCAAGCTGCTTCTCCAGTCGTCTCAGCAGACCTGTCCTGGCATTTGCTTAAAGCCTGTGTCAGAGTTCAGTTAGCACTTCTGGACTCACCCCACCATGGGTCACAATTGGTAGAGCACCTCAAATGTTTCTGTGAGTATCACTAACAGTAAGTCCTCCACATACTAGAAAAATAGGTATCAGCAACTGATGTGATCAAACAGAGCTCATGATAGGAGTTATGTTGCAGGTGAATGAAAAAGCAAAGGAGGTTCACTGCTACAACCACGTCAGTTCATCTACCATGGCCAAAGCCTCAGAGTCCTTTCCTCCTACCATGTCTCTTTAAACTAACAAGCTCAGACACCAAGCATCACATTCACTTGCAGACAGCAAACAGTGCTGGCAATAAAACTAGTCTCCGAGGCTTTCCAGACAGGAGCTCTGTTATTTGAGCTAAAGATACATTTTGGTCCCATTACCCGCAATTCTTTAGCATTGTTTCCTTCCCTGCCACCCTTCTCAACTCATAGTTATATAACTAGATCAAAAGATTGGATGAAATAGGGCAAAGGGAAGCAGGGAAGCAGCACACGTGACCACATTCTCCAGGATGAGTCATTAAACCAGTGACTATCCCAGAGACAAACACTGCCATGGTTACACTGCTGCCATCTCACCCCAGGCCCACTGGACCTAGACAAGGCATTAGAGAGCACAAAGTCACGCTTGTCTGGAAGACGGAAGCTCTTCTTTCCCCACACCCCAGCAATTACCGAGGCCGCCTCCTTCAGTAGCAACCCTTTCACTTGCACCATGGCAGGAAAGGGCGCCTTCAGGACGAAGGTGATGCTAACAAAATCCAAAGACCAGGCAGCCCAAAGGTGAGGCCGTTATGTGTCTCCTATATATGTTTTCACGTTTGTCATGCAAACTCATTCCACCTCCACATTTTACCTTTTCTTCCTTCTGCATTTGCTCTTAATCATGTGTAATACAAGCCCTGTTGAAACGTACACCCAGCTGTATCAGATCGTTTTTTAAAAGCTAACTCTCCTCTGAGCAGGAGCATGAAACCTAGAATCTGATGATAAATTTGGCTTTGCACTGAGTACAGACCCTCACTTGCCACAGACGCGTTTGTTCAGGCTCGTGTTTGTCCTGCCAGTACAAGTTCTGAGGTGAGGAATACAATCTGTGCATCAACCCACATTCCTGACACATATGCATCTAGATACTAAGATCTCTTCTACACTAGCAGCTTCACCAAATATCACACTGATTCAGCTGCAGCGGGATTCAGAGGATAGACAGCTAGCTTCCTGAGGACCCATCCTTGCCACCACAATAAATAAAGCTGCTTCAGAAAGCTTAACTAACATAATGGTAAAATCACTACAAGCTACTTGGATCTAACCATGCAACAGCTCCCACCACCACCTGTGACATGAGCTGGCAGTTACCGGCAGGAATCGTGGTGGTGGTGTCTTGCATTAAACTCCTGATTGCACACACAGCCTAACTCTTATTATGCACGGATAGCAAGACTCCCCACTGTAGCCATATGGCTGCGTTCCAGCGTGGTGCGTTCCAAGCTGCATAACTGGGACCCACACTGGGACCGAGCCACGTTAAGAAACAATAACTACGCACATGAAAACCTATTTTGTACAAGGAACAGGTTTGCTCTTTGGAGGGAGGGAGTGTGGGAACAATCTAGCTGAACAGGTCCCATTAGGTAATCAATGGAATAATTCCTGCCCTAATTCCTCCAAGCCTAGATCTACAAAAGAAACCCAATTATGGTTTTGTAACAGGATCTCAGCATGCTACTCTGACCTGGCCATTACAAGTAACTTTTACACAACACACAAATTTGCCGGCCATGTTTGCATGTTGACATGCTTAACGCTTAAGCTGTTAGCGCACTCTAGGAAAAGCTGGGCAGTTATCTACACTGCCTCAATGAGAAAAGCAATGCCACCAACCTATGGAGTAACACCACCTCTCATAGCCTTGCACAGGGCCATCAGCCACATACGCTCAAGCACAGCTGGACCAAAGGCCATCTAAACAACAGGGCGCAGGTCTACTCAGCAGGAGGCAGCCCTATGCCAGTCATGGTTACCGTCAAGGATGAGCCACGTTTGACACAAGTAGTGACCTGGCAAGGTAAACCCAGCGCGTGCTTACACCGTGGGTGTTGAGGATCAGCTGGAACACCAGCTGCCAGAGTCACAGCCACCTCTGCTGCATGTTTCGTGCTGGACTCACCAGAACAGGCAGCAGATCTCTATAAAGAGGGTTCCTGAGGGGTAGTGGGACTAGCATCAATGAAGACAGCTAGCTTGCCACACAGCTGCTTATTCAGGTAGATTACAGCTTTCCAGCGACAGACCCAAGGGCCAGCCACAACCTGCCAGGCAGTTCCCTCTGGTCCTCACAGTTACGGACATCTGCCCAGGTACTTTGTCCTGAAAGCTACCCTTACTGCTGAGAGGCATGACTACCCTTTCTCATGCACTTGAGAAGTTTAAAATATGCCTGCTCTATCAAAAACCAATAGCTCTGATCCGAACACGGCTCTGGTTCATAATGCACATCAGGGGTTGCCAATTTTCCTTGCTCACTGAGCAGCAGCAGCTGCCACCCCCAGCTGTACATACAAGCAGGGGGAGGTGTTTGGCTTCTTGACCAGCACTCATTTATTACAGTTTAGATGTCTCTGCAAGGAAAAGAGTCGTGACTGCTCTGTATAACTCTGCTTTGGATGCTCCCTGTCTGGTATGACTGTCAGAGCTGCCCCTAAACACCGCACATGGGTGCTACCCATAATACATAAAACAGCAAAAGATTCCTGTCCCAGAGAGATTTCCACCACCCAAACTTACAAAACTCAGCTCATCACTTCCTTCTTGCAGAATACTCTCAAACATCCCATAAAACAGCAAGGTTGCAGCCTGAAGAATATTCTCTAGTATCTTTGATTCAGCAGTGAATTGCTCTCATCGCATACAGCCTGCTCTGCAAGGGAACTCAGGTCACTGTGAAGTGTCATGAAAAAGCAAGTACACTTCTGAGGTGTGAGATTTCTTTGGCTAACAGGCTTCTCCTGACACTGAGGAGTGTGAGAAACAGTGTTAAAGATGCATCCAATCTCCGTGCTCTGTGTCAAGCCTCAATAAGGCCAAGTATCTGCACACACACAAGTAAACATCCATGGGTCTAGCAACAGTCAAAAATGCCCAGGAGCACAGAAACTGCCATTCAGGATCAGACTTGAGCTTCCCCTACCTGGAGCTGCTTCACAAGAAGGTGCAAAAGACCACTCAGTGGACAACACCACTCTGCAAGATGATTATTTCCTTGCCCCCATGAGGTACTTGCTAGCTGAAGCAGCGAGCTAGAGGATTCACCACCCTCCTGGGAGGCCAAGTTCTCTGCCAGTGTAACTCCAACAACTTCAGGGAAGGCATACCACTGAAAAAACAGGCCCTTGTTTATTTTTAAAATCATTTCATTGTGGAAACTCAGGATACCGAATAGCACTATTTTGCTGAGTCTTTGAGCATTATTTCCTACCCTAAGGACAGGGTTGTGCACGCATGGTGAGGAACACAGTTGCAGGCAGAGCAGAGAGGATTCAGCTCTTGTTTTGGGACCTTCTCTCTCTCATCCTGCACAAAGGGGATCAGAGCAAGGAGCAGTTAAATATTAATTCAGATTTTCTGGAACTTCCATGCAGTTTGTGGGCAGAAGCCTGTCGGAGACTAGCTAGTACTAGCTAGTTCTACTACAGCCGGTACTGAGCTGTCAAAGCAAGAAGGGGAGGAGCACTGAGGGACGGCACAAGACAAACTAATTGCACAGCTCCAGCTGCAACCCTCGCAGCCACTGACACACTGAACTACAACTGCGCCGAAGGCTGGGGCAGTGAATCTGCACAGGAAGCCCGACTGCAAAAGCACCGACAAGCTGGAAGATGTTCGCCGGGGTTATACAATGTTTTCCCAGTGCGATGGGAACTGGAGAGGCGCGTGGGTGATGCCAGAGTTCAGCCGTCCTTTGGCATCTAAAGAACAGCACTGACTGCAGCGCAGGCATCGCCTCAAAGCCTGGCAACAGTGAGAGCGCTCTGGTTCATCCTGCATTCAGCTGAATGAAATGTTTTCAGCATATTCTTTCTATGCATGCAACTGGTGCAGCTGCTGTACAGATACACCACAAAAGGTGGGGAGAGGTATCCGCCCTGAAGCAAGAGGCGGAAAACTCCCCATGAAACTCCCCAAGGAGAGCGTAGGGGAAAGCAAGGGGAAAGATCAAACTGCCTTCTTTTAGGCTCTACCTGCCAGACCATCCAAAGAAAGCCGCAGAGTCTCCTCCCTGGGCCGAACGCACATCGATACCTGGTACCCTCTGCCCAAAACCCCAGAAAAGCTGCCCCGCGGGAGGAACGGGGGACGACACAGCCCCTCTCAGGAGCCCGGGCTCTGGCTACCCGTTGCAGCTGCTATCCCGCCAGCTCATCAGCAAACAGACTTTGCTCTCCTTTTGCAATAATCATGCTCAGTCTTCTGAGCAACTCGGCAGCACTACGCCCCTCCCAGCCAGAACTGCTTAACAAAGACCTAATTATGTAAGCATTATATAACGTGGCACACCTACCCCCCCAGTGCACCCAGCCGCGCGGCCAGCCGCCGCTCTGCCCTGCTCGCCGGCAGCTCCAGGTGCCTCACGCCCCCCGGGAGCCCGCCGCCACGCTGAGCAAGCCGTCGGCTCACTTGGGGGGCGAGGGGGGGGGGTAAAAAGCAGCAGCGCCTAGCTCAGATGAGCCTTTTTCATCTACGCTGGTGATCTCACCACGTTTCAGACCCTGCTTTCCCTGCCATCCTCTTTTCCCTTGTGGACACTCTTGTGTCGGTGGTGTGTTTCTGCGCTTGTCCAGGTGCTCCCTGGTTGCCCCCCCATCTCCTGCTCCCTCTCTTCCCCGGCCAAGGCCAAGGGATGTGTGAACGTTAACTTGGGCCTCCGAGCCAGGCAGGAGGCCCGGGCAATGCAGCTCAGCTGGAGGTGTTCCCTGAAAGAACACCCAAGCCTGTCCTGCACAGGAGGCCAGACGTGGGCCACAGCCCAAGCATGGCCCAGCACCCATCACGGGGGCTGCCGCAGTCCCCGCCAGAGACGAGGCTTCGGGAGCCACGGGCAGCCAAGCTGTATGCAGCGGGGCAGAGTCCCCCTGGCCCCGTCGCCCCCACCGCTTCTCCCCACGCCAGCCCCCGGCGTGACGGCAGTGGCAGCTCCAACGTGCCGCTACCCCATGGGCGCTGCTCGAGCAATGAGCTTGAGTCCCCCTTGCTGCTGCTCCCCAGCTGCCCACCCAGCGGGAGGCTGCGATAGCTGGAGCCCTGCTGCGTCACAGCCGCTGCGATACCTGAAACGAATTTCATGGGCCACGTCTGCCCAAGCCCAAGAGTTTTGCTTCGCACGAGCGCAGCTTCCCTCGGCCTGTCAAGCAGTGCGTGCATCAGCTGCGAGAGCTTCCTTCCCCTTGCCGATGTATCTAGGAGTTAACCACATCAGGTCTGTCTTTCGTACTTGTCACTATAACTAGACACGGAGACTGTCATGTTGGTATAACAAACAGCCCTGCTTGAAGTTCTAGTAACACGTTCCTCATTTATCTAGATATTTGTAAAGTGATCAGTCACCGTAGGTTCAAGACACCTACGTGAAATCTGCAGGCTGCAGGCAGGAGAGAGGCTGCTTTGAATACCAGCCCAGGACCACAGGATGGAGGGCTAAGACGCACGACGAGCTCTGAAGACGGCACCAGCCTGGGCTCTGCAGGCCAAAACGCAGGGTGGAAGCCAGACGAGGGAAAAACACACAAGTCAGACCCATCTCCAGACTCCTCCTCGGGCAGGGAAGTGAATGCCAATCAATGGAAAATTTTACGAGATGAATTAAAAGGCAGCACCGCCCTTCTTTTCCCATCAGAGGTCTCGGGGTGTATCAGTTACTGAGGAGGTATGTATGCCGCAGAATAAAACTCCCTTCCTGGCCTGAAGGACTCCTTCCCAAGCGAAAGGAAATGGAGCTGAAGGACAGGAGCTCGAAAGATGCGACCCAAAAACCAAAGGGAAAGCAAGCAGCCAAGAGCACTGAGAGGCAAACCGGAACATCAAACGGCCAGCTTTGGTGACAGACAATATATCTTCCAACGCCAGGATTATGCAAGCAGAACCAGGCCCCAAATACCCAAGAGCTCTCGTTCTGGCCAGGCCTCAACGCTGCATACACCGAGGAGACCCGAGTTACATAAACACCAAAGAGCACTTATATAACCTTTTGTATGGAGCACACTTGCAAAGCTCAACACCCCGAGCCGGAGGAGGAGGAGAGCAGGTAGCTGCTCCGGCCGAGTCCCGTCGACGGGTAACGACACCTGCGGGCTCACGCTCGGCCCCGCGCGAGCCCCCAAAATGCAGCCGGGATGGCGTGCCCTTCAGATAACGTCACGCCTCGGGCTGACACCGAGAAGGGAAGGGTGCTGATCAGACTGCAGCGCCGAGCACCAGGCGATCTCGCATCCGTCGCCGGCTCTGCTCCACGCTTACTCTGGGACTAAGGGGGAGGGCGGTGTTGTGAAATTCAAAATTAAACATTTTCATAGTGCTTTGAAACGGAAAGAGCTGAAGAAATACAGAATCCTGCTACCTTGCACCTCTATTCTAGATACGTAAGCAAAATTGCTTTGCCCAAGAAATGCCCTCAAACCTAAAATATAAGCTCCCTCTTTCGCATAGGCACCGCGGGCATCAGCCAACGCGCAGAAGAAAAGCCAGGAAACGCACCCTGTGAGGCAGTGAGGGAACCAGGGATGGGTTACATTTGTCCTTTAAGCTGAGGGTACGTGAGAGCAACCGAGTTACATAAAACTCACGCACTGAAGTCAGGAAGTGTTTCAGGCTCTAGTGCTGGGAAGTTTTCAACAAGCTGCTACTTCAGCAACTGCACGTAGGAGGGAACTGAAACCTCCCCTTTCTGGTTATCCCAGTTAACTAGTAACCCAGGATATATTTTTGCCTGCCAGATTTAAAAAAAAAAAAAAGTAATAATAACCACAGGCATCTAAACCACAAGTAACCCGATTTTACCCTAAGACCTTACTTATTTTCACGGCAGTTCAAAACTTCTTCCCCCCAAATCTGATCTTTTTTATTAAGGTGGTTAAATATTGATTCAGGTAACAAAGATGATTTCTGAAGTTGGGAGAGGAAATTTGACACATCCGGGGGCTTGACGTGTTCCCAGCACAGGGAATCCAGCTGGCTGTCACCATTATTCTTCTCAACGTAATGTTCAGGGACTAAGAAAAGAGGACGAGTAGGGGAACAAGCATTTTGCATTATGCAATGATTACATAAGCATTAGTTTACACTAGGTAGCTGGGACTTGTGGCATTAGCTTTACACTAGGATTCCCCCAGAGCAATGAGAAATAATAAAGAGACAATTATTGCTGCCACACACTTCCAAGGCCACCAAAATGGCAAACAAACAACCAGCACAAGCCGAACTTTAATCTTTGCCCCAAGCCTTCACACTACAGCTTCATTCAGGACCTGTTAAAAGGGAGCAGGGAAAAGACATTTGATGCTTGCTCATCATTTCAAAGAGCTGCATGAGAAATAATCCCAGCATAAAGCATCCTCCAGTATCCAGGTGCTCCTGTGTTGTTGTTCAGGATGGCAATAGTATAAGAGAGGAGAGATTTCAAAATGGTAACGCTTGGCATTGTCACACTACTTCAGTGTCAAAGGAGTTCACAAGCACGACACAATCCACATGACAATCTGTGAAATGGGTCCATCCTCATGTCTGTCTTGCAGAGGAGGAAACTAAGGCAAAGAAATTGGGCAGGCACCAGTGCTGAGTAGCTCCCAAGTCATTGGCTCCCTATCCTATACTCAGATCAACAGGCTATCTTTCCTCGCCTTAAATATAAGTCCCCACTTGAAAAAATTGTCAATCTTTTTTTGAACCGTAACAAAGCTCAGGACTTCAACTGCCTTGCCATTTTCTGCCTCAGTCCCTAAAGTAATTTCGGAGGAATTTTTAAGGACTTTGTTTAATGAGGCAGGCATCACTCGGGAGAAAAATGCAAATTGCTGAGTTTGAGCCTGTGTGCCACCGCATTCCACTGGCACTTCTCCCACCGAGCGCAGCCAGAAAAGTGACCGGGAGCACCGGAGAAAGCTAATAAGACCAGGATGAAACATCACTGCTCAAAGAACAATCTGTTTCCAGTTTGTCTTTTTGAAATAGTGGTGCTGTGTAGTGTGCTGCAAAATCGATCTGACAGAGGGCTGCAAAGCTGTTCGTGGCAATCAGACTCACACAGATTGAAGCCACAGTGTCATGAGAACACCTCTCATCCAAAATATGTAACACCACAAAAAAAATCTAAGTTCTCCACAGCCTGGAAAAATGACAACAAGCACCAGTTCCTTCAAAGGGTTTCTAAAACTACCTCTACGATCAAAAAAGAAGAGTATGTGTATGTGGGGAGGGGAGAGGACTCTTTTTAAATAAGAGACGTTGTTCTTACAGGGCAACAGTCTCTGCTCCAACAGGGAATAGGGAGTGTATTGCAGCAAACCTTTATTTACTACCTGGTGGGTGCTGACATAAAAATAATTAAAATGCTGACTTCCAGTAACATAAAATAATTCAATAGAACAGGCAGCACTGCACTGTACACACAAGGGCTTATTAGCTTGAATACCCCCAAAGAACCTTTCAGGCACTTGAAATGAGAAAAAAACATTTAAAACAGAGAAAAGAAACACTGACCGGTGGTCGAGGCACAAGGGTAGGCAGGAACATGACGCTTCAGTGCTACCCCAGACTCCCTGCGTGACCTTGGGCAGCTATCATCCTCTCTGGGGACAACACAGCTACAGAGAAGAGGGAGGGGAGACCCTCCTGGACCCATCAGTCAGAGAGCAACCAGGCTGGATGAGCTACAAACACTTCCTCAAACAATTTCCCCACTTTGTAGAGCAGACTGCGAGAAACCTTGCCCCAGACTCTGTCTTGATCAGTGCAGTGCTGTACAAGGATGAGTTTATTTGTAGGTTTGCTCTTGCTCTCTCATGTTTGCACAGACGACTCCCCCAAAATCTTTCCAACCGTAATTTTTGGGAGGCCTCTAACCCTGCATTCTCCCTCCATGTGACCTATAGTCTCACGTCCGAAAGCATCTTCCCCCTCCCATCTTCTTTTTATACCTGTTATCCTATATTGAGTTATATAAGCCATTCGTATCACCCTGGTTCCCCATTTATCCAAACTCATTTTGTATTGTAATTCCCTTCTTCTCTCAGGTCACACTCTCCCAGAATTAGTTTCTTCATCCTGCCACCAGAGCCAGAGGCCTAAGAAAGCAAGAAAAGATGGATTTTTGCTAGAATCCACCTCTGTCAGTAATGGACACCAAATATGGCAAAACTTATTTCTGTAAAACCTCCACATAAAACCCACACTGCACTGGGCTCCTCTAACGCTGAGCTGGAATGCCCGGGGACCATTTTGGAACAGTCTCTTACCTTCCCTGCACGAATGAACTCTGGGTGGATTTGCCACCTGAGCAAGGTGCAAGAAGCTTGGCTTCCCCAAGTGCCTGTCCTCATCACAAGCTGAATTACAA
Source organism: Apteryx mantelli (assembly GCF_036417845.1). Taxonomy (NCBI): domain Eukaryota; kingdom Metazoa; phylum Chordata; class Aves; order Apterygiformes; family Apterygidae; genus Apteryx; species Apteryx mantelli. The sequence goes on along the minus strand of NC_089989.1, from coordinate 14,230,909 downwards.
ATTGATGAAGTACTTCAAATCTGAACCAAGTAAGAAGTTCCCCCCGCCCCCCCTGCCCCCCCCAAAACATGAGGTCCGCCCACCAGCAACCAACCTAAGAGGCAGCCATCCCCAAAAACGTAAACTAGGTTACACGAGAAACTGTTAGGGTTTCACCAGCATCTTCCATTTCACAGGGACAAATAAATAAATAAATAAAATAAAATAAAGGAGCCAAGCAGCTCTTAGTCTATTAGGCACAAATTAGGGGCTCTGGAATAAGCACCGACAGCTCCAACTGATGCCCAAAGCGACTGCCATGCAGCCAGCAAGTCACCAAATACTTCACTGACAAGAGAAGCTCTTCAAACTCTATCAGGTAGGATGCTTGGGGAAAGCATATACCAAACATGGAGAGGGGGCAGGAGAGAGGATACCGGATATGAAGTGACACTGCTATTAACAACTGCCTCCTCTCCTGCTAAAAACAACTTTTGCAATATTGCAACATGACAGCAGCAGAAACAGGAATGCCAGACGCAGAACATCACATCATTAACGTCTTCAGAATTCAAAGCACAAAGAAGGAGCGTTTCCTCCTCAGATTTCCTCCATCAGATTGATGAGCAGTGCCAGACACTGAAAATTCAACCCTTTCCATCCCTGCCCAGTAAGTAGCAAATTAAAAATTGAGCCTCACAGACGACTCTGGGATCCTAACGTACTGTGCTAGCCATTGAGGGGGGCAGTCCAGCATAGGGGGCATGCGAATGAATGATCTGTAGCAGGGAGACAAGAAGAAAAACAGAGAAAAAAACCCCAAACCCAAAACTGTGTCCTACCTGGAAACTTCTGAGACTCATCCAAAAGTAACATGCTGCTCAGTGCACTGACTGAGGTCAGGTCTCTGCCAGCGACTCAGCCCAAACGCTTGTTCAATGCAGCCACACGCTCGCAGCCCTTCAGCTAGTCTCGTCCCAGGGTCTTCAGGACCAAAGTTTCCAGGCACTCCCAGCAACTTGTTATCTCTGCCCGGAGCCCAGGGAGCACTAAATCCGCTCTCAGTGGCTGTTCAGTTGGCAAGCGGGATGTGTCTCCTGATAAAACAGTCCAGGCTGCAGGCTGGGAAACCTGCACTTAAGGTTTCTGAGAATAACTTTGGGGTATAGCTCCTAGGGCTTGACTCAACGAAGCCGGTGTGACTGGACTCAGTGAGCATATATCCTCCCTGAACTCAGCCGAGACAGAGTAGGGTCGCTGTTATATAACTAGTTAAATATGCCTCGTGTTCAGCCTAAATAAAAATTGTCCCTACCTCCCTCCCCTGCTTGGAGAGTCAAACTACACAGCCCTGCCCAAGGGAGCTGCCGCTCCACGCTCCACGGGGGACCGATCGCCGGAGTGGCGGCGCCGCCGGCCCGGGTGCCAACGCCAGATCGGATCGGAGGCAGCAAGAGAGGTTTAAAAGCAAGCAGGGGAGTGGGTCCGCTGTGTGGGGGCGCACGGCAGGAGGCACCGCTCGGCGCGAGCGCCCAGACTGCACCCCGCTCAGCCCCGCTCCCATTCACTCGGGCCAGCGAGCCCGTTCTCAGTTCAACTAGTGGCAGTGAGCAGAGGGCGAATAAAATACAACTCCTTACATAACCAGCTGGGCTCGAGCGGGGCCCCGCGCGAGGGGAATTCCTACGGGCAACGGTAAGTCGCCGGCAGGAGCCGTGCGCACCCCGGGCGCGTCCCAAAGCGGAGCAGCGCAAAATGGGGAGCAATCTGTCGGGAGCTGGTAACCTGCTTGCACGCTACGGGGCAAAAGAGCGTCCTGTTTGGTTCATTAAGTCAGTAACTCTTACAGTGCTGTTGTGCATATTCAGAAGGCTCCCCGTGCTGCAAAAGGACTATGAATGAGACTGCAGAGTTTTTAGGAAACAACCTTTCAGAGTCTGGGGAACACGAGTTTCTAAGCGAGCCTTCTTCCCCATCATTCATCCGCACCAGAAAGACAAGTTTGCAAATACAGAGAGAATAAGCACTTCAGAGCTTCGTTCGAAACCCTACACGACTGCTTGCTTTAAGCGACCCTTCTTCCAGCGCTACAGCGACTTTCTCCACGGCTGATTCCTTATCCCAGTGCCAGTAATAAAGAGCGAACCAGGGGTGATGCACATTTAACAAAATGTCAGCTAGCTCCTAGCGAGCATTTCTCCACCGAACAAAATCATCTCCTTGCTTGAAACAACTGGTGGGGAGAGGTGGAGAAAGCCAGCACCAGTGCAACAAGTCCAAAGCAGGCTGACCAGCTCCAGCACAAATGTGTAGGACTCCAGGACTGAACAGCACAATGTGCCGCACTCGTACAATGGTAAAGATTTGACCCAGAGGTCTGCAAAAACAGCCAGGACATTTTTATTCCACCTATTATTAAAGCGGGTGCTAGAACTCAATGAATGCTTGTCACCACCAAAGCAGCCTCGCCGCTTTGGACTACATCACAGCTTCAAAATAAACCCAGGGCGTAGCTCTCACAATCACAGCTATATAGATTTTACCAAAGAAAAAATTACGAACTGAATGAAAAGTAAAAAGCTTGGTAACAAGACAGCCTGTCACCTATATCACAGGTCGAAACAGCCTGGCTGCTACACAAGAACATACAGTGTTGAACAAGGGGCAAAAGGGGGACAAATATATTGAGAAAAGTACGTAGCTGAGGCTCTTGCAACAGGCCTTATAAGGACTTTGTAGAGTTGGAATAAATAACCCAAACACGTCCTCAGTATCTGACCTAACAGACTGATGAAACTAGGAGAGAAGACTTAAAGACAAGTATTTGCATAAAGACAAGCGAGTATTTTCTAAGGCACGCTTGTTATAGCAATCAAGCACAAGGCAAATGGAAGTTCAGTACGTCGGGGGAAAGAGGTGACCTCTGCCTGTCCATTTCTGCAGAGGAATAAAAAGGGCATTTCCTTCTTTACCCTACCGTGCAAAACGGAACAGGACTTTCCCCCTCATAACAGCTTCCTGGCGAGCCCATCACAAATTCACGTAGCCAAGAATTAGATCTGCCAGAAACAGTTAATAAAACAATCTCCTCATGGGAGGTAATCTTGTTATAGATAAGCCCATTTGCTGGTCAGCCTTGTCCGTAAGTTCGTTCTCCTTCCCCCGCAGGGTCCTGATATCTTACACAGTCACTGTATCTCAGCTGCATTACTCTCAAACACAAACAAGGTCCTCGCAACTGCAGTGACCAAACTATACATTGGAAGAAGCTTCTCAGGAGACTCTTGTCACTTGAGAGCTTCCCTAGCAAACGACACAGCAGTCTGCCCTGTTGCAATCACTGTAAAATTTGCAGTTTCCATAGGATATCAAAAGAAAGCCCTTCAAGGCATACTGCTCTCCACACTGTCCTCTGTGAGCTGAGATGCTCCAGGACTGCTCAGCATCAGCCTGATGCAGGCCCACCAAGCACAGCACGGAGAAGCACTGCAACCCTTATGTGACTCCTTGCTCTCTGGATCCTGTGAGCCAGGCTAGCAGCTCCCCTCTCTCCCCTCGCTGCCCACGTGCTCTTCACTGCCGCGCCACAGGACAGCAGGGACCTCTCCTTTCCATCCTCAACGGCTCCATGCCACCGGGCTGCCCTTTCCCCTTCCCACAGGCATGTCCCCCACCCAGCAGCGGCTGTCTGCACGCCCCACTTATCACCATCAAGTAGAGAAGCTGCCTACAACCTGACTTTTTTTGTGAGTTATTAAACTCAGACTAGGCTTGACTGCTAATCAACCTAAAACCGTTCAGATGGAATCAAACTCTAACGCCACAACATTATTTGTTGGCAACTGAGTATTGCTGGGCTTTGAGAATCATCTGCTTTTTAACCAACATTGCACTGTAAACTAAAATGTCACATCTTCTGAGTAAGATCGAAACCAACCATGGAAAACCAGAGAAGTCTTTCCATTGCTTGTAATGAGTTTTGGATTGTAAGGGATAAAATTTGGTCCTTTTTTCTCTCGTTTTATTTTTATTCATATAAACTTGGTTTATTCACTTTCCCACACTCATTCACTTTGACATAAATCACAAGCCAAAAGTACAGAGAAGAGCCATTTTAAAACTACTTCTAATGGTTCAAGTATTTTAAATGTTTTACATACACAAAGATTACCTACGGATGTTTTAATTGCAAAATTTGTTTTGACAGAGAATCAAACTAAAAGTTTCTGTTCACCTAGCCCAAAAAGATTTTATCTTATAGCTTTCTCCTCTCTCATTCCCATTTGCATACTTCCAAGTGAAAATAACATCTTCTGATCTTTAAACTCCTACTTAGAATTTTTTTCATACTGAGTCAGTGAACTGCATGTTGAAGAAAATGAGAACAAGACATTTTCAGCATCTGCAGAAGATATTACAGTTATTAAAATAAAAAAACGGGTATGGCATCAAAAAGCTTTGGTCCAAATGATCAGCCAGACGCTTCCAAAAGTTCAATACTGCAAGTTTCTATCAAAGCAGCAAATTAAAATAGCAAATTAAGCGAATAATTGTGATGCAATACTGTACCTTTAAACATTTGAAGAATACTTGTCATTTAATTAAAAGTTTCCTCTCCCACCAAACTTGCCAATTCTTCTCAGCCAAAAATATTATACACGTACAATATACAGTTATACACACACGCACACACATTTTATTTAACCAGAGTCATTTAAAACAGCACAATGCCAGATGAATTACGGAAAAATGAGAACAAGGACCCCTTGCATAGCTTAAACTCAAATGCAGAAACCAACAGAGAAGGGTTTCACCCTGCCTAGTAGATTTGGAAGGAAAAGGGGCTTTGCCTAAAATGTAAAGCAGAGGATTTTGACTTTGGCTTCATCCGCAACTCATCAGATGACCTTAGTAAAGTCACTTTGCCACTCCTTACCCATTCAACAGGGAAAATACCACATTACAGATTTGCTAATTAGTTTCTCCGTGATTTCCTCACTGCTTCAGAAGTTGCAGAGGAAAGAGGACGGTATCTATCAGTGATGATGAGGGGCAGCAGCACCCAGCTGAGTCCTGAAAATGTATGTGGGAAAAAGGTACCAAAGGTAGCAGAGGAGAAAGCGTGATTACCCCTTGTTTGAGATTTGCTAGCTGCTTTGTGAAAAGAGCAAAGAAACTTTTTGGCCAATAATACACAAGCCCCCAAATCCTGCAAAGCCAATTAGAAAAGCAGGAAGAAACAAGGTGTTTCTCCTCCACCCAGAAGACTTGGAGCAGTTCTTTGTTCCGCTAATACCTATTCCCTCTCTGACTCCGTGTATTCGTGTTACTCTCATGCTCGCGGCAGCTTGAAGAAAACACAGCATGTGGCTGCAGGTAAAAAAAAAAAAAAAAAAAAAATTTTTGAAAAAATAAATGTACACATATATAGAAAAAGCAGAGCCATGGACGCGGACTGTCCTTTAACCACATAGGAGGATTTCTATTTTGCATTCATCATATACAACAGATCAAAGGGAAGGAGGAAAAAAAAACCCACGTAGCTAGTTATAATACCACATCATTTCACAAGCTCAGCCAGTCCCTGCACCCAGCCGGCAGGTTGGAAGGAAGGAGAGCTCTGGCGTCATCACCTCCTTTTAAAGAAGCAAAGCAAGTCATTACTCCAGGTTATATAACATTTTGACTATGCCAGACTTGGTGCCACCCTCTCAAAAAGGAAGCTGCTGTCAGAGAGCTTGGGAGGGGGGCAGAGAAGTCAAGAACACTTTCATAGGAACTTGCCGCCGCTTCAGGAAACCAGAGGAGACGGGGAAAGAGTCAGCGCTTGCCGATGGCCAAAGGCTCAGCGACCGCCCTGCAAAGCCGTCAGTCCGCAAGACCCTACAAAGGGGGCCGGGGGGGGGGGGGCAGTGCTAGCCAGGATCCCGGGATGGGATTGGAGCCTTGCTTCCCACAGCAGCATTCAAGCCACACCTCACCCCACCGAGAATAACCTAGTTCACAGGGTTCGTTAAAACGCTGGGATCCTGAGATCGGACAATAATCCCCCCCACCGAGCCCCAGGCGCCACTGCTCCCACGCTCCTCTCCAGTTCCTGGTCCCTTCCCTCGTTCCTCCATGATTTATGAGCACACCTAGCCCGTACGCAAGCAACTTTCCACCTGCTGCCCATACCCTGCCGACCACAGAAACTGCCCCAACGCACACAAAGCAGCCTGGGTTCACAGGCAAACCGGCAATGCCAGCTACGGCTCCAGGTCTGGCAGGCAGGGAACTAGCAGAGCTAACCACAGTACGGACTGTTCTCAGCAAAGCACCGACGAGGATTTTTTTTTTAAATGTCACCATTTAGCGAGTCCCGTAAAACCACTTCAAGGGAGCTGGATGCCTGCCACGTGGTCGGCGCGGGCATTACTCCCATACAACGTGCCGTGTACGCAGACACTTGCTAGCGAGGCAGGTCCAAACCCTGCAGCCGGCACACGTTCACCGCATTTGTTCCGAAAGACAGGCTGTACTACAGGGAAGCTGCCAGCATAAAATAACGGGTACAACATGCAGGCAGCGGTAATCAAGAGAAGTTCTCAGCGAAGGCAGCGGCACTCTTGCCTAGATACGGAATACAAACCACCTTCCCTGAGATTTTAGTGTAGCCTTTCTGCATTGCTCACTAACTGGGATTGCTAAAACTGCAAATGATAATATCCAGGCTCTTTTCACTTTTGATACTAATGACATCGCTTGCGTTTTATTCCACTGGCTTGTGGAAACCTAGAAGCCAGCCAGCTCCTAACCTTCAGGGTTTTGGGAAACCAGCACAACTCTACTATGAAAGCGCTGAAGGCAGCGTATGCTTAATGGACACAAATCAATTATGAAGATGCTTCTATCCCTCTCAAAAACAGATAAAACATTTTAAAAAATCTTCTTAGTTATATAAAGTCAGCTGAGAAATGCATCTAATACCTGCAGTTAGATATATGTTTGCTGACTTTGAGTTACCCAACCTTGAGGCTGAACCCCAGCGCTTACACTATTATGGTACAACACATTTAAACATTTTGACCCATAAGGATCATTTTGTAAGATAACGCAGTTTCCCATAATAATTTGATAAAGTTTAAGCACATACCAAGACGCAGGACATTAATTCATAGGTAAAACCTTTGGCACGTAGAGAAGATTACTTTTGTTTCCCTAGGATATCACACACACCGTACTGTTTGCATGCAACTACTGGCTTGAAAGACGTTTTGCAATAGGTCACCGCAAGCATTAAAATCTGATTGTTTAAGAACAGCAAAATGCACAGCAGTACAGGGAAGTTCAGGTTCAATTACCCAACCTTGCAACACAAGGTTAGGGCCACTGTGGAGGCAACAGATTTATTGCTGAGCAGAGGTTTGTTTCCCCCATGACATTACCCTTCCAGCTTCCTTAAAGTAATGCTAGCGGACTCTAGAGGGAGCTCCATCCGGTCGCAAGTAATGAAAATAAAAGAATCAAGAGAGAGAAGTCCCTCAACAAAGAAGGAAAAAATGGAAAGATGTCAATCACCTCTCTTCGCCTCCCCAAAATCCCCCTTGTGCTCTGCAGACTAAGGTATAGAATTATTACTTATTGGCACCCATCACTCTGGCATATGCATGCACAGAACGCAGCAGAGCTAAAAAATCAAGGAACCCTCCTGACCTACTTCAGTACTTTTCTAGGCTGAGGCATGTCCTAATTTTTGTTTCTTTTTGCCCCTTCCTCCCCCACGCTTTCACTTGCAATCAATGCAATAGCCTCCTTTCATCAGTCTGAGGCAGAAAGCAAGAAGCAAGCAAGTCCATCGTGGCCATGGACTGCAGCAGATGGAATCACCTCTTTGCAAAGGGTTCCTCCAAGAGCAACCACAGTCTCTCAGGCTGCCTCAACCTTGGCATCCTCATCTCCCCTCGACACCATCCACACAAAACAGCTGTGAAAAGCTGCTTTCTAAAAGGATTTGATAGATTAAAGAAATAAGGAAGTATTTGCTCCTTCTCTTCTTAGAAGAATGCATTTCATTTTCTAATACAGAGAGTGAACAACTCAAAAGCAGTCAAAGACAAAACAGTGTGCCGGCTGGTCAAAAAGGTGCAGGCTGTTGAGCCCAATATGTCCATTTACCTATATAAGAAGGTCCATCCAATCCAAGCAAAAAGTAAACGTCAATTTTTCTCCAACAACAACTCCTTTTTTCCTTCCTCCAGCAATATAGGCCCTTATAAATTTGGATGCAAAATGATATAAAATAGGATACTGTTTAGCAGAATATTATTCAGAGACTGACATTCTTTTCCTCTGCCTCTCAGTTTCACACAGGTGAGTATAGTGTGACCCAATTTACAAGAACAACTTCAGATGAAAAGCAAGAACTCATGTAAACAAGCAGAGGATCCTGCTAACTGAACAGATTTGTCCCAGAGACATTCCTCTGTTCCCCTGTAAGGACAGAAATTTGCTCTATTCCCAACCGCACATGCTCATCTGGGGACTCCCACACGCGCAGTTTTGTTTTGTTCCAGCACTTTGTCGGGTAGGAGAAGAGCCAAGACAAGCTTGGGGTGGGAAGCACATGGAGGAACATCCTCTCCTCGAAGAGGCTGCAGCTCCCTGCTCCTCCAAGATGCCTTCGCAGACCCTTCACAAAAAAAAAAAGGGAAGCCACTTTGGAGAAGATGCTCATGAATGGTGTGCAGGGGGAGAGGTGAGTATTAATCCACGCTTCCATATCATGTTAGAAACAGATTTACAAAATAATTTCTGCTTTAATAACTCCAGTATGGCATTAACTACTTACTTTTCCCTTCAGGTTAGGCAAGAAAATTATCCAGTCAGCTGCAAAGCAATTTCACTTTCAATTTAATCGCACCCCTACAGCACGCACCATGAGGATTTAGAGAGCCACAAATGAACACCATCTTAAATAAAATCCCTTCTTATTGTAATTTTCTGAGAGCATTTTTTTTCTCCAATAACCAAGCAAAAATTATATGCAAACCTCATCTAGCAGTACCCCTTTAACAAAATGGACATTTCTCTAGTAAGAATCCAAGAAAAGCAAAGATTTTTACAAACCTGAATTAACAGTGTCAGTCATCTGAAGTAAAGTATCCCTGGTCTGATATCTTTGGAAACTAAAAGCTCAAGCTCTTAGTAGCACACTCAAGCTCAGACAAAAGGAGCCACAGAAAAACAATCTGGAACACTCTCCAGAAGCAAGAAGTGATACTCTGAATCTTTCATGACACTATTAAATCTCACGGGCAGGGATGAGCAGGGTTTCAAGAGGCTAGAGTGAGGAAAGGGTCTCTTTCTTTCCCCTCACTAACCTCCTTCCCCCTACTAACCAACCTGGTCTTTCAGAGGAGCTGAGACTTGACCCTGGTGCCTTCACCCTACGAAGGATCTGCAGTCCAAGACTGCACTTGGATGTCCTCCAGCCTCCTGGGATTTGTGATTCTGTACCACCAATACAAAACTGTGCCCCTAATTCATCCCTCTCTTAGGGTCCCTGTGTCCATACTAACCCTACACAGAGCAGTTTTGCTCCAGCACTTTGTCAGGGAGAAGAAGGAACAGCATGAGCTTGATGTGGGAAGAGGGAGCACAGACTGGCTCCATCTTTTGCTGCTCTCCTCTAGCTAGCACCGCTCCAAACCTAGGGAAGAAAGGGGACAGGACAGGAGAAAAGAGCCAAAGTGGGCAACACAGGGCAGAATACAAGGCAAACACAACTAGTAGCCTTTGAGGACAGCATCTGCATGTCTGTGCTCATCAAGACATCCTTCAGAGAGCTGAAACTATCAGCTCTTCAATCAGCTCTTAACACTTTTCACCCTGAGCAATACTTTAAAAATGTGTTTAACCCATATTCTCAGAGGCAAGAAAACAGGCAACTTGCCATCGCTATTAACAGCAGAATTACAGCAACAGGTACAAATAAGAGACAATGAATTCCAGCCATTTTAATCACAATAATCCAAAGACAGTCAGAAATAATGCAAAAACAGAGCACTACAGAGGGGTTCGTTCAAACACTCAATGTTTTTCCTTGGGTAAGCTCCGAGGTATGAGCAGTCCCTGCATTTGAAATGATCTGCAAAACCCATCCTGGAGGTTTGTTTCCTCTTTGTTCAAATTAGCTTTTATTTTTGTGGAGTTCTACACAGCCCCAAGCAACAACTGGGATCAGAGAAAAAAGTGCTAGAATTAAAACAGTCCTTTACCTCTACAGTCATCAGTATATCACATTTCCAGGGAAAAGGACTTAGGGAGTTAACAAAAAACTTGTTAGCAGGCACACACTGATATCACAAAATCGAGCGTGACAAAAAGCGCTGCTACCCACGAGGGATGAGAAAACGGATGCAGCAGGCAGGGATGACAAGGCTGGAAAAGCGGCAGGAGCCTCTGGCTAGGACTGAAGCATGCTGCTTGGATGGTTTCAGAACAGCTTTCAACAAAACAGAAAGTTTGTATCATAAATATCCAAACTAAAGTAAACTCTAGACCACCCAGGAGACAGTCTATACTAAATGCAAAAAAACCTCTAGGCTCTGAGAGCAGAAGTGAGAGTAACTGCCCCAAAATTGAAGATCGGACTCTTAATCACCAGAAGTACTTGACAACGAAAATTTCCAAAGTGAAACCACAAAAGTACTAATTCCACACACAAAATATATCAAAAAGACAAAAACAGATTAAACGTGCAAAACCCAAGTTGCTGCAAACCCTGACACTAGACTATCCAGTATCAACAGGTGTGGATAATATTACATGAAGTCTGAAAGATTCTTAAGCAATCTGCAGCACTGTCAAAATATGGAAGACCTGTATACCTAAAACACAGGCACTATTTCAAAAGCAAGTAAGCAAAAATATTGGTTTTATAATTGTTACCATCACCTTTATTTAAAACAAGTAATAATTTTCAGTATGGGGAACATGCATATGCATGCCGTAGCCCTTCCAAGGAAATACCTATGAAAGAGTACTAATCTTTTAAATCTTGCAGTGCTAGAAACATGCAAGAGCCCAATCGCAGGGGGGAGGATCCCCCCCACCCAGGGTCCCTCATGAAACATCTTCAGAATAACCAAAATAGCAGGAGGGGAGGAGAGCAGCATGGCTGGGGAAGGGGGAAAACAAAGTTCCCAAGGAAATGATAAAAATTCAGCTTTTAAAATGCCTCATAATGAAACCATAAGAACACTTCCATCGTGAATAAAAGCAATTGTGCGTTCCCAAAGAGGATTTTCAGGAACAGGGGTCATCTACAAAAAGACAGGGCTATAAACATCAGACGGGTAAAATAAAATGATACTCTTTCTTAATTCTGAAATTACCTATATTCCATAGGTCAAATAACAGTAGACTGGTTTTCTATTAGCCATAAGGTAATACAGATACCAAAGGCCATTTCTGAGGCAATGAGTGGCTGTGAAGGGAGAGCAGGAAAAGCAGAGTGGACACCTCCACAGATAACAACAATTATACAGCTAAGCACACAGAAAGCATCCTGATATTCTAGCAGACAGCATTAAAGTTAAAATCTGAAAGTTCAGAGATGATGTAGCTTTGCTCAGATTGTGTTTTTCTGTACATAAAGAATAACCATAAAAAGATTTTATGTCAATTATATGTAAATTGCCTTTTAGTCCTCCTCAGTATTTCCTACATTCGTTAAAAATTATTTTTAATTAGTTACTAAAGGAATACAAAGCATAAACATGTTTCTAGTGTTTTCTGCTAAGATCTGAATTTAAGATAAAAATAAAGAGCTTTTATTAGCACTTAGCAATGTGTTGATATACATGCGTTAATTTTGTTTGCTTGAATAGAATAATCCCAAGAAACAATATGAGTATTCAGCCACAACGACATAGATGTAGATGATAAAATACATAGGTCCATGATAAAACAACCGGGGGGATGACCCATTGGACATGAAAAAGAGCCATTCCTCTCTGTTAATAAAAGTTTGTCTACAACAGCGTGGTTCCTATTGCTCTGCTGGGTGCGGGTTCCTGTGAACAACCTGACAAGGTCACCATCAGGGTCTTTGAGAAAGTATTCCGTGACCGTAAAAATCCCTCTCCTAGGATTCGTGTTTCTCCCTTGTTTCTTACCTGAACTAACACTTCCATTTCTGCTATTTTCCCATTAGAGAAAAATCATCATGTGACTAAAATCAGAGGAATAAAATTCATGTGTGCAAACATTTTATAAGCATTTTAAGTCAATATAGCAGCTTGAAGCAGCAAGTGACAGAAAGAATTAAAAAAAAAAAACAAAACTCAAAGACGACAAGCTACTTTGAAGCCAAAAATACTTCAGGAACAAGGAGAAGAGAGAAGAACCTGTCTTTAACACGTTCTATGCTAAGAAAAGGAAGTCTAATCTCAGTAGGCTGAAGTACGTGCATTCGAAAATCTGTACATCTTTTGAAATTATTAAAAATCACCGTTTTAAAGGAAGCAAATACAGTGGCATCCTCATAGGCTTGGGCTGTTGTTCCATGATACACAGAGCTTGGTGCCAAAGAGAGCTCAGGGAATTCCCATCTGAGCCACAGGCTCCTGTCTGCATCCCATAGAACATCATCCCATCTGCTGGACTAAAAGTGCATTCCTGGGGTCATGCCATGAACCAGACTAGTTACCTGCTCTTGCTTAAGCATAACCTGGACATCACAGCTCCACAAACAGCTGTATTGGTCCTGAAGAGGAGAAGGGGCAATTACAACCAGCTGGGAATAGAAGGTGTGAACTTACCTAGTCAGCACTGCCACCAAACCTTTTATATTGTAAAACTACAGCCTCAGGTTTTCCCAATGTGAAATAAAAAACCTGTATGCTGTCAGAAAAGAGCATTTCCCAAATGTTAAAGATGATTATTGTAAGTGGGCAATAATTGCCCATAGTATCCATTAAATTGTTTACTCATGGGTAAACTGGTGATATAAAAATGCTTAATTTCACTGGATCCTTTTAACAGTACAAGCAGCCGTAAACTGATTTATTTTGTTGTTTCTCTAGAACCTGTAGTTACTTTAACAATTCTATCCTCCTTACAGGTTGTGTTTGCGGCTTGCTTACACAATGGAAAATTTTTTGGCCAGGAGTCCAAATTAACCTACATTAAATCCCTATTTAAACTAAACACCCACATAAGCACTTCTCCCTACCAATCCCCGGACAAATCCTAACCCTTATGCTATCTACAGAGGTGTCTCTCACCAAAACTAGTAACACCAGTTATGTATAACAAATGTATGCGCAGATTCATAACCCCATTCACTTACCATTCTCATCAAGTAAGTCTTCCTCGTCATCCCCATCGTTGTCCTCCTCCATCGCCTCCTCCTCATCTTCCTCCTCCTCCTCTTCCATATCCTCCTGCTCCAAGTCCGGGTCCAGGTCCGGATCACTCCCTGAGATTGACTCGTCTGACATGATTCCCAGTGGTGCTCCTTGTGCATTACCTGCTCATGTTCTACCGTGAGGCAGCCCTGCGAGAAAAAAAAAAAGAGGTCCATACATAAGGAACTCAGTACATCCCATCCTTCCCAAGGCTCAAAATCATAGCGGAATTACAAGGTACAAAACACAAATTTGCTATCAGTCTTTTAAGTAACAATCATATGAGGCTGCAGACAAAATCATGTGTAGAGAACTGGTGCACTAAGCGATGCAGCTTGATGATAGAGGTCTCGAGTTGTGGAACCAATATCAGAACCAATACATTAACAACTAATCACTCAAAGCCACCTGTCTCTTGGTATTCTTGACATGTACACAGCAATGTCTGATTCTACAAAGATGCAAAAATAAATACCCTATGTAAACAATTTCAGAACACTAGTGTCCAAATGTGAAGTATAGTAAAAAGGATCAATCTCAGAATTCAACACTGCTTCCCGTTACCCTGGTCCCTGAGCACCTGCAAACATCATCACCCTATACAGATCGTGGGTCACAGACAGGGACCGCCATCCTGACCCAGCTCTGCCTGCTCTGAAGGTCCCCCAGCTACTTATCACAGCCTGTCTGAAGTCACTGTTACCTTAATAACAGTACAAACAGAACGCAACAAAGATCCAGTTTTTAAAGGTTGTACATGCCTTTGTAGAAGAGGGTAAGAAGAAAAGCAAACACAAAGGAGGGACAGATCAAAGGAGAGGATTTGCATTTCCTCCTCTAAAGAACATGAGGGAGCTGGCTGTTAAGTCCTCCGTTAAGGTACTCCAGCTCATCACAGCAGAAATCATGGTACAAAAGCCTAGAAGAGAGGGCCAGGACAATTACGAGGTGATAAGTTCATCAGCTCCGACCATGCGCTGCCACTTCAGGACACAGACACCTGTCTGGGAGCTCCTCTTCCACGCTCACGGAGAGTTATCCTAAGGGAGCTGGATACAGTGGATGAAAAGTAAGAAACACACCCAAGAAAGGAAAAGAAGACATCCTGAGGAACATAAAGCAAAGGATGCACTCAAAAACCAAGCCTCAGAAGAATCACTACCTACACACCCTCCAGGAAGCTGCAAAGAATGAACAGGGAAACGTTTCCCTGTCATTCATCTTCCACTGCCCCCTGCTTACACCATGTTCCCAGTGGAAACTATAAAACATTTGAGAACTAACAAGACATTAAAAAAAAAAAAAAAAAATTGTGAGCAGAAACTGCTGTGTTTCGGCCGCTACTGGACAAGCTTGGGAACCTGAAGGTTAAAACACAACCCAACGCTCCTGCAGCAGGGCTGAAAATCTAACTGTCCAGTGTGCTGAGTTATTCCGGCTGAAGTCATTAGCGCCTGTTTTGCCTCTCTCGCCTTCTCAACAGTATTGCAAAGCATCTGTGAGAAAGCAAAAGAGAAAGAGAAAATAAAACACCAGGGAAGAAAAGGCTTTGACGAGCTTTACACTGGAATATGCAGCATTTCCCCACGAGGGTCCCAGTAGCACTTTACCACTCGGCAGAGACAACGGAAGTCCCTGCACTATTACGGGCGCCACACAAAATACGCTGGGTTAGTCAAGCAGAAGGTGGAAAAGGCCAAAATCTAAATTAGCTCAAGTGGAATGGTGCCAGGTTACACAGGCCAGGCAGATTCACTGAGCTTCTGCGGCTGCTGTTAGCCAGGTACGCAACCCCGTTGCCTGCAGGACAGCGATCCCCGGCCCTGGCAAGGTCCAGCACCGCCGACTTTCTGAGGTCTGGGCACTGCAGACACAAAGCAGCCTATTAACAGAAGCTTCTCCTGACAAATGCTGGGCTCAATTCTATATTTATTTCAAAATAGCAGCTTATTTTTGCTTTTAAGGAGCTACAATGTTCCCTTTGTGCTGTTACGCAGTCCGAATTAAAACAAACACCATTTTATTCTTCAAAACAGCCAGCTTGTGTTCAAACCTGTAATTGTAAAGCTGCCTGCGTTTCCTTACAGTGCAGAGGGAGATGGTCAGTGCTGCCACCTCTGTGGCTTTCTGCTGGTCACCTGGGATTTCAAGGGGATTTATTTATTCACGTGGTGCCCATACTGTGCTGTAAAGCGCCTAGCACGCTGCCTGGCAGAAACCTTATCAACAAGGTAGCTGTAAAAGCTAAATCTTGACACCTGTTCAGCAGCCACAGCCATATGCAGGAGAGTTAAACAGAAGCTGTCTAAAAGACTTAATTAAATCTTGCAGAAGCTGGGTGAAACAAAGATGGTTAAATCCCCTGCGCCTGTTGTCCTGTGGCCGGCTGTTCTCCTGCCTCCCCATGCTGGATGCCGGCAGCTCCCCTTACAGCTCACCATTGCACGAGCTCCCTTTGCCCAGAGGGCTCCCACCCTGCCCAGCGAAACTGGGAAGACGCAACACCCGAACGCGGCCCAACAGGCAGGTAGGTGTTACGCAGCCGTGAGACTGCCCTCGTTGCTCACGCAGATGTGACCCAGTTCAGAGCCTTCCACCAAGGGGAATTACGTAACGCCAGCAGATCGCCTACGCCTCTGCTGCTTTACAGCCGAGTTACTCCAGCCCGCCCCGTCTCTCGCACACGCGTGTGCACACCACACTCAACGTTTAATCGCCGCAGGAAGGGCACTTTGCGAGAGGTAAACAGATTACCTGCAACTAAGTAAAGTTACCGCTTGCCTGGACTTTGGAGCTCTCCCACGAGATGTGCCTGGGAGCCTCCGACCCCGGCACAAAATGGGAAATTGCATCCCAAGCTGTGCGCCGCACGAAGGATTACCAGCACCAATAAACACAAAACAAACCTGCTGCGTCACATTAACCTCCAAGACAGCCTCTCTCAGGTACTATGGCCTGTATTTCAGTAAAGATAAAAAATAGCCTACAAGTTTGGGGGGGGGCTTTACTTTTAAGGTAGAACATTTTCAATAGTAAATGCCACGTGGTGTTGACTGCCTCTAACTCAGTATGGGTAAACCCAGCAGAAAGGAGGTCCAGTTTTGGACCAGGAAAACTTAAGGGCTTCCAAGTTGAAAGACATTTCTGTTGTTCTGATGTTTTTCTTTTTCTGCAAAGGTTTAAAATCACCACTTCTTCTTATGTCCGAGTTTGAGAGAAGAACATGAACAACGAGAAACTTTCGCCTTGTTACTCAACAGAGGTTCTTTCACCACATGGTCGTGCACCCCACAAGCTTGCCTACAAAGTGAAACAGCAAACGTCACGAGATCTGGCGATTTCACCTGCTTCTGTGCAACATCCCTTTCATCCCAGGACTCATCAGCACTGTAAAAACTCATATTATTACACTAAATATTACAAATATGAAGAAGTAAAGAGGAAGGATGCGGGAGGTCCCAGGGCAGAGTGGAGTCCGTTCCACCAGAGCAAGGAGGGGTAGGGGTCCCGGGTACCATCAGGAAGCCAGAATGGTTTTACAGAAGCTCTTTGCCTGCTACCACACAAGCAATCTGGGCATGGGACTACACACACATACCATACAAATCCCTTCAGAAAGGGCAGGTTTAACACTAATGCTACTACAGTGCAGAACAGTAAAGAGGATTCGGTCACCTCCTCAGCCTCCAGCCAAGCTCAGTATCTGGGACTCATCAAGATTTGTCCCTTAAAGCCTGTTTTATAACCAAGACTTTACGCTAGTCTGGCCATAAACAAAGGATTGAGCACCCTGGCAAATTACAAGAGGATTTGCACAGTTTAATAAAAACAGGTATTTCAAAGTCAGTGCTGCATAAAGCTCTTCGGTTTCTGGTATATATATGTATTTTATGGTATTAATAATACTTTTCTGTCTTGGCAGCAAAATGGTTGTTTTGGGCCTTAAGATTTCTCTTATGCACTCAGATCACACACAAGCCTTTCGACTCTGGAAGCATCCTGAAGATATCTACTGGCTTTTTGGGGCAAGAAATCTTAGCTTTTTTCCCAGATCACAAGCTGGCACAGTTTTGGTACCTTACAGGTGGCATTCAGTAACTAATGGTAAACAAGCACAAAGCATACGGGTGGATCACTAAAGCAGCCATGAGTTTAAGCTTCTCTGCAAGCGAAAAAATAGTAATAACACAAGGTTGTAAGTAATAACACAAGGAATACTTTTCCGTTCAATTGAAAAATCTAACAAGCAATAAACCTAAAACCAGTGGCTTTGGACAGTTTGATTCTAACAAACATTAGAACATCTCTAATTTACATTATGTAACATATTAACATCTCTATTTTATACTCTCATATAGAAAAACTGAAGAAGTCACTTAAAAGGATATATAATTACTCAGTAAAGAGTGAATTGTGTTATTGATCAATACTGGTCCAGCAGATCCCTTTTATTTTTTAAACAAAGCCAACTTGTTAATTTGTTTACTCAAAAATCGACAAGAGCATTTTTCCCCAAAGGAAAACTCCCCAACGTTGCATTTGAAGTCGTCTTTAACTGATTGCATCATGATTGAAATCACTTCTCCCTTTGCTGTCTCAGATTATTACGGCTCAGGCAAAGCAGTTTTTCAGCTGTGATTCATGGGTAGCTGGTGGCCACACGATACTAGCTGGGAAGAAAGAAAAACACTGGCTTTATTTCCTCTTGTTCAACCCACCACAGAACTAAACAACACTAATTCCCTCTGAAAGTGATGTGCTTGCTACAGGAATATTATACTGAAGAACAGAAAAAGCAGCAGTCCGTAAAATTACAAATCAGAGGGGCAAGAGGCATCCACCTGCACCGGGCAACCCTGCTGGGGAAGGGAAAGGTGCTCTTTCCCAACATGGGGACAACGGGTCTAGTCTTCGCCCTCGTTTCACGCAAGTATTAAGGAGCCCGCTTTGGATCCACAGTATGATTTGTGGGGAGCAGGGATCCTGCAGAAAGGAGACCAAAGGCGGCGCTTTCGAAACCACTTCCACGTGCCATTTTCGGAGGGGTGCAGGACCTGCTCTCTTATTCTCTCGAGGCTGACAAACTCCTTCCTAAAAGGCAGCACAACACCAAAACCAGCCTGAATCCGGTTTTTGCCTGAAGATACAAAACCAATAAAAGCCTCTGCAAGACAGGGTGTGAGAAACCAAAAAAAAAAAAAAAAAAAAGAGAGAAGAGAAAGGAAGAGGAGAGCTAATCCTTCGCCTCCGCTGGCATGAGCGTGCTGGAAAGGAGGATGTGACAATGAACATTACATAAGGCCTGGCCCCCCCTGTGATCCTGAACAAAAAGAGCTAGAGCAAGGCAGCGGCAGCATCTGCAGAGCATTACACAACCCAGACTGGTGGCAGCGGCACACACCAGCCTCATCAATCAAACGCTCCGCCAGCCTCCTGCGACAGGATCCTTGCTCTCCTGCATTTCGGAAGAGGGAAAAATGGAATGCTCTTCCTAAGATGTCAGTGCTCACTTCCACACCGACTCAAGGCACTGTCCATCTCTGGACAGAGCCAGCGGAAACGGGCAAACTGCTTTTGTGTTGGTATATAGAAGTAGATATACATATTTATTATTATTAGGCTAAACAATGTTGCATTGTTTTTACAAGCAATTTTATGTAATTATGGTAAATTGGAAAGCAGGTTCCCGCAAATAAACTCTTTCCTTTGAAATACTCTCAATGTCCTCTCCAGTGAACTGCCCTATCTAGAACAGTGGTTTGGTTTGTACTCCGTAAAACTTCAGGCCATTTGAGGTAAGCAGCACGTGAACAGTTTTGCTTCCGGTAATTACTGACATTCTTCTGGATTAGTACCATCACAACAAAATAAAATTTTGGTCCCTCGCTTTACAGAATCACTGTTTATATTTTTGGCTCTGGCAACTTCTGTAGAAATGGCAACTTTTATTCCCCGTTAAAGAAAAAGTTGAGCAAAGGACATTTTCCTTCCCCCGCTACTGTTTCTCCTTTCAAAGCAAACAGCACTTCAAATTAAGGCTGCTTTCAAGTTTACTTTTACAGGTTTTGCCCAGAGCACCTATAGTTACAGAACAACCATCAGGACCTGTGAAAGGAGTGAACTTCAGAGCCAAGATTTCAAATAATGGGGAAGACTCAATAGTAGGACATGGCACGTCAGTATTTCAAATGATATTCGATATGTTTTATATAGCAAATTGATTTGGAGCCAGTTTGCCTACCCTGCATTAAAGATAACCATTCACAAATTCCAAAAGATTGATTATGGAAGTCTTAAATACAGCTCATGGGAAAGGTATAGCGAGCCTTTTCTTGGTAGGTGCCCAAACAACGGCAAGAAGTTCAAGAAAGCAATACGAAATTCATCTATGGCTTTGGTCATTGATAGGCGAGCAATATGGCTTAGCTCTTTGAACAGTATCCCATGGGAACAGACTGATCCAGCTTATAAACGGTGTTTTAGTCTTTCAGACTGAGGAAAACAGCATGTTTCCTTGATGCTGAAAGGCCTGGTTGATCTGACCTGTTTTCTGAGTATCACCCCATTCGTACGCTCTTCTTTCTTTGCCTCCCAGAGAAGCACATTTCATTACTGGGGAACGATTTGCCTCCTTTGCCTGTGCCTCCACTCGGGAAATAGCCTTTCCCAGCAGGAGCAGTCAAGATGCAGCCCACCACCCACCACGAGACAGACGCCACTCACTTTGCACACTGTCATCAATAGTCCTTTGGTCCTATGTCTGCATCTCACTAGAAAGAGCTTCAGAGGATTGGGAGTTTGTTTTCCATGCCTCGCCTTTCTTCCTCTTCAGTCCTGGACTTAAAATATGTTTATTTGGTTGATAGAGTTTTTAGAAAAAGTCCAAATTGGCTTCTTACTCTACCCCTCCTCCAACAAAGAAAATTGCAATGAGAAGAGAAAACATTACTTATGCCACCTACAGTTTACCAAAGAAACTTGAACACAAGCAAAAAAAAGAAAAAAAAAAAACTGAAGTAGGAGGGAATGGAAATAAACAGTTTTGAACTCTCATGATATAAAGATGACAATTAGCATATGGTAGACCCAAATTGCTCCAGCCTGCCAAGACATCAGACACCAAACTAATTTTTATTGGATTCCACTACAGATTTAAAATCCACAAAGGGATTAAAAACTATCAGAAACTTGGGTTTCTTCTAGAGTCGTTACCTCCAACACAACACAACATTATTAAAAATAATAACGTGCCACTTGTTTTGATAACCCTTGGGCTTGACACTGCAGGCAACTCACACGGGAAGCAACTGGGTGAAATAGCCTCCCGGGGTTTTGTCCTCAGTAACGGTAGAGCCGCTTTGGTTGCATTTTGCTGCCTCAAAACCTCCCAATGCTTCGGACAGGCCTGCAAGCGAAAACAGGGCAGCTTACTGCCTCACAGCCTAGCATATGAAAAAAATACAAAATATTGTTTAAAGAGCCGTTTGCAAGCCCACACACAAAAGTTCCAGTTAGAGATAACAAATATTATCTCACAAAAGGAGCTGAGCTAGGAATCTCTCGCATACATACATTACATTGCTTAACCTTTAAAGACGTGAGCACGACTACATACACGAGCTCTACTTTAAAAGCAGTACAATGCAAAAGGAGCCACACAAATATTAGCATAAGAATAATATATCTTGGGGGTTGCCATAGCATTTTGGTAAACATACCCGACTGTCCAGTCCCAATGAGCATTAAACAGTATATTCCCCTTAAAAACAGCCACAAGCATATCCAGGGCTAAGACAGGAAGGTGCAACTGAAAAAGGCCATATTAGCAAATTATTAAAAAACACTGTAAGGTGAATAAACACTGTGATAATAATCTAGAAAAGTAGCTAAGACTCACTGCTGGCAATTGGACACAACTCCAGGATAAAAAATGTCACTGCCAAATTCCTAAATTCATTAAACTTTCATAAATGCTAGAAATGTCTTTTGAGGTCTGGTTCTTACTGGATGGACAATACTGTATAGATACTCCTATTGACACAGAGTCCAAATTTTATGTTTCCAAGATTCAAGAGGAGAAAGATGAAGAGCATTCAGTTGTGATCTTCAACAAAACATAACCTATTGCGTATTTCTTCTCCCAAAAACAAGTGCAAGCTCAAATTGCTTTCCACGTCTTTTCCAGCAAAATTCACTTCAGGCTTGGGGAAGTTGCTTGATCAGCAGCCGAATCCACAGAGCAAGGACAGAACGAACCTCAGGTCCGCCAACCTCTTCTAGCGTCCTGCTGGCGCACTACCATCCCAAGCCAAAGGGACCATGCGTCGTAAGAAGGCAGCATCCTTACGCTCAGCTATCTGCTAAAATAAATCAGGGGTGGAATTTCTTATCCCATCTCTATCTTTCTTCCCTCCCATTGAATTATTAGTAACTGAGTCAAGGTTGCCAAGTTGTTTTATTCCATCTACCCATCTGTCTCATGACACGAATTCTTGATCATTATTTATCTGGGCTGAACTCAGAAATGCAAATAGTAACTTTAACTTTTCTTTTGATGGGAGTTCTTGCACACAATTAATAGCATTCTCTAAGAGAAAAAACTAGCTACATGGCTCTTCCAGAGTGGATTTACAGGCAACGCTGTAACACCTCACTTAATTTCATTCATAGTTCTCTCTCTGCAAGGGGGTGAAAGATGCAAATGGCAAAAATTAAAGACTTTCTAGAGGATGCTCTTTCTAATTGCAATAAAAGTATGTATATTCATTAAAAGGTTCCACACTAGCGGTG
Source organism: Apteryx mantelli (assembly GCF_036417845.1). Taxonomy (NCBI): domain Eukaryota; kingdom Metazoa; phylum Chordata; class Aves; order Apterygiformes; family Apterygidae; genus Apteryx; species Apteryx mantelli. The sequence goes on along the minus strand of NC_089989.1, from coordinate 14,208,746 downwards.
GAGGCTCACAGAGCCTCAAAAATTTGAGATTTTTGTTATTTTTTTAAGGCAGAGTAGGAAAAAGGAATTTCTTACAGAGTTGGCATGAGTAAGCAGATGAACCATTTCCTTAATGTGCTGTATTCATTATTTGGGTCCTATTTCTTTTAAGTAGTTAACTATTGTCATTACAGAATAAACAAAATCAGATCACATAATAAAGGCCTTAGCTACTCACATTCCTTGGAGAACAGGATGTGGACAGAAGCTTAAAACTGCCGGCTAGGGCAAATTTTACTATGCATCATCTCAGAAGCTCCAGAGTTAAAGGCTTCCAAAATAAAAATCAACTTCCCCAGGAAATTCTCCTCCAGAGATAACAGGGCCACAGCCCAGGATCCAAGAAAAAGCACAAGAGATTCTCCTCTGGGGTAATGATTTTCCCCCAAATATTTCATTTCAAAAGCAGCTAACTTCTTTACCCTCAAATCATCTCTATTGTATGCAATAATCATCTTGCCATCTGCTTTTAATGCAACTGCTTTACCCTCTTTATAGCTTATACTACATTGCATACACTGAACACATTGAAAGGCACTGATTTTGTAAGGTTTATTTTTTGGTCCTGTTCTCTCAAGTTGTTGACACCTATGGATGTCTCATCCATATGTTCTATGGATGAGAAACTTAAAACCTATCTGATGGGGCCGCTCTTATAACAGCTTTTTGATATAAGAAAATATTCTCTGTTGCTTCCATAGCCCTTACTCCTACATCAAGAAAAGTATTAATTCCCTGCAAAAACAATCTGACCTTTCATATTTTCTGCACGAGGAAGTTTGTGTTTGGTTGTTGAGGTGCAGTCCACAAGGTGGACACTTTTTCTGAGGAAGGAATATACACTTTTACACTACTCCTGGAAAGGAGAAGCCACAACCTTCTTATCACATGTGTGTTAAGTAGTGATGGTGGAATAGTAATCTAAACCTCTGGAAAGTCACGCTACACTATGAATGCTGCTTCTGTTTTGACATTTGCTTTCACCAGCCACTGGTACAAATAAAAAATGCAAAGACTATTTTTGGAGAAATTTGTAAAACGGCAAAAATGATGAAGAGATGACAACAATCAAAACCTGAAGCTAATTCCATCATTTAGAGAGACTGTGACATATATTGACAGTGACGGACAGTTTTCAGATTTTACAGACACCAGAAGGCTAATAAACATTTGGCCTGGATGAAGTTGCCCACTTTCCCTCAGGTCAACTGCAGCTTCTCAGGCCTTGGGTCCCCGCTCGGCGGCAGGACCGCTCAGGCAGGCTCTGCAGCCGGCTGCTCTTCCCCACTAGCACACCGCTCCCGAATTGCGCCAGCACAACGATTTGCACGGCTGGACAGCAAAGCGATTCAGCTGAAAAATAACCCGCAAGCAAAATTCAGTTCCCAAATGTAATTTGCTACAGAGTTGCATGAACAGCTGTGCAGGCACAAGGGGAGAAGCAGGCGGAGGGTGGGAACAAGCAGCCACAGCTTGGCTGGATCAAGTTGGCGCTACTGTCCACAGACCACGGTCTTAGCAGCCTGAACACTGCTGCACTTACAGAGGGGACAGAAAGCATTTTGATTTGCAAAAGTAAGCTGGTTCTTTGTGTTTACAAACACTGATCAGAAGGGTGGTGCACGGGTCTGAGACGGGACGTGAACATTCTCCTACTTCACCCTCTCATTTTTCCCTTTCTTTAAATAGTGCAGGCATCACTGGGCGGTTTGCAGCTGCGTGGAGAGACATCTACTTCTGAAGTTCTTTCTGTTTTTTAACTGAAAAATCAATGCAATTGCCACACAAAGGGCAAAAGTACCGTAAACTACGTCACGCAGTGTGAGACACTTGCTGAGCACTGGAAACACCTCTCTCCCCATAGCAAATACTTTAAAACTGCCCAGAGCTCAAAGTAAAAACCTGACAGACCTCCTCATGTAAGTTCTTAACAATAAAACGTGTTAAATTATAGCTTCTATGAATGGGTCCTTGCAATTAGGTGTGGGTACGAGCATTAAAAGGACAAAGAAGGGATAAAGCTCTATTCTGGGAAGGAGGAAGATACGGTGTCCTGACCTACAAAAATTGGTAACTAGCACTGATAGAAATTCTCTGGGTCAGGACATCTCCACTCCTAAATGAACTCAAGTAGGTCTCAAGAAAGAAACAACTATACATAGTGACAATGGGACATGAGGCAACCTACACCATCCCTGGAACCAAGAACAAATGGGTAATTTCTTTAACCTGACAAAGAGGAATTTGCTTTTGCTGTCATCCCCTTGCCTGAGATCAGGGACTAATTATTAGTACCTGAATCAAAGAAACCCCAAATCCTGCAGCTCTCTTCCTTCTTTTGTTTTCATGATTCATGCTATCACGCCTAGGATAAGCAGATATCCTGAACTGTCCTGGAACACAGACCTTTTCCAGAGATCATCTTTAGGGCATTGGGATTTTATTTTGTTCTAGATCTTAGAAACCTTTGCTTTGCTCCCAAACCACACTCCACTCTGCTGCCTGCTTAGAAACTATGGCTCTTAGAACGCACTGCTTTCTCCACCTCAGGACTAACTTCCCCATAAGAACAGGGTCTTCTGCCCCATCCTATGCATCCTAAGGCAGCTGTAGAGTTCTGGCCATAAATACATGTTGGTATACCCAACCTCTCATGCAAGTTCCCTGCTTGCTTTTGTACTTGTTCCACCCATTCCCTTCCCAACACTTGACCTTCACCCAAACAGCTCAAGGGGGCCTAACCATCCTTACCATAAAGTTAGGGCCTAAAAACCTTCTCTCATCCCTTCCCTTTTTAGGAATGGAGCTGCCACTCCAGAAACTCTGTCACTCCTGGTCCCCATTTTCTGACCCAGGCCACAGGTAACCCCTTCCACATGTTAGAGCATCATACTACATAACGTCATGGGTGAGGAGAGAGGACACAGGCCCTCAGCAGCCACGAGGAATTCGTCTCTCTGGTGTAGGATGTAGGAGGAGATCCTTCAACACAAGAGAATAAAAGGAAGTGGAAAAAACTGGAATCCTTATTTCCTGGGTTCCACATTCCTACTCTCTCCTTCCCCCCAAAATCTCATCCCTGACTCCTGGATAATTAATTCTGGTCCCCTTCAATCTTCCCCTCCCTAAATAATGAGAGAACTTTCAAATCCATTTTCTTTAAAATAAAGATAAGTCTTTATTAATTTCTTTTAAAGGTAGTGTTTAAATGGAATATTACTAATTTCTGGAAATCTAGAAGAAATGTGTATGTTAGAAGTTATTTTTTGTACCTGTTGGGAGTTTAAGGAAGTCAGAAAAAAAAATGTTAGCTAAACTGCAGCTTCTTCATTTTCACATCTCACTCTTCTCCAGTTCTTGTGGTGCATTTTTCCCCAAACAGCAACAGTTGTAGATAAAGTAGCAAGAGTTGAAAAGCTAAAGAATTCTTTTAGAAGTACATGATATAGAGTATATTTTAAAGAAGATTATATTCCATGAGATTTAAAACCTGAAAGAGCCTAGTAACCAATTTAGAAACACCAGGATCATTCATTGTTTTCAGAACCATTCTGGTTTGCAGTGATTATCTACAAGGGGGGAAAAAAAAAAATCAAGAGGAAGGAGAGAAAGAAGCTAAAGCTTAAGCTTTCTTTGTGCCCTCCCAACTCTTGGCTGATGTGGAGGCTGAGAGCCATCCAAAATGCCATACAGAGCTCAGAAATGTTGTCTAGACTATTATCATAACTCATCACGCTGTCTTGCTCTTGCCAACCAGCAAAATCTCAGAGCTACACACTGAGCTGTATTAAGGCTCTCCAAATGCCTTGCATTGAAGCATATTCCCTGGGGCCAGATGCAAGACTCCACCAGCCCTTCTGAGAAGCGACTGCATACAACAGCCATGGGCAAGGAGGAAAAATGCAAACATGGGGAGGGACTTTCAACCTTGAAACACCTCTAAAACAGAAGCAGATAAAAGCAACTAAAGAGAAGCCAGAAGATCACATTTTTTATGCACAACATCATGGCCTACAAGGACTCACTTAAAGATTGCAAGTAAAGAAAGACTGTTCATTTATAACAACTTCCAGCCCTCTTTCCTTACTGCCTTCTCCTTGTCAGCAAAATGGTTCAGACGAGATAACAGTAAGGAGAGTGAGAGAGAGAGAGAGAGACACCACGTCTACAAGACAAGGAACTTCGGACATGAAAATATAAACAGCTTCCCTCAACAGAAGGATTTTATCTGTAAGTCTCACTGCACAGGATATCCCAAAAGTGCAAAGAAGAGAATACAAGACTTTTCTCTTCTTGATAAAATTTAATATAAGCATTAGTGGGGGAAAGGTCTTGGCTGGAAAAGGCTCAGAGAAGGCAACCTCTTCCAGCAGGATAGTCTCTTCCAGTGATAAGAAAGGGTCATTCACTGCAGCACATGCCCTTCCCCAAAACCAAAGCTGCTGAACATACACAATACGTCCAATGCTTCCTCAAAACAACATCTTTTCTGCACAAACACTGCACAGTGTACGCACCCATTTGCTACCGAAGTCTAGGAAGCACCTGGGGAAAAGGGCATCCAGTAGTAATCTGCCACAACCAAAGCATCCAGCTTCTGAAGGCTGTATTTCCCATGGCCCTTCCACCGTCACACGACCGGGCACCCGCTCGTCCTGTGATGGGGGAGAAGATCAAGATGTCTGGATGGTTACCAGGAGCAGGCTGCCATCACTACCACTCTCGTTCCCATCTCACTCCTAGAGAGCTTAGGAAAACAAGCCAAACTAACTGTCCTGATGGGACACTAAGCCTACAAGCATTCACCTCCGTAATGGCTGAGGATGTTTTTTTTTCCTCTCTGCATCCTTTGCAATTTTGGCAGACAGGACACAACGGAAACCATTCTTTTTGATGAATAAGAAACATGCTAATTTCATTCTGGCACTGCTTGATAAAGCAGAGAGCGGACACAAAACAACACTGCATCCTTGTCCATTGATTCACACTCCGAGATACCTCTGAAACCATAAGCGTGTGCAATTTCTTCCCTCAGTGAAAAAGTAATTTTTGCAGAATAAAATGACTTAGTCCCCCACCTTCACTCTGTAAAGCTTCTCTCTCACTACCGGTGAGTAAACTTCTTAAGAGCATATTAGCAGATGTATCAGATTTTTGAGGAAAAAGACTGGGGAAGACATTCCGGCTTGTTCAAGAAATGAAACAGTCATCCCTCTCCTTCCCTGTTCTCAAAAAATCACAGTGCTTCCGGAAAAAAGAGGCCACAAACATTTGATTTCATTCAAATACATGGTTCATATAAGTGCATTTATTCCCTTGACAGAAAATGCATCCTCAATAGATTTAAAGGAGCCCTATAAATGAACAACTATCATAATCAGATCACTTGACTAACTCCAGTTCGGGCCAAAAGAGACATCTAGCCTGAGCACGATTAGGCGAGGTCTGTTGGCGTATGCAAATACTCCTGTACCAAGACCCAAAACCTTATGTTTCACTAATGCATATATCTTGAAAGATATTTCAGCTTAACTTGATGACTTCAAGAGATGAAGACATCCTGATTTCCCTTAATAAGTACAAGCATCTTCCTAATGCCTCCAGTGATTAATCATATTCACTGTTAACAATCTGTCTTTTTTCTAATTTAAAATAATCTTTTTTTTTTCCTTCCAGATACTAAATTCTATCATATCTTTTTTCACTAAATTAAAGAGACCTTTGGTACACAGCCTATTCTGCCCAAAGAAAATTGAGAAAATTTAAATACCTCGTGATAAGCTTAACCAACTGAGCACTTTAAAAAAAAAGTTTTATAACAAGTGACTTAATCACCCAAGTAATTTTTGAACCATTCAACATCTTCCTCTCTTTCGAATATCTCTTTAAAAACACTAACATTAAAGCTGGTTAAAATATTCCCAAACCAATTTCACCTCCGTAACCCTATTCGATGCTTCCTGTTTAAATATCTAACCATGGATGTAAATTGGTATTAACAAAGTAATTAGTTTGTTTACAGTAGCCCCCAATCACACAATATTACTCGGAGGGCTCACATACCATCATGTATCTGCTGTGACCCCTCCATCCTTTCCAAGGTCACTGCTTTCTGGAAGCAAACTTCCTCATTCTAGAGCTAGAGGCTCCAGTTTTCCCTGCAAGAAGTGTAACTTTGGGCTGAGACTCTATAAAGGCATTTTTGTCTATATTAGACCCAGTTAACCAAACAATTCAGGGGACACTGTACAGCTGGCATTCCTTCTGCATGCTTCACTGCTCCATTAACATTAATGTGAAATCAAAGCTGATCAAATTTGTGGATTATGCATTCTTCCAGGCCACTGATGAAAATACTACAAAGCACTGGACCTACTATAAATCCCAGAAAAATCTTCCATTTCTATTCTGTTTCCCACATCTACTTTTTCAAGTCTAGGCTGTTGACTCACTGACCATAAATGAAATCATATCCGTTGAACAAGATTCATTTTTCAACAGCACCCTCACTGACTAGCATTAGAGAAATAATGTATTATCATATAAACCCCATATATATATATTATATATGTACACACATACACTATATATATATATATATGTTTGAAGCAAGAGTTTTAATTACAAGTTTTTTGATCATCCAGAGCACTGGCAAAACATTGACACTGATCAGGCATCTAGCAGTTGCCTTTATTTCAGTAATTTTGAGTAAATCCTATCTCCAGGCCCCCCTCAGTCAATCCCTTTTTGAGTAGCATCCTGTTCTCCAAGTTGATTCAGCAGTCTATAAGAGCACCTCCATCCCACAATCCCTTTCCAGGCTTTGTCAGGCTCATGTTTTCTTGGGTTGCGTGTTTTTTGGTTTTTGTTCTTTTAAATATTGGCCTTCGTGTGTCACACAGCTACACCAGTTTGCAGAATATCAATACACTTTACCAACCTATTTATTCTAGACTTGACAACTCCAAACATAATAACCCACACTCAATTGATACCGACAGGCTGGACAAGACTAAGCGTCTAAAAGACTGAAGAAAGTCTTTGATGAATTATCATCTCACTAAAACATTATTTCCACAGTTCTGACAGGCTAGAAGAGCCTTCTTCACAAGCCACAATTTCAGGTAGAAATATTCATTGACAAGGGAAGAAGGTGCAAGTCAGGGTTATGTTCCCTCCACCATGTTTCAGTTATTTCCCATACCATGCTTGCCCTACCAGCTCTCTCTTTGTACTTGATCAGTCATATTGGGCAAATAACAGAAGGGTTCTGCAGCTCCCGTTAATCAATTCTGTCCCTGTACAGCTCCAGTTCTTTGTTAATTAGATCAAGCTAGCTCTTCACAGAGAATGCCAGAGCAATGTTATCTGCCTGTAATCTGCCAAATCACGACAAAAACCTCTTTAATTGCTTTTATAAGTTTAGTGCCTCTCTTGTTATGTAAAGTGTGTTATGTTTTGCTTGTTAGGCCTTGATCAAAGTCCTCCTCGTGTTCAGTGCAAGCTTCAATGTATTTCTGACACCAGAAAGCAGATGGATATATTGAGCTTTTCCAACTTCAAATTTCTACTTATCTGCCAGCAAAAGGCCACTAGTGTAGAACTAATTACAGTGGCAGAAGAACCACTGTTAACCTTCTGCTAATATGTCTGCTCCTTGGCTAGAAATTTCAGCTAGAGCAGTATAAAAAGCTTTGGCCGCTCTACTGCGCCTACCAAGACTCAGTCTGACTGCGTGCGCACATGTGGATGAGGACAGGGTCACACCACTTACTGTTACTACTTACTCTCCTCTTTTTCAAGTAGGTATGTAAGAAGCCAATGGTAACTACACCTTGCAGGGCAAAGATTCTTCCTGGTCTTTACAACAGTAGTAGAAAGTGCTCTTTATGAGTTTTAAACACTGTACCCAGTATTTATTCTACAAGTCACACTGACAGCATCTAACACATTTCTTCAGCTTCATTTTGAAGCAACTAGCTAAAAATCTTCCTCTTAAGATTTCTGCATCCTTCAATGATATCTTGAAGTCATTAAGTTATTCAGTATTTTTTCTCTCAAGCGTGGAATCAATACTTCCTCTAGACAAATGCATACCAACTTTTAAGTCTTTTCTGATGTTTGAATAACCAATTTTCACTAATACCTAAGTAGTTTCATTCTTCCTTTCACTGTTTCTGCATTCAAACTTGCAGATACACCTGCAGAATAGTAAGCTTGGGACAAGCTGAAAGGCCACCATACACTGCCACAAATCACTGCTCCTACTTGCACCTTTTGGGGTATGCTGAAAAGGCTGTTATTAAACTTAAGGGATTTTTTTTTTTTTTTTTTTAAAGAAGATGAGTTCTAGTTACCTTCAAAATGCCACAGGAATTTTGGAGGTGTCAGACTGACCCTGACTCCAGCATTCACACTGAGCATGAATTGGATTTAAATTGTCACAGCCGCATTGAGGTTACAATTGCACTGAATCAGCCTCACTTGCAGGATTAAACTGACATTTTGCTATTCCACTTTAGATATAAAATTGAGTCAATATTATATCTAACCTTCAAGAATTTCTAAAAGCCCAATTGTCTATGCTTTGAGGTATTTTTCTTGATAAGTTTTACATCTGCAGGGCTGAAAACAGTATATATCTTTTCATACTTTTTCCCACAACTTGTTTCAACTTTAACATTCAAAATCTGTTAGCAAATATGTACAATTAACATTTGGTGGTTAGCACATATTAATTATTAATCAGCAGCTTTCTTAATATTACTTAGAATGAGAACTCATCATCTAGCTAGTTTGAAAAAAGATGATTGAAAAAAAACAAGTACTATATTCTGAGAAGTCCAACCAGCTTCTAAACTGGCCAGTTCAACCATATTTTCCCCCTCTCTCACAGCTACTGGTAACTCCACCTTCTTCTTTCTCACAGTATGCAATGAGAATTTGTTTCGCCAACTAATTCTATTCCTTCACACACAAAAAAATGGGGTTACTGTATCATCCCTCTTCATCTTTAAGACTCCATTTCTTAATAAGCATAAAACCCTAGAAATTAAACCTAAGGTTTCTAAAAGTTAAACAGGAAATGAAGTTTCCATTCATGGCTTCAAATTTCCTAAATATCAGATTCTACATATCCTATTCTACAAGTCTGAATCTTTGTATTGATTTCTAGGTGTTCCGTGTTTTTGCAAATACTTTATGAACACCAATTTGGAAAAAAGTCACAATTTTCCATAAATTCTTCTATTTTTATATAGCTAAGAATGTTGCTTAAACACAACAAATTCCTGTCTTGCAATGAGCATTCTCTGAAACAAGCCCAGATATTATTAACTTAACATACGTGGCCACTCAAAAATACTAGGTAGGAAATATTCTACATGGAACAGAAAATGCAGGTCTTAAAATTATTTCTGTTCCAAGTACCTCCAGTAATATCAAGAGGTACTTAAACTCTGTGGAGACTAAATCCACCAGAATCAAGCTCAAAATAAGCAACTTTGTTGGCAGAGAATATTTCTCCTGCAGAATTTCTTCTACTGTATACATTATTACATGTTTATATTCTGGATTTGAATGTGATCAAACAGGATTCAACTCAATCTTCATGGGAAAAGTCTCATTTCAATACCACTCCCTCTTATCCTAGTAACCCGATCACATCTCAAAGAGGTACTCGACACAACGCAATTTTGAGAAACAAAGTCAAGACATTGCAACAGACAGAGCTGCTGGCCAAGCAGCACAGCCAGTCCACGTATGGGTGAAATGACAGTAGAACAGTTCAGAAAGGCCAGGTAGGCAACAGTCACCACTAGCAACAACCGGAATTTGTGGACAAGTACGGAAGAACTACTGTTCCATGCTGCAGAAGGTATAACTTGATGTGTGTGTGTATGTATACACATATCTGTATATACATACACACAGCGAGGCTCTTCTCAGAGCTGCGTGACAGGAAGATGAGACACAATGGCTGTGTGCGCGTGCATATATATGTATATATACACACCATATATATGTATATATACACACATACACATAAAACGTAAGGCATGAGGGACAGTAAGCTGAACATGAGTCAGCAGTGCGCCCTGGCAGCAATGAAGGCTAACAGCACGCTAGGCTGTATCAACAGGAGTAGAGCCAGTTGATCAAGGGAAGCGATTACTCCCTTTCACCTGGCACTTTTTAGACTACATCTGAAATATTGCGTGCAGTTTCGGACCAGTGCACACAGATGAACTGGAGTGAATTCAGCGGAGGGCCACCAAGACAGTCAGGGGGCTGGAGCACTTGCCCTGTGAAGAGAGGCTGTCGGAGCTGGGCTTGTTCAGACCAGAGAAGAAAAGGCTTTGGGTGGGCACGCTGATAGCAGCCTTTCAGTACCTACATGGAGGTTATTGAGAAGATGGAAATAGGCTCTGCACAAAGGCACATGGAAGGAGGACAAGAGACAGTGGTCATAAACAGAAGCAGCAGAGGCTCTGACCTGATATAAAGAAAAGGTCCTTCCCCGTGAGGACAGTCAAGCACTGGAGCAGGCCCAGAGACTGAGGAATCTTTGTTCTTGGAGGGTTTAAGACTCGACTGAACAAAGCCCTGAGCAACCTGCTCTGAACTCAGTGTTGACTCTGCTTTGAGCACCTGAGGTCCTTTCCAACCTGAACTATTCAAAGAAATCAATTTTGATTCCAGAGAACACTAGCATGCCCTATTACAATTTTAAATGTCAGATTATACCTTTCAACTCACCACCCAAATGCATCCACTATCAAGATGAGACAGAAAACACGTCGTTGGGAGTTTTTTCTCCAAAAGAACATACAATGTTCCAGTTCAAAACAAGGTCTGCAATACTCTCCCATATCAAAATTGAAATTTCAGAGATTTAAGGGATACAAAAGTTACCAGTCACCCAGATGCAGTACAATTAGAACACAGTGGCTAAACATGCAACCTTTTTTCTTGGGGGGGGGGGGGGGGGGGCAGGGGGGCAGAAGCAGGTATTCAGTCTGAGGCCGTGTTAACCCAGAAAAGACGGCACACTACATTCAGAACAGCTCTTCCTTGAAGCAGCAACTGCATTTTTCTGGGAAATCTCACATGCAGGAACTACCATTAATGAATAACCCCTATATTAAACGCTGATAAGAACAAAGAACAAAGGCTACGAATCTCTACGAAGCAAACGCGCAAACTCAGACCTCTCACATCAGAAGCACCTGTAGTGCAGTAGCCTAAGCAAGCTGTTTTGTTTTCATCCCTCTGCTGGGTGCTACTGCCCCTAGAGCAGAACTACCAAAACAAAGCCTGCTTATTCTGAACTGATTGATTTTGCATTGAAGCAGACAGCGACTGCTCACAAGGTCCATTACTCTCAGTCCAGGAGGGGAGGAGAACTACCACCTTCGACAAGGCAGGAGGAACATCTTCAACCGCTAGAGAAGTTTCTGCAGTGATTGACTCTGGGCTAAGTGATTATTCGCTAAAGCACAACGCCTGAATAACCATACAAAGAATAGCCAACGTTAAAAAATTAAAAAGGCAAGGAAATGTAATCATTAGCATCCTATCAGCATTAAAAAGGAAAAAGAGCTCCATCCTTTCCTTTTAAAGATCTTTTTGGCAATCAAAATTGCAGTTCTCGGTGAACCTGCAAATAGACTAAAGCAATGTAGTAAGAGAATAACTTTTTAAAGCACCAGTTTCGTACAAATCCATAAAGGGGCAGGAGGGGAAATCAACCGAGTTTACAAGCAGCTCACAAACCTGAGCACCTAGTCGCCCAGTCACCAATACACACACCAGTGAAAGTAACCCTTAAATGGCTCAACGGAGGAACTTAAACACTAAAACGGTAGCAAGGGAAAAGAGGTGACAGCGCCACAAACAGCCTTATCCCTCCAAAGCTTTCCCTCACAAATATCACGCAGAAACCGAATTACGCTGCGCGTGGTTACCCGTTCTACAGCACTGTCGTTTAGTCACAGCGGGAGCAAGAACAACAACACGGGAACTGCCAGGCCACAGCAGGCCTGAGCCCCCGCGGGTCGGGACCTGCTTCCAGCAAGGGCCCCACCAGAGGGGACACGGGGCCGCCAAGGAGGCAGCCCCCCGCCGCCCCCCAGAAACGGGGGCGCGCTTAGGCCGAGAGGCGGCATGTGCTGCCCGAAAGGCCGCCGGGAGCCCCCGGGCCGCCGCTAGCAGGCGGCGAGGCGGCGGAGGCCGGACCCTTCGCTGCGGGGCTGTGCCGGCCGCCTCCCTCCGCGCGGGGCCCGGGGCGGCGGGGGCAGCCCCAGCCCAGCCCGCGCCCCTCCGCCTCCCCCGGGGAGCGCGGCCGCCGCTCGGGCCCCGGCGCCTCCTCACTCCGCCGCGCCGGGACCTCGTCCCGCCCCCCGCGCCCGGCGGCCGTTACCCCGCCGCCCCCTCCCCCCCCCTCAGCGGCCGTTGCCCCGCCGCCCCTCCCCCCCCCGCGCGCGCCCGGCGGCCGTTACCCCGCCGCCCCCTCCCCCCCCCGGCGGCCGTTGCCCCGCCGCTCCTCCCCCCGCTCCGCGCCGGCGGCCGTTGCCCCGCCGCCCCCCGCGCCCGGCGGCCGCCTCCCCGCACGCACCGCCGCCGGGGCCCGCCCCTCCCCGGCCCGCTCCCATTGTGGCGGCGGCGCCGCCGCGCCGCGGGCTCTCACCTCGGCCGGCGGTGAGGCGGGGTGGGGGGGGCTGCGGGCCGCCGCGGCGCCCCGGCGCGCTGGCGGGACCCGAAGCTGGCAGGCGCCGGCCCGCCCGCCTCCGTGCTCGCCTCGGCGCTCAGCCGCCGCTCGGGGGCCGCATCACCCAGCGTCCGGTCCCCCCCACCCCCCGCCGGAGCAGCCGCAGGATCCCCCGGGCAGCAACAGGCGCCTCCGCCGCAAAGGTTCCGCAGGGCGGAGGAAAGGTTCCCCCCACCCGCGCGGGCCCGGGGCGGCGGCCGAGGCGGGCGGGCGGGCGCGGCGCGACCCCCGCGGGCCGCCGGGAGCCTCCCGCCTTCACTGGGGGAGGCGGGGGCGCCGCCCGGCCCCCAGGGAGCCTCGCCTCCCGGGCCCGGCCTGGCGGAGCCCGCCGCGGCGGCAGCGCCAGGCCTGGGCCGCTCGCGGGCCGGGGGCGGCGGGCGCCGGCCCCGCCGCGGAGCCGCGGCCTCGAGCGGCCCCTCGGCGGCGCCCCCGGCCGCCGGCATTAGCGCTGCGCTCACTTACGGGCGTGCGTCGAGGCTGCTCGGCGGCGCCGGGGCCCGGCCGCATGCTGGAGTCCCGCAGGCCCCATCCGCCCGCCCGCCCGCCTCGGCGCAGGGCCCGCGGCCACGGCCCCGCGGCCCGGCAGCGCCCCGAGAGCCCCGGGCCTGGGCCTGGGCCTGGGCCGCCGCACCCGCGAGCAGGCCGCGCAGCCCGGCGAGCGGCGGGCAGTCACCGATCGCAACGCTTGAATCCCATCTAGGGGCTGGAGCTGGTAATGTCAGTGCTGCTTTCCAGCACCCCAGCGCGCAGGCAGCGAGCAGCAGCGGGGATCCGGCCCTCCCGCTTCCCGGGACCACCGCGCTCCCCGGGCAAGGGAGTTTGCCACTTACGCTGCTGCTGCTCATTTTGTGGCGCTAAAAGACGTTGTTCCATGGAACTGGAGCATGGATGTCACTTCCCTCCACACGATGCTGTTAGTTATCCATAGAATCCCAATAATTCTGGTTGGAGGGACCTCAGGTCTCTCATCCAGCCTCCTGCTCACCGTACGGTCAGCGCTGAGTTCAGACCAGACTGCTCAGGGCTTTGTCCAGTAGCATCTTAAACCCTGCAAGGATGAAAACTTGTTAGTCTTTGGGCTCCTGTTCCAGTGCCTGACTGTCTTTACTGGGAAGAACTTTTTCTTTATATCCAGTCTGATGTAAGGACCAATTTATGTTTATGACCATAGTTTCTCATCCCCCCTGCCATGAACCTCCATACAGACTGCTCTGTCTTCTTGATAACTTCTGTAGGTACTGGCAAACTGCCATTAGGTCCCCCCAAAGCCTTCTCTTCTCCAGACTAAACAAGCCCAGCACCTTCAGCCTCTTAGGTCGTATGCTCCAACCCTTTCGTGGCCTCCACAGGACTCAAATTTATTTGCATCTTTCTTGTGCTGGGGTGTGTGTGTGTGTGTGTGTGTCCAAAACCTCACACACTATTTCAGACGTGATCTAATGAGTGCTTAATAAAAGGGGAGTTAATCACTTCCCTTGATCTGCTGGCTGTGTTCCTACCGATACAGCCCAGCATACTGTTAGCCTTCATCACTGCCAAGGCACACTGCTGACACTGCATTACCGAACACGCTGCTGATCCTGTACAAAAGAAGGAGCCTGATATCATTTCCTTTTGTTAAAATGAAGAAAGAATAACATCAGCATAGAAACTGTGTTTCATGAGTACTATTTCCTAGGCTGGTACTCAACAAATATCCAGAGCATGGGGAAAAAAAAAAAAAGTGGTAAAAGTAGTTGCTGACTCTGGATATCTAGTGGCAGCTCAACACCTAGTCCTTCAAGAGTCTTTCATATTTTGCAGAAACCAGAGCCAAAGCAGGTCCAGAATAAAAGGATTTTAACACGACAGAGCAAAAGGCATGAGATATCATGGAGAGCCTTTAGCCTCCTCCCCAGCTAGACACACTCAAATCCTCCATAGGACCTTTTTCCTGTTAAACCTGACATGAAGCTCCAGATTTTCCTTCTGCCAGCCCATCACACAGAGCACATGTCCAGAGAAAAGGGTGAAGGCAGAGTTGTCATCGCAGAGATGCAGAGTGGAACAAGTAGAAAATTAAAGCAGACAGAAAAGCCCCACACAGAGCAGTGAGGAGTTCTTACTAGCTTTTGCTCTATGTTACAACATAAAAAATGTCTTGCTTCAGGCATTTGCTCTACAGTAGCATTGACAAGCACAGACCAGTGAAGGGTGGCTGCTTCAAGGGCCATTCCTGTAAGCACTCCAGCAGCCAGCACCTTCTCCCTGTCTCTATGAAGCTGACTAGGGCTCCTAAAACAGACCTAGAAGATTATTTTCAGCTTCCATCAGTGTATGATCACCATCTTTGGAAGTCAGTGAATCTTTGCGGCCAAATGTCCATATTGCGTCCTAGTTCCTCCCCCACTGGACAGATGTGTTAGGCTGGGTTCAGCGGAGGGGAGCTGCCTGCAGAGCCCCACTGCAGGGTTTGCCCTTCTTCACATGGCTCCGCATCACTAGTGTTGCCACAGCAGGTGGCTCACAGCCCATCCTCAGTATACCTCTGTTTACCATACAGAAGCAGATGCCACTAGGAGGTCACAAAACCACCAACGCACAATCCAAGCAACAAATGTGAGTTATCACTGCTCATCTGCAACACTGAGGCTAGAGTTATACCATCCAGGCACAGCCTTGAATCGGGTCAGAAAGATCAGGGGTTATTCCTTAAGGAAACATAAGTACCCTCAACTCCCACCACACATGGCAGCTCTAGCTCCTTAAACAGGTACAGTCTGTCCTTACCATACCACCATACATTTTTGCAGGCCACAAAAATCTCATTCAGTCTTCCCTGCATCTCTTTAGACTGTTCAGCCTTGGCAATGAGGAGCAGCCCAGCTCCTGTGATCTGTCCTTAATCGGAGGACCAAGAAAGGCTTCTCAGTCCCCTTCTTCACTGTTCTCCCAATCACAAGTCAACCAATCTGCTATTTGTTGCTGTGAAAACCAGATTTCCTATTCGGGACCTCACTGTGGAAGATCAGGATGAAGGAGCGAGCCCTCCCAAGGTACACAAATTAACAAATGGCCTGAAATCTTCTGAGGGAGAAGACAGATTACAGTGCCTTTGCACTGAAATCCCGCACAGCCATGGTCAGTTCAGTCCAGTTCCCTTCTCCATGCAGAGGGTTTCTTGCAGAAACACACGGTGTGAGGAGCAGATATGTGGGGCCTCTTTCTGTTCAGTCAAGGGATCCGTCCAGAGACCAGTGGTTACCAATCGACTTGTGTGGACCACCTAACCACACAACCCACCAAGTCCCACTAGTCCTCAACACATACATCAATGGTCACCAAAAGTGCTGTACAGACATCAGATTCATGTGGTTCCCTGGGCCAGTGGCCAATTGCTGGCCACAGCCATTCCAACCATAGCTTGAGACCCATGGTCAAAAGCAGCAATAGGTATAGGACTGTGGTGTGCCAGCTGTCCCTCCCTCACAGCCTTTGCCTCAAGTGAATATGACTGAGCACCTGCAGCAGGCTTTGCAGTGAGCTGGGCAGGCACCCAAGGAATGGGAAATTCCCTTAGCTGAGTGTTGGGAAACACCAAAGCAAAGGGATGCGGAGTAATCCTCCTTCACCAGGCTCTGGCTCTAGCCTGCAGCAGTTATTCCAGTCTCAGGGCTGGCATGGTCTGGCTCTTGCAAACCCACACGGTGCACAGGCCCAAGGGGGAGTGGTCCGGAAGATCTGTAGAGCAGCTGATTTTTCTCCTCGTGCCACAGCTGCAGACTGATGTGCAGGGAACTTCGGCACATATGAGCAAGAGCAAATCACTCCCAGTCAGGATCCCAGCCTTCCTCCAGCATCCCTCACCCAGCCCAAACACACTAGCTCTCCTTTAGCAACTCCTACACATCCAAAGAACAGCAGTGCCTTGTTTCTATAGATAACTAGAGCTGACTGATGTCCCATGACTTATCCTGGGCCCCAAAGAGCAAGGAAGACAATAGAGCCACTATCTTGACACAGGAAAGGCTATCAGATTTGGAAGCAACAGCTTTAATATTTATCTCTTCAAATGCTCACGTCATTTACAATCTGAATTGGTTTCCTAGGCCGTATCAGTTACAAGGATTAGGAGCTGTAGAGGACATTAGCACAACTCCTTTTCTGAGGTTTTTACAGCTTAATGGGCAGGAAGTGCTGTGGATGAGACTGCAGCTTCTGACACTCTGACCAGAAACTCCTCCACAGCTCCCCATCTTTCCTGTGTGTTTTTTTTTTCTGTCCTTGAATCACCTCTCAATTAATGGTACAAAAATAAAGCAGATGTCATCTGTCCCTCCTAAACTGCATATGCATTATTCATCTATATGCCCTAATTGATTCTCTCATAACCATGAGCACTTCTGCTCTTGGTTACTTTGTTCTTGTGCACTGGAGCACAATTTATAAGGTTTTATGCTACTTTTAAAAGGCACTGTCAGAACTTTGCCTTTCATAACTTTTCTGATCAAAGCTCCAGGTTAGATCTCCCAATACCCTCAGGCCTCACAGTTTTGTATCCAGAGGAAAGTGTCCATCAAGTAACTCCGCTGCACTGATGATCAGTGTTCCGAGTGGGCCAACCCTACAGCTGGAAGTCTTCATGTGACACCTCATTCAAAGCAATTAATAAATCACTGACCTCATCACTGGCAAAAGCATGTTGGGTTTGATGGGATCATAAATCACAGCAATTGTTTTTAAAGTACTCTAGAGACAGCATTACAACTGCTGGTGGACATGCCCATTCTTAGACCCTTCCCTTCCAAGCATGGAAGTTGTACCATGGTGGCACAACTCCAGCTTCCCACAGAGCTTCCCAGGCCAGAGTTATTATGCAGCACTGCGCGTGGCATCACCATCTACCTGCTTAGCCTCTTCTGTGTTGACTCACATGCGCTCTGTAACAGTACAAAGACCTCCTTTTCTCTTGCACCTTTCCCCATTTCTGCTTTGCTTGTTCCCACACTATCCCGCCAGGGAAGGAGGGGCTTTACCCCAGTCATTCCCTCGCTTGTGGCAGGGCAGGCACATCCAAACAGCAGGAAGGGAAATCCACGGACGCTCCCATGCAGTTCCCTTCTTGAGAGACAGACTCCAGCAGTTACACAGAGGGAAGGTGGAAAGGAAAGTGGAAGTCAGAAATAGAAGGATGCTCCACTTATAACAAGCTTTCCACTTAAGGACTTGGTCAAGGAGTTCCCAAGGAACCTCATTTCAGAGAGGAACTAGTTAAGATTACGGTTGTCCAGTTTCAGGGACGTATAACCAGCAGCATAATGTTCAGCCTGAACTTCACTTGCGCCTCAGCGCTCAGCCTGCAGCCTTCTCTTTTCCCCACTAGAAGGGGCTAAGAACTAGACACTGTCGAGAGGAGTAACCAAACTTTTGTAACGGACAAGTTAAAGGTAACCCTCATTACATGAAACAACCTGAATGTTTCCTCTGCATGTTGCTAGGCTCTGAATTAGAACAATCCAGAAGAGATTTGGTGTATGTCTCTGCTTGGAGAACTGGCATTTATTTCATTTTCTTTCCCCCGTGATGAGCTGCTTTGGGAAAGATTAGAGTATTGAAATGTTGTAATGCCATTACATAACTCAGCAGAGCACTGCTCGCTTGAAACACTGTTCAGCCTCCACCAGTGCATTCTCAAGTGCTGTGTAATAGAATTAGACACAGCCATCCAGAGAGGGCAGTGGGAAGGTAAAACAAGGCAGAGTCCTGTACAGCCTCTCCCAGAGGAAGGCTGAAAGGCTGCCAACTTCAGGTGAGGAAAGAGAAGAGCATGGAAGGGACAGAACATATACAGTGACAGGAGGGAGCAAGGGGAAGATGGGGTGCTTTGCTCGCAAGAGAGGAAGCAGCACACTTAAAGAAACTGAAGTGATGAGTTTAAGATTCAATACAAGGAAGCACCTTATTAAAAAGTGTCACACAGCTGCCCCCAGCAACCCACACAGCAGGATACTTGGCTAAAGCAGGGCTTGCACTGCTGGCCCACCTACTACAATTGTCAGCCCTCAGCCACAAACTTTGACATTTGGACAAGGGCTGCAAGACCAGTGCTCAACCCACCTACAGTCCTGCAATGTTCAGACCTCCCCCACCAGGGGGGAAGCTAAGCTCAGCTCCAGCTGCATCATTATGCTAACTGTGAAAGACTGGTAGCAAATTCCCAACAAAGCCCAAGAAAAAGTAAAAAGTATGTAGCTTTCTTCTTGCTCTACTTAACCAGAGCCATCCACAGTAGAACAACTCAGCAGCAAGCAAAGCAAAAATACAGCCTTACATTAAGACACTACCAGATTCCTGTTTGCTTCTGAGCTCAACCAGAGAAACTAAACATCTTCACACTCTCTCCTACACTCAACTCTCCTTTTAAGCCCTCCTTCCAAGCCAGCTGGTTCTAGCAGGTGCAGCAAGGTGGGCCCAGTGACTCCCTCCTGGCCTCTTCAAAATGCATTAACCCTCTCCTGGCCAACATGGACGTTTCTGCTTACCTAGGTCAAGAAGAGGGCACTGGGCAAAAAGTCACCTCCCCACCTTTCTCGGTGGAAAGTAAACCCAGTGGCTGGTCAAGATTTCCCTGCTCTCAGCTGTGCTTTGGAAGTGTCACAGAGAAGGCACCAAGGGGTTATATCTTTCCTGCAGACAGCTCCCAGCTTGCCCTTCCTGAAGGCACAACCAACTTTTTGCCACTTGGAAGAGCAAGGCCAACCTCCTTCTGCCAAGGGAGGAGCTGGGATGCAGAGCTGGGGGAGACTGATGTTTGCTCTGCTTTTGCCTACAGCCAGCCCTACTTTTTTGGCAGTAGCTGTGGAGCAGGGAAGATGACCCGATCCATGAGCAGGGTGAATGTGTTTCCACCATTGCTCCTCTGCCAAGACCTCCTTTCCAGTAAACTGTCTCCTGAGGAATTAGTTGTGGTGTTGTACCATGCCAGGAGGTCTTCCCCTCCATGATAACACTCTCTCTGACTTGGGCTGCAGATGACAGGGCCCTGAGGGCACTGATAGACTTTAATGGCCCTGACCAGCCCCACCTGGGCCTTCATCCACACCCCTGCTTATTGGCCCAGGAGCCCATTTAAGCTCAGCCCTGGACTTTCAATCTCTGCCTGAGCTATATTGTTGGAGCTTTTGTTTTCAGCTGGTTTAGCTGTGGCCTCTGTTGATCCAGCTCCCAAACTGTGGATTGACTTCCCAGTTTAACCTCAGGCCTGCCTGGCTGCTCTGAACCTGTCTGGCAACTGCTGTGTTGTGTCTGATCCTGGCTGCCACCACCAGACCTGACTGTGACCTGCAGATCGACTCCCAGCTTGACCTCAGGTTATAGAAGTGCTAGCTCTAGCTACTTTGGGGCAATAGCAGCTGTCAGGGAGCAGTGGTGGCTCCCTGTCCAGCCCTCTACAGGGACCTGGGAAGCCAGGCTAACCTCTCTTATGAGTGCAGCAGGAGGAAGAAAAGCAAAAGCCTTGCCCAAAAGCAGCAGTTGCTGGCTCAGCACCACCTGCCCCCAGCATGCTTGGTTCCCTAGACCCTGCCACCACTTCTCCTTCCAGTCCCTGCTCCTCTACCTGGAGCTGAAGCTCCAAGGGTCCCAACCCTTGGTTTGTCTGCAGTGGTGAAGACCCTGTGGCTCTACCACAACTGTGGGCTGCGTGTGAGGGATGCTGATAGGCAGGACAGTTATGAACCAGCCAGGATTTTGTTTTGATCAATTGACAACTGCACTTTAATCTTATCTTGAGACTTATTCTCCCAGACGAGGATGGTAGAGGAAGGAGTCTGTTGGGAGCGGGGAGGGATATGTGCAACTGAATGATAGTAATAAAAGATTTTTTCAATTTTTTGAGCACAGATGCAAGAGGCAAAGGGACTATTTACTGGATTATCAAGGTCTGGATAGAGATCTTAGTCCACTTATCACATTAATGCTGATAAGACCTACATTTGCTCCTTCATCCTGTAGACTCAATGAGGGTTTACTGTTAATCAGTAGCCCTGAAACAAGAGAGCCAGCTTTTCTCTTTGCTTTTTAGTACACTCTCCACTATCTCCTTTGTTCTCCCTGTGGGAGCTAATCTTTTGTTCATTAGATCACCTGCACTCACTGCAAATTCTTTGATTTAAGGAGTCTGCATGTAGGAATTAGTGTTGATTTCACATTTTCCTTATTAGCACAAAATGCTTCCTCCTTGGCATCATATTCCTAGGGTAATATACCACATGAGACCAATTGTGTTCACTCACGCAACTGCTTGTTCCCATCAGGCTGAGCGTCACTGAGGGCTGCTCTTTCCCCAACACCCCTTGCACCTGGAGTAACATCCTCTGTGGAGTCCTGCAGCCATTGCACACCATCTATCAAACAGAGCCTGCTGTGTTGCTGGGGTTTCCCCTAGCCCTCTGTGCACAGCAATTAGCACTTTATATCTGTTATGAAACTCCGTACAGCAAGATGTAAGCCATGACATCTCACAATTTGCACCTATATTTTCTGTGTTGCTGCTCTGAAGTCCTTCCCTGTTTATTACCAATAGCTATTTAGCTGTATTCCTTGTGATGCCAAAATGTCTTTCCGAAACATTGGTAGAGTCTAAGATGAAATTAATCGTGCTAATGGCAAAAATCAGTGTGCCTCAAATCCACAATTCATCATGCTCTGCCATCCCTACATGTCCTATCTTTGGAAAAATGTCTTCACAGCCCAGTTATTCCTGCTTCCTCACTCTGTGAAAATATTGCCATAATTCAATGCTCTTTGCAGTCTGTATGACCTACAGCAGTGGGTGGCATCTGAATTTTGGAATAATCTAACATCATTGTAGTCTGCTTCTCCCCCACAGTAGGTGATCTCACTCATTTCAAAAACAACCCCAAAACAGCATCCATTTAAATCAAATTAAATAGTGTCTCTCCCTTCCATTGAGTCCTCCAGCTTCAAAGTTGCTTCTGAGGTTCAGGATCTTAAGCATCTCTCTTAATCAGCACATGGTTTCAGTCATGCAAGACTCAATTCTGGGTCACCATTTAGCAGAATAGTTTTGGTGGTGGATGTATTTCAGAAGGAAGATTTTGGAAGAATATCTATGAAGGAGGTAATTTTGAGGCTGCTTGTGTCCATGGGAGCCTGCTTTGACCTGCTTATGAATTGCAGTTGTTTGGGAACACAGTTCCTGCTATTTCAAGCACAGTGTCCTGATGCATAAAATGGGAAGTAATGCTAAAACCTTATGCAGCTTTTCACATAAAATTTGGAGTTTAACTCTTCTCTCTTTCCTTTTGCTGAACACAGCGGGGGCGGGGGCGGGGGAAGAGGGGGAGTAAACATATGGATCTGCTAAAGTTCCCCAGTGTAGATGAACTTTTTATACATCACAAGGGAGCAGAAAACTTCTGGTTCTTATTTTTGGAGGCCACAGTCTTACCCCTCTGCTTTTTGATGGCCTTGGCTGGCAAATAGCCTCGACCCTCAGTGAGAGCCTTGGCACCCCTGGACTGTTACATCTGCAGTCCCCTCTCTAAGAGGTAGCAGCCCTATGCGCAGTCCTAGATACCAACTTTGCCTAAACACAGGAGCAACTTAAGAAGTTCAGAAAAATATAGCTGTGATTTGCTAAAGCTCCCTCCAAAGAATCCAGCAGTGCTGTAGCCTTTTCCAGCAGGATTGAAGTTTGATCCTATACCAAGAAAGACTTTGCAACAAAACTTATAACCTTCAAGACTGCTGCCTTCCGTAGCTATAATGTAGCTAAATGGGACTTAATCGCTTTATTTTGGGCAGTTACTACCACTGAGAGCCCCACCTATGCCCATGATATTGTTTATATCTTTTTTAATCACAGACACATACCATGTTCCAAAACACAGCCTTGCCAAGGCACAAAGAGGGGAAAGCAAACTCATGACGTTGCTGCACTGCCCTCCCCTGTGATGTACCTGCCCTCAGCAGCTCTGCTGGACGCCCACACATCTTCATCCACACCCAGCAGTGGTTTGGGCTAATGTGCTTTGCTGGGAGCTGCAGGGCCTGTCTTCAGTATGGGACACGTGGGACGCGTTCAGTGTGTGGGAGAACAGGACTCGGATCCTTCCCTTTCTCCAGTTTCTGGCAGAGGAAGCTGTCTCTGAGGTTCCACCTCGCCGCCCTACGTGGTGACCCAGCACAGCACTCATGTAAGATGCCCAAGTGAACCCTTTCCAACTCATGCTTGTTCTCCATGCTGCTTCCTTGCTCCCCACTGCCCACCTTCCTCATCCGTGTGACACTGGTGAGAAGGGGAAATGGAGAGCAAATTAAGCTCCACATTGTAATACAGCTTGTATTGCTTTGCTGTTTGCACCCTGGTCTAGACCACACATAGAATGATTTTGCAAAAGATTAATTTACTGAAGTTAATTGGCATGAGGAGGGGGAAGGTATTAGTAACAGTTTTATTTTCAGTTTATTTCCAAGCATCCAAAATGACTATACCCAAAAAAAAGAAAAAAAAAAAAGGGCACATTAATCAGCAAAGCGGCCGTGCTGCAGCCAAGCTGCACGCATCCATCGTGGGGGATTGTTACAGATGGCTGAGCCTGGAAACACTGCATAGCAACCAGAATTATGTGAAGTATTAGGGGAAAATTAAAGAAAAGCCACAAAAGAAGAGACAGAAGAAGCCACAGAATAACTGGAAGTGCAACGAGAGAGGGTTAGAAATCATCAGCCAAATAATGGGAGCCAAGGTTACCCAGACAAGCTTGCCCATACCTGCCAACAGCTTCCACAGACACAGTGACCCCGATGTGCTTTGACACGTAGTCACAAATGGACAAGACACAGAGCTGACGGCTGTGGGAGTTGAAGATGGCTCTGTTCACTGCTTTGCACAGCTGCCTCCTCCACAGGGGTGAGAAGCAGCGGGCAGAGAAGGTTTTTCTGCTGGTACAGGCTCCCACGACAGCACCAGGCACAGGAATCGTTTCTGAACCTGGTTGCCATGCTCTCAACTCTGTGAGGAGAGGAGCAGGGGCTCTGCCTGGTTCTCTTCCAAGGTGCTTCAAGATTATCAGGAGATCTGTGCACCTCTTGGGGTTTTGCAGCAGATGTGCAAAGCTCTTTAGCCATTTCAGTCTGGAGATAGCTCCACAGCATACACAAACTTGTTTTTCTTAGTCATCTTTCGTTTTCTTAGTCATATTTAACTAGTCCACACTCTGGGCTGAAAATTGCTTGCATGCAGCCTGGGTGCAGAGCTGAGCTCCCAGCTGGAGCACAGGAAAGAAGTTATCAAATTCATGAGAAAGGTTCAGGACAGAAGTGCTCCCAACAGTTTACCAGCACCGAGATCGGTGATGGGAGCAGAGTGGTCCTGAGCACAACTTACAAACCTGGACATGGCCACTGAGGCAGAAGCACAGGGTGAAGTCAAAGAGTCCTTCCAGAAAACACTGCCTGGGAACCACAGTGCTGCAGCAAACACCATAACATGGGAGAAAGGGGAGCTGCAGCCCTTTAGCTCTTCCTCCCTCTAGCAAAACCCCCTCAGCCAGCTGCAAATCCCTCCTGGGGATTATTCCTAACTGAGCAAACTTCCACCATCAGGCACTGTTTCCCAGGAAGGGACACATAAGAGGTAGAGTTATGATAAGGTGTCTGCAGGATGGTGCTTTCTCCTTCACAAACAGGTGAAGGGCTACAGCTCCACTGACTACAGAATCCATGTGTTACCAAAAGCCTCAGTAAAGGTTCAGCCAAGGAGGACCTAGAGAGAAAAGCAGCATTAGGAATAGCAGCAAAAACTTTTCGAGAAAAGTGAAGCACTGTGGGTGTCTACAGCCAGCCAAGTAACTTTGTGAACTTGCCTGGCTGCAAGAATTGCAAATTCTTCCTTCTATCCCATTTTGCAAGGCTCTTATTTTATGTGAGAAGCTAATGAAGGGCAGCAGGGAGAGAGATGTTGATCAGCTCCAGGTGAGGAGGGAATTAGCCCAGAAGAGCTGGAGCTGCAAGACCCAGGAGCTCCCTTATTAGGAGAGGCTGTCTTTTGTGAAAGGGACACACAGGGAGTTATATGGTTACATCTGGAGATGTTGCTCTAATGCTGCTCTAACACAAACCCTGAATATTCATCTCTTGGGTGGCAGGTAACCACGGCTGGTCTGTAAAACTTTCCTTTGTCAGCAGCTGCAGCAGGCAATGACATTCCCTGCAGCAGTCCCTTGAGGGTTCATCTTTGCAGGGATTCATCTTTGCAGGGATTCATCCATCCGCTGCTGCTCCCATCGCCCATTGCTTGTAGGCTGTTTTCTCCAGCAGAAGAGAACATAATGTTAGTTAGCAGCAACTAGCAGGGGAAGGTCAGATACCCCAAGGAACTCCTCAGGCAGGTAGCATGGCCTGATGTACCTGTCTGCTCTGAAACTGGCTGGGAACGGTCCCAGTCAGCACACTGCGAGAGGCTGGTATGACAGCAATTCAGAACGTCTAAAGTAAAATCCTGCCTTTATTATGCCGGTTGCTGACATCCCACTTACTCAAGGCAACCAGGACTTTACTCCCACAATCTGAAGACAAAACAAAATAAACTTCAGAATACACAGCCACGATGCAAACCTGTGCTTTACGGAAAAGATGGAAAATAGCACCATGGTCTCAAAAGGTGAATAAACGTGACTCCCTCTTCCTTCCTGGCTCAAAGCTTTGTATCAGTATTCCTATAATCTCCTGTGAGTTCTGGTGTCCGTACAGCTGTACAAGCAATAAAACATCTCTCACTACTTCATTCCATCTTTTTAACTTCTCATTGCTCTAAAGCATCATTTCCCTCCCAGACTACTGACCTTAGTACCATGTCTGTACATGTAAACACTCAGTACTAATGTCAGGATTTTTCAAGGTGTTGTTGCTTTGTGTCCAGATGTGATAAAAATGTGCCTTCCTCAGGAACCCATTCCATTACAAAGTGAGGTGTGTGGTAAAGAGAATATGCTGGGCATTCGGTTTGAGAGAGAGTGCAGAGCTCTCATCACCATTTTATTACCATTTGCAATTGTTACTGGAGATCCGAGCTGCCTCTAACTCCACCTCAGAAGTGGAGAGGATGTTTGGATATTTTTCTGGTTATCACCTACTAATATTGGTTTTAGAACACGGACAACCCTTATCTGCATCCCCAAAGGAACAGACCACTATATAAAATATACTTGACTCGTATAAATGCAACTAAATATCCACCTACCCGGTTCTCCGAAGAGTAAAGCCCATGAACATGTCTACGCAATCGCTAACACAGTGCCGCGAGTGCAACTACGCACAGTCAGGCAGTGAGATTTCTCTCCTTTGCTGTTTAGCGCCAGATTGGATTCCTGAAAATTCAGCGCCCATCCCCTTTGCTTCCTCCCCCACCTGCAAACACTTCCGTTTCATTTGTGCAAAGAAATTTATGAAACTTCCCTCTTGATATATTTTCCCACCTGCTAACTAGGACTACGTAGCACCTAGAAGAAAGAAAGGGCACCATTGTCTGCACGGTGGGGAGAGGAGAAGAGCACTGGAAGCCAGTGCTGCTGCCTTGGCCAGGCGCTGCAAGCTCTTTGGCAGAGCTGGCACTTCTCAAAGTCAACCACAGTCATGAGGATATGGGCCTCTTGCTGTCAACATCCTGTGCCAAGGCCCTCTTATATTTCCAAGGTACGTGGGCTTGGTGATGCCAAATATTTCAGTAAGAAGCTGCCCTGAAATGTCATGTTGAGAGTGTTTCTGGGGCCTTTGAGGCCGTTCCAGGTCAGGGCAGCACAAAGAGAGAGATTGCTGGAGGAAGTCATTCCTTTCGGGTGAAAAACATGAAAGGTTTCATAGGGGGGGAAACTTAGGGCAAGCGTCTTGGGTAAACTCCAGCACAAGTTACTGCAGCCTGCCTCTTTGCAGCTTTAAATTACCTCACTTTAACTGATGATTTTTCCCCTGCTGAAAGCTGTTGAATTTTATATGCTGTTAGGGCAGCATCAGTGTTTCTTTCTAGATGTGGCTGAATTTAAGTCTGAGCAAAGTGATCTATGTTCAGTCTTTACAATGGTACAGGTCCAAGCGTCTTGGGTACACATGGCTGATTGGAGCTGATATCCCACAGAGTTTTAAAAGCTGTAAACACTACCGCTATAAAGCTAAAGATTAGGATTAGCAAATACTGGAGAACCCACACGTGAAAAACATCATGTATCTATTACTCAGACCCTTGATGGAATCCCTCAGTAGTAGAACCACTCACAAATCAAAAATTAACTTGTTTACACACATCTACAGTACCTATAATCACTGTAGCCCATCCTCATTAATTTGCTTATTGTTTTTCCATGGATCAAAACTGTCACATACAGGCCCTTGACCCATTTAATTCCTGTAGAGAGAAGTCACCAGGAAAAGAGGGCAGATATAAAACCTGCTCTGGATTTAAGGTCTGATAATCTCACTCAAGAAGAGAGCAAAAAAACCTCCTTCCTCTTAAAAGGATAGTTGTCTTAAAACTGTACTTTTTCCTGGTTGTGTTTAGTCTTTGTTTTCTAAAAGCTGTTGCTGTTCCAAGTAATCCCTAAGATCCTTGTGGCTGGAAAACATTAGGAGAAATTTGTTTATATTCCCAGTGTGCTTCTTGCAGGCATTTCACAGCATGCTGTATGTAATCTTTTCTTGTTTTCTCCTGTATGAAGAGTTTTCTTTGCTGTTTGGATAGTTGTTTTATATGGTAACAGAACAGATAAGAAAGGAAAACTCTTGTTAAACCACAAAAACTCAGAAGGCATGAACTTTTAGCTCATTTCCAGTTACAGGAGTTAATTTAGTCAGAAGACCACGTGTGTGACTGTCATAATGCCACCTTCTTTGTACTTACTGTGGCCTACTTACTTTGTGTTCTCCCTTGTATATTTTTTTGCACACAAAAGGTTTGTCTTTGCACTTCCACTCTCCCAGAGGCTCTTCCCCAACTGCTGGATCACTGCTGCATATAGTTATCCCTTGAGTACCACATCCTGTACATTACAGGATGCAGCAGTAATATTTTACAGTGATTTGGGAGAGAGAAAAGGTACTAACATATCTGCTTGAAGCTGTGACATGACTTAAGAGGTGAGGATAAAGATCTGAGCAAGACTCTGCCCAGTACTGGCTGCCCTGCAGCTTTTGTACAGCATGGTCAGGATTCAGGTGTCATGCCACTGGAAAACGAGTTTTGAGCCAGCACGTGGACCTTTACTTCAAGCAACAGAGTGACCAAGCAGTTTGTATTATTTAACTTTCCTGTTGACTTTCAGCTTGCAAACGCAGATGTGCTGTCATTCAGATGCTCAGCTAGGCAGTTATGTGCTGTTGGCATCAGACTGAGTGTCTGAGCGGAGGGTTTTGGCACTAGCGTATGTTTGGAAGAAATCTGTTTGCCTGCTCGCTGCCTCCTCATTAGTATCTGAGCTGATGAACAACATTCTTTTGCATTTCTGTGTTCCTAGATATAGATCTGGCTTCTCTCTCCAGTCTGGGCTAAATCCTCAGCCAAACCATTGCTCGAGGGGAACTGGCTGGTGAGCCTGTGTCTGTACTGCTGCATTCATGCAAATGCTTGGAGAGCCTGAGGTGCACTGCCTGTCTGATGTCAAGTCCTGCAGACCCTGTGACTGTTCAGATACCATGATACAGTTCGTAATGCTTTCAAGGGTGAACTCCTTCTACTGATCTACAGTAGCAGAAAAACACACAATGGTAGTTGGGCCTCTGCCAAAACATAGGTCTCTCCCTAGTCCCTCCACATAAATACTTTGGCTGGTTTTAGCTTGTGCTGCTGTGTCAGCTCCAACCCAGAGAAAATCCTGCCCCAGAAACCATGCTAGCAGTTTTCGCCAAGCCCTCCCTCCTCTCACTCTGAATAACCACCTTTGAACTCCTTTTGCAGTAGGTAACATCTGCCTGCTACCACTGTCCCTCACTCTGCCGCCATCTGGGAAGCAGAAAGTTTGATCTGCTGCAAGAAACTTCTCTCCATGTTTTGCTCTGCCTCCTTGTTTGGGGATCACCCAAGTGTTCTCTCTCTGCATACAGGAGCAGGCCCAGCTCTCAGGAGAGGTGTCACCTGCATTCCCTGGAGCAACATCTACCTCTGCACACCTCTGTGCCTTGTCTCTTCGCACTCCATTCATGAGCTGGTCTTCCTCCCCCTACCTTACCTCCTGCTCCTCTGAGAAATAGCAAAGGAGACCATGCAGAATTTCATTGAATGACTGAATTTTGTCTGTGCTTTTACCTTGTATTTATCCAGCCGGTTGTTGGATGCTTTTGCTCACTGTGTGCACACACACGGCTCTTTTCAAGCATGTCAGCCCCAGATGATTGCTTCTTATATAGTGCTTTGGGCTGCTTTGCTCTCTTTCTTCTCCTCCTGAGGGAGGATGCTGGCCTGGTGTGATGATCCTGGTGTGCCACCTAGTGACTGGACAATTCTCTCGTCTCACACCATCTATCATGGGCACTGGGTGCACATATTTTGGACCCGTTTGCCCATGTTGCCTGGATGGCAGGTAGCCTGTGGCAATGTCTGCTCTCCCTCCACTTTGTCCAGCTCTGTCTTGGCACAGAGGGTCCCACTGCGCTGCTCTTCCCTGCTTCCTCCCACTTGCTGGAGAAATGGCCTGCATTTCCCAGGTGCAGCTCCCCAGACATCTGACCTCCTGCCTGGTTTGTGCAGTGCCCTGAGGCATGGGAGTTGTGGAGAAACACCCTGTAGGTCACACACATCTTAGTGAGGCAGGCTCAAACCCTCCTAAGCACTCAGTTCCTGGTGTTGTACCCTTCCCTGGTGCTGCCAGGGAACTGAACTGGGCGCTGCGTGCAGCTGCAGCAGTAGTGTGATGCACACAAGTTCCGAGAAAGGACTGAACTCTGTTACTGGACTTACTACTCACCTGTCGTGAGTCATGCATCAAAATTGTGCAGCAGAGCCTGGTAGTTGCTAACTGGTTACCTACTGTTTAAGCTACCCTGTAATAGAAACTCAATTGCAAGTAGAAACATGGTAACAAGCAAACTGACTCCCACAAGCAGATACAGGCAATTAATGCAGGGTGAAGTGTAGGAAGTCAATAAATGTTGTCAGTGTAGATCTGGGTTGGAGGCCAAGGTAAGCAGTTAACTCTCCTGAAAGCCTAAAGGGATTCTTCCTCTACTCATTGAGCAGCCATTGGTGAGGGGCGTCTCTGAATGTTGGGAGCTTTTTGATCACAAGAAGTTTTCTCCTTTTTTTCTGCTCTTAAAGCAGTCCCACTTGCAAAGGTTTGTTCAGGCAGTAAGATGAACCTGCTGCCTGGAGGCTGGGTTTGGGGCTCTCCACATTTTTCAGCAACCATTGCAGAGTGAGTGAGAGATTTCAGCCACATACTTCCTCTCTTAGCTGTACTTGAGGTGTCCTCTGGAAACACAGCTTATGTCTTCCTGGCTTATCTTACCAGGGTTGGTCTGCCCTGATTCCACAATTAATTCTCCTTAAGTCTAGAAGCTTATTAGAGCTTGATGAGGTGGTTTTATCTTCTCCCTGTGAATTGCTGGTCTTATCATGGTATTGTGAGCTGATCTGGGATACGACAGCAATAGGGAGAAAGGACAAGGCGGTTATTTTGTTGAAGGGAGTTCACACTTTGATTCAGCTTTAAGTTGTGGCTACTATCCGCTGACCATCCTAGCTGAGTATGTTGTCTTTCTGGCTGGAGAGCCCACGCAGGCAAACATGCAGCAATGACTTTCACCTCCTTGCACACTACTGGCTCTATCTCTGCCATGTCTCAGCCCTAAAAGCCCACAGGACAGGAGATGCAAGCTTACTGCTGGCCTCTTTGCTTTCATGATCTGCAATCCGCAGCGATGTTCTCTCTCCTGTTGCACTTGGTTGTATAAAGCAAAGCACTGGCATGAGGGTGGGGCTTCGATTACTATGTCCAGTGTATGGGTGAATTTGTACTGCTCCTTGGCCCATGAGTGACCAGGATTCTCACTCCTGCAGTCCTTCCTGCATTTGTTACCCTGTAGCTAACCAAGACTTCACAGTCAAATATTGTAGCTGTGGTAGCAGAATTTGTACCTGCCCAAACACTGTCTGGACGGGGGTTATACAGCTGCAGAGTAATGAAGGCAGGGTACTGTGGACATGGGAGCAGGAAACATCTCAGCAGGGAGTGATTCCAGTGCATGAAGTCTATCCCCAGGGGGAGGACCATGTTTCTGGCTATTTACTAAACTCCTGGGTAAGAGAAGAGCTTCTGCCAGTACCTGGACAATTACCAGAGGACACTGCAGTGAGAGTTGGGGGGTTTGTTATGTTTAAGGAAAAGCCAAATGCAAGGAACACTCATGGTAGCTCAGCCCTGTGTTTGGTCAGAAGCTAGCTGGTAGGTCTCTTGCATCCTGTGGGAAGAACAGGGGTGCTGCAGTGAGTCCTAGCCAAAGGTCTTCTGAGAGTTGGAAACTCAGGAGCTGGAAGCCTGAGCACAGCAGCCTTGCCTGCAAAACTGTAGCTTCTGTAGGAGGCAGTGGCGGAGCTGCCAAGAGGGTGGCTGCTAGCTGACCCATTCATCCAACATACCGAGCTCTTGTAATGAAGCAGCTGGCCACAAGACACCATCTCCTTATCTGCTCAGGTAAGACCGGGGACTGATCCCAACTTTCTCTTAGAAGTGACTCTATCTCTAGTGCAACATAGATGTCACAGAAGCTGAAAACCTTAACCTGTAGCCTTTTGAGCTTAGGTGACAAAGAGATGGGAGTGCTAATTTCTGCAGTCTCCTCTAAGAAAGCTCTGTGACCAGTCCAGAGGCTGCCAGGTGCCTTGCAGAGGGGGGAGAGAGGCAGCTGTGGGTATGGCTGCTCTTCCCTGGGTAAAAATGCCGCAGGCATGTCCGATACCTTTGATCCTCCAAACAGCAATGGGGGCATGGGAGAGAAGTATAGCTTTCTAGGTCCTCCTCCTCCGCAGAGATGGTAATCTTGCTGAGAGCGCATAGATCTTCTCCACGGGTAACTTAATAAGCCAGGGGTAAGGGAAAGTGCAAAACAACTACTTATTACCATTGTAAAAGTACACAGCGCTCTTCAAAGGGCAGGGCTACTCCCACAAGGAAAAAGGTCCCAGAAGAAAAGAAGGCTTTGCATGCAGAAAGCAAACAGGCAAGGGGGCATGCAACACTGAGGTGTTTCTCTGCACACAGCCACTTTCACATGGAATGCACGTGTGTAGCTTCTCCTGATGGATGACTGGGAAGACTAGGAAGAGGATGAACTCTCCAAAGCTTGGAGAAAGGACTGGGATGTTAGAACAGAAGCTTGCCCTAGAGGCCCAAACAGGCTCCGAGAGGTGCTTTAGTACAGTCTCTGCTTCCTGTTCTCTTTTAGACATGGCCCAGAACAGAAACTGAAGTGGGTATTTTGGCATCTATTGGGGGCTCAGCTGCCATTAGCAAAAATTGTTCCCATTTAACTGGGAAGAAGTAGGATGATGTTCCTATCTTGCAGATAAGAAAGAGGTAAAGCAGCTCAACCACGGCTGTTAGCAGGAGTGGTGGTGTTTTTATCTCCCACTTCAGGACCTAGCCCAGAGCAGTACTTGACAGGTTCTTTGTTAATTGTGGCTGAGGAACAGTCTGAGTGACCACCCTGTGCCTGAGCTCTGCAGGGTGACTGGCAGAGGGGTTGTACTGGCACTGGAGCTAGGGGGTAACTGAAATCCCAGGTGTGGGAGGCTGTGCTGGTATTATCACTGGCCTCCCTAGCTCTCCTGGGGCTGCATTGGTAAGGCCAAATCCTGCAGTGGAGCAGCAGGACACATGACAGCTGTCTTCTCCAGCTTGTGAAGTGCTGTGGGGACCCCTCTGAGAACTGAGGCCCATAGGACAGCCATTGTGGCTCTTGATGTGCGCTCATCTAGTCACAAAGCTGATACCCCTGTGCTGCATTGCGCTTCTTCCCTCTGATACACGTGACTGTGTTAAACTCGCCCAAGCGGTGAGTGTGTGATCAGAACGGAGGAGTATTGCAGGTCCCCTAAATTCACTGGCTCTGGGAGAAAAAGCTAAGGCAGGCATGCCTGTCACGTAAGCCCTGTCTATACTGCTCCTCTTCAAGTTCTCCTATTACAAAAGCAAGCCATTGCCGACCTGAAAGTAACCTTAAAGCAGGTGACCAAATCACAACTGAATGTCATTCAGCCTTGACATGAAAAAGGAAGAAAAAGTCATAATTGATCCAGAATCAGGGCTGTGCCCATTAGCATCACGTTCCCGGAGCGAAGACCAGTCGGGCCTGCTGCTTCCATCGCCCTCCTCCCAGGCGGAAGTGCCCGAGAGCCCCTCCAAAACACAGCGGGGCCTGGGCAGCGCCGTCGACGGTGCCCGCTTGCTCACTGAAGGCAGGTTTGGGGCTGGGGAGGCCGGACGGCAGCGTGCCGCCCTGCTATCTGCGCGGAGAGGCCTGGCTATCTGGGGCAAGGCCCGGGACCCCCGCCTCGCCTTCGCCACTCCGCTCTGGCGCTGGCAGATACGCCGGTATCGGGGCGGCAGCAGCCGAGGCAGTGGGAGCTCCTCAGCGCCAGCCTGGGAAAGGCAGAGCAAACCGGCTCGTGGGCCTCCCAGGAAAGCGGCCCTTAGCCCGCGGCCTCCAGAGCCGCGGTGCTCGGGGGCTCGCCGCCTCGGGGGGGGGGAGGGGGGGGGCGGACGGGGCCATGGCAGCGCCTCACAGCGCCCCTGCTCGCGCACCGCCCCACCCCCTTTGAACTACAACTCCCAGGTTCCTCCGGGGCGCCGCAGCCGTCGTGCGCATGCGCGGCGGCCGCGGCCGGCTTCACCCGGCGCGAACTCCGTTTCCCGGGAGGCCGAGCGCGAGGCCTGCGCCGCCTCCCCTCCCCCCCCGCCGCCTCCCCGCGCGCCGTGACGCGGCGCTCAGCGTGGTGACGCGCAAAGTGTGTGCCCGCCATAGCAATCGCGGCCGCCGCGGTGTGTGCGGGGCCGAGCGCGGGGGCCGGGGGCAGCGGTGGCGGCGGCGACCCAGCGGGGGCATCGGGCAGGTACGGGGCGGCGGGCGGGGCGGGTCGCGCCGCGCCGCGTCTGCCCCGGGCGGAGCCGGGCCCCGGCCCCGGCCTCGCAGGCCGCTCCGCCCTGCCGCCCGCTCCCTCCGCGCCGGGCGGGGGAGGGGGTCGCCTCGGGCCCTGAGGGAGCCGGCGGCGGCGGCGGCCGGGGCCTGCGTGCGCGCCCCCCCCCCCGCGCTAGGGGGCGCCCTGCGAGGCGCCGGAGGTCTCGGGGGCCGCGGGGCCTGTCAGCGCCCCGGCGGCGGGGACGCCGCGGCGATCTGGGGGCCGGGCCGCTGCGGCCCCGCGCCGCGCCGGTCCTTCGCCGGCGGGCCCGCGCCGCCCCGCCCCCGGTGCCCCCCTCCCGGTGCCCCCCTCCCCCCGCCCGGGCCGTGCGGAGGCGCCGCTCGGCGCTCACCGCCGGGTCGCTGCCCGCGGCGAGCGGCGGCTCGGGGGCCTCCCCGGCCTTCGGTTGAGCCCCGGCGGCTCCCCCCGGCCGGCCCGAGCGACCAGCCTTCCCGTGAAAGGTGCCTCCGCGCCGGCGGCGCGCTGCAGTGCGCGGCCCCGTAAGATCTGTCATAAGCAGTGTGTTTTTCTGGGTAGATAAAGGCTTTATGTTCTTCTGGGTAAGTAAGGTCTCAACGTCTTTCCTTCCAGTTGTGTAAGGGGATATTGATGCTGAAGTGGAGTGTTGCTCCTGTACCTGCCTCTGCAGACAACACAAGTTTGTTCCTGTTTTTTGTGCTTGCCCTGGCTAACCAACATGTAGTTTCAGGTTTATTTTGTAAAAGAGGAAATCCAGGAAACTGAATAACTACTTGTTTTCAGCTGGCCTCAAAAATATTCTAGCTGTAAAAATATATGATTTTTTGGGGACAGATATTTAAAGCAATATAAAGAACTTGTTCTGTAGTAACTCAGCCAATTCAGATTTGTGTTAGAGGTTGTAGTGGGAAGTTGAATAAATAAGGACCTCAGAGCTTCACTCAAGTGTGATACCAAAACATGATTTTATTCTCAGTAGATGTGAAGATTTTTGATAGGATTGTGGCATACTTTGTTCTGCAAGTGAACTGTCAGTGTTGACAGTTATGTTGCCATCGTTACCCTTCAGCATTAACTTTGGCATAGTTGCTTCTGGCTGTCAACAGATTTAGCCAAATAGCTGCCTTGTATTTCATCTATTTAAAGAGTACCTCTCTGATGAGAGGCATTTTTAAAAAGTAAAGAATTTTTTGTGTTAAAACATAAATACGGAAAGAACATACAAATTTGTTGATCTGCTTGCCATGTATTTAATTAGATGCTGGTTCCTGAGTTCATAATTTTTCATTATGTAGTTAGATTATTACTGTAGACTTGTCATCTATGTTGTCTCCTCAGCCATACTAAAAATCATGTTTAAGAACAATACGAAACTTGATTATTTAAGCTAGGCCAGAGTGTAGTTATTAGAATTTGAGTTGCCCCTGTGTATGTGGATGCACAAACTCTCTTGCCCACATCTGAATTTAAATACACAGTTCTTCAACAAAGTTGATTAAAATTGATTTTATTTTTTTTTTATTAAGCTTTTTTTTTTTTTAAATGTGGCTCTTTCATTTACCTTTTACATTCTTAAGGTATGGGTTTTGCACTTGTTCTCCAAGTAACCAAGCTGTCAATAGGCTTTCAGATTTTACAAATAGATTTATTTTCACCTAAGAGGTTTCACACTTTAAAATGCTTATCTGTACTGAGGTCAGCGTGTTCAGAACCTCATAATCCTTTTTATGAACATAATACAAAATCAGTAAGTGAATGACTTGTGCTGTTCTTGCAGTCAGTATGACGCTCAAATATGTAGAGGAACAAAAGGTTCAAGCTGAATTGCTTGAACTAGACTATCTCTTATCAAGGTTTGCAGTTAGAGGTCAGCAAGACTCATGTTTTTTAGCTGTTTAGAGCCTACGTACTAAGGTGTATGACTCCTACTGAAGTGAGATTTCAAAAATGTATGAGCACCGCTAAGTATCTGGATCTGAGTGCTTCTTTGGGTTTCTCTTTTTTGTCAGATTTTTACATTTTATGTTCAGAAAAATAAAAAGTTCACAGCAATGTTGCTAAGGTATTGGAATTTAAAATAGTGTTTAATGTTAAAGCTGTAGTGTGTGCACCACTAGGTGCTGAAACACATGTGGATTTTCAGTGGACATGTTCACAGTTAGTGAATGAATAAGGTTATAAATGTTTGTCTTCCAAAGCCAGAGCCTCCCTAGGTTTTGCTTATATCAGTTCTGTTGAATCTAAATGTGATATTCTGACAGTAGTGGTTTTTGGTTAAGCAATGAAAAAAACCTTTTTTTTCCTATTAGGTATTATAATTGACACAGGTAGGGCTGTATCTCTTCAAAAATTATTTTACAAAAAACACATGGATTTAAATACAAAATGAGATAGCTGCACCCTGTTGTATTAGTTCCTAGAAAACATCTTGAAATTGAATTTGTTCACCAGGTTGTCCAAGGGAAATAGTGAGGTTCAGAGTTGTTCTCATAGGCCCCCTCTCCAACAGGTTAGGTGCATTTCTGATGGTTAAAGTTTAGTTCATATAGTTTATGATCTTGTCCTTTTTCTTGAGCTCTTTGCTTTGATTTTAAATCTTTTAAAAGTGAGCACAGTTGCAATTGGTTTTGATTCTTGTATTTAAAAATGTTATCCACCTGCCTAATGTTCTATCCATATATATTTTACAACCAGTATGTGTTACTATGAGAACTGTGGAAGTAGACAATTCTGAGGTGGATTTTGTTGCTGCTTTCTCTTCCGTGCCATCTAGAATGGTCAAATTCCTTTGAAAAGCTGGGTAGGAGGAAATCAGCCTTTGGATATAGGTAATAAACCTTGCAAAAACATTTACTTCCATTTCTGTGCAACTTTAGAAGGGGTGGCACTTTTATTTTCAACTTTGTTTCAGGAAAATAGCTGTGTATCAGCACCTGTTATCTAGATCTGTAACTTGCTTTAAGTGAGCTCTGGGTTTTAGGGAGAGCTGAGATTTTTTTTTTCCACTTGGTTTTGGGATAGCACTGTATGTCTGGCAGGGCAATGTGAGCAATGTATGTGTGATCTTCCTGACTGGAGTTTTGTTGACCTGTTGCAGTTACTGCTGGAGCAACCTTTCTTATTTTCTAGCTGAAATAATTAAGAGTTGTTAGGGGAAGTCAACTATTCTTCAGATTACAGAACAGCCTGTGCAGACCTTATACAAGCTTTGGGGGTCACAAAGCACATTTTTCATCTCTTGGGTATAGAATGAAGGTGGAGATGGCTGAAGTGTTTCAATGCAGTTACCACTGCAGCACTCGCGTTCTGAGGCCCAAAGCAGATTTGGCTGAATGTTGTTTATCTGTAATGTTCAAAAGCTCAGAAATGCTGCTGGCAAGTGTTATTGAGTTAATGAAAAAGGGAATGAACCTGTATGAGTTTGGAATAGTTTTCTTTTCCAAAGGGTGTGTGTGTGTGTGTGTGTGTGTGTGAGCAATCTTGATATTTTTTGTTGCCTGCATTCAGACAGTGTTGGGTTTTTTTTCCTAAAGTGATTTATGCTTTTGCATCAAATTTCCCAGTCTAGTTTTGTGATGAATGGATAATGAATGCTCTAAATAAATGACAAGTAATTACCATTATCCATTTTAAAAAACATCATCTTTTTCTTTATGCTTATGCAGGTTTTTTGTTAGCATATGCTCATTTTATACAGTGCTTATTAAAATGGTGTTCTTCAGACTGGGTGTCTTGTAGCTGCAGGTTTTTTTTTTTTTCTATAGTCTTTGGGTTGATGATTTTTGTGCAGTTTCTGCCAGCTTCATCTTCAGCTGGATGATCTTCATTTCTTGTCTTGCATTTAGCTAACCAGGCACAATACATTAAATTCAAAAGCACCTATGAGGCAGGAGGTAGAGCCATGGTGGTGTTCATTCACTCCCTGATTTGAGAAGGGGTTTTAATTGAGTGTTGGATACCTCTAGCTTGCTTAAATAGTGGTGGGTTTGTTTGGTTGGTTGGTTGGTTTTTTTCCTTTTAGAAACCTCGGCTATAAATGCTTGTGTAATCTATGTTGAACTGCGAGTCCCTTTACAGTCTCTCCTTTGACTATATATATTTCAGGAGCTGATGTGAAAGTCATTGCCTTAAACGTGACATTGCTGTATTTAACACTGTTTTGCAAAGTTCTTTCTCTGATTTACTTATGACAAATGGATATTTAACCTCATGGCAAGATGGATATTGGCCATGTTATGGGTAATGAGATACTGGACATTTTTGTGCATTTTTGGATGTGAATAGATTTCTTTTGCTTTTGTTTCTCTACTTCCCGCTTCCCTGTCTCTCAGTACGAGGCCTACTTGTAAGTGAGGATTGGGTGTTGCTTCCTCCAGATTTGCTCAGTGTCTTTCAATAAAGTTACATCTCTTCACAGCCATCCCAGCCTGTCAGGCTGGAGACTAAGGGCATGGCAGTATTTTGAGACAGATTATGTTGTAGTTTGATTTGTTAATATGTCTAGTAGATTTTTATCAGACTGGAACAAAAAATGACATCTGGGTAATTTAGAGGCTTAAACACAACCTACGTGAGAGTTCCCTTCATTAAATGGTACCTTAACAAGACACCTCTTACTGTAGGGGGGGCCCACATTTGAAGATGGGGAAATAAACCTTTGTCAGCTGCTGGCTTGCAACTAAAAACTGATAAACCTGATGTAATTGCTTCAGTGCTCCTTCCTGCGATGATCGAGCCACTGCCTGTTCATGGAAACCTTCAACAAGTGGTGATACGGAGACCCTCTCCCTTCCCCGACTGCTGCTGTTTGGGTGCTCCTTCCAGTGCCAGCAGCTGCACGATGCCTTCCTCTGCCTCCCCAGCAGTGTGAAGCTAATACGGTTCTTCTCACTTTCACTGCTGTCTGGAGGGTGTTAAACTGGAATAATGATGGTGATCATAATCTTGCTGCCCTGGTTTTGTTGTTTCTTAAGTAAATCCCTGAGCAGTAGCAAACGGGACTAACTCAGGTCAGCTTGTGGTCAGGTATTCAGAATTCAGGTAGAATTTTAAATGGCTTTAATTCTGAACACACTTGTAGCTAGGGTTACTTCCAATCAGCGCGTGTTCTTTTTATTCCTCAGACAAAGGACCAGAAAGAAATTTTCAGTTTTTAAAGTGAAATTCAGCAGTATTTTGTTGCTTAGTTTTCTCTCTCATTCTTTGTTGCTGTATATTTACTTGCCTCTTCCAAGTGGCTTTTAATCTTTGATTTAGATTATTTGAATGAATCCATCAAAATTATGTGGGATTTGTTGCTAATCGTCTTGCTTTTTTGTTTGTTTATTGCCTCTGCCTCAGGCTAAGCCATGACTTCAGGATCTGGGCATGTGGACTCCAAAGCTGAGCTCACTGCTTTGCTTGAGCAATGGGAGAAAGAACATGGCAGTGGGCAAGACATGGTCCCAATCCTCACCAGGTAAGTTCCAGTAAATAAATTCTGAAATTCAAAAATCTGAAGTTGCTTGAGAGCTGCTTTTACTCTGTTTTTGCTTGAAGTTTTTAAGTAGCTGATTAGCTGTTGGTAATTTGTATTCTTTGGTCTGAAAGTTGTGCAGTGAGTGTAGTATTTAAATACATATAATTTTGGTAAGAACTTTATACTGCAAAGCTCTTAGGCAGACTGTCTCTGAAACATAAATTTAGTACTCTGAAATAACAGAAGTCAGGGAGAATCATTAAATAGTTGAGATAAGTTTGATATCTTCGCCTGAAACTTGAAAAATGTTGTTCAAGAAGGAAAGCTATGAGAATGTTGTTTCACCAGAGTGGTATTGTGGGTTGGTTTGTTCTTGTAATAACATTGGTCAGATTGTATGAAAGGATGAGAGAGACTCAATAGAATGAATTCAAGGGATCATATAGAGAAAATTTTACTCAAGCTTATTGTGTATGCCTAAAGGGAGGTGTTAAAACTCAAAAAAAAAAAAAATTTTTTTTAACCAGTCATCGATTGACTGGCATTGTCATGTTGTATGTGTGAGGGAAAACATCCCCTAGGCCAATAAATTATGTTTTGGGAGATGTGTTGGTGGGTAGCAGCAGCATTATTGATAAGACATCCTCTACTACAAGAAGAACATTCAGAATATCAGTTACATTTGTGGCTTTCTGAGCCAAGCCTCTCTTGGGTAAACTGATGATATTCTTGCTTTAAGGGGAATTTCACAGAAAATCCACCCAATTCCTCCTCCTACCTCAAGGTAGGCCACAGGTCTGCCAACAGTATATACAGAAGGTTTTAATGTGTTTGCTGGTAGTTTAAGAACAACCCAGGCTTCTGTACCGCACTGTTCTGCGTTGTTGGGTGAGGCACCTCGGTGCTCAGATCCTGAGCTGACCCTCGATGGGAACGGCACCAGACTGGTGGAGCTTCTTTGCACAGATCTGTGCCATGCCTCACCTAGTTGGTAAAACTTTTGTGCTGTTTTTACTACTTTTCTTAAAGAATAAGAGGGAGCACAGAAGAGGGAGATGAGCAGCAAAATGCCAATCCGAAGCCCTTAAAAATGAGCAGGTTTCCTGAAAAACATGAGACGTGTTTTAGTGTATCTTTGTGTATTTGTTGTCTGATTTGTGCCCTGAAAGAATTGTATGTGCTGCTTCCAGACTTCTTATTGCAGGCATGAGTGCCAGAAAGTTTCTGTGTTCTAAGAAATTTGAATTTAAAATTAAAGATGTATTTTCTTGTGTGTATAGCATTTTGGCACTTGTTGCTGCTCAGCTCTTCGAGTTCCCTCCATTATTTGTGCCCAAGCAAGTTTGATAGCCCTCCTTTGGATCCCCAAGGTTTCTGTGCAGCAGGCAGATTGAAACGGATGAGGAAAGCTTGGGTATTTTGGCTTTAGTGGAGATTGATTTAAGGTAGAGAGCAGGGGGATTTGCTGGCTCTGGAAGATGCTGGATTTCCGTTGTTTCAGGTATCGGTGAAAGCCATGCTTCTGTTTGGAGTACAGGATTTCAGAAATAGCCTTGGTTTAAAAGACTCTGTTGGAAGAGATATTACAAGTGCTTACCAACTCCAGCTTTTGTTAGCTGATGTGCTGAGGCAGCATAGTGCTCTTGCACGTTGTTTTAGACTTAATACAGAGGAAGCTGTGGTCACACTTGTTGGTGAGTGACATTTTTCTACTTCCTCCTGCCCTCTGAGCAAGTGAGAGAAAACTTCCTTGTGTGGAGGGGAGTCCATTAAACATGATGCTGAGGCAGCATGTGCGAGAGTGCAGTAGTGAGTGTTTCAACGATAGTAGGTCGGTAACAACCACAGGGTGACTTACAGGCCACAGGTGACTTGTCAGTTCCAAAGTGAGTTTTCTGGATTAACTAATAAATTAGTTTTCTGGACTATCAGAAGGTATGAACGTAAGAAAACAGTGTCAGCAAATGACAATACATAATATTATATGGTTTTCAAAGAAATTGTAGATGAAATCCTTCAAAAGCATTAGTTCATAGTCTGGGTGCAACTAGTGTTGAAACATGCTGGCAAATCCTGGGAGCCAGATCCTTCGTGGGGTCCTGAGAGCCTTTTAAATAAAGGGAATAAATCAGCACCTCAACATCATTCCTTCTGGCTTCATCTCCACAAGTCAAACATGGCATATAGTGTGCCAATATCTGGACTGCTTTAAATTATGCTGTCTAGATCAGTGGGGATGTAGCAAAGTTGAGAGATACTTGTATGTAGCCCACTGCCCCTTCTTTCCCCACCCCCAGGGTGAGCTCAGTTTGTAGCAAGTGAAAATGAGGAGAATCTGATTAACTTTTTGAAGATGACCTGCAAAGGCAGTTGTAAAGAGATGGGCAAGAAATAAGACAAAAGCAAGAGGGAAAGACACCCCCCTGCCTCTGCCACATAAAACTTAGATTTTTGTGTGCATGCAAACTGTGAATGTAACAACATTATGTTGAAACTCTCAACATAATACCAAGGAAGTCTCACAACCTGAGTAAATATTAACTACTTTTGTGAACTGCTTTTTGCTAAAGCCCTTTCAACAAAGCACTTTGCGCATGTAACTGTGTTATG
Source organism: Apteryx mantelli (assembly GCF_036417845.1). Classification (NCBI taxonomy): domain Eukaryota; kingdom Metazoa; phylum Chordata; class Aves; order Apterygiformes; family Apterygidae; genus Apteryx; species Apteryx mantelli. Next base: position 14,166,728 of record NC_089989.1, on the reverse strand, counting down.
AAAATGGAATGAGCTTTCTTAGTTATTCGGTTCTTCTCTCCCTGCAGTGAAGAGCTGACAAACCATCTAGATAGATTCATCCAAGACACTTCTCAAACAAAAAGGGCTGAAAAGACTTAACACTTGAACTGTTGAGGGGGAAAGGAGTTTTGTTGTTGTTGTTTTTGTTTTTGTGTTTTTTTTTTTAATTGTATTGAGGTTGTGGGCCTGGTAAGAATCTTCTTGAAGCCACCTTTGTATGTTTTAATGAAGAGAAGGGTAATATAAGCAAGTTTGATTTTCCCCTCCACCCGCATTTTGAAAGTCAGTTTTAAAGCAGCAGTGTGTGTGTTTTGTGTATTTATTTATTTATGTCGGCCAAATGATTGTGCCTACTTGTCTCAAAAAACTGTAATCAGCGATTCGTGTGCCTGTCTCATCTAGGCTGAGATAATGTTGTTGTCCCTGGGACCAGTCAGCAGCTTCAACTGGCACGCTGTTTGGCTGCCTACCTAAACAGGATGGACCGATAAGAATGTTACACTTGCTTTCCAGGCTGCTTGTCAGTCCTTTCTGGCAGACTTTCAAAATGCTGATTATCACCTAAAAAGACCTGATAAGTCTGGGGTTCAGCTTCTCAACTCCCCATTTGTCCCAGCTGTCTGTCAGCAGGCACCCCTCAAGCTATTAGTTCCTTCGGGGGGGGGGGAAGAGGAGCTGGCAATGGCATACTTAAGTAACTTGCTTTTGCCAGAAATCTGTGAGAGCTCAAGCTGTGCCACCTGTTAGCAAGAGACACAATTTGCATCTCTTCAGATTCAGGCTTACTGAAAGTAAATATTAGAACCCCACAGGATAAACAGTTTACTGAAAGTTAATTGTCAGATCAGAGAAAAGCGCGGAAGTACCCTTCTTGTTCCCAATAAGGTAATTTGCTGTTGCTACATTCTGGGCAGGCTTTATAACATCATCCTTTGGCACACACTGGCAAATCAGTGTAGTTCACAAAGGCAAGACTAAGTACATTTTTGCCTCTAATCATTCCTGGCAGCACAGGATATTTTCTGGAAGGTAACAGGAATGGAGCAGAAGTCACTGGCATTCTGCAAGGGAAATCTGTAAGTGAAAGAAATATTTTTCCAGGAATTCCTGCAGCCTTCCCGCAATTTTCCCACCCTGATAATAAACTGTAGTCAGTTCACTAGCCCTGAGGTATGAAGACCTTCTATTAAACTGCTGTGCTGACAATAGGTTCTGCACCCCACTCTAGACTTCAGGAGAGGGGAGGGAATGATGTTTTATACCAAGGGAATAAGATGAATTTGGTAATGCTTTTTAAATCCCAGTCTTTATTTCACCTCAAACATTACGTACTTCTGCTGGAAAGCTTCTTGAAGAAAGACAGTGCATGTCTATAGGAGTATTTATTGTTTGACCGTGAGATACTCTCCTGTTCTTCATTTCTTTTAAATAGAAATAATTCATTCCTGTATAGCTTATTCTAAGTAAATCAGAGCATAGGATTTCTTGTATCTGCTGAGGCTGCTTCTCAATTTAGGGGAAGGCTTAACTTTAAAACAGCCTCTGATAGTTTGCTGATACAGAGGAGCATTTAAAGTATTTGAAGGTCTACGAATGGGTAGCCAGCTGAGTTTCTCCTTGGCCTAGCTGTTACAAAAGCTGACACGCCTGGTAAAAATTTGAGCTTGGATGGAGTTGAAGGGATACAACTAGAACAAAATCATTGAGTTTGAGCAGGTGCCCCTGCACAGACTGAATAGGAAGGAGGACTAAGTCACCCGTTCAGGACTTACCCTACTGCAAAAGAGAGACTATGTGATGGTCTTTTTCTTCTTTCCTTTTATTTTTTAGGATAACACAAGCCCCCCATGCCTTATGTCTTCTGTAAAAAGAACCCCATTAGTAAAAGCGGAGGCAGTCATACTGCTTCACTGGTAGTGCCTTCTCCAACTGTTAGGCAGGTTTAAAAAAAAAAAAAGTGCAATATTGGGAGTTTCTTACAGGATGCGTCGTAGAACATCACTAGGACTCTAATGTGAGTAAATGAAAGGTATTGGCCCATCTGTATTATATCTCAGTAGAGCTTTCTAAAGTAGTGAGAGATTTCTGGCAGGATAAGCTTTGTTTTCATTCTCTTTAGAACCGAATGAAGTAGGATGGAATTACCTATTTCCTAGGAGGAAAACTTACTGTATTCGCTGCTTCCCCTCTTGGAGTTTTGGCAGCCAGCCTCCTGCAGAGCAGTACGCTTGTGCATCGCCAGGATGTTGATATGGGCTGAGTGTGTTTGGGGTGGGTTGGAATGAGGTATAAAAGACAAGTCTCTTTTTCCTCGTTCTTCTTTAGCGGACAGTCTGAAATCCTCTGATAGCACTGAACACAGTTCAGAGGAGAGTGATGAGCTGTTTTATAGTATATTGACAAACTGAGGAGCTGTCTACGAGGACAAGACTGAGTGTGGATTCTGCTCATTTTCTATTATTCTTTCTGTAGAATGTCTGAGCTGATTGAGAAGGAGACTGAAGAGTACCGCAAAGGAGATCCAGACCCATTTGATGACCGACATCCAGGTAAGATTTGCTGAATGTCTTTGGCAGCCCCAGCTCTATCTCAGCTGGTACCTGGTTAACTCATATTTAAAAGTAAGCAAAATCTAGCCTGAACGTGTTCTGCTGCTTATCAAGGTCTGATACTGCTTTCAAACTGGGGAATTGTGTTCTGTAGTGTTGATATCTGACAGTTTTGAAGTTTGTTTTCAACATTTTGAGGCTCTGGGTAGACTTTTGGAGGAGTATTTCAGAGGTTGATTTAGGAAATAAGGGTATGATTATGTTAACAAGTTAATGTGAAATACCGGGTCTGAGGTGGACAGAGAGGGTAGTCCATCTCAAATTATCTTGAATTGCCTTGAATTTGCCGTTGGGTAAGTGTAGTGCTTTGGGATGGTTTTTTTGTTGTTTTGTTTTTTTGGGGGGATTTTTTGGGAGGTGATTTATTTCCGAATTACTGGAGACGGTTTGACTTACATCCACATCTTCACTGTCCACAGAAATGACAGTTCAACACTCTTGGGCTGACAAGATCTGTTATGCTTTGATTAGTAGGGCATTATTTTACAGAGGTAATGCCTACTAGAAGAAATATTAACTCAGTTACTGATTTTTAAAATTTCTCCTGTAATTTTCCTTCTGAGAAAGGTTCTGCTAACTAGAATATTGCACAATTGATTTGAGGATAGCAATTCAGTATCAATCTTGAAGTCTTGAGGTAGCTAGGTGAGTCTTTTCCTGTTTCTCCTGCAGGTCGAGCAGACCCAGAGTGCATGCTTGGTCACTTGCTAAGGATACTTTTCAAGAATGATGATTTCATGAATGCGGTAGGTTTGCCCTGAGAACTGCACCTGACAATCCCTGCCACCTTCTCATGATTTCTGTCTACTTTGTGCTTATTTAATATTAATTTTGCTGGTGTTGGGACTATTTCTTTCGTAACAGTGTTTCTTAAATTGGATTTAAACCGTGACTTGCTTGCCACTGTTAAAGTGACTCAAGGAAGGGGGTGTTTATTAGCTGTTCAGGAGCGCTGGAATATTTATAGTAATAATTGAATTAGTTCTTCTCAAAGTTTATCACTCTAAAGAAATTACTGCTCCTCTAATACAAATTTAAAAGCATAATTAACTTTCATAATGGGAATTAATACCACTAATTCCAATGACTAGAGTCTCTACCTTTAAATACTTGGAAATGCTGGGCTGCCTGTAAGAGCAGAGGAGTATAATAGTTCTTGGAGACTTAGGGAGAGGATTAGGAGGCAAAAGTCTCGCTTTCCTCTTGCCTTGCTACACTTGTAACACCAGTTTATTGCTAGAACTTTTGTTACCCTTGTCTCCCTAAAATATCTGTATCGATATATATTGCTGTAGGGATTCTGCCGGATTGCTTGCATATAGCTTTCTGTCTTAGACTGTAAGTGATAAGCAAAAGTAGATGCCACTGAAGAAGTGCATATTTTTTCAGCTATTCCATTTTTCTGTTCAGACTTCAGTTGTATTTTTATGCATTTGGCTTTACAAATCAGTTCAAGATGGATATTCAGTCAGTGAACAGCAGATTGGAAGGAAATTCTGTTTCTCTGAGAAGTTATTTCAACTTCTGAGGCATTCAGGAGAGCAGGTTAACACACTTGTTGCCTGTAGATCCAGGGCTTACATATATTTTTCATTTTATTATTTTACTGCTGCGGAGTTGTAAGGATTTCACTGCTTTGGTTTTGGTCAGAGATGAATTTCAAACCAATGCTGTTCCTGATCTTCTCTAGCTAGTGAATGCTTATGTGATGACAAGCAGAGAACCTCCACTAAACACTGCTGCCTGCCGACTTCTTCTGGACATCATGCCGGGACTGGAAACTGCTGTTGTCTTTCAGGAAAAGGTATCCTTTAGACTAAGGCTTGATTCATAAACTTGGCATATTGCATACCCCAACAATTCCTCCAACAGGAGAAATCAGTAAAAAGAAAGATTGAAGTTCTATCTCTGGGAGATGATCGATTCTGTCTTATTAATGTTTTTTTTTATTTTCTTTAGCTTGTTCGGCTCACCAAATCTTGGGTGGTCCGTAGCTTCTAAGATATAATGGAGACTGATTCATGCAACAGAGGAACTGGAATTTGATGTAATGTTTTGGGAAATGTTATCCTTTGAACTGATATTTTATGGGCCTGGGTATGGAGCAGGCCATACAGAATGCTAAGTCTTGCTGTAGTAGGCTCACCCAGTAATTTTACTCCTAAACCTCAGTTTCCTGTCTGTAAAATTAAGATAATCCTAAATTTGAAAATCAGATGCTGCTTTCATATGAAAGTCCCAAATGAGTTTCTTTACTGTTAAAATTATGAGTATGAGCTCTGAAAACATAAGAGGGAAGAATAATATGCTCCCTATGTGAATTGAATTTAATTTGAGATCTTTGACCTGTCCACAGGTTATGGCTTAGAGATTTTGATCCATAAAAGTTAAAAGCAAAACGATAATTTGCTATTTAGGGAGGATTCGAATATAACTTTTTTTTCTGAGATAAAAAATCTCTATGTGAATTGAAATTAAATTTTTAAGTCAAATTTTGCATTAAGGTTTTTTTCTTTTTCTTTTAACTAGAGAACCTATGCTGAGTTCCATGCTGTAACTTTGGGTGTTTAGATGTAGGAGATTTTTAGAACAGTTAACCAAATGCACTGTTTTAAGAGTTTATATTATTACAGTCATAAAGAGGCCCTCTGGCGGCCAATGTATTTCACATCTCATTGATTTTTAATGATTTAAGAGCATTTAAATAATAATATGAATTTAAATATATAATAGTCAGTGCTTTAAAAATCTGTGAGCTGAGAGTTCTCATGGAAATATATGCCTGCTCATCATTACTTTTAGCTGATCTTTTATCATGTTGTAACTATACTGGTCCAAACCACGTGCAAGATCCCTGTTAAGCTAATAATGTGTTACATGCTGCTTCAAGGTCCCATAATGATTTAGAGAAAAAAATGGAATCTTCCATTCTTACCCGCTGTATTTTAATTGACTACTTTAATTTTAATTTACACTTATCCAGGCTGGTTAAAAAAATGCATGTCAGGCTGCGTTCAAATACTGTCTAATTTGTTACTACTAAAATCATTAACTATATTTAACATGAAGATTTTCATTTGTAACAGTTGATATACTTCCATGCACTTCTCTTTTCTCAAACCATTCTGGATTTGTGACCGTGTTGACAATTGTTCTTTGGGTTCATGAGTAATCATTAATGTACATAGTTCCTCTGGCAACAGCTAGCTTGCTTATTTAAGTCGCTTCTCAATTTGGCCCTAGTATGCTTTGAAGCTTCTAGTGAAATGTAAGAACTTTAGCCAAATTTTATTCTACTTGGTATATATTCAATGCCAGTCCTTTGAAATCTGCTAAATTGCTGGGGAATTACATGAGTGAAACCAGCACTTTGGTTGGTTTGTTTGTTTTTTTTCTGGTGTTGTTTGTTTGGCTAATCAATTTAAACTTGTGTTTTGCCGCTTTCTAGGCAATAATTGCCACTCTGGAAGATTTCTGCAGGTGTGCAAATCTTGATGCCGGGTACCTGTTGCCTGGGAATAGTTTTATGCAGCTTGCACTGTTAAGTTTTTTTTTTTTTCTTCTTTTTTTTGCTTCCCAAGAGTTTAAAATTTTGATTCATAACTTAATCAGCAGGAAATCCAGCCCAATCATTACTTGAGACAGGAAGAATTGTTACCAACAGATGCTTTCCTTGGGGCCAAGGAGGAAAAACTGAAGTATAACTGTTGGAATTACTTTCTTACTTTCCTCATTCTAGGAAGGCATAGTTGAAAACCTCTTTAAGTGGGCGCGAGAGGCTGATCAGCCACTGAGGACGTACGCAACAGGGCTGTTGGGAGGAGCTATGGAAAACCAAGATATTGCTGCAAATTACAGGGATGAGAACTCACAACTGGTAATGATCTACTGATGTGCTTTTCTTCTTTAGAGGACAGATATGTATAACCCTTTTTTTGTTGTTGTTCATGAATTAATATATGGATTTTACAGTCATTCTAGTAATAGCTGTAAGAGTTGGCAGCTCATGCTTTGCGTCTTTTCCCAGCCATGCATTTGCTGATCTTGTGGTATGCAGCCTGATTATTGTTGCCCAGGTTGTGTTTTTAAAAATGCCTGTGGAAACCTAAGAAAGCAAATACTATTCTTTCTTATGGGTCTTATGTTCCTGGCTCCCCTAAAGCTTTTGAAAAATTTGCTTTAAAACCATAATTATTGCATGTGGTGGCTTAGGTACTGGACTGAGACTTTAAAATTAAAGATAAATCAACATGGGACAACTTAATATGAAATTCTGTTTACTTTTATTCTAAACCTTTTGCCAGTTTAGTATTGATTCTTTCTGACTTATATCGGCGATTGAAATGACTTAGAAGCAGGTGGGATAGGCAAATTTGGCTCTCGGGATTCTGTACAGCATGTCAAAACACAGGTGAATCCTTCTCAGTCAAAAGGAGGCTGCGGGCTGATACTTTATTTGTAGTGAAAGTAGTTATAACAAAAAGGGTTGGAGTCTTCTTCTTGCTATTAAACCATTATTTCTGTGGGCCAAATATACACCACAGCATGCTTGATATTTTATGCTAAGGAGTTGGTCGGATGTTAAAAGCAAGAATATGGCCAGTGTGAGTTGCGTGTTCAAGGCAGAAAGTGTTCTCATGCTTGCTTATTTGTATAACAGGTGGCTTTGGTGCTTCGGCGACTGCGAGAGTTACAGGTTACTGAAATGACTACGAAACAAGAAAACAAGCGTCCCAGTCCTCGAAAAGTGCCGTCGGATCCCCTGCTGCCTCTGGATGAAGAGGCTGTGGATATGGATTATGGGGAGATGGCAGTAGATGGAGAGCAAGAGGAAGTTGCTGGGGATATGGAGATCTCCTTTCATCTTGATTCGAGTCACAAGACCAGTAGCAGAGTAAACTCTGCCACGAAACTGGACGATGGGGGCCTGAGAAAAAGCAAATCGGGGAAACAGCATGAAAGAGACGGCTTCCGGAAGGCCAAGCAAAAGCTGGGATTCTCCGCTTCAGAACCGGAGCGGATGTTTGTTGAACTGTCCAACAGCAGCTGGTCAGAAATGTCCCCGTGGGTGATTGGCACTAATTATACACTTTACCCTTTGACTCCTGCCATAGAGCAGAGGCTTATTCTTCAGTACCTGACTCCCTTAGGGGAGTACCAAGAGGTGAGCATATGAAGGTGGGAGGAAGCACTCTGTGCTTGAATTATCCTGGCGAAACTACAAGTGGTATTGCGGTGAAGAATTTGCAGAACTATTACATTGCTCTGATATGACTGAGATCAGTAGGCTTTCCTAAGGTGCTGATGATTTTTTTCAAACTGTTTGAAGTCATAAGGGTGTTAGGAATCCAGCAGGCGTGAGGTCTAGTAGCTTGAGCCTGGCACTAGGAGTTCAGTTCCTGGGTTCTGTATACTTCTAGGTTTTGTTTACATGATACGGGGCAAGTCACTTTTTTTTTTTTCCCCTGCTTACTCTAGGGGAGTTAGACTCCACATTAAAATTCTGAGGAAATATGAAACTGAAATGCTAAATGAAATGGCTTGTGTAACCTCAGCAGTAGTTCTGATAAGAACTGGCAGTGCCCACGTTACACAGATTCTTTTGAGAGCTGTTGTTATGAATATGGACAAAATAGTTGGGCTGTATCAGATTTACCAAAGAGCGTTTCCTTTTCCCTGTGTTACCATAAACCTCAATTTAGCCCAGGTCTGCAGACCACCTGTATCTCTGCTTAATCATTTTTCTAGCTGGATGTATTTGAATTGAGATGGAACAAAGCAACAAACACAGTTTTGCTTTGTGATATGCATTTGTGTGTGTGTGTGCACGCGCACTTGTGTGTCCTGCTTCTGAGAGAGCCGAAGAAACATTGTCCCTTAATCCCCTGCATGCTGACTGGATCGCTTCATAGGCCAGCAATAATAGGATATAAAAATAGGAATTAATACTATAAAGCTGTTACACAAAGAATTATGCAAGGGTTTTGGTTTGTTGCCCTGCTCTCCTGTTTTTTTCTGTTCAGTTGTCGGGTAGTTGTCTTTGCACAGATGGAAAGTGGAACCTATCGCCAGGGTGGTATCTGTGTGGACTTGCCATAGCCGCACTTGAAGGAGTGTCTTAAGATTTCCGTGTGGCAGCTGTCATGCACCTTGCTGCAGTCAGCAGATGTATTACAAGAGGTCTGTTAACCTTTATTGCTTCCTATGGATGGAGCTGGTTACCACTGACCTCTCATAACAGGTATCTGCTAATAGGGGAAAATTGGGGGCTTGAGAGAGTAAAAACCAAACCAGACCTTGACCTTCCCATGAAACCTTCAGCTAGCCTCCTAATTAATTTTTTTCAGCTGCTACCCATCTTTATGCAACTCGGATCAAGAGAGCTGATGATGTACTACATCGATTTGAAGCGAACCAATGACGTGCTGCTCACTTTTGAAGCCCTTAAGGTAAACTACTTTAGGAATGCAAAAAAATTTGCTATAAACGTTGTGAAACATTGTGAGTGCGTGTCTGCTGCATGTGTCAAAGGTGAATGCTCACCTCCGCTAGGCCTGTGCATCTTACAGGCTGCCCTGGGATTGGAATTGGCTTTGACTCAACTTGAATGCGTTGGGATTTTGTGGTTTTTTTTTTTTGTTTTTTTTTTTTTTTTAATTCGGAAACATTAAAAAAAGGGGGGAGGATAAAAAGGTCTTAATTGTGAGGTAAGCGCCATTAATTTCCCCTGCCATCTATCTGTCTGAAGATGATGATAATTCCTTTCTCTATCAAACGCTTGTGTTTCTGCTGCCCTTAGATGGCACTCCTAAGTTATTCCACTGCCTGTCATCTCAAGGGACATTTGTAAGGCGTAAGAAGCATAAGCAGCTCACTCCCAGAAGCTCCAGCATGACGCCTCTGTGTTTGATGTTTGAAAATATGATTGCTCATATGAAGCTATCTGTAGATTATCTCCCCCAAGAAATGAAAACACAAAATATCCCTCCCTATCTGAACCTGTAATGCAGCAGCAGCACAGGTTATATTTTTTTCTGTGAGTTTTTTCCCCTCTCTTGCAGTAACTTCTCTCTCTGGACCTCCAGTGTCATCTTTCTCTCTCTCGTTAATGCCTTGATTTGTCATTTGTCCAAGGATTTATTTCCAAGGAACAGTGTTCCCACAAAAGGTGTAGGTTACCTGAGTTGGGGGTGTGCATGTGTGTGCGTGCAGTGGTTACCTTTTACTTCTTATTGTTTACCTTTAGTATTGCCTGTAGGTAATACAGTGAAGTGCAGTAAACTTCAGTGCAGCTGCACACTTGAGTTTTAACAGTAGCCTTTAACCTTCATTTTGTAAAATTTTCTTTGCCAGCGATATGGCATACACAAAGTGTGAATGCAACCTTGAATATTTCGTAGTGATTTAGCAAGTGAGTTAATATAGAACGAATAAGAAGAATGCTTAGTGTCCCATTGGATCACTTCTGAATCGCTCCGCTTTTCCTGCATTCCTTTTGCAGCGAGTGTAAAACAACCTGCTACAGCTGCCTTTTTTGCTTGTCATTTACCTTTGTGTTGTTATTTCTTAAATAAGTTACACTTCTTGTGTGGAGCCTGAAACAGCATTCCTTATCTGTAACTGATAATGTGCCAACTTAACCCATGGAATTTTGGGTCAGATTTGTTGTGGTACAAGAACCCTTTTGTCAGGCTTCTGATGCGGGACACCCTTCCGCTTTCCTCCTCTTCCTCCCCAAAAAAGCTACAAAGGGAAAACAAAGAATATACAGGTACCTGTGTAGTTAGAGGCAACTCTTCTGACCAAAGAAAGAGTGCAGCAGTTTTGATTAGCAGGCTCTAGTTCACTGATTAGATACGAGTGCTGTTTTAGAAGACAAATAACAGCTGCACCAAATCTGTATCTTTTTAAAAAAGAGATAGTGGCTTTTTTCCACTCCTTTTGTGATTGTTTAATCAGTAGATGTCTGCAGTACCATTTCCTACCTCGTGCCTGCCCTAACATTTGTGCAGCCGTATAGTGAACCAGATAAAGGAGCCAGTCTGGAGTAAAGCTCACTTTTTTGTTTTGTTTCCTGGATTAGTTTTCAGACAGATCAGTTTGACGTTAATTTAGATACTGCTTTAATGCTAGTGTTGGCACAAGGGAAGAGGCAGAAACAGGGGAACAGGGAAGAAAGGCAGGACTGCCTTTTCTGACAGCATAAGTTTAGCCTAGATTAGCCTCAGCTAGGAAGCAAGAATTATATATTTAGTGACTGGAGTTAGTACCAGCTCATACCCAAAATCTGCAACAGGTGAAGGTGATCAGTTGAGGAGAAAGGTTTGTGATATCTTTGCTTGTTTTTAGCAGGGCTGCTGATAACCTCAACACTATGCAACTTTCAATTCCTGTCTCTGGAGTACACCAGCAAGAAATAGATATCTAAGCTTCATTTAAATTGCACTCTGGCGGAAAACCTTAACAATCTCTTCAGGCAATATTCAAGCAAAATAACTTACTGTACTGATGGCACTTGTAATAGTTAGGGAGACATAATTACTGTAAAAGCCATATAGAAGTAATATATTGGCTAAATATTCCATTCTGCAATTCAGTATAATGGGAGGCAGAAAAAAAGGGACAAAGCAAGGGGTGCTGTTTTTTTCTGCCATCTGCCTTCCTCCAGGGGGAGGGAGAGCGGACAACAGTTTGAAGAATTCTAATCTAATCCACTTTCATCTTTCCTTAGCATTTGGCATCGCTGCTGCTGCACAACAAGTTTGCGACGGAGTTTGTTGCTCATGGAGGAGTGCAAAAATTGCTAGAGATCCCACGTCCTTCTATGGCAGCCACAGGGGTCTCCATGTGCTTATATTATTTGTCTTACAATCAAGATGCCATGGAGAGGGTAAGAGATGTTCTTTTAATAGAACTGTAGTGATTCCCATGGTTTTGAGGGACTTGCTCTTCCTACCCAAGTTCAAACGGTGAATAAACATCTCTTAAGCTAAAAAGCAAATTTATATTTAAGACCTTGGTATGCGCAGAGTCAATGGGAAGTATATAAATAGTGGTGCATTTGAGGGTGCTTTGTTTATGGGTTTCAGCTCCCAGGGAATGTAGCTGAAGAGCTCTGTTTTGAGGGCATTGTCTCAAAGCATCCTTCCCCCTCCTCACCCTTCTCTTGCCCCTCTTGCTTTTAAAACAAAAAACAAAAACAAAAAAACAAAAAAAACCCCAAAACTCCATTCTCATTAGTCTTTCCTTTCCCATCTGATCCAGCTGACTCCTATACTTGGGATTGCTTTTCCATGCACAGGCTACTGATGGCTTCAGTGTTATGCTGTCCCTGGACAGATTCAGGACAGCAGTGTAACTTTGATGTTGTTAGACCTGCTTTGGTCCTCCGTTGCAGTCTGGTCTCCACTGGGCAGGAAATCAAATTAAATGATATCAAGGGTTCTCTGTGGCCTGAGCTTATAAATGTTAAAATAGCTGATGATGAAGATAAGTTCCTCACCTCATGTTTTATCATGAAAAGAAATTCATAAAAGGCTCCTCCTGTCAGTTTTAGTGCTCCTTCATGAGGATCATTTCAGACGGGTTGGTATGGCAGTCTTCCCTTAAGCTTCAGTTTCCCGGATACTTTAAATGGCAATTATATTTCTTTCCTTATAATGGCAGCAGCACTTCCATGCTGATCCACATTTAGGAAATGATCCAATTTATGCTGTAGCTGCTGTCGTGCCAAAAGAATCGGCACACTTTCAGCTTGTCCTTGCCTTGTGAGCATTAGTACTGGCATGTGGGAGCATCCTGCTCTAAGACTCATTCAAGGCAACTGCTAAATTGCAGCCTTAAGCACTTTCAGAGTGATGACTTCTGCTTCCAGGCCTGTCACTGGGAGTGTTTGGATATTTTTTTTTTCTTTCAGTTGAAGATAGAAGAAGTTAAACTAGTAACTTTACATTTTTGCATATTCTTTCCTAGTTTCTGGTGCTGCCTGAATCTCTGTTTTGATTTGACATGCTTAACACTATTAAATGCATAGAGGCTAGGGTAGTGGTTTTTTAAGGACATATCAGTATGGATTCTGATGACCTTTTTATTCTGCAGGCATTCATATGAGCGAGCTCAAAAACCTTTTGGTAATCAAGGTTGACAGGACCATCTGTGTGCCCTCTGTTTTATCTCCCTTATGAGGGCACGAAAGGTGAAACGTGCATAATGTTTTGTCCACTTCTTTTTGCCAGCTATATCAGTAAGGTGGACCCTGGCTGTATATGAACTGCTTTGGTGTTTCTCTGAACATTGATATTTGTCATAAGAAAACTCTCTGCTCTCCTCCCTACCTCTGCCCCCCCCTTGTTTTTGTTCCACTTGCTGCTGTCATGGTTCTTCAAAAGAAAAACCAAAAGCCCACAGCAGGGTGCTGCATGGGGATTCCTTCTCCATGGCATCCTCATGCCGTGTTATAAAGACATGCAGCTGTTTGTAGTGACACTGTCTCATCAGTGACATGGTATCCCTAATATCGACAGGTGGCAGGTAGAGCAGGTTTATTTTTGCTCTGGGCAAGCACAAGTCCTCTGTGCTCCATTTCTCTTGCCTTTGGAGTTTGGAGGAAGCCAGCTTCAAGCGGCAGTCCCTTGCCACTTAGTCTATGCCAAGCCTCAGATCTTGGGGCGGAAGCAAGACTGGATATGGGAATATAGTCATCTCTGAGTGCATGTCTAATGCCAGCAGAGAAGAGACCAAAAAAAATCTGCTAACTTTGCATAAAAGCAATTGGTGCCAATGCTTCAGCTCCCTGCGCTGTTCCCACTGGTACTGACCCTAACAGAGGGTTCCAAGTTCCTTATTATTGGAAGCTAACAAATGTATGGAAAAGCTCAGCTCTGAGCACGTGGTCTGCACGTCTCAGAGACAGGATCTGAGGAAAGAAAGAGACCAACTAAGTTGTCACTTTGCAGCGAAAGCTCAAGCTTTAGATTTGCATTTGATGATCCTTGTGCTTCCCCTAGACTTTGGTGCTACTGAAGTTTGCTAGAACTTCAGTGTAGTGTATGATGTTGTTACTTACATTCAGCGGAATTTTTGTTTCTTCCTTGGAAATGACTCTTCCTCCCCTGGCTTTAACGGAGTGCTCTCTTTGGATAGCTTAAAACAGTGCAGAGAGACTCTCTGAAATTATACTGCATTTAAGACTGCTGTTATTACTGTATTTAGGTCTGGGAATGGGCCAGTAGCAACTGGTCTTATATTGCCATATCATGACCATATTAGCCCCATTGAGGCCTGCTTTTACTGGTCTGGACTTGGGACTTCTATTTCATGTCTCAGAGAACAGTTACTCCCATCTAGACTTGGGACGTTTGTCCCCTCTCTGTTTGCCTCTCAAAGAACCCTCATTCTCCTCAGACTAATTGACTTCTCTTCTGCAATCTGTTTGTAGTCCTTCTCACAAATCTTCTTTTGCTTTCTAGGTGTGCATGCATCCCCATAACGTGCTCTCGGACGTAGTGAACTACACCCTATGGCTGATGGAGTGCTCGCATGCCTCAGGCTGCTGCCATGCTACCATGTTCTTCTCCATTTGCTTCTCCTTCCGTGCTGTCCTGGAACTCTTTGACAGGCATGACGGTCTCCGTCGTCTGGTTAACCTGGTAAGGCTTGTAGCCTTCTTACATGCTGAACGTTGTTTTAGTGTCAGGTTTTGCACCTTTTACAGTTACTTACTGTGAAGAATTCTGTCCCGTTCCCCCCTCCTCGGTTCCCAAGAGATGGGGAAACGATGGTGAGTTTTCTGTGCAACAGACATGAAGATCCCTTCATCTTTTATTATTAACATTTATTTTTGTTCTAATCATTGTCCAGAGACTTGCTACCTTCTGAGAGCTTTTTGGTGCAACTTCTGCCTTAGGTAGTGTTCACTCAAATAGCAGGGGCTTAGTGGTAGTTCACATGTTTCTTGCCATTCCATATGCACATGTGGTGTTGTCATGCACCTTTTGGGTGCGGACACATCCAGCCTGGTTCCAGGAGAAGTAGAGCTATGTTTGTGCTGTGCTGCGTTATGATCGTGTTAATCACGGTACCGTATAAATCTAATTATACTGTTTCTGTGCAAAAGCTGGTCCGTCTGCATGGTATTGTTGCGTGGTCATAACAGCTTAGGTTGGTGCTAATTCAGGGACATCCACTATTCTCCACTGCAGGGTGTAAACACACTTTGTGTTGTGTAATATAATGCTTAGTTGTACAACACTGCCTCCAGATCTACACTCATGTGATTTCTAGATTTCTTTTTTCATAGATGGCAAAGGAGGGGGAACGGTTCTTTTTAGACTTGCTATTAATGCAAGCAGATAGCAGTCGGAACAGAAAAAGCTTTCATCAGCTGTCTAAAGAGAGTGTTTGTGTATGACTTTTATAGCAATCTAAGCTGAGAATTGTAGGTGCTTTTTGTTCTGGAGAGTGAGCTGGTGAAATATCCTCTCTCTCTCTGCCCCCCTAAACTCTTTCTGTAGATAAGCACTCTTGAGATCTTAAACCTGGAAGACCAAGGAGCCCTCCTGAGTGACGATGAGATCTTTGCCAGTCGCCAGACTGGAAAACACACCTGCATGGCCTTGCGAAGGTACTTTGAGGCTCACCTTGCCATCAAACTTGAACAAGTGAAGCAGTCGCTTCAGCGCACTGAGGGTGGCATTCTTGTCCATCCGCAGCCCCCCTACAAGGTGAGCAACATGTTGCAAGCTTTTAATGTTGTTGTGGTTTTTGAGTGAATCTGAGCTGCAGAAATACGTGGATTTTCTTTCTAGTCAGCAGAATCACTAGACAGTTGATGGGGGGGGGTTGTGTGTGTGCGTGCTTTTTTCCTTACCCCTGTGGACTGACACTGCCATTGAAAAAATGCAGAAAAGCCTTTGAGGTGCATCTGAACTCTATCTGATTAGGGTTCCCGCTCTTCTCTCATGGTTCTACTGCCATATTTCAAAAACTTAAGTTAAAGTTATTAAAAGCAAGTTTTTCTTTTGATACTCATGGAATTTTTTATGCTTTTAAGCTCTGAAAGGACATAATCTGCAGTTACAGAAAAGTGCGTAATTAGGAAAACTTGAATATGAGTTTATGATTTCATAATGACAAATCAAATGTGTCTGTAGGACACCATATTTTTTAGAAATGAGATGGGAGACACTTGTGTTGGCCATGATTTTTTCCTCCCTTCTTCTTGCAAAGTGATTTTTAAAATGAATTTTCTGGCCAAACGAATGTTCTGAGGGAGCACATTCGTTTTGGTTTGTTTATGATGATTTTCCAGAAATGCTGGAATGATAAAACATAAGTTCCTTTGGTTTCTGTGAAAATATCATAGATATTAGTAGTTTAAAAGCAGCCTGGAATTTTAATATAACTTTTCTAAATTCATCTAATCTTTCTAGAGTAGCAAAGAAACTTAAAGGGTTTTATTCTTAAGCTTATTATTGTCTATTATAGCAGCAGTTGCTTCTTTTTTAATAGCTGGAGAATAACTCACAAAGTGAGTATTTAATCTGCAAGGAAGAGCAATAGCCTCTCAATTTTGATGTGGATGCAGTTTTCAGTTAATTCTCAGCAGTAAAGAGCTTGATCTGCACGTTTGTAACCTTTGTAATCTTTCTAATGCTTCTAACTCTTTCCCCTACAGGCCTGTTCCTACACTCACGAGCAGATTGTAGAGATGATGGAGTTCCTCATTGAGTATGGTCCAGCACAGCTCTACTGGGAGCCCGCAGAGGTCTTTCTCAAGTTGTCTTGCGTGCAGCTCATGCTTCAGCTCATTTCAATAGCGTGCAACTGGAAGACGTACTATGCAAGGTGAGCTATTTGCTGTAGTACTGCATTTCTTTAGTGCAGCAAGTTGTGACTCTTAGGCAAGGCATCAAAACTTTTAGATTTTCCTCCCTCTATTAGAGACAGCATCTGAGGCAGGCACATAATGTTTAGGCAGAGCCTGCAGTATAGTTGCGTAGTGCTTATGACAATAAACATTGTGGAAAGCAGGATCAAACTCATGAGGTGGAGAGGAGGATGTCACAAGGTTTCTGAAATCAGCATCTTTGTAGAGCTTAGTCATTCTTCTGTGCCATTTTCTCTGTCTCAGAATTTATTTACTTTTTTGTTGCAGAAGTACTAATTGCATTATTATCAGAGGTTAGAAAACCTTTAAAACAGAGGGTGAAATCAAGACGTCTTAATTCTGGAGGGGGGTGGAATATCCCTTTGGATGTCCAAGCTTAGCTGGCTCAAGGAAGGACATTGTGTATCACCGATTTGTTGGCATTTGAAGTTTACCAAGTAGGTATAACTGCGTGAGGGAGTTGTATGCAACAAGCCAGCGTTTGAGAGAGGAAAAAGAGGCTGAAGATTGTTTCTGTGCTTTGCTCGGGTTAGTGTCCCTAGTTGAAATACCACCAATGAGTTTGTAGAGAGGCTCAACTTGTGATGTTACTTTTAAGTTCTCTCCCCTGTCTTGGCCACAGACGTGCTGTGGGGACACCATGATGTTCTGTTAAGTTTCCATGGCACCTCTTTGCTCCCTTCCTTCCCCCCCGCCTGAATCTTCAGCATCCATATTGTTACTAAGAGAGAGAGCTGCACCAAGCTCTGATAGGAAAACGTTAAGATCCTGTCCGCAGTTCAAAGGGAGGATGGTTACAAGGTTCCTGCCTCTGTTTACCTAATGAACATCTACTCCCAAGGGTGAAGGTGTAGTCCTCTCTAGAGATATGTTTGCTGGTGAGTCAGTGTCTGCTATAGGTAGCTGTCATCAGCTGTACGCTCATCACCAAGGACTCCCCCTTCCTGATCTCTGCTGTCTACAGGAGCTCCTTGCCTAACTTGACTTGAAAGCTCTCGAAATCTGTTTTGCTTCTGCAGTCCCCTGCCTCCTCCTCCTCCTCTCAGGTTGTGCTCTCCTGGGTAGTTTCTGTTCTCCTGTCTCTTATTCTCTGCAGCTCTTTCCTAATTGCTGCCTGGGTTAACTCCTACCTTGCCACACTGGCTGACAAACCTTCCCCCTTCCCTCAGCTGAGGGGTTTGTGTGTAGTAAAAGCTGCTGTTGCCTTGGTCCCCCATATCCTTCCCTAAACTTTCTCCCCAAAAGGTCAGTGCTGTCTCAGTCTGTGGCTGATAGGTCAGCATGTATTCCTCGCTCCTCTCCTTTATCTGGATTGTTGAATTTAGAAATAGTGTTTGTTACTAAAAATCCATGCTACGTCTGATTTTATGATCTGATTTGGGGATTAGGAGAATGGGACGTAGCCGTTTGAAATTACTGAGTAACTGTAAAGTAAAGTGACCTTATGCTTACCTCAGATATGAAGCTTTTTCAGCTCTTTGGGTCTGCTTTTAGGATAGCAGAGTTTCTTTGGTTTCTTCCAAATTTTATCATTCTTATCTTAAGTCCCTCTGCTGCTTTAATGTGCTGTCTCAGACTAGATTTTCTTGCATTGTTTTTCTCTTCCACCTCTCACTCGATGGCTCTTTTGATCTTCTATACCAGTGTTTCTCTAAACCGTTGCCCAAGTTGGTGCCTTTTTTTGTATCATAATGGTGTGTCTTATTGCTACACAATTTCCCTTCACCTCAGAAAAACTTCCTTTTGAGTTGACTGGCTAGGGAATATTTTAGACAGCAGTAATTTTCCAACTTAGATGTCAAATTAGATTAGAATGAGAATCTTAGTTTAGAATGCTTTTGCAGATACTCATCTTAACACTCTTATTTTTGCATATACTAGATTACAATGTTTTCTTGTGAGCACTGCTGCCTTTGAGGGACAAACGTAGAGCCCTTGTAGAGTGGAAGCTTTTAAAATCAAAAGGCATCTTCAGAAACTTCTGATGCGACTGATTTACTCTTTTTGTTGGAGTAGGGTAGATTGAACGCTATTTTGTGTCATTGAAACAACTCTGTATGTACACATTTAAGACATTCTTCTGTTGTCATCTTCCAGGAATGACACAGTAAGATATGCTTTGGATGTACTAGCTATCCTGACTGTGGTTCCTAAAATCCAGTTGCAACTGGCAGAACCTGTGGATGTATTAGATGAAGCTGGATCTACTGTTTCTACTGTGGGTAAGCTGAATGTGGTCTTGATACAGACATCTATCAGTTGTCATCTTCTACGTGGTGTTTCAGCTGGCCATTTCTCACCTACGGTGAGACAAGGGCTAAAATAATTCATATATTCAGAGTTACTGTCGGGGATGCAAATGAACAGTAGAGCAGGCTGTGGTTTAAAATGGTGTCATGATTGGCACTGTGGTTGGATTATAAATTCAGAGGTATGGCCTTTGACTCACTTGTTTTCCAAGACCTCATTAAATACAAATGCAGGCAAATCCCCTTTTGTAATGGGACTACTAGGTTCCCTCAGCTTCCCAGAAATTTAGGTCTCCTGAGGTTATGGCGTTTGGGAATATGGGAGAGGAATAATTATTGTTATGTATTTGCTTGAGTTATTCTTTAATTGGCTACCTGCAGATTCGGTATGCAAATGAATGGGATGTGTCTGGACCAGATCCAAGACCTACGCATTAAATGGGGCCTGACTTGTTTAAGGAGGCAGGAGGGAAAGGTGGAAGCGGGGAGTGCTAGGTGTAGGCAGGAGGCAATTTCTTTTGCATGAAAACTTTCTCTGGACAAGACACCTATCCTTTCTTGAAGGTTTTGATCTGAAAGGGACATGAAAATAATAGGACCTCTCTGGCTGGGGAAAAAAAAATTCTGATACCGGGTTTTGTTTTTCCTTGACTCATTTAGGAAATGGTGGTTTCTTTTTTTTGTTTGGTTGTGGGTTTTTTTTTTTTTGTTCCCTTCATAACAAGGTCTCCTTCCCCTTCATTTCCACCTTGTTAATATTTATACAAGAGAGCTGCTTTCTGTAACAGGAATCGCAGAGGCATGCTCCTGCTTCTTTCTGTGTGCCAGATATCTCAAAGGTTGCAAACCTGGGCCATGCCTGATCACCCATTTGAAAGGTTACATTTGACTCCCTGCTTACTGATGATGAAGCAGAGGAGCATCAGTGAAGGAAAATATTTTGCCAGGGAGGTAGAAGAAAGTCTCTTAGGCTAGTTAGAAGGAAAAAACTTACTTCAAAAGGTCTCAGAGTGAATGTGAATTACATATTTTCCTCAGGTTTGTAGAAGACTCCCCTTCTCGTCTGATGAACTGTGTAAGATATATTTAGAGTATTGAAGTATTTCTTTCCCTCTCACTAGGTATTAGCATCATCCTTGGAGTTGCTGAGGGTGAATTTTTCATTCATGATGCAGAGATTCAGAAATCAGCCCTTCAGATCATCATCAACTGTGTATGTGGCCCAGATAATCGCATCTCCAGTATTGGCAAATTCATCTCCGGAACTCCTCGGCGAAAGCTTCCTCAGGCCCCCAAGAGCAGTGAGCACACGCTAGCAAAGATGTGGAATGTGGTACAGTCCAACAACGGCATCAAAGTGCTGCTGTCGTTGCTGTCCATAAAAATGCCAATCACGGACGCAGATCAGATCCGAGCGTTAGCCTGCAAAGCCTTGGTGGGGCTCTCGCGCAGCAGTACTGTCCGGCAGATCATCAGCAAGCTCCCCCTCTTCAGCAGCTGTCAAATTCAGCAGCTGATGAAGGAGCCCGTGCTTCAGGACAAGCGCAGTGAGCATGTCAAATTCTGCAAATACGCTGCTGAGCTGATAGAGCGCGTCTCGGGGAAGCCGTTGCTGATTGGCACAGATGTCTCCCTCGCTCGGTTGCAGAAAGCGGATGTGGTGGCCCAGTCAAGGATCACGTTTCCTGAGAAGGAGCTGCTGCTCCTGATTCGGAACCATCTCATCTCAAAGGGCCTAGGAGAAACTGCATCTGTCCTTACTAAAGAGGCTGACCTACCCATGACTGCAGCGTCTCATTCGTCTGCTTTCACCCCTGTTGCGGCTGCTGCCTCTCCCGTGGCCCTGCCTCGCACTCCTCGTATAGCTAATGGCATTTCAGCCCGTTTGAGTAGCCACACTTCTGTAGGTTCCACTGCCACGTCTGTCCATGCTCAGGCCAGGCCATCTGCATCCCAAGGTCCACTTGCCCTTCCAGGCCCTTCCTACGCCAGCAACTCTCCTCTGATTGGCAGGATTAGCTTTGTCCGGGAGAGGCCGTCTCCCTGCAACGGCAGAAAAATCAGAGTGTTGCGACAAAAATCGGACCATGGCGCCTACAGCCAGAGCCCAGCTATCAAAAAGCAGCTGGACAGACACCTTCCTTCCCCACCCACGCTGGACAGTATAATCACAGAGTACCTTAGGGAGCAGCATGCCCGCTGCAAGAACCCTGTTGCCACCTGTCCCCCTTTCTCTCTCTTTACTCCCCACCAGTGTCCTGAGCCAAAACAGAGGCGCCAAGCGCCAACTAACTTTACCTCACGGCTGACCCGCAGGGCGGCCTTTCCGAAGTACGGAGGGGTGGATGGTGGCTGCTTTGATAGACACCTTATATTTAGCAGGTAAGGGAGAAAAAATGTTTCTTGATTCCTCTGAGTGTCGCCTGTGCCAAAAAGCCTTCCCTGGATTCAGGCTGTGGAGTCCCACAGTGGAGTCTCCTTGGACCGACAAGTATTCTAATTTGACAGTGACGACTGGGAGGGCTCTGATACAGGCAATTTTAGAAGCTATTCTGTTTCTCTTGCTCCTTAGTAGTAATTCTCAGTACCTAAAGTAGCCTTCTGTATTTTCAGCGTCATGATAATTTGTTAGCGACATTAGCCAAGGAAGCTCTTGGCTCTTTGTCCCCTGTTGGAAGGTAAATATGCAATGCTAATTTTACAAGAGAGACGGACAGCGTAGCCTCGAGGTTGGCTGGCTGGCAGACCAAGGCCTACTGACAAATGGATGACAACAGGCTCCTTATTTTTGCTCTTGCAGATTAATCTGCAGCACTGCCAGTTGCTAGCCTTTCTGTGTGGCCTTTCTTTGCTGGGGTTAAACTGGAGGATGTAATAGAAAGTTTATAAAATAAAGATGACACACAGAGGAAAGGATCTTTACAGTAATGCCAACATCACCTTGGAAAATGATGATGACAGGAGGTTATTTAGCTGACGGGCCGTGCCTTGTGGCTTTGAGCATTTCATGACTGTTAGAAGATTTTTGCTAGCTGTCTGTTTTTCCAGGTGACCACATTACAGGTTTTCCATCAATCCAACTATGAAGACAGACCTCCCGTGCTTCAGTGTAGTGATGTGCTATAACGGAAGTGCTTAAATCTTGCAAGACAAAGCCCGAAACATTGCAAACACCATATATTCTGTTGAGCAGTTGTCTTATAATTGACATTTAGTTTTCCCCAGAAGAAAGTCACAGCTTTTAGCTACGTAACTTTTAGGGACTGGACTTAAGATCGTCACGGAGCTGTTCGTCTTTCCTTTTTTTTCCTGTCTTTTGGGTCACCCTTGTATTTCTACTTTCTTTAGGTTCCGTCCAATTTCTGTGTTCCGGGAAGCAAATGAGGATGAAAGTGGCTTTACTTGTTGTGCATTTTCTGCACGGGAACGATTTTTAATGCTGGGTACTTGCACAGGGCAGCTGAAACTCTACAATGTATTCAGTGGACAGGAAGAGGCCAGTTACAACTGCCATAACTCTGCCATCACGCACCTTGAGCCATCCAGAGTAAGTAGTTGAAGACCTCTTTCTGAGTTGTAGAAACTGTCAAAGCCTAAATCCTGGTGTATTTTAGGCCCATTTGAATATGTAAATCCAAAATTTTGGCTGACCTGCAATGCCTGTCATAAAAGTACTAGAGGCAGCAATGTAATAGTTACATGTTCCCTCTCTGTGGTTTCTAGAAATTCTTTTTTCTTCCCAAGATAATAGAAAAGATGCATGGTAGCTGCGTGCTTTTGTAAATAACGAATACGTATCTCTGGATGTGGGAAAATGCTTAAAGTGGCAATGTATTTAGGAAAGAGATGAGATAAGATATCAGAGTTTTATATAACAATTCTTTGTTGTAGAAAGAAATTTGGGGGGGGGATAGTTCTAGGAGGAAATAAAAGTAATGCGATTTATAAGTAAAGTGAACTCCACTCACAAGGCATCGTATTTTAGGCAGGGATTCTCTTGCTTTTATCTGCTCTTAACATCATAGATCATTCCTATTGTTACCTGTAACGTTTTTCTTCCTGTCTGCCAAGGGCTCTTTGTATTATATATGAAATCAGACTGGTGCCATAGGACTAGTCCCATAGGACTAGTTTAGCGAGCACAAAACCTGCTGTAGTTCTTAAATTCATCTTGTAAATCCAACTTAAAGTGTATAGATATAATGATAACCTGTGTTTTCTCTGCCATTCTTTTCTCGTCCTTCCCACCATTCCCATTTGGAAATGCAGGATGGATCTTTATTGCTGACATCCGCTACATGGAGCCAACCTCTGTCTGCATTGTGGGGAATGAAGTCTGTCTTTGATATGAAGTAGGTATACTCTGATCCAGCTGTGGGGTATGCTGCAATTAGAATAGGCAGAGTCCCAAAGAAGAAACTCTGAAGGAACAGTATAGCACAGCTCTCACAATGTCAGTGGTGAAAAATAAAATATGCTTCCTGTGTTATGTTACTGTCTTCCCTGTTTCACTGGATACAGGCAGCTTTGCAAAAATCTACCTTCCTGAAATGCTTTTTACTCCAGGATGGATGAGTAAAATCACTGTTTCTGAAGGCAAAGAAATGTCGGTCTCATGCTAGTGAATTATCTCGGCAATTTTTGTAGCCAGTTACAAAATTTTACTGGCATGGTGATTTGCATGGTGAATTCTTTAGGCCTGGATACTGTAAAGGAAGCTACATTAAATTAATTTCAGAACTTACCATTGTTTGTTCCCGTGAAAAATGGAAGGGAAAAGCTTCCTTTTTTTTTAAAAGGTTTTTACTGTTGTCTGCCTTGGTTATAAGCAACAGTTTTGGTGTGACCTGTTTAAAGTCAGCTAGAGGGCATTCTACAGGTAAAAAGTTTAATATGCTCAGACCTGCATGTGTTTTTCCTTTTCACATCACTGTGCATTGCTTGCTCCAACAAATAAAGTGTTATGTCCATGGCAGACCCTGTTGCAGTAGTAATTTGATCACAGCTCTTGTGATCTTGCTGCTTGTGTTTTTTCACCGATCCGCTGTAAAGGTTATGTGTCTGTGATAGGTACTTTTCTGCAAATGCCAGTGGAGCATTTTAGAGTTGTGATGTGCTATGATCACTGGAGAAGAAAAGTCCTTTCTAGACTTTAGGGTTTTTTGTGTTGTTGGAACCTCTGCTGGAGATGTTGTGGTAGTGTCTGATTCTCACAAGCAATTTGAACCTTTGGTTCCTTGACTTTCTCACCGACTTTATCTACAGGCATTCCTTCCCTGATGACCACTATGTGGAGTTCAGCAAGCACTCTCAGGACAGGGTCATTGGCACAAAAGGAGACATTGCCCATGTAAGTACCAGTAGAAGTCGTGGCTGTGAAGCTATGACAAGAATATATTCTTCGTAGAGCATTTGTTAACAGATCTGGGTGCTATGATGCTGTAACTGGTGAACTAAGAGGCTTTAGAGGAGAAGCTTTGAAAGAGCGTGATAGAGTTGTGGCACAAGGGGTGTGCAATGTATGCCTTATGTGTTGCCTCTGCTTGTTTGGGGCAACTATAGCATCTGCTTTGGTCTGCTCATTTAAGAGAGATTGTGCAGGACATGTTTTTTCCTAAGTTGCCTCTCTTGCCATATTTTTTTCCAATAATTAAAAAATAATGTTCCGCCATAAATGGTAGCTTGATCAATAGCTGGGGGAAATGGGCTATTGAAAGTGTTTTTCTTCTGCTCCCCCCATAATTTACAGCTGTCCTGAATTTAAATTTACCAGTTCAGAGAATGCTGTTGTAATATTTTGTCCAAATATCTGCAAATTCAACAGACTCAGGCTTTAGGGATGGACTGCTTCTCCTTGGTGCTAGTTTGCATTCGTTATAGGCACTGTCTTTTTTGAAAAAGCATTTACATAAATTACACTTCATTAAAATATCTTTATTCAGATTGTTCATTTTTTTTTATTTATTGCTCTTGCTTTGCTTAAATATTTGTGTTTAAGCAAACTATCCATTCCTGCCCAGTTTTTAACTTACACTGATCTGACTTCCAGATAAATATATTGTGTTTGTCTGGTGAATAGACTGTTTTCCAATACTAGAGAATATTTTCCTCTGTGTAAGTTTGAAGGAAGCTCTGAGGGATGTTGCTGATCAAACTTATCTGAGAAATGGTCGTAAGCACTGGTACTTGATAAAACCCCTTTTTCTTCCTTGAAGTTTTTTACTGTTTGTTGGGGCAAAGCTTAGAAAGTTGCCCTTCAGTGTAAATACAAGGAATTTTAACTCCTCTCCCATAGTTTCCGGCTTTTTTTTCTGCTGTGTGTTTTAGAGTTTTGATGTTTTTTAAACACCATCTGCTCTGAAAGCGGTTCTGTTTCTGGAACAGACTCTGGCTAAGTGGTACCTCTTGTCTGGAGCTTCCCAGCCCACTTTTCACAATGAGGTTGGGGGTTTTTTGGAGCTAATCCTAGTCTTGTTGAAATATGTTGGCGGACTTGCAGTAAGCTAAGTACTGCCCATAACATTTTGTGAGACTTGGTTGCAGCTGTGAAAAACTGTTAAAGGACTAGCAGGAAGGATTTTACCTTTGTAATGGTCTCACTTCAAATAAAAAAGCATTGCGTTGATTCTAGAAACAATCTAGAAGGGGGAACATGGGGTGTTTTTAGGTACTGATACATTGCACATTGTGACTAATCTTTCTCTTTCTTTTTAATCTAAAAGATCTATGATATTCAGACTGGCAACAAGCTATTGACTCTGTTTAACCCAGATCTTGCCAACAACTACAAGAAGAATTGTGCCACCTTTAACCCCACTGATGACCTTGTCCTAAATGATGGTGTCCTCTGGGATGTCAGATCAGCACAAGCCATACACAAGTTTGACAAATTCAACATGACCATCAGTGGTGTTTTCCATCCCAATGGGCTAGAGGTCATAGTCAACACAGAAATTGTATCCTTTGGCCACAGTGCTAAATTGATGTGGTGGGACATAACTTAAGTTTGACTGAACAAGTAGCTTTTTGCAGAATTTGTATAAATGTTCTGTTGTGTTATAGGCCATATATAGTAATAACAACAAGCTAATTTAAATGCAAACTTTGCCCCTGACATGGCCTAGAGGAAGTACTTGAGAGAGAGATTCCCTTTCCCCGTATACACTCTGTGATATCTCCTTTCTCTTCCATTTCCTTCCTTTACCAAGAAGCTGCCTTGAAGTTGCTGCATTCACATCTGAGAACTGGGAATGACATTTGAGTAAAAACTTTCTGATTTTTAACATCTTTAACGGATTATGGTGCTAGAATGAGACTTGGGTCCTATCATGCTCGCAAGAGTACGGCAACAAGGTTTCTTGAATGCTGTTAATCGGTTGTTTACCACTGAGTTGAAAAGGAAATAGGAACTTTCAGTTGTTTGTTGCTCCTTAACCTATGTTCTTCAGTGGGACCTCCGAACTTTCCATTTGCTACACACAGTACCTGCACTGGATCAGTGTCGTGTGGTCTTCAACTATACTGGCACAGTTATGTATGGAGGTAGGATTTCTCTTAGTCTTACATTGCTCTCCTTGACCACCTCTGGTTAGAGATGTATCCTGGCTCTTCTTTTTACTCTCATTTATTTATGGTAAAACAGATAAGGCCCAGCTTCTCACAGTTGAGGGCTGTGCCATGCGAGCGAATGTAGCCAGTGTAGCAGCAATGCGAGGGTGTCGCATACAAGGTCTGGCTATAAGTTAGATGCTTGTTCAGTGAAATTGGAAGCTTCAGTCTGTCTAACTTTAGGCCTCACTGGCATGTGTGAACTCAATTTTTTTTTTCCAGGTAATTAATGCTACCCAGATTGCTGACAAAAGGAAATGTGTCTTGGGTAGCTTTCTCTAACATCAGTGATATCGCAACTCATTTGTGAGATTAAAAGTCAACCTATTGAAAAGGAAAATGTGTGTAACGGCAGATCTGATGATCCTTGAGAAAAGAATTTTGTCCTCTGTGTATTAGTTTTAATAATCTGCAGTATTAAGGCAGGCAACTCTGGAAGAGTAGATATTAAATGAGTCTTCCAAAGGTATTAAATAAAAATGAAATTCATATCAGAGTCTGATTTGATCTTGAGTTGATTAAAGGTAGCATTACAAATGGAAGATGGGCTCGTGGAATAATTTTTGCTTGTTTCAGCTATGTTGCAGGCAGATGATGAAGATGACCTTCTGGAGGAGAGAATGAGAAGTCCCTTTGGCTCTTCTTTCAGGACATTCAATGCAACTGATTATAAACCTATAGGTAAGAGTAAAGGAGGATCAGACAGCTTGGTCTGTGGGTTTGAAGGCTTACTGAAAGTTCTGCTTATTAACGGTCCCTTCCTCCTCTCCCTTGTGCATGCAACAGAACAAACTCTGCTGTGACGTTTTCGATCGAAGCATGAGTGTTGTGTTCAACACTGAAATAGGTTCATCTATAGTATCTTTTCAGTGTGTAATTTCCTTACCTGCTGGAGAAGCTACGAGTCAGCAGTTCTGGCTTTATTTTCCTTCCTCCTTTCCAAGTAGGACATAATCTAAGATAGTAGGTCATTTGGCCAAGATGTCATTAATCTTGTTTCAGGAAGGGCCTTTTTTATTTTCATTTTGTTTTCCTATTCCCATCAGCATTTTCCCATGCTGGTAACTCAAAATTCTGTCAGTTTGGCCTCCAGTTTGCAAAGCTCTTGGAGCTGAGCTAATTGCTGCCACAGACGTAAACAGATGTGGCTTCTGCTATTGAAAGGAGACATGGCTCATAACTCAGTCCCCTAGTTGCCACCTATCCTAGAAGATTATCTGTTGTTTACTGTGCTTGAGAGAAGCCACTAAATATATTATCAAGGGAGGAGGCACTGTGGAAACCAGATTAAGAAGTTATCTGGCTATTTTTTATGACAGTCTCCAACATTTCTGTTCTTTGTTGCAGGTTGAATTAGGTGCAGATGTTCATTTCACTTTTATTTCAGCTGTTGCTTCTTTTCCCAGCTTTTTAGGATCTGCTTTTAGACATGTATTGTTAGATCTTTTCTTTTATCAACTGTTAAATAACCTGCAGTTAACCACTGAGTTCTTTTTTTTAATGTGTTAATGTGTCTTCTAGCTACCATAGATGTAAAACGGAATATCTTTGACTTGTGCACGGACAGCAAGGATTGCTATCTGGCTGTTATTGAGGTAAAGGAGCTAAGAATAAATACTGGTTTTTGTAGCTGTAGTCTGAGAGCAATGCTTTTTGTTTCTTTTTAAAACCTTCAGAACCGATGATTCTGGAGTTCCTACTGTTAAATTCATGTTTTATGCAGTGGTGTTACGATGATGATGGTAAAGGTGCTATTAGTTTCTTGTTGTCCACCTGCAGCTTTGGCTTAAAAACACTCTTGCTTTTCTGTCTCTGATTCATCAGACTTCCAAACCCATTTGCCTCTCTTCTTCAAACACTTCTCACTTTAAAATAAGTTTTCTACAGAAGACAGTTTCTTCCTCATAAGCATAGAAAGAGATGCATTTTTTTCTGATTTATATGAACAATTTGCTATTGAAATTGGTATTATATCAAGTACCTGGGAAATGCAATCTTTCTGGGGCTTCCCATGGAGCTTTTTTCTGGATTTCTCTTAACCCATTCTTTTTTCACTTGTCTTCCTAGCAATGTTTTTGCAGAAGTTAAGGATTTGAAGCAAGAATTTACTGAGTGAAAAATTTGGTTTATTAGGAGGGAGGTTAGATTCAACTAATACATCCACTTCTGTGACTGATGAAATGCTGTCAGCACTCAATTTTTTGGAACTGCTCTGTACCTGTAGTGACTAATTTAAAATCCTGTAAGCATAATATTCTGTAAACCACTGGACCTATGGTCTTTACAGACCTAAAAATGTGAGTCAAGAATCTGTAGTAAGACAAGCTTCTCTTTTAAATACTCAAGTTGGAGTTGCTAAGGTGATGAGGCCAAGATACGCAAATTTGCTCTTATAGGAACCCCTGGAAATGTTAACCGAGGAACATTTATATAAAACTATTCCCTCCCCAGCAGTCAGATCGTGTTCATACCTACAGTAGTCGCAAATGCCTAATAGCTGAACTATGTCTTATTGGTAGGTTCCAGCGCTTAATGCCCAAACTTAGATGAAAAAATTAAAAATGGGGATTTTGGTAATGTTTTTGTAGTTGAGATCAGATGTAGCCTTGGACTGTAGAACTTATTTTGGGGGCTAACTGCTGTATATTGGGCATTTTCTCTTCAGAATCAAGGGAGCATGGATGCCATGAACATGGATACGGTTTGCAGACTGTATGAAGTGGGCAGGCAGCGTTTGGCAGAAGACGAAGAGGATGAAGAAGAAGATCAGGTGAGAAGTACAGTATAAACTTGGTTGTTCAAGACTAGCTGTTATCCATTTACACATGGGAGGCTTTGTGTACTGTATATTTATTAGCCAGAAACTACAAATGCCTCGTTTGGTTTCCCCTAATGTGAAGCAAATCATTTTGCTTTTAGTGTGATTTAAGACTATCTGTACAGGACCTGAGTGTACATTAATAGTGCACTGTAAACTGACATGCTAGCTTATAGTTCATTTATTAATTCCCCTAAATGTTTCTGTTCTCATCAGAAACCTTGCTGTTTGTTTTGCTTGTTTTTCAAAATATTTTGACACCCAGTACAGCCGGTAGTTTTTTTGGGGGGGGGGTTCTTTTTTCAGTTTAAGTGTGCCCAAATCTCATAGTTTTGTATAACTTGTCACCAGTTTCTAAATGAGATGCAGCTTGTGATTGATGCAGTGAAACTGCACAATACTTCTACATAGCAGAATGTTTTAAGAATTTTTAAGAAACCTGTCAATTTGCATGGGGATGTGTTGGTTTTCTTCTTAAATCAACCATTTGAACTCTGACAACCTGCTAAAAGAGCTCCTCAGGATACAGTTGGTAGAATATACTATATGAGAATTGAAGACAGATTTGTAGCTTTTCTGGGGTCAGGTGTTTTAGAACAGGCAAAGACTGTATGCTTCAATTCCCCAAAAGTTTTTAAATGCATTATTCTCTGCTCTTTGGTGTCTGCATTCTAGTAAAGCATATGTTTGTATTTCCTGTGGGAAAAGCTGACTTCACCTTTTTCCAGTGAATGCAAGAAGGTAATGTTTCATTTTTTCTTTTTCCCAGACTGTATGGAAAGCTGGACTTCTGATACTCTTTCTGTCTCTGAATCTTCTTGTTGCTAGGTTAAAACTACTTTTACTTTCTAGCTCAGAAGACTGGACGGCAGATCCCTGGAAAGAGTAATTTTCTTTGCAATTAATTGTTATTGTTACAATTGCACTGTATTTCTGAAGACAAAGCAGTGGTTATGTTTTGTATACACAGTTTGAGGTCTTCTCCTCTGTGTGTTACAACGTTGCAATTGAAGGCTTGGCATTCTTAGGAAGTCATCAGCCGCTGTGTCTAGCCCTAGGTTGGATGGCTTCAGTTTAGGATCTTTTACTATGTGTGAAGAATAGAATTCCTTGTGAAGCAATGGGAAAGAAAATTACTGTAGCCATCCAGTGCTTGCCTTAAATAGGCACTAGTTTCTATTTCTGTGTTCACTGCCAATGTTTTTTGACATCTTTTAGGAAGTTTCTTCTTTTTTTTTTTTTTAATAAGTCTCAAAAAATAGTTTGTAGCAGAAATTGAGATTTGCATTGTGCAATGATCAACTAGCAGCTATCAACACACAGTTGTATGATATTGCTGGTAAGTGTGGACTTAAGCAGAGGTCTGTATTTGCATAAGAGAACACAGTGCTAAATGCTGTTGGTTCCAGGCTGTGGGACTAGGTAGCAAGCAAAGATAAGGCACCACACATGCATCAAATGGGAAGACTTCCTGTAACAGAGGTGGCCCCAGCTGTAATTTAAGTATTTTAACAGCTTTCCAGAAGAGCTTATGGAATCATCAGACAAAGCTGCTCTGGCATCCATTTGCAAACTAAGAGACTAACTGACAATGCATAACTGCTGCTTTTTATGGCCCTCATTTCTAAGGGTTTTAGATGTTTCCTAGACAGTAACTTTTAGTGCGTGTTACAATCAAGCTCCTTTACTAAGGGAGATTTAATTTTAATGTAAACAGTATTTATGAGCCCAAATTCTATGAAATCTGTATATATTTAGCAAAATATAAACTAAAAATCTCACTCTGGCCCATAACTGTTCATTGCTGTTACCCTATGCATGTTCCAGTCTAAAACTTAGTGATCTCTTAGGCTTGCAAAATGTAGCTTTTGCCTCCATAGAAACATCCTGCGTTGAGCTACAATGAGCAGAAAAATTCCGAAGTAGACACTGCCCACAGTATCTCTGTGGCTCAATTGTCTGTTAAAGCTAACCAGCTAATTTGTTTCCTGATGAGTAGGAGTTGTGTGCATACGCGTGCTTAAATATATGCAGGTGTGACTTGCTCAGATACTAATTGCTCAGTTGCTTTCTGCGGTTTAGGCTTTGAAAAATTGGAAATAAACTTGCAGACTTGTTGGGACTTCTCACAGATGTTGTAAAACACCTTCTGGCGAAGAGAAGATGTTTTCTGACTGTTTTCATGAAAATAGCGTGGGGAGCAATCTCTGCAAATCAACAATAAGTTGGCATCCCTTTGGTCAGGATTTTTAGAGCAGATGTTAATCCGATTGGCCCTTGTATCTTCACTCCTTGACTTTATGTGCATGTATTTTTGTGTATGGTCTACATCCACAAAAGGTCCATGAGTGCAGAGTTGTGTTTTTTTTCTGTACAGAAAATAACAAGTTCTCAACTAGGAGCATGTTTGCTTGGGCAAGCCTTGCCTGGAAGTTGTGTGCAGAACAAAATCACTCCGAAATTGGGCTCGAGACAAGTTAACCCCGTGAATTGTGGGGCGAGATATCTGCCTGATGTTTTTGACATCCTATGATGTCAGTTTGGACAAGTGTCCACTGATAGCTGTGACAGATTCTTTGAAGAGCCAATGATTTGGAGTCTGTCAAATGAAACTAGCAGCAGTATTCAGCTTAGAGATGTTTTTCAGTTCCTTCCGTTACGTACTTGAGTTAAGAAACAAAACTACTGCACCACTCCCCCTTGCTCAAACCAATCCCTGTAAAAGCAACTGATCTGTCACATAAATTACTCTTGGATTAAATGATCGGCTAACTTGGCTAGCTTGTGTGCGGTGCTGTTGCAGTAAATCTTTGTGGTTTTGTTTGAAATACTTGAGAATAGCATCACTGTAAATGGATGCTTCCGTGGTTGCTGTACTAGCCTTTCATATTAGATCTCTGGAAAGCTGCCTTGTCCTAGTTTTGACCAGTAATGCAGTGTCATCGAGCCCCATTACACAAAACAAATGTTGAATCTTTGGATGTTATCCTCTACGGTCTATACTTACTATAACTGAGGGAAGGTGAAAGGGAAACACGCTTAGCAATAGCCAGTTTGTGAGCTTTTTTTTCTGCTGTTGGACATATTACTCAGAAAATACTAGTCTTTCTACCTTGTGCTTTCATTAACCATTTGTGTGTTTCACTGTTGGGACAGTATCTAAACAGGTCCCTTGGTGACGGGCAGTCTCACTCTCGCTTGCAGGTATTTGCACGCTCAGTCTATAGGCCCCATTTTTAGCACATGGGCAAAACCCTCCTCCTCCTTCATTTGCCGTTGTTTTGATATGCTCCCTGAGGGTTAGACTTCACGAAAATAGGATGGGTATCTGAGCTACTGGCACAGACGCTAGAACAGAGATATTAATTGATCAGAAAAGCCAAAACCAAGGGGACTGGCTTACGACAGTGTGGTGTCAAAACTGCAAACTTAAGTCCAGATGACATGATCTGGGTGGATTACAGAATTTTCAGTCTGTGCACTTTTACCTCTTCAGTTACCATAGCGTGTTTTTTTTTTATGAATTAATTCTTTAATAAGAACTCTTTTTTTTTTTCCCCCTCTGTGGTACATGATGTGGGTGAGGTTGCATCTGTGAAGAATTTTGGTTATTGTCATGTTCAGAGAGATTTAAGGCTTCAGCAGCAGACTGCCTCGCTTAGCTGGCCCTGTCCTATAAAGCGCGTTCCACTTCTGTTGCCAGAACTGAAGAACTGTTCAGAATCATCCTTCAGGGCCTCGGGGCTCTCTAAATGGTGATGGTTGGTGTGCGATTGTCTTTTGGGGTTGGTTTGGAAAATTCTAGGTGGTATGAAATGAAAGCTGTGGAGTTGAGGCAATACATTCTTGAAAGAGATTTCTAACATCTGGCTTGGCCGGTGTGAAGAATGTTTTCCCGCAGCTTTCTATGTGGTCTTTGTGAGCTGAGTTTATACTTTGATTTTAGGGCTCTCACACTTTCTGTCTGCAACAGCAATTCCATTGTATTTTTATTGCTGTTGGTTTGATATAGGCTTGCTATCGTTCAGATGCTTTTTTGCTCAGGGGAAAAAAAACCCTTAATCCCTATTGGCACATGTATTCAAGAACCATCAGACCAGGCACTACAAGCTGCTTGGATTGTTTTATGTCATCGGGGCCACGGTTTTTCAGGAGCTGTCCATGTAATCTTTTGAAGATGTGGTTTATTTTGAACCCACGCTCTGTTGGGAACAAGTATTTTCAGATAAATGTTTCAACTGATAATAATATACATGTGTTTCTTGCACACCTTAATGGGAACGTTTGAACTCTGGCTTTAGCCAGTGAGGCTAAGAAAGGGATGGTTTTCATCAAAGACCTGTTTACAAGACATACAAATATTTTGAAAAGACATCCTCCAAAACAGGTATTTAGAAAAAAGTTTTAGCAGTACCTGCACTTTTTGCCGGGTTCTTATACAGTAACAAATGCTGCTGCTGCTGCTTCAGCCTGTTCTGTTGTTTCAGTTCTAGTTTCACTAGCTGTCAGCTAGAGCAAAAAGAGGAAACTTGTAGGAGAAAAACTAGTTGGAGTTTTCAGAAAGCTAAGCCTAGTATTCTGGAGTAAAACTGCTTCAGCAGAGATAAGAGCATGCTCTGTCTGTTCAGTAACAAAAAATCGAAAGTTGACTTTCACCTAACACATCTTCCTGAAATTCCCAGAGTAGCTGTGATCCAAGAAAATAAAAACTGCCTCCGCTCCAGTAAGAAATCTCGACCAGAAGTTTGAGGAAAATAAAGGAACAAACTTCCATCTGTAGCGGGACAGTTCATTTACCTGCCAAATTTTAAAATGCCTTTGCATGCAAAAGTTCTGTCAAGCAGCCAGAAGAATGGGCTTGTTTTTGTAACTGTGTGTGTGTGTGTGTGTGTGTGTGTAATCATGGGAGGAAGGAAGAGAAGCAGATTCAGAAATTGCACCTAGTTCTGGGATCCTTACAGTAT
Organism: Apteryx mantelli; assembly: GCF_036417845.1. Taxonomy (NCBI): domain Eukaryota; kingdom Metazoa; phylum Chordata; class Aves; order Apterygiformes; family Apterygidae; genus Apteryx; species Apteryx mantelli. Next base: position 14,132,571 of record NC_089989.1, on the reverse strand, counting down.
TTCTGAGCCCTCCAGCAGAGAGTGTCACATTAAAACACATTTATTCCTAGCATTAAGGAATGCAGCAGTTGCAGAGTGGTGACTTGGACACTTCCTCAAAGAGGACGGTGATGCTAAAATTAAATTTTTGTCAGATACATATGCTCATGCTGTGACAAAAGCATTTCCTGGGCAAAACAGAGGACTGGTCATTAGTCAGATGAATGTGTTAATCCAGCAGAGGTCCAGTTGCTTTCAAGGTTTTGTGCATCTGTGTCATGGCTGCCTTTTCATTCACAGCAGGTAAGTAGTTGCTGTTAGACAGGCTAAACCTGCTTATACAGGAGAATAACTGCTTTTTATTTCTTCACTCCATTTTTGCCTCTGTGACATACTGTATGCTGTGTGTGCTGTTTCCTGTATTACATCTGCCCATATCTCCATCTGCCTAGAAGCCTATGGTAAGATTCCTTGCTTGTTACTTGTACTAACTTCTGCGCGTTGCTAGACTTCTGCATTTTTAGCTCTGGGACCTCATGCCTATGAAGAATTAGAAACTCTAACCCTAAAGCAGCTAAGAAGGTACAGGTAGGTGCAGCCCTGTGGCGTGACGACTCTGATACCTAGGATGAATTTAACTGAATGATAGTGGGAAGTGAACTTGGGCTTGCTGGCTGAGGGGAAGGAGAGGGGACTAGGTAATTCAGGACATAACATTATGTGCTTGAAGGTAGAAGGGCAGTTGGCTATTTTTAAGCTTTTTCCACTGCCCATTGTTCAGGGAGTGTTAAGAAGTGGGTGGGGGAGGAAATTGGATAGAAACTCTAAATGACTGAAAACCAGACATTGTCTCTCCTGGGAATTGCATAGCAAAGGACCAGAAGCGACTAATGTGCTACACAGATGCTGCTTTGGAAGCAAAGGGAACAATTGTCAGAAGATAAGACAAGAATTGTCTATGGAGAAAGATAAATTACTGGAGGAGGGAGAGACTTGCTTCTCTGGAGTAAAAAAATGTTCTTTGGTAAACTGGTATCTGAAGGACAACCATACATTCTTTTTATGAAAGCAAAACCCTTTCCCATGTCGGAAAAGAGGTAGCAATTAAAATAATACTCCTCCTTTGGAAGAGACCAGTTTACTAAAAATGAGTTTGCTCTTTGCTTATGAGAAATTTGGGAGAGGAGGAGGTAAGAGAGGAAAAAGTAGGACACTAGGATGCCATGTGCAAAAGTGAATACATTGACCAAAGTAATAGGGCTCTGGGAAATAGGAATTTCTTTACCAAAAAAAAAAAAAGTAATAACTACAGAAAGAAAACAGCAGCAGAGATTCTTCAGAAGAAGTGTTAGTTTATAGGGCAGATATTGACCAGCACTAGACTTGGAGAGCTACAAATAGCCAGAAGTGAATTAAATATGAGCTAAAAGGCTTGAGAAAGTGGGGAAAATTTTTACTGACATTTGATTAACCATTTTGCAGGTAGGGAAAAGGAGGCCTCATAGGCTAAAATAACGGTAGATAAGAGCAGAGTAGTGTAATGTAGCAGGATTCAAACTGAGAGGTGCCTCTCTTGAGGGGACCCATAGGGAATGTGCTTTCAGGGGAGGGACTGTGTTGCTGGAAAGCATCTGCAGGGGAGAGGTTGACTTGAAAGCAATAACAGAGGCCAGCACGGGGCTGGGGAGGGAGCAGCTAGGAGGTGACGGCCGAACGGTACCGAGAGCAGGAACGGAGGAAGTTGGGCAGAGAACTAGTGACATAATAAATATTTGTTTTGGACTTTGAATCAGCTCTTAGCAGAGGAAGGAAAAAGTGAATGAACCATTAGATGAAAAGATGAAGCTTTTGGTAACAGCTAAAACCATGGCAAATAATTAAAAAAAAATTAGCGACCTGTAAATCTCAAAACTGAGTTAAGAATTCCAAACCTAGTATCAACATCAGAAGAGACCTGTGGGATCTTCTCTTGGCAACTGACAGTCAACCTAATTGTGAATTTGAGAGATTTTGTAATATTCAGTTGAGTAGTCTCAAGTTTTGTTCATGTAGTCATAAAAAAAAATATATATATATATATATATATCTCTTTGGATTCAAGAAATGAAATGTAAGAGCATCAGAAGTCTAATACTGCTTATAAAGTAAGCTGGTATATTTTTATTTCTGTTGTAGCTTTTTTTACTGTCTGTGCAAGTGAGCAAAGTCTGAAAATCATACCAAAAGCATTCTGAGAACTTAGACTGTAAGAGAGCAGTGTACAAAGTCTTTTTGTGTTTTGTTTTAGTAAAACATGTATCAAGCAGAAGGTGGAATTCTGGACTCTTTTGTAGCCTTGGGTCAGTGCAGTTTAGTTTGCAGAAGCTCACTTAAGTTCAGGGACATGTTGACGAGCACACCGTAGATTCAGTGGTCTTTAATGGACCAGAGTCTGAAGTTCCCTTCATGTCCTGTGTTCTGAGATGTTGAGGACCTACAAATCAAGAGCCTCTTGAACCATCGTAAACAATCTTTTTGAGTATGTTTGATAGTTCCAGCAATATGCTAGAAGAAAGAGAGGTTGTTTCTTAGATCAGAAATCAAAGCCAGCTGGGGAAGGAGTTGAGTAGGCTTCAAACTCTCTTCTCCTGCCCTATTCCATGATTCAGACTGTACTGCCTGTCTTGGTTTTAAGTAATGCCTCATTCATTAAAGCAGGTCCTTCGACAGGGTTATGTGATGCCTCTACAGTTTGAGTAAAATAACACTCTGTATACTTGATTGTGTGGGAGCTGGTTTTTCAGACCCCATCTAGAAGTAGGCAACAGTAGATTCATTGATATCACCAACCTGTGCAGATTTACATTGTGTGAAGATTTGATCTGATCTGGCAAGTGGAAATGGTCTTTTAAGGGATGCAGCTATATGCAGCCTTAAGAAGTAACTTAAGCAACCTTTGCATTTATATATTGGGCTGTTTAACATTAGAACTATAAAACGTGGTGCAGAAATTCCTGAATTCAACCTTCTGTTTATGCTATTTTCTCCAAAGTTGCTTATTTAAAAAAAAAAAAAAGGACAGTTTTGTTTGGTATTCTGTCAGTGAAAGAGATTGCGGTTTGTTGAGCATTTGAATGCTATAAGAGATGGACACCGATGAGTAACTGAGCCTTCGACTGTTTTATTAAGAGAAGAACACTGATGTAGACGTTAAGTATCAAAACCTCATACTAGCCAAAAAGACAAATTTAATGAATTTTGTACATGCAAAATGAGTGGGTAAAGGAAAACAGTAAGAAAGTCTATAATGCTTAAGTGCATGCAAACTTGCATCAAGGATGAGATGGAAGAACAAACGTAAAGCTTGAACCAGAGCAAAGTGTGTTTACTGAGCTGTGAACAGGATATAAATACTGGCAACATGAAGAATTAGGTCAAACATTTTTTGTTACAGTGTTGCCACCCCCTGTATATGCCACTCCTTTAGGGGATGTTTGTGTTTTTTCCTTTGTAATTATAAACAATAAACCAACTGAGCCAAATCTATTTGGCTTTCTGAATCTTTACGTAAGATAGCAAACTGTTAGTAGAGTTAATTTGTTCTGAGATGATCTTGACATAATCCTTTGCTATGTAATCAGCGCTTCTGATTTTGTAAGTTAGATGTCCAGCTTTTCTCATACTGCTTCTGTCCATGTAAATCTGCCTGTATGCAGGCATGTGTAAAAATTGATGTGAATAATTTTTGCCTTCCTAGTCATCCTCACATTAGGTCCAGGGGCATAGACAGAGGCTAGGCTGTGTGTTGAGAAATGATGTATTTGTTACTGTGTAGGTGAACTAGTGAATTTTGAGTTAGTGTTGGGAGAATTCTCTAAGATGCGTGACACTTAAATGTCTCATTTTGCAGTCTGTCCTAGAAGAACTGATGACCTGCATCTTTTATACCTGTCTAAAATGTAAAACTAATAATGCTGTGCTTTATGTGCTTACTAATGTTGTTAAGACTTTTGTTTTGAGTTAAACTGATACAAATACTTTGTATAGTCTTAATTTAGCTTTTTTTTTTTTTTCTTCTTCCCCCAAATTAACTCATTAGTTCAATCAAACAGTTTCTAAGTTTCCAAGTTAACCTGGGGCCTGTCCCTGTGTGTACTTCTACTTAAATCTGTGGATAGCTGTTCTTTAGCAAAGTGGCAGCTGCCTCCTTTACCATCCCCTTATAATTACAGCTGGGGTTTTGTTTTGTTCTTTTCTTTTGTTCGCTTTACATTGTCAGCCTTGCCTGTGTTTTTTGCCTTATTTTGCAGTCTTTTTGTTTTAAGTGGGGTGAAGTCAGCACTGCAAGTATTCAAGCCGTGAAGTCGGGCTCAGAAGCTGTTTTGTGTATGAAATGGGGTAGGCATTTCCTAGATTAGAGTTCCTTGATTAAAATTGCTGTGCTCTATTTGGTGAAAAGCAGAAGAGCTGGCCATCCAGCTATATGGGTACTCTACTGAATTTTTCATTGCAACTTGTTTGTGCTGACATTTTTATATGTTAGGAATGCTGAAGAGCAAGATGGGTACAGTGCTGTCAAGATAACACTGAAAAACCCTAGTATTTGTAAATATAACCCTGTCTGAAACTAGTAAGTGAAGTAAGTCATAATGATTAGTTGCCGCAGCAATGTTGGGATTGGAGTTTGTGGGGTTCTGTCGCTGTCCACTGTGTGTGGACGCACGTACAGCATTTACTAATCTTTAAAAACAAGATACTGGCAAAATCACATAGGGCAGCGTTTTCAGAAGTATCAAAGATGCTTAGGAATTTAAGTCTCATTAGGGATTAGTGGGTGCGCACTTTAAACTGTCCCAGGCTTAGCATCTAAGTATCAAAGTAAAGCTCCCGTAAATTAATCCTTAGACTAGGTATCTACAAGTGATTCATGTGCCTGAAGCTGTGTGTAACTAGCATGGGTAGCAATGCAGCACCCTGAATTCGAAAGCTGGGTTCTGTTATGTCCCACTGCGAAGGGAAGGTTGTGTGATGGTCAGTTTGTGATGCTTCAGTACTGCCCTTGTACCATCTGTAGACACAACTGGCAGCTGTAAAGTGGTTGCTGTCGGAAAGGGAAGAGACAGTATTCTCTAAAGCAGCAGAGAAGGAATGAGAGGACTCCATGAACAGTTCAAGCTCTGATCTCAGCAGCTTTACAAAGAGAGCCACCCAAATTAAAAAAAATGTCTTTAGGCATCTAAAAGGAATTAAAGCAATGGCTAAAACAAGTTCCTTGATTTTGTTTTTTTGTTAAGTAATATGGAGTATGCTAGTCAACAGGTTTTGTGGATCAGTTTACTCCAATAATAAAGGTATGCACAGGTGCATGCTTGTCTGTATAGATTTGCATGCTGATTCTTTTTTTTTTTTTTTTTCCTAGCAGCACCTGTGTCATTGACTGTAATGTTTGACCAAAGCTCTTGGGGGCTACTGCTGGGTTAGGTGAGAGCCTGCTTTGCAGGTTTTTCCTTTAGCATCCAGATATGGTTTGGAACAATTTTTCTGCCCATCTTCCTTTGTGACTTTGCACAAGGTTTTATTTTGCTGCCTTTTCCCATTATACACATAGGAGTCCCTGGGGAAGATGTGCCGTTTTTGATCTGTGTGCAGATCCCTTACATGAGACGGTTGTGGTATCTGATGAGGATACAGACTAGATATCAGCAGACTGTAGATGGTTTAGAGGTGATGGTGTCGGATCTGAGGAAATATAAAGTGAAATATTTCACGGTGCTCTGTCCCACAACTTTGTTCGGGGGATGCAGAAGCTCAGTTTAGTTTCCTGAGGAACATCTCACCACGTGTCTGCAAGCCTTGTGTTTCTAGACTGGCCTATTGCAGTGTGTCTACAGCAGTTTGTGTTTGGAGAGTGTTCAGAAACTAATGCAGAATTAATTTGCCTGTTACTTAACAGAAGTACCACAGTTTCCTGGTTGCTGTATGTGTTCTATATTTAAAACAAAACAAAACATGACAAGGTATGGGTTTCTCGATAGCTGAGATCACTCCTCTTGGACTGTGGTCTGTGTCACTCACTCGGTTCACTAAGAATCTGCCATGTGTGCGTTGTGCAGTGCTCGCATGCACGTGCAACTCCTTGTAGCATGGATTTCACATTGTTTTCTCTTCTGCTTCACCGAGGACAGGTATCATTTAGATCTCATTTAACCATTCTCAGGTTTTTAAATGAGCGTGAATGAGTGTGGATTGGTTTTAATCAAGTGCTTCAAATCAAGTAATTTAAACTGGAAAGGAAAAAAAGTCATTTCAGTTCTCTGATCTGTTTCTATTTGTATTTTTCCTTGATTTTTCCTTGCTGGTTGGTAAAATCCTTCAAAGTTAATTTCCAGCTAAATATGCCCTTTCTGAGTAACTTGGTTCTTATTTTTGTCAGCCGGAAGGTATCTTTATACAAATGTATTTTGTTTCATCCCGTATTTGAAGGATGCAGTACTGCTATGTATGGCTTGCCTTAAGCTTGAGTGAAAGTGTTAGTAAAATATTATTTCAATTTGTAATAAATACATTAAATATGAAACATAATCAAATTTAGTAGTATTGTTCTGACATAATATTAAGTCATTATGGGCTAGCTGTTTGGAAAAGTCGTTTTGGAAACCCCACAGGTGTGGAAGCAAAGTAAGTACCTGACTCATTTTGGAGCTGTTTAAGTTTGAATTACCTGGACTCTTAATGATTCTCCCAGACCATATACTTTTTCCTAAAGTCTGCAGTTGTCTCTGCATCTCCAGACACTGTAAAATTTGGCTTCCTTTTTTCCAGGTTCTTTAAATATATTGATCACTTCCTTTCCAGTTTCCAGGTTGTTTAGAGCCTTAAAAAGGAAAATAAACTCTCCTGCCATTTCAGTTTTTAATCAGATTCTCAGTTCTGAACAGAATAGTAAAGTTTAAGACCCTGGTCTCTCTCCTGATACTGCATAGAACAAAAGCAAAAGTTATTAAGACAAAAGCTTTTATGCTCAAGAACAACAAAAGAAGTTTATTTAAGTAGTTCATTGGAAAGGAAGAAAATTTTACACAATATGGCACTTCTGTTTAAAATCTTGAACTGCAGGTGAAAGTTATTTCCTCTCTGTGTGTATACAAAGCAAAAAGCAGTGTCCTTTTCTTTGAGGACTCTTTGACCTGGCATTTGGATAAAAAGTTTGTAATTGATTAAAATAAGCTTAGGCCTTAATACAGGTTGTTTTAATTTTACATTTAATATAAACTTTTTCAAAAGGATATCTATGTAGCAAACTGATGTTTTTATTCTTTAATAATCTTTATTTTAAATAATGCAGGCACTTCTGGTCAGTAGAGGAGGTTTGGCAGCCTTTCCTAAGTGTAACAGAACAATAGGACTTGCCCAGGCTTTTTGGCATGCCTTGCTGCTTTTGCCGATGACAGATGTTGAATGTGTGCGGGGTTTTTTTGGCTGTTTTTTTTTTTTAACATTGACTAAAGAAAAGTGGCCTAGGGGGAATGAAAGTGTGGTTTGTTCTTTTCTCCCTGTAGATCTGAAAACGTAGCGGTCTAAACCACACAGTGTAAGAGTGCAGTGAGCTTGAAGACCATACTAAACCTTCTAGTGAAGTTGTTAGATATGTATCGTAACTGCTTCATAATTTTGCAAAATGTGTTCCCTCCCCAGATAAAGGGGCAATTAAGGCTGAATGTCTTGAGAGCTGCCTTCCTGCCACATGAGAGCGTTCAGCTGGAGAAAAAGAGTGTGACTATGAGGAGATGTGCAGGAATATTGAAAGGGGACTGTTCTTTCATTCTTGGGACTTCCTGCAGTTTGGCTTGTGGTGGCACTTTTGGCCTCTCATTTGCCTGGGAGAATGATTGGTTTGTAGCAGCCTCTTTGCATTCAGTCTCTTCCGCTAGACCTGGCCTTCTGAATTTGATCTGTAGAATAAGAAATTCAGTTGATTTATTGAATGCAAATTCTTATGGTTTGATAGTAGGAAAAACAAAGACACAGGTAAATGTCAAAGATGAGATTGCTGAGTTCTATCGTCTAAGCTTATCATGGATTGATAGAGGAATCACAGAATGATTGAGGTTGGAGGGACCTCTGGAGATCATCTAGTCCAAACCCTCTGCTCAAGCAGGGTCACCTAGACACATTGCCCAGGACCCTGTCCAGACGGCTTTTGAATATCTTCAAGGATAGAGAGTCCACATCCTCTCTGGGCAACTTGTTCCAGTACTCAGTCACCCTCACAGTCAAAACGTTTTTTTCCTTCTGTTCAGATGGAACTTCCTGTGTTTCAGTTTGTGCCTGTTGCCTCTCATCCTGTTGCTGGGCACCACTGAAAAGAGTCTGGCCCTGTCCTCTTTACACTCTCCCTTCAGATATTTGTACACATTGATAAGATACTCCCCTCAGTCTTCTTCTCTAGGCTGAACAGGCCCAGCTCTCTCACCCTTTCCTTATATGAGAGATGCTCCAGTCCCTTCATCATCTTAGTGGCCCTTTGCTGGACTTGCTCCAGTAGCTCCATGTCTCTCTTGTACTGGGAAGCCCAAAACTGGACCCAGCACCCCAGATGCAGCCTCACCAAGGCTGAGTAGAAGGGGAGGATCACCTCCCTCAACCTGCTGGCAACACTCTTCCTAATGCACCCCAGGAGACCATTGGCCTCCTTGGTCAAAAGGGCACGTTGCTGGCTCATGGTCAACCAGTCCACCAGGACCCCCAGGTCCCTTTCTGCAAAGCTGCTCTCCAGCAGGCCACACACACACACACACACACACGCACACACACACCAGCCCATACTGGTGCATAGGGTTATTCCTCCCTAGGTGCAGGGCTGCACCTCTACACTTCCCTTTATTGAATTTCATGAGGTTCCTCTCTGCCCATCTCTGCAGCCTTCGAGGTCCCTCTGAATGGCAGGCAGTACAGCAGTCTGGTGTATCAGCCGCTCCTCCCAGTTTTGTATCATGAGCAAACTTGCTGAGGGTGCACTCTGACCCATCATCCAGATAATTAATAAAAAAAAAAAAGTTGAACAGGATTGGACCCAGTATTGACCCCTGGGGGACACCTCTAGCTACATGCCTCCAACTAGACTTTGTGCCACTGATCACAACCCTCTGAGCTCTGCCGTTCAGCCAGTTCTTAATCCACCTCATTGCTCATCTAGCCCATAATTCGTTAACTTGCCTATGAAGATGTTATGGGATACAGAGTCGAAAACAGTATCTTTCCCTGCATCTCATTTCTCATCTAAGTCAGGAATGACTGAGACTGAACATCCATGCTGCATGCTATTTGATGCAAAATAGAGGTTTTGGTACAGTTGAAACAGGAGCAGTTTATACAAGACTGGCAACAGAGCTGTGGATTACAGGGCCTTATGGCATGTCCTTTTCAAAAGCAGGCTTTGATGACATTTGTTCATGGCTAGGAAGGGAGCTTGGGTTAGTGGTATCTGTATTACACTTGCCTTGGGCAGATAAGACTCTGCAGGCCTGCAAATGAATCCAGCATGCATCACGTTCCATAGGTGTGGAGGGAAAGTGTAATAATACAAGAATAGGTGAAATGGGGGTGTGGGGAGAAGCGAAAACTATCGATCTGCTTTCTTCAATTATCCTTATTCCTTTTGCATTTGTTTTCATGTCCGCAATGGACTATTTGTGTTGTCTCTGTAGGAGGAAGAAGAGCAAGAGGAAGAGGATGATGATGAAGATGATGACGATACAGACGACCTTGATGAACTAGATACAGACCAGCTGCTGGAAGCTGAGCTGGAGGAGGATGAGAACAATGAGAATGCTGGTGAGGATGGAGAAAATGATTTTTCTCCCTCTGATGATGAGGAGCTTGCCAACCTTCTGGAAGAGGGAGATGAGGGTGAAGATGAAGATTCTGATGCTGATGAGGAAGTCGAGCTGATTCTTGGAGACAGTAAGTGTGTATGCCCGGCTTGGTGACTGGAGGTGACCTTGTCCTCTGTGTAATGTCCTTACAAATATGCAGCATCTAAGTCTTCCCTGGATTGACATAGATGACATTCCCTCCTCCCTGGTATAAAAGGCACAAATTCTCATGCTTATTCCCCCATCGTCTCTTAGAGTAGTCTATTGGTAAGAACAGCTCTGAACTGAGAAAAAAGCTTCAGCGAGTTCTGGAAAGGCAGATACCTGTTTTCATCAAGTGCTCCCAGATGCATGTGTGAGAACTTAAAGGCAGGCTGTGAAAACTCCAGGGGAAGAAGCCTTCTCTGAATGCTTGCCTGCCCTGCTCTTTAAGGGCACGCTGGTAAAACTGTTGCTTCACCTCTCTTCTGTCTCCTTTATACCTTTAAGGACAGAAAAGCCTTTTTTTTTCCTTGGTGCTATTTTTTCTCCTTTTTCAGTTGCTTAAAGTGCAAAGCCAACGGGGCATTTTTAACTTTGCTTTCTTTTTGCTGTACTGTTCTGATGCTAACATAACTTTGGGGGATAAGATTGAAAAAAAATTTTTTTTCTGGCATTCCATAGTCCAGAGATGCAGAGGCTTGAAAAGTTAACAAAGTGTGTGTGTGTGTGTGTGTGTGTGTGTGTAAAAAAGACAGAGAAAAGTCCAAACTCTTCATCTGGCAATTCAGTTTGGAAAAAGGCTTCACTAGAAAGAGAAGGTGAGTAAGATAGCATCAGTCTTAGGACTTTGACCTGAGATTCTGCTCCCTTTTCTGCAACAGTGTTTTTGAGTATCACTTCTTTTTTTATTATTATTATTATTATTTTAATTTCCCAGCTATAAAATGGGGTTAATATCATTGCCTTATCTTAGAAGATTAAGGGTAAACGATTACAGTTTGTGAGGCGATTGAAGTCCTGTGATGATGGGGGGGATCAAGCTTCTCTCTTGATCTGATGGAGGATTAAGCATGTCAGGCTTCTGTTTTGGCACCACTGGGGCTGGCAGACTCATCTGTGTTCCCCTCTTCTGTTATGGTGCAGCCCAGTCCTCTGATTTTTGGGGACATGGCCTGTCAGATTGACAGTTTTTTCTGTAGGTCAGTCAGTCTGCTGCCCTCTTGAGGGAGGTAAATGTGCCATCCAGGACCATACATGACGCTCTCATGGCTCTAATTCGTTAACAGCGCATTGCACTTCAATGTTTGGGCATTATATATTGTGAGAGGAAGAAGTAAACAAGCTTTTAGCAAGACTTTTGCCTGTCCCAATAGCTGGCGGGAGCCTTCCTGACACAGCTCCAGTTGTGTTTCCTCAGAGGGTGCAGGGCCAGAGCTGTTAAAAAGGAGCACCCAGAGTGTTGAAACTTGAATTATCCAGGGGTAGAACAGAGTGGAAGTTCAGGCCAGTAATTTCAATAACCATTCCGGTAATAAAACTGGAGGCTACATTACGTTTATAGTTATTTCAAGTGTGCTCTGCAAAGCGCTGCTCATTATGAAATGGCCACGTCTGTACACCCTGTATGGATACAACCACTCGATCAGAACTTCTGGTCTGATATCTCTGGAGAGCTGAAGCCAAACCATCCTTTGGTCGTGAGGTTGTTTGGCAGAATTTTGGGGAACTTAAAAGCAGGGAATGCAGCATCTGCCAGGCTGAGGAATGCCCAGTCCCTGCACATGATTTGTTCGGGGGGCTTCTGTGGCTTTCCTCTCTGTAACATCAACTTCACCTGGCTTGCTTTTGTTTCTCGCTCAGCAAGAACGATTATAACTTCCTTCTCCTTTGCTGATGCTGCAGCCCTGAATTAGAAGCTGTAAGAGCACTGAGGACCAAGACACTGTTACAAAGTACAAGCCTGAGGCATGGCGATGAATGTAGAACTCTTCCTCTTCTTGGTGTATTTTGCTTGAACCTCCATAAGATACAGTGGCTGTGCTTGAGAACAAAATAATTCAAAGGACAGTTGAAAGAGGGAAGTGAGTGACTTTGGGTCCTCATGCTTTGTAAGAGGGTTTTTTTCCTCTTCAGGAACAATCTATGGAAATAAATCTTAAGTATGAATTTGCCTTCCTCCTCCTATGTCACCGTGTTGGGGAGGGTAGATCTGTGCCTGTCTTGTCCAAGGCACTTTTGTGCACTGTGCAGATCTTTCACGAGCTTGTTCCTGGGTCAGTGGGTGTCCCTGTGGAATACACAAGGGAAGCACCGGAAGAAATGTATGGAGTACTCACCTGTGTCCAGGAGAGAACCCGCCCTGGGACTACACTGTATTCGAGGGTCTGTGATGATGCCCTTCAGCACCTCTTGCTGATGCTTGGTGTCTTGCAGCAGTGTGGCTCACCCGTGTTTGCTGAGCTTTTGTTTTATAATCTACAATGACAACTTCCAGGCAAGTTGTAAGCTTCTGCCAAGCAGTTATAACTGCGGTCTGGAGCGTAAGACGTTAGGAATTCCCTTTTCAAAGCTGTCCTCCAGTGTTAAAGAAGTTTTTTTTCTGCTGCTCTTTCTCTCCAGAGCTTCTGGGTTGTTGATCTCCCTTGTGCTTCCTACCCTCCTGTTGTGTGCTGCAGCACTGGCTGCTGTTTTCCAGCTCCCCTTTGCATTGCTGTAGCTGCTCTGGGAGCACTGATATCCCTCAGTTGAGGCTCAATATGATGGAAGGGGAGACTGGAGAGTGAATCACTGGCCACAGTGGAAAGGCCCCTGGCTGCGTGGGGAGGAGTGTTCCCGAGCGCTGCTGCGGTTCCTTGCCCAGCCTCTAAAGAGCACTGGCTCCTGGACAGTCTCATACCTCCCCTGAAGCAGCTGGGCAGCAGTTGCTCTTCCAGTGCTTATTCTTCGTGAGGAAATACCGGACTCTTGAACCAGTCTGGCTCCAGAAGTGGGTGCATCAGAGAACTGGTGCAAACCCTAGGTGGGTTGGTACCAGAGATCACTGGCTTCCAAATAACTTATCAGCAAAAGGACAGGCTTCCTGCAAGTGCTCCGGCAGGCCTGCAAGGGATGGAGCGTGCAGGACCCACGCGCACTTAGCTACATCCGCAGATTGCCAGTGTGGGATAAGCACGTGTCGGGCTCCCTTTGGCACTCCGTTTTTCTCTTTGCATTAGAGGGCTCTTAAGGGAGTGGGGGGAAAGGGGTTGTGCCCTCTGCTGCTTGCCTGTGATTTTTTTTCTTTTTTAAGGAAAGCATTTGAGAAGGGGGTGAACCTTCCAGAAGGCCTTACTAACCTTGACAGGCATTTTAGAGATGCGGTGTAACTGAGATGGCTGAGAGGAAGTCTTGTCTTTTTTTTTCTTTTTTTTTTTTCTTAACTATTTTTAACACCTAGTTAACTGCAGCATCCAATGAATACACTTCAGAAAAAGAGCCCTCGTCACCTAAGGTAAGGCAGGAGACCTCGCTGCCGGAGCTGCTACCGCCTCCCTCTTGCACAGCTGAGGGAGGAGAGATTCTCTGTTTTTAAGTTAAAAAGCAAGTGTGTGCATATGCGTGCACGTGTGTGTGTGTGTGTGTGTGTGAGAGAGACTACTTCTGGCAAATCCTCTCATGTCTTCATTCTGTATCCCAAAGGAGAAAACCAGCAAAAGCCCAGTTCTCACAAACAGGCTGCAGGTCACCTTTAATGAGTGCCACGTCATTAAATTTACTACAGTAACCTTTGGGTTGCTAGAGGAAGGTGCTGGTTGTGAGCATACGGGGGCCACCTTGCTGCCTAATGAATTAGCCCCGTGTATGTTATACAGAGGCCATGTTTCACTGCATCAGGTTGGAGGAACTGTCAAGCTGGCCGTGAGGAATGACAGCCAGCGCTGTCCTGCCCCTGCAGCATGAAGAGCTGTTGCGTTTAGATGTGCACAGTTAAGTTGTGCAGGCAGCACAACAGTTACGTGGGTAACTTGCTGCTGGTGTCCTTCTCCCCATCTTGTCACGGGAAAACACTGCCAGCTAATGGGAACTGCGCTTGCTAAAGCTGCTCCAGTCCTTCTGACCCTGGGTTTTAACCGGGGCGAAAGCTCTGGTGCGGATTTGCTAACTGCTTTTGCTCGATTTGAGATGCGCTAATGGTGCTGGCTGCCTCTGTCGTTGCCGAGGAGTTGCTGGTCTCAAGCAGGTGGTGGGCATCTCTTATAGCTACGAAGGAGCTGCATGGCATTGCGGCCCTGACAGCTGCGTTCTTCCACGCACCAAACGTAACCCGTGTGTCTCCTTTTCAGCTGACAGCTCGGATAACTCCGACTTGGAGGACGACATAATCTTGTCGCTGAACGAGTGAGGAGCGGTGGCCAGGCAGGGTGTTGGCAGGAGGAGGCGCTCCCTTCCCAGCAGAAGACCGGAGACCAAATCGGAAACGGATCCTGAGCACCCCAACCCCTTTCCTCTTGGTGAAACCTGAGGAACTCCAGCCCATCCGCTGTGTTGGTTTGAGTCAGTTTGAGGCTCGGGGCTAAGCCTGAAGCTCCCCAATAAAGAGACCTGGGGTTAGGCCTCTTTTCTCTCTGGCTTTTTTTTTTTTTATTTTTTATTTTAGGCTGAGATGACTCTCCTCTTCAAGGAAACTTCTGAAGATATTTCACAATATATTTTCTTTGTATAAAGTTCTTTCCTAAAGAACAGAAATAGTTTTATATAAAAACCAAAAAAAAAAAGAAAAAAAAAAGGCAGGTGTTCTAGTAAAGAGGGGATGAACTTTGTATTCATGTAGTACCTTGTTACCTTGGGGTAGGTTTGGGGGAGAAAAATTGTTTAAAATTAAAAAAGAGGCATTTTTATGCAACTACTAAATGAAATAAGAGGATCATGATTTCTAAAATTGTTGAGGAGTGAGAATATTTTTATTTTAAATATGATTTTATTTTTAAAAAAAAGAAAAAAGAAAACAGGTGTCACCACCTGCTCGCGAGCCCATGTGTCTCAGATGCTTTGGCCCTCTGGGGAAGAGCCCTGGGGGCGTTTGGTAACTGAACTTACAGGCTGTTTCAAGCGGAGATTCCCGCTGTGATACCAGCTACAGTGGGCGGCTGAAATCCCAGCGTGGCCTAGTCGGAGCCTGGATATTCCTGGAGACATGGGAATCTGGGATTGAAGTTTGAGCCCTCTTTCTCCCCTCCCCCCTTTGTGGTTCAAGTTTTTTAATCTTTTTTTTTGTTTTGTTCTTCTTCTTCCTTTTGCCCTCTGTGTGGAAACTGCAAATTGAAGGCCTTTTTTTCTTTAATGTAAAGTGTATTTATTAAAAAATTAAATACAAGTCCCGTCTCCTGTTTATGGCTGTGAGCTGTAGCCACGTGTTCTGCGCACCCAAGCGGCGCAGCCCTGCGCGGGGCAGCGGCACGGTACAGCGGCAATAAGGAAGGGCGGGCAAAGTAAACAAGGGCTGAGATTTCAGAGGGTGCGGACTCCACCTGCTCCGCTCCCCAGGGAGCTGTGTGATGTTTCATGGCACCTGGGGGCTCAAAGCAGATCCCTCCGTCTGCCTGGCAGCCTTTGTTGCTGCTACTGCCAGGCTGTGATTTTTGTTTAAAGATGAACCGGCATCTCCCCTCCGCTTCGACGGTAGGAAGCGCGGCGAGCCGCAGGGGAATCTCGCTGCCTTGCTGCGGTGCGTCGGGACGCTGGAGTGGTTATTGGACCTCCCCCTCCATGTGCGCTTTGGCGTTATGTACGTTGCCTTGTGGCTATCCCAGCAGAAGGCAAATTAGGTGCTCTTGTTTGTACGTGCCAAGAGGCCCTGCCCTTAAAAGGGGGGGAAAAAAGCAGTTAAGTGTTTGATTTCGTTCTACGGCACACAGCTGCACAGCTACTTCTGTGAGTCAGAAGTAAAGGGTGAGCACACCTACTGCTTGCTTGGGCAAGGCCGTTCAATGCAATGTTTATTTCCAGGGATTCAGAAAACATCCACTGTCGTAACTTTTTACCTTTTTGCTGTTTTGGCTGCTTTCAGAATAGCGTTTTAGGTGGAACGGGGAGCTGGTGGCCTCTCGTTCCTCAACACTACAGCAACTTTTGCACCAAGGATCATGTTCGTTTCAACTAAGGCTCAAGGTTTCATTAATGGAAGAGGAGAGTTTGTTTTGTTTTGTTTCCTTTTCTAAACCAGTACCAGGGATGGATAGCTTTTCTTCCCCCGGCATCACATCTACTTAATGCAGTTATTCAGAGCTAGGTGTTAATAATTTAAAGGAAAGGCTCAACTGCACCTTTTAATGGATCATTGTACCCTACAGAGTCGAGTAAGTTGAACAAGTTGCGATTGCTGCAGCATTTAAGACCAGCAGCTGGAGCAATGTTCTGATTAAATGAGTGGATTGAAAATCGGATATGTCAGGGAAGAGCTGTGGAAGCCAGCCTCTGCCTTACCAAAAAAAAAAAAAAAAAAAAAAAGCCTTATGCAACCTCACTTTAGCAATTGTGCTGCTCAGGAGGAAAGAAAAAATTATGAAGAGTGTACTCGATTAATAATAACAGAGGGGAGATGCTGTACCAGATGTTTATAGCTAGTTCTGGCATTATCCCACAGCTGTGAGCAGCTGCATCTGTTGCTGTTTTGGGCCTGGCTATCTCAGAGAGGATTTACTGACTAGTTTTATGAGACAGAAACAAAACGTCTAGAATGGAAATCTATTTATAATTTGACTTGAAACAGGGCCACTTTTAGTAACTAGGGCTGAAGGGAGCATGCTGGGGGCCTTAGCAACTGCGGCTGAGGCGGCAGGGCCCGGCTCGCGCAGCCTTCCGGCTCGCGCAGCCCCCTCTGCCTGTCCTGGGCAGCCTCTCCACCCGGGCTGCGCGCTTATCGCAAAGATGCAGAAGTGAAATACAGAGCTGCTGGGGGAGGCCGCCTGCCCCGGGGAGCTGCTGCCGTTGTTCCTGCAGGGCATGATTTAAGCAGACTGGGGAGTAGGGTGACTACAGCAGGCTGGGAGCAAAGGGAGCCTGCGTGGCTGGCCTGCTTGTTCTTCTTCACCCTGTCGTGCGCCTGTAGTTACCTGGCCAAGAGGAACTGCTCGGCCCCCCACTTGACACTTCAACACAGTTGTATAGTCCAAGCTGCTTCCTGGCTCGCTGTAAATATTGTGCCAGCACACTGGGAAGCCATGTGCACATCCCTGCAGTGTGGCACTTCAAAAAAAATCTCTAGGCCGTGGTTTGGAGAGCAGGGTAGAGACCCCAGGGGCTGTTCAGCAGTTGCTGCTGCATACGAGCCGGGGCAGTAATTAAGGTATGACTGGATCATCAGCACAGCTACATGCACATGCTGAGCATCTGGGCTTGCCTAGAGCTAGCCCTCTTGTCCGCCCTTCAGCTGACAACTGCAGATGAAGAGGCTTTGTAAGCAAAAGCGCAAGCTCCCATAAAACAAAATATTTACTGAATGGGCAGTTAAAAAAAAAAGAAAAGAAAAAGTAGTAACTGAGTCTAAACACAGTGATCTCAGCCCACCAAATCCCCCACCCCCCCACGTGAAGTTTCAGATCACCCTCAAAGGGACAGACGCGAGTCACATCGGGTCTTCCAGCACTGCCTGTGGCTCACTTGCATCCTGGGGAGGTGCTGGGTCAGGTCCTGGGGCTGGAGAGCTGCTGCGCAGCCTCTCCCAGGCAGTCTGCCTTAAACCCTCCACCTGCTAGGCTGAGCCTGTTAACTGTTTGTAGGCAGGAGCTGTGTGTGTGTGTGTGGGGGGGGGGGGGGTCCCATTCGTGCACACATGCTCGCAGCAGTCAGCCACCTCACCGGGAACAGAAATCCCACTGGTAAAGATCTTTCTTACCCAATCCCAAGCATGACCATTTTGGCCTTCTAAAAACCCTACATTTGTATTTACTTGACTCATATGAGACGTGGCAGATATTGGAGAGTTCTAATAATCTTCCCGGCTTTCTCATCAGGTAGTTGCAGCTTTTGTCTATTTTTTTTTTTTCTCCATCTTCTGATTTCTCACATTCTACTACCATAACACACACACAGACACAAACCCACTGCCACACCACATCATTAAATACAGCCAAAGCAGCACCAGCTAGAACTCCCTGCCAGCAAGAGGCCAGCCAGGCATCTGCCACTACAGCACCATACCTGCCGCCTCGGACTGAATGGACAGCTTCAACGCGTAGGATGCTCTCTGACAAAAAGCTCTAATCACTCTATGACTCTGGCCATAAAGGGTATTTAATAGCACTTGGTTTCAGATAACACTTAACGGTTACAATCGTTGACATTTGGCACTGTCTACATTACAACAGCATCAGGGGACTCGGTCACGAGGTTCTAAGTCAGCGTCCCTGTAACCGTGTTAAAACCAGGGCAGGCCAGCTACCCTCCGAATCGTGGCCGCGGCGTGGCGAAGGGCACGGCTGCTGCGGCGAGAGCGGAGCTGTAGCCTGGCTGCTAGGAGCAGCAGCGGGGCTCCTCCGCGCTCACAGCCCGAGTCGGCTTCCCCGGAGCGCTGCACTAACAAACAGCCCTGCTGCTTCCAGCCGGCAAGGCAGCTCCCGCATCACCGCGCTGCACACGCACGCTACGGACAAACCCCTCCATGGCCTTGTAGCTGCGCTCGGGCCCTTAGAGACAGAATTACATTTTCTGGGGTAGAAGATGTATCAGCGAGCGAAATACTAATCCCCCCTCATGATCACACTAACTCATTAAATTTACTTTTAATATAATCACAGTATTAAATGTTAAAAAAAAAACAACCAAAACAACCCATACTTGTTGATATCAATACATTATTAAATTAAGCAACCGCTCACACATCATCAGCTGATGATGTCCCTACTGTGAAAATGCAGGGTTAAAAATAATAACAATAAAAAAGAACAAAAGCATCATTAGACTGAGTTATGCTCCCTGCTATGCAGGTTTCAATACCAATCACACCTGAGAGCACAGTTTTAAAAGGGCCTTTGGCAGCCTTCAGCAAGCAAGTACGCGCGGCCATAGAAACCAGTGCAAGAGCAACTCTTGCTCTCACAGGCTTTCTTTCACTCGCTTGCCACCAAAACAAAAAAAAAAAAACCCTGCAAATTTAAAGAAACAAAAATTTAGTGTTTTTAATCCCAAACACTTTTCTGTAAGCCTCCTAAAAATCTATAGCCATTGTTTAAAAAAAAAAACAAAAATCCCCAAACTAAACAGTGTGGATTTTAACTCAAATTTGAAATAGTTACCACATCCTTAAGTTACTGAGAACTCAGAGTGCAAATGTCCTGGCTTCTCTCCTAAACCACCGCCTCACAAAATACCACAGAGAGCAAAGGTGAAGGAACCAGCCCATTTTTAAATTTCCATATTTGATCTCCAGTAAAGAGCATCAGGGTTTCCTACAGTCACAGGCAAGTTACTCGTGTCAACATACCATGTTTTCAGACAGCCAGACATTTTTAATCTCTTTTTATAAGCCTGCCAACAAAGTTTTGACTTTAGCAAAACGATTTTGCAGTTCACGTTTCAATAAAGGATTTCGGATAGTGCAACATGATTGACTAGTCAAAAGGGCACCTACAGTTCACCGAAAAGTTTGTGCCCTTTATTTGCTTGGCTACATCTAATACAGGCCCAAGAGGGTTCCCCCTACAATTTTTTTTTTCTCCTGCTTGATTTTTTTTTTCCTTTACAAAGACCAGGAATGTCAAGCCTTTTTTTTTTTTTTTTTTTTAAACCCAGGAACAACTATCTAACTGAGACATGCACTGGGTGCTCTCAAACCTCACAGAAATGAAAACAGTTGACTGCTCAGTAGGGAACTTTTCTTCCAAGCATTAGCTACAATTTTTTGTCAGCGGTGTATAAAACCCACTCCTGTTCTTGATCAGGATTAGCTTCCTTGGTAGCTGGCTTCCTTGGAAGCGTCTCTCCTCAAACAGAGAATCAATAGGAATGCATCGAGACTCAAATTTGTGAAATAAAAAAAGCAAACAGGACAAAAAAAAATACGGGACCAACTTTTCAGTCTCTCATACATCACAGAGAAGAGCCCCCCCCTCGCCCTCCCACCTGGCGGGACACGTAAAGAGACCGAGGCGGTGCGGGAAGCTGGGGTCTGAGAAACCGAAACGGGTTGGCACCATCACCTTTCAGCTCTCCGTAGCACAGGGAACCAGCCCTTCTTGGGCCATAAGAACTAGGATACCGCACAAGTTTAGAAATCCATCAGTGAACAAGGCTTTACTGACAACTTTTTTCATACAGTTAAAAAATAAAAATACAGAACACAGCGGACAGTGTCACATATTAAAAACGAATAAAATGGGCTCTATTTAAATGGTATTAAAATTAATTAGGAACTAAAAATCTTACCATTTTGGCTGAGGTGTTTCGAGCCTCCGCCAAAATGATCGGCCTTAAAAACAACTGGGTTGTGTGACACACAAAGAAAACATGGAATTTGAAAAGACAGTGTGGGCTAGGCAGTGTCTTTGACTATAACTATCACCATATGTTCTTCTTCTAACTTCCCCAATGTCCTTAGTGCTGACTGGAGGTACTGCTGAGAGAATTCACAAGGAGGGAAGGCGTAAAGCATGCCTGTGCTGTCTCTGCCCTTCGCCCCTCCCACGGGCAGGCTGATAACCCCAGCAGCCTGCTTCTGTTTCAAGTAGGAGACCAGATTCCTGAGAAGCCGTCGCTGCAAGCCAGGCTCTACAACAGGGAAGGTCCCCTCGGCCCCTGTCCCTCCCGGGGCGGACTGGGTAGCCAGGAGCACAGCGTAGCCATTGGGGCTGCCTTGTTTGATCCGGCGAGTTACTTCATCCAGCTTGGGCTGGTCGAGCCGAAGTCTCTGAGCGATTTTGAGCTGCGTTAACTTCCCGCCAGATGAATGGTCTTTAAGGAGTCCGTTGATGACGCCTAGGTCTCCCTCCAGGATGTGCATAGACGTAGGGAAGCAGCTATTTTTTAGCACAAGAAGCCCGTTCCAAGCAAGCTGCAGTGTCTGGGCATATTCTGATAAATTCTTTAACTTTTTGGTCTCCGATTTTGGCTCCTCGTGAGTTTTGGATTCCGATTCGCCAGTTCGATGATTGCGTTCGCTGTCCCTTTTTTTAGGCTGGGGAGCATCGGATGCTTCACGATGGGGTTTCTCCTCAGTCGCGTGACGATTGTTCTGAAGGGAGTTACTCTGCTCTTTCTCGACTCCAGATTCTGTAGTGTGATTCTCTTTGCGAACCCTGTCCGGGCTGCGGTCTAAAGCTGGCCCACCGGCCTTTGTCCTGCTTCTGTCCTCGTAAGGCGAGTGAGTAGTCCTCCCACGATCGCTGGAAAGACTGCGGCGTTTCCGCCTTTCTTCCCACGGTTTGGGCACGTTACGATCGCTGTCGCTGCCCCAGCGTTCTCCGCTCCGGCTACGCACCGATCGGCTGTAGCTTTCCAAGTTGTTTCTGCGTTCAGCATTTTTGGCAGGGCTGGCCCAGTCTGCCTCTGCAAAGCTCCTGTCTCTGTCCGAGTACAGGAGGTGTGGAGGAGTCCTATCTCGCACCCTCAAATCTTGCTCTAGGCTTCTGTGTCTGCTATACCCATCCGCTAGCAGTTCATAGTGCACGGGGAGAGGTGCAGGCTGGTACTGCTGCGGGTATCTCGTCTCTTCGGCTTTGGCAAAATCCACTCGAAGTCTCCTCTCCGGTCCACCCAAAGGAAAGCCCCTCATTTGCGCACAGGCAGCCTGGGCAGCATCCAAGCTTTCGTACTGGATATAAGCAAAGCTGTCTCCCTTCACATAGTCAATAGTCCTGATGCTGCCAAAGCGGTCAAACTCCCTAGCAAGGGCAGCCAAGGAAGTACTCGGACCAAGACCACCCACCCACAGCCTGGTAGTAGGGTTGGCTTTGCCGTAGCCAATTTTGATAGGGTTCCTGCCAACCACACGGCCTGACATAGCGACCTTGGCCCGATGCGCCATGTCCAAGTTTTGGAACTTAAGGAAAGCGTAAGCCCCACCTTGGCCCCGGGCAGGGCGCTTGATCACCACTTCTTCGATGATGCCGTACTTCTCAAAGGCACGTCTCAGCTCCACCTCCGAGACGTTGTGGTCCAAGTTGCCGATGAAGAGGTTCCGAGTAGCTCTCTGGTCATCCTCCGGCATCAGGTCTTCCTCAGCCACGATGGGGTAAGTGTAGGGTCGGCCGCGCTCATCGTACAGCCCGTAGTAATCCAGAGCCCTCTCCCGCTCCCGGGAGAGTCCGATGGCAGCGGCTTCCAAAGCGAAGGCGGCGGCTGCAGCGTGAGCATGTCTCGGCCGTGGCTCCCGCAGCAAGGGGCTGGTGACAGGAGAGAGCGACCTCTGTTTGTACTGGTAGGTGCTGTGGATGGGTGGCAGGTAGCCCAGGGGCTCCGGGGAGGGCGCAGGGGGCGGCGTGCGGCTCCTCCGGCCCCCGCGCAGATAGACCGGCTCCACCTTGAGGGGCCGATCGTAGAGGAGCAGCTGCCGAGCCCGGGCATGCCGGCGGGCGTCCCGGGCATCCCCGGGGTGTCGGAAGTTGACGTAGGCAACGCGGCCGAGCTCGGGCGTGTGGGAGAGTTTGACACTGATGTCCCCGGCGCCCCCCCCCGCGAAGCGCTGGAAGAGGCGGAACAGGCCGTCCTCTAGCAGCTGGTCGGGCAGGGCCGCGCTCAGCCCGCTCACCAGCAGCGTCTTGTACTCACAGGAGCCGGGCGGCTCCCCGGCCAGGCCCGCCGAGCCCCCCAGCGGCGCCAGCAGCAGCGAGGGCGCGGCGCCCGGCGGCGGCCCGGCCAGCAGCAGCGAGGGGGCCACCACGGCGCCCGGCAGGGCCTTGGCCTTGGGCACGCCGAGCGCCCGGGAAGACGACGACGACGACGACGACGACGAGGGGGCGGCCTGGCTGCCGCCGCGGGCGCCCGAGGCCGAGCCGCTCCCCGCCGGGCGGTGGTTGGAGTCGCCGCCGCCGCCGGCGCGCTCATCGCCGCGGTGGCTGCGGGAGCTGGAGCCGCCGCCGCCGCCGCTGCCGCCGCCGGGCGTGGACTTGTCCCGGCTGCTGCGGGAGGCGCCCGAGCTCCGGTGCGGGCCGCGCCGGCTGCTGCTCTCGCGCTCGCGCTCCCGGGGCCGCTTGGCGGCGGCGGCGCGGCCTCCCCCGGCCCCCGACGGGCTGGAGTCCCGTTCGCTGCCCCGCTTCATGGCGCCGGGGCCCGCGGCTCAGGAGACGCCTCCGGCGGCCGCCGCCATCTTGGACAAAAGGGAACGAAGGCGGCTCCGGCCGCCGCGCCGCGCGGGCCCTACGTCATCGCCCCGCGCCCCGCCGCATGGCGGCGTCAGGAGCGCAGTGGCTCCCACACGGCGACGTGACGCAGGCGAGCCGCCGGCCGCACGTGACGCCGCGGGACCAATCAGGAGGCGCTCTGGCGCGCTGCTCGCCCGCGGACCCTCCCCGGCCGCGGCGGGGGGGGGGGGGAAGGGGGCGAAGCGCGCGGGGCCGCGCCGTTGCCGGCGGCGGGCGAGGGGCGGGGCGCGGCGCCGCAATCACGTCACACGGCACGCGTCCGCCCGGTACAGCCGTTGCACTTTAATGAAGGTCCCGTACAGCGCGCGCCGCCCCCGCGCTCCCCTCAGAGGTCGGCGCGGGCGCCGGCGGCCCGCGGCGCGTACTTGGGCATCAGTTCGTGGATCCTGCGGATGAAGTCGGACTTCTCGGCGCAGCCCTTGCACGTCTCGCCCCAGTCGTCGAGGATCCGCCGCAGCTCCTTGACGCGCAGCTTGCGCAGGTCCGCGGTGCTCAGGTCGATCTGCTTGTCTGCGGGGAGAGCGGGGCCGCCGTCAGCGGGGCCGCCGCGCCGCACCGCGCCGCCCCCCGGTGAGCAGTGTGGCCGCACAGGCCCCGGGCAGCGCCGCGGCCGAGGGCTGCGGGGGGAAGCGGCGCCCGGCTCCCGCAGGGGGAAGGAAGGACTCGGGCACCAGGTAGCTTTTCTTTTCTTTTTTTTTTTTTTTAAACCAAAATTCATTATTAGCAACCAAACTTTTTGGCTTCAAGTTAGATGCAGGAGGTCTACAAGAAACCCAAAATCCCAGCTATTAATACTGCGGGAAATGCTTTAATTCCCTTTTCCACTGGAAAAAAAAAAAGAGGGTAGTGGAGAGATTTTAGAGGAAAGATAAGCAACAACAAAAAGCTGACTAGGAAGCAACAGTACATCTAATACAGTGAGTGAGAACTATAAAGACCAATGATCCGAGGGCTGTCTCATGGGAATGTAAGGGCAGAGAAACAGGGAAGCAGTCAGAAAGAAGTATTTCCAAGACTTTTCTTCAAATTAAGTCTTTTAAGGAAAAGAATATATCATCCAGGAACAAAAGAGTTGAAGAAAGCTGGCAAGAAACACACTGCTGAATGTTCTGGACAGACACCAGAAGAGGTGAGAAAGAAAGGGCTTATCAACCAGCCACCTGGTAACCGTGAGAGCAGCTCTGCTAAGGGCCTGGGCCCTGGTCACAGCAGATACCATCCCAAGCCATAGCAACACACCTGGCTGCTCCCCAGGACAAGCTTCTAAGTTATTCCAGAGAGAGATTTGAGTGCAGTACTGCTGATGCCTGGGAGTTACTTACTTCAAGACAGATCTGTGGTTCTTTGTAAGCTAAAAAGGTTTAGTGTCAAACAATCTTACCTGAGCATCTCATTAAAACCTCTCTAAGATGTTCGTGTAAGAGAATAACCCAGGTTGTGCAACTAATTATGCCAGTGATCTCATTACAGAATTTGAGAGCAAGTAGTTCTAGCACCTTTCAAAATAAGGCAGCTCAAGGCTAATTTATAATGTGTAAGCCAGAGTCCTGTACGCTGCTTTACCCCAAATGACCCACACCCCAGAAAAGCATGGCCGTTTCCCTTTCTGCTGGCAACTCACCATATTTTAGTTCACAGATCTGACTGTCTTTCTTCTTAAGTTTCTCGCAGATCTTTTCCACAGGGATGTGATGACTCATGGGTTTTGAGACCTCATTAATGATTTTGGTAGCTGCATCACTTGTGGCCCCAACATAATAGCACTAGAGAGAAGAAAAGAGCAAGGTGGAGATGCATGGGAAAAAATGCTTCTAAAAGGAGGGTTTTCTAGCCACCTTCTCTCCTTGCATGGTTTGTGCAGCTAGATGTTTCATGTTACAGAACCCTTCCAAGTGACTGCTACAGACAGGCAAGAGAAAGACTAACTCTAAGCCCAAAATACTGAGCAAGGACATTTCCTATTACACTGCTTCATGGTTGTTGAGGCCATTTGTCTTGTTTCTCAATTTTTTTTTTAAATTGAATTGGATTCGATTAAGTGTCTTCTTCATTCAAGGAGAAGGACTTTCTGAAGCATTTCCCCTCTGCATTTCTGATGGAATCCCTCTGCAGGTCTCTTCTTAGGGAGCATTCAGGACCTTTTCCTTGGGGCTCTTCATTGGGGATTGTCATCTGGTTTTAATTAGTTTAATTCAGTTTTCCTTTATTTAGTTTTCACCTAAACAGCATAAATATCTTTGCAGCTAATATAGCATCCCAAATACTATTTAAGGGACAGGAAAGTCCTACAGAAAATAAAGCTTTGTAATCCCCAGAACTTCAGTAACAAGGAAAAGTAAGATCAACCAAAAATGACCTCTGTTGACAGTTTGTTTTTTTGTTTTTGTTTTAAAGAATTAAAGCAGTCGGAATTCTCAAATCTCTTATTACAATACACTACCAGTTGTGGCCACATAGCTAGGAAGAACAGCCTTCAGGAAGCTATATCATACATAAACAGAAAGACTTGTTTCCCCTCATTTGCCAAGCATTTTACAACTTTTTCCCCCAAAAGGCAAGTAAGATTTACTACTACTTACCAGCCGGTTCTCTTTGCCTTTTGCCTCTTTGCAGGACTTCAAGAGCTCCTTCTCAATACTGGCAGGTGTGAACTCAACATCGTTGTCCTTTAGACTCTGGTAGAACCTTCCCAGAAAGGTAACACACACTAGAAGGGAAGATGGATGTAGTTATCTGCAACTGCACACCAATCTAGTGGCAGCTCATAGGGAAACAGGACAGAGGATTTGATTTGGAGAGAGGAACTTGTAGAAGCTGTATTAGCAATCAGTGACTTGACACATATTTCAGTAAGTCTTTCAGAGCACACGTGAATAAGCAATACCCCCTGGTATTTTTGGTGGGCTTTTGATGACCTGATGAACCAGATCCATGTAAGCATCCAGTTGCTTCCATACATTGTACTGAGAGAGCAGCAGGATTCAGCTGGGGGATATGACACGAGACTGCCAGGGCAAAAATGTAAACTTAAAGTCTTATTCTTGTTGCTTTTGGAAGCATCTCAACAGACCACAGGCTTCAAAAAGAGTTCTGATCCAGGAACAACTGCCTCTATGCCCATAATCACATTACAGACTCCATGTATACTGTTTTTAGTAATAAGACATTACTGATTATCAAGTTGATTCAATTTATAAGTAAGATCTTTTTCTCTTGGAAATAAGACTTATGTGATCCCATTCTATGTCCATTTGGCATGTTTCTCTTTCCTCCCCCTGCCCCCAAGAGCTTCTGAACTAGTTTCAAATAAATTGAAAGAGAAGAAAGTCTTAAAGATAATGAAATTCCTGCAAGTCATCAGCACTTGAACAGCTCAAAGTCCCTATCTGTGGGAAGGGCACATAGAACATGGTCATTGCTTTCCCTGTGGCAGCAATCAGTCAACATATACCCCAAACTAAGCACAGCACAGCTGTTGCTGGGGAGGAGTAACTAGAGCTAGTTACTGTAGTACTACAGTTACTGTGCGTCTGATCTGTGCAACAGGACGATGATGAGAGACGCTGCAACTTTGCCGAGTGTCCAATTTCACTCATTCTGCTGCTCACACAACTTGCCTGTGAACAGCAGCATCAGCTGGATCAAGAGGCCCAATGGCCTGTGACCCAATTCCTGCAAATCCTCTAAGTTTTCATTACTTTCAGGTGTTCGACAAGTGCCAGACACTGGCCCTGCCTTTGGGAGAGGGGTACAAGTCATGTTTCTCATATGATTGGGTTACCCCAACAGGAAGGGGTTGACTAATGATGTTGTCATTAGCAACTTGTATTCAACTCCAAACTCAAGGCATGGCACAGGAAGCCGGAGAATACAGGAGATCCAGTAAGACCATCTTGAAACCTAGTAGAAACTTACTCTCATTGTGTTAAAACTAGAAGTAATTACAGGCTGGATGATTTAGGAAAACATTTTTTGTATGCATACAACACCATCATTTACCTCACATTAGTTTGTCCCCAGTCACAGACACACACTGATGTCCACTGTGCGCTGTTTGGAAGTGAAAACCTTCGGAAAAAATAAAGATGCTGCAGGCAGTGGTACCGATGACTAGATTACAGTTGAAACAAGTTTCCAACCTAGTGCTGGGATAGCAGCTGAAAGAGTTTTAATTTACTATGTTCCCTCCCCCCTCCTTCTGTTGTACTGTTTCTCTCCCCACAAAAAGGTGGAAGTGGTGAGCATTAGTACCAAAAAATCCCAACCAGTGGCTATATGCACACCTCAGGTTGTTCTTGTTTCATCTGGACAATCTGTGCTGCTCCATCACACCAGAGCAGTTTAGTTTGCTATGCTGTTCAACAGCTTCCCCCCAAAAAAACTTTTGTATTTAAGCAGTACACAGAGAGCCCAGCCTGATTTAGATCAGCTGAATACCTTTTGGGATCTGTCTTCTAGCTTTGTGTTGTTTAAGAGAGGATACCCGGGCGGTCACTGGGTAAAGCCAAGGTGAGCACTGCACAGCGATGAGGAAGGACGAGAAGGCAGGTGAGTAAGTGCCCAAGTCTCACTTCCTCCTGTCCGCTGCCTCTCAGCGCCTCCGGGACGGGTGCTGGGGACGCCACCCCGGAGGGAGGCCCGGGACGGCGGCCCCCGCACGCAGGCCGTTTCGAGCTGCGGGACGGCGGCTGCCCCAGAGGCGGCCCGCTCCCGCCGCCCGCTCCCCGGGGGCTGCTCTCCTTTCCCTCGCACCGCCGCTGAGCCGGGCGAGGACGGGCACCGGCTCTCGCTCTCTGAAAGCGCAGGCAGCGCTAGGCGCTCCGCACCGGGGCGTCCCCGAGCCGCTCGGCTCCCAGCGCCCCGCAGAGCCGGGCACCTGCGCCGGCACCGCCGCGGCCCAGGGCCCGGGCGGACTTCGGAGAGTTTTCCTGCCCCGGGAGGAACCGCCCCCGGGCGGCCGTTCGCGGCCCCAGCGCTGCCGCCCCCCGCCGCCGGCGGGGCGGGCGGGAGGACCGGCCCCGACCCGGCCCCTCGCACGGGCGGGCCGGGCTGCGCTGCACTGCAGGCGGCGGCAGGGAGCGGCCTCACCGCCTCGGCCCCCGGGGGCCGCCAGCCCGGCCCGCACCCCCCTCCGGCCCGGCGCGGCCCCACTCACCCTCGCACTCCCCGTCGCGCAGGGCCCGGCTGCCGGCCGGCAGCAGGAGCAGGGCCAGCGCCGCCCAGAGCCCGTGGGCCGCCTGCATCCCGCCTCGCTCGGCAGCCCGCGCGCACTGCGCCCGCCGCACCGGCAGCGGCGCCCCGCCCCTCGCCGGCTTCCCCCGGGCGCTGCCGCCCCATTGGCCCGCTCCCCGCCCTGCTTCCACGCTGCCTCCTCCCATTGGCCACTCTGCGGCCTCCACGGGAGAGTTGGCGGCTGCTGATTGGGGAAGGCGGCCGGACGCCGGCAGACGGAGAATTTCCCCTCCTCCTTTGGCCGCCATTTTTGTTAAGGGAAAAACGTCCTCGTGCGCCTTGCCCCGCTTCTTGCGGGCGCCATTTTCTAAAGGGGCAAATTCTCACACGTTGGGACTCGGCAGCCGTGAGGCGGCGGGCGGCGGGCGGTGGCGGCGGCGCGGACGGGCCTCGGCTCGGCTCCCGAGCGGTGCCGCCCTGAGTGGCACCCGTGGGCTGCGTCCATCCAAAGCGGGCAGTCCTGGCAGCCCCTGGGGCGGCAGGATGGTGAACTGAGGTAGGGCTGCGGCAGCTGCCCGCACCCCTGGTGACACTGCATTTGGTGCCATTGGTTGCCTCAGGCCTGCTGGGGTCCTGGTTTTCCGGTTCCCTGGGGACTGAGGGAAGCATGAACACGGGGAAGGGAGCTCGGCTGGGTGGAGGAAGAGCCACCTGGGTGGGCAGCCATTAGGAGGGGTGCTGCCTCCTGTGGGGGACAGCAGAGCTGGTGCTTTGGGGCCAGCATTCTCCTCCAGCCTTAGTTTAAACACCCTTCATGGGTGGTGGTTGTGGTCATGCCTCTATACACCGTGAATTATAAAGCCTAAATCTCCTGCAGTGGGATACTTGAAAGCTGAGCATTAAGCTTAAAAATCGGTGGGAAACTAATATAAGCATAATTCGTTTCTGGCTTTTTTGGGGTGTTTTTGCCAAGCCATGGAGACAAACGAGGATATTCAGAATTCCTGCTTATTATCCCAGTCGCTGTGCTCATAACTATTTTTTCCCAAAGCCCTGAAGTGAGGGCCATTTGTTCAAGGCAATTCCTAGTATAATCTCTGACTCTACATATACGTAATTTAAATCCATTTGAAGTTGCAGGCCATTTGCTACCAATTGGTAGCCTAGGGTGAGGAGTACAAACTAATCACTTGTTTCTTGGCTGGCGGAGCTATGTGTTTAAGTGTATGTGTCCTAGGAGATCATTCTACAAAAGAAGGTAGAGGTGAAGTCATGTCCCTGTGCTTCAGCAAAGAGGTATGCCTTAGCTTGATGTGGTTCTCTTGGCCCAGGAAGGCTAATGGGACTGCCTAGTTGTGCCTGCCCCAGACAAAGCCATGGTATGAGATCTGGAAAAATATTTAGTATCTGAGTTTGATTTTTCATTCAGGTCATCAACTGAATGTTCTAGATGAGAGAGGCAGGATGGGGAAGAGGAACAGCCTGGTTCAGCTCAGGTCACATAGCAGGTGAGTAGTAATATGGATGCTGTGTCCTACCCCTGTGAATACATTGCATGTGTTTATTGGCTAGAAAAGGTGGACTTCCACTTTTCTAGATCGTGTTGCTACTCCAAATGTATGTGTTATGTTTAGTGATGATATCATTGTCTTGTTTTTTAAATCAGTCCGCAACGATTCCCAAAATTATTAGAAGTGAATGTACTTTAGGAAAATCTTTGGCTTTTTTAAATTTATGCAGTTTACCTACTAGCGTCACCCAGTTGTGCAGAGAAGTGGTTACTTTGCTGTTGTTGCATATCAGGATGGTGACCAAAAGAGCTGCAAAATCAAGGGGATAATTAATTACAGGCAAGTAGACTTAGATCCAGAATTACGAGAATTTAAGAGCTCAAGAATTCGGAGGAAGTTTCAAACTATCAAAGAAGTATGGTTATTAAACAATACTTCAAACAAAGTAGGTGTTTAATACTTTTTTTGGAAGGGGCCATGTGACAGAATTGACTTTGTTTTTGAATTGGGAAGTGAGTCTCCTGATATGTTTCAATATGGAATTCTCAGATGGTTTTGAAGAAGAATGAAGACTCCTTTTGTTGATTTTGTGTGTTTATTTATTTATGTATTTATAGTTTATTTTCACATGCTCCAGGGGCTGTCCTTTTGGACTGTCTTCCTTTTTTGCGCTACTTCCTTTTGATCCGCAACTATGTTTCTAGTAGTCTGTCACCCCCCACCTCCAGGCACTGTCTTTTTCTGGAGCGTTAGGGATTTGTCACAGCTGCAGCCAGGGTGCTGGACAGCTTGTGCTGATCCTCAGTGCTGTTGGAACGTTCTGACTGTTACTAGTGTAAGTTGGATGTGTGTTTGAAAAAAACATTTTTTTTCAGTATAATTTTGTGTTATTAGGGACTTCTCCTCTAGCTGTGATTTTTTGCAGCTAATAGACACTGGCCTTGCAATCACTGTCACCTGGGTTGGAGCTGGAGCCTATGGCTGAGTGAGGAGTAAGCCACTGGTGACTTTCAGTCAGTTTTTTGCAAGCTTATAGAGTAGTTATGATAGCTTGGAGTGCCACAGTTATGGATGGACAGTGTTGGTTGTCTGCTAGGAATATAGTGTCACCTGTGACTCTGTTTTGCTCTGATGGAGCAACTAATCTTGGAAACCATTTTCAGGCACATGAAGGACAAGAAGGTGCTCCAGAGTAGCTAGTGTGGGTTCTCGAAGGGGAAATCACACTTAACTAACCTGATAGCCAGCCTTCTATGATGAAATGACTGGCTGGGTAGATGAGGGGAGAGCCGTGGATGTTGTCTACCTTGACTTCAGCAAGACTTTCGACACTGTCTCCCATAACATCCTCATAGACAAGCTGAGGAAGTGCAGGCCAGATGAGCAGACAGTGAGGTAGATTGAAAACTGGCTGAATGGCAGAGCTGAGAGGGTTGTGATCAGTGGCATGAAGTCTGGTTGGAGGCCAGTAACTAGCGGTGTCCCCCAGGGATCAATACTGGGTCCAGTCTTGTTCAACTTCTTCGTCAGTGACCTGGATGAAGGCACAGAGTGCACCCTCAGCAAGTTTGCTGATATACAAAACTGGGAGGAGCGGCTGATACACCAGACTGCTGTGCTGCCATTCAGAGGGACCTTGACAGGCTGCAGAGATGGGCAGAGAGGAACCTCATGAAGTTCAATAAAGGCAAGTGCAGAGTCCTGTACCTAGGGAGGAATAACGCCATGCACCAGTACAGGTTGTGGGAAGGGGAGGCGATCTGCTGGAGAGCAGCTTTGCAAAAAGGGACCTGGGGGTCCTGGTGGTAACAAGTTGACCATGAGCCAGCAATGTGCCCTTGTGACCAAGAAGGCCAATGGCCTCCTGGGGTGCATTAGGAAGAGTGTTGCCAGCAGGTCGAGGGAGGTGATCCTCCCCCTCTGCTCAGCCTTGGTGAAGCTGCATCTGGGGTGCTGGGTCCAGTTCTGGGTTCCCCAATACAAGAGAGACATGGAGCTACTGGAATGAGTCCAGCAGAAGGCTCCTAAGATGATTAAGAGGCTGGAGCATCTCTCATATGAGGAAAGGGTGAGAGAGCTGGACCTGTTCAGCCTGGAGAAGAGAAGACCAAGGGGGGGGAATGTCATCAGTGTGTATAAATATCTGAAGGGAGGGTGTAAAGAGGACAGGGCCAGACTCTTTTCAGTGATGTCCAGTGATAGGAAGAGAGGCAATGGGCACAAACTGAAACACAGGAAGTTCCATTTGAACATGAGGAAAAGCTTTTTGACTGTGAGGGTGACTGAGTACTGGAACAAGTTGCCCAGAGAGGATGTGGACTCTCTATCCTTGGAGATATTCAAAAGCCGTCTGGACAGGGTCCTGGGTGGCCTGCTTGAGGGGGTTTGGACTAGATGATCTCCAGAGGTCCCTTCCAACCCCAACCATTTTGTGATTCTGTATGCTCCAGGCCATATTGCAGTGGTTTTACAGTGGAGGTTAGGAGTGATGTGCATCAACCCATTGTTTCTGATCAGGTGTGAATGAGGGAAAGGTGGGTAGGTTGATAATACATTGGTATAACATCCCTTTTCAATTTTGCATGTGTAAAAGGGTGATGGTTAGAGAGAGGGAGCCTACTGGAGAAGAGGAAGTTGATGCCAGCATTTAAATGGTCTGCTTGTTTTCCCCATCAAGTGATAACCACAAAGGTTGGGACTGAAGTTGTTTCTAATTTCATGCAAAACCAGGCAAGTTCTATAGCTGAAAATGATCAGCTTGAGGGGAAAACTGAAGGGGAACCAAGTAGCTATAAATATGCATGCATGATTTTGGTGGGCATTAATAGTACAAAGGGAAGTGAGTTGGGTAGGACTAATAAGGGAGCTGGAATATGATCAGCTCTTAAATACTGGTTTTAGAAGTTTTGGCTTAGTAAGTAGAAGGGGTCAACTAACTAACTATGGTAAGTAGGATGCTATAGGTGGTAGCTTGCTAGGGGCAAACAGGAGAGTTCCTGAGAATAGTAAAATGGTGGGGACCGGAGTTCTTAGTGCTGTTAGGAGGTTTTAGTTATGTAAATGGTGAAAGCCGAGTGTTTGTGGTGAGGCTACTACATGGGCTAGACCTTTGCTGGTTTTGTGGTCTGAGAAAGCAGATCTGTGTAGAGGTATCGGAGTGGGCGAAAGGAGTTGGTTTTCAGTTGATTGGTCTGAGAGGGCAATGAAGATAGTATGTTGTTCTCTAAGCAGAGTAGAGCTGAAACCGGGTTAGTTTGCTGAAAATGTAATCCAGCACTGCTGTGGAAGAAAACTGAATAGAAACTGAAGTCTAGTGGAAAGATAAGAAAGTCACAGGGTGTAGCTATGATCTGCTGAGCAAAATCAGGTCTGGTATTAGTCACTAACTTTCTTTTATTGTGCTCACTCTTGGTCCCCCATATTCATTCATAGATGAGTCTAGGCATAAACAGTAGCAGAATCATAGAAACTCTAAATAAATTTGTAAGGGAATGATGTAATAGGGTAGCACAAGGAAGAGGAAGGATGAGAGTGATTTCTAAGTCAGAGGAGAAAAGAGACAGTTCCTGGAAATAACCAAGTGGAAAAAGATAGTTGAGGAGACCTGAGAAGTTCTGCTCTGAGACCAGACAGGCATTCCTAGGCAAATGATAATTTTCCTGTAGGAGACTGTGTTTAGCCTAGTCTAAAAATCCAGTAAAGCCTGAAGTAATATTAGAAGTGAGTGTAATTACAAATTTTGTTTGTTACTTTTGTCTGGATGGTTAAGAGATTTTAGTGATGGCTTGACGTGAAGTGGAATTTGATTTGTCATCACAGGTAGACATCGGAGACAGAGAAGACAGTGTTTGTGTTTATACTGTGGAAACTTGCTACAAAAGCTCTAGATCCAGAAATACCACTGGCCTTTATGGAAGGACCATCATAGTGTTTTGCGGCTTGTCATGTTGCATGTTAGGTAAAGAAGTCAGAGATGGAAGAGGAGTTATAGTGAAAATGGTAAGGTAAAATACCTTCGTTTAGATGATCTATCGTTCTGGTGTGCCTGTTCTTTGTATGCATTAGTTTTATCGTCATTGTAAATAGGCTAATACAAAGGACTCTTCTCAGTGAAATCCAGTGATAGGACAAGAGGCAATGGCCACAAATTGAAATATAAGAAGTTCTGTTTAAACATCAGAAAAGAAAAAAACTTTTTTTTACTATGAGGGTGATTGAACACTGGAACAGGCTGCCCAGAGAGGTTGTGGCATC
This sequence comes from Apteryx mantelli, assembly GCF_036417845.1. Taxonomy (NCBI): domain Eukaryota; kingdom Metazoa; phylum Chordata; class Aves; order Apterygiformes; family Apterygidae; genus Apteryx; species Apteryx mantelli. The sequence continues at coordinate 14,098,485 of NC_089989.1, read as the reverse complement.
TCCATCCTTGCAGATCCTCAAAACCACTGGACATGGTCCTGGGAAATGGGCTCTAACTGACCCTGCTTTGAGCAGGGGTGGGGTTGGCCCAGACAATCTCTGCAGGTCCCTGTCAACTTCAGCGATTCTGTGATTCTGGGACAAGGGTCTAATTTTGGAGAACAGTTGTGCATAAGGTACATTATGGTGGAACTGAGTTGTTCTGTATTGCAGGTGGGTGTTGCATTTTGAAAGCCTGGTTGCGCTGAGGTGATCCCTAAGGTATAACGTATACCGAGTTTTGACAAGGCTGTGAAACAGACCTGCCGGTTTTGTAAGAAGAAGGCATCATGCAACTAGTTAAAACCAACGTATGGGTGGTCAGTGCTTTCCTTTCTTGGACTTGGTGGATCTTTGTAGGTTAAGGCGCAGGGTAGCTGTGGAGTCATTCTCCATGAGCTAAGATGATTGTTTCTAGTACTGAGACTTTGTGTTTATACGAGGATGCATCTCATATAACAGATATTAGTATTGCTCCTGCAGTGAAGGGACTTAATGTGCCAATTGAAGATGCTGTGTTTCTAAAAGGCATAAGCATCTGAATCAGCTGAGTACTTTTCAGATACTCCACCAAGGCTTAGGAAATGTTGAGAAAAGAATGTCTCATTAATTCTTGTGAATATAATTCCAAAATTGGCTTTAATTCATGTAGGTTAGATGATAGCAAAGCCTGTGAAAAGGTGGAATCAGTGTGTGACTCCTGTCATAACAGTAAGGAGAACACTTGTAGATAGGCCCTTGTGGAACTGGGCTATAATGTAGTATCTATCATTCAGAGCACTGTCCAGCAAGGAATTTGCTAGGACAGTGCCTGTTAATTCATCTATAGTAATAAATAGGAAAATGAAATGAAGAGCTCATAGTATGCCTGCATTTCATTACCTACGCTTTGTGCTAGTATAATGAAATTGTCTAAAAACTTTCATGCAGTATGAAAAAAGATATATATAATAGCTAATGTAAAGTAAGCTTGTGTATTTTTGTTCATACCAATGGTAAATGTGTGAATGGAGGCTAGGAATCCAACAGAAATTATAGCTTGGACTGTTCCCATAAATTCAAAGGATTCTTTTTTTATTTAACCTGTGTTGTAGGTTACAGTATGGGTGATAATGCCAAATCAGAGTAAGAATGTACTTCTTGATGGCTGAAGAATTAATGTAGGTTTTGGTATAGAATATGAGCCCCTCCTCCAGCTAGGTCAAAGAAGATAGTATTTATTTAGGTTATGATCACTTAATGGTGTTTTGAGATTAGTGTCATTTACCTTTTTGTTCGTTTGTCAAGACAGGATGGAAGAAATGGGTTACCTTTTCTTTGTCCTGCACCTTGACCTGATTTATTAGTGCTAATGGAAGAAGATGGACATCTTTTGAGATTAATCACATGTAACAGTAGCTATAGCTGTTAATTCCCAAATCCTGTTTTCCTACATGTCTTAATTACTATTCTTTCACATCTTCTGTTAAAATGATAGGTTAAAATGATAGCTGATGAATATATCTGATGCTTGCTCTAAGAAGTTGAAATATTAAATAGTATTAAAAAATACAAAATAGTGTACTATCGGTTTGAGATAAACTTGGAAACTGTTTCCTTGCCACACGTAACAGACTTAAGGTCTTTTCGTTGCCCTGCTGTCTTCCTCACTCGCACAAAACTGCCGAGTGATGGCCGTTTCTCTGATGCATGCTAGGTGCTCCTTTGATGTAACCTGCAAGGATAAAAGTTGCGCTGCTTCTCTTTTTGACACCCACAGATCTTGTGAATATCTGAAGCAGCCTGAGGACAACCCTGTCAGAAGGACTGCAATGACCATACAGCTGTACAGTTTTAATATCAGGTATTAATCTTTAATTCCACATCACAGCAGTCGAGTGAATGGGTAAGGGAAAGAAACCCCAAACAAACGGCAGATATTTACATCTAAAATTCACACCACTTATTTGTTGGTTCTGGAAACATGCTATCACAATATATACAATGAAGTACCTTTAGGACACTTGTACAAATTATTTTCTCCTTTTAAATTTGATTTCCATTATAGATAAGATAGTTTTTTTATTTATTTTAAACATGAATACACAAAAGAGAAATGGTTAGAGGTTTTTGCCTTTTTTTAAATAAGCACAGAATGCCAGAGGTTAAAAACACATTTACAGGGCAGAATACCAGTCAGACATCACAATCTATACATTTTTTGCTCAATTTCCTGTACAAATACACAGCATTCAAATGGGGGTATTTACAAAGAAGTATGATCAAAGAAAATTTTAAATATCATCTAATTTGTTTCCCAAAGGCTCTTGCTCTCTCCAGCCTCCCCAGTTTTGGCTGATTCTCCCAAAGAAGGGATATGCTATATCCCTTACTTACCTAAAAAAAGGGCAAGTAAGCTAAAGGGGAAATGAAGAGAGAAAAAAAAAAATATTAGTCTTGCACACGGCAATAAAACCAAAGCTTTCTTCCCAACCATTGAGAAAAAAATGTATAGGTTTCAGTGATATTTTTCTAATTACTTTTCTTCTGTTACTGTAGTTCCTTCTCATTTTTGTTTCAGATGGGGCCAGCAGGTACATTGAAGATGGAGAGATCTGTAGCAGAATTCCACTGATTTTCTTGGGAATACACATTAGTTATGCAGAAACCCAAGGCAAGTACTTCTGATTCAAACTTAATACACGCGTATAGAATGACCACATCCCCTTTTAAACCATCCTGTACTATGGTTATACAAGGAATCCTTACATCCTGAGGGGCAAGTGAAACAAGTGCTGTTGCTTCCACCTGCTGCAGGACTGAGTTTGATGTTGGAGTTTTATATGCTATAAGCCAACCCACCCTGCAGAGAAGTATTAGTTCCACATCCATGAAATCTTAATTTTTTTGGAGTAATCTTTCTATCTTTTGCCCCCTTGAAGTTAAGCACTGAAAAGGAAGACAAAATGCATGGCAGACATTGAACCAGTAATAGAAATTAAGCCCAAAGTTGCTCAAATTTTATAAGTTCAGTAAGTGAACTTGAGTGAACATGAGAAGGAATCTGTCCTTCTCTGTGTGGACCTGCCATAAACTGGGTATTTGTGTACATGATTTGATTTTCAAACCCTTAAAAAAGATGCAGTAATATCACACACCCCCAAATGGACACACTGCTGTTTTGCAGTCTCTCTAATCAGAGTAGGATGATATGTTTTTAAGAGATTGTTTAGCCCAGTTGGTAGGTTTTCCAACGGACTGGGACTTAGTCTTATGTTATTTGCAGACTTGCTTTTACAAAGCTTTATTTCCAAGACCTGCTGTTCTTGCTATGAGGAAGCTCAATAAATCCCTACGTTTACTCCTTTTTAATCTTCCTACCAAAAATGGGGACAGGGGAGATGGAATCGAATACTTAGTTCTCTTAAAATATCACTTGAAGAATCTCAGTCAGATTGGAGAATAGCATATGTGAAAATAATTCATTCATTTCTAAGAAATTATCCCGACTTCGCTGAAAACATAGTTTTCATACATTTGAGCTATACCAGGGATCCAACTTTGTTCATTAACATTTAGGACTGTCCTAGCACTGGGAAACTCTCCTTCCTGTTAGAGATGAAATGTCCACTGTAGGCCAGGTTTTAATTAATATCATTGTCTTCATTGTGACAGATATAGTGATTACAAGCAGCCTGCGTTAGTAACAAAGTAGAGGAAGCAAGAGAGACTTTGTTCCAGCCAAACAGGCCATTTAAGAAACAAAAAAACTGTATTACTTTCACATGGGATAGAATTTGAGAAAGAAGAGAGATGAATCCTCTTAAAATCCCTTTCATACAAGAGCTGACTGAGTCCAGACTTCATGCAGACAGACCATCTTCAGGAGAGCTCAGAAGCAATGTACTCTGCCCAGTCATGTTATTTAGAGGTAGTGCTAAAGGTGACCTGTAAAAGATATATATAATATCCTTTTTTGCTTCTTTATGCAAAGCATATTATAGTTGTAGCATTATGGTTGTAGCATGAGAAGCTGAGTGGTTAGGGCAAGAACTGGATATGAGAGTTGAGGGCTATTCCTGCTTCTGACACTTAATTTGTATGGTGGAGGAAATCTCTTATTTGAATGTGCTTCAGAGTTTTCAATGATAAGAAAGAGTGTGGTCTCTCACTTACCATCCTCTGGACTGTGCTTTGCAATCTGCAGGTGAAAAGGGTTATAAGGAAGGCTAAAAGGTGTACAGGTGTGGTAAGGGGAAGGAGCATTCCTTGTTTATCTAAGAAATATTAAATATTTGATACTTTCTCCCTCCTTTTGACTGAAAGTTTCTTGAAAAAAAAAAAAAAAGAAATTAGGAATGAAAGATTTCTTAGGAGTTTTTTTAAAAGAACAGGTGTTGGCTCTGTTACCACAGAATATTTTCCTGGTGTGTTATATATTAAACTAAGCAAATATTGATTAAAAGGCTTTTTTTTTTTTTTTTTTTTGCATTCATAGACTAATACTGCCTCCATCTCTGCAATAGTTCTATTTCTTGTTTTCTCTAACATCACACTTGCACTTCAGCCCTTCATAGTATCTGGCAATAAAAAAAGAAAAAAAAAAAAACTGTATTGCAGCATGGGGGGGGAAAGAAATCGACTTCCCATAAGAGTGAAACAGAAGCTTTAAAGCTTCTTTATACATTCTAAAGAAGCAAAAGAGGAAACAAATGTTTCTTCTTTACAGGTTGCCTTTAAAATCCCTGACTCGAGGGTGCACATTATACCCTGGGCATTGCTTGCGTTTTAGCATTTTCTGTCTACAGCGAGGATGGAGATCCTGTACACCAGCTGCAGTGAGTGTTCAAGAAGGACTGAGGACATTATGGTAACAGGTTATGAAGCTCAGCTCCTGGGTGATGGAAGTTGGGGAGGATCATGATGTTCAGCCCTGAGGCAAGGATTGGGGATATGATGTATTTACGCCATCTTTCCTTAATGGCTGAGTCATCAATCAGCTGTGGCATGAGCAACTCAACTTTTTATTTTTTATTTTTAACTGGAATAGAAATGCTGGTGTCGACAGCCTGCCTGAAGTTAGGCATAAGAAAGGCCTACAATCAAGTCGCAGCTCCAATGGCTACTAACCTCCTCTCATCCTGTAGCGCAGATGAATATCATGTGATTCCAATGAGAAAGCAGGTTGGCTTAGCCAGTGAAAGCAAAATTTAGGAAATCAAACAGTACATGAAAAAAACGAGGCAGAGTTTGTTGAAAATGATATCTTGGAGATCAGTGCATGAGCACTGGTTAGATCGCCTCAGCACCTGTGAACCAATGCAGGGAGATCACTGCACAGATATGTACAATCTTGCTCTCAAAAGAGCCAATTTCTTCTTAGAATTGCCATCTTCCACTGCCTGCAGCTCATGCACCTTCCAGCCTGACAGTTCATAAATCCCTGAATTCAGCAATGAGCTTTCACTTCTGTACAGCAAAGAAGTAAGTCCCTAGTGCAACTGCTTCTACTCGTGTGCGTCTCAGAACTGGGAGGAAAGCAGTTTTAAAATCCACTTGTCACATTTCCTCCCACCTGGCCCCCCCCTCCCCCCACTTAAAATTGTGTTTTTCAGCTTCTGCAAGTCTCGGTGGCTCGTGTGCCATGTGGTGTGGTTAAGAAACTGCAGAAGGAAGAAACCGTCCACTGCACAGAAAGTTAAAAACACAACTGAAAGGTGTAAAAAGAAATTAAAAAGGAAAGCAGCAGCCTCGCATGCTGGCCCAATTGATTGTGTGGGCTCCAGACATTAACTCACGGCAGTAGAAAACTGGTTTGCTGTTCTCTGAGTCCTGATGTCTCTCTCCTTTCTTGTCGGACCTGGAATGATGATGCAAGCTGCTTGCCCAGGAGTTCTCCCTACTGCTCACTGATGCCATGCTCCCACGCTACCCTGGCCTGTTCTTCCTTTCCACCGCTCACCGGTTGGGACACTTTGCGATGCAATGGACGGTGTTTGTCATCATCTTCAATTATCATTCCCTCTTCATTCTCCATGTTTGGGAGCCGGGAATGGTAAGGTTTGGGGGGTAGAGCTGGAGGGTCCATGGTGTCCTGAGGAATGACTCCAGATGGTGCAGAGTGGCTTCGGCACGGCTGGGATTTGAGTGACTCAAGGACATCAGGCTCAGAGAGACTGTACCTGACAGGGAGGTAGGGTGTCTCTAGATCTTCATCAGTATTCCAGGACTGGCTTGGGACAGAATCCATGGTGTCTGTGCGAGGAGGGGGTTCAGAGGAATGTCCAAAATTACTCTCACTCAGGGACGAGACGCCACTGCTGGCGCTGCCAGATAAAGTGGAGTTACTTCCATCCAGACCAGACTGGGGACTGGTGGGTGATGCAGGGATAGGATGAAGAGGAGACTGTTCAGAGAAAAACAAAATCATGTTAAAATTGACAAGGGAGGCAACTCTGCGTCTGGTTGCTGCATGTTTCAGTTTTTTACGGTGTGTTAACAATGGTACCGATGGTACCAATTCCTTTTGTGTTCAAAATGTCAATGATTACTGTTTTGTATACACATTACCCTGACTTGTGTAGAAGCACCTCTTGTGGGCAAGAAGTGTTAAACAAACAGTAGTTGTGGTGATATCCTCCCCTCCCACTGTATTGAGGATGCCCGAAATCACAGCATACGATGCAAAGAAGGCAAGTAGAAGGGCCCACAACACAGGTAAGTTATTTCTATAGAATTCAACTGTGGAATAGGGTATAAGCTTTCAGTGGATTTTCTCATGTTTAAGTTACTGGCACATTAAAAATAGTGTTTCTGTATTCAAGAGCTGCTTGGAGGTAGGAGTAGAGGAGAGGATTCCTTCAGGTATCTATTATTTTCCATCTACATTACTCTGCTCTCCCGCCACTTCCTTTTTACCTTGCGCAGTGTTCGTGCAGGCAGTGCTGGAGGAGCATCACTGAGCTGGTGATGGAAGGCATCAAAGTGCAGTGAGTAGTGTCCTGGAATGAGACAAGGAACAGAAATGCAGACAGCCTCACTGCAGTGAAAAAGCGGGGGTTTTTAGACTCTGTAATGCCAGGTAACAGCTCCAAATGCGGATAGCTCCATTCCAACCTAGGGCTTCCTTTCTAACAGATACTGTGGTTTGCATCTGTCACATTATCACAAAACACTAATGAGAAGTTCAGAGCAATGATAGATTTCCACCCACCTCTGTTATCAAGGATCTCATGGCAAGGCAACAGGCTCATAAACAACGAACACTTTCATTTAATAGCTTTGTAACCTTAAGCTACTGCTGAAGATAATCATTGGCAAGAAGCCAGGCCAGGCTTCCAACACTCACAGACCTAATTCTAGTCCCAAAATACACTCAAGTCTGCATTACTGTAAGGACTGTAAAAGCTGGAAGATTTATTAAAAAAAACCTTTTTTTGAAAACTTTGCGCAATATTCAGCCTAGCAGACCAGGAAAGACTTTGTGTTTTTTTTCCTGATTGTTTTTCTTTTTATAGAAGAAACAGGCTAAGGTCAGCTTTCGAGTAAGTGGTCTAGGATTTTATTTGTGCATGAGTGCAGGAATTACGCAGTGGACCTACTGGCCGTTTCCTTACCATGGGGCAGGCTTCGGGGAGGTACTGGTGGGGCCAAGATGCTCCCAACGTGGGCAGACAGGAATGGCAGGGCCTCTCTGGTTCCGCTGTCTAGGCTCCAGCTGCTGGGCGCTGCTGGCACAGCTGAAGGAGTGAAACACATTTATCTTGGGTAACATAATGGGGTTTGGGGGGGCCAGAAGGACTGGCTTTCTGATGCACTCTTTAGTAGGAAGGCGGGGATAGATTCTAGGGACCAGGTGGATGGCAGGATTAAAAGCATACAAAGAGATCTTCTAGTCTACAGTGTGTTAAGTTCATAGGTTGCGTTGTTAAGGAAGCAAGAGTTAGGTGGTTGTAGTGTCTGTTAGTCTGCTCCTTCATGAGCCCTTGGGCAATTTCTGTCAAATTTGAGGAGCAGTAGAACTCCCCAAGTTTTTTGGCAAACCATGGAGTAGGTAAAAGGAAATTTCACGGATGGAGGTGCAGATATAGGTGTCAGTTGTTAGCTATTCTGCTTGGCAGTGAATGATTACAGAGCGGCAAGGAACACGTGGCAGAACCCTGATGAAACACAGGAACATAAAGGACATGAGGATAATTACACCTCAAGCTGGTACAGCAGAAATCACGATTTTAAAGGCAAAATTTACTAAGCTACAGAGTAGCATTAATTTTGGTCACAGAATATTTAAAGATAGCAGTTTAGCGATTGGGCATTTGTTAATCAGGAAAGAGGGGGACAGGAAGGCTTTCCTCATATAATGGATAGTGAGTATTATAATAATTCAGTAAGTCTACCAAAGAAGAAGAGTGAGATAAAAATAGCTTTTGCCATCTTCAGTTTGAAACATGGAGAATAGAAGCATGGAGAAACAAACATGGAGTTTGACAGCTGAAGAGGATTTCTCTTTAATTAAAATGCCTGCAACCATCATGGTGCATCTCCTTTCTAAAATGACTTTGAAAGGTTTCTTTGGAATTCTTCCTTAGTTCATAAGTTAATTAGCATGAACTCAGGCTCCCCAAGGACTAAAATTCCCCATTCTAAAGCAAAAAAGACCACAAAATGACAGCCTCATATGGCAGAAAAAAAAATTAAAATATAAAAGCACTGTTTTAAAGAGGCACACCCTCAAACTGAGCAAAGACATGCAAAGAAGATGATACCAAGAATCCTGACAGAGAACAGGTTCAAACCAACGGCTACATTTGACCTGGACACTGGTAAAATGGCTTCAGATTAACTTTCTGAACACCCCTGCTCGTGCTGTACACATGCCAGAGTGCTCTAATTGTGAGTGTAATTGGTGTCAAAAGGCTAAAAAGAGAGGATGATGCTATTACGCCAACTACGTTATTTTCTCCTGTGCTATACTGGCATCAGGCAAGAAGAGCAGAACAAAAGCTGATTTGTTTGACCTATAAAACTATTGATTTTACACTGAGATACTCCCCTGTGAGTTGCTTAAACCAACATCAGAGCCAGGTTCCTCTGTCAGTGTTCAATGTACCCTTTGGCCATCAAAGGCACAGGTATTCAAAGGATTCAGTCAAAGTCACTTGGGCAGGTGTGAAGGTAGCACAACTGATTGATATGACAATGTTCAAATGTCTTATCATGAGAAAAGCTACCCAGTCCCTTCTTCCAGTCTTAAAACTATGTGGAGAGTGAACTAAAGAAATTTAGAAATTGAGTGCCTGATCAGGCATCACTTGATGTGATGGAGGACAATAAATCCCTCTCTCGATGCTTTCTCACCTTGCTCTGTCTCTGAGCTCCCCGACTGTTGCATACTGGTGATGATCTTGTTATGATTAAGAAGTGTATATGACCCATTTCTTTTACACTGCTTTGTAAACTGGGTACAGGTTGATACCACCCATTGAGGACATTTAACATGCAAAGCTGTGGCAGTTGTTACAAAGCAACAGAACAAGCATGCTTGGATTGCATCCGAGATATTCACTGCTATGAGGGACTGATGCGGCTCAACTGCTGCAGGTAATTCTTTGGATTCCAGTGTGACAAGGTGCCGCTATTTTGACTAGTCTGGTACTGTACTGATAGCTCTAAGATTATTGAAAAAAAAGTATAAAATAATAATAACCAGACACACTGACCCATGACAGAGAATGTAAAGAAAAGAACATGGTACCCTAGTGCGTAATCCATTACACTTTCTCAGTGTTTCCTCATTCACTCCCTTTTGAGTATTTAGAAGTGCTGGAAATCATGTTGAGGTCAGATAGTTTTGGAGGGTGGCTGCAGCCTGTTAAAACCAGCATTTTATCCAAAATGCTTTGTGAAGAAACCATCCTGGAGAGCTCCTAGTGCTCTGTCCGAGCCCAGCTTGCTCTCCTGAACAGTATTCACTTGGTGGGCCAAGTTCAATTAGGAGGGAAGCGAACAGTTATGCTCTGGGCAACTGTTACGCTGCTGTCAATGAGGATTAATGAACTGAGCTTCTGACATGGCAAGGAAAGGGCCTGGACAAATTCATGGGGCATGACTTAAGAGAAAACAAGGCAAATAATAACATCCTGACTTACAAAGAATGATGAGGATTCAAAGGCTGCAAAAATGCCAGTAATTGCATTTATACTACCAGCCTCGCTGAGGAGCTGGGATTCCCATAACACCATCCCCTAAGAACAATTACTGTACATCATCTGCGTCTTTCATGGCTCCTTTGGACTGCTTGGGAGGAGACTGTCCTTGATCCCCTTTCCTTTGTCCTGTGTACTATATGTGTGCATAAATACCACCCGCAAATACAAATTTAAGTATTACTCAGACAACGCACAGATATACCTTCCTATTCCAGATCTTTCTCCTGTCCAGTATAAAAATCTCACCATCTCCGTCACGTGTTCAGTTCAGACTCAACATGGCTAAGACAGAGCTCTTAATCCCTCACCCTCCATCTTGTCTCTCTGTTGTGGACAAAAATCACCGTTCTGCTATTTGTTCAGAACAGTAAATTGGCTTTTGGTTTCAATCTGGACCACTCTTTGAGGCTGTTACATAGTAAAAGTAGTGGATTCTGATGTATTAGTAGTTCTAAAAGTTTGGATTTAAAAAATATATATGATTCAGTTAAGGCACAACTATTGAAACAAGAATATTGAAAAAAGTCCAGTGGAGTGCATTATGCAAGTCAGACTAGAGAAGCGCAATGGTCTTTCCTGGCCTTAAAACCTTTGACTTTCAAGATACCGTTTTTCCTACATGACTGTTGCTTGTTTATGGCAGAATCCTTGTCGCAGATTTTTGACTCATGAATTTTGCCCACTTAATGCTTTTTCAAAATGCTGCTGCTCAGAAAATTTTTTGAGCCCATCGCTTTGTCCATGGCACCCCTTTGACAAGCTCCTCTTTTTTCATTACATCAAACAAACTGCTTTTCTTCATGGTTTTTTTTTGGTGTTAGCTATCTATCATCCTTCGCCAGCTACTGACAGACTGATTTCCCATCTATTTGTAGACCTGTCATGCCAACCTCCAGGGTCACTTGGGAGATTTTCAACATAATCTCTGATTTTTTTTCTCATGCTGCATCTTACCTTGTATCATTTCATTGTTCTTCTTTAAACTCTTCCTCGAAATTTTCTCCTTACTAACAACAGAGGTTCTGTTTCTTTTTTCCAAAACAGTGATTTTAAAAAGCATACATCCCTAATGATAAATCTAAATAAAACTACCTTAGAGAGGAATTATAAGAATATGTTAATACTTTGAAGAAAAAATCTGTATTAAAAAAAAGGTCCAAATCCTGCAGTCTTTAAGGTAAATTCTCATTTGCTGCTTTGTGAGTTTTACCTGATAAAAGCTGCAGGATTTGGCCCAATGATAAACTCAAAAATGCTTTTTGAAATAGTAAAGCTAGTGCAACTCCACCCTTCTGTGAATGATCTGAAATGACTATAGGTTGGCAGAAGGCCCAGTTAATTAAACTCCCAATTTAAAAATGTGAGAGAAGGCACTCTGCCAAGAAATGTAGAAGCCCATTACTCGCTGCAGCGTGACCAGAGTAATAATATTTTACAAAGCATGTATGTTAACTAGGAGAATGAATACCTTTCTCAGCCACAGACAGGTTGGGATCGCTGCAAGGTTTGCATGGTCCAATCATTTGCTGCATCAAGGCGCGCTGGAAACTCGGAGGCTAAGAGAGAGGAAAAGTTAGCACAGAAAAGTAAAAATAGTTACAGAACAGTTGGTGCAGAACCCTGGGGCTTCCCATTCACTTTCTTTAGGCAAAAAAAGGATTTTAATTAAAGAACTATGGCAACCTTAGGCTATGTCACATTAGCAAGTACCGCAGTGCAATACTGGTGGATATCTAGAGCGTAACAGTGCTGAGGACCTGTGTTCACACTGCTCATGTTCTCTGGCGGAGTTGTGTCAGACTAGCTCTAGCCTGGTCTTGTGCCCTTTAGCAGCTCAGATGCATCACATGCTCTTCTGGAGCTTACCTTTCGGTTTAGTTTCATTTGAGAGAACCGAGTTCACGTGTTCTGAGACCATTCTCGGATGTGAACCAAAGTACAGTTAGGCGGCACGATCAGGAGATTCCCTTCAAATGTGCATGCCTGAGCCAAACTAAAATGCGGATACGTAGGCACGTCCTAAATTTCTCAATTTGCTCAGAGCCGCCAGTAGTAGATAAGGGGATAGATTGCTTGGAGACCCTGTATTATTACAGGGCTTTTCATGGTTTTTATCATCTCTGGAAAATTAATATGGAAATGTCTCATTACCTCTTGAACCACTCTGAAAATGACCCTACATGAGTTGTTGTGCTTTCCAAAAAGACAAAGGGGAGCTTTGAGGTGATCCAAAATAGTAAAAATGTAAGGCACAGCTTCAGGTGGCTGAACTACAAAGCAAGTAGACTTGCTACCTGTCCGTTTTCCATGATAGCTGCGGGATACATGGCGCTGCTGGGTCGGTCCCGATGGGTTGGCAGCAACATCATCAGCTCCCGAGTGTGGCGGTACTTATCTGGTAGAGAGGGAGAGCCTGTAAACAAGTGAGAATAATCACGTACACATGACAAACAACAGCCATTTCTCAGCATGCCCATGTCCTCCTTTGCAAACTGGTCAGACGATGATCTTACAGGACTCGAGGAAACGGTGCTGAGCCCACTAAGCAGCTAACTGTTGGTAGGGTGCATAGCGCAAGGATCAAATAAGAACTGGCTTGCTACAGTTAAGGACATTTATGTTGCAAAGTTCTTCCTCTTAAAAAATGTGTGCATCTGTGTGGTATCAGCTGTGGCTATGCCTTACAGCGCCTAATGCTCCCTCACCCCATAAAGTATTATAGGGTTACACAAATGCCATAAAATGGTGCATTTTAGGACTGAAGGTGGAAGAAAAGGATAAAAGCCTAAGATATACCATTCAATTAAAGCAGGAAGCTGCTTAATGCCTCAGTTAGAGTAAAGACAGACTGAGGTGTTGCCATGTAGTTGGTGATACCATGGTTGGCTTCCTCTTTGTTAAAACAGAAAACCATAATAAACTGAATTTTCTACAAATGTGCGTGGCACTTTACTAGTTTGCCTCCGCATGACACAGAATTACTGCTCAGTGTGTTATGCTGAGCTGTTACATGACAACAGGATGTTCACCAATACTTAGAAAGGTATAGCAGGGATATGCTCGATTTGGTAGATTTAACTATTAGTTATCTGAATAGTTATCAAATTTAAGATACTGGGTTGTTCCATGTAAAATGTTTCCTGGAGTGCAGAATTATCTGGGAATCGTGTTCTTTGAGATGACTGCCACACAACAATATTCCTTCTGATATGCAACAGCTGACAACAGATTTGCCAGAAGAATGATTCCTGCTAGTGGCTTCTTAAAGTCTGATACTACGGCTACGCGCATCCCTGTGGGGTGCACAATATTAGGCAGAAATTGATGTCCTGAAGCTGCTAGAGTGAGCTTTAATTTGCACTGCTTATTTAATTGTGTCACAAACACGCACTTAACAGATGGCAGCACACAGCGCATTACAGAGCCATGCCGGCTTTTGGGGAATACATGCCCCCTTTTGCAAACTTTCCACAACCACACACATTACCTGAACAGCACTCCAACGTATGAGCAAAGGCACTGGGGCTGGTTAATGCAGCTTTTACCCCAGCAAAAGCAAACATGCAGTTTGGGGGACTGATATTCAGCACACAGTGGAAGGAACAATGTGTCCAGCAGAATGCAGGATAAGGTCCTACAGTTGCAACAGTTGCATCAGGGGTGGCAGAACCCAGGTTAATCTACACCCCCATCCCTGCATGAACGGCTGCAAAATAGTTGCATTCTAGTTCCGAACTCATTTTCGCCCCAGACATGAAACAGAAACATGGACAACATTCTTTGTTCATATATACAACATCACCTTGGAAAACAGTGTTAACACTTTATGCTGAGTCTCTTTTACTCACATGTCTCAAAAAGCCCTATTTCTGCATGTAAGGATGCTGAACTTGCAGTTGTGCCCAGAACTAGGTCACCGCACAACCAACACTCTAAACTCTTCCATTTTATTTGTCTTGTGATGCTTGTTCTTTTTTGTCCAAGATGCAAACCACCTCTATGTGCCATCAGTTTATAAGGGATTATAGTTTCCATGAGATCTTGCTTTGCATGACCTGAAAAATCCCCATGTGCTAAATATGGTGGCAGAGTCTAGTTTAAGAAACAGCCCTGCTATTTGGTGTCCTAAATTTGTAAATAACCGCAGCTACAAAGATCGTAACGGACTATGCCAAGCATCCAGTTTGCAGACAAAATTAAGTACGGATACCTCCAAATTGTGGGCCACAAGAGGAGTGGCTATACTGAAGAGTTTATTAATAATCAGGCCTGCTACTTCAGCCAGATGGAGAGCACATTCACTAGGGCTCCTTTTCAGAGACTGGCAAAGCGTAGAAAACAAAGTCAAATCTTTTCAAAGCTTTCAGAGCAACTGCAGTGGCCATATAAAACGCTGCAGAATGTGCCAGGGCTTATTCCTTTCAGCTGTAGTACGCTTGGTACAGTTGATGTGTGCAGCGCTGTACGTATTATTAATGGGAAAGCAAAACCTATGCTGAAGGCAAAGGTAGTTTTTCATTTTTTAATTACAAAAATGTTAATCCGCAGATAGCAAGTATGCATTTTAAGGACTGCAACTGAAAATTAATATGGTTAATCTCCAAACTTAATGAATCTGTGTTCCTAATTCATTATTTTTATTACTGTTAGGAAAACAGTTAGCTCCTGTACCAAATCATGACTTTTTAGCTTTTAGAAGGATTTTTATGCAAGACTGGTTTCTTGCAAAGTGCTGCGTAAGACACCAGAACTCATTTTCTGCACCTGAAAAGCAGTAGGGATGTCTCAACAGGTCGCTCATTAAGTGTCAGATTTTCCTTTTTGGAGTGCATTGGAGGAGTTCCAAGCATATTTTAAATGGAATTACTAAAAAAAAAAAAAACCCCAAACCCACTCATAGCTCTTTCCAAGCCTTTTTGTTACAGTTTCTGCTTGTGGAACACTGGCTTATGCAATTTTTTAACTCCAGTAGGGCTACAGCAGTGCCTCATGAGTCATCTCAAATGAAGCCAGAACAAACTCAGAAATTCTTACTGATCCTGCACAGAACAACTGTGTCGCTTTCTTGATAGGGAAGAACCCACACAAGGGTCAGGCCAGATGAAATCTGAGACAGGTACTTGTTAATCTGAAAAACAGAATAACTTGTAACAGCCTTCCCTATCATTAACACAAAATTAGAGAATTCTTCCTGTATTCTGAAAACAATTTTTTCTAATTCTATTTAAGACCCTTGCTCTATGTTGTGTATGTTTTAATCTCAATGTAAAGTCTGCTGCTTTAATCTGCTGTTTATTGATATCATCTAATCATCATTAATCTACTTTCTTGATGAGTATATTTTAAACAGAATGTGGAATTAATGACTCTATTATTTTCTTTGGGCAAGTCAAGTAATTTACTTGTGCTGTTGGTTTAAACTTTAGTGAAAAGGTCCTGCTTGGAAATGGAGAATTAGAAATAAGATTTAAATTCCTGCTGGATTCCTAATGCAAATGGTTGTGGCTTCTTTTGGTCACTGATGTAACTAATCTACCTTATAAAGATACCTGTCTCCTCAGAACAGTGTTAGTAGCTGAGCTCCAGAAAGGACTTTGCAGTTAGAAAGAGAAGGTGGTATAAGAATGTAATGGGATAAATCTTTTTCACTTCCAGGCTAACACGTGAATCAATAAGGGAAGAATTTAAACATCTGATGAAAAACTAAAAATACAGATGATCATGCTCAGCTTAGAGCCAGAGGTGACAAAGATGCTAAGCTTATAAATTTAGGTGGCCCGTGTGGAATAAATTGTTGGCCTTCACATACTTCCTGTCTGAAAAGTGGTTGGTTAGCTGCAGCATCGTGACTATCGTAGCTTTGTCGGCAGTCTCAGCAGAAAGGCCAAGGCTCGGATGGGTCATGGAGACTGAACTATCCTCTCACCTCTAGAGGTGGTCCCTCCAGGACAGAGATGAGGCACATTGGTGGGGGCAGCGTGGGGAAGCTTGCACGGCTGCCGCCCATGCTGTATCTGTTCTGTGGATAAATAGAGGGCTTCAGCCTCCAGTGTTGTCAATCCAGCACCTTTCACCAGCACTAAATTAAAAAGAATATAAATAAATACAAAAAAAAAAAGGATAGAGGTGCATTGGCAGAGCTGCACACGTAATGTTTGTGAAGTACCTTGCTCCAGCCAGTGACACTGGTCTCTCATTTTTATAAGCATCAAACTCACCCAATTCAAAAACAAAACAAAAGGAAAAATCACCAAGGAGAAAACCAAAGTTGTATTACCACAGTGGAGCTTAAGTGAAGGGCTCTTCCTTGTTACGAACAATTCCATTCCAAACAGCAGTGTCATAATAACCAGAGGAGTCACTTGCACGCTGTGAAACACCGGAAAGATCTGGGACTTCGTGAGAAATAGAATCTCATAATTTCTAAGTGGGTAAACTGTGAATACTACGCTTACCTAACTTGAAAATGAACACAACTACCAGAGAAGAAATGCTTTATCGTAAGCTGTCAAAACATGTTAGTAAGAGCGAAGAATAAAATAAAGATACATTAAAGTATTTTTCAAAACCATTATTTCTCTTATTGCTTCCTCATTCGTGGTCATTTACACTGTCTGGTTCTCATCTCTGGGAGGTGCTGTTGACTCATCCGTCAGCAGCGTGCCCTTCAGCAGCATTCGCTACTTTGGTTTCTAAGCGACAGCGAAGAATACAGTTAAGAGGGACGTTGGTGATGCGTGAGGGCATCAGGCTCAGAAAGCCTGGCACAGCCTGGCACTGTGAATACGAGGTTTTTAAAGCCTGAAATGCTATGAGCACCAAAACCCTTCAGTTCCCCCAAGAGAATCAGATCTCACATGCCAGCTAAGGCACATTCATTTAAGAGTGTCTTCCTGACATCACAGCCCCATTTTCGGTTCCATCTTTCCCTTCCTGTTATGCCAGTTTCATTTTGTTACTTTAACTATTTGAATTGTCATTATTTTCCTTCCAGCTCTTGGCAATTAGTGAAGCTGTTTGCATTTTTGAAGACTTCCATTTCTCACCTTCCTACTCCATCTGATCATCCAATTAAATTACTTTGGTACATCTGTGTCATTACAACAGCCAGTCAATTAAGATTTTATTGCAAGACTGAGCAAAAAAGCCCCAAACTGGCTCAAGAGAACAGAGGTTTTTACTTGTTAACAAGCAATAAAAACCTTCCCCTGCTCTGTATTCTCTGTCCATAAGGAGACAGACAGTTCCCCTGCATGGGAGAAAGGGGTAAGATTTAAATATAACGGCCTCTGTCGCTGACTGCGTCTTGGAGACCTTCTTCGTATGCCTGTGAAAAGAGGTGTAGAAATTGGTGAACCTGCAACTGAGATTCCAAAAGGAGAGAAAAAAGCTTGAATCGAAGTTACCAAAGCCAGGAGTTTGCATGGAGTGGTTCTGCTTCAGCTCTGAGGCATGGGAAGAAAATGATTAGCTATAGCAAGATCAGCTACTCTGACAGCAAAGGCAACGTAAGTACCCCTAGAGTTTGTTTTAATTTTTTTCCTTTATTCAAGAATTTCCCAGTGGGGAAGTCCTTCTTTAACTCTGGTACTTGTAATTCTTCTCTTTCAACATTCACTGTATTTATATGCTTTCATATGCATACATTTATGGTAACCTGCCTCCAGTTCATTTTTGTGCCCTAATTTCATTAAATGTAATGTGAAATTCATTTTTTGCCTTTAACTTCATGATCTACCTCTCTTAACTACCGTACCAAAGAATATTCTTGTTTTAAATATTCTTGTTTTCTTCTAGACTGCCTGCCACAATTTTGTGGCAGAACAATGGAAACCATTATGGAATTCAATTGCCTGAAACCAGTGCATATCAGAGAGATATTCCAAATACAGCCAGAAAAAAATGACTAAATCCATTTTGGAGAATGAAAATCATTTTAGAGGAATCATTTTTGAAGACACAGTTCCAACTCCAAAAGAGAAACGGTGGTGTGTTTCAGTGCAGCATGGTAGTTTGACCAATAAGCCAACCAGGTGAAAGATTTAGGGAACCCCTGGAGCTCCAGTTAACCCTTCACTTGAGTCCATCTGTTCTTACCTCGTGCACTGGAAGGGGCAGAGTTAATCATCTGGGATGGTGCGGAGTGGGTGGAGCTCAGGCTGGAGGTGGAAGGGCTGGCCTGGGACGAGGATAAAACAGACACGTTGGTGACTGAGCCTTGGTACCTGGAGTTAGGGTAAACAAGCTGCAGGAGGCAGAGAAATCATCAGAAGAGAACTGAGTGGATCAATGCATTAGATATTTACCTGTCTCAGAACACCCAGTGTCGCCTCTGTCTAGGAAATAGCTTCAGTGCAGCCCACTATTGATCTGCACCCAAGGCTGGGGGACTCATGCCAGCCCCTCACAAACCAAGAGCAGCGTTATCAAGTATCACAAGCATCTGCATGTGCTGAACAGGTCCGATAATTAACATGCTGACTAAATTCTCACTTTTGGAAAGCAAAGGTATGATCGCAGCCCACATTCACAACTTTCACTGTATAGACACAGAAGATTTCTTCCCCAAGTAAACCTGACTGAATTACTGTCGCCTTTCTTGAACCATGTCCGACTCTACCCACTCAGTCCTTGGAGAAAAATCTCGCAGCACAGGTCCAAGTGTACGGACAGGTAAATTACCCTGCTCCGAAGAGTAACCCCCCAGCGCCTGTACAATGCTATTTCTCACAACAGCTCCGGGAGGTACGGGAGCTATACCTGCATGTGGTACATATCCTCGGCAGTCTCCCCCACGGAGCTGTCTGTTAGGATAACCAGGTTGCCTGTTTCGCTGGAGGTGTGGGACGACAGAGAGGATGATGAGTGTCGGACTGAACCAAGCAAGTTCAGCGGGCTGGAATAAAAACAGAGAGCAGGGGCAATACTTTTTGAACCTGTGTTTTAATTTGTGAAGCTTAATTTTTCAAGGCGAATAAGTACCTGCAGCTTCCCCACTGCTTTAGGTGACCTCTGGATGTCAAACACTTTGAAAAATCAGGCCAAAGTAGCCAAAACAAACCTTTCATAAATACACACATTTATGGAACTGGCAGTAAGACTACACTTAACATAATTTAGTATGTAGGATGTAAAATTTCAGACTCCAAAGCCAGGCTAACATCACATCATCATCCTGGGTGTATATCGGTTTCGTTCATAACAGAACATTCTGCAACCACTCTCATTTTTAATGCTGAAGTACTGTCTATGGAGACAGTTCACAAAAACCATTCCCATGGAAGCCGAGCAGAAGCCATCCAGGTCAAAATGCAGTTTTCCTGTCTGCATCTGTTAGGCCTCAGCAGTACAGCTGAAGGTGACTTTGTGGCTGGCAGTAAATTAATACAGCCTAACTGCAAAGCAGGCTGCACTCTGGTCTCTATCATGAAATGCATTTTTTCTTTCTCATTCTGAATCACATGCACAAATACTTATTTTGTACACTACAGAGTCTCCCTAATTTACCCTAAGAACTAAGAAGGGCTTTACAAATTGGTGAATTTTGAGGAAAAAAAAAGTATCACCCAGGCCCTAACTGTCAACTGCCAAACCTTAAAGTTGTATAAGAGCTATTCAATTTCGATATTAAAAAGAATATCACCATCCTGGACTCATGCATTCAAGAGCAAGTTTCCACCGCTTTTCATGCAAAGCTTTAAAAACAGCTACACGGATCCACAAAGAGAAATTAAATGGAGTAATTGAAATTTCACAACCTGAGAGCCATTCCTGTCACTGTGTTTCTACTATCATCGTCGTACAAGTTTTCAAATAAGCAATTTTTGCTGGATACAGAAACATTGTGTTTTGTCCTCAAAATCCCAATTTTTGTCCTCAATCACTATCAAAGCCAATTTTTATGGATGGGTATTCAGTCTGAATAAGCATCTACATTTTCAGATGTTTCTCTGAAAGCTGAGCAATTTTTTTTGTTTTCTGATCAAGCCAGACAGCCGTTCTGATGGTATTTGGGTTCTGATTTGATCAGAATTGTTAAAAAATAAAATAAAAATAAAAAATGATGTGAATGTTTTTGGAGTCTTAAAAATGGGTGGGTATACATTGAGTTGAGTTCTAAACTAAGCAATAAAATTGTCCTTTTATGACAGATAAACACCCATTTATTTGCCATTTGCATAGCAGAAATATGAGAAGTTGGAACATCTGAAGGCAGATTGAAGTTGGAGATCTGAAAAGAATCTGAGTGGCAGATGTGCTTCTGTCTCTGCAACGTCTGAGTGATGGAGTAACATCTGGAGGTATTTAGGATTTGCTGCAAACTGGATTTCCCAGCTTTTTGATTCCAATCCTCAATCAAACTTCAATAATTATCACAAATGAAGATGAAGGACACTTGCCAACTCACCCTGCTCCTCCTACAGTACTGTTAATCACTTCTTAGATGTGGTTAACATTGCTCTTAACGCAGTTCTACTCTTCCTCTTGTCTTTGGAGTTCCAAGAATGCATGCTAGTACGACTTAGTACAGTGTGCAGAAATCCTAGATATTTCAGTAGAAAAAACAGGTTACCTGTGTCGATGCACCAGCTTTATGCTCTCTGGGCTCATAGGTCCATGCGAAACCAGAACATTGCTGCGTGGTGTGCTAGTGCCAGAGCAGGCTGGACTCAGCTTATCCAAACCAGGTAACTCCTGCACCGGAAACACAAAGTCGCTTAATTATTTCAGATGTTTTATCTAAGTTGGTCATGAGAAAAATACAACAGTATTCTTTTCTTCTCAGAAAAATCCTGATCTTGTTCCATGCTCTCTACAGTTATTCTGCATTTCTAGTTAAACCCAAGAGCTTCAGCACTTGATATCCCTATTCTCTATTTCCAACAATACTTCTAGTCACCATGTCAGGAATTTTGGAGGAAAACATAGGCAGAGGGTGTTCCAGATTACAGCCATCTACATTTTTCAAAAAAGAAATGCGGACTTGAGAATACAGATCTTGTGCAAACACTCCAAAAAGGCAGTGAGCTCAGCTTGGCAGTTGTGACCTGTATGGATCTCATCTGAACTGAAAGAGAACGGCAATATTTTAAAATTCTGATGTTGCCATTTGTGGCCATCCTTGCAGAGCGTTCACTCCTAAGGATGGAGGAAAAAGCCATCAAGCTAGAAGTTAAATTTTAGAAAATACATACTCCAGTTGGAAAGTAAAATGCTAAACATACATATTTCAAATTATGCTTTTACATTATAGAAAGATATCCTTCAGTTCTACAGAGATAACACTCATGACGGTGTCAAGGTACCCATGAAAATGGCACTTTAGCAGGAAGAGAAGAATGCCCTGCAATTTCTGAGACCCACCTGGCAAAGATGTCTCAAGTACAGTTGTCACAGAATACTAATGTACAGCAGACCACAAATGGATGGAAAGAGATCATTCTTACAGGATGGCATTTGTACTTCTGGTATATAACAGGTGGTGTGAACCACGCTCTGGAGGCAGTTCCGTTGACTAGATAGGAAATGCAGACCCATAATACTGCGTGTCCTGATCACCAGAGTTGGATGCCTAAAGTAACCAACAGGAATTTCTGTCGCTGTCTATATAGAAACACTCCTGGGGGCCTAATCCACATCATTCTCCTCCAAATTACGACAATTCTTTTTAAGAGCTGAACATCTAATGCTTTCTATTAATCCTTCTTCCTCTGCTTTCAGCACTTTATGCTATGTAAAACAACAGCTGAAAATTAAGCTTTACAATTGTTCTGTGATATTAAGATATAAAGAAGAACATACAGATATTAAAAATCCCAGGGAATAAACACTAAGTTAACAGACTTACTAGGACTTCTGTCTTGCACACAAATCAAGAATTCTTTTTATAATCTGGCAATCTAGTACATTTAATTAATGCTGTATCTGCCCAGTTCTTGTGGAAACCTCACTGCAACTGATAGAAGTCTTATCATGACTCAGTGATTCAAAACAGGAAACATGGGTATCAGCTTACATGGTACAAACTGGATCGCATCATCTGGAACTGATCTATCAGTTTCTTATGTAGGGGACGCATTTCTGGGTGTACAAATTTTTCATGGACTGCCAGACCCACTCCTAAGACGTGTACCTATTAAAAAGAAATCAAAACATCACAAAACCAAATAAATCCAGTCTAAGAGACATAATACAAGTCTATCCCTCAGTTCTGCCAGTGAGCAAGAGAGTACTGTAAAATATCCCCCTGTTCATTTGCAAGGCTGCTGATAATTAAGTAAGCCTAGGAGAGCTCGCAAGTCCCTATTACTGCAACAAGTACTTTAAGCGTGAGACAAGTACATTTATGTCATGTTGGATTGCATTTGCTAGAGATAACGGTAAAAAATTACCAGATTGATTCACTCTGCAGAGTGAACAGCATTAAGTCCTCACACAGATAATTCATTATGACAAAGAAAATTCCTTTGCCTAGTGTCAGAAAAGGGGTCAAAGTTGCCAACAGAGACTTCTGAAATGAGTTTCTGATAATTAAGCTGAACAGTGGCAGCATTGCATGCATACTCACCCTTTCTTGTTGCTCATTATTTATTTAAAAAGGTCACATTTTCCAAGGTCAAAAATATAATATTAATAATTGAATGAGATTATATAAGCTCTCAGATAAAAAAAAAGCAGTGATAGCAGGCTTTAGATGTATGTAATTCCCTACATGATCCAAACTGTACAAACAATAGCTAATTAATCTTCAAACATCCTCTTAAGGATTGAAGGGAGATAAGCATTATCTTTATTTTACAGATGGGAAATCTGAAATGCAGTTAAGCAGTTTGTTGAAGAAACAGGCCTAGTAGCTCCATTCAGACTTGGACACATTGTTTAACAGAGTGTATTTTGCCAAACCTCCAATTAACAGGAACGCGATTTTCTGATTTCACTCCCGTCAAAGCATCCAGCTAGTTTTATCTACCAAAATGTTTCTTAGAGCCACTAAGAATAATAAAACTGTAGATAATATTAATAGGCATTAAGTCTTCCCATGTGGCTCTGCCTGTGTTATCTCAGTCCTAACCTGGACTGCCCTGACTCTGATTATCTTTGAAATCTACTGGGAAGAGCTGGTTCAAAATGCCAAAAACAATGGCATATTTGAAACGTGCCAAGATGCCTACTGGATAATAAATGGAGACAACGAAACTCGTGTGATCTCAGCTGAGCTTCAACTCACGTCCCATAAGGTGAATGGTTGTTCATCTTGGCCATTGCTCCTCCTTTTGTTTTAAATAGACTTTAAATCTCCTGTACTGAATTTCTTTGCTTCTGAATGAAGCAGTTGGATCTGGCATGTTTAGACTGGCTGCTGATGAATCTGGAACATTTAGACTGATTGCTGATGAATCCAGACACTGCAGCAATATTCTTTTGTGACCGAAAAACAGTACCTGTTCCTGCATGAGTTCCTTGAGCTGTGTGATTTTCTCTGCATCCCCAGGGTGCTTTGTGATATAATCTTTATCAAAGAAGGCCTGTAGGGAAAAAAAGAAAAAAGAAAAGAAAAGAAAAAACCTCTATGCTTACTGGGAGAGATTTCGTCATAACTCTCTGTCAAAGGATCACAGAAAAAGGTCTAAAATCCTAGGAAAACGAAATATATTAAGCTAACAGCAGAAGCTCAGTTGTGTTGCTTTTAGCACTCTAGGATTCAGGTAAAGCTACGGTACAGTTTTAGCAGCCTAGATGATCCTGCTGCTCTGCTAGAGGCACCAGTATTGAATAGCACAAGACGGGACCTCCTCAGCCCTGCAGGGTAGTGAATCTGATCAAATCTCCCTACATGACAGCGACGAGTAATACTGCTAAGTCCTCCATCATCCAATTATTTGAATTTTATTTAGTTTCCTTCACAAAACTACCTTAAGTTAAGGTAATTCAGTGAGTACAGCTGGAATGAATGCCATGGATGAAGAGCCTTCTCTACATGGCTCTGCAGGGAAGACATGTCCCAGACCCCTGGACCACTGCTGTCATTTTTCAGTATTTCACACTAGACTTACCTTTAGCAACATGGAGCTTTAAGTAACAGCTTGCCAAAGAACCAGATAACATGCTGCATATCAGAGCCTTTTAGGGTTACAGTGAGTCTGAAATTAGCTTAGCAAAGATAATGCTTCAGCAGCACAAATCAGCAGCACTTCCTAATTACAGACCCAATCGGTCTCCGTTACCATAAATCCCATTGCCACTTTTGCAAAATGGATTTACAAGGCAAGCAGCATTAAAAAAAACAACAACAAAAACCCAACCTTTCTGCTTCATTCTTGTACCTGCCAAGTCAGGATTTCCAGGTAAGTCAAGCTCACTCTTAAGAAACCCCATTATCAACTATGCCTACTTTAATGCGATATCCCAAATCCACATTCGGGTACTTATGTCAACACCTGACTATGCAAGCACTGATGCAGAATAACCAAGTATGAAATTTTAACCTCATGTTCAGATAATATGCATGAAAATTTGTTTTCCTATTAAGTGACATTCTTTTTGAAACATGGGAAATACAACTGAGAAAAGCTGATACTGAATTCACAAGCACAGCCTGGCTTACCTCCTGGTATCGTGCAATTCCCCCATTCACAGCTGCATCAATCACTCCATTCAGACACATGCTGAGAAGATTAATGTTCCCATGCATTTGTTTGTGCTGGTACTGGCTTATCAGTGTTCTCAGTTCCTGGTTTTTGTTCTCAACCACTTGAATGGCATTTTCCAAAGGACTTACTTCAACCTCAAAGGCAAGAAAATACACTTTAATTCCATGGACACTTCACTGTGATTTATTATCCTCCTTGCAATGAAATGGTTTTCCCAGATTGTTCAACGATCTCTCTTGTTTTTTACTGCTTTGTAGAAAACTAGTTACATTAACAAACTTCACTGTTGGTACTGCTATATTTCAGGTCATTGGTTTGCAATAACTTCTTTCTGTAAATTGAAGACATGATAACAATGCAATATTCCATCTTTTTGGCATTTTTTCCATTATACTGTCACGTTCTCTCACACTGTTCCCCTAGTTATGCTCAGTAATTACTTTGGCTAAGTGGTGGAAAAAAGACATACTTAACCACCAGTAAACTTGATCATTTTAAACGGCAAGATTGCAGCCAAAGGACTTTAAGTTGCCTATCCCATGTCCTCAGTAATTCATAATTTCAAACCTTATGTATAGGAACTAGGAATGTTACCAGTTCTCTTCTTTCCACTTCAAACCAACGAGAAATCCCAGGCAAACTGTGAGTCAAGGTCAGAGTGGTACGTTCAATCCACAAGCTCTGCAAAGAATAATTGAGGACGGGAGGTACACAGTGAATATGATTCAAAACATCTGTACTTTTACTACAGGTGTTAAGGAGGTAAAGCTTAGAGAAGAATGTATTAACCTCCTGAGCTGTAACATGTACTGCAAAAGGTACTGTAATTTCATGTTCAAAGTCACTTTATATTTAACACTAAGAAAGAACTCAGTATGTTTTAAAGCAAGACCTTAAACATTTCTATTAATTCTTAGAGGTTGGCCACCAGTTCTGTCATGGGAACCAAGAGGACATTGTGGACATGTACGTGTCAGTAAGCAAAAAAATTCCAAACAAAAAATCATCATTGTTTCAAAATGGATTTCTCCTGGCACTAAAATAACTTGCCTTTAAACTGGACAACGCTTTAATCAGGTCAGGTGTGTAACCACCAGACTGAAACAGCCACTTATTCTTTGACTTATTATAGTATCTTCCATCATAAAACCAGATTACTTGAAATGGTGTGTCAGCATAAGATAACAAGACGGTATTTGTCTTGAAGAGAATAACACTTAAATACTGCTTACTGACTACTTCTACCTTAAATTCATTCTCCTTGTCCTTTGGGCCTTTATGGAAAGGCCTGTCATAGCGGAATTTCCGGATATTGTTGACTCGGTAAAAGCTCTTTATGCGATCAGGGACACGGTCCATTTGCAGCACATCAATATTGTCCGGGATGGGAGTCACTGCATAGATCTGTAAATCTGCAGGTGATGTAGTCAAAGAAAGCCACAGGACATAAAACAGGGAAGCTAATGCTACTGTGGAAAGAAACAGGATGGTGAGTTCAGAAAGTTGCACTCCCCTTGGTTTTCCAACACTCCTCTTTGCAAGTGAAACGATGGGACACTAGACTAGAGCTACCAGGAGAGTCTACAGAGTTATAGGACCTTATGGCCAGATTAACCAACGAGGAGAATGCCTGAGGATGCATGGAGTATGTAGCAAGACCTTCAAAAATGTCTAGAGTAGGCAAAATATCCAGTTCCCATTTGTCTGAATTGGAGCTAGGTGCTTAATTTGTGCAGGCACTTCAGTACATCTTCATAGATGCCTCTCCATATTTAGGTACCTAAATATCTAAAACTCTTTGATAAACCTAGCCTTAGATACTTCAGCTTTATCTGCAAGCAAAAATTATTCTAATTTAATCAGTTTACAATCCAGTTTAAATTGGTTTAACTTCAACGTTACAGACAAGATCTCTGCAAGCATAAACAAACCAACCAAAATACACATACAAACCACCCCTGTCATACAAAGAATCGGTGTTATATAGCAAAGAAGAATAGGAAGCACCAGTGATGAAAAACAAGTGGGAAACACCAATCAATTTCATTAGTTTTCATTTTCTGACAATGTCCTCCTGGTTCAAGGCCTGCACAGTATCCTTGCTGGTGTCACACAAGCCACACAGCAGTATTCTCCTAACTAAAATCTCCCAGACCCAGGAAATATTACGTGGTTGAGTCCTTCAATGTACATAGCATTTTATTCATTGCATCAAATCCCAGGACAGATTACCAAAGAGAGGAACAAGATTCAAAGCCTGATGTATATGAGTTCAAAATGGAAACTGCAAGAACAGAAAGCTGAAGGGAAAAACAAACACAATGGAAAATAACACTTTTAAATGCATACCTGCTCCCAACAAAATGTTCTCCAAGAGAAGGTATCGGGATGTACATTTGATGAAATAAAATGTCCACTATGGAAATGCTGTTAGTAAAGGTTAAAGCATGGGTGTGACCAAGAAGCACTGTGGTTTTGCCCTAACACATAGAATACAATCTGCATTACTCCCTGAATAAAAAGTGACAATTCTATCCAACAACACATACTGCAGTGAACTAGTTAATGTCTGCTATAGGCAGGTGTATGGTTTTGCTCATATCCACTTCTGCTTAAGAGGGATATGAACTGAGATCATCCAAGACGATAACCTTTTCAGTACCTTCTTCCTTTGTGCCCTACCACAGTTTTAATCATCATAGTTTGCCTGTTCATCAAAGGATACACTGGGCATCACACTGCAATATAGAGTCATCTGGGTGGTTTGGATGCTGCATGGCAATGGCTTGGGGGAACTCACTCAGCATCCTCTGCTGAAAGGCTTCCAGTCTCTCGTAGTCGTGGCCCCGACACACGTATTCCTTGTTCTGCAAGAAGGACAAGCGTGGACACCCATGAACTGCTGGTTTTCTCCCAGTTGCTTATATGAAATAAGCCTCCTCAAAACCAAGTTAAATTCTATCGGTCTTCATCTCACTTTAAATTTTACTGCATCAAAAAGAAAGATAAATTACAAAGTAAACATGCTAGCATAAGACTAAAATGTGCATTTAACACAGACTGTGTATTTTACTCCTTTTTTTCATTACAGTGTATTTCATCAAGAAGTCATGAATACGTAGACTGCTCCACTGATCTCTCAAGAAGAAGGTGTCTCCGCTTCCGCAAAAGTAGCATTCAATCCCACGGTCTTGTTTGGTTTGCTTCTTAGATAACCGAGACGCTGAAACATATTGGCCAAAACGTAAGACCAAGTCACTGGCTTGACTCTCTGCACCGGGAAAGCTGCTGTCAAATGCAGTTAACACAAGCTGGATAAAAGGCCTGGGATTTTCATAGCACAGAACGAGACGTCAGTTCAGCAGTTTACCAGTTACCTTTAGAGAAGAGGCATAACGAAGTGTTCACAAAAATCATTGTTTAAAAAAGAAAACGTCCTCGGCGTCACAAAGACTGTATTTCAGTGTCTTAACTATATTACCGCAAAACAGAAGTGGGATTGGGGTTCATGTTGCCTGAATGCAAAACCTATCAAAGCAGGCAAATCTCTAGGTCTGGTAGTTTTAATTCTCATGCACATAACCCTAATGAGAAGCACAGGGAGATTTTTCACCTTTATAAAACAAAGAAAGAAATCCAACCAACAAGAACAGCTTCCCCCAGTTTTATTTCCTGCATGTGAACAACTGCTGCTTACTCAACGAGCTTTTGCTAATTGGCCTGGAAAAGGGATCTGGCACAGCAGTTCTTAACCCTGTAGGACTGCTACTTCCTCAGCTCTTTTTAACAAGCCGGCGGTTGTTGCAAACCTGACAATCTTGCGTATTCATCTGGATAAACTGAACACAGTGAGGCAGGAAAGGGCTGCACCAAACCGTGCCTGCTTGTGGCTGGGGCTCGAGCTGGACCAGATTCTGCAGTCCCAGGTAGTATTTCAAAATTCTTCGCTGTACCACAGGAAGACTTTGTTAAGTGCTGCAGCACTAATTTTGCTGAATTCCCTTTAAAATAATTTAACATCCATTACAGAAAGATAACAAAAAGCATTGAGGCCAGCAAGAAAAAAAGCACCGTTTCACTACACATTGGAATTTAATATGTAGTGGCATATTTTTAATATACAGTTTAATAGGTTAGTCCTTCTTTTATGTCTGCTTGAGCCGGAAGCTAAGTTAAATGCGAACAACGAGTACGTGTTCAGCTGCAAATAAACTGTGCTAGAATTCTTCTCCTGCTGTTCTGACAAAATGAAGCAAGACAAGCAGAGGAATTCAAGCGATCAATCTTCATCTGCATTAGTATATTTTAACAGATTTAGTATATTTTAACTCATTTAGAAAATGAGAACCTATAAAAAACTTTAAAAATACTAAGTCATAGAAAAAAAAAAGGCTATTCCTTATAGTTAGGCTAGATCAGCAGATGCGTAAAAACAAAAGCATAGCGTAGTGATTTTTGCACAAAAACAAAGAGAAACCAACAAAACTCAAGGATAAAACATGAACACGGAAATCTTCGGCTTTGCATTTATCCTTATGGAATGGACACCACGTTCCAACGGTGATATGCGTCACTTGCTATGCATCAGCCAGAGCAACCAACGAACGGGGAGAAGCACTGCGTGATGAATCTTGACAGCTCAGTGTCTAACGCCCGAACATCGCAGCCATTATTAAATTTGGAGGGAGTCCACATCTGAAGGTGAATCTCTTCACGACACGTCCTGTAGTCTCTGTTTTGGCTTTTGATTGCAGCAATCCAGAAAACTGTAAGCCTATAGATAAAGCTATTGTGATTCTAAAAGTAATGTCCTGAAAACACCTCAAGGCTATATTTAATAGACTCTTCAGACAGATGCCAGTGCACGATCGCAGAATGGGGCTTGCCAAGCCTTACTTGAACTTCTGCTAGATGGAAGACATGGAGAGTTTTAATTTACTTATATAGGAATGCTAGAAATAGATGCAGAATTCAGAGCAACATGAACAATTCCTAAAAATGACATTCCTAAACAAAGGGTCTATAAAATCAAAGATGCAGAAGAAAGAGTGGCAATTTTCTGTTTTAAACTGTACAGCAAGAGAAAAATAGAGGAGGAGTGCATGGAGTTACTTGATCACTTTAAATCACTTCTATATCCATTTGAAAATTTTAAATCCACATAAATCTTTTTCTTCTCTAGAATAGCTGCTACCAGTCTCTTTACAGCTCGATACATGCAGATGCAATTGCTGATGGGCTTAGTCTGTGCTTCGCAATGTGTATGCTGTATGGCTCATTAGAGAGAAAAAGGAGGAGGGCGGCTTTTAATGAGACTGTTGCATTAGTAATCTGCTATCAGAAGTACTGCCACCAAATATAATTGCAGAATTAACAAGGATTATAATTATGTACACTCTTGTGTGCTGGTAATGTCTCCAGCCAAGTATCCATATTGTCACAGCGTTTCACAAAGAGCAAGTGTTGTGCACCGAAAACCCGGGCATAGTTTAAAACACATAGGCCACGCAGGATCCAAGAGAAACCTGCAGGATCCATAACATAATAAGACAAGCTGGATTCCCCAATCCGCTTCAAACGGAGGAACGTTGCTGGGCCATAATGGCTTTGCTGTCATTCATTTTCTGAAACATCTGTTGTTAGATATAAAAGAAGAAATTGTTAGTTTTCTCTGGAGACCTTCATAAAAGGGCAGCCAGTGCTTTGTGCTGCGGCTCTTGTCATTCCTCAGCCTCCTCTACGTGCACACTTCCCCCATCCGTTCAGGCACCGGCACTACGCCACTGCTCAGCTTCATCTTGGAATAACGCTTCATCCACTGGTATTGCCATTCCTGATTAATTCTAACTCGCCTTCATCTCCTCCCTGTGCTTCCATTAAAAGAACGTAATTAAACACCAAAGTTTAAATCCTAGTTAAAAAAAAAAAAGAAAAAAGTAACCACAGGGAGTGTTGAGTGCAGTTTTCAAAATGTGGGCACTATTAAAGAAAAATAGTAGCAGTTTGTTTTTTGTAGCTTCTCACTGTATGACTCAGAGTGGTGCCATCCCTTGTCAAACTATTTCTTTAAAGCAAACGCACAACATACAGCTCCCATCCTTAAAAGCAGGCTTCAAGTTAGCTTGTCCTGTCAAGCTAGATGGCATCTACCATCAATTCTCAGGCAGTTTTTACAGCAGTTGTCAGATTATATTCCATCCTCGCTCTGAATCAGCCACAAGACATGCTATGAACAAATACTCATTTTAAGACTGACTGCTCATTAGGAAAAGAGGATAATTTCACTCTTTAAATGGCTCTCAGAGCCAGCTGATCCTGCACACAATCCAGCAGACAATAAGTGAGGACGTGTACAGAGAAGCTGATATGCTTGTTGTTGAACAGAGAGGAAATTTTAGCTTGCAGACAGCATAAAAGAGTTAGCAGTCTGCTATTTGGATCATCCTATCATGTGAGACACTTCCGAGCATGACAATTTGCGATGATGAAAACGGGTAAAGTAACGAGTGAGCATTGCTGCAATAGAGCATTTTGCTTAACCTAGAGGGAATTTGTGCTGAGTCTGTGTGCAATTGTTAAAAATACACATAAGCATGAGTCAAACTTCTGATCCCTGTTCCCAAGAACATGCCCAACACTTTGCATCCTTCGTTTCAGCCAGAAAGCTGGTTCTGCTTGGGCAGATCCAACAAGCTCCCTTTTTTGGGGGGAGGATGGTTGGGTCTTTCTTGCCAGGGAGCAAGAAAGAAGAGATGCCCCAAACAATTCTTCCCGTTCTGCACAGTGCTTAGTCAGCTCACCACTGCGCTTTAAAGGTTTTCCATGCCGATATGTTTAGAGCATCCTTGCATGCAAACCCAGACATGAGTGTCAGAGGTCCCAGGCAGTTGGTGTGGATACAACTAGAGCCGAATGTTCTTCAGCATTACAAAACAACACAAAATACTAAAAGCTCTAGGGCAGAAAGCAATGCTGAAGAAAAGGCACAGAAAGGCTGCAATATTAATCACTATTCTTTTCAAAGCAAAACTTTACCTCAAAAATAGCTTAATTTAATTTCATTTAAATAAAGAAAAAAAAAAAAAAGCTGAACAGCGGATGTCACGTCATATCTCATCCCCCACAAAAATCCAAAGCTTTAGCTGCTAATTCAAGCCTGGTAACTTTGTCACTTTTTATATAAGCCTGGCTTACCCGTAGGAAAAATGGGAATTTCCGACCATAAAAACCAACTCGGAAAAACTCAGGTTCCAAGCGCTGCTGTTCCATGATATTGTCGTAATAGGTAGCTTCCATTTTCTGTGGAGGAGAAAGACAACTGCTGTCAGACCCTTAAAACTGAACTTAAAACACCAGAATCTCAACCCACATTAAAATCTCACATGACTTTTTTGCACTCACAGTCTTTTTATGAAAGGGCTGAATTTTTCTAAAGATTAAAATTATTAATTAAACAGTCTACGTGGTGGAACAGACTGGGTATCAGCAAGGGGTATATCGTCATACCCATTTTACGGTTTGAGAGATGATGTATGAAATTTTTTTCTCTAGTATCTTCTTTTAAATTAAACAGGTCTTGTATGTCATTTTCTTTGCATTGCAGAATTAATGGCAAAGCTGAGATTAAGATCTGTGTTGCCTGGCTGCTCCCAGTGTCCTCTTCTAACCATATTCTCTCCCCTGGAGCTCAAAATCTATACTGTTTTCTGAAAAATCCCAGCAGTTCAATTATGTTTGCTTTAATTGGGCTGAAGGGCATGAAAAAGGAGGAAACAAAATTAGATCTTCTACAGCTCTGTGTACCAATAAGCTTAACACGGCACAAAAAAGGGTTCTGCAAAAAGGAAAAGGACTTTTTTTTTCTACTTCCAATTATTAGCATTACGGCAGAGCGCTAGCATTTATAGCAAGAGTGGGATTTCAAGATGCCTTGGCAAGCTGAATCTCTGCTGAAACACTCACAGGAATTTTACCATTGCAAAAAGATAGCTTTTTAAAGAGAGGAATCAGTTTGATGTCTTTGCTTCCCCTGCAGGGGACCCTAACAGCAGCTTTGACTTAGAACATTGCATCAAGATTTTGTTCTCGATTCCCACACACGTTAACTTTTTTTTTTTTAATGGAGGAGGTCTCAAAATCATTGCAGGAAGAATAAAGGAATGGGCTGAATGATGCAAATGGCATAAAAAGCAAGCTCTTTGGAGCAGGGAGAAATTCAGTTAATTCAGGTCAACGCAGTTTTAGTGAACTTGAATAGAAAACAGGCCTCATACAGGTGAGCACAAGGAAGGAGGTGAACTGGTTCTACTGATCAGCTAAGACGCTCTTCGCCTTCCAGTTGATTAAATCCACACAATAAAAGAGGCAGGAAGAATGGCTAATCTTGGACAAAAGGATGTTTTAGGATAACCTTGATGCATTACAGAACTAAGCTTTTCTAATCAGCTTGTTTGCTCATCATTCACAATCACTTTATAAATATATTTCCTGTACACCAAGATGAATTTCCACATTGCCTGATTTTAGACGTCTACAACGTACACGCGCACAAGCAAGGAGGCAATCCATACTCTCCTTACAGCCAGTCTCAAGAAATAGGTTCTTCAGAAACGTAGTTTATCAGACCTAGTTACACATCCATTTTCAGATGAGAATAAACTTGATTTCTGAAGGGAATCTCAACCACTGTGTATAAGTATGCATTTCTGTAGCATATATCTAAATTTGGACATATGCATTGTACCCCAGGGGATGAAAGCAGATGAACTATTTTCACATTTATAAAGCTTCTAAATACCAGCCAAAACTTTTTTTTTTTTGATTAAAGCAATGATGCTGCAATTTTTGCCTTGATTTGATCACATCCTCGGTTTTACCAGAGGATCAGTACAATTGACAAGAATGCCATAAATATGTCTTCTCTGTTGTGTTTTTCTTGCTTGTTCCTCTCATTTCAGCTGAGGTACAAGCTGCCCTTGATTCTTTTAGAATTAAAATGAAATATCAATGGATCATTTTTTTAAAAAAGAAAATAAAAAAAAGAAAAAGTCGTATGATAAAATATATATATGTAATTGCAACAGTTAGCCTAGCTCCTATGTGTGCGTTGTCCATATGCTCACTGGAGTTTACTGCTAGCAAACCTAGGAATTACATCAGTGAGCCACAGTGTCATTGAAATCAATGAAAGGGGTCAGCATAAATGCGTGGAGCTGTATCGGGAAGACGTTTATTTTTTGAAATTCAGAATTATCTGACACCAGACCCAAATTCCCTGGAAAGTCACGTGAGAGTCTGCAAGGAGAGGAACTGCTGCTACTTACCCGAATCCAGCTGAGGCTCTGATAGTCATAGAGACTTTCGTATTGTACGGCCAGTTCTCTGCACAGCGGGATGCCAAACTCCCAGCTCTGCAAAACCAAAGCAAATCACACTCACAGCACTCAGAACATTACAGCCAACCTGGCTAAGAGCACGAGGGAAACGTAATTTTCAGAATTCAGTAGGTATGTGACACCAGGGATTAGACGTGAAAATACAATGTGAGGAAGCGTTTTCCATTAAATTTCAGATTGATTCCTTATTCATGTCTCCATTAAAATTACACACTCATACTGCTGTTATCAACAGTCTCCTCATGAGACTGGGAACTTCTCTGGAGAAAGACAAAATAGCCGAGAAATTTTCATCCTATTAACCTCCCCAATATCTCCTTTGCTTTCTGCACTGAAACTCCCTGGAGTAGAGTCTCTTGAGCTGGTCAGGGCTCAGCTCCCTGGCAAACAGCTCCTCTTCCCAGGGCTGTTGCTTCCTACTGCAATGAAGAAACTGCCAAGCAATGGGAAACGCTCCAATGCAGGGACAACCATCCTCAGAACTGACCTGCATGACTGGATTGACAACATATCTGTGTTCAGAACTGAAAGCAAAACTAATTTATTCAATTTACAGCTTTGATCCAATGAATCTTTTCTAGCACACAATACTCAACACCTTTGGAGGTAAGCAAGACAGAGCCTGAGCTTCTGCACACCCACACTGGGAGAAAGACTCCCTCCTAACCTCTCCCAGTTTCTAAGAGGTACTCAGCTAATACGCTTGGACTGAGATCTTCTCTCCCTTCTGCTTTTATCTGTACAGATCAGAAGCCTTTTTGGGGGAGGGACTGTTTCTTGCCCTGTTTACGTAAAGGATCCAGAACACAACGGTCTCAGCTGGACCTTTACTGGATTCATTTCTACGCATTACTGGGTTAACTTGCTAGTTGTTTTAACTGGGACCCTGTTACAGTGAAAACAAAATTAATGCATGAATTAGAATGCCCCCCTAAGCTTTTACAAAATTAACAGTAATATTGTAAAATATTAGGGCTTTGTACGGACACAGGTCTTCTATAACGACACTTGATTCAGTGTATCAGGCACTTTACAACACTTGCCTCTATGCACACACGTTCACACAGTGTCTGTTCTCTCACACTTAATGCCAGCAATGCTTGTTTTTCTCTGAATAGCCAAAACATAGTAAGTTTAAGAATTTCTCTTCTGAAAAAGAGGATAAATATAAGAACTAAAAAGCCAAAAGTAACGATGCCAAACTTCTTTAACTTCTGTTAATCACAAAAACCGACACGAGAACTTGTTGAAAAGAGAAGAACTTGTTCTTTCAGGATCTCTTTGGATATTCTGATAATAATAGTAGTTTTGAAAAACAGGAAGTCTGAGATTTGTTCAGATAAACCCAATATGTACAATAGGAAATAACTTCAACGACCACTTATCTGACTACTCAAGAATGTTACTCAGGCTTTTATGATCTCAAATTAACAGGATTTTTGCTGTGGGTTGTCATGACATACAAGTTGATACACTAACTTGTAATCAACACTATTAAACAGTTAAGTGCTTACACTTGCCAATCTAAACACTTTTTTTTTTTCATTTTCAATGTATTTTACAGTACCAATACATAGCCTGTCAGTGCTTAGCTAGTTTATATTTACCTGAAAGAAGAAAAACCTATTCTAAAATAGCTGGCCAGGAATAAAGGGCTCTTCTCACACTGCAGAGAAGCATGGTCTCATTTCCAACAGGGATGCTGTGGCTAAAGCCTGCATAATTCTCTGATCTCTCTTCTGGACAGAAACAAGAGCTGGCTGTCTTCCTTGGAGGTGATCCTAAAGATGTAATCCTTCCATCCTCCAATCCTTCCTTCCTCTTCTGATGTGAATTAAATTAACAATATGGAATCACGTCTTATTTCTCTTTATTTACACCAGCACTTCCATATGGACTCTGATATTATTCCCATCATCCTAACTCAGGCTTTCTCTCTTTCTTTCAGTTAGATTTCAACACAAAGAACATCTACCTAGCTGAATATGCTGGAGACGCAAGGTGAGATACAGACGCAGACGAAATGCAGCACATTAGCAACCGTTCTTACAGAGAGAAGAGAGTTTGAAAAGGTTTGAAAGGAAAGCAGAGAGAATGCATGGATATCTGAATCGCTGGGATCCTCCTCTTTAAAATCTGTGCTGTTAATGAGTACCACCTTCACAGTGCAGGCAGCAAAGATGCTGTGCCCTGTGCTACACGTGTCACTTCTCTCTAAAGCATCATTCCCCCTTCTACCCCCTCTTCAAATCATTTCCTAAGGTCTCCACTGTTACTTTTCCTCATTATCTGCTTTCCCTTTGGCTGATGTGTGATCTCTTTCCATGTTCTACATTATGTCCTTCACTTGAAAAGCACGTTCATATGACATTTATTGCAGCTTTCTGTTACAGCACCAGCAACTCTTGGCTGAGAGCCACTGACTGCACAGCAGAGGCACAGACAGGCAATCAGAACATGTAGGAATGGCAACGTTTATTTACTCCCATCCTAACGTGCAGATTTCTTTTGCAAATATGATTCAAAGAGTACACTAGAGAAATAACTTCCAATTTTGGGTACAGAGCTCAAGCGAAGAATGAACTGCATTGAAAATGTCGCTTTGGGTCTCCTGCAGCACTTTGCAGACACTATAGAGAATATACACTGCGGTAGTGTGAAGGGAGCTGCCAGAGTTTTTAGTAAAAAACAAACAAACAAACAAAACCCCCAGCAGTGAATTGGACAGAAAAGGGTTGTACAGTTCCCCAATTCTCAATCTGTTGCTGTCCAGAAACAGGACTAACCAGGTTCGAATTGCTCCACTTGTAGGCTCCTTCGAAACCTGAAGTCTTAATAGACAAATTGTAACTGATCTGTGAATTTAAAAACTCCTGGCTGTGACTGCTCGCTTGCCCCCTGCTCAGGCTTTGGGTCTAACACACGGCTGATGTCTGTGGGAGCAGCGCCGTTAGGCTACAGCACGAGCACATCCTCTAGGACAAAAAAGGAGGAGGTCCACTTTCCTCGCAGTTTTGTAAGCAACTGGTTATTAACACCTGATAAGACCAGACTCTTTGGAATTAAATAGATCCTTGCCCGGTGACCGAGACGACCGATAGGGATGGCATAGACCAAACTTTCCGAGCTGGAAGGCACAAATGCATCAGCTCACCCAAACAGCCTTTGAAGCAGATCCGCCAGCAGCTGGGCTGCTGAGGCTCTGGTGCTTCCCGGCGCAATTCGGGGGATGCCCGCATCCTGATGCCGGGGAGGTGACTATTTTGCTCTTAAGCGCATGATATTAGCCAAGTATCAAGTTAAGGAATCAGCAAACTGGCGAACTAAGCAGCTAGAGAAGTAACAGTTTAGTTAACCTTCAGTTAACCTAACAGTTAACCTTCCACTTCCCCAGAATGAGTGACACACTGCTCGAGTGGATTATTTAGCTATTCAGCTACTGTTTAAAATAGAGGAGGATTAAAACACACAGTCAAGTAACTCCAAAAATGTCCAGTGGGAAAAAAACCTCATCGTTTTTTCCTAAAATCTGTTAGGAGTTTTATAGCAAAATGACATCAGTCAAGTTCTTACCTGCAATGATTATATGGCTTGCCTATTTGTGCCAGAAATAGAGGCTCATTTTATTTACATAGTCTTTATATGATCTTTGTCTAGTCAGACAGTACTGCACTGCAATATTTGCACAAGTCAGTAATTTAGCTTTTTTTTAAATGCAGACTGGAAACCCTGAAATTTTCTGAAACTGTAAAAAAAGAACCACATGCAGTATTATTACAGCAGAACAGTTTTGGGGCAAAAAAAAAAGTCTTGATAATGAATTACTTCCTCAGAAATAGACCTCTCTTTACAAACAACAGAAAAGTGACTTCTTTTTGCAGGTTTTGTAGAGAATACTTCTGCCAAATGCAACTTTCTTTTATCAGGGCTAGGAAGAAATTATCCGGAATGTCAACCCAATACTCTGGATCAAATCACATTTGTATTTAATGCCACTGTCATTGCCATCACAGGTAAAAATCAACCCTGAGGCACATATCCAGATGTCATCTTCCAAGAATATGAGTTGTAGGAATTTTTCTATAGAAGGGAAAAATTTGAAAATATTTTGACAGATGATCTCAATTGTGAGATTCACTTCTCAAATGTTTTCACAATACCATGATATAAGGGACTACAATACCTACATCTTTACAGCAACTTAAAGCATTATTTACTGTAGGAAAAAATATTGAATGTGTGAAGCTTGAAACGTATTGATTTTTGTTCTTGGGCAATGGATGGAATTGTACTTTAAGTGAAAGTCACTAACAGCGACATTGAAAAGGCTTAAATCTCTTTCAATAGATAACATTCACAGAGTGCACTGACAACTGCCATTTACTTCTGGAGGTTAGAAACAAAACTAGTCTTTAAGTGAGACATAACACAACGATTTGCATAGTCCACTAAAAACACAAATTATTTTTTAGAAATCGAGGAACTGGCATTCACAGAGCCCTCTGCCACGCCAGGTGACCCAAAGTTTGGTTTAAAAAGGTTCTGGCCTTTTCCCTGTTGGCCTAGGTACACCACTTCCAAATTTTAGGCATAACCTTTATCCATTTGCTCATCTGTTTTTCCGTCCACAGAACTAAGAGGCAATTTGTCACACTATAAAACCTTTTGATCTAAATTCACGTCCAGACTACCGAACTGAGATGATGGGCTTGCGAGCCCAAGTAAATCAGGAAAAGGGAAGGAAGCTGCTGGAAGAGAGAAGAAGTTGGCATACCTTCCCTTTGTTGAAGTAATGGATAATCTTACGGCACAGACCTTCCTTACGTTGCCACTCTGACTGAGACGGATAATGCAGGAACTCTCTCAGAGGTCTGTCCTCCCACTGAAGCAACTCACAGTACAAAAGCAAAGTAAATGCAGCCTCTGTTGGAAATGCAACCGGTGAACACCAAATAAACGACTATGGATAAATACTGCTAACATGTTAAAATACACTTGGCTTCATCAAGCAAATTCCCGTTCGTGGGAGGAATGGTGTCTGCGAGGTGGAAGCACAGTAGTAATACTTGTGCTTTTCCCCCTCCAATATCCTCTGAAAACCCAGAGGTTATACAAATGTATATAATTTAAAACAGTGTCTTATATTGCAATGGTTTTATGATACATTATCCTATAGTTCTCTTCACTTTTCTCTTTTTCTTATAAATAGTTCTTGAACAGAGAGAATGATTAACAGTATTCGTGGCTAAAACTGTCAAGGATCAATCTATTGATTTCTTCAGCGTGCTTCTCCCTTGAGGTACGGTAGAGAAATTAAGCTCTTCACCAGGTCGGTTACCCACAAAGTGCATTAATTTTGGTGAGGTGTAAGAAACAATTAGCAATAAGAATTCACAGGGCTCAAACGATAGGAGATTAACACAAAACTACTAACTGACAAAACACAAAGCCAAAAGTTGTGGGCTCTTCAAAATGTGGTGTGAATTCAAACACCACGTCCGTACCCTGGGAAGTCTTTTTGCAACTGTATGTTGTATTATACAGTGTTATTTTAAAAAATATTTCACATTTTATTTGTAAGTAAATGATGCATCATAACCCCAGGGAGCACCCCAAAACTCTGCTCAGATGTTTCCAATCTCATTTCCAAAGCGATTTTCCTTTTCCTTTGTGAAATGATTCTCACTGCTTCTTAAAAAGTTTAGAATTTCTGATTTACCATTTGAGAAGAAAATTTGGAACTGTTAGATTACCTTAAAATTATTCAGTAAATTAAAATAGCAGCAGATAGCTGTTTCCTATAAACTACTTTTTTTTTTTGTATAAAGTGCTTTTGGGGTGCTCTCTGTCATACAGCAGCAGAAGACTTGCAATGTGCTTCTGAGGTTGCAAAATAATTATTAAAAAATATGATGTTTTATCTGAGAAATTAAGTATGCTATATTATCAACAATGTACCACAGAGGAGATGCAGAGATACACATGTGCAAGTAATCTTAACTTTAGTCTTTTGAAAAAGTTGAAGTTCTCAACACATATTTTTAGTGGAAAGTTCAGCGCTAACTAACTAGTTAGCTAGTTAGGAACTAACTGGCATAAGGGGCAGGGCTTGGAGATGGTAGCACAAAAGAGCAACAGAAAGAGTGTCAGTGTGGCTACAGACTTCCCAACTGCTTTTTCTTTCCCTTTTCCTGCCTACAGCCTACACGAGCTGCTCCAGCAATCAGGGATGGGCAAGAAGCAGTGCTGGCCCTCCCCTTTGAGGACATCCTTTCCTGGGCAGTGTGATGCCAGGGGTATAGGGAGTGATATGTTTTTGGCTTTATGGGGCCTGTGTTCTGTTTATTTGAACACTGGTTAAATTTGGATAAATATATGGATGCAAGTCTGTGCACATAACTGTTTTTTAGGTATAAATCTTTGATTTTTTTTTTTATTTTAAACTAAATACTTGATTTAAATGCACAGTCAGATAATCAAACGTGTAACTTGACTTGGGGCTCTGTTTTTGTCAGAGATAACACAGAATTAGAGTCTACAGACTTTATAAGTGTGCCCCAAATACTACAATGCAGGGAACTTTTGCAAATGATAATACAACAGTAATTTCATGTGTTTCATGATTTTAACCTTCCTCTAATTTTGATTGCACTATTGTGATTTTTGGATCAGCCTTCATTGTAGAACAGATTAATGTAAAATTTTGGGTGCAAGGAATATATGTATGGTTGTGTGTGCACAGACATACAGTATTTTCCCCTGATGGAATGGGCTGGACCACAGCTTTGAATCTTTCCAACTGCCATAACTGAGCCAAACAACATTGTTCCAAAAGAATTCAACAGATGTTAAGAGAGTAACGTTGGGAAAGTCAAAAGCTTTCACCGGGATTCCAAAAAGCCCCCGCATGAAGTCTTACTAACCTGTATAGTTCTCAGCCTGTAAGTGCATGTCACACAGCTTGTGAATATAGCGGATGTACATCTCTTCCTTATTAATTTCAGACTTATAGAAGTTCTGTAGAAGAAAAATAAAGTTATTCTCATTGAGACTCTGTTCCTTCATTCAAAATAATCAGCAGCATCTGTATATGCATGAAGGTCTTGAAAGGAGAACATGCTATTAGTGTAAAAGAAAAGGACAAATTCTTTTCACATTCACATTGATCTAACCCACTAATTTTATCATGTCATGTATTCTTTCAGAATGAGGATAGCCAAACTCTGAAACAGAGGGCCAGAAAGGTTGCAGGATCTCCATCCTTGGAGATACTCACGACTCAACTGGACAAAGCCCTGAGCAACCTGACCTAGCTGGCCATGCTTTGAGCAGAGGGTTGGACCAGTGACCTCCAACCAGACCAAGCACCAGAGATCCTTTCAACCTATGTCGTTCTGTCATCCAAACGCTAGGATTCAGGAGTTCTACTTGCCTGACACAGATATCTATGCCAACTTTTCCTATTCCAGTTTCAAATACATTGCACGGTATCACAAAGAGATAAAGAAAGCGACTTTACCATAAGGTTAACAGTGCAGCCAATCTTCTTGTTCTCCGTTTCATCTCCTTTCATACAGTCCCTAAAAACGTAGAGCAACTTTGAAACGTACATCCGCAAAAAAGTCCACTCAAAGTAAATTTGAAGCTATCCTATCCCCCAAGAGCTTCCTTGGATCACAAAAAAAGTTAATGATATACTTTATTTTTATAAAGTTCCTCTTAGAAGAATGCATATATTATGGCCTAAATGATGAGATGAGAACTGTCAAAATTGAGTGTGTACTTACATGTATAAACTTGAGAACAAGTACCTGAACTGACTGCTACTTCATTTCTCACAAGACCCTGAACAAAAATCAGGCGATTGCAGCCAAAAATCGTTTGAACTAAAGACCTACCATAAAAGTGAAAAACTCTATTTTTTATCCAGATGTAAATATTCAGTGATTTCCTATTCACGAGATTTATGTCTCATAAATTTAGTTATCTGATGTGTAGGCACCCTGAAAGACACAGCCTGACTCGTTTAGACTAGAATATCGATTTTCACACAGATAAGTTAAACCAAACAAAACCTATCCTGAAGTTTCTGGAAGACTTTAGAAATTATTTCTATTTAAGCAGTACAAAAGTTAAAGGCTTCAGAAATTACTAAGCTTGACCTGGAAAAAAAGCCCTTACACTCATTTGTGAAAAAGAGACAAAACACTTAAAGCAGAGATACTGCAAAGTTTCCCAAGAACTACTTTTGTCAGCTAACTGGTGGCTGAACTCCAAGAGATGTCAAACCTGATTAGCAGAGCTCTTCTTTTCATAGCTCTCTATGTGACTTGCAGAGCTACCACAATAGCCAGGACACACTTGATCTGCGCCTTTCCAAAGTCTGGTGCTGTTCCCTGTTCTATTCTGCTCTGTGAAAGGGAAATTCTGCTGCATATTAATTGCAAAGAAAATTTGTTATCTGCTCCTGAATTAAGCATGAAAATGAATATATGTATATCAAATTTGTGTTGATAGCAAACGGGATTTTAAAGAAGCTGTTCCCATGTAGTATTCCTTTTTAAATGCGTCTCAGATGTTGGGGCCCTTGCTGTGCTTCAGAACAATAATCTATATGAAGAATTATAAAGGTTGCCTAAGGAGGCTTGGAAGGTCACTAAAGGACGATTGCGGTTAAGAGATGTTGCACCCAGTAATAGTTATGTTAA
Organism: Apteryx mantelli; assembly: GCF_036417845.1. NCBI lineage: Eukaryota > Metazoa > Chordata > Aves > Apterygiformes > Apterygidae > Apteryx > Apteryx mantelli. Next base: position 14,055,505 of record NC_089989.1, on the reverse strand, counting down.
GTTTGACCATGTTATGCCTATTGCTTACAACCATATTGTATATAAGATTATGGAGAGTGATAGTACGCCTCGGAAGGCTTCGAGAACTCTGCTTAACATATTGGCAGGGATGCTTAATAAAAACAAAGGGAGGACTGTTAGAGAATATTGAACTGAAGCTGTTTAGAATTAATTGCTTAGCATAACTTGCTTAGCATTAGTAGCTAAATTTGCTGAAGCCTTAGGCCTCAGGCTGTGAACTTGCTGTGAACTTTTACTTAGATAAGTAAAAGGGGGCCCCAGAGCCGGTTCAGGGTAGAGAGATAAAGAAGTTACACGGACAGCAGGAGTAGCCAACCTTGAAGATAAGAAGCAAGTTCCCCATAGGTAGCCAATCGTATTATAGCCACTGCTGCGTGCTTTAAAGTAGCCAACCAATCAAAGCGGCCGAGGCGCCACGTGCCTGCATGCCACGACCGCACAAACATATATAAGATGGGCAAATTGCTGAATAAAGTTGGAGTTGAATCTGCATTCTGCGACTGCGTCTGATTCTTTCCCGCTACTCCCGCGGACCGCGACACTCAGATATCTGGTCTTGCTTAGTAGTTGTACAGCAGCTGCGGTCAGGAAAAAAGCAGATTTGATCAAACTGGTAACAATAAGAGGAAAAGAGGAAACTAAAAAGCAAAGAAAAAGATTTGGCAATGCAGGAAACACAGCCTGGCCATAGGTTTTCACCTAGAATGAGGACCACAAGAATAAACAATTATTATTTAAACTGTTGTCAATTGGCTAGAGATAGAAATATATGGAAGAGTTCAATATAGTTTCAAATTTTCTATTGTTCCACTAAACCAATCTGAATATATTAAGTTATACATACAAAGTTAGAATATCTTCCTGTAACTGAATCAAAGCTCAAATTTATTGACACAATAGTCCTGCAAGCTTCAGTCTAAATCAAACAAGTAAGGCCTAATTCATAGTGGAGTCTTGCAAACCTGAGTCACCAGCTGATGTGTGAAAAGACACATCCTTGGGTGAGAAGAGTTGCAACCTTGTATGTCTAGATGAAACATTCAGCACATGACTCAAAGGCCTTGGTCCAGCAAGGCGTTTAAAATCATTCTTCTATTTGGCATGTATTTTGCTGATCAAGATGTGATCATTCCAAAGCCACAAGGAATTAATCAACTTGCAACCTCAATAAACCAAGGTACAAAACTAAGAATTAACAACTTTATCTTCATATTTATCAGGCGTAAGCGTATGAGAATGAGAATTAGGGCTCTGAAGTTGCAGACCACTATGAAACCAACTGGAAGCATAATAAACAATAAAAACATTCTCTGTAAGAAAAGAAATTTGGTACTAGTGCTTTACAAACTATTACTTATACGTGTACCCAGAACGTATTACTGTCGTAGCCAGATACCTGTAGTCAAGCAGACGCTCCATGAGGCGAGTAACCGATGTAACGAAGGAGATTCCTGTCTCCCGCCACGTTTCCTGCTCAATCTTCTCCAGCAAGCTGTTTGGAGAGGAAGAAAGAGTGTACGAGGCTTGTGGGGAAACGGCGGAGTGCATGCAGGCAGCTGCAGGCAGCTGCAGACAACTTGGTTTCTCCCTCGTAGAACAAATGCACGCAATTATTGTCTTACCTGGGATAAGGCCCAAAGAGCTGGGTTCTACTCCAGGCAGCAGGAAGCAAAGACAAGGAAATTACAGAATTGGCAGGAAAAGAAAAAAAATATCCTCTCACATTGCCATTTAAAATATATTAAAAAAAAAAAAAGAGCAACATTTACGGCAACAGTTGTTTTCCACATAATTACCTGTAGCTTTAATACTGCTAACAGCAGTATGAAGATGCAACTGGAGCCTAAACCCTCCTAGAGCAAATTTCTCTCCTTCGCTCACCCCCAGATAAATTTTGACCTCTAATCAGCAGCCATGCAACCTTGCAGCACAGTTTATTTAAACTGCAAGTAAAGAAATGCAATCTCTTTCTGCTCTGCAAACTAGACAACGTAGGCAACATCTCATTGAGACAATTGCAAAGAACGAAAAAAGGCCAGAGGGCGAACACTGAAATAGAGCAGGAGAATCTGAGTTACAATCATATTTTAAAAGGCAGGAAAGGAAAGCAGGTTTACATGCTAGCTTCCTGAAGTTGGATCTCTGGTCAAAGCACTATGTCTCTTCATACTGGGAAGATGAAATACTGTTAGGTGTCATACTGGTCCTACACTAGACAGATGCGTCTGATACTGGAACGATTTCCCGTCATCCCCCAATTTACAAGGGACCCAATTCACGTTTCAGCAGTACAGGTGGGACGACAGAATTTACAGTCAACTCTTTATTTCCACAGCACTCTGGAAAAAGAGCTGATGAGTTTTGCTTTTCTGTGGATTTGTTTCTTCAAAGCTCATGGTGTGCTAAGAAAGGGCAGTAAGAAATATAAACTAAAAGGTTGCTGGACTTCAGTTGAAGGTTGCCTTTCTTGGCAATACACATAGTCACTATCATCTAAAAATAAGTCAACAAGCTACAGTCCTGGCATTCTTAACATTTCAGGATACATTCAAGATACAGAATATTCCCTCTTGCCAGGTTAAAAAAAAAATACAAAGAGATTTTCTTCTGTTTCCCCTGAAATATACTATTTTACCTGTACACATAAAGTGCCAGACTACCCAAGACCGAATGTGCACAAATGGAAACCTGCTTTCTAAGGATAAGCAGGTAGGCTTACAGGATGGGCAGGCAGGCTTATTATTCTGGAAAATGAATGGACGTGCAAATGTGAATTCAGAAATACCAGTACTGGTTCTACTGAAACAAAGGTTTTTGCCTCGAATTGCCTGCATATTAATAGGGGCCTGACAAAATCATCTGGAATATATGATTTAAATTCTGCTACTGATCTTTACGGCTCACTGAAATATTAAAAGATTTAGGGTTTAGTTTGCTGGACTCTGAGCAGTTAAAAACAAGTCCTATAGGACCCTTGGAAATCAAATCTAAGCAGAAGGTCAGATTTTAAGTCTTAATGTTACCCTCATGAGCACTGTATTTTTGGTGTGAAAGGGAGTGGAAATACAGTGTTGTGATGGACTCTGGAGGAAGCAACTTGCAACTGTTGAGCCAACTCAAAACATGACCTTTAAAAACTGGAAGAAGAAAAAAGTTTAGGAAAGTATCTTTTGCTCCAGCAAGACCTGGCTTGCTGGTGAGTATACCGTTTCTCCAAACAAGCCGAAGGCAAGGATTTCATATATTGCCATGGGAGAAGCAAGGTACGAGCTTCTTTAGCAAATCAGTTTTCGACAGAAGGATGGCAACGACTTACCTGTGCAGCCTTGCATTAGATTTCACAGCAGGAAAAACAAAGAACCTAGTTCTTATATTTTTTTCAGAATTACAGAGTGATGCATTGCTGTTGCAGACGTGAGAGCCACGTCAGGCAAACCTGCCAGAAAGCCCTCTACCACTTTCTCTGAGGGAGAGCAGCCCTCTGGCTGTTATTTCTCCCTGGATCACTACTAGGAATATTCCAACGACCCTGCACAAGGTGGAGCAAATAGAAACCAGCATGGCTTACAGCAGGCTGAAGAGTTCCCTGTAGTTCTCATCACCTTTGCCTTCCGATACCAGGCTGTCCAGCTTATCGATCAACTCCGCTTCCACCTGGGTGAAGAAGCGATTGGTTACAGATGAGCTATTTATATTAGGACACGCGACTTCCAAACGCTTTTGCTCATCAGGAGACTAAATGAACATCCCAAGGGAGACGCTACTTCTGCTTCATGGGAATTTCTGATGTTTATTCTCTTTTTCTAAACAAATCACTCAGATTTGTTGTGAACAAATATATCAGATATACTGTATCCTGTACCACAAACAAAATATATCTATGCAGAGAAGCTAATTCATGGCATGACCGCCACTGGTCTGCTATGACGGTTCTGGTGGTAGTGTGGTTCTGGTGGTATGGTGGTTCTGGTGGTGGATCACTATTTCCAGTGATCCAGGCACCATTATATCAAACTGGAAGATTATCTGCTCATTAAACTCAGTTTTATCAAGCCTCTTTATGATTACATGATGCATTTTCTTTTCACAATTGTCAGAACAGTATCATGATGTTTCTCTTCCCTCACATAGGTCATCAATATGTACTCTCTTTTTTTCAACCTAATATATCCTATTATCAAGCTTGGTATCAGATATTCTCAAGTGCAGAAATCAAGGTATCTAATAGTCAGAAATTTTTCCTGTAGTTTTGAAGTCTTGTAGAAAACTTACTTTCAATACTAATGACAAGAGAGGTTCCTAAAGGTTGAAATGGTTTGTAGAAATACAGTTTGTTTTTATTTAAGGACAAGCGTAGTTTGAGTTTCTCTGTGTTCTTCAGCTGCCACATTGCAAAGGAAGTAAAGATGAGAAGTAAAAGAAAATCAGCCAGTGATATACAAATGGAATTGAGGATCTTTTTACCAAAATCATTAAACAGAAACCTGATTTGGTCCATGAATCAGACTGCACTGTTATCCATTATCACTGAAAAAACGACCTTGTTAAAACATGAACTATTGAAGAAAACAAAAAACCAAACAAGCTTGAAAATGCATTTCTAGCATTTTTATATGTTCTAACAACCAATTTAGTATTCAAAAAGCCAACAGAACTTCAAAATTAAAAAAACAAACCAAAGTCTTTAACCTTTGCTGGACTGAATTCTGTATTATGATTTTTTTTTTTTATACTGCACTGTTGCACAGCAAACATTTTGGCATTCAAAGCAGAGTGTAATACTCTGACAAGGCTTACAACAAACTCTGCAACTGCCTTAGGACAGAGAACATAGCAGAAATATAGACTATTGCAATACTGAAACAGATGACTGATTCAGCTCCTCGAATACCCTCTCTTTGCTTGAGATCTATAATGACTGACAAAAATCCATAATGCACTTGTCCAGCTGTCTAGTATTATAACGGACAACAAATAACTTCCCGGTTCCAGCTGCTTGTGCCCGAAGCATAAGGTTTAATAGATCTTGGACTATTTAACTATATATTTCATTCTCACTAAGACAGATTATTCTTTCTTTGATCCTAAAAAGTTACAATATGTGCCTCAATAAAACAGTGTGAAAATTAGCTTGATGGGTAATTTAAGAAAGATTTTTCAGCTCACACCAGTGAGCATAAAAATTAAATAAAGATAATGAAGAGTTCATCTTTGATACAGAAAGAATGAACAGATCCAGAAACTGTGAGACGGTTGTAGGTACTTAAAACTGTAAGTGCTAGAGCAGGGACTGTTCCATTGCTATGCTTACATAGCACTTAAAACAAAAAGAGGGTCAGGAGTAAATGCTATTGTAGCAGGAACAGTAATAATTGAGGGAGCAGAAGAGAAAAAACCCCCCCAAGTTTCTGGTAATACTCTTCCACACAACCTTTGATAGGTTGGGTTACAGAAAAGGTCTGTTAATTGTCTTGGAATAATAGACTAGATTTGGCATTTTAATGGGTTTGTGGATAATAAATAATCACAAGAATTACTGTCATTTAAATATAAGGTCCAACAATTCATTATTTTTTAATTTCACTGCAGGATTTGCTTTTTCAGCACGCTTGCCTGCAGGTATTTACCCCCAGTATTGCCCCAAAGGCGATGACAATGAAGCACCAACATCTGAGGATCCACCTCAGACTTGCACTTCCCTGTTTGTACTTTGTACTTTTAGGTTCCATTTTACAGTGGAAAATTTAAGCAAGTCTCTGAGCATGACTTGACAACTGAATGATGAAGGCTCCTGTGCCTGTTCTGCAATCCTGCCTCGTGGCAGGAGGAGGCCAGAGAATTGTTCTTGCGGGTAATCAGTTCTAGGAGAGCTGCTACACACTCTCTATGTGTGTACAGCTACAGAGTCCATGTCAAAGCCTGCTATAATTATTTATTAATTATATAATGCCATTTTACCAATTAGAATCGGAAGACAGAAGCAAAGGCCAGTGTTTTCACCAGAACTGGCTAAATCTAGAGTCTATTTTGGGGTTCCAGTCTGACCCCTTTAATGGCTGACTAAGAATCTAAGGGAAACCAACGGCAGAAGTGAGAGCCCAGCACTTATGAATCCCTTTTCTCTCATAATAGATTTGTGAACAACACTTTAAATTTTTTATTTCTATTCGATCTGCATGACAACACCTCCCTCACCACCAGAACCAAACCAACAGAAGCAAATTCCTTGCTTTCAGCTGGGTATTGCAGATGGACAGAATGAAAGAAAGCAAACACTGCAAGCGCACGGGAAGCTATTTCACCTGCTTGAAGTTGCCATTCTTTCTCTGTTCCCAGTCCATCATGTCATGGAAGATAGGGATCATGATGTTCCGGACTTCTGGTTGTGGGACAAGTGTAACACCAAGAAAGGGGCCAATCATTCCCGGAATAAAGTGAATCTTATGCTCACCTGTACAACACAAAGCAACTGTAATTAAATAAAAACCTTAGTTATCTGTCAGCCATTGCTGAGAGAAAGATAAACCTCTACAGTGATGCCATATACAAAGTAATATGCACAAGCATTATAGAAGGAAACACATTCTTTTCCTAAAAGACTAAAACAACAATATTTGCTTTACAAAATCCCTTGCAAAGCAAGGCTGTGAAAGCCTTTAGCAAAAATTGAGAGTGCATTTTATTTGTAAACAAATTCAAATTGTTAAAAATCACCTAAAATATACTAAACATACTAACTGGGGAGAAAAAAAAGCCCAGAGATACCCTCTAATTTAGGAAGAAAAGGATGTTGAAAGGGCTAAGGACAACACTGGTATTTAATAGAACATATTTATATTTTTAAAGAACTACAGAATTCTTTATCCTTATTGCTATGAAATTTGCAGTTTCATAACCGACCTTGACTAAGGACCAAATAGCAATGCTCCTCAGCTACAGAAACCCAAAGCATTTTGCTAACAGTCACTTCTGCAGCATGCTTACACTGTGGTGTTCTAGAAAATAAATCAAACTAATTTGTAAAATGACAATATTGAGATAGTGTTTTACTAAAAATGTTAAGTTCTGAAATATTTTTGTTTAAAAAGTACTGAGTTAAGCAGTATCTGAAAATGGCTGCATCAAGAAAAGCAGAAATTGGTTATTTTATTTTTAAAGAACTCACAACATCACTCCCCAAGAGCTCTTATATCAGTAATGATACAATACTAGAGCTTTTTTCTACTACTGTGATAGCACAGCATAAACCACATACTAGATTTTATCATCTGCATTGTGGTATTTGTTTAAAACTTTGATTGCTTAAATCGCCTAAACCTAGGGTTATTTTGGCTTTGGTTGTTAGGACAGAGAAGACAGACATACCCAGGTTCTGCCACATGCTGAAGAGCTCATATGCCATCATCACTCTCATATCACCATATCTGAAAGAAAGGAGACAGCCAACTGCTTAATGGAACAAAACCAATGGATGCTAAGAAAATTTAAATTCACATTAAAGTAAATATAAGAATATCAAAGGACTTGATTAATCACTGAACACTATATTAAGATCTCTATTTATTCATTTTCCGGGCATTTCCACATCCCAAGTCCCATAATAAATCACAGGGATTTGCTGTAGAAAAAGATGTCTTATTTCTGAGGTAGCAGAAAAGGCTAGGAAGCCAACAAAACATGTTCTTACTTATCTAGAATCTTCTTTCTCTTCGCTGGTGTGGCATTTTCTAGTTGGAGACTTGGCTGGTTGATGAACAGAACGGCCAAACTGAAATAGGAGTTCCACACCTACAACACAGGAAAGAAGTTTTATAACATTACATTGCAAGGAGCATGTTTTAAACAAGTGTAGGAAAACATATGTTCCTTTAAAATAGAATGAGATTGCTCCTTCTTATAATCAAGACATAACTTAATGAACATGTATGTTAACTCTTAAGATACTAAACTCTTACAGAGACCAAGGGACTATTTACAGCCTGGTAGCAACTAAAATTAGAAGCCCCAGGAATGTATTAACACTAGGCTTCCCCCTTAGCACCAAAGTTCAAAAATGAATAAACTTAGTGACATCTGCAAAGTTGAAATTGTTCTCTTTTTCTAGGCTAAAAGCCTCAAAAAATCAGGGATTACCTTATGTCATGAATGACAGCCTTATAATAGTCTGGTTTCCTACTGAAACGAGGCTTCTGCAATCATGCTGTGTGTTTGTGCATGTGCAAATGCACAGGTCTGGCTGCTTTTCCTTAGCAACACAGGACTTGGTGGCCACTTTCAACTAGATCGGAACTAGGGAAAACACTCTCTAACATACTATGTCCAGGTTTTAAGAAAACAGCCAGGAAGAAAGACTCTCTTAATGACTAAGCAAGAGCAAAGGATGTACCCAGCGCTTAACCTCACACACCAGAGAATCTGGGAGAGGGAGATCCTGAAATCCCTGACTTCAGGAAAAGCACTGCTTGACTTTACATTTTATTAGAGATGAATTTGTAGGACAGTAGGCTTCATTAGCTGCACTGCTCATGAAGATCGTTTCCTTTACACGGGACTCCGTTTTCTTGAGTTGAGCTCACAGTGTACATGTTCTGCTTCCCTTAACCCACAGCAGATTTGGATCCCTGTCTGTTATCAGGTAGGTCATTGTCCTCACAGATAATCAAATAATGCTGCAAATATAATCAGCTAACGTGGAGAGTAGCTCCTGTTCCATTGTTAATGCTAGTTTAAAAGTGTTATGACATTTTCTCAGTATCAATCCTTACTTTAAAATCAAAGTCTGTTTCCGTGAAATTCTTGTGCAGTGCAGAAGACAGGTACTGAACTGTTGTAACTATGATACTGCAGCCAAAAACAGAAAAGGGGAAAGAAAAAAAGAACATTTGAATCCGGAGTATAAATCATATGAAAGTGGTTTACGGTTCTGAACAGCAGTGCTTATTTTACTATACATACAGACACAGGTATTTTTTCTTCAGGTAATCACCGCTAAAATCATGTAAAAGCTATCTTTCACCTATCTTTTATTTATCTATATAAATACTTTGTACCAAGTGATACAAAATTAAGAACTTTCATCACTATTGTAGGTTTTAGAATTTATATAGGATCTTTTAAATCCTGTCTGTTTTTTGCATGGCCAGGCAGTATCACCTACAGTGAAATGAAAGAACACATCCATCTTTCTCCTATTTTAAGCAAAAAGATTTTTTTCCAAAGCACAACTCAAAAGACTTGAGCTATTTTAGTTCTTGGCTAACAATGGTCCTTTATCTAGCATGCACTCCAGCTGAATGCATTTGTGAATATTCTGTCAATTCCAGATTCACTGTTTTTTTTTTATAGGTGGCTAAATACAGCTTAATGAAAGGAAATCTAGCTCTGTGATAAATTCAGGAATTAATAAACAGTACTTAGGGAAGGCGACAATAGTATAAAAAGAAATAGAGCACATCTCTGCTTCACATCGAAGCAATACTTTCAGCTACACTGATATGTGAACCTGCCTCTGACATTGCCAAAGAGAACTAGGTAAATTATAACGTCTGAAGTAACTACTCTTTTATATATATTTTTTCTTTTCTTACAGAACTTCATCTAATCTGAAATATGGAAATCCACTTCTTTCACTTTTCATTAGCACTGTGAACCCACAGAGCATGCAACTCAGCAGCCGACCAGTCAACCTTTGGGAAGGGGTCCAAGGTGTCTTCTTGCAATAAGGACTCCAACAGTTCTCAGCTAGTCAGTAGGAATCCTATAGCTAGTTTAGCTAATGAAACAAGAAGCTGGTAAATAATGCCAGCCTCCAGGCGCTCACCACGCCGCTACCTTTCCAAACAACAGTCCTTAACATCGCAAGAGCAAGAAAACAAAACAAAACATTAAAATTGCAAATGACAATTGAGAATTGACTCCGTAGGGAACGCACTTAGGGTCATTGCTGGGGTCCTGCTCCTCCTTTTTAACATAACCGGGCCCTCCTCCTATCTGGGTTAAGGACTGCTGTTCATGGGAGGGGACGGAGGTTTCAAGCAGTAGCGTACTGAGAAAGGGAGCCGAGATGCCTGCCTGCTAATACCACTTGGTGTGGGTACGTGTCCCTGCCATGTGTTATGACAGCTGCCATGCCCCTCCGAGCCTCAGGGCAGCTACTTCAGCTCTGATTTTAAACATTTAACTCTTAGATACCTCTACGTGCTTGGCAGAGGACAAGAAATAAACAGACAACAGAAGTCCCAATTTGGGCCAGAGTGTAAAAATAAATGCAGAATAAATACAGAAAGAAAGGCAGGGAGAGTGCTCCAGAGTTCCTGTCTTGATCACCGCACCTCAGTCCAACGAAACACCCTGCATCATGGGTTTTAAGGGCCCAGCTTTTGAGAAACGATTCCCGTAGAGAACGTCAACAATTTAGACCTGCTTCTTTACTTACTTGCTGGTGAGCAACCTCATCACCATCCAGTCCCGAGGGAAGACACTCATTTTCATCAGGTTCCGAAATACACAGAAAATCTTCAGCAGGAACTCCTGTCACATAGAAACAAAAGAAAAAACATCAGCAGCAGTTGCAGATTAACGTATTTTCTTAGTTGCAAGCATGACAAGCTAAGCGTGTTCCCCTTGATCTTTCTATCACTAGGCCATTCACCAGAAAACATGAACACGACATACATTGGGATACGGTTCTATTCATTTTGTTGGCATCTAATATGTACTGAATTGGTTGCTGCTGTCTTTTAATGTTTACATTTATAGTGAGATGAAAAACTTCCCTATGTGCTTAATTCCATATGATTTCCCATAGTATCATTCAGAGTTTTGGTGTTAATTCCCAGCTATTTTCAAATACACTGCACTCATCATTATTTATTTGGTTGATAATAATAATGAGCCATCTGTCAAAATTTCTTTGCACTTCCATTGCAAATTTGACAAAACAAAACAAAAACACACCCAAACACTATAAAACTCCTACATATGCTTTTTAAGATGGCAACATAAAACCCCATTTATGGCAATATACAACAGAAAGCACCTCTTAAACACATTCAACTGGATGTTTGCTTTCCAAAAAATTCCCCAAACCTGAAGACATTTCTGATTTTTGTCTATGTGTACCTGTACGTCTATAAAGAAGAAGAATACAGGGAAGATGAAAGGTGCCAAGTTGTTGGTCTTGCAGAACATGATTTTGTTGTTTTGTTCTTCTGCACAAAATTCATATAGCACAGAGTGTGGCAGGGCGAGTTTTCTTCAAAAAGCCATTTTTAAATGCCATTGTGCCTTAATTCTGATGAGGGTGGGGGGAGATGAACAGCTAGTAGAGAATCAGAAACTCCTGCAAATGAAATCCTGGCTCCCTGAATTACTTTTTTTTTTTGAGTGTGAATTAGTTGCTTTTTGGCCTCATTTTGACCTAGATGTAGCAGTGATAAGTGCAAATAATGCCCTCCTATCCAACAAGAAGTATTGAAAACATTTGAAGGAAAACGTAATATATATTATTAGATCAATTGATAGCAGGGAAAAAAAAGTTGGAGGCAAAACCCTGAACTTCCGTGGTATGCCTGAATATATGCTTTAGACTGTCAGGGATTAAACACTATTTGTTATCATGATTATAGGGAAAAATTTCAATTTAATCATAAATGTTTTGATTTGTCTGACATAAAAACTATCGTTTAGATTTGATGTCTAATGAGTATTAATATGTATTAATTTACCAAATTATCTTCCTATGAGCAATTCAAAAGTTATCTGAAGGTAGTAATCTCAGATTCTTATCAGCCTGAGCTTCATTCAATCCTGCAACCTAGAGGTAAGAATTCTATTATCCCAAATTTATCCTCTGATTTATTCAGCTTCTCCAGGTGCATATAAAATATCTAGAAGCTGAAAGCCTCTTCAGAAAGCACTTCTCACTGTTTCTCCAGCTCACTTGTTAAGGTAGTGGAAGTTCCTGCTATTCTTCATATTGTCCCTATTTTATTGACTGTCATGATAATTAATAACATTCTGTATAAAATCCTGTCTTTACTTATGAAGTTATTCTGCCTCTTAAACAGACTGCTATCTGAGATACTCCTCTTTCCTATTGAAGTTGAGATTAAAAGTTGGTTTCTGCTGTTTTGAGATGCACAAGAGCCACCAGAGAGGTCTGCACACCTCACCAACCATCTTCTGTTCAGGAATAGCTATGATTTAAGTTGCTGTTTACAAATTTGGGAAGGGTGCAGCAAGTGGAGTAGTAAGGTTGCTACTTTCCCAAGAAAGATTCATCTGCTAGAGACTTCTGCATTCCAAAAAAGGATACCAAATACATGATATCAAAATATTCTTATCTTTTGGCATAAGATCAACTTCAACACTCTTCCTAAGTAAGCTCCAATGCACACTTAATGTTTAGCAATGTGCTATAGGGCAACTGACTCTACACGTACTGGATTAAAAACCCTGTTCCTCGGACTGTGTTCTATAAGGTACAATAAGATGTTTTTATGTCTAGTAACATCTCTCTTGGAATTTTATTTGCTCTTCTTTACCAAGATTATTCAGTGCGCTGTGGTCCTAAGTGTCTTTATAACACAACATCTATTATTATAGAGGGAAGAGGATGGTCTATGAGCAGGGTATACCAGGGAAGAATGGGAACGATTAGCAGAGAAAGTAATGCAGAAGGGATTCCCCTCTGCTATCTCATTCTGAGAGTATCATCGTACAAACACGATGTTCTGTTCTACCTTTAGTTCATCCTTGCTTTGGAAATTGTCCAGTAAGTGTTGGAAATGTGTGTCTGACATCTGACGAAGCAATGATAAAAGACAGGACACATACTCTCCCTGTTGGCCAAATGAGAAATTCTTTAGTTCAGGCAATCTGAAGATTCATAAATATAAAAATCAACCTGGGGTAAGGTATAAAGGGAGGGGTCTGAAATGGCCCCAATGCCTATGAGAGGAAAGCTGACATGCACAGAGATTAAAAATACTGCATGTTAACAGTTCTTTAACTATTGTAAGTATAGGAATACATCTCTCAGAAGCTCTTCCACAGATGCCATTTTAACAGGTCTTTTAACAAATGCTGTCATCTAAACAAAAATCATTTAAAATGATAAATACAGACACTAATGACTCTCCCTCCAAGCATGCAGTTTTTGTTAACCACATTCTCACTTTATACACAATATACTATGTCTAAAAAAGGTGTGACTGCAGCTTATGCAGACATACCTGGAATGATCTAAACTAATTAGCTCAGATACTGAAAACAGAATATCTATGGCAGTATGAGATGAGCACAGGCTACACAAGGCGTCTGGAATCTTGTTAATATTTTACTTATTGGTGCACAGTGAATTACGCGCTGTCATAGCTATAATGCTAACAGTATTGCAGTACAACATTCCAAATATAGTTTGGGTAAGCCTACCCAAGCTACAATTTCATTTTTGGCCTGCAATGTAGATGCACCCTAGCCAGTTACCACAGTATCCCAAAGTGCTTTCCAAAGGTGAGCTCCCCCATTTTACACATCTGAAAGTAAAGCACAGAGAAGTTAAGCAATCTGTCCAAGATAACGAGCAAGGCAGTGGCAAACGGTCAGGAATAAGTCTTTTGTCTGCCAGTCCCTGGCACAACGCTACTTCTTCTGCGGCAATGAGAAGTTAATTTGGAAAATATACAATCTACCTTCTAAGCAACATCTAATAAGGTTCCACATATCACAGTGCTGTGAAATATGAATACATCAGGAACGTTTATGAGAGGATTTTATACTTGGGACTCACCTTTCCATTTTATTTTTGTTTTAAATTGGCTCAAGCAACTACCCAGAAGCCTCGGCATATGTTATTCCAATGAACTTTACAGTGTTCATCTCCATTAGGAAAAAAGTGTGCGCTCTTATACGTGAGGTGGCATGAGATAAATAACACTGAGTGAAATCATAGGAGCAAAAGGAAGTTGAGATGTTACTGGACATTTGCAAACTAACACCTTTCTTGTTTTATATCAAAGGATACATGTGAAAACTACTAACTGCCTTGTTCTTTATTAGAATTCTACCATGTGTTAGTTATTTTATTAGAGCCAACATGTGGAAAGAAATAACCTTTTCACCTGTGTGAGAAGGGTACCTTAGCATACATCTCCCCCCACAATATCTCTGAGGTTCAGCCATCTGATAAGGAAGTAAGTCTAGCAAAAAGGATGTTCTGAACAACAGCTTAACGTCATACATGGTGCAAAAGCTGCATTAGAGATTCAGTCAAGCAAAAGTAGACTAGGCTAGAATAGAAAGGGCAACAAATTCAGGAAAGGAAAAAGGCTGAACAGCAATTCTATCCTGTTTCTCCTTTCCCACTGCATGCCAAGGAAAAAACCTCTTCCCCCTTGGCTTATGCTGGCAGTCTATACAAAGAAGTGGCTTTTCTGTCTTCTCCTACCCAGCTCAACAGCTCACTTGACTTAGGATCAATTAATTTCTTTTTCAAAAGTCTGCTGCATTTCATTTGCACAAAGTAATCAGTGGAACTGAAGAGAAGCTCTGCAGGCCGTTAAGTGAAGGGACTTGTCCACTGGTAATTCTTGTATTCTCAGCCTTTGGAATCAGAGCCTGATGCTCACACAGCCATCAGTGATTCCTCTTTAGAGGGGGAGCCCTAGGTGGCTACCTAGTCAGCATGTGCCTCAAATTCTAAAAGACAATCCAAGGAAATAAACTGGAAATCCACAATAGCTTCCCAGGCCCCAAGGCTTCCTGCAGGCCTCACTACTGCACAGAGGAAGGACTGGATCGGCGGTTCATAAGGCAAAGAAACAAAACCCTGGGCATTCATGCAGCAGAGAGAATGATAATGAGGTGCAGGTGGTGGTGAGGGACTGAACCAAAGGTTAGAGAAGCAGGAAATAGAAACTGATTGTTAGTTACTAACAGTGATTTCTGCTGTGCACTGCGGGCAACGCTGCCCTCTTACCGCCTCCTGAGACTGCGATTTACTCATGATTGTAAGCAGAGTTTGTAAAAGCACATCCAGGAGGCTCTCCACCATCATCTCAACCTCCTCCACGACATCTCCCTCCTACAGCAAGTGGTGAGCAAACAGACAGTTAGCGACTGTGGAGAGAACGGAAGAGGCAAAGCAATTCTGCTGAGCCAGCCATACCACAAACACTTGTTTTGATGAAACTTGCAGAGAAGAAATGGAGACCTCCATAATGGAGGTTCAGAGAAGTACGATAAAATTCATCATGGCTACGAGACACTGCTGGGATGCCAACGTACTTGTCCCTACCTTATCTCCTCCCTTTCCAATGCAAATACTCAGGGTCACACAGCAAAAAAGGTCTGCATACACTCTAGAACACAATGGGATCAAATTGTGTTCAATAGCCTTTATTCTATGGTAGCATGAATTTCGCCTATTATCACGATACCTTTCTTCTCATTCCTTTCACACAAAACTAACTTGTAATTGGAAATACTCATCGGTGTGATTTATATTTAGCACCATGAACTCCTCCGTTAGAGTCAGTTCGGGACACTTCACCACCATCTATTTGTGAGCATTGCTTTAAATGATCAAGACAACATTTGAGATCAGAGTATTATGATAATCAAAGCCGGGTGTTTAACTCAGCAGCAATTTCTGAAAGTATGTGTAATTTCATTGATTGGATAATTTTAGAGTATTCTCTTAACATGAATCATAAAGTGCTAGTTACTGTCTCTTGCAGAACTACAAGTCCTAGAGCTGTGTAGGGCTTTTGAACTCCAACGACATCTGAGTTCTGGGCTTGGATGAAGAAAATTAAACAGTGTCAAACCTGGTAAACGCATATGCTTTTTCCCCCTCCTAACAGCAAGAACACTGTGTAATCAGAATGCTCTGAGTCACACACACAAAAGCAGACACTCATTTCAGATGTTCTCCTGCTGACAGAAAATTAGCAGAATTTTGTTTTCAAAAGGATCTTTGAAAAACCCGTATTAACCGATAAAAATCCCTCAGTCTTCAGTTTACTAATTTAGTGGTGGAATTAAAAAGTCAAGCAGAAGATTACCAAAGAGCTGGTCTTGATTATGGAGAAGATACTACTGAGGATCCCAGAGCAGATGAGTAGCTCCTTCTGCTGTCGTAAGTGAAGGTGAATGTGGTGAAGAACCACAGGTAGCAGGATGCGTCGGGACTCTGAAAGAGGGAAAAATGAGATCATGTTTTTTCCAGAAGAGACTTGAATTTCAACCATCCCCATCAACAGCCTTTTGGTATTTTGGAGAAACTGGACACTCAGAATTAAAAGAAGATGCTAATTACAGTAAAATCTGTATATCGCATACTGATAAACAGCATACTTGATTAAGTGGTGCAACTTCTATGGTACCAGTTTCTGTATAACACACTTCCAAGAACTCTATATAATTAATTAATAGCACGCCTAGTTCCAAAAGTTCATAAAAGCAGTACGCATGATGTGTGCAATAGTGATTCAGCTTGGAAATAACAGTTGTGAATGAACACTTGCTAGTATGAATTACCTATTGTGCAGACTCTCCTCACTTCATGATGCCTTCTGGCTCTATTGTCACAGCTAACAGAGCTCCTTCAATATTTTTTCCCTCTTGGGAAATTTGTTAATTCTTCTCCTTTAGCAGGCTTACAAAACTTTAACCCTATTACAGAAGGGAGAGTTTCGAACGTCTGGGAAGCAGTAGCAACTCGGATTTCGCTCCACGTGCTTCTCCTTTTATAGAAATTCTTCCTAATGGTAATGCCTTCATCACTTACTGCTGGGCTGTGTCTCTACTTCAAGCTGGGAACAACCATTCTAAAACAGGTAGCAGCTGCAGAAAACAGCAGCCAAAACAGGAAAAATAAGTGGCACCACATCAGCAAACTGCCTGATAGGACAAAAAACAAGTTATCACCAGATAGGAGGCAAGAAAGAGGAATGGACTTCTCTTCAATTGCAAGGACTAAAGAACAGGTAGGGTGGGCAGGCAAAAGATGACTTTGAACACTAGATTCATCTTCCTAGAGGCAGACAGAGCTTCATGGTTGACATGGGAGTCGAGTACTGGGTCATGCCTCCATAGGAAGGAACAGGAGAAGGGAAAATGCGGCATATATACGCTCACAGCTGCTTTGCAGCATTGAAGCTTGCGTTCTGGCTTTTGATGTCGTAGTGAGAAGTCATTGTACTGTTCAGCAGCTAAAAGCATCACTGGCTGCCAGTATTATTGTGGAGGAGAAAGGAAGGTTAATGGGAGGCACTAAAGCCCCTTGACCCTGTGGGTAAAGTTGCACCTGGCTTTATTAAGAAGGCAGAAGAGATAAAGGAGAGGTTATTAAAAATATGCATCAGTTTTGCTAATTTGTCCATGACTTGGAAGCTGCGAAGACAAATACCTGAACCACTAGGTTCAAAACACTATAATTGGATAAAACACCTTGCCTGTGTCACAACCACCTTTGGACAAATCTACTCATTCCCTGCACTCTCTTCCTTGTATTTTACGAAATGTAACTTCAAATTACAAAAAATAAACAGATGTTTATAAATAATTACCGTGGACAGTTTAAGCATGGTTTTGTTCTATGATCATTCTCACCTTGAACTGAGTAGAATAATTTGAGTGCACTAAATTGAGATCCTCATTACATGGAAGAGAAGCCCTATGGTGCCTTTCATCTTCCGCTATTATCTTCACAACTTTTTCCATTCAGACCTTTATGCACGAAATAAACTCCCAATCTTCTACCCTTCTTCATTCAATCCATCCTAAAGAATTACTAATAAATTGAGCCATACAAATATTAAAGTTATAATGTAAAGATTAAATATATTTTAAAAGAATGTGGTGGGTTTCGCCTGTAATTTTATCGCTGTTTCTCTTCTGAGACGATAAGCTTGCTAGAAAGGAGGTTATCTTCATATCCATGCCTTTGAAAATGATAGTAATAAACAGTAGAAGAGTAATACTAAGTATCAAGTGAGATTTGACAGTTTGAATAGTTGATTTGTTCATTTACATATTTTTAATCAACCTTTGGGAACTAAAATTTATCCAGGATAGACTTATTAACATTTTCTCTTACAGGAAAACTTGTAACATAATACCCACAGTGAGTATATGAAACAACGATGCCACCAAAATAATTTCCAAGATTTTTAGCATTCGGCAATCAACTGTTTGCAACACAGCAACTGCAAAAGAAGTGTAAAGTGCTCCTGCTCTTGGTTAACAGCAAGACTGAGACTCAGAAACTGCTGTCTTACCTGAGAAAGAGAACAGGCGGCTGTCAACAGTGCGTGCAATAGACTGTAGCTTAACAACATCCATGGATTGCCCAATATGTACCGTACTGGGCATGCTGCCCAGGGTACCCCTCACAAACTCTGCTACTTCCTGCACAGTGAACATCTGTAGCAGCTCGTCAAAGATAGCTGGGAAGGAGTTCAACAAAGCAGCCTGAAAAGAGCAAATGAAGAAACTGAAAATTCTGAATTCTGGAACTCCATCTAAAGGCCGTGAAGTAGAAAGAAACAACAGCAGACCTGAATTAAGGGTCTGCAGAAAGCTACTAAATAGTGCATTATGGCTGGTGTTAATGTTTTGTAATACCTAAAGTTCACAGATGTAGCATATTAAAAAATAAAAAAAAAAAAAATCAAGCTCTGTTGCAATATTAAGTCACAGGATGAGCTGAGCACATAGTTACTATAAAGCTTCAAAATGCTATACTTTAGGCCATAGCTTATAAAATGATGTCTTAAAGACAGAAAAAGATTCAGGCAGAGAAGAACAGAAAACAGTCCATTTTTGTTGATTTACTCTTTTAAATAAAATGCAAAACATTTTCCTGATTAGAAAGCTCAATACAAATTCTTGTACTAAGCAACTAAATAAGAGTGTTAAAACTCTGCTCAAAACATTTTAAAGAAGATGCTGATAGACCCTTAACCACAGCAGCACTGCCATGTGCTATCGCAGCACTTCTAAAAGAAGGGCAGGGTGCAATTGCATGTGAAAGAGGCATCACGTCATGCAAGTCAGAGTGCACATGACTCTTGCAATAAGCGATATTTCCAGTAAGCTTCAGCTACCCTCAAAAATGTTTCTTGAAGAGCAGAAAAAAGATCAACACAACAAAAATCAAGCTCTTCATCTCATATTTTACCCTTTTTCGATTAACTTCTTCATAACCATAGAAAATTTCATGCATCACCCTATTCTCAGTATCCACAGGTTTGGTGTCATACCTAACAACTGTCACTCACCTCTAATACAGAGGATGTTTTAAAATTCTTCTTTTTCTTCCTTTACATACTATCCAAGATCCATCCTTATTTCCTTCATTATGATTGTTAAACTGCTGTATTCCCTGGTTTTGATTCGGCTACCTTCCCTCCCATCTACCCCAGCGTCTCCACCACCCACACACACTTCCCTTCTCGCTGCTTGGACCTCACTTTTCGGAGACTCTTCATCCAAACCACATTGACTTGCCGCAATAGTTCAAATCTACCAAACCTTGTAGCAGATCTGTTTGCCCTACCCGAGTCTCACCACTAATCATTACTTTCTTCAAGCTCTACTTTTCTTCACATATTTTTTGTTTTCTCATTCCACAAACATTTCTGTACTTTTCCCGTGCCGGCTCTCACACTTGGGATGTCCTTCCTAATCCCATATAATATACAGCTTCCTTCCTCCCCAAGCCCTTCCTCAAATTATCTTTTCCTTCAAACAACCATGTCTGTTTTATAGCCTCTTAGCAACAAAGTATAAACTACGTTTATAACTAACATAGCAAACACTGTAGAGCCCATTAAATTAGTCTGAATAGAACTTTACCTCTTTCTTCTTCTTGCTCTCTCTCTCAACATCTTGTCTTGTTACAATCAATTCAGATCACATAAAAACCCACACAGTCTCCTGAGTGTTGTCACCTATTTGTTGCTACGTTCATACAATGTACTAACAAAATAAACAGATATGAATTGTTTGAAATAGTTCATGGCACTCTCGGAAGGCTACAACAGCTGCAAATCCATTCATCACCTTTATCTTTGGGATGATGCAAGTGAAATCACAACACTGGCTCAACAAATCCTTACTAAAGTTTTCCTAAACTTATTTCTAACTATTACTATGAAGCAGAAGGGATTCTGTAGTGATTTAGGACATCCAGTAGTAATTTAAGGATATGCAGGAAATCTCTTCAAGGAGCTTTGGAGCCATTTGTGGAAGAGCCACACTGTGTCATCAGTTCCTTGAAGGGCAGGGCCCTTCTCTGTACGAGACCCTCACCTTTTCTGCAACATCAGTCTTGTCAAACGAATTGCCTGGAAGCAAGGACACAGCCTGTTTTAATCTCACTGCTGGAAACAACCGTACTGAGAGATCTCTAATATCCAGGATAAGTCAGCAAACATGAGGAAGAATGCTTTTGCTAGGGCCTCAAGCATTCCTGTAGATATTTAATGGTTCTCCAGGTTTCTGGAACTAGAACACACTCTCCTTGATTCTCCTGAACAAGCTGATTTATATAAGTCTTGGGTATGCCCTTAATACCATCTTTTCAGTGTGCTGATGCCCTAAGCTGTTCAATTATTTACTGAAGTATTCCCCATTTCCTAGTTTAAAGTACCAGCCAGTTAAACACTAAATTCCAGTTTATATGCAGGAAAAGATGGATTGGGGTAGGGAAAAGGGAGTCACTGGCAACATCCACGATCAAATATTTGTGCAGTTGTGGGGATCATTACTTACAGAGTTAAATGTCGGCCTTGAAGTACCACCACATTTTTGTGGGGCACATGTCCCAGCTCCGCTCACCTGCCCTCCAGGCTGAGAGGCCTATGGGGCAATTGGGATCAAGGGGCAACACAGTGGCACGGGGGAAAACAAAAGTAAACTTTTCAAAGATTAAACAAGGACAGGCTTCACAAATTACAAAATTCTGAAGAAAAGATAGTAAGCCAGAGAGTAGCGAGAGAAAGCAAAGCAAAAAAAAAAAGAAAAAATAAAAAAAAAATAAAAAAAAGAGAGAGAGAGCAAAAGAGAAAAGGGAAAATAACCCCATCCTCAAATCCAGTCTCCCTCTATACCTGTGATCATCACAAGTAAAAATAAATACAGCCTGCATTCACAAGATGTTGTTTCCACTCACTGTCCCTTCGCCTGCAAAAGTGTGTGCACTGGTTTTTCATGTTCCTGGCGCATCTTATTACACCCACTAATGGTCGATTAAATCAAAGATTAGAGCAGCTGTTCTCAAAATCTTTTAGAGCACCTTATCTAGGAAAGAGATCATATTGCTGACTGCTTCCCTAACCACTGGAATCACTGTTTTGTTGTGACATTTATAGCAACTGTGTCTTTGACAAATTACACTAGGAGTATGTTCAAAACATCTGCAAATACCTTAGTAAAATTTAGGATTACTAATCACTTTCTTCTTGCTAGCAAGTTCTAGATGGTCCATCATTTGAAATTGTCTAAGCTGAGGCATATACACCTAGCATTTGACATTACTATTTAAAATTTTAAAATACAAAAGTATATAATTCACAATAGTGGTCCTTAAAATAAGGAACAAAACCTAGCAACATTCTTACTCTCTTTGAGTAGTATCTTAAGCCCACATGAAGTCCCACAGAAGTCATCTGGGCCATACTAAAACTAATGTATTAAATGTGAGTGTGGGTATCACACTGTGCTTGTGGTCAGGCTGCATATGATTCTGCCAGTAACATTAAAGTATGCTGAAATGAAGTTTTTCTGATTGTTAGTACATCAATTCAACTTCTCTGCTGTGACATTGCTGTGACCCTGTGTATTGACCTGAGCTACCACAATTAAGGATTTAACATTTCTTTGTGCCAACTTCAAGGCCTGCTTATTAATAAGAGACGTGACGATAAAGTTTACTTTTAAAAAGAGCAAAAATTGTACCCTGATGTGACGATTAAGTCATTTTCTTCTTGAGAATAAACACTTCAGCTCATCTGTATCTGTGAGCTGGTGCAGAGCTACTGGCTAATAATATTAACTGGCTATGTCTCATTTTTCAGTATCATCAGCTTGTTAGAGAAAATTCTATTAAGCTGCACTTGATCATCATATGCACATATAAAACTTGTGCAGAAAAGAGCTGCCTTTTGGCTTGCTAATTAAACTGAAGTGTAGAAAATAGCAAACCTGTGTGAAGATGAGAGTCTCAGAGCTCCTGCTGTCCAAGCTGAGCACAAATCTGATGGACTGGAAAAGCTCTTGGATGCTGGAGCGGAACTGTTCCTCCTCCATCCCGCAAGTAGCTCTGGAGTAAAGGATCCGAGATTGGACAATGAACTTGAAAAGATATTCCAAGGCCTTAAGGAGCAGGAGAGGAAGAAGATTAAGACAGAGAAAGAGAGAAGGAAAAACAAAGTAGCTTTAAAGAGAACCAGGAAAGATTCTAGGTGCACAATTAATAACTAAAATCTTCAGCTTTAGAAAACAGAAAAGAAAAAACAGGTTTTGTAAGTTATATAACTCAGTTAAGGAAGAGCTACTTATAGGCACGTATTTCTTCATAACCAATAATCTTTGTTACTGATATGTCCCACTAACAGAAAAGGTATGCATTTAACTTAAATAGACAAACTTGAGTTACATAATTTGAAGAAAATCTTGGTGAAGGTAAGAGATTTGGCATGATGATTTAAAGACTCTGAAGAAACTATTTTCCTTGTTTTCATTTGGGTTTCTCCTTGAATCACTTGAGTTAGCTATCTGGATTAAGACAGAAGGACAGTCAGTGGAACAGGAGAAGGCTTACTTGGAAAAAGGAATACCTACTCTTCAATATGAACGCAATAGCAAGGTCTCCCTTTATTTCTTGCAACGACATGTACAAACAGAAATAGATGCAGAAATAGAAGAAGACAAGAGCCGCATGTGAAGTCCTCTGGCAGCCCATAACAGTAGCAAGGAGCAGTTGTACTATAGTAAATGGGTATCTTTTTACTTCCAGCTAGGTTAAGTTAAAAGATTCTTTCTTTTTTATCCTCAGACAGGAAACTTGGAGAGCACCCAGCAGCAGGAGAATAACCTCTACAGAAGATGGCATTTAACACCATTATACAATGTGTGATAGCTGCTGAAAAGTGGATCGTTTTGTAGTGGGAAGCAAATTTGCTCTATGGCATGTCTAGAAGTCTGAATTCGCAATCTAAACATCTTTAACCAACATTTTGTAAATGACGTTATTCAGAACCCCAGTCTACATGAGACATTTTAATATATCACCATTCATTTGGCAGCAGTGTCAGTGAAGAAATATATATTGTCCTATGCGGCATTTACCATGCTTGCCAGTCTCTCACAATTGAAGGTGCTCACATAGAAATGGCTATTATAGCAATGTAATATCCCACATGACACCAAGACCCTTCTGATTCTTTGGTGTACACAGCAGTCAATATTGAAATGCACTTCGCATCAGTGCCATTTAGACTTTACTCTTTCCCTTAGTGTTTAAAGTGAGATGCCATTAAGGCAGCATTAAGGGACGACATGATGTATAGTTTGATGATATCATCATAATTTAGCACAGGAGACAAACAACGGGCTGGAATGCCAGGAATCATAGTTTACAGAGAAACATTTGTAATATTCCACTGCACTGGCTGAAAAGTATTCCTTCTCTGCTTCACTGTTTGGAAGTTGAAGTTTAATTGTGAGGACAACTTTTGCCCTCATGATGTATTTTTACATCCATAAACCAGCCCTTATTGAACCACCACACAATGCATGAATACACAATGCTACAACCTAAGTTTTAAAACTCTACAGCTTTAAGGACAAAAATGGGAATGTGAAATTCCTCATAAACCCATCTTAGTTTTCAAAATTCCACTGATATTTAAAGCCCTTTTTTGAGGAATGACGGCAGCTTTGGTAATCTGGCCGTACATTATCTATATTTCTCCTGTAAAACATCTCCCAGTGAAGTGTCCTTTCATCAAAGAACTTCAACGGAAAATAACAGCTTATATTCCTGGACAGTTTCCAGACAAAGGTGAATTAGTTCACAAAACTCAGCTCTCTAAGGTTAGCATCTCTGCTGCTAACACTAAATACAGCAAGTCAAGTGCAGGTACAAGCTGTTTTATGGTTTTGATACAGACAACCATAATTCTATCATTAAAGCATGCAACTTTAACGCAAAGATTAGGTTTCACGATGAATCAGGGGATTTATGTACGAAGTTCTGTAATTCTCTGTTGAAAGAGAAATGACATGCTTTCAAAGACGCACTATATCCCAACCTAAATAGTTGTCTAGAATGAACTCTTAAAAGCAGTTCACCAGAGTGAAGTGTGTTTGCAAATATATGGTTGAGATGGCAAAAACACAAACCAAGCCCTGTTAGAGCAAGCAGCAGTTAGACTAACTTTGCATCTTACTACTTACACAATCACAGATAAGATGCATACAGGCCCTTACAGATGCAGAAGGGCACTGAAATAAAATCCCAGTCCCTGAGAGGGGTCCACACACCAATCACTTGTGATCAGAAACCTAAAGACTCGTGGTACCATCACAAAGAAAAACTTTTCCCAGTGTACTCCAAGAGAGAGAGAAAGGGGGTAAGGAATGTGTATATAGATAACACATCTCAAAGAACTACCAGTTACTGATGAGTGACCTTCCTTTCTTCTCTGACTGTCCATATGCATGTTCATTCTGTGAATACAGAAGCAGCACATCTGAACTTGCACAGATTCATAGTCAGCTGCAGTGTCCCAGCAGAATTAAGAGATACTCTTCAGAGACACGACTAAAGTCACTTGAGCATTCAAGGAGCATGTCCAGACATTATTTGATAGTTTTGCTGCAGGACATTCATAGCATACCCAGTGGCCAGTCTTGTGGATAGTACAACTGCACATCTGGACTCCTCTGCCACAGCAGCAAAGACTGTTCAATTAGAACAAAAGGCAAACTGCACCTGATATTCAGTGTATGAACAGGTGAATCAACTTCGGATAAATGTGCTTAAAGAAGAAACACAGATTAATTTCCTAACCCAAGAAATTCAAAGATTACTTTGGGAAAGAATCTTGGGTATGTACAGCTGGTAACCTTATTTAAGTGTAAAGAGGATTAGCTCTAAAGATCTGAATCTCCTTCACCTTCCTAGCCAAAGTGAATAACAGTCATCTTCAAAAAATCTTCATCTTCATCAAAAAATGAAGAAATGAGTATGCAGGCACAGTCACAAAGGAAAGCCCCAAACAAGAGATCAACATCAGGTCAAAATCCCAACGAGGAACTAGAATTTCAACTGGAAGGTCTCGTTTTGTTGTCCTTTATGAAATCTCACTGCGGCTCATCAGAAGAACATGAACAGTCCTTCATATGAGTAAATAAGAGAATGTTTGCAAGCTGCAACTTCACCAAACTAAAATACAGAGAGTAGCCTATGAGCATAAGGAGAGACACTCTTGCAGGGATAACAGGTTTTATTCAAACACTGCATGGAAAAGCTGATCCACTTAGCCATTCAAGTGCAGCTAGCAAACTTCTGCCTGCTACTGACAATGCATTTTCCAGAAAACAGCATACTCACTTCAAGCTCAGGAAGCTCACTTCTTACTACTGCTCTAACACTCAGTAGTAAAATAAAATGTGCAGAGATTCAAGTGAAGGTACCAGCTGAGTCCTGTGAGATCAGAGGTGAGACCTGGGGCAAAGTCCAAGGCACACACGATAAAAAAAAGGCGCAAATCCCAAAAGCAGGCTGACCAAGGTGGAGCTATCATAGTTACCTCAGCAATGTTCTGGTGTTTCTGAAGATTCCTGGAAAGAGTGAGACTGCAGAAAATGTAAATCGGCAAATGAGATAATTATTTCTGAATGACGTAATTAAGAACAAGTTCAGAGACAGACTGGTCTTAAAAGCAACAGACAGACATTTCTTTTTGGAAATCCAAGGTGAAGAGAATAATTTTGAAGAATCCCCAGGCTCAGAGGAAAGGCTGAGAACATAATTCTGAATCTCTCATTAACCAGCTTCCCCGCCTGGCATGGCTCAGAAAATGTGTTCAGGGTTTTCAAGATGGGGAGTAATAAAAATCCTTCCCAAATAAGGAAGGATGAGGATGGAAACAAGCAGGATGAGAAAGTTGAGATTGCAGCAGAATTTCTTGAAAAGACATCTTTGGCCCTTTTTTTTTTCATTGCCTATGAATCTGTAGCTGAAAGGCATTACAGAAAAATAAGTTTCTAAGCATGTGAATATCTACAAAAGACAAACATTGGTAATGCCCAAGATCTTGAAAGCCAGTTAATAGAGGTGATGCTATATCATTCAAATGGAACAAGTTTTCTCAAAAAAAAAAAAAAA
Source organism: Apteryx mantelli (assembly GCF_036417845.1). NCBI lineage: Eukaryota > Metazoa > Chordata > Aves > Apterygiformes > Apterygidae > Apteryx > Apteryx mantelli. Next base: position 14,029,080 of record NC_089989.1, on the reverse strand, counting down.
AAAAGGAAGAAAAAGAAGAAAAAAAAAAAGAAAAGACCTCCTCAGAAAAGCTGACTAAATTGGACCAAAAGAGACAAAACAAAGATAAAAAATATCACAAGAGAAAAAAATTAGCAATAATAAAGTCTGAAAGGTCTGCCATAACACGAGCATAACACGAGCATAAAGACATTTACAAGGGAAATTAAAGAAGTAATATATGCTTTACATATTTGTACTCATGTGGAAAAATGGGAAAAAAGAGGGCAAATACCTGCCACTACTACTAGTTCTAAAACTCCCCAGTTTTGAATGCTTGGACATAAACCTACACACAGTAAGAAGGTACATATGGACAATCACTCAAAGAAAACCAAATTCCTGCAAGTTTGGAATCTTGTGTTTATGTATTTATGCAATATCTTTTTGTTTTTACAATTATCTATAGTAAAAATAATACTTAATTCATTCTCTGAATTTTCTGCAAGAGCACCAAAAATATCCCCTTTGTTCACACACCGTGTCTTCCTGCAAGATCATACTCTTGGCATGAAACAGTGATTCAAGTGCAATGATAGCTGTTAAAATCTCCATGCAGTTGAAGGCTCATTTATCTGCTTCTTAAAATGCTCCAGAACTTCAACCAATGATACAATGAAGCTGTCACAGCCAGAAACAAAAAGCCTATCTTTGATACCCAGCAGCTGTGCTTACTACATTTAAAATACTGCTTCTTGAAGAGCAAGGTATAGATGAAATATATACGGCCAGTGCATATACAGTCCATGCAAGACTCACTTAAGTCTTCATTATGGCTCCAATAGGACTTAAGAAGACATAGTTCTTCCATTTTTTCTGCTCAAGAGTGAATCTCACCCCAGAATTAGAATTTTACCCCCCAAAAAAACTTAAGACTTAAAATTAAAATTTTAATTTTTTTTAAATATAATAACTTAAAAAAGTAGAAAGTGAGCGCCAGACTACACTTAATTTTATTTATAGCTTCTCCAGAGCTTTTGTAGTCACAGACGTAATAAACGCTCAAGCACTTCTGTTGAATACATACTCTCATTGCTTCCTGGATGTGGTCTTGTCGTACAAGCTCAGCTGAGCGATCCATGTACCACTTCAAACATCGGATCAATTCTCTGAATATAATACACAGTGAAAGAAAGAGAAACCTTCAGCATCATGTTAAAATTAGTCAAGCAACAAATATTTTGGTTTTAGGGAGAATTGTATAAGCTGGAGTCTTATTTCACTCCATTTCAATGATTAGCTATAACTGTACTAGCTACTGAATTTGCATAACATATACATTTATTTAAATTTCAAAACCAGAAAAGATTTCTTCTCTGTAATTGACTTAGATCATGAAAACCTCTGAGAGAACATCAAAAAGATGTTGATAAAGAGATAGCTTTGATAAGGGCAAGCAGTATCATCCCAAAACTAAAACATACTCATTTTTTCTTTTTGCTAAGAAATTTCAGATCTCTAAGTAAGCAGTTGTTGAAAACTGAAATCACAAAGAAAATAAATTCAGAAAAAGCCCAGATAAAATCCAAAGTCTGCTCACTCCTAGCAACAGGTAATATTCAGCAGCTTTTCTCCAAAACTGTGCAGTCAAACTTATCTGGCTAGTTCTGCTTTCGAAAACCTCTGCTAACATAATGATTATGATTCTGATGGTCACATCATTTGAAAGCTTGATAATACTGTGTTTTGAAGGGATAAACATAACCTACTTGTAAGCCAGTGCTCCTGCAAAGTGCTTCTGAATGTAAGTGTCCATCACAGGTCGAAAATGAAAATACTTGCTATCACGCAGCAGATTTATGATGAACACCTGAGGGAGAGGAAAGAGTGAACCCCTACTAAAACAAATTGCACACAGTCACTAGGGTTCTATAAACAAGCTACGCAAGCTAAGGAACAATAAGATTCATGAGTTTCTATAAACAGTCAATAGCTGTGTTGTTAGATGTTATTGTTCCCTTCTCCCAAGCGATGGCAAATATTGTTCTCCTTATATCTGTCGGTTGTAGATTATTATAAAAAACATAAGGCTGGATAGAGTGGAAAATTTCATACTTCGTGGAAGTAAAATACTGGTGAAATGGCACTAAGAAATTAAAAATACGATAAAGGAAAGTGACAACTCAGCAGCTTACCAAAGATTGAAAGACCAGCAGCCCATACTTTTCTGTGTTGTCATCCAAAACTACAAACAACGTGTCGAGAATATCTTGTAGGAACTAAAATGACAAGATTAAGCAGAGAGTTTCAAATGCAATTATACTCCAAAGCCAGATTATTCCCCCTCCCTTGAAACCTGTCATACATCTGGATATCTTTGTGAAACATTTTCCTGGGACAAACCATTTCTGGTTCATCTATACGATGTGACAGATTTTTATTGGTTTTTAGTAAGGAGACTTTTTCTCTTTGCAAAGAATATTCTTAAAATAAAATGTCAGAAAAACAGCAATAAAAAAAAATCTTCACCCTGTGTACAGTTTGTAAATATATAACTGAGTGTTCCTTTCACAGTTCCTTAGCTGACCAAATGCATAGCCTAACAGTGGCAAAATGTCCTATTTCACAGAATCACAGAATCACAGAATCACTGAGGTTGGAAGGGACCTCTGGAGATCATCTAGTCCAACCCCCCTGCTCAAGCAGGGTCACCTAGAGCACATTGCACAGGATTGCATCCAGGCGCATTTTGAATATCTCCAGAGAAGGAGACTCCACCACCTCTCGGGGCAACCTGTTCCAGTGCTCTGTCACCCTCACAGTGAAAAAGTTTTTCCTCATGTTCAGGTGGAACTGTCTGTGTTTCAGTTTGTGCCCGTTGCCTCGCGTCCTGTCGCTCGGCACCACTGAAAAGAGTCTGGCCCCATCCTCTCGACACCCTCCCTTCAGATACTTATACACATTGATAAGATCTCCTCTCAGCCTTCTCTTCTCCAAGCTAAACAGGCCAAGCTCTCTCAGCCTTTCCTCATAAGAGAGATGCTCCAGTCCCCTAATCATCTTTGTGGCCCTTCGCTGCACTTGCTCCAGTAGTGCCACATCCCTCTTGTACTGGGGAGCCCAGAACTGGACGCAGTACTCCAGATGTGGCCTCACCAGGGCTGAGTAGAGGGGGAGAATCACTTCCCTCGACCTGCTGGCAACACTCTTTCTGATGCAGCCCAGGATACCATTGGCCTTCTTGGCCACAAGGGCACATTGCTGCCTCATACTTAACTTGGTGTCCACCAGCACTCCCAGGTCCTTCTCTGCAGAGCTGCTTTCCAGCAGGTCAACCCCCAACCTGTACTGCTGCATGGGGTTATTCCTCCCCAGGTGCAGGACCCTGCACTTCCCTTTGTTGAATTTCATGAGGTTCCTCTCTGCCCACCTCTCCAGCCTGTCCAAGTCTCTCTGAATGGCAGCACAGCCCTCTGGCGTATCGGCCACTCCTCCCAGTTTTGTATCATCAGCAAACTTGCTGAGTGTGCACTCTGTGCCTTCATCCAGGTCATTGATGAAGAAGTTGAACAAGACTGGACCCAGTACTGACCCCTGGGGGACACCGCTAGCTACAGGCCTCCAACTAGACTCTGTACCACTGATCACAACTCTCTGAGCTCTGCCATTCAGCCAGTTCTCAATCCACCTCACTGTCCACTCATCTAACCCACACTTCCTGAGCTTGTCTATGAGGATGCTATGGGAGACAGTGTCAAAAGCCTTGCTGAAGTCTAGGTAGACAACATCCACTGCTCTCCCCTCATCTACCCAGCCAGTCATCCCATCATAGAAGGCTATCAGATTGGTTAAGCATGATTTCCCCTTGGTGAAGCCATGCTGACTATTCCTGATCACCTTCTTTTCCTCCACATGCGTGGAGATGGCTTCCAGGATGAGCTGCTCCATCACCTTTCCAGGGATGGAGGTGAGGCTGACTGGCCTGTAGTTCCCTGGGTCCTCCTTCTTGCCCTTTTTGAAGACTGGGGTGACATTGGCTTTCTTCCAGTCCTCGGGCACCTCTCCTGTTCTCCATGACCTTTCAAAGATGATGGAGAGTGGCTTAGCAATAACATCCGCCAGCTCCCTCAGCACTCGTGGGTGCATCCCATCAGGGCCCATGGATTTGTGGGTGTCAAGTTTGCTTAAATGATCTCTAACCCACTCCTCCTCCACCAAGGGAAAGTCTTCCTCTCTCCAGACTTTCTCTCTTGCCTCCAGGGTCTGGGGCTCCTGAGGGCTGGCCTGAGCAGTAAAGACTGAAGCAAAGAAGGCATTCAGTAACTCTGCCTTCTCTGCATCCTTCGTCACCAGGGCACCCACCCCATTCAGCAAAGGGCCCACATTTTCCCTAGTCTTCCTCTTGCTGCTGATGTATTTGAAGAAGCCCTTCTTGTTGTCCTTGACATCTCTAGCCAGATTTAATTCCAAACGGGCCTTAGCCTTCCTCGTCGCATCCCTGCATACTCTGACAACATTCCTGTATTCATCCCAAGTGGCCTGTCCCCCTTTCCACTTTCTGTAGACTTCCTTCTTCTGGTTGAGTTTTGCCAGGAGCTCCTTGCTCATCCATGCAGGTCTCCTGCCTCCTTTGCTTGACTTCCTACTCATAGGGATGCACCGCTCTTGAGCCTGGAGGAAGTGATGTTTGAATATTAACCAACTCTCTTGAACACTCCTTCCTTCCAGGGCCCTCACCCATGGGATTCCTCCAAGTAGGTCCCTGAAGAGGACAAAGTTTGCTCTCCTGAAGTCCAGGGTTGCGATCCTACTTGGTGCCCTGCTGCCTCCTCGCAGGATCCTGAACTCCACCATCTCATGGTCACTGCAGCCAAGGCAGCCCCCAACCTTCACATCTTCCACCAGTCCTTCTTTGTTTGTTAGTACGAGGTCCAGCAGCACACCTCTCCTTGTTGGCTCCTCCACCACCTGGGTCAAGAAGTTGTCACCAATGCTCTGCAGGAATCTCCAGGACTGTTTGTGCCTAGCTGTGTTGTCTTTCCAGCAGATATCAGGGTGGTTGAAGTCCCCCATGAGAACCAGGGCCTGGGATTGTGAGGCTACTTCCAGCTGTCTGTAGAAGGCCTCATCCACTTCCTCATCCTGATCAGGTGGCCTGTAGTAAACACCCACAACAGTGTCACCTCTATTAGCCTGCCCTTTGATCCTTACCCATAAGCTCTCGACTCGCTCTTCACCCACCCCTAGGCACAGCTCAATACATTCCAGTTGCTCTCTCACATAAAGAGCAACTCCACCACCTCGCTTTCCTGGCCTGTCTTTCCTAAAAAGTACGTAGCCATCCATGACAGCACTCCAGTCATGCGAGCTATCCCACCATGTCTCTGTAATGGCAATGAGATCATGGCCCTGCGACCGCACACACATCTCTAGTTCTTCCTGTTTGTTCCCCAAGCTGCGTGCATTGGTGTACAGGCATTTCAGGGAGGTGATCGAGCATGCAGGTTTCCCAGGAGGGATACAAGAGGGTCCTCCATAGCCACATCCCATGCGCACTTCCCTGGCTGCATTCACCTGTTGGAGGCATCCTGACTTGAGCAGTCTTTTGCCAACTACCCTGTCACTATAACTCTCCCCTTCCCCCATCTTTCCTAGTTTAAAGCCCTCCTTACCAGGTTGGCCAACCTGTTGGCAAAGACCCGCGTGCCCCGCCTCGTGAGGTGGATCCCATCTCTCGCCATCAGTTGTTGATCTTCAAACAGGGTCCCATGGTCGTAGAAACCAAAACCCTGTTGCCAACACCAGCGGCGCAGCCAGTCGTTAACCTGGAAAGTCCGTCTCCTCCTCCTCTCATCCATCCCCCTCACTGGCAGGATTGAGGAGAAGATGACCTGGGCTCCCAGACCCTTGACCACCATCCCCAGAGCTCTGAAATCCTGCTTGATGGTCTGCAGTTTGCCCTTGGTGTCATTGGCACCCACATGGAAGAGCAGCAGTGGGTAATAGTCCGAAGAATGGATGAGCCTTGGCAGTCTTTGCATGACATCTCTCACACGAGCCCCCGGCAGGCCGCAAACCTCTCTAGACAAGAGGTCAGGTCGGCAGATAGATGCCTCCGTCCCCTGTAGCAGGGAGTCCCCCACAACAATCACCCGCCGCTTTTTCCGGGTGTTCCGGCAGGGCACAGGGTCTGTTGTCCCGGTTACTTCCCTGGCAGCCATGCCCATCTCCTCCTCATCCTGGAGGGCACTAAACCTGTTCTTCAGCTTCAGGTCTTCAGGAGGAGTAGGAGCCTTTCTCCTCCCACGAGCAGTGACCAGTTTCCAGCCTTCTTCTATGATGTTATGATGTACCATTTCACACGGCACAGAGCCCTCTGGCAACTCCACTGCTGCAGGGGGTTGGGACTCCCGAAGCTGCACAGTCTCCGAGAATACCCTGTCTATCTCTTGCTCTGCTTCTCGGATGCTGCGCAGCCTACTGACCTCCTCCCGTAACTCCCTTACCTGACGACACAACTCGTCAACAGCAGCACACCTCCTGCAGGAGAGCTGGCTGCCAGCCCAGGCCTCCCGGAGAGGCCCCAAGCACTCCCTGCAGCCTGAGACCTGTAGAGCTGCATCTACTGTCAGAGGGCCAGTCTGGGTCCAAGCCTCTGACACAGCAACTCCAGCAGCCGCTGGGGAACGTGCTGTGCGGCGTGTCACGACCATATTGGGGAAGTGTACACCGCAGGGAACAGAAATGAAGGTCCCTTCGCACGTCCCTTCGCACGCCCTTCTGCGCGAACTGCTGCGCAAACTGCTGCGTCTGTTCGCTGCCTCTGTTCGCTGCGCTCTGGGAGCTGCGCTCTAGGCCTGGCTCTTATATAGGCCTCTCCCTAGCACTGACTCACAGGGTGCTTGACCGCCCAATCAAGGGCCACTGGGATCAAAGGCCCCAACCTCCTCTGGTCAGGGGCAACCCAGAGAGCTCGTTAGCAGCAGCCACTCCTAGCTGGAGCTTTTCCCACGAGCTTTTCCCAGGAGAAGTCAAGGCCTCCTGCAGTTGTCCTTGCCTAGCTATTTCTATTCTCATATCGTAGCAGTAAAACAGATACTGTTCTTCACCAAATAGAAGACATGGAAGCACATTAACACGGTGCTCCAAATTATATTTAATATTAAAAGCTTTTGTTATATGACAGAATGTAGAGGTTTTGTAATAAGCATTAATTGATTCAAACCACATATTGCCAACCGTTTCTTTCATCCGTATCCCTGCAGCTTACTGAATGCTGATCATTCAGTGATTTTCTGTCCTGAAAGCACAGTCCTCAGAAAGGATCACTATGAAGATGAATGCTGAAGATGAAGTCAACTGCTGATTCTGTCATCAAGATTTTGTAATCCATTCTAACTACATTTCTAATGTGGGAAACAAGAAATAAAACAATTTATGAAGCCTCTGAAAGGCCAGAACAAATTTCTTTTGTCTGAATTATTCCACTCCATTCTTCTTATCCCAATGACAAATGGCAGCCAGTCTGGGGAGAGAATCTATTATCTTTCCCCTTGGAACAATCTATGTTTTTCTCTATAAAAATCAGGTATTTGTACTGCCTTACAAACCAAGCGTACAAAATATGAAATTCGTGAAAGATTCAAATACAGGGGACATGGGAGTTTCCTTCTGTGATAGTGTTACAAAAATTATCATGAAAGTCAAAATTCAAGATATGGCAGCGTTCACATGAATTACAATGAAGTGGCTGTAATCATAAATAAGCAATCAAGTGATGGAATTTTTGTTTGGTTTATTTTTGTTTGCTTGCTGTTACATATTTATCTCCTTTTATCTCCTAAAATTGTCTGAGGGATTGCTGTTGTTGCCTTTGCATCTGGAACACACTGTTTTTGCCAAGACCACAAGTATTCAAATGCATTTTGAGGTTCCTTTGAGATAAGGAAGTTTGGGTCACATAAAGAATTGGCATATAGAGCAACCGTGACTACAAAATATGGTGAAATTATCAGCTAGGAGATAGATTCCTAACAGGTTAGACAAGTCAGAGAGCAATTGGTGCACTTGGCAACAGCTCTATTTCACAATGCTGGGACAGGAAAACGGGTCTGCAGGATGGTCCATTGGCCTCTTGAGCAGAAGTCAACTTTCAAGGTTTTGCATTTGTTTTGATTCTATGCAGAATGTTTAGAACATATTTGCAAAATAGAAATACAGAGCAGCTCTACTAGCTGGTTGAAAAAGCCAGGTTTTCTGAGTCGGGTTTATTTCCCTCTCTCTAGAAATGAGCAACTTCCCCGATTTCAGAGAACGTCCTTCAGAAAATACTGTTGAAACAGATACAGCTGCATGAAACACCACTGATAGTGGCTATGTCTGCACCAGCAAGCACTGCAGCTCAATACACGTGCATCTACAGAGTGGAACAACTGCTGCTGAGGACCTGATGCTCACAGTACCTCTACGTGAGGGAATTTTACTTTGGACTAGCTCTATTCTGATCCCAAAGACTGAATATCCATTAATTTATCTTCCTGCTCGCTTTCACCTGAAACAAATCCCAATTCATACCCTCTGAGATTTCAGTGTGAATCAAAGCACAGCAAGAGGGAATATTCAGAAGTGCGCTGCAGATCTGAATTGGCATGCTAACCACAGATACATCCACAGACTGTTATTTGACTTAGTACCTTAACAATTTCCTCGCCACTGACGTGTCGCAGTCTTCCTAGGATATCCATTACACGATCTGGGTAAGCTTTCCATTTCAGGAGGGCAAGCAAATCCACTACAGAACAGTGAAAGAGAAAGGTGTACTCAAGATACACTGTTAAGCCAATATCGAGAAGGTAACAGAGACGGGCAGTAACACAGCTGAAATACTTGAGATTCAGTACGGCAGATGTAGAGTACAAGCTTAGCCAGTACATGAAACAACTAAGTGTTTCAATTTCCATTGTATCCTTGGATCTCCAGCTCTAATTTAACTCCTGCTCCGAACACAATACAATAAAGTGAACTATGACATAAGTTAATGAAAAGTCTCTCACACACACACCAAGCTAGCAGGTTAAAAACAAAACCTCAGAACAGCTAGAAGTTTTGCACAGAGGGAAAAACAGCAGCCCCGTAGAGAACAGAGATTCATTACATGTTATAGTGCTGTTCTTGTTGTAGTTCTTATTTCTTGGATAAAAAAAATAAAATTGTGGACAAGCCACTTTTATCCTCCTGTGCCTTAGGGAGCTTGCAGCAACAAGTTTTGATTTACTTAGTAGCTCTGCAAAAGACTAACAAAAAGAACTTAGGATTGTATAAAAGCTCTAACTTTGAATTTTTTTTCTTAGAAGTTTAATTAAAATTAACATTGCTTTAAACATATTACCTTTTGTTTGCACTTACAGAAATGGCTGTTATTTCTCTGTCATGTGTCAATATCCTTATTTCTTCCCCCCCAAATTCTGCTCATTTCAATATACAGTGTTAGTATAGAATTGCATATATATCACCAAATCATAATAAAGAAGCATTTTGGTAAAATAACAGAGAGAGAGAGCACAAGCACACACATCTTAACTCTCTTTTTCATATTCCCAGTTACCTTGGGCAATTTTGACAGCTTGGCTGCTTACCATTCTGGGTCAGTTTTGTAGAAGAAAGCTGCGTGGAGACTGAGAAGGTCTCTTTGGTGCTACGTTGGAAAATGAGACTGGAAGGGATGTTGGGGCAGCCATTGTAGTCCTCTTTGCAGCAAGGCAGCCCCAGGTACAGTGCGTGATTATTAAATGTGCTGTTCTCATCACACTGCAGACAACAGGAAAGGAAGGGAAATTTTACCAAGACTTATTTCATTTCACACATTCATGCCTTGACAGCAATTGCCTAACAGATCTCCTGGGTGCACAAAAACACTTTTAAGAGAAAGCTGGTCTTACCACCTTCAGGACCAGTGCATGCATAAAATAGACCCAGCTTCAGAAAACGTGATCTCCTAGCTATTGCTTCCTTACAACTTCCAGGATCTTTCAGCTGTACAATTTACTGTGGCTTGCTGAAAGTCACACTGAAGAATAAACTGAGATAAATCAGCAGGAAGAAAAAACCCCACCCTGCCACAGCATTGCTGAGCTGTAGCATTGTAACATGCTGGATTTGAAATCTTGGGGCAAAACATCATGATTTTATGGCAAAAAGGTACACAGTACCATAGGCTGATAAAACTGCTGAATGCTCATGAACACTAGTGTGCCTGAATTCAAAACAGACAGGAATAACAGAAGATAAACCATCATAATCTGAAGGGAAATGGTGAGTTGTACCTAGAGTAAAAAAAAGTATCCATACCTAGTCATATGATTTGGAATTCACAGAATTTTTAACCTATTATTAATCCATTCTTCACATTTTTCTAATGAGGAGAAAGTAAAAGATAATCTAATGATATTTACTTATTTAAACTGAAGTAGGGATGTAAGTGAAGAGGCTGCAGTGCATGTTTGAAGAACTATGAGATACCTTAAGAATCGGTACCTTATAAACATAAAGCTCGTGAATGTCATCTGACAAGGTAGTGCCATCATCTCTCATTAACGGAGTGAATGCAAAACCAAAGAGCTTCTTTTCCCCCTTGTCTTTTGCTGCAGCAAGAGAGAGAAATAAGGAATTATATTTGTATATATTCTGTCTGTCCATACATACCACAAGCGTATTCACTAACTTCTCTGCATTCTTACCAAAAAGCATAAAGCCCACATAAGAAATGAGATATAACGTACTATGTCTAATAAAAGCCTCAAAACAAATACGCACATGCTGACCATAGTAAAACATAAAATGTATATGCTGTAAAGAAAACATACTACAAGAAAAACACAGCAACAGAACAGCAGGGGAGAACACCTGCAAACTGTTTCACTCTGCACTGGTTGTTCACAAAGTTTTTAATATTTCTGTGCTGTTTTATAACTGTAGCAACAGGCTAATTAACACTGCAGGTTCATTAACATGGTACTTTCACTGTACTTCGAGGTTGCACCCTTTTCCCCTTCCCAATAACAACCCCATCCAACTATCAACTGACAATGGAAAGCCGTTAGCCTTGTTACATTCCCTTTGAATGCGTTTTGCACTCACTGGAGCAATGTCGGAACTCGAACCGCAGGTGAGACCCACGAAACCTGTCTATGGGGATGGGTAACTTGATGATTTCCCCCCAGCGAGGGCTGTTATTGTGGTAAAGGACAAAAGAGTGATATGCGCTCCTGCTCGGCTCTCCCGAGCCCAGGCTGATGCAGTCCTGGAACAAAAGAACACAATTTAAGACTAAAAGACATCACATCACTACATATGAGTCACTTTATTACACTGTGATAACCTTTACATAACTCATATCTTTCTGTAGACATAAAGGGAGAGTCAGAAGCAGAAACTCAGACGCAATGAAATCTGAAATTTTTGAAGAGACTGTTTTGGGTCAAAGGATGAGCTACGGGACCTGTGCTACTGAGTGAATTCAACTTGAATTTGTTTGCTCTCCTCCATTATTATTTTAGTTTTCCATCAAGCACAGGATATATTCAATAAACAGGTGAGCACTATTAAAAAAAATGGACTGAACAGACTCATCACTTGTCATATTGGGCTTCTCTGAAAATACCATCTAATCAGATTTCTGCTTCTGCATCTCAGAACAGAAACGATACTCGAACTTTTCAAGCTCTTAAAAATGTTGCTCTTTAGCAACTACAACCATCCAGCTGTTGTTCCAGTATCCCAGAAAATTCTGATCAAGTTGTTTCATCAGTGGTAGGCAAAGAATTTCTATTAAAAAGTCATCATGAAAAATACTGCCGCAAAATTTCTAAAATTTCTACATCTGGCTACAAAAAGCTCAGAGATATTGACCAATCTATGTATACTCAAAACACAGATGAAGAAGAACATGAATTCATTTCTTTTAGAAAATAAGGAAACCCTCCGGCACAGCATGAGATGAGAAAGTTAGGAGAAATACTGAAGAAAGAGCTAATAAGGACACTAAAAGGTCCCTGGTAATGAAGGCATAGAGCAGGAAGCATATTTTCTCAAATGAGCACTAACCCATGCTCTAGACTTAGCACTAACAAAAGTGATCTGAAAGATCTACCATCTTTTAAAACCATACAGAAGAGAGACAGTTTAGAGTTTCTTCACTTCTCGTACCTCTAAGCGTAATGAATCCATGAAGAACTAGAATCTAAGCAGACACAACATGAGAAATGGAATATAAATTCTGATGTGAAAGCACCTCTCCATACCCCACGTGGAATACTGTCCCGACAAGAACCACCACAGGGCATTTCCCCAGAGTTCCGAAGGGCTTCCAGTCCCTAAATTCTCTTCTGAGAAGCTGATTTGAGTCAGTCTTTTTTTTTTTTTTTTTTATATGTAAGCAAGTGACTACCAAGTCAAGTATATGCCATGAACCAGATCCAGTTAGTTCAGCCAGCGCTAATACTCTCCAGGATTTGAAGAATGTGTGAAGAAGCCCAGAAAGAAAGAAAACTTCACTGGGAATCAATGCAAGAGCAGCCCCTTTGGACACAGTTGCAGAGGCTTTAATCCAAACAGAGTGATTGCAGCATATCCTCAGAGAACTCAAGCATCTCAAGTAAGTTCTTCATAACCATGTGGTAATTGCAACAATCCAGGCCTAAAAATTATTATTTTTTTTATATATAGGAACAAGAATTTAACTGTTGCAGATATTAACAGGCTGGACAGAGTAGCGGTGGCGGTATTTAACAACAGAGTGCCTGTAGTCTCCCAGCGATATTCTTTGATAAAAGTAACCTGCTGGCCTTCAACTCAACAACTCCAAAAAGTCACTCTGCATTAGATTTTTAAGAGACAGTAAAATAGTATTGGTATTTCTCCTAAAAATTACCTGCTGTGGCAGACAAATGCTCAGTCTTTGAATTATGGTTCATGCTGCAAACTTTAAGGAAAAGAATAGGTGAAGAGTCTTTTTCTGTTGTTGTTAGTATCTTTACATTTATACTACAATCCATAGCCCGAGGAGGGAGAAGTGTTTAATCTTTAATTCTGACTTCTGGAGTAAGGTGCAAAACGCAAACATGCAACTCGTCTCTATAAACTCAGTTATCATGAGACCCAAATATGCAGATGAATTAGAGGGTGCAGGCAAGTAAGGGAATTTAAACCTGAAAAAGGGTCAGGATAATAATTTTATCATTTAAGGTATGCCCTGCAACGAATGAGATATTCTTGCTACCTGAACAAAAAGAAGAAGAAAAGAGAAATGTGCCAAGATTTTATTTTTCAGACATTATTGAAAGATAGTAATAGTTGAGTAAGAATGTTTTGAAAAGGAAATACTCATTTTCATTTTGCACAGCACATATTCTGGGAATAATTCTGTTGCATTCAATAGGACTATTTCTGGACCAAGATATATACTCAACAGTGATGAGGATTTGAGACAGAGAGAATATTCTTATTAACACTGAGTATAGTTTCCCTAAAGTCTTTACAAAGCTATAATTCAGATTTGGATTGTGTTGGTCAGGAAAAGTTTAGAGTTTTTATTCCAATAGTGGTTGAAATTTTGTGGCAATTTTCACACCGTATTGTGTACCTTGGCATTCCTTCCTTGGAAGGAAGAAAATAGCTACACCTGGCTGTAAAAGAAACCGCGGATAATGCAAGTGATCTTTCCAGGGGCAGGAAGCCCCAACAAACCAATTCCCCTCAGCCATAATGCACCAAGCACGATCCGAGGCACTCCTTATTCTTAACATTTATATTAAAAAGCTATTATAGTCCCCTTGCTGCAGTCATTAGTATTTTCTTTTAGACTACACTGAATGAAAACTCTATTTAACAGTCTCTCTACAGCTGTTTCTTTTCCTCCCATTTACGAAAATAAAATCTGTTTTGTCCCCGAGTGAAACCAACTCGCCTCCTAACGGAGAATGGCAGAGGTTGTCACAGGCACGTGATTAAAAGCCCACAGCTCTAGGTGTCCACCCTAAAGACTATTCTTGATAAGAGTAATCTTGATTGAGAGTAATCTTGATATATCTTGAACCAATATCCATTTAGTGGCATACTAAAAGTACCCAGACTAATGAAACTGTGTTAAATTTTAGGTAAATTGATACCCAGATTTCTCACACCTCGCTGCCCAGGTTGGACTATCAGAACTGATGGAGCTCCTCATTCTTGGAGCTTTTTACCTATGAGGAAGGTTTGAGCACGGACATTATTTGACTCTATTTTGCAACCAAAATCTACGTTCGAAAAGTTGACCCAAACTGAAAATCTTCAGTTTAAGGAACTGAACTGTTATAATTTCCAGGGCATTTCTATAGACTTAGAACAGCAATATACGCTTAATAAGGTCACCTGTCTTCTACAAGGCCAAGGATATGAACATTGAATGGTTAAGTCACCCCACAAAGCTAAAAGTAACCCCAGATGGCTGGTCTCATTTGCTTTAACTATGGCAGAGGAATTTGCAGAATTTTTACATCAAGCAGAAACTATGGCAGTGATGAGAAACGGTGAGACATGATTAGTCTCCAAACTCAATTCTACGTACTAGTTTCTTTCTTTTATGTGCATGTGATTATTCCTCCACACTGACATTTAGCACTTTGGAAGTAGGTCTCTATATTCGGTTCAATTTGTGTTCAATTTTGTATGATATTTTTCTAGTTCTATCCTGCAGTAGGAGAGAACACAAATGTACCTAAGCAGCAAGAAGGGGTTCAAGTTAAAGGAAAGAAGAGTTCAACTTTTAATGTCCTAGATAGCCCTTTCACTTATTTTTCAGTAGATATCTGTTAACTCGTATCCTTATTTCTTACACAGAAGATTTTAGTTATTAATTAGCTAATTTTTATACTGCTGTCTGAGTACTTGAAAAACAATGGATCTTAGGCGTCATTATATGTCATGAACCAACAACCTCCTTGACATAAATCAAGTATCCTTCCTGCTTTGACTGCAGCTATACAGAGGAGCACTAACAAAAAAAACAGTGTAAAGATTTTCCTTTAAATATGTGGTTTAAATGTCAAAAACACAAAAGATCCCTTGTGTGTAAAGTTAACAGTCTCTCTATCGTGACAAATACGTTCACTTGAATTTTTCTACTTGGATCAACTACTTATTATTATTATTTGGGTGTTTGTACCACACCTGATCCCCAAACCCACTTAAAGCTCTGAAGTACTATTAAAGTAGTAATAACAGGTGAGAGTAAAAAAAAAAAAAAAAAAGACGAGTTAATATTTGTGAATGACCTTTCCAACTGAGAACACAGAGGTTAAGACTGAGTGTCTACAAAACATGTGTTTTTAAACTTAACTCCTGAGCTGCAGCTCTAGCATGATTAGCCACCACTAACGTTAGCATTTAAAGATTCAGATACTGCATTTTGCAGGGAAAAGACCTACAGGGGTCTTTGGCAGACTGCTGTGAAATAAAGTAATGATTAAAAACACATCGCTCAATTTGAAAGGTATGTCTAATTCAACTAAACAAAAAAGGGTTGCGACCTTCCAGCAACAGCTCCAAGCACAAACCGCTGCTTTACGAGAGAGCTACTTAATTTCTAATCAAATCACAAGCAACATTTGTATAATGAAAAAGTCCCTCTTTCAATTCAAAAAAACAGACTCCAGCAATGAGTTTGATACACAAGCACTTTGGTGTTCAGACTCTTCCAGGAGAACAGCTACAAAACCCATTTTGTTGTGGGGAGAAAAAAAAAAGATATGAGGAAGTTTTTAATTAATACATTTTAATACAGCCATTTCTCCATCGCTGACATTTACTCGTCTTCCCTCACCCTTGCCCCACACAACACGGACCTATCTGCTGCTACCTTCTTTTCTTCAATACAGACTAAATTTAACAACAGATAAGAGAAAGCAAATTGTTAACTGTCATCATCCAAAGCTGGAAAGCCGCCATCCCAGGGTGAAAGCCAAGCTCTTTGAAAGAAGGTCACTTATTTTCCAAAATGACATTCAGTCGTTCAGACATATTCAGACATAATTCTAACAACTCTGCTTTAAAACAGTCTCTCTCTTGTAATCATAGTCAGTCATGTTGGGCAATACATGTTATTTCATTTTAGATATGTCACATACTCTTCAGTTTTTTCTCAGACTACAGTTATTCTACATTTTTTTACTACTGCGACTGCCATCGCATTTTGAAATTGCATAAGCTTTTTCAATTCAAATTCACCACGTCCCCAAAATTGCTCCAAACATTTTCAAACCTAAAGAAACAAAAACCACTTACTTTATCATATAACATATTAAAAAGGCAGCCAAAAAACAAAAGGTAGGAGGAGACCTTTAGGGCTTCCCCAGCATCAGTGACAACTAAACAAGAGAATATGTACATGGAACAAGCAGATGCACTTGAAGCTTGAAGGGGAAATAACTGTCTTACCTTCAAGATTTCTCCATCCGCGTACAGAACATACATGGTCACCTCGATGTTCTTCTGCACGCTCTTCCCACCTCTCTCAAAGTCTCCCTTTTCTAACGTCAGGTATAAGTCATTGCGTATATCACCTACAGGAAAAGAGTGGGGTTGCATGCTTTAATTCAGTACGGAAGATGCGGTGCCTGTGCGCAGCATACTTTGAGTCTGAAAACTGCTTTCTCTGTTCTGCAAGCCCAAACCATTCCAAGCAGCACATTAATTGTTAATAAGATGAACATTTTAACACTGATGCATTAAATCAGAGAGTTGTTAGTAATGCCTTTTTTAAAGTGTGAACTCAGAATCAATACTTGCTTTATTGTGTGTGAGCAGGGAAGGGGGGAAAAAAAACCTTATATTGCTTTGACTAGTTATCTGGTTTGGAAGTATCAGGCTAAGTCCAACAAAACATCACTAACATCCAATTTCCTATTTCCAATATACTATAAAACAAATGAGTATTTTTGTGGTGACCGGTAGAAAACTAAGTTCAGTTAATCCCCCTTCAAGCAGCAAATATATTTTCTTGTTATCATTATAACAAAAAAAGCGACTTTTTTTGAAGACTTATCTGTAATGCAGTTCAGATGGAGTAAGAAGGAATTACTGAATTATTTTCTGCCGGATTCCTGGCTAGCCCCTGGTGCCCATGTGCATGCATGTAATAAAGCGGGCAGCACGGATACATGCTGATCTCTCATTACCTCCTTTTCAAGAGCTTTCAGAACACACGACTGTCTTCAGAAATATAAATGCTAGCATCTCTTTCAGCTCTGTATTGTCCTGCATTTGACAGATTCCAGCTCTTTTTTTAATGTGGTTTGGGAAACCCTGCCTTCAAAACTAAAGCAGTCAAATCTAAAGCATGCACCCAAAGCCTAACAGATAGCACCTACTTTTCAGTAAGAGTCAGTTCCTGTAGCCACTTCATGGTGGTTCAATTGCCACTTTTTTTTTTTTTATTTGCCACATAGGCAAACGTATTAAATGGCAATATAGAAAAATACATAGAATTAAAACAAAAACTGAACCCTTTCGAGGCAGGTATTTTGTTAAGTGGCCTGAAGAGACTAAATAATGAAGTAACAGAACGGTTATCCAGCAAAGCGGAGACTCTTTGCAAGTCTGATTTCTTCCACTCCAGTACTTGGAGAAGCCGATGCATTTAATTCTGTTTATTAACCAGAAGCACAACGAAAGAGGCAGCATTTGCTTTCAGGCAGTGAGGGAAATCCTTTTGGGTTTGCCAAAGATGCACTTCAGACTTTTCTTGTAGGCTCTCTCCGCCCAGGATTTGTTCCTTAATCTACTGCAGGGACAGACTATAGAGCCTTTCAGTCCTGTCTTTAATTCCCTTTTTTTCTTCTGGAGGTAAGTAAAACTTTTTAAGTATGGAAAATATAGCTCTGTAGCTGATATGTAACGCTTTCTGCCGGGAACTGTTTATAAACGGGAACCTGTATGTACAACACCCTCCTCGCACCGTCCATCCCCACTGCGGATTCATAGGAATAGCAAGGAACTGCAGAAGTCAGGGCAAAAGGAAAATCAGGGGCTTTGGTTTCGAAACTCCTCCTGCCTAACAGACTCCATCCTTTTTCTCAGCAGTTTGCACAGCGAGGAAAAACAAGGTCTCAATTTATATGCTGCAAGTCTAGTAGAAATTAATTGTACTCACTATAATTAGCATTTAAGAGCTTCTTATTTATGACCTCTTTTCCTGAAGATGATCTGACTACACCAAGTCCAATGTCAGATTACAAATCATTTTCTAGCCTAAATTAACAGCTGCATTTGGTGTATATATAGCATCTTATTTTCCATTAAGCTTTACAGGAGGGATATTACTTCACTAATTGAAAATATGCCTTTGGGGTGGGGAGTAGAGGGACCAAGATAACAGCTGATATGCATCAAAATGAAGAAAAAAGAAGGGAAAAAGCATTTCAGTGAAGTGTTGTGGTCCGTCCTCTTTTGTAAAAAATACTTTTTATAGAATCTTAAAAAAAATAGGAAAGGTCATTACCCATAATAAAAAAAAAAGAAAGTAAACGTATCTAGCAAAGACAGAAACCATTTGGCTCTTATCAGATACTGAGCCCATCATTTTCTGGAGTTAAAAGAACAAACTCAAGCACTTAATTGGTGTAAAACAGTGAAAATAATGTTACTGTGAAGAAGTATTTTAAGGGTAATAGAAAAAAAAAAAAAAGAGTTGCAGGAAGGGCTATACACTTTACAGTAACAGCCTGTACTTTCGTACCGCTTTCTATTAAGGGATCCTAAAAGATTCAGTACACTGAGGACAGGAATGATCCCGCTTTTCTACAAGTGGATACTGTGTTAAAAAAAGGTTACGTAATTTATTTAAGCTCATGCAGGGGAAAGAGGCAAACAGATCTCTGACATCCTGACTGTAAGCAAATTTGCTTTCTAAGAGGTCAGTCCTCTGCAACTTTGTGCCCCTGTAGCGGATACACAGTATATCCCTATAGCCTTGGGAATAAAAGTAAAAAAGTAATAAAATTTTTATGGCCTTTTGGCTGACTATTATGGTCTTGTTCTTGATCACCTCTGAAGAGGTGCCAGGTCTCTCATTTACGTGATCTTCCCTTGCTTTAATGGTGAAGTGGCCTTTGACATTCATGTAAAGACAATTTGTATACTATAAATAAGAAGCCTGGTATGGTCAGACAATCTCTTGCCATCATGTTAACTCCATTTTAACAGTTTATTCCTCTGCCCATCCACCACCGGGTCACTAATTTTTTTTCAAGGTCTATACTCTTGAAATGGATATGGCATGCAACTCTTAACGTTATTGGGAGTAGTATTACAGCTGTAATGAAAAATGGAGCTTTTACCTATTGCCTGTATTGCAAATAAACTTTTTTCTCCCCTTATAAAGAGAATATTATGCGAGTTTCCCATTGTGCGATCCTCTAGCTTTTGGTGAACCAAACACTCAAATTATTTCAGTTCCTCTGATTAAAGACAGTGAGGAAAAGGAACAAATAATATGAGATTACTTACTATCCATTTTTGGACTTCTATATGTCGAAAAAAATTAATACAACACAGTTTACAAATTCAAAGATTTCCCTGAAACATTTTAACTTAAACATATTATCTACTCCAGCTTCATATTTTACTTCCTATTTTCTGCAAGTTTAACAATGACAAAAAATTAATATTTTTTCCCCTTGTGTGTGCTTTTGGGGGAGAATTATTAAATAACGATGTCTTTTAGTTCTCTCAGTTCTCTTGCCATAGCATTCTGAGAACAGCTGATAAATTTTGCCATGTCCCATTCTTTCTTTTTTTTTTTTTTAATGAATTTGTGATCACTGACAGAATAGATGCTCAAATGTTACTCACCTCTGGTACTGATTCATCTGTCATATCTAGTAAACCTGCCTGCAGCATTTTGGTATGGAGACTGATAAGACACCATCGCTGCCTCTCCTACTAAAGCTTCCCTACAACGTTCTGATTTGTTACCTTTACCAATCCCCAACATTCCATGAAAAAACGTGAAGATGGGAAAAAGCAAGCAAGAAGCAGACATTACACAGAAAAGCAGAAACTTACACCCAACTATCTTCATCTCTGCACCAGAAAGAAAGGGGAGAGAGTAAAAGGAAAGGCGAGAGAGAGGAACCGGGAAATTAAGACAAGGAGAGAGGAAAAAAAAAAAAGAGAAAGAAACATCACTCACAAGTCGAAGATGAAGCATGCACGTTTCATCAGAGGATCAAAGTAAAAGACAGAATACTTATCAGCACATGGGGAAGGGAAGGGATGTCCTTTGGGGAACTGACAAACGCCATGCCTATGCAAGAGATTTCTGATCAGCAAGTTCTGTACATAAATAAAGTTGCCATCCAAAAGGCAAGCAGCACATGCCTCATTGCTTTTATCTCTGGGGAAAGGTAAAATTGTCAGGATCAGATGGACGTTCTTAAATCCAAGAGCAATTTAGAAAAAAATAAAATAAAATAACAGAGCAAACGGAAAACCCACCACCTCTTCATGAGGCAGGTTTGACTGAATCTCTTCCAATCTGGACACAAAAGAGCATTAGATTCTTTACGATGCTCTTCTCAGATCACGACACAACAGGAAACTAAGAACATTTTATGTTTAGAAGCGAAGACAGGCACGGTTATTTTAAAGGATATTAACTTTGTTCTGCATAACCATGCAAGATTTAAGCATGTGAAGACTGGCCTCACTTTATTTCTTAATGACAACTAGCTATCACTCAAGGTGCTCATACCTTGAATGAGGGAAAAGAGGGCTTGATATAGGAACTAGGGCCACTATTAGGAAAGCAAAACAGGATAGAACTGTGTGATAAAACACATAGCTACAGAATTTTGATGGTTAAGAAGTCTAAGGGTGAAAGGAGTTCCTATTAAAAAAAAAAAAGAATTAAAATGTTAAAAATTACAGCCAAGAAGATTCATTTGAAATGCTAAAGCTATTTATTTTTTAAAAAATAAATTTATTGGTTCAGCAGATTAATCACTGAATATTAACAATGCAAAGTGACATAATCTTTATTAATTAATTCAGCAAAATCATTTTTAAATCATAGTGCCTTGAAAAATCTGCATCCATTTGCAAAATACAAGTTATCAGCTTTCTATGCTCTTTTTAGAGAGGAGAAACCCTTTCTTTAATGAGAAAGAAACAGTTCTGAAGCAAAGCAAAGAGAAGGTAGTTTGACAAAGACAATTAAAGAAGTAGACATGGTTGAGAACTGCTAAAAGTATGAGACTTTTTCTTTTGGTAAATCTAAATCTATGACAATACTAATAAATCTAAGAAAGAATGCCTGATTCCGACTGTAAAAACATGGGCACGAAGTAAACTGATGGGCATTCCTTATTTGGCAGCTTTGCTAATCCAGCCAACGTGAAACTTATTCTACCCACGGTGTTTTAATCCTGGACTTCTAATAAACTCAGACCACAGTTTGATCTATTGCTTAAAAAACCCAATGGGCAAATATCTGCTGTTAACCTGAATAATGTCAAACATATTTTTATTTCCAAAAACTGCACAAGTAATTGGAATAAGCACTGTTCTGTTTATCAGTGCAGTTACATTATATTTTAATTTCCTAATTTTTCAGGTTTAGAATATATATATATACTTTTTTCTTTTACAGAGCACCATTCATGACTACCTCTTCCTTTGCTTCTCATCTTTATTCTGGCACTGTCCCAATTTATAATTACTCTTTGGCTGACAGTGAAATTCTGCTGACTCTTCTGCGGCTGCCTTTGCTTTCTTACTTGGTGCTTAAAGACATTTCCAAGCCTTTCTCCACAAATTTGAGCCAAATTTTTTTCAAATACAATTGGCACCTAATCGCCAGATATGCAGACCTCCTGCAGTCTCCTTTGAATTCAGTTCTGAGTGTTCAGCACTTCTAGACAGGCAGTAATCATTTAATACTGTAACGCTAGTCCTTTGACATATTTGTTTGTACCAGTCCATATTTTGAGCAGATCAACATATATGAACTCAATTCCAAATAGATCATTATCTTAAAATGTCTATTTTCTCCAACAAGAATTGTGACTCCCACAAAAAAAGAGATTAGCAAGCAACAGTGACTTAATGGCAGGTCTTTTGAGGCACATATGAAAAATTGATGGCCTGACCTGAGCTATATTGACAGGTCAACACAGGGGATAACTACTGAACATGTATGAACGTGGGAATGCTGCCAACATACGCTGTGGAATCTGGTTTCAATTTAGTTAAATGTCCAAGGTCTTTGGGCTGAATATCAGGGAGATCATAATACTATACGTATGATTTAACCTGGGCAGACATCTTTTGCATTGAGGCAGTCTCTAGATTTCTTAGAGAGAGTATAAGAGTTTGGAAATTTGCATTTGCTGCACTGAATACAGAATCTGTAAAGCTTAGGGTAGGAGCACCCTTGATGACTGCATATCAACATGCAATATTTAATTTATACACGGAAAGCACTAATCTGTTTGTTCAATGGCTGGGCAAGGAAATTGCTAGAAGCAGCAGAAGTATATGGAAGACGGGTCTGCTATGCCAGCTTTCAGAAAAAGGCTGGGCCCAGAATAGGAAAAAACAATAATGGGGAACACTGAGGCCAGGAAGCCATACTTTAAGTTCACTAACATTTAGTGGTCTGAAGGAACTGAGGGACAACTCTACATATGCAGAAGTGGAGAAAAAGGCAATTCTTGAAGGACAATCAGTTCGGGTGTCTAAATGTAGCTTTTGATGTTCCTTTTTCAAAAATCTATCTGTAATCTCAATTTCAGCATATCATCCTGCAGGAGCTGTGTCTGCATATCAACACGCAATATTTAATCTACTCGATTGCTTTGGGTTATGACTGAAACTGCTTTGTGTTTACTGAGCACTAAAATTCACAACTGGCTTTAAACTGCCACTTCTTTCAGGCTACTGCAATATGCTGGGCTATAAACTCCAGTGGCTTAGCAGTTCTTCTGTGAACAGTTAAAACGTCCCTTCTGCAGGTGACAGGAACCACCAAGAGAGATGTAGATCAGACAGCTATAGGTGTAGGAACCACATCTGCCATCTCTAGGTAAGTCATCCCCACTCATGAGTTACAACCATCTGCTCCTGTAATACTGTTATTTTCAAGTGCATTAATAAATAAAACGCATATTATTCTAAGCTTTGTAGGGTATTTTTGAAAAATTCTTCTCACCTAGTCCCTATTTGTATTATATTTCTGAAGAACTTCCTCAATGAGGCTACAACTTTTTAAACTGATATGTTATTGAATTATTTCCAGTAATAAAATCGAATACTTCTCCCATCATGCTTTCATAAAATTTCCCATGTCTGCAAAGTCATCCTTGGTCTTGGTCATAATGCATAGCAGTGAGGTAGTATTTCAAACGTTATACATACAAAATAATTAGTAAGCCCATTTCTTACTACACTGTAAAAAGCAGATTGTAAAATGCCAGTTTTTATATCTATTGATTGCATGACTGGCTAGGTTCCAGTTTCTTCCCTAAATCAGCTCATGGCTACGCTGGGCCTACCTCAATTTGTGCCAAAACGACAACCATCTCAAGCTGCTGCTCCAGAAGTACGGAGCAAACAGAGTACAGCAATGCTTCAGTCAAGACAGCTGTTGCAGGGCCTAGGTGCTCTGTAAGGCCAGCTGGAAAAACAGACCAGGTTTGCAGCCTTTTCTGCAGCCAATGTCAACCAATGCAAAAGGATCATACTAACTCCAAAAATGAGTGTGGCAAGGTAGAAACTCTTTTTTTTCCAGACTTTGGATTATTGAGAAGAAGTAGTTTCTTAATCTCATATGTTCCAAAAGAAAAATCCTCTATGCTTAGTGTATGTGAAGGATATATAATTGGAAAAAAAAAATTAAAGGAATCTTTCAAGATCAGCTATTATACATGTGAATTTAACACCTTCTATTACTATAAAGCTTGGTTTCAACAAAAACGTTTTTAATTGTCCACTAGCATGCCTCCCTGAATCTGGAATTGGCATTTGGTGACAAATAAGGCAACTCTTAAGAGTATTAATCTTTGTGCAAAGCACCCATCACAGTTATACTTGTCTAGGACAGCACATGAAAAACATGATCAACATTTTCTGATGCTAGCTGTTATGTTTACCTGGCATTATAACATCAGGAAACCCCAGCTTCCTGGTAACAGAAATCCCTCGGTTAAAGATCATAGGGTTTTCCCTTCGAATCTGCTCCATGTCACCCCGAAGAAGCTGGAGAGATATTATAAGTCCTGGAAAAAAAAAAAAGCAAACATATACATATATACAGAGTTCTTTAATCCCTTGGAGTAACAGTCATTTGAACGTGAAATGGAAGAAACAAATCCACTTTAAGGGACTTTAAGGGATCAAGTAGGAACATCATGTTATAAAAGACTGCAAATTTGTATCAGAATACTTAATTTTGCAGAGATGTCACAAGTTACAGTACAGTACTTAGCATTGTTTCTATTCCTCATATGCAGCAGGTTACAACACATGTAACAGTAATGCCCCCTTTAGTTGAACTACCACATCACAGAACGTTGTTGAATTTCTCCAAAGTGCCTTTAATCCCACCTAATACCATAAAATAATCCCAGAAATTATTTGTTTTACTTGTGTCCTTTCATTACCTCAAAACGTTTCAGGAGACCCAACTGCTCATTAGCCATCTGAAGTTCTGCTATTTCCTAAGAACAATTTATTGGGTTTGCGAGCAGTATTTAGTCATCGTTTTGTTACGCTGGTTTTCAGTGAAATGAAACTAATGATACCATGTACATCCCACCCAGTTTCTGCTCCTCTTACTTGAAATAACTGTTGTTCAGTTTTAGCCAAATTTGACGTGTAGATGTCTAGAAAATGTGAAGCTCCTACAAGTTTTATGAACACCAGAGGTAGGATGAAAAGACAACCAAAAAGCTTTAATACTAAGGGAAAGGTAGGCCAACCGGCCAGCTGGATGATCAGCATGTATGTACTCAAAAGCTGCCAAAACACTGCTTTGCAGCTGTCCAGCTAAGTAGGTAGGAGAGTGCTGCAGAGCACTGCAGGAAATACAGGGACTTTAGGAACACGGAAAAGAAAATCCAAACCCTTTGAACACTCTGTGAGTGTGTGCACCTGTGCCTGTGCGCTGCACAAGGCTTTGAGAGAACACAGGAGACAAATCCATTAGAAAAAGGTCTTGACTGTTTTTGCTGCCTACAGAAAAACTTGTACATGTGATACCCTCTTTTCCATTTAAGAACGAACAAATGAAAATACACCCCAAACATTCCAGCTTAAGGAACTGCAGCAAATGCTAACTTGGATCATCGAATTGGGAGTTCAGACCTTTAGGTTTTGGGTCCACGCCCAACACCACCTTGTACTTGAACAAATAGTACCAGAATTAATCTATTACCTATACGAATCAATCACTAGAGGTAAGGGAATATGCAATCTTCTAGCATGGTATATAGATATTACCTCCATGCAATTCCCGCATATTCCCCCCAAACAACAGGAACTAGAAGGAACGAAGTAGGGATTAGTTTTACTCGAGAGCAGGGAAGGTGGGGGATTTCTCTCCTTCAGGGAGAAATTGCATTTGCAAGAGCTTTTCCTCCCTGTATGAGCAGGTTCTGAGAGGTCCAGTTTGCATTACTTATGCTAAAATCACAACAGTCTGCAATACCGTCCCTCACACCAGGACAATAAACCCTGCCAAGTTACAAGTTCCTATTCCAGAGATGCGCTAGATCTCAATGAAGTGTTTGAAAAAATATTTTAAAATGCAGAAGACAAAGGTAAAAAGCTATTTATTTCCCTTTCTTTCTGCTCTTCAGAAAAGGGGACACCTGAAAAAAAAACATATTAGGCAGACAGCTGGCATAGGAAATAAGTGCAAATAGTCCAAGTTTTCGACGTTATAAAGAATTCGGGATAATGCCTTAAGGAGAAGTGGTGGATAATCATAAGCGTAATATGAGGAACAGCAGGGAAGAAGAGACCAGCTTTGCATATAATAAAATTCCCCCCTTGAAAACCATTTTTTTTGCCTATTGTTGTTGTTTAACACCTACTATGTATGGGAGTGTGAAGTGCATATTCCACTATAGTAGCTGACATGCAAACAAAGGAAATTAAGAAAACACCAGTATTCAGATCTCAGTAGGCCTTTCTGAATCATATATTCACTTAGTAATCAAAGCAAAACTAGCTGTAACTAAGCAGACTCACAGAGCAACCTAATACTGGAGCAGGCTACCAGCTCGCTCCACTGCACAGCTCTCTTGAGATAAAACAGCATGACAGGCATTAATATTATTGTCAACTGTAGGCAAGAAAGAAAGATAGCAATTTGTTTTTTTTTAATCCTCGGTTAAATTTGCAGATGCAATACAGATTTTTACCTGCAAGCTGAACATGAGTGAATTCTAGCTAAAAACATTTAAAACATCACAAGTAAAGGAAGAAATTCAGCTGTGTGTAACTTCACATTTCACTGAATACCTCTGCTATCATTAATTAGCAGTTTCCTAAAGGAAGTCTTCAGTTGTTATTAGGACAAAACCATACCAGGAAATATTTACCATAGTTTGAGCTGGGTGCTGTGTATTTGGTGCTGGACTTGCGAATAATATTTTCATGGATCTGATACCATTCATTTTCGTTGTTACACCTAAAATAAAAGAACATTAATTCAAGTTAAAAGCTTTCTCCTGAACCATCTTTTGAAAAGAAAGCCAGCATTGTGGTAGTGATAACATGAAAGGTTATAGGTTTCTGGTGAATGAGAGAAATCCCATGTTGCTCTTTTTTTTTTAAAAGCGGAAGGAAACAAAACATTCCCTAATAATTTTCTCCATTTTATGGACACTTTGGAGCCTGTAGTGACTCTTCTATCATTGAAGCAACTGTTTCACTCTTCATGTTATGATGGAATGAGGAAAAATCTAGACTTTAGTTGAATTCTATGCACATACACAGAAAATTAATTCAAAGCTGAAATTATTTGTTGTAATATATTACCCTTTTGTGCTTAGCAGAAAGCCAACTTAGATCTGAGAAATCAGAAGTGGAATTTGAAAGCTTAATTGAGATTAAACAGACTAAATTAAAAAAAATGATTTTTTGAACATCTCAGGCACTTGCAA
This sequence comes from Apteryx mantelli, assembly GCF_036417845.1. Classification (NCBI taxonomy): domain Eukaryota; kingdom Metazoa; phylum Chordata; class Aves; order Apterygiformes; family Apterygidae; genus Apteryx; species Apteryx mantelli. Next base: position 14,001,919 of record NC_089989.1, on the reverse strand, counting down.
CAAGATTTTTCTTACCTACACATTTTACAGAATGCCTTGAAACATGATGCAATCCCCACAAAATTGTAGGACAACAATATATAACAACCCAAAACTATGCTTCCGTATGTGTTTCATGTTCTCACTGCTGGGACTGAAGGAGCTCCACAGTAGTTTATTCATCTACACGTAATCTTAATAAGTATTTGCAAATGCTGTTATATTTTATTTTCAATTACATTGCTTCTGTATATCCTCAACACCTTTCTGGGATAGAAATTACAACATAATTACCTGTCAACAGACTTCTTATATTTACACTCAGTATTTTTACACCAGGAAAAATTCAGTTGTGAAAATTAATTTCAACAATACATGAGGATTTTGCATGTGGATTATAATTTTTTTTAAACAATATTCATGCAGGATAGCTGGCTGCACTGTCCTCGATCAAACAAATTCACACCACCTGCACATGCATCTTACCAAGTCCACCACTTAATGCAGTGCCTATGAACAAAGTCATTCTAAATACTTCCTACTAACTCTTACCTTTCCTGTTAGGTCATGCTATTGAAAGCTTGTCTCTGTGAATGCAAAGGGACAGAGGAACTATGGCAGACAGAGGGACCCCAATAGACTAACTGGAGAAGACAGAGCACCCCGACCCCACTCCTCCCAGGGCTGTCAGAAGAGCATGGTCAGCCTCTTGTCCAGGTCTGAGACCCATCAAGATGAGCTAACCAGAGAAGCTTGCTGGGTCACGTCACGGACTGAGGGGGGTCACTACCGACAGGGGAACAGGACTCATCGTGGGATGCTGGGCAACAGCATTTCGGGATTGTATGAGACTCATTATGGGATATTTTGGGGAAGAACCCAAGGTGGGGAAAGGGAGGAATCAAAGTGGTTTGGGGAGGAACAAGCATGGGAAAACAGAGGGATAAGGCTGAGTGAGGAGGCTCTATGCTGTGTGCACGTGTGTGTTAATAAAGGCCTCAGGGCCAGCAACTGGGATGGGGACCACAGGTGCCCATGCCTCTGCAGGGCCAGCAACTGGAGAGATCAGAGGACATGGAGGTCTAAGTGCCAGCACCTGGAGAATGGCCATGGATCTTCGAGAGCCATGAACCTGGAGTGCCAGCAGCAGGAGAAAGGGGAGCACACTCATGTTGTGTGAGTGTGTATGTCGGTGCAAAAGTGTGTTTCTATGCAAGGGGCAACTGGGAGACCAGGGGATGCAGGGTCAGCTGCTGTGTAGACTGAGTGTCTAAGGCCATCATTTCCTGGAGTGATCCGGGGTGTATATGCGTTACTGGAAGGATCCATAGTATATATATTATTTTCCACTAACAGGCTTTTAGCTTGATCAGCCAGAGAGGGGAAGAGGAGAAGAACGCTGGGGCTGAGTGTGTTCATGCGAGTGCAGTGTTTATGGTCTGTGCTGATCTGCGTGGCCAGTCATACATGTGTCAGTGTATGTACTGTGTGTACATGGGCACCTACTGGGACTACATGCTCAGCCCTGCTACCGGCTGGGCCTGGGGCCACAGAGTTACAGCAGCCTCACCTCCATACTAGATTCAGCAACCCCTAACATTTCCCATTATCATCCCGATGCCCTGAGCCGCTTCAGAGACTTGATTTCAGACCAATTACATGACATCGTATGCATTGCAAGAGAGTTTCCTTCTGTTCTTTTTTTTGATGGCTAACTTTCCAGTTCCCTCCTCCATTCTTAACCTTTCTTCAGGACTGTTCCCTGAAATTTGAATATATTAATTTCAAAATACATGTTAATGAGAATTATAAAGCCAACAAGAAGATATGAACATAACAAAGAACAGGCTATGTTCTCTATGGCATCACGATGCTGTTCCCTTGAAGCTCAGGGAGTTGCAATACCATCAGACTGTGTAACCGTGTAGTGGAAAGTCAACACCAGTATATCTCACTGCTCTGTTCCATGTCCTTCAGCCTTATATATAAATCTTTTAAAGTTGAGAAACATTAAAAAAAATACTCTGTAAAGTACTGCAGCTATCACTACACAGACATTAACGTTACTCCGATGGCAAGATTCGGCAAAGACAAGTTACGGACACTGCAGTATTTGGAAACTAGATGGTGATAGAGGCAATTGGGAGAACCAAAAATAGATGTTTCAGTTCACTTTGCAGTCATGGAGAAATACAGACACCTCAATGACAATTCACAAAAAATCATCACATGAACAAGAGAGCCAGCAAAACAGGAAACAGAAGAAAAGGATACTTGAATGCTTGTTTTTCTGGACTTGGGGCCCCTGAGCTGCAAGTGCGCATTTAAAACCTCCATTCAGGACCCAAAGCCAAGAATGCAAGAATTACAGTGCCAGTAGAAAAGTAATCAAGGAAACTTAATTTTTAATTTAACAAGTAAGGCATTCACTAGGAGAAAGGAGTCCTAAGTAGAATTGTTTGATAGCTCTAGCGATACATTGCATGTGAAACAGACATTAGATGGGGGCAGGGGGAGAAGGGAAAGGAAAAAAATAGATCTAGGGATCAGGGTCAAAAATAAAAGCCTTCCTCGTCAGACTGAAGTGACCTAATTATTAGGCTATTACATGAAAGGTGAGCCATATAATCATCTCTCTTATAAGGTGTGTTTTTAATGTAAGTGACTACGGCTGTTGTGTTTAGCACTGGATTCAGCATCATCAGTTTTGTTAGGTCTTCTGGGTCTATCCATACAATCAGACCCCTCAGAAGACAGATGCAGATCTTAAGTTTCATTAAGCCTTCTTGTTTCTAGACTGACAGAGGTTAGGTATGAACTCTTACATATACAAAGATGAAAAAACTTAGGTATTAAGGCAATGGTAGGGACCAAAATATAGGCATTGTATAGATTTTGTAACTGCTGGATGAAGTGTTTTTCTAATCTTTAGCCTTTTGGAAAATAAAAAAGTCTTCTGTATACATAGGTAACAGTTATTGAGCTACATTACTATATGATATTTTATATACATCTGTTACTACTTCAGGTCTTTTCTTCCTTCTTCGACTTCTAACCAAAATCTTGTTCCTATGAAACTATCCACATTATGAATGCTTAGTGAATTTCCCAAACCTTTATACAAAGCAAAGAGACAGTCTTTATTCATTAGAGAAAACTTTCTCAAGTAATAAGATGTCTATCTTTTGTAAAAGACTGTTTACATGATATATCTTATCAATATTTAACTAGTATTTTGTTTATATGTTCCTGTTGTCAAACGGGAAAAGACTTTACTCGGCAGTTGTTAGACTGTATCTAGAATAGGGAGCCCAGTTTTGGGCTCCCTAATACAAGACGGACATTGATTGATTGGAGAGAGTCCAGCGGATGGTCAGCTGGCTGGAGCACCTCCTGTATGAAGAGCGGTTGAGGGAATTGGGCTTCCTCAGCCTGGAGAAGAAAAGCTGAAGGGGGGAACCTAAGAGCAGCTAAGAGCAGTATATGCACAGCTGCAATAGCAACTTCACCAGTATTTGACTGAAAAATAAAAATGTATGGCGATCAATTCTATTTGCCTTTTCAATTCAATCACTGTCCAGTTTATTTAAAGCACAAATGCAAGATTCAAAGATTCCCTGTGAAGACAAGCAATTTTTAACTCAACAGCAAGAGTGAATCTTATTTCTCCTGAAGTGCAATTGCCTATGACTGAGTTAAACTTCTGTCCTATTGACTTTCTCAATTTACATTCATTTCTTTACAGAGAGGAAGCATTCAACTCCTAAAGAGATAGGAATCTTAAGAACGGAGTTTTTTTGTAAAACTTCCCCCCAGTACATTCATTTATTTTTTCCTTTTTTTGGTTCTCTCCTAAGAATACATAGGTGGCAAAATCAGGGATAAAAAAACCATCAGGGATTTTTTGGCTGCTGTGGTTTGGAACTGGAGAATAATATGGCAAAAGGAATTATAAGCTATCTGGAAAAAGTAGTAGTTGGCCATTTTTCACAGCTTCAGTATTACAAACCCATGTACTGTCAAGAAAAAGGAGATAACCCACACAGCCCTTACGGACAAACCCCACCAAGATGGTGATTACTATAAAAGTAAAAGCAATATGGACAACTGGGAATACATTAAGCATGATGAACAAACAGAAAAAAAGAAAAAATGGAGAATAACATTAAACTAAAGTTATTTCCTCCTGGTTGCTATCCAAAAGGATTCACTTAAAGTGCTTGACCAGGCTGTATTTTATTCCTAGGTTATCAGCTGCGGTCAGATGGGGACTATCCCATTCCAAATCTCAGTTCTACCTATCTCAGCATTCCTCCCTCCACTACAATGGGTTATTAGATGTCTCAGCTGATTATAACAACATATGAACATTAAAAAAAAAGTTTATACTCAGCCAGACCAGTGGTGTGTCTAGCCCAATATTGCGTCTCCCACAGTGGTAACAGGAGATATGATTCTGGCAGGGTACATGAGCTGGGCTGCTTTACACATTCCAGTCTCCTTATACTCCTCCAGGATTGTATGTGTCTGTCTATTCCTATTTCTCTGTTTATGGACCTGTTGTTCATAAATTAGTCGAATCCCTTTTGAACCTGTAAATACTGCCTGTCTCCACAGTAAATTCCAGAGGTTTCCTACCCACTTCCTAAAGAAGCACTTTCTTCTATCTTTTTTAATGTGAACTCCTACTAGTTCCATTGAGTGCCCCCAGTTCTTGTACAGTTGTATTCAATGAACAATGGTTTACTCTCCACCACAATTTTTTAAATCTTGGTCATATCCCCAACCACCCTTCTCCTCTTCAAAGTGAAGCTTCCAACGTTTTTAGTCTCCTCTCACGATGCAACTACTCTACCTCCTTGATCATTTTAGATGCTCTTCTCCACAACTCCTGTAACTACTCCATCCTTTCTGAGAGGGGAAAGGAGATGTTCACACAGTACTCGAGGTATCTAAGCACTAAGGTGACCTTCAGCAACTGAACGGTATGGCAAATTGACTACATTTGTGCTCCTAAAGACAATCTTTGCAAGACTTGGACTAAGGACCAAGGACTAAGACATCAATGGACAGTACGAGAAAGCTTACAATAACTGTGCTGTTTTGTGCTATCCCAGAATTTTAAATCAACATTCAGCCTATTCGTGAGGAAAAAAAAAAAGTTGCCTTCACCTTTTTTACTTCTCTTCTCATGCTAAGGCATTAAACAACACTTACCCCACTGCAAATAATGTTCTCATTAATATAAAAAGAGAACCCATTGGACAAATGCTATACCAAATGCCACACGTCACAGCTGAGGCTACAGAATTCCCAACCTCTGCTCCTTTTCTGGTTGCCGTACCAGCCTCTGGAGCGTAGGTTAAAATAGAGCTCAGCCTCCGATGACTTATACCTGCAGATTAAGCTGGAACAAAGTTGTCCCCAAATCAATGGAGTGTAAAGATGGCTTAAAGCTAGTTTTGTACCAAACACTGTACTTCACATTTCCTGAACACAAAGAAGAATATTCTCCCAAGTCTGAAATGCCGGCCTGAAGACACTTGCCATTAATTCATTTTTATTGTGTTTTCTTAACATTTTGCTTGTCTAAATACCAAATATATTACCAACTTAAATAAGAATTTCTTCCCGAGTCATCCATCACCTTTTCAGGTTGACTGGTCCCACAGTGAATTTACAATTTGCAATGTTTGCAATACTACATCGGATGCAGACATCAAACAGATGGGGACAGAAACGCAGTGTAGGCTCTGTCCAGCTGGGCAAATAGCAACAACTGAATTTCGACAAGGAAAGGCATTCAGACAATATACCACATTAAGAGGGAGGAATTTTAAGACTTAGTGCTAGAGAAGGAGGAAAAAATATAAAGATTCAGAAAAAATAGGAAGATAAACAAAACTGGAAAAGATAATAGGGAAAAGAAATACATTAAGTTAGGGAAATGGAAAAAAACAATGCAAGAAATAAGGTGCAATGAGTAAAAAAGCCCTTCAAGATAAAAATTTATAAAAAAATATAAACGCAAACAATCTCAGAAAAAATATTTGCAAGGAGATTTTAGTTTCCATCTCACTTTTAAAATATTTTACATGTATATTATTAAAAAGAACTACAAAAGTAAACCTTCATGCTTTTATGTAATGAGCTTATAAGTAGAGCTGTGGTACTATATCCTCTTAGTAAGATTATAACACGACTGCAGGATTAAGAAACAGGAAAATCTGGATTGTGAGAAAAAAAGCCTTTTTCAGACATAAGTCTTTAACAATAACAGTGCAAGCTCTGAAATTGATTTTTTTTTTTTTTTGGTATAAACATTTTCTCTTGTGGATCCAGCAAAAGTCTCCATTGAAATGTCATGTATTTGTTTCAGTCTCTGTTAAGTTTTCAGTCTCACATAGATTTTTCCAGCTTCTCCCTGCGAAAAAGCTTTTCTGGCTGTATGCTGCCTGCCTCTCTTGTGGCAGCTGCATGGTTTAGCCAGACAGCATACAAAAAGAAAGCTTAAAAATACTTTTTACCACTTCTTCAAAAACGCAGACCCTCCTTCCTCCACATTTCATCTTTATGATGTTTTGGGGTTGGCCTGAGGCATTTTAACAATGATAAAAATGAGCAGCATGTAGGAAAATCAGGCCAGCATTGTTTAAGCATTTATATATGATTTTGAACTTACAAAGGACCCAAATTTGACATTTCCAATTTTGGTCTACAAAGCAAGAAAAAGTAGCTTGGTTAAAAGAATGTGCAAACAGAAGATGCAAGCAAAAAAAAAATCTGCGACAGTACTGTGTTGTGGAGGACCAACAAATATCACAGCTGCAAAAGGGATAAGCTCATGCCCTTTAGATATACCCATTTTCCCTTCTGAAGTTTTTTGTTGGAGGCTTACGAGGAACGCTCTGAACAGCAGTGCCATAACAGATTTTAAAAAACTTCTTATAACTGAAGAGAATGGTAACAGTGGTAAAACTTACATCTGTCTGACTACTGCTGAATTCTGCTAGAGACTTTACTTCCTCACGAACAAGGCAGGAAGGCTGCGTGTGGATGTTAAAGGAGGTGGAAGCAGCTGCTCTAAACCCACCTACATGTTCCAGCAGTATAGTTGGTCCTTTGGGCAGTTTGCAGGAGATCTGTATTAACAGGCCTCTTCAGATTAAGAGGAAGCTATGGGAAGCTCGTGATCCTGTGGGTTTTTGACTACAGGACTTTGGGCTGCTTTAACTGGCTACATGACTTCAGGCTAAGTGAACCAATCTATAGCACACACTGTTCCTAGAACTACAGGCAGATAACAGAGGCAGACAATATTGGGGACAAACACTTCTATATACAAAAATTGTCACAGATAAACCAGAATTTCCCCTGTTGTTTACAGTGCAATTATCATGTAAAGGAGAGGCAGGGAGAGGTTGGGGAAAAAAAAGGAAAAAAACCCTGAAATTCAGAATGTGTACATATTTTAATAAATGGTTGCTGCGTATGCATCCGTATTTTGCGGATGTGTGCAAGTGGAAGGTGACATTCAATGAAACTGAAAAAGAAATTATGTTCGAGTAAGGGGAAGTGCCTTTCCACATCATGTATAATTAAGCTGTGGAATTCACAGAGGCCAAAAACATAATTTCTTTTAATAGTTTATATATCTAAAAGAATCTCAAGAGTATCTAGAGTTGTTGTTACTAATGCCAAAAGAAAAAGTTAGATGGAGTATCTGAGTTTTGCTCTAAAAAATAAATCAGGCTGATCAAAACTCTGGACCCTGAGAATTACAGTAAATATCTCCTGAGATGTGAAAGTTTTCTTTAAAGACAGCAAGGGACCTACCTAAATAGTATGAAGAATTCATGAGATAATTACATAACGGCTGAATCTGTCAGCCCCTCAAGCAAACCTTACAGGAATATTTTTAGGAACTAACACATTGTCACTGACAAACGGACAAGTCCAATATTTTATAGGATTTTTCACATAATATTTTTCTTTCTCTTTTCTCACTGAATAAGATGCTACAGACGCATTAAAAGGGAATCGAAGCAGAAAGCAGTAGAAATAGATATTCATAATATTCCAATAATAGATATTCAGAATATTCCAATTTCAATATCTTACTGTAAACATTCAGAATATTGCAGTTACGATATATTAAAAGATATCTCTACAAAGCAACATAAGCTACATAATGTTACATAAAGCTACATAACCAAAAATCATTGGTTTGAGATATGCTGAACCTGCATGGTGACAAAACACCAAGATTATCCATATTCTATTGACATAGATAAGAAAGAAGCCCATTTTCTTCCCTTTAACTTGACATTTTTGCTGCAGTTTATGTAACTGTTGGCAAAAGAAGAATGAAGGAGCTGACTCTGAGAGACTTTTCTTGGGATGTACAGATTTCTGATGTATAAGGAGACATCCAAGAATATTTCAGTGAAGACTGAAAGCCATTTTTTTCATTTATAGTTTGCCTTGAATGGCAGGTTTTCTGCTGCTGACTGTACTTCCTGCAGAATATTGAAGCTCTATAATCCCCAAATTATCTTATTACTATGACAGTGGCCACAGGCAGCAAAGTAATATATGATGAGCTGTATCTCAGCCCATCTGCAAAGCAGATCTTGCCAGTATTTATCCTCACTGACAAGAGATTTAAATGCTCCCTGCACTCCTCAAACAGTTTGCCTGTGCTCTCTTTATTGTGATTATGAGACCAACATTTCATAATAAGCATTTGGCAGTTCAAAGTTCAATATCACAAATAAACTGAAGACAGATTCTTGCTCAAAAACATCAGCTTGTTTTATTTATTTTTTCTGGTCACATAATGTTGACTTCAGTTGTTGTTTTCTATTTCTTTTGTTGGTCACCATCACTCACAAGGAATTAGAGATGATTCATGACTGTATTTGCTTCGTCAGGTGGAATACAGCATTTTCTTTGCTTTTGAGCTTAAGAGCTTCAAAATAAATTACATTTATAAAAACTGCTACTGTGTATGTCATATAGATTTGGGCAATATTCAATACTTTTGGAAGCATTTCACATATCTGAAACAGCTATAATAATCTTCAGCTTCTGTGAGCTTCTGGAATAATAAAGGAGCAAAACTTAATACTAACAACACTGGTTTATCTGGTGAGGAGGATAAAAAACCAAGTGCAGCTTATGGCATCTTAGTACTTAATACCTTTTCAGTACCTTGGTACCCAACATTCATGTACTGTTTTTCCCAATTCCTTTCCTTCTCAGGAGTTACTCACGTGTAAACTTTGAGAACAAAATCCTTCTCTTCTTTTAGTTCAGAGATTGACTGAAGTACATCCATGATGCTCAAGACTGCACAGCCATAGGGGCGGCGATAGTGTAAATGTGGGGGCCCTTTTTTCGAATCATTTAGCAACATGCGACCTAAAATTAACAGAAATTCAAAATATTAGAGATTTAAATGCAGCGATTCCATCTGTTGTGTCATGTATCATGCTACTCTTTGAGCATAAGAAAGGAGAATTGTGAGATATGAAGCTGCCACATGATTAACTCTCCATTGCTAAAGCAGTTTTCTAATAGAGTCAGAAATAGCAAGACTAGAAAAATCACTATGATCATCTTAGCCAATTTGTTACATTACACACAATAGTTCGTCCAGTACATCTTGCATCAAGGTTAATAATCTGTGCTTGAACCACAGAATATCTTTAAATAGTTCTACGAGCTTCATACAAAACTCTCAGGGGATAAAGAGTAACTCCAGCTTTCAGACTCTTTACGACACAGTGAAGTCTGATAATGAAAAACTGATCCTTCTAACACATTCGTGAATTTGAAGGCTTTTATTATCATTCACAGGACAACAAAGCTGCAGTTGCACTAAGCCATTTAGATCTTCTATATTTCACAAAAAATATCTGTGGCTGGCAAAGGATGTCAGTAGTGGAAGTACTGGAAATAGGGCTGAATACCATTTCATTGCAAATATAGTCAAACGCTACCTAGCCATTTTTCAGTTCACTCAAAACCTGGAAGACACGAAAGATATTGCACTGCTAAGCTGTTTAGAATAATACACACTCAGACAACTGAAGAGACTGCCTGTTATTCCTATTATATGATGTTAATGTTTTAGGCCTAAACACTTGAAGTAAATTATATTTAGAGCAAAAATATTGACTTGCTAATATCTCAGTGAAGAACACATTCATAATCTATAACCATTTAACTCCCTGGTACTAATTAACTCCTTATTAACTAGGGATTTTTTCTATCCAGCACTGCCCGTCCAAATGAGCTTCTAGCAACTTAATTCACATGCCAGAAGTCATACAAGCACTTCAGTCAAGCACGCTGCTGGGCTGATAAATTCATCTAGCTTTCCATAAACTACCTCAAGACAGCACTGTACTGTACCCTACGAGGCATACTCTAAATTAAACTTCCACCTTGAACATTTGCTACTGCTGACCACAAATTTGAAAAAAAGAGTAAATGAAGCCTTGCCTCTCCTACAAATAGTCAGGGAAACCCATTCTAGAAAACGTGACTACTCAAATGCTCTAGCAAGGAAGGGCTTGCCTCCTTGGGTAGGGTCAGCTCTAGGTCCTAGAGGTCCAGATCTCTCCTGCAGGCCTGATAGGCCTCTCGCAGCCAGATACTGCTGCAAATGCTCTTTTTTGGCGTCAGCAGGCAGCACAGACACCGGACACAGGGGTGACTACTTCCCCACTCTTATTTTTTTACAAGCATCTCCGTAACTCCAGCATGGGTTCTTGGAAGGACTGTAGATGCATAATGCAGAAAACACATCTTTATATATATATTTATCTAACGGCATCTAATTTACAAGTTGTGAATGGCCAGTTATGCTGATGTTCTGTCCACTAAACTAGCTTTATATCTTCAGTAAAAACATCTCATTTTAAATTTTGGAACAATAAACAAAAACCCTGTTTAGTTTGGGTGGTTTTTTGGTTTGGTTTAAAGTCACTGTTAAACAGTGATCAGCAACTTTACAGCATTTAGCTATAGATCTGAACATTAATCTCAACAGATAAGCATGGTCTACGACTGAGCCTTCTAACTGGTTAAACTCATCAGAAAGACAGTTCAGTAAAAGATACATTTAAAAATACTTTAAAAACATTTTTAATTTTGTATATGTTTATTGTATATGTATATGTTATGTATACGTTTAATGTAGTAAATCATACCTTACCTATTCGAATTACATGGGCAACTATGTACAAATCTCTCTTCATGTCCTTGCTGCTGAGATCCTAACAGATTGGAAAGAATATAGACATTAAAATATATAACACGTTGCACTTCCAAAATAAAAATGTCAGTAAAGCTCCCACAAACAACAATAAAGACTACACAGCATTACTCGCCATTCATTTAGCTCTTTCATTTTTAAATCTGAGAAGGTATTACTATTTCAAACTTACAGATGAAGAAAATAAAGCACAGAGGGATTATATTTGGTAGTAACATTCTTTGAAAGAAAAAGTGGTGAAATATTCTGATTACTCTGAATAATGACGCTGTACCAAAATTCTATCAAATAATTACAGTGTTCTGTTTTCCTTTTTTGGCATTTGATTTCCCAAATATTTATAGCACACTTAACAATAATTCTTTACTAAGACATTTTGTATTTGCCCATTGGAAGTTCTCTTGCCTGGGAATTTCCTGGATATGTTCGGATGACATTGTAAACAGACATCAGCTTCTAAGACATTCCCACCCCCACCTTCTTTTTGCAGTATAGGAAAGATTTAAGAAACATTTCTTCCTAGTCCTTTTCTTAAACTCCAAGCCAAGGTTTTAAGCAGGTACTAGGTACTGTGAGAACATTCACTGCTGTTCTAAGATTCTGATGCAAACGTGCTCCACTGTAAGAGCTGTTGCCTCTTTTTCCTCTCTTCCCACTCAAACGCTACTGTCTTATTGCTACCTATTGGCTTATGCCCTCCAGCCTCCAAATTGCCCCCAACGATCATAAGGCACATTACTGTAGTAATTTCTGAGCAGAAGAGCAACTGTCAATTGGAAACTCAGGACGGTTAATGCATTTGTCATACGAATGTGGGGGAGCGAGTGAAGTGTAGGTGCATGGGAGGGAAGGAGGAAGACTCAACGAGAAGGGTTTAAGCTCAGTTATTCTTGCTTGCTTAATTCCTTCCCACATGCTGAGGAAATGGGCATCACCTCACATCACTGAAACCAAAATAACATTATGTTTGTACAAGATATTTTTTTAACAGGATGCTTTTAACAGCTCCAGGGCTTTATACATGAGTTTACAATCAGCTTGAGATGATAGCTGTGTTTTCCCATCTCTTCACTTTCCTTTTGCTTTTCAATTGAATAATGATAACCATCCCAGTGGTGATGGTCACTTCAAAACGCTTGTGCATAGACAGGAGAATAGCAGTGGATCTGGCTACGTACAAACACAGTTTGTTCTTTACTACTGCATTTCTTTTTTGGAAAAGTCAACGGGGAAAAAATCTCAGTAGTACATTCAAAATCTTGTATTTGTCTTTTTTTAAAAAGACAACTAAGTGGTATTAAAGCCACTGTAAAAGGAAACCATGTAATTTTTGGTAATGGGGGAAAAATTTTAAACTACGGGCATTAAAATTCTGTCATTCTTAGTTTTAACCAATTTGGTGAACTAAAAATCGTATTTTGCTGGAAAGTAAAACTGAACTGTAGCCCACATGGCAAACTTCTTTCCTCTCCAACTGAGATTATGAACTTCAGAGTATAGTGACACTCGTAGCTACAGCAAAATAAAGCCTGGGCACAGTGACTGAGAACTACAAGCAAGGAGAGCTTCTTCTAAGGAGAAGTTTAAAACCACTTTCAAATAGCATTATGCTGCTAAAGCACAGCAGGCAAGCATTAAATTGATGGCTGTATCCTGTTACTCCTTTTAAAAGGAGCACTGTATTTCCCTGGATGGCAGATGCAGTGAGTTGCAAATATGCTCCTTGGTATGCTTATTAGCTAGCAAATCATGTTTCTCTGCAGGGAAAGAATTAAGCTATATAAATCTTTTGTCGTGTTTTCTCTTCAAGTCTTATTCTGCTGCTGCACGACTGAGGGAACATGCTTTCTAGGCTTTGTCACCTAACCTACCAGGGCAGCATACGGTAGGCTTCATCGTGTACGTCTTGGAGAAACTGAAGCTCGACAGCAAGGATAGGTTTTGTGTAGTTTTAATCTCAGTAGTGTCCCACAGTACATCTTAAAAAGCAAAAAACTTGGGAGGTCATATTCAATACTCTAGAGTAATAGATTTTTTCAAAATATGTACGATCTGACAGGGTGACATTTATTACACCATGAGATTACCATTTCTAATCATCATCATTCTTGAGAAATATTTTTTTCAAAATATCAGAAAATGGTAGCGCATGCACATGTTGGTGGGTTCACACATTAGCTACTCTTCAATTTCATAAAAAATATATTGTGTCATAGCCAAGAGACATAAAGTTAGGGCATAGACAGCCTTGTATTCTTATGTGCAACAGTGGCTTTTTGCAAGGGGAGAAATTCTTACTATGACATGGACCAAAAGAGCCCCCCAAACGCCACCCCTGTGAGGGAGCTTTCACGTAATTTTCTTTCACAGAATCCATGCACATGATTTGTAACCCAGAAGAGACCGTGCTGGGTTTTTATCTGCTTGTGTGCAATACAAATGAACCAATTTCTGCAGCTCTGCTCTTAGCACTGCATCTACAGGTGGTTACTTCCCACAGCCTCCTGACCTTCTTAAATGACGCTGTTTGCAAGCAAAATAATTTCATAGTAATTCTAATTTCATGTTTTCTTTCTTTTTTCTTTTTTTAAAGAAAATTAACCTCAAAAAAAAGTTTTCCTTAATAGATACGGATAAGAGTTCTTTGTAATAACAGTTAGTTCTCTGCAATGCTTGTTTTTACAAAGACCTAACTGTATGTTAAAATAAAAGTTATCAAGGATACCTGACTGCCACTAATTAAACAGTCATTTTAACCAAATTGGGAATGGGGATTTTTTTTTTTTAATTTTTTTTAAACCAAATTCAGTAGCCAATCTTGGAGGCTGTAGATAGTAAGGTATTTAACAAAACTGTGGACACATACAGTGTGGTTACATTTTAATTCAGATATAGGAGTGCTTCTAAGGCACATATAGGCTGAAGTTTAGTTGAGTAAGCTTTTTATCTCTGGAGGAAATGGTTTCACACTTTTGGTGTGATATGACAGCTGATCCAAAAACACAACACAACTAATTTTGACATCTTATATAAGGAGATGCTTAACATTTAGAAGTATCAGGGTTCGCAACAAAAGACAGGGACACCTTGAAATATCTAAGATATAGAGCTCTTTCCCTCTAGGAAGGAATAGAGTTTTGGAAACATCCTGGGAGGTGGGAGGGAGGGAAAATCCAATACACTGATTCGAACACAAGACTAACACAATCTTGGGAACAAACCTGCACTGAAGTCACAGAACCACCTTATTTTAGAAGTGTTACATAGGACAATTACCCAGAAAATTGACTGTAAGACTATCATCTTGGGTGTAAAATGGAAAAAAAGCATAAAGAGCAAAGCTCAAGGAGATCTCACTGTGTTATAAAACACAATATTAACATGCCATGCTAGAAGAGGTCTCTCTCTGATCTGCAAGCATTCAGTAACCTAGACAATCGGTTTTAGTTGCCCGTTCTCAAATTGTATGCCTTTAAAAGGCAGCAATTAGACGGGCAGAACAGTCCAGAAACGAGGGCAAGTAGCAAGACCTGCAAGCAGGGAAACTGCAGCACAGGAGGAGACTGCATGACTGCTAAGAGCAGCAGGAAGCAGACACAGCTGGGGCTCTTGGGTTCTGCAAACAGAAGTCACCAGGGGAGACCTGTTACCTGATGCAACCCAAGAAGCCCCAGAACAGATTGAAACCAAGCCTGGAAGCAAAGATGTACCTTGCAAGAACATGATGGACAGGTAGAAGTTATAAACCTCTTCTATTTTTATGCTGTCTCCGCTAGTGATTTTGAAACTTTTTTATTTTAGAAGATTGTCTTTTTAGGTCTGCTGAAAGGAAACTTGGCTTTTGAGCTTAAATGCACTTTGGGATGCTCAAAATAACTAAAAGGGTTATCCCCTTCAAAGTTCTGCCTGACTCAACAGGCCAGTGAGTCAGAAACGTATGTACTGAGAATTGTCTTAGTCACCATGGAACCATCATTATTAGAAGCGAATGCATCTTGCCTGAACTTCCATTTTGCTACATGAAACAATGTTCTCAGTGAAAAATATACAAACGAGATCTTATAAGGGAAAGATGCCTTGCAGTGATCCCAGAAATGATACTGTGCTAGCCAGCCAGTAGCACTTCAGGTAATTATTAGTCTGATTAAAGATTCTCCCAGCACTAAAATACTGTCCAATGCTAGGACTCTTTGGAGACTATTCTTGACTGCATGTCTATGTCTATTTGGGAACTCTTCTGTCTTCTATGTCAGTGCTAACTCCTGGAAAATGAAAAGCTACTGAAGTTACCTACTATTGTTGACATAGCGCCCATAATTTTATGTCTTATGTGTAGGTGGAGGGATGAGTAAAGAACTTTCTTAGTATCCATGTTATTAACTGCGGATATGCTGCCAGGAAGAATCTGTACAGAGCAGACCAGAAAGCAGCATTCAAATTTCTGTAAAGCCATAACTGTCTGGTTTAAGAGGTTAAGAGAAAATTTCAACATCGGTAGTGATCTCTGATCCTGAGAAATAGTGGTATAGACTGGCATAAGTCCACAATACACAGGGTTGGCCTCTTTTAGACTAGGCTGGCCCCATAAGATGCAGCACGTGTCTTCTGGGACCATGTTATGTCCCTGGCCATAACGTTACCATTATTCTTTTTGTACTTTTGAAATTACGTTAAGACTGTTTCTCAGGTCACCAGAGCAATACTTTTATAGTGTGAAACTGTGAATATTTGTTGCATAACCCTAAGGAATATGGCATCAGGAGAGACGGAAAAATTTGATGGTGAAAAGCCTTTTAAGAAAGTTGAACTTCAGAAGGCAGAAGGAGCCAACTTGGCACAAACTAGTCCCTGCTGCCTTTTGGGAGTAACCATTTTCATATTATTTCTGAGAAGAAATGACAGTGGAAATAGTGGTTCTGACAGTAGGGAAAAAAATACACCATGTCTAGGGGTCATTTTTAACAGAGTAAGACCAATGCAGAACAGATACTAAAGCCTGAGCGTTTTGAAACTACTATTTTGGTATAGCCAAAAACTAAAACAAGAAGGCAGGTGGGTGAGGGGTGAGTCTAAAAAATTAAAAGAAAGTAAACTTGTCTTGCTTGCACAGATGGTTAAAGAGTGCAGATACAGCTGGTCATACCTGCTTTGCGTTGGTGGAGGTGGGGAGAGGGGGTTATTTGCACAGACTTGCTATAGCAACTTGGGTAGTCACAGCATTTCCGTTAGTGCACTGACTCTGTAGCCCACCTTGGCTGCTTGCTGGGCTTTCTACTCCATCACAGGTACTCTGCTGTCCCCACTGACTCACTGTGGACCCAGGAGGCTACTGCTGCACCAGCTACTTGCACTCTCAAACAGACCATATAGAAATCTATGTTTGGAGAATTTTCTGGTTTTAGTTGTGGTTTTTTTGTGTGCTTTTCTTTTTCTTTATGTTCAGGCCAATGCAGTTTGTCCCTACGCCCTATTATCTAAGTACATATATAATATGCGCAAAGGAAATATTCAGAACTTCAAATCATAAGCAGGAACAACTGTAGTTAAAAAGTAGTACTTTGGATTGTCCATTTAGCCATAAAAATAGCTTAGAAGCATTTCCATTTTCTTATGTTAACATTTACTTATAACCATGTCAAAACTTATAAACAGCTTCCATTTCATTCAATGTACAGGAAGGAAAGAATTGCTCTTTCCCTCAGGGTGACTACATCTACAATCCTACTAGTGTAAGGGAAGAAGAAAGGGAACAGGCACGTACTGTGAAAAGTGCACACATTCGATCTATCTTCTCTGGGTTCCTGGGGCCTCCGTTCTTGTTTAACCTCACCATAAACCTCTCGCTAAAAAGCAAACAACATGAAAAAGTATGAGTTTCATGTACACACTTCAACATAAAAATACAGATAGATTTTTTTTTTGTAAAAGACGTACTAGGTATTTTTATTTTTTAATTTCTCAAAGCATATGAAACAGTACCTATTGATCTAGACAAAATTACATCAAAGAGTTTGTGTAAAGGATAGAGGACTTTAATAAGAAGTACTCTGCATGTGAAAACACCATGGCGATGCATATTCATGATGAGATAACATTAAAGTAATATGAATATATGAAGCACAGGATTTGAACACATTACCCTTGCCAGAAGTACACTTGCTGAGGTTTACTGTAACCAAAGGCACAGTGTAAGCTCATTAAAATCCACTCAAAACTAAAAGTAATAAGACAACCAACAGAAAATCGAGCGATCTCCTTCAATGAATACTATTTTTAGAAGCACTATACTAATTCAAACATGTGAAGATTCAATTGACTGAACTGCTCATCAATCAAATTTAACAATCCTTTGGCCATCAAAAACAGTGCATAAAGCATGACTGCAAAATAAATAACCCTGACTATGCATGGTAAGTCATAGATGTCAATGTTATTCCAAGTAAGACATAGAAGTTATATATACAAATAAATTAGATGAGTAGGATTAATTATTCAGTGGATGTTTAACAACACACTAACTAATGACCAGGAAAGTATTTGCTAGTCTTAAAAAATTCTGACTAGCCATTTATAGACTTACTATGTAGAGAGTGAACTTTATAATTTATATGTAAGCATTATATACATGCATACATATGCATTATATAGAATAGATCAGGAATTAAAATTCATTGAAGTTCTTCAAGAAATAATGCGTTATAACTACTTTTACCTCCACTGATCATGATAATAAAGTTATGTATCTTGTTTTAAATCTCCAATATAAGTTCTAGTTTTTTCAACTTCCAACGGGGGTTTCCCCTGAAAAATTATTTCAGTACTAGCCATTTTTATTTTCAGAACTGGAGTTGAATACAACCCTGTATGCGGGAAAGCTGTGCAGACTGTCCCTCGGTGACAATGGCAGAGCAAAGGGCTGTCAAGTCTCTGAGCTGAGATCATCTATTTATACCTGATTCATCACTGAAAGTCATTTTACCTAACATGCTTTCAAAATATCTAAAGAGAGATTCTATCAACTCATTCAATGGCCTACTGCAAGATTTTACTATATTAACAACTGGGAAATCTTTTGAAACTTGTAATTCTGCCTTATTCTTGTTACAGCCACACTGAACATCCAGTCACTGCCCTCATATTCCAGTCATTGTCAATAACTGAAGTTTACTTCCATTTTTTTCACATCCCTATTCATCAGTCATCCCATCATCTCCAGCATTATCCCAGAAACATCTTTAAACTCCATCCTTAATTTCCAATCCTTTTTTGAGTCCTCTTGAGCTAGCATCACTAAGTAATTAAGGGGACATTGAGGCAACTGCAGCCTCCGAGGATCAGACAGCAGTGCTAACAGGCAATTTTAGACAGACTAAACCACCTCCAGTTCTTCAACATTTCATTGCAGGTCATTTTTCCTAAACTTACATTTTTGATTTTTTACTCTAGACTTTCTCTAATCTTGGTACTAGTGTTTAAAAACAGTAAGGAGAAACTAGTCTAACTATCCCGCTAAGGTCTCACTAATACTGTCAATGATGTTAGTATATTCTGGCATCAGATTTGACTCTCTTTACAGCATGACACTGCTGACTCATATTTTGAGTTGCTTAGTCAGATGGCCCACATTTTACAGCTGCAAATTTATTTCTCTGTCAATGAAATCCAGGAAAAATATATTCCTATTTTCAATGAATCTGAAAGCCCACTGCCTTCAGCTATAAGTGCATCTCCTCTAGACAAAAGAGGAGGTATACACATTTAGGGTTAAGAAACATGACACAAATTCAATCAGTTAATTTGTCATTTTACGATCGACATCCTTTGAAAGGCTTCATTCTTCAATGTCTATTCCCCAAGATTACCTTCTGCAAAAAGACAGAGTATGCATAGAGTCTAGATAACGTAAAAGTCCAGAGTTTAATAAGATGAAAATGTCAAATCTCAGTAAACTGGATACTGCAATAATTGCCCAAGAATGTATGCATTAAACATTACTTTTACTATAATTGAACATGTTCCAACAACTTAAAGGCAACGAACAAATCCCTCAAATACATCGTAAGAAAATAAAAAAGAGTGTTTATAACTGGCTAATGAGTGATGGAAACCAAGTATGGGGAGGTTCAGAGCATGTGACACAATCTTAATGCTTGAGCAAACTGCTGTCAAAAAACTAATTTTCAGCTATTCTGAAAATACACTGAAAACAGTCATTCTTGCGTGAAATCAAAACTAAGAAATGCACCAAAACAGAGAAAAGCATTAACTTTTACCTTGTTGAGTGCAGACCTATGAAGTGCCACACCAGTAGCAGTATCTTAAACAAAAGCTTATTTATTCCTCTTGTTCCTACATGCTAAAAACAATCTTCAACTACTTTAACTGCAAGATATCCTCCTGCACTAACTCACATCATGCTGAAATAGTCACTTGTGTAGCAGTAAGTCAGGTCTTAGGATCACTGGCATGAGCAGTAATTACTGAAGCTACTCAAATCTAAGAAACATTGTTCGGATAAGCAAAATCAAATAGCTTCTTGTTCTTTTCCTTGAAAAGGAGAAAGATGAAAGAACAGTGTCTCGATTCTTGGCTTCCTTTAGCTGTACGAAAAAGCAGGACCATACTGAACTGACTTCTGTTTCTGCAGAAAGGAAGGAAGCAATCAACGGTTTGGGACATTACATTTTCAGCATGAAGAAAGGGGCAAACAGGGACAAAATTTACTGTTGGGTGAGCAGGGGTAGCATTATGCCTGCGGGGAGGGTTTTTGTTGCCTTTTTTTTTTTTTTTTTTTGCATAGCATGCTAAGATGACAAGCAAAGAGCTTGCAATGGATTAGTAGCCTTCTATTAACTTACTGGCAGGTTTGATTAGTTGGTGGTTGCAAGACGAAGAGCCTGACCACGTATCAACTTATAAATTGGGTACAGCAGTAACAGATGCATATTGGCTAAGCAACAGAAATCTGCAGAGAGCTTGTGGGCCAAATTTCTGTTTGAAGTAGAAGAAAAAGGACAAGGATATATTAAAAAAACTGTTTAGGAATGTACGGGAGATTGGTTTTCCGAAGCAGAGATGGTAACACATTAGGGAGTCAATCCCCTTATGCAGAAACCTCATGTCTTGCACCCTCCCCTTGTCTTAATGATTCTGCAGCCATTTCTCCCAGACACGTGTGCCACCTTCACCCTTCCCATTCACATGTGTCACCAAAAGGGAAAACATACAAATCTCTTCCCTCATTTTTCTTATTTTTCTTACTGCTCCTGCACTCCAGAGAACTGGGGGACCACTAAAAAAAGGCCTATGATTTTTATGAACATCTCTGTTTTTTGTCAAAAACATATTTAACTTGGTTTTCAGAATCTAGTGTTTGAATTACAACTTTTAAAAATAAAACATTATTTTCAATGTATAAAAGGGTCCCACAACAGATGGGCCAACACGATGTGAAAAGGCTCACGTGTTAGAAGAGGTCACATAAGTAACTCATTAAATTGCAGTCCTTGGCCCTCTTTCGGTGTCCTCCTTAGGTGTCTTTCTCACTCTTCCAAAATCATGCAACCCCTAGCTGCAAAATAAAAACTCGGCACCCCCAAAAAATCTGAAAATGCTGTCACAGACGCTAGCATGAATAAGCTACTTACAAAGACCTGTCTGACCAGCACACATCACCTACTTTCACCACACATGATCCTACCATTTAAGAAATGGTTAAGAGCATGGTATACTTAATCTCTTACTAAACACCCCCCCCAACTCCTAGTTTCTCTCTCTAATGAATGCTAACATCCCTGGCAATAATTCTAGAATAAAATTCGAGTTGGCATATGAATATTACGAGCATTTTAAGATATAACCATTAAAGCACCATTTTTGTCCCACATAAAATGTTGAGAATAAACTCTGCGCACTGCAAGGCCAGGTAAAGGGATAGATACCAACCTATTTTCTTTGGATAAACTGCTAACGGTAACTGAACTCAGAGCAGGAGGTTGCAGCTTGACTTCAAAGACCTCAGGATGAGCAAGCCACCTCCCATGATGACAGAAAATCTGCCAACGCTTGCCTTCTAAATATCGCGGTCTTGCTGTGCATACCATATACTTCAGTCTCTTTAATTCATTAATCATGCTTTACCCAATTTAGACTGGTGAACCCTGAACTCCAGAACTCACGTAGTATTGCTCTCCTAAGAAGGAGCATGGGTTACTGCATCATAGCCGAGATGCTGTTATCCAAAACAGCTAAAGTTAGTTGGGCCAGATTAAAGCCATAAATTAACTCCCCACCCAAAATCATAGTGAAAAGTGCCAGAATACAGCGATGTTGAAAATAGAGGCTTTTTTTTTCTTTAGTACTATAGCCTGATTTGATACAGCTTCAGGCAGAGTCGGTTTCAAGACAATTTACATGTGGACTTTAGAATATTTAGAATAGCTGCCTTTTAAGTGAGACTGTCTTAGCAGAAAAGACACTAAAGCTATCTTGGGGTAAGCTGCCTGTATTTTTTTTCGGCTATCTGAAATTTTTCTTCTTTCATGAAGACTGTCAGTTTTTTCCCCCTGGAGAAGGCATCTGCAGGCATTTTATAATATAAGCTTTGGAACTTTATAGGAAACCAATAACTTAGCTGTAATTATGGTAATGAGACTTATGAAAGTCTCTTACTGCATTTTCCTGTCTACTTGATCTATTGCTACAGAAAGATAGAGAATATTTAGCGCTGATAAACAGAAAGCAGCTATTTCCAAGATCCAAAGTAAAAGAAAAAAATAAATTGTAGTGGTTTTGGCAGTTAAGAATTCTATTTATTTTGTAACAAAACTGATAAGAATGAGTCCAGACCACAAGATAAAGAGTGGAAAGTGAAGTTAAGTGAAACGCAGGCAAGCTTTCACTAAGTCTGCGAAGCACGCACACAAACAGGAATAGCTGTTAAAGACCAAAAGGCATTCTTTACCCCAAATCCTTACTTCCTCATAGAGCAGGACGTGGCTAGGACACAGGAGAGGACTGTAGCGTTCAGTTTACCTTAACCATCTGGAAGAACAGAGCGCTAACTGTAAGGTAAAGTAGGTGTATGGTTTACATGACCGGTGATCTCTAAAACAAAGATCAGATCATTGGCTTTACATATTTGAAGATGGAGAAGGAAAGCATATTGTGTGGGCTATACATTTAATGAATCCAGATTTTCGACATAATTCCAGAGACGATCAGTCACAGAATCAGTTCTTAATAACTTGCATTTCTTCTCCCGTACGCTTGCAGATTCCCAAAGAACTTAGTAAGTTACTGCTATTTTGATACTGAAAGGAAGCGCAGAGACATCTTTGTTAAGTAGAATTTAACAAGAGTATTCAAAACCTCCTGAAATGAAAAAGTAGTTATTTAAACATGTTTAAATACATGCACACTAAAGATATTTACATTTGCTGCTCCACAATTATGTCATAATTGATTCGCGAGCTTTGCACCAAATCTAGTCCCACTGTTAAGGGAAACTTGTGCAAGTGAGTTATAAAGTATTTCTTTTCTCTACACTTCATGTTTGAGCCCTCTTGTTCTAAAATCATCATGGTCCTAACTACATAGAGATATCTTCATAAAGAAACCCTGCTTCAGTCATTCCATAGAGCCACAAAGTATTGCTATATTTTTTTCTTGAGTCTTCAGGTCCCCAACTGCTGTTGAACGACCTCTGCCAAAGTGACCTGTTGTCACCTCTGTTCTTCACCCAAAGAGCAGCATCACTCTGCACTTTGTCTTTACGTCACCCTCTGCTGAGCAATGACTAGCGAGCTGACTCAGGATACTGCTCCTACCCTCACGTGCACATATTCTACCTCAAACGTGTCTTCCATGGATCACAGCAAGTGTTTTTGTATCTACCTGTGCTTTCCCAAAGCATGAGCAGGTCTAATCACGCAATAACTTAGGACAGTGGTTCTGAGCACTTACTGCAGTTTGTATAGAAACTCATGAATCAGATTTCATGAATCTAACTGCTTATATT
Organism: Apteryx mantelli; assembly: GCF_036417845.1. NCBI lineage: Eukaryota > Metazoa > Chordata > Aves > Apterygiformes > Apterygidae > Apteryx > Apteryx mantelli. The sequence goes on along the minus strand of NC_089989.1, from coordinate 13,978,637 downwards.
CCTTTCTAATATCAGGAAAAGTTTTTATTATTATTATTATTATTAAAGAAAAATGCTGCATTGCAGTGGCTTCCCATTTGTGCTGCATCCTTTAATAAAGAGGAATGCACAAGAGAAAGGAGCTTCTCGTATTTGCTTATACAACTTTACGTAAGGTTAGGGAAAACAGAATTTTATTTCCAATCCATTTGCCACATTCTTCAACATCTTTCTCATATTTGTCAACCACAGAAAGTTTGCTACGCTCAGTGATCAAAATGGTTCACTATGTGATAGCATGCTGTACTGATGCTTTTGAGAATGCACTGCAGAAACTTTCTGAAATGGAAATAACTTTCACATCAGGACTTCTAAACTCGTATTTCAACCAGATTGTGCATATATCAACACTTCGGTTGTTTCCCATTGTCATAAATATTGGGTTGATCTTTCTTTGGAAAGGTTTCTAATGAAATACAACTGTTCATGACACCTAAATAAATACAGGAAGAAATGGAAGAGTAAAGTTTTGATGAAACAGTAATATCCACAAAAATAAATCTGGCTCCTCATGAGAGCAGAAGCCCCTTGTAAATACTTCATTGTGGAAAGATAATTAACTTTAAAGTTTCCTATTTGTGAGAATATTTCAAAATGCATCTACTTATTGCCATCCTACTTTGAAAGGTAAAATTCTTCAGATGATTAAGCAATTTGTGCACAGTCCATTTATGTGCATCCTCTATAAAAAAGCTTTTCAAGTTTATTTTCTGTTACTAATGTTTACCTTTTGGAGTTGCTATTTTTTGCTCATCCTCTTGGAAAAAAATCTAAGTCCTTACAGCTGCAGGGAGCCTGCCCCAAAATTAAAATCTCCCCATGCTTCCTAGAATGAGTCTCCAGTCCTCAAATGGTGTGCGGGAACAAGTCAGTCGAAGAATACTCACTGAGTGGTACTGCACCTCTACAAAGAGCTCATTTCCCGTTTATAATGTTAACCATAAGCTTGTAATAGACCCCACAGTACAGCAGTATTCAGCCAGCAATCATCCATAGGGGTCACTCTTGAACCCCCGAGACAAAAAGATCACCTCCGCTGAACTTTCAGTTTGAGAAGTGTCTGAACAGTGATTCATGGACTATTGAAAATCTTCCTTTTCACGCAAGGGCTCATGTTTTCTTCTTGTCATCAGCTGCCTGATCCCCGTGACCCACAATAAACCCTGCCTCAAAAACAAGGAAAGAAAAGTGCATTGCATCAGTTTATGGAGTGTATTTTATAAAGACATCTTGGAGAAAAGAACACCGAATTTGTGAGGAAAATGAATACGGCTCTGAGCAAACGGCTCCAAGCAACGCAGTTTGCTTCCCAACAAATTCAGGCCTGAAGCTCATGAATTATTAAGTTGCCACGCTGGCCAGAAGCCACAGAGGAGGATTACAGAGCTTACAGTAAGACTGTTACTGCAAACACTAGGTTTCCATAGGAACAGAAATTAGTTGAAATAACTACCTGTCATTTCTCACAACCACCTTCAAGTGTAAAAAAGAAAAAAAAAATCCCAGAAACGTTAAAAACATTATTAAAGCCTGCAAAAGAAACATAGCTAAGCACCAATTGCCTTCTCCTGGGGTTCTCACACGTCTGCCACACTTGAGCATTTAACACCATCATTAGCATTTTTGTTTGCTTGTTTGTTAAAATCATGAAAGGTGCATAGATGCGTTCCTGAAAGGATTCCTCTCCATTAAGTAGAAAAAATTTCTATTTACAAAAAAAGAGAGAAGTTAGTCATATCGTGTGATTCCTTAATCCCTGCCAGTGACGGTGATCTCAGATTAGTGAAAAGACAGATTAATGAAAAAAGCCAGACCAGCCCTGCTAGGCGGTAGGCGTGAAATGTTTTGAGCATGTCTGTGGTGTAAACTTCTAAATTTGGACGTTAAGTATTTTATAAAATAAGTATTTTATCACTGTTTCTAACTTGGGAGCCGCTAATTTGTCAGGAATTGTTCTCAGATCTATTACAACGACTGTTTCACTTAATTCTGACTCTATAACCACACACCCTTGTTATTTGGCTTTGCACATTATGATTTTAAAGTTAGAGGCAAAGAACTGTTTTTTGACAGTGAATTTTGCAATGGGAAGAGTGCAAGAATCAAGAGTAGTATTTAGCACACTGCGCCTTCTTACCAACTAGAAAGGTTACTCACAGTAAGGGCTGGCTTTGAGCTGTGCCGTTCACCTAAATATTTTAACACCATGTGCGTTTGAGCCCTACCAATCGCAACAGCAAAATCTTCTCTGTCAGGACAACATGGTGGTGGTGGCGGTGTGCTTTTTTGTTCTTTCTGAGCAGGGAAAAGGGAAGGTAAACTTAGCAAAATACCTACAACTAAAACATTTTGTCCTGTTAATGGCTAAAAAACCTAATGATCCTTGAAGAAAAATCTGTATCCCTGCCCACTGATATGTGAAAACTGAAAGCGCACCAACCTGAGAGCAACCTTTTTTTGGGGGGGGGGGGGGGGCAGGGGTGGAAGGTGGATATATTATTGATTCGGTAAAAATTTGATTTGAGTAAAAGCTTCTCTTTTCTAATAGTTTCATACTAGAAATTTTATAGGAAAGAATGGACATCTCCAACAAGCCTACTTACCTCTCTATAGAAACTCTCATCTACAAATCCAGACCAGAATTTGTTTCTTTAAATATGCCATATTAACAGGTAAAGGATTGAATGGGAAAACCAAGCAAACGAAGATTTGGGAGAGCACTAGGGAATGAAAGTGCACTGGAGCAACTGGGAGAGAAAATGAAGAGGCGTTATTCCTCTTCCGCATCCTCCCCATCACCCCCAAACCCTTATAAAAATGCTCCATAGATTATACCCGTCTCCAGTGAAGATCCAACCCATATCTTCCAAGAGTTATATATCGTGCTGTAGCAGCTCTTTTTTCCCTCCACATTAACTACAGTGACTAGAGCAATGGCTATTAATGTGGATGGCAATATTCCTTAATGTTTGCTTAACTGGATGATCTTTTTAAGGAAGTTCACCTTGAGCAGAATCAAGAGCTGATACCCTTCTTGCTACTATTGCTATGGACTATATATTGCACATAAATCAGAGAAGTATCTTCCTTGGATTTCTGAAAACGCGATAAGTACAGGAAGATCTCATGGAGGATAAACTATCCCAACAGATCAGATTGCTAGAAAGAAGCAGAGCTTGCAAATAGGGACTTTTTTTTATGACTAAGCAGAAGAAAAAGCTCATTACTCAGTAAGCTTCGTTCCTAGGAAAATTCTTTGAATATTAAGGAATAATTCTGAATGATACAAAGTTATTCTTTCCCAGTAGACAAATTATTGCATTGAGACGGAGTGAGATAACTTTTGTATTTTAAAATAACTATGAAAAGACTGCTATTAAAAAAACAGAGAAATGGAAAATTTAGCATGCAATTGCCCAATAAAAGTAAAATATGATTTTCTGCTTAACACAGCAATTTGCAACAGCAGAACACTAGAATATTTTAAATGATTTGCAATTAACAGGGGATGAATACACACACATTGTCACAACACTGCCACAGCTATTACCTAAACAGAGAATGAAGGTAGAAAAAGGAATTTTAAGGTCCATTTCAGGCTCTGGGTGAGAATGCAGTCAGATGTTTTTGCTACAACTTGGGCTAGCTCTCCAGTGCCTCGTATGATTATTCCTCCCCCTCCTGATCTTTCCACACTACCCAACTTCATTTCTTCTTCCAACTATTCAACTCCACCCATATTCATCTACCCAACGATCCCGTCTTCCCTTCTTTTGACTTTATTAATGCTCAGTTCCCTGCCTATTCTTTCCCTATCCATGTCTTTAATCCCTTTGCCACTCTCCGTTCCTGACCTCTCTACTCAAGCACCATTTGGTTTCCAGGAGTTGCTGTCGCAGGAGAGGCTCTACACAGCTCCTCCAGCTCTGGTTTGGAGTACACAGAGTTGTTCCATATAGACATTCAGATTCTGCATGTCAGAGCTTTGAGAGGACTCAAATCCCTACTCCAAGAGAACTTTGGGAGAATTTGTTATCAAGTTTCAGAAATTTGCTTAGTGTTTAAAACAAGTTTCAGAATATGATAATATTCTGCATTAGGAAGTGTTACAAGAAAATTATTCAAGAATAAATGCGTAAATGCTATGTAATTTTAGCTACACTCTTCTTGTCAACATTTTTGAGCTGCTGATTTACCTCCCTATTGACAGTTTAAGGGTCAAGACAATAAGACTAAAAGTTGTTGAGAACCACAGAGCTGTCATCAATGGATATACAAAAAGGATGAACATTCCCATCACATTTGTCAAGGTTACCTTCAGGTATATAAATTTGAATTCTGTCATCTGAATCAGAGAAAACTCCTACTGCGGAGAAAGCAAAAACTATCAATTTCCCTGCAAATTCATCATTTCTCAATCCAGAGTCTTCTGAAGCAGTGAATATTATTCTTCTCTAAACAGTCACAAAGTTGTTGTTTTTTTTTTTAAACAGCCTAAAAACACGGCAGACTTCTATCATTTCAATTTCACCTATTAGAAATAATGGAAGTTTAAACATATTAAATAAAACAAGATAGCAGAAGAGTACCTTGAGAAAACTCTTCCTTTTCTAACACGCACACTGGCCAAATAGAAAACAGTTTGATCATGCACTGGAAGTTAACCTGTTTGAGACCAAGGAGCCAATACATCCAATACGCTTAAAATAACAATAGTCTTGCTCTCTAATATTTTCATATCTTTACTATCTTAAATGTTTATGTATTTATAAAATTTTATCAGAAAATTCTTCTGCTGAGAAGGGTCTCAAGGTCACGAGATGAGTTACAAAAGGAAAGTCATTATCTACATTATTTCTGCGATTAGAGCCCATACATGACTGTAGAGCAATATTAACAACCAACAAATATTGTCACTTTAATATTCTTGATATAGCCTTGTGAGAAGGGCCAGATGATTTTATTTCTGTTACATTTATTTCTGACCTTGGAATAGCTAAATCCAACTATCATGATATAGATGAAAAGCACATTTTTAGCCCATAATTACAAGTTGTTTCTAAACCATATTTCTTTCTTGAGAAGTCCTCTGTCAATGGCACTAAATTCTTAAGACAGAAGACGTGACTGCACTGCTCAAGTTCTCCTCAGTGCCCACTCGCAATTTGAGAACACTTCCACTGAAACCATCTTTCTATATCATCTATCTGCAATAGCAGTAGGAGCAAAGTTACGTTTTCCACTATTTTCCCTATTGTTTTTCAAGTTCAGCCCAGAAACGGATGTTTCAAACCACCAAATTCCTATTGCTTTATTGAAAATTGGCAGCTAGATAGAAGATACACTTCTATACCTGTAGTATTTTAACATCTCTGTGGGTCTCAGTTTCCTCGTATTTCTTCATGTTGTTTACTAAGCCATATGCTGAGACAGAATGGAGAACAATTTAATCCTTCAGTAATAAGCAAAGGAATGCGAAAAGGCATCTCAGCAAAATACAATGAAATGCTTTAAAGAACCAGATGTTAACTTTGTTAATACCTCCACATACTCTGAAGGATCAAAAAAAACAAGACAAAAGGGTAAGAGGATTAAGCATCTTCACGAACTTTTGTTCATTTGTTTAAGGAAACAAGGACCTCCTCTCATAGTTGGGAAACTACCAGCTATTATAGTATAGTAGAAAAGACATATCTAACAAAGAAATCACTTTTAAGAGCAGATGGGATCATTACAATAATTCAGTCTTGTCTACTATGTAACACACACCATTTATGTTGATGAATATCTTTGGGTTTGTTTATTTTTAAGATTGTCAAGACAGACAAAGATGCTTGGGGTTTATAAAAATGTATGATTTATTACTTTTTTGTCCCATTCTTTCTGATTGTTTTTTGTATGAATATTTGCTGTGTCTTTCCTTATATTAGATTGTGACGCACATCAGGACATCAACCTATCGTGTTACAGTACGCAGCATATTCTAGTAGTATTAGATATTTCAATAGAAATTTTAGACAAGCATCTTACATTATAGCACACATTTCATTTCTTCATAGCTAATTGTACCATGCCCCAATATCCAAAAGCGCTTAAGCACATTATCTCCAGTCAAATCTACATTTATCACCTAAGTAATCAGAAAAGATAAGATAATTATAGCGTATCTGCTCTTTGCATAAGGTTACACAGTTATAAGTATAATGTGGTTTAGATAAAGCACAAAGGCACAATTTATTAAAGAGGGGAAAAAAAACAAAGGTGAGAAATGCTTCTCAGTCTAAGTTAATAACCCCCCAAATTATGCTTACACTACTACTGCACCTTTCCTACATTCCTCTCAGTACAGTGCTTTACCCTCCCACAAGCTGGTTCTCATGAATATTTTTACTTCCATTTCTCTTTTTCTTTATATTTTTCTCCCCTCTTCAAAAATGAGCTTTTTTTTTCCAAATCAAATTATTTTAAGTGATAACTGGAGGAAGAAATTCTACTGACTCCATCTGGACACTTCTTTTATACTGAGAACAAAGAGGAAGAATCAACACATGAAGGAAAAAATAAATAAATTTAACTTAATAGTAAAGTATTGAAGGATGGATGCCTGCAAAAGGAATTGAAAGGAATGGTTTGAGAGAAGCCAAAAATAGGTGGAAAGGTGAAAAGCTTAGATAACGATTTGATGAGGTCCTGGAGAAACAGAATTCCAAGATCCTAAGTAAGAAAAAATGCAGGGGGTAGGACACTGTGCTCCGTATTACTACACTAAGACAGGCATTATGGAAAAGAAACCCCTCCAGACAAAGTGCAGGAATTTGCATACATGAGAACTAGCCACAGCTTTCAAGGTCAACAACTATGCAGCATCTTTCTTCTGTGACTGGCTAAGACAATTTCATTTTATTGTACTGTAAGATAAACTGGTCATTAGTATATACATTTATATATGCCCTCTAAACTTGATCATCATCTGTGATCATTAGAAATTTCCCATGCATTTAGAGTCTTGAGAGTCCAGGCTGGGAAGTACTTAATCAGAAAGAACGTGGTTCTGCATTTGTACAGCCACATTTGTTTCTCTACTTTACAAGTTAACCTTTTTCCTCCCATACCTCTTACTGACAGCATGAAATTCCCTCAAAGCCATCTGGACTTTGAGTGTATTCTATATAAAATTCACTACAAAACCATAAAACAAAATCAGATTGAAACACATAGAAGAACTGCACGATGTATCTAAGTGCATCCTCGCATGAGAAATGGAGAGTAGTCCTTAACAACACTATGAACAAACAGCTCTTCCCCCCCCTCCGTAATATATCTTTTCATCCTAGGCTGTTCCTATCTTTCAGCCATTTGGATAGGTCTCGTGTAAGCTATGTCAATTATGTGCACACTTTCTTTTTACTGCTCTTTTTTCTTTTTCTCTAGCCACTGCACCTCATATTTTGTTCAGCGCTACAGAAAAACCAAACCAAGATGGATACGTGTTATATTGGAAGTGTCATCGGACTGATGTTTTTTCAAATAAAATACGAGGCACAGTAGCTAGAAAATAATCAGATGGACCAGTGAAAGTGGTGCCCTTTGTAATGCTGCTTGACCCTTCTTGTTTGATGGAGAATCACACTTATTAAAACAAACTCAGTTTTGCTGGAGAGGAATACAGAAAGGCTACTGGCTCAGCCAAAGAGCCAGCCTGCTAACCTTCAGAACAATTTTTGTACACCAACTCAGATAAAACCAGCAGCTTTGAGAACATCTTGACGCTTATTTCAGGATTCAGAACACCCTGAGGATTCTCCATAGCAAAAAAATGTGCAGGAGGAATGACAAACTGGAACTTGCCCTCTTAAGTGATAAAACAGGGTGCCGGATACATCACAAATTCCCTAGTGACTCTTGGAGAACAGGCATACTCACCACTAGTATACCAGATGCCATAAAACTGTCCTCGTTATCAGCTTTTCCTCCCAATTCCTCTCTTTGTATAGCTTCTATGGAGAAACACTTCTATTTCCCCCTGCATATCCTATAAAGTGCTGAGGAACTAGACGATTAGGGAAGTGTCAGTACTCTAGTTTTAAAAACTTGCCACACTTTTGGGTGAGAAAGGTTCTGACTCTGATCACTCAGAATTGGCTTTTTCTACAAAAAAATTATGGCTAAAATGCTTAAATTAAAAACATCTGCAGTATTGAAAAAAAGTTACAAGAACATGAATCAGAATGCATTATTAAGACCATTAAGTATTCACTTAATGCATTAAGACCACTAAGTGTTCTCCCTGGCTTTCTTGGCATCTCATCTAGCTTCCACCTCTTTCTTTGGATAAATCTTTCTAATTTGAGATAGGAATATCTTTGCTTAGGATAGTTGCTGCCTCTTCTTCTCTCCTCTGTGCTATCTCCCCAAGGGAAAGGAAAAGCAGAGAATAAAGAATAGTACCTTTTTCTATTGCAACCTGAAGTCTTTTCTTTTTCCTAAGTTTCTGGTTAAGTAAGCTTTCTCCTATGTTTCCTCGGGCACTACAAGGTACTGTGAAGACGACTGTATTACTGTACTTGCTTCTCATCCTCCTTGGTTCTTTGAGCAACATTTCCAGAGAACATTTTCATTAGCTTTAAACTTTTTCGACTTTAGATTGCATGTCTTTATTATAGGCTTTTTAGGCACACTGTGCATTTCATATTTCTCAGAATATAATTGTATCAATCTTGTAACAAGATGTGTTGGGAGCATCATATGGGGAACACTACATTAGCACAGAGCAGAACAGAGAAAGCAGTTCTTAAGCTGAGTAACATCTAGCTCTCCATACATTTAAAATCTGTTTGCTGGGATCACTTCTGGGGAACCCTCATATATAAATTGAAGAAAGAATGCATTATACTGGAGAATTGCCATTTAATTTCTGTTTCTTTGCTTCCAACAAAGAAACAAAATAGAGATAATGCCACCAAGACACTGCAAAAATAATTACATAGATTTTTGAATCGGACAAACAATGGAGTAGTAAGTTTTAACACTTAAAGAGTCACATAAGCAGTAAGGAGAAAATAAAATGTGCACTAGCTATGCTGCTCACTGAAGAGTATGTGATCTTGTAAGAGAAGATTGGATTGTAAGGCAGATGGCACAAGAACACCAAATTACGAGCATCTAAACTTTTGTGTTTTGCACAATACAAAGAATGCAATTTCAAGGTCAGTCTTCATGCACATATTACAGGAAAAACAAGATCAATGCCAAAATCTCAGAGTTTCACTACTGTATTATTGTAAGTGTTCTTAGCTGCCAAACTTCACTGTAAGTTTACATCTAAATATGTACGGCCAATTGTTGCTACTACTGTAACTGTTTAAGTTGAAAAATTTTGTTATTTAGAAGAGCCACTGCTCACAGATACCCATTCCTCATGCTACCTCATTTATTTAAATCATTATTTCTAAAATAAATGTGTTACGCAGAATTAAATCCTATCATAATTTGAAGAAGCTTCAGACTAGCTCTAATTCAGTGGTCAATTTGTAGTAAAGAGAAATGAGCTAGGACAGCCAAAGACACCTCTTAAAAACAGAACCAGAATAACTTCCCTCAATCTACTGGCTATACTCTTGCTAATACAGTCCAGTATGTAGCCAGCCTTCTTTGCTACAATGGCATGCTGCAGATCATGTTCAATTTGTTCACGGGTGTCCTGGTCCTGTTGTACAGGGTTATTCTGTCTCAGGTGCAGGACTTTGCATTTGCCTCTGTTGAACTTCTTAAGGTTCCTGTGAGTCCATTTCTCCCACCAGCTGAAGTCCCCTAAATAGCAGCCTTATGCTTCAGTGTGCTGACCACTTTCCCACAATTCAGCATCAAATGTGAAGTTAGTGAAGGTGCCTTTCATCCCATCATCCACGTCACTAATAAAGCCATTAAACAGTATTGGCTCCAGTATCCACCCCGAGGGATGCCACTACCTACTAGCCTTTAGTTGGACTTTGTACTACCAATTGCAATCCAAACCTGGTAGTCAAACTACTCTTCCATTCACTTTAAAATCCACCTATTGAAATCATAACTTTCCAGTTCGGTTACAAGAATACTATGGGAGACCTTGACAAAAGCCCTGCTAAAGCCAAGATAAACAACATCATCTGCTCTCCCCTCATGCGCCAGGCCAGTCATCTCATCACAGCATGCTACCAAACTGGTAAACCATCAGTAAATCTGTGTTCCTCATCACTTCTTATCCTTCTTTTGCTTGGGCATGTCTTCCAGGAGGACCTGCTGCATCACCTTCCTAGGGACTGAGGTGAGGCTGATTGGGCTGTACTTCCCCAGATCCTCCTTCTTGCCCTTCCTAAAGATTGGTATGATATCTGCTTTTTTCCAATCATCAGAAACCTACCCCAACTGTCAAGAACTTTTGAAGAGAATGGCCTTGCAATGGCATCAGCCAGTTTCCTCAACACCCTTGGATGCATATCACACAAGTCCATGGGACCAAACGGATGCCCAGTTTGCTCAAGCACTCCCATACACCATCTTCCTCTGCCGTGGGTAACGATCCACTCCCACAGACACCAGGCTCAGGAACCCGGGAGAACTAAGAACAGACCTTACTAGCAAAGACTAAGGCATTGGGTGCTTCAGGCTTTCCCACGTCCTTTGTCACAATGTTCCTTGCCCTACTGAGCAGCAGGCCCACGTTTTCTTTTGTCGCTGACATACCCACAGAAGCCCTTTATGTGTGCATGTAAATCACTCTTGCCTCCCCCCCCCCATCCCATCTACATTCAACTCCAACTAAGCTTTTGCTTTTTTAATTTTGTTTCTGCATACCCAGGCAATTCCTTTGTATTTCTCTCAGGTAGCCATCTGATACACCTGCTTGACTATCTGCATGTCAGAATGAACCATCCTTGTATTTCAGAGACTGTCCTGGAAAATCAACCAGCTTTCCAGGGCCTCACTGCCCTTCAGGGATGAGTATCATGGGATTCCCATTAACCACATCCTTGAAAAAGCTGAAGCCTGCTTTCCTGAAGCTTGGGGCTGTAATTGTTGCCCACCTTGCTTCCCTCAGGACCTTAAACTTCCCTATCTCATTGCTGCTGCAGCCAAGGATGCCTTTAGCCTGTGTAGGTCTTCCTTATTTGTGAGTAGCAAGTCCAGCACAGCACCTTCCCCAGTCAGTTTGTCAACCTCTTCTGTCAAGAAATTGTCCTCCATATTTTCCAGAAATGTGGACTGCTTGCACTCTTCCATGCTGCCTTTCCAGCAGATGTTAGGGTGGCTAAAGTCCTCCATGAAATATCATCTTGTGAGAGGTTGGGGGGAAGGATGCAGACTTCTCTGCTCTATGGACCAATAATGGTGCTAGATACTTAGGATAGGTGCAGAATCAAAGTCAGAGATACACTTCAGTGCCAGCTCTTAGGGGCTGCCAAGGTCATCAAGAGTAACGAACTCTCTCAGAAGTGCCATAACTGAAGAAAGGAGAAAATGAGTGCCGCAAATCTGCTGCTCATTCAAAAATCAATTTGATACCAGCAACACTGAGTTGGCACTGGATGAAGAGCATAAGGAGTTGGTGAAAGCCACTGTATGGTAAGCCAGGGAGTGCAAAAGGGCAAAAGGTATGATCTTGCAGTGCTCTGCTTAAGACTTCATCTGTCAGAGTGGCAGAGAGGACTTCCTCCATGCCAAGATACCACCACCCTGATGAACAGACAACATTCCACAGCGAACCTGCAAGCTTAGGATCTTTGGCTGTACTAGGATGGTCCAGAGCTAGTCTTCTCTGGAGTAAACCCACAACAGGAATTATCAGAGGGACCAAGAATCTGATATGGCCAAGCTAAAGCTGGTGTAACTGCTGACTAAAGGATCAGAAGCAGCCTTTTGACTGTCCATCCACTCTGACAAGATGTTTTATGTTAAGAGCTCACATGTGGTATGAAGGTGGCACTTCCTGGACACATGAGAATATTACAAAGCCAGAAAGAATAACACAGCATCAAGATACAAGACAGCATGAAAAGGCACTATGCAGAAAGGAGGTGGAGGGGGGAAGTAGTGGTGTATTGTGACCCAATAGATCAGCTGAAAGACCATAAGATCTTCTCATATGCTGTACACTAAATAGAGGAGGAGACCAGCAAAAATATGCCCTCTACACACATTGTAGGGGAACTCTGGTCTTGGGAAAAAGGTCTTGAGCATACTCTTTGTGAAAAATGCACATATGGACTTCCATTGTCAGAGCTATGAACACTACCACTAGCACGTAAATTATCACATCTTTCAAAGTCTCTAGTCATAAGGGGGCCCTAATATAATGAGCATGACAAAGACACAGTAAGTGGGCAGATGGAGTTATTAGAGTCACAAGCAGAAATATGCAGAACACTACTTCCCATCCATAATTGCTAATTATGTCCCAGTTTTTCATATTCAATTACATACGTCTTTATTCTCTTCACTTTCCACAATTATGGATGTTTCTGGAAGACAAGAAACTTCTAACCCTCACGGGGGTAAAAAAGTATAACTGGTAAAATAGTGTGCTAGAAGCATCTATTTTTAAGATGCAGATAGAAGAAAAAACTTTACACACTTAGAGATGAACTTTGCAAAGAAAACTATCATACTGAAATTTATTCATTTTTATAATAGATTTTTTCAAGCTTATTTTCAGCAAAACGTATTTCATGCTTTAGAATGCATGATATGCATAATTTATGCATGAATGCATAATTTTTGAAGTTACGCGTAATTTTATGCATCTATTAGTAAATCAGAGCTATGGCAAAGGATGACTAAAACTCACTGCTTCAATTAATTTGGTTTATTTCTGCCTGTCAAAATACTACTGCACAGATGCTTAAAAAAAAATCTTATTTATTGCATCTTTCCAGAATAGCAGTAAAGCACATGCAGCACTGAAAAATTTTTTCCACCAGTTTTCCATCCCCTTCACAGCAGTTTCATCTAGCCTATACCTCCCTACTTTGCTGTAGCAAGTCTAATGCTTCTCTTTTTTTGAGGCATGAGGTGCATTCCCACATATAATGGAACAAAATTAGTTTGTTCTGAAGTGACTTGTGTTTGACAAATCTATGTTGGCTTTCACTTATCTTCCTGTTAGCTTCCAAGTGCTAATAAACAGCTTATTTGTTCCAGAAGTTTTTGCATTCCCCATCTGATTGCAGTTGACTTTAAAAAAGTGAGATTGAAGCAAACCAGCTATTAAATACTCCAGCTATCTTGGTAACATCTGCTGATAGCTTAATGTCCCCTCTAATCAGTTCAGTTATTTCTTGATTTTAAAAATTTCTTTTATTTTTGCTACTAAAATGTTATGGAATTATTCTTTTTTGTCCTTCTTGTCCTTTGCTAATTGCATTTTTTCCTCAAGTTTTTGTCTCTTCCGTTTGTGCAATTTCATTAGTTTCTACTTTCTTTACACTTTCACTCTGTGACTTCATCAAAAGATACATGATACAAACTTTGTTTTTTGCCACATATTTAATCTTTCTTTCATTCTGAAATAATTTGCTTTTGTGCTCTTCATATTGTCCTCTTAAGGAACTGACAGCTCTAAAACTTCTTGTCTCCATAGCATTTGACCTACCTTTTTCACGTTTATTGAAGCCTACCTTACTGAAATACACCATCTTTATGATAACATTTTCTTTTCTTCCCTAATTATTAACTCTACAATTTCATTGTCATTCAACCCAAGCTACATCTCACAATAAGGCTGTACTTCCCTATTGAACCAAAACCAGCTGAAGTTTCTCTCTCTTTTTTCCCCCCAACTTCCATGTGGCAAGCAAACTGAAGTATGAAAGCTTAGTAACAAAGTTTTTGTTGTTAGTCTAGTATCTTTTGTATGTAAAGAGATGGAATAATTTTTGCAACAAAAAGAGCTTTTAACTTTAAAACATACAAATAGTCTTTCACCCCTTCTGGTATGAGCCATTACTTAATGCTCAGATTGACAGGTCATTTCTGTTATGGGCTGAAACCAGTTGCAGTCAGACATTCATTGATGCAGTTCTGCTCACTTGCAAGTATTTCTTTTTATAATTTTCTTGTCAACACAGAAAAGAATAAAAGTACCTAATTTTCACTATGTCTGAGTCTTACCCTCTGGACAGCCACATCGTTTTTGTTGCTATCTGTATTTCCCCATTGTCATGTTTTGGCTACTTTTCATTTTCAGACAGCACAAAGCATTAGAGAATATACAGCACCATATTTGTATTTGGAACCTGGGAATACATCTCAAACTCAACTGCTGCTCCAGCCTTCTGAGTGCTAATCCATAATTGAGGCGTAGTGTTACTTCAGCTCTTGAAAAACAGAGGATCCTTTAACTGATTCTTTGTTTTCACTGCAGCACATCACTGATGCATGATACCAGGAGCTGGGTAGTAACAGCTGTTTGCACATCAAAGCATTATTATACCTATATTTAAATATGCCTCAACTAACCTTTGCACTTTATCGTTGTAACTATTATTTTCCTCACCACTGAGAAAGTTCCTTCTCAGGCTTTCCCACTCAATGTTTACAAGCTACATGGAACTGCAGCCCAAGACAAATCATCTTCTTTAGAAGTAATTTCTGAGGCCTTGCACAGTCAAGGCTATAGCTCCTCTCATCCTCTACCTGCAGCTTTCCTCGCCTAAGTAATTTGATATTTTACTACTTTGTGGTATGAACTAATTGTGAGGATTTTTGCTTTGTAGAGAGCTTTCCTTTGCCATTCACATTTTGCCCTCTTAACAGTCATTTTCTGTTCATTATTCTGTAAGGTAATTATAGGCAAGTTCTCCTAACTATATCAAAATCAGCATTTCTAACACAGTGCAAGCGAAATAAATGTGATGTAATATCAGAACAGGCATTCCTTCTACATTCTGCAAAATGATTTTTAAGTTGTCCAGTTAAATGGTGGCAGATACATATTTATAAGTAGTACCCAAATCATTAGAGCTTTCTAGTATATACCACTTTTTTAGTAGGATGCATTCTGAAATGCTACAGACCTTGATCACTCTACTCTGAACGGCCTTGGACTAACATTATTGTCAGAATACACCAAAGGGAAGAAAGGGGGTTTTTTTGGTTTTGTTTTTCCTTTCCTCAGTTTGGAATGCACCTAAGTCTAATTTGCTGAAATATGTTGGACAGTTTTGACCACAGAAGCAAAAGCAGCCTGAGCCACATACTAAATATCTCTGCCAATTGCCAGGACACTCCTCAATCAAAACTCAAAAAATAACAAAAACATGCTGTACTTGAGCTCAGACAAAGCTACATTTACTTCACTACTGAGACACAATGCATACTCTGATACGCTTCTACAAATTCTGATGCTTTCAAACCACATGCTTTGCAAAGAAAAAACACAGCACATTTTGTATGTGTTGAAATTAGTACTAGTTACATCAACATACTGAGCACCACAGCTGTCCAACCTAGAGGTAAGGATGAATACAAATACCCCAACTTACATCTTTAGTGACAGAGTGATGAAAGCAAGCTGTATTTTGATGGGTCTGTCTTCTTTTCAAAACAGTCACACCATGTGACCCAGACATTATCGGTACTTCTTAAATAACAGCCCTAAGAAGGCAGTAACTAAATGCTAAGACCTTCAGTAATGTAAGGAGATAAGATCAAAAATCTAAACAAAATTCACCCATTCTCTCCTTCTAATGCTCTGCTTATATGTAAGCACTAAGTTTCATACATGATGACCAGTATTACTTATATTCTGATGTATGCATTGCAACACTGTCAACTCATAATTTATCAGCATTATCCTTTCAGTCATTTCACATGAATAGCTTGTATGCTTTCCTCCAAACAAATTATTTGCTTTATTGACAATTTTTTTCCTAGAAAGCTTTTAAGTTGTTTGATTAGTCCTACCTGATCTGCTTGCCTTCTCGAACATCATATAAAGAAAAAAAGACATCTGTGTCTTCTCCAATTGTGTTGTAGGTGAAGCTCTTTAGACTGAGGAAGAAGTGATGAGGCACTGGCATACGGCAAGCTTCCCCATGACGCTGACGAATTGTATCCACCTGATTAAAACCATAAAAGTAATTTTTTAGTTCTTCATAAACGAAGAACATACAACTGACTTTATAATTATAAGCAAGAGTCTGCCCTCCTTTCTCCATCAAGTAAAAGCTTAATCTCAAATATATGCTATGTTAGAGATACATGACAGATTAAGTTTTATTTCTCTAATTTTTCTATTTTTTAGTTAGAACAGTTTGAGAAACCATGATAACCAAGTAAATACGAGATACGTGATCTATAAATTTGAAGTCTACTTTCATCAACTAACCTGGATCAATCCTATTTCTCAAATATTGTCTCAATTCTGTTACTGAAAAGGAACTATAATAAGATGGTGCTAGGAATCTTCTTGACTCCTATTCTAAGTAGGTGGATGTCAAAGCATTTTTAAGCACAACATTTTAAGTAATTTCTTTTTAGCAGTTCATTTATAGTGATCATTTAGGTATAACAAAAAGAAATCTCAACATCAGGTTGATAGCATGAGTTAAAGTCAAGCACCAGAAAGGTTTACATTTTGACCAAGTATATCAAGGCCTATTTACAACAGTGAAAGATGAAAAAAGTGCACAACTAAAAATAAAAAACTATTTCTAATTTTGATAGAGCTTTATATTGCTTGTACACTGATCTGAATAAACAGGTTGCATCAGTAATGAAAGCTCAGTAGGCTAGTCTGGTTTGAATGCGCTAAATAGATACACACTAACAAAGAAACTGTTAACATTTCCAACTCTCAGCACAGATTTGAGATAGCTTATAAAATAGAGCATAAAGTTAATTTTGTTCAGGATTTTTAATTAAATCCAAACACATCCTCGTCCTTCAAAGACAGGAACCTGGGGAAGCACAGGTCTCTAGGAAAGCTCAGACACAAATTCCAAGTAAAACAAGAGCCTACTAAGGTATGAGTTAGCAGGTAGAGAGAAGACTCATGGGCAGACTGAAGCTTTGGGTCTGACCAGAGAAGTTATTTTGAGAACAACAGCTAGAGCTGAGGAAAAGAGGGCTAAATGGAAGTTGAAGAAGGACATTAACGAGTTAATTATTCTTGGAGATCTTCTGAGGAAGTGCTCCATATAAGACTTACCCAGTCTTATATACCTTTTATACCTTTATGTACAGATACATTATCAAAAATTTAAAGACAACAAAAATTCATACGTAGACGTTTTACAGCAGTTTTACCTGTGATGTGCTCTGCTGGACACTGTGTCTACTTGATAAATGCTGTGGAGATAGAGAATACTAAAATGTAGAACTTCTTTTTAGAGCAAGAAATATTTACATTACATCTGTATAGCATTAAAATAGTATTAAAAAAAAAAAGATTGTTCAAGATTATCAACTTTTCCTGTTTTTTTTTTTCTTCACAATATATCAATCACAAGACCACTAGCTTTCTAATAGGCTTTTCCTAATTCCCAGTTAGGCCTTTCTTAGCCTAATTACTATAATTTAAAGGTGGCATTTATCTTAGTTTTTAATATAAATGGCTGCGGCAAACTGGACAGAATTTCCAGCACTGTAATAGCATTTCTTTTCAAGAGGTCCTACACCCTATGTTGTATAATCTATGTATCCTCTTGTTAAACAAGGGGATACCTCACTACTAAACCTCATCTATCAGTACCCTATCTATGAAAAGGTGCATTTGTTCAAACACATAGAAATCTGGAAAGAAGGAGTTTTTTTATACTTTGTTTAAATTTTTTGCTCAGATCTCGCCTGTCAGGAAGTGAAATCCTGATAAACCACTCAAGACATTTCTACAATTTCAGCTGGTCAACACCCGTATAGAAATGTCCGTATTAAGAGCTACATCGCTGAAATGGAGCTCAGAGGATGATCCTGTATTTAAAGCCTTTCATGCTAAAAGGAAATGGTATAATCAGAAAATGGACTGCAAGTCTCTCACTGAACCTATTTAATCTCCAAAGGGAGATTTAAATACTAATCTAAATTGAAAAGGTTTCGGAGAGGTTTAAAAAAAATCATTAATGATTCTGCCATGCCTGACGCATTCATTTCAACACTGGCATTTTAAACTGAAATATTAACACTATTACATGCTTATATATATTACCTTTATTCTTCCCTATCTCTATCCTTCTATTACATGCCTTGTATCTTATTCTAACAAAACATACATTCTGTCTAGCAGAACCAGCATGATCTGTTTGACAGTCTTGAAGCTTCAAAATAGGCGAAAGTAGAAGAAATCCCACAAACATATATTCAACAATACTGTTTCCGAAACATGTCACTGTCTTCCCCTCAGAAGGAAAAACAGAGGAAAGACTCATTACCAGAAAAGGAAAGATAATCTTCATAATGAGATTAAATCAAGAAGATACTAAATTAAATGGCATATTTTGAAATCTCTTCATATTCACTGTTATAAAAGTGTCCTCTTCCACACTGCCAGAAGAAGAAATTACGATCTCCAGCTGCACCGTGCATCTTACGACAGCACCCTCCTCTGAACATTAAAGCCCTTTTAGTTTAGCTGGCTGAGTTGCCTGTTTATTCACTGAGTATCAACTGGCACCGAAGAGACCAGCTATTTAAACTGTTCAAGTTATCCTGGCTTCTTCTGACTGAAACTCAACTGTCGATCCAAGTCATAATGTGGGAGATGAGCTCTAGTAAGAGAGGTACAAGAGGTGGTCCAAAGAGCGACGGTCTCCTCAGCCAACACAGCTGTTTACAGAGTCCACACCTAGCTAAATCCTGAACAACTGGCTGAAAATTAGGTTGCAAGTTTATTGCAACCAAGAGACTAGATTTCACTAACACTCCGCTTTCACGTTTCTGGACTACGCTACTGCAATACAGACGACTACTAGCAAAGTTCATTTTATGTACCCTTGCTTGTGAGTTTTGTGCCCAAAGCACGTGTGTTCTCTTGGAAGCCATTCCTGGGCACATGAATGAGGAGGCAACTGCAAATAGTCAGCGAGAAGTTACCAGTGGTAAATCATGCTTGACCAAGCTAATTGCTTTCCATGATCAAACAGTTAGATCCGAGGATGAGGGAAAGCTGGTGGATGACTTGACTTTAGCAAGGCACTTGACAGTCTCCCACAGCAACCTTGAACACAAGTTGGGAAGTTACACCTGGATAGGTAAATTAACTATATTGGTAAAAAATTATCTGGATTGTCAGGCTCAAAAAGTAGCAGTTGGTGGCTTGTACTCTACTTGGAGGCTATTTACAAGTGAAGTTCTTCAGGGCTCTATCCTGGGAGCTATGCTGTCTAGGAAGTTCACAGATGCTATTAAATTGAGGGCACCAGTCAATACATCTGAGGGCAAGGCCTCCATGGCAGGGGGACCTAGGCAGTCTAGAGGAACTAGCTAATAGGATTCTTATGAAATTCAACAAAGACAAAAGCACCTGGAACAGACTAATCCCTTCGATGATACAGGCTGGGGACTGCCTGGCACTGTCATGCTGGAGAGCAAGCTAAACTTAAGCCAGAAGCGCACTCTGGCAGCAAGGAAGGTTAACAGCATATTGGATTGTATTAACAGAAATGTAGGCAGTAGCTTGAGAAAAGTGTTTATTCCCTTCTACTCAGCACTCAGTGAACTACATCGGAAATACTGCACCCTGCCTTGGGCTCCCCAGAACAAAGATGCACAAACTACAGCAAGTTCAGCAAAGGATTGCCAACATGGCTGGGAGCTGGAGCACATGCTGTAAGAGGAGATGGTGAGGGAATGAAGCTTGTTTACTCCAGAGAAGAGAAAGCTTAGAGGGGACTGAATGGCAGCCTTCCAGTATCTATGAAGAGGTTATCAAGATGATGGAGCCAGGCTCTCTACAGAGCTGCATGGCAGGACGGTGAGAGTCTATGGTCACAAACTACAACAGGGGATGTCCCAACCTGACACAAGGAAAAAAAAAAAATCCCTATTAAGGGCACTCAAGCACTGGGGCAGGGATCCAGTCTTTCTCCTTGAAGAGTTTTAAGACCCAACTAGACAAAACTCTGAGCAGCCTGGTCTGAATTTATTATTGACTTTGCTTTGAGCAGGAGGTTGAACTAGAGACTCCTGAGGTCCCTTCCAACCTTAAATGTCTAATGAGGTAGTAGAAAAGTAGGGCTGTTAGGAGACCTTTCTTCTTCTTCTTCTAAAATAAAGAATTAGTTTTATCTCTATTCTTCCTGAGAGGTACTCGTTTGTTGAGGTTGTAAAAGCTTTAGTAGATAAAAATCTATTTCAGTGTATCTTTCTTCACCATTATAAAGTGTTTTCTGATGCCTAAAGAAAGTCTTTGTCACTGCAACCTAGGCCCACTGCTTCTTATCCATCATTAAGATGAATGGACTAATTAATTCAGCTTGTGATCCCAATATAATACTCAAATCCTCTTCTACAAAACCATCAAAGTTTGCAGTGCCCCATCTACATTTCAGAAGCAATAAGTGACTGCCAAAGTTAAGAATCTTACATGTACCTTTGCAAATTGTATCCTATACTTTTCAAATAATTTTTCCAACTGGTCTACATGATTTTGAAACCTAATCCTTTCCTCTCATGTACTTGCAATCACTTCCAACTTTGTGGTATTTACATATTTAGTATGCATACTGCATATTTCACCATCCACTTATTAATGAAAAAAGCATTTTAAAATGGAGTATGATCACCAAAAATTCAGCCGATTCATCCCTCTCCCTAATTTGCAAATGATTAGTAAAGTTTTCAATATTACTGCTAACCATTCTCCACTATTTTTGAGTAAGGTTCTTCTAATTAGCCTTGTATCTACTTTACAGTATTTTCATCTAGAACTAGCAATCAGAAGAACTTAAACTGAAAGACCATTAAAAATCTTTAAGACAATCTAGATGTGACATCAGCTGCCTTTCCTCTATGCACTAGACTCATTTTTGTTCTAGAAGTAAATTGGAATGTTTTTAAATTGAAATTTGAACAAGTTCATGTTCACCATTACTTATCTCCTTGCTCCAAGTAGTTATATTTCCCCGTCCCCTCACTTCTTCTTGGTAACCTTAATTTCCCATTACTTCACTTTAGTGTCTGAAGTCAACAAAGAATGCTTAGTCTTATCCAATAAGGTCTTTTACCATATTTCCCATCTTTATCCCCACTGAGTGTCTTGTGGTTTTGTCTTGCATTTTTTTAAAGAACTATTAACTCTCTCTACCTCTTTTGCCTGTCAAACATGCTTCCCATATCTTACCTACCTATATCAGTGTTTATTACTGTTTCCTCCTTCCTTTCCTAACAATGCTTGATAATCGAATGCAATCATTTCCAAGTCAGTTACAAACAAATTGCTTTCTAATTTCATATTCTCAGCCAATTTCTTACTAGGGTTTAGAACCAAATCTATACCAAACTGTCCTGTGACAACCTGCTATTTCCAAAAAAACAAAAACAAAAATCAAACAAAAACCCAAACCTCCTGCTCAGCCTTTAGTTTCCTTTCCTAATAGATGCCTGGACATTTTTTTATTTATTTTTTAAATAAGCAGTCTTTCTTACCAATCTCATTTTCTCTCTGAATAAAATGTAGGCAATTATGAGGTAAAGGCACAGTTAATTTGAAACTTGTCTATTTATTAGCAACTCTGGTAAACTAATAGTTTTTTTTCAGGTAGTTGAAAGAAGCAGCTTAGACCTAGCAATAATGTAGTAAGTACGTGTACCTTTCACACATCTGTTAAACTCATCCTGAAAACACACGCACAAGCCAATCACTCTACAGAAAAGCAAAACACATTTAATGGCTAGGTTTGAACACTTCTGATATTTGCAAATGCCTCCAGAGATTTGTGCTTTGTATCCCCTTTCGCTAAAAATCCAAGCATTTCTGACGTTCTGCTGGACTTGTGTTGCTCAACAACAGCTTAAACCTAGTGGCGACTCCAACACTAAGCTCCTTGGCAGGATTCTGATATTTTCCCACAATTTCAAAAGTAACGTAAAGCAAAACGAATCTGTGCTTTATGGAATTTGTTAAAACCACAAATGTCTTCATATGGAAAGGGCAATTTGGTTTCCTTCAGGAGTAAAACAACAATTTCTGACAAATGCTGCTCGTCCTGAAGCCACTAGGATGCAGCTTCATGAGGAGTTCCCTGGAGAAACAGAATAGGCAAGGCCCTAAGGTGCGACGTTTCTGACAAAGAGCTGAAGATAATGAAACCTCACATAGTAGCTGGAAATATACTTAGCAAAGTAAAATAAAAACTAAAGATGATACACAAAATTTTAAACTTGAAAATTTTACCAATAAAAGTAATGGTAAGCCTAAGAGATCCACACAAAACACTTGAATTTCTTCCCACTTACAGATAGGAAGGCCCAGTATGTTACCTCATCCATTTTTCTGCTAACATGAAATTGTTTCTTACGGCACATTTAACAATCTACGGTTCTCTAAATCTGAAAAAGTAACTGGGCTCTCATGACTACCTTCGATAGGTTATTTTACAATGTAAAACCTCATTGCACAATTGGGAATCCATTATATACTTCACCAGGAGTAAGGAGGATTCTCCCCCTTGTTGAAGAAAAAAACCCTTCAATTCTTGCAAAATTTAGGTTAAATAGTTTTTCTGCTGTTTTGATTCCTAAAATTGCCTTCTGACTGTGAACTTGATGTGATCTGACAGCACTGAATCCCTGAATCTGCAAACTAAAGCAACAGTGAGGTGTGAACTGACTAATGGCCATGTCCTGCTACCAGCGGACTTGTTCTTCAGGGCCAAGACCAGCAAGTTATTTCTTTGCTGTTTTTCCAGGAAAACTCAGGTGTAATAGCACCAAACTCTCCTCTGTCTATGGCAAATCAGAAATTAATGCCCAAAGTTACTTCTGTAGGGTGATATACTTCAATATTTCCCCATGTAACACATTTTTTATTTCTTTCCCAAATCCACTGTTACATGATGAAAATAATCCAAAACAGCAATAGCATGTAGCCTGTTTAAAAAAGTGCCTTTGTTTTGGGGAGAAGTACATCTTGCACATGAAAAAAAAATACCTAGGCACAGACTTATCACTACCTAATCTTAGATAACTAAAAGCCAAACAACTTTTTAAAGTAGGAAATTAAATATTTACAGAAGTAAGTCAGACCATAACAACATTTACTTAGTAAAATCAGTTTTCTCTGTGAGAATATTAAGTTAAGAAATTGTTTTAGAGTAACAGTTTTTTTTGTTTTTTTTTAAAGGAAAGCATCACCTTGAAAAAGGTCTTACTCTCCTCTGAACATCACATGCTGTTCCTCACTTTACAGTTACATCATGACCCTGAACAAAAATAACTGCATTACATAGTCCTACTAATACAAGAGAATCCAAATAAACATACTGTGAATTGTATTAGTGGCTCTACAGTTCATTAATGACACAATTCACATATCTAAAACAAATTTAACTTTGCTATGTACTGATACGAATGCACCAGTGACTAAAAAGGATAGAAGCTGGAACTCGTTGCAATGAAGGAATGCTTAAATACAATCATGTAAGCGAAAGATTGTACTCTTTTCCAGTGAAATGCAAACATTCCTATTAAAATGATGGGCATTTTAATATTGCTGTGCGATACTGCCACACAACACAGAAGGCCTTAGGGTTCAAGGATTAGTTTTGCTTAAATTAACTTATTCAGTGGTCTCCCTGCCTCGTCCTCTGTTTTGTGAGTTCAAAAAAGCCTTTGAAGAGGGCAAAGATGCTCATTCTCTATGCAAACTCCTGGAAGTATTTTCACCGACGTATTTTTCATCTGTATCTGCAGACTCTCCTGGAAGAATAGTCTAGCAGGTTTCATGTACTTTCTGGACTCACAGAAACTGTTGATGGACTCCAGGCTCTGGAAGCTTTATTTAATAGAAGTATGCTAAACAATGCTAGATCTCACAACAGGAAGAATTCCTATTTCTCCCTGCAAATTAATAATAACTGTTTGAAAATTGTGTCTAATGAACGCCCACGTAACCCAAAGGCAAGTCAACCTATTTGACTTCATTATATTTCAGCGTGTCTGCTGCACAGCCCTTTCAAATGAATAGAACTCTGCAGGCAAGTTGAAACCGTGACGCATCAGAGATTTTGCATTATTGCCCAGCTGAGAGACTTCAGCATTGCACTTGCAAAAGGCAGGCGTTAAATGGCAAACTGCAGATTACCTTATATAAAGTCTGCAGAATACATGCAGGAGCCAGGGGTCTAGAAAACCTGACCTATAAAGAAAAACTGAAAGAAATGGGGTCGTTTAGCCTAAGGAAGAGAAGACTGAATGGGACAGAACAGCAGTCTTCAAAAACAAAGCCTGGTGCAGAGAGGCAGGGAGTAATCTGTTCCTCTGGACAAGACAGTAAAATGGAAGCTTAAGTTGCAACAAGAAATACTCTGCGTCTAAGACAACTACTAATAAAACTTCCTAACTGCAAGAACAGTGAACCATGCAAAAGGACTGCCTGGGTAGGCTTTGGAGCCTCCACCAGTAGACGTTTTCAGAAACAGAAGAAGTTGTCAGAAATGACTGTGACTGTTGATCCTGACATTAAGCAGGGGAAAGGACTGGATGACCTCTTGATGTTTTCTTTAGTTCTATGAATAAGTGGAAAAGAGATTATTGCTACTTCATTTAATACTAGTACATTGATTTTAGCAACAAAGACCAAAGTGTACAATTGTTTCTATTAGCTATATCTGATGGATTTGCCTTTTTAGAACTCCTCCTACTGCTTCTGAAACAATAGATTCAAAAACAAGAGAAAATTGCAAGAAGAAACAATGTTCAAAGGCACCTGCACTACTTTTTCAACCAAGTTTTTACAGACTTTCTGAAAGAGATTTTACATATATTGCATATGGACTTTATTAGAGCTCCTGAGTATTTTTCTTTCTATGTCTTTCCATCCGTTCTGTCAAAATGCATACAGCATGTCATTTCCAAAGAAAGTTCATTCATTCTTACTAAAAGGAACACAGAGTACTTGAAATACTGACTATTCTGATGATTATGGTGCAAAAGAGAAAAACATTTAGCTTACAACACTAGTTTAACTAAGACGACACGTAAGAGGAAAGAATAAAAATTCTTTTTCCCTTCTTCACACCAACCCCCAAGAAATCTCAAAAGAATCTCCCACAGATTTCTTACCATTTTATAAAGATCTGAAACACTGATCTGATCTGAATCCACAACCTCAAAGTCTTTCCGAGGAACTAAATCTAGGCCCAAATGTCTACAAAAGAGAAAGAAGAGACAATGATAAGTGTAACATATCACAGCATTCACTATTATCTACTACATGTGCTTACTCAAGGGCAAGGACTCAGGAAATATTCAGTTGTATTTAATGATTAACAATTGCAGAAAGATTAAACACAGATAATCCTTTTAAATAAAACTAAACATAAATATCAAACCAAAAAACACTAGGAGCTTGTTACATTTGTTCACCGACTTCAGTGGAGCTACAGCAATTAATGCTAGCTGATGAAATATTAAGAAATAAAAGGAAATGCTGTAGGCAAATAAAGTTACTACTCTGGTTTCTGCTACAATATTTGAGTAGGTTCTTTCTCTACACAATTAAAAAAAAAAGTTCCATCAATAATCCTGTTCAAATGTGCAGATATAATGCCTTGGGAAGCTGCTTTGAAATTCCTGGTGCTCATGCAACTAAACCTCTGATTTAATCTCCATATAAACATAGTAATTTTTCTTATTAACAACAACAGAAACAAGAATTTTAATTGGTATTTTTATTACACAAAGTAACTTCTAATCAGAAAGATTTTAGCTCAATCTAAATACATTAATAATTCAAAAAAGGCTCCATCAGTGCAAAGAGGAGGGTCAGCTAAGAGATCCTGTAGTAAAGGCAGCTGTCCAGGTCACAGCTGCATAGGAGTAGTAAACAGAAAAGGCTATTTTGTAGCCAGGCAAATTAATGAGTGACTATTCCCAATTAATTAACAATGGTCGACTAAGCTTAAAAGGTGGCAAAAAAACAACTTTTGCTCCGTAGTTCCTCAGATTTTGTGGCATAAAATGTTCAGACAATTACAATAAAAGTATTATAATCACACGCATCAGGAGTAAAATTAAAGAAACGTGAATTAACCATTTCCCAGCTCCTGACTTCTTTCATCTTATAACTTTGATACTTCATTTACAAATATTTCATATTAAATTTCTCTATAGTCTAAAGAAAAAAAAAATTTGAGAGAGGTGCTCTCACAGGCTACGTTTGCAGACTTTCTGTCAACAACTAGGGAGAAAAAGTGAATTTAAGTATGCAATTGAGAGAGACATATTCTGTAATATGATGGCAAATACAGTATTTTATCTGAAAAACCTCTCAGGTACTACCGAATAATTGTACAGTGCCAAAAACCTCCAAGTACTCCAGTGTCTGTTTCAGAGGAGGTCACTTAAACGAGGACCAAGTAAGAGCCAGTGCTTTGCATGATGCCCTGCTTCACTTGCTGCACAGTGTACTTTTTTTTATTGCTTCAAGTTTCCCAACTCCCTTAATTTTTTTGAAACTCATTTGCTGCTTAATCAGGCTTTCCTTCTTTAATTATATCCCTGAACTACCAAGTCTCAAAAACACAGTTCAGCCCTTGTCCACTTACTGGCAAACAGCTGTTAGGCAGTACCGCAATTGCCGTTAAAATATTGTACCGACCAGCTGGAATTTCCACATTCTTTGTTCTTTGCCAAAAACAATTATATTTTCAATGGGAAAAGGAACAATTTTCCCTCCTCAATATAATTTTCATGTCAAATATCAGTTTGTACACTCTAGGACTAAGCTGTGAAAATGATGGCTATACACTTTTTTATTATTATTTTTAATTGGTGACATGTATTTTCCTTCATTCTCAAAGCCAGCAAACTTAACTTTGATGAAACCTATTCAACACAGGCTATCCCTGGACCAAGACCAGCATCTGAAAACTGCAGCTACAAAGATGAAAATTACCGTATCTAATTGCCAAATGAATAAGACTAAAATGAGAAAACACTAGGCAATCCTCAGCCGTAGGTGCCACTAAGGTCTACATATAACAGAAAGTCCAGAGCTATCGCACAAAACATAGTAACAAGTAAAAATAGTAATATGCATAGAGTCTACTTAAAATTAAAATTATATATATATATAGTGCATATAAAATTTTTATACATTATAGCTATATCTATAAACATATATATATAATGTATAAAAATATAAAAAAGATCAGTGATCATCATATTCCTTTACAGAGAAACTTCTCCTGAGCCTGAAAACCTCATCCATTTTCAAAATAACCTCTTGCCCACATGTGTACGCACACACACACACACTTGCTCCCTCTAAGAGTATTCAGGAAGGAATCGCTCCTCAGCATAGGGATAACAACAGCAGATGACTTCCTAATAATGCTTCCAAAAGCACAGAATAAAGTATTATAGTTTCCATGCAGTTACAAATGACCATTATAGTTTTACAGAAAAACTGCCAAAGCTAATCATAGCTTGATGTTGTTCTGTTCTCATAATTTCAACTCTCTAGAGAGGTATGGTCAAACAGTGGTTGGACTCATTACTCAGTACATGACAAAGATATTACCTTCTACTTAATAACATTCAACACGACTGCAGTAGCATCCCTTTGAAACTTATCTATCACATCTTATTTTTAGTCAAATCCCTTAACACCATGGATTTCCAGCCCAGAAGATCATCATTCTCTAATACTATGTTAATGCTGCACAATATTTGCTCCCAGCAAATAAAGGCATCTTTTTCCTCGAGTACTAACATCCTCTCATTTATTGGGTAGGCTGCAGTTCATGTTTACACAAACATTCAATTTGTATCAATTATTTTTGCCTGCAAAGGACTGACAACATAATGCCTGAAATGACAATAATAGTGAAAGTGGGCTACTACCCTATTTATTATAAAATGCTGCGGGAATGCAGGAGCACCAGCTCAGGGCTGCTGAGCAGGATTTCTGCAAAATGTAGTGTATGTGAAAATTAGGTAACATGGCGTTTTGATCATTTGACAGTTCCCCTCTCTGCAGTGCTTCCTTCTACAAGCAAACTCTTGTGTTTTTTATTCTGCCTTAACTGCCTTTCAGAAGCATTTCCAAAGTACGGCTAGGAAAAAATCCCAACGCTCTCAACTACATCTCTTGATACAACCAGCCTGGGACAAGGTCGGTTAAGCTGACCTTCAGATAGTCCTCCTTTTCCACACAGCCAGTCTTTAGAAGTAGAGATTTACTTTTTCTTTATTGGGGGAACTTCTATATTTTCCACATATTTAGAATATGAATACCAGACATTTAGAATTCATGAAACACAAGTCACAACCGCTCTTAGCGGAAGAACCTTGCAGAAATACTGTCATTTGCCTAAAATATGCTTTCCAGAAGCACATCTACTCTTGAAGAGGAGCCTGGGAGAACTCATTGCATCTCTAGATTGCTTAAGAACTGATCCCCTTCACTCCAAAAATGTGCATTTTGTTTCTCCTTCCAATCTTTCTTACTTTAATTTTCCAGCCACTGATTTTCCTTCTTCCTTTTCTGACTACATCAAAGCCTCATTTAATATCATGCACATTTACCTTATGCAAATACATTTACAAAGGTGGAGAAGGGAAAGGAAATGATTGACAGCTATACACAAACCATGTGCAGACTTTAAATAAGATTTTAAAGAAATAAAACATAGAAGTTATGGAAAATGGAATATATGCAAATGTGTTTGTGAAAATTAGACTGTGCTAATACACTTTCTTTGACAAAATTAAGGTATTTTGCATACAAAGAAACTGCAGGGGCGCTAATCTATCAAGATATGAGTAAAACATAAGAAACTATTTCTTAAAAATGAAAAAGATGGGGACTAGTAGAAGGAATGTAATCTTAGTAAGGAATTGGTTAAAGAAAATGACAGCAAATACTTCTGAACAAGAAAGTATGAGGCTACAGAGAGAGGTTATTGATGTTCTCCTCAAAGACTGACATCCAAGAGAGTTCCTCACAATTTGAATGCCTATTCAATCATCACATTAATTTAGGGACATTCAGGAGTGGAAAAAAATATTATATATTTGGACAAAAATGACAACTATTCTTTCTGCAGCCTTCTTACGGGCATTTCCTTACGGTTGTTTAAATTGTTCACTCCTAGTCTGATCACCTTTGATGCAGCAGTGGCAATTACCGTAATAAGGATTTCTTTAGCTCTCCCGGGCAGCTCCAAATATCAAACGCTCTTTAGACCAGTTCCTCTTCAGCCATCCCACGCATCAAAATGAAATGGGATGCAAGGGCTGTAAAGCCTGGTCAAGTTTTAATTCCAGCCTAGAAACTAAAAGCCCAAATGTGCGAGTAACCTGACTTAGCTCACGATCTTTGACAGCCATCTCAAGAATGAAAGACAAATTCTGCTGAAGCACAGCACTATCAAAATTTAACCAGCAGCAGATAGCGTCGTTCAAAGCTACAGTATTAAGCTGCTGATAAAAAGCAGAGACCGTAGAACCTCCCAGATATAAAGAGGATAAAACAGTTACATAAACAGTGAACCAATTATCTAAACTATGAACCAACTCCTGGAGCTATTATTAGAATAACTGCTTACTCCTAGAGTAGTGTTGTACTAGTCAAATATTCAGTCACATCAGAGCAGCGGTGAAAAGCTCACAGCGCTGACAGCCATTTGTTATGAGACTGGTAGCTAGAGACGCATA
Source organism: Apteryx mantelli (assembly GCF_036417845.1). Classification (NCBI taxonomy): domain Eukaryota; kingdom Metazoa; phylum Chordata; class Aves; order Apterygiformes; family Apterygidae; genus Apteryx; species Apteryx mantelli. The sequence continues at coordinate 13,948,745 of NC_089989.1, read as the reverse complement.
TAATGGAACTGTTAATATTATGAGATTTTATATAAAAAGGCAGTGGCAAACATTTGGAGCGAGCCGTGCTGCAAAGGCCTCCGAGTTTTCCTTCTGTGCGCAAAACTGCAATGCGCTGCTCTGAGCTCCTCCGGTGGCCAGCGCAGCCAAGGGGCAGCATGTGCTCCGCCTGGCAGCTTCCCCAGGGATCGCTTGGTACACACATGCTAACCAGTCAGCCAAAAGCTTATCCATTAGAGTTTTAAGATATGAGAAAGACCATGCCTTTCAAAAGTAGCTTTATTTTACTTGGATGATGGTGTGAAAGATAATTTCTGTTTGAAACATTCGTTTGCAACTTTTGGCCAACTATGGATCTTTCTATGCAAAACATGCAGCAATTTACCATTACATTTGGAAGACTTTTTTTCCCCAGTGCAAATTATTTTTAATACATTTTACATGAAAAAGAATAACCTTTGACTGAAAATTTTCCTCATTACTTACAGACTATCGGACACCTCCAATAGCATTTCAGACTTCAGTGGATCAATGTTCTAACAACCACAGAGTGAAACATTTTTAAAAACCAAAAGTATTGGTTATATTCTGTGTAAAACCTAGCAAGATACACAGAAAAGAGATTGTATACGAGATTTTAGCTGTGTGAAAATACATAGAAGCATCCTTAAAAACAAGTCTAAAGGCATGAAGACACTTATCTAAAGGTAGCAATTTCTGCTCTTTTGAGCAACTGGGATATAGAGTCTACATTGCAACCAGTCACTGCATGCATAGGAAAACAAGCTAACTGTGGATAACTGGAAGAGGTAACAAAACATCGTAAAAAGGAATTTGTATCCAGGATCATAGTTTTGTACTGGGGGAAAAGAATGTGTAAACAACAGGGAATTCACTAACTTTCTGCCATAAGTGGAAAACAGTATTGCATTATAAGAATGACTAGGAACAGTATAAAAAGTTAGCAGCATTAATTATAAAATGAATTATTATTTTTATATTTTTAACAAACCAAACTACAGAGCAGAATTTCTTAAGATTTTAGACTGAGCACAAGAAATAAGCAAAAAATAAGTTTAATGCATTTCTTCTGAAAATGGCCCAAACAAGTTATTTTGCAAAAAAAATCTCTAACTGCTAACCTAGGGAGTATACTTGTCCCTGGATTTCTGCCAGCTCCCATAGGAACACAAAGGACAACTGTCAGAACCTCTGCCAGTGCATTTAAAGGGCAGTGGTACCAGTTCAACAAACAAAACACCCTACTGACTGGCGGTGACAGGACGTTTGCATCAGTCCCTCCCAAATAATCCAGTGCATTACTGCTCAAGGTCAGGATAAAAGTGGTCCTATACTAAATAAGCATACGTACTGCATATTAGGCATATCAGATTACCTGTTTTCTGAAAGTTACTTGCTCATAGAAAATCTCTTATTATATTGGACTACATCTTTAGTAATTACAGATCTGTTCAAATTGTATGTATTTAAGTTTCTCTGTTAATATTAATGCACGTTACTAATGACATTTTTCATTTATTTTATTTGCAGATCTCAAATATGATAGCAGTAGCAATGAACATTATTACATTCTTTGAGAAATGGCATTACTCTGCAAGTTCTGTGTACATGGAAATCATTACGTCTTAAGAGATTAATTCATATGGGTCATGAGTTTCATAATAAAACTCAGAGAGGGGAGATAAAATATTTTAAGAATTCTCCTAAAAATTCTCTGAAAAGGGTGAGATTACAGAAAGACCTTCCAAACTCCCAGTCATTTTTTTTTGTATTTAAATATTGTTATATCTGTACATTTATATAGGTACAGATACAATTAGATATCTCTTTGATCATATGCTTTTTTTTTATGCAGTTCCTTCACTGATACCCTCCCTTGTTTTAGCATGCATCTCTGATATCATGTACCTTTTTCTTTAGGGACGATAAATATCTGTTCTTATACAGTAAGAAACACAGAATTGTCATTTGTTTGCAGGTAACCTGAGCAGAGGAATTTAATCATGAACATATGCATACTTGCTGATTCCACTGCTTCTCCATAGCTGTCAGTCATTGGACTTGCTTTTAAAAGTTTTAACGTATTTCTAATTTTATGAATTTGTGTTTTTTATTCTATTTTATTAAAAAAACTTTCTATAGTCACCTAGTTGACCAGCCTCTTCCCTTCCTGGCAGCATCGCTGTTTAGTCTCATCTTTTTTCTCATGACATCTTTGCAGCTTCCTGTTGCTAATCTCCTGCATACACTCCTTGAGCAAAAACATCTAGGCCGAATGTTCAAACAGGGTTTCTTCAATCCCATTTACTCTAGTGGAAATGACAATGGAAAATACCTATACACTGCACAGCAGAACAGTGACCTGATGTAGCCTATCAGTCTACGTCCTACAGACCTTTCTTTCCCCAAAAGAGAAATTCAGTTCAGCGAGGGGGAGAGCTAAAGCTTCATGAATGTAATCAAGTACATCTCAGAGGGAGTCCTGAAGTAGGTGACTAAGGAATGGAGTCATGACAAAGATATGTTAATGAAAAATCATTCGACTTTCTTCCTTAGCTGGCAACTTAAGAGTTTTTTTTTCCCCTCCCTCTGCATGTCAATTAACACCAATGCTACTCCTAGCTGAAAAACAGTTGCTATAAGCCTGAGGAGGGTGATATTTCCTTTGAAAAGGTCACGAGCATGTCTTGCATAACTTATCTGTCTGACACGCTATAACTCAGAACTAGAATGCCTCCTTTAAATTTGTTGTTTTCTAAGAACTGATTCTGGAGAAGGGCTCGTTTAATAGTAATTTATTGCCATTTCAGCTTCTATCTGAATTGCTCTCTTCTTTGGCTCTTGAAAAACTCTAAAAATCACAACGGAACTGATCATGGTGGAACTAAACCTCCAAGAAATGTAATCAGCAGACAAATATACAGATTTGTATACCAAAAACTTCCATACTGCAGCCTCAGCTCCCACACAAGAATCATTTCTTGCGTGTCAGTGCGGTTAGTCCGCGCTGCAGGATTCCACTGAGTAAGATCCTGCAGTTATTGCACCAACTATTAAAACACTTCTTCAGTTGGAGAAATGACTTTTTAGTACCAATGATACATCTTTGCAGGCCTAATATTCACTATATTGGTACAAACGAAGTAAACTGTCCTAGAACTACTGAAAGTGCAGTTAGCCCTAGTAAAGCCCTACTAATAAGGAAATGGTTTATTTTATAGTACTAGTGGAAGAACTATGCAGTAAACGCGCTGTAAAAAGTTATATTTGATTTCCAAATATGCAAATATTTTACCTGCTTGCAAATTTTCCTGGAAGAAAGAAAGATTTTTTTTTTTTTTTTAAATAAAAGCTATTTAAAAATAATTAGAACAAACAGTACCCAGCCGGTACCTTTACTTACTCATTGCCCCAGTCCAGCCTCACTGTGAGGTGTCTCTTGACCTCTCGCACCTGATCCTGTGTCAAGTGACCTGACAGCAGCTGTCTACGTAGGTCAATGAGTTCATTCATCACATGGCGCAGTTTGTAGAAAAGATCTACCTTATGTTTCTGTAAAAGCATTTTTGGGGGAAGGGAAGAGAATGAGAGCGAGAGAAAGGGAGAAAGGTAGAGAGAAAGAAAGAGCAAAAGAGAAGAGAGGAGAGATTAATAAATTACCAGCTTTTCATATAATTACCCCAGAGGTGCATTCAGTTTGTACAAGCTTTAAAACACTTATGTCAAAAAGTAGCATTCACTGATACTATTTGAACTGGATTGCTTTCTACTCCTCAAGTTTAGGGCTCAATCCTGCCAAGGGGTCCATTTTCTGATGGAACCTAAAGCTATAGGTAAAGGATTCATCGTGAGCAACCGGGATCACTTATACAAATCATGTAATAAATTCAGAGTTTTAGCCTTAAAGTAACAAATAGAGGGAAGAAGTTTGTCCTCGGTTGGTAGCTAACATAACTGCTATGAACAGTTGAACAACGATTCACCAAAACTGAAAAACACTTTTAATATTGTAGGTATTCCATTTACTGAAAATTACCCAGTTTTCTGTGTTAGGTAGGGAATAAATGACTATTCATTAGCTGCATTCTAAAAGGGACTAAAGCAATTAATGATAAAATCCACCTGTACAGCTACTTTAAAAGAGGGAAATTCCTGCAGATAGTAAAACACCACCTCCCATCATCGGCAAACAAGCCCCAACAAACCAACCCAGCAGCCTGTTCTAACAAAACGATATTCTTCAAATAAGAAACAAAGGCAGACAGACGTGGAAACGGATGCTCTCCCTCCAGCAGGTAACTACACGGAAGGTCTGCAAAGGGGCAACCCTGAGGCTAGTAACAAAGGCCACCCAAAGCACCCCTGAAACAAGGAAGGGTGTCCAAGCTACTCCCATATCTGCCATTTCTCCAGGGAAAGCCGAGCACAAAGATATTCAGAAAGATCTATGCCAGTCGAGAAAAATCAAGGCTGTTTTGAAGTATTTACTAGGCCACAAAAGCCACGATCTATGAAGGAGACCCAAGACCCTATCTTCTTTAAATACTCAGAAAGGCCAACGCTTTCAAAATTAATGAGAATTGTTTTGCCAGAAGGCTCCCGTCTACGCAGCCATGTGAACGTCCCAATTCAACAGCAGTTGAATGCTGTCTTTTAAAACCTTGATCCATTCCCAAATGCGTGCAAAGCTTGAGATGCCAGAATCTCATCTGGGGAAAACACTGACCACATGGACTAAACTGAGACTCAGCAGGCCAACACTGGCTTGATGTAATTGCATTTCTGCTCGTAAATGAGTGTTTTTTGAAAGCTCCTTAAATGAGGAGATATGCATTCATTAAGGACAGAGGAAGATCCACAAAGAAAAACATAAGTGTGTGCTATTACAACATGTTAGTAGAAAAACGTTTTTCATCTATCTTACTGAAAAAAAGTAGAATTTCAGTCTACCTGAGTTTTCCTACAAGACCACTAGATTTGTATGATTTAGGAAAACAGATCTCACAAGGCACTCCATTTTAATCGAGAATTCATTATTTTGAAACCGATTTCACATCTCTCTTGCCGAAGCCCATGAAGCTCTGACAGGATCATACAATGTTCTTATCTAACAATTTTGAGATGAAAAGATGCACAGTCTTTCACCTGTGTATCAACATCAGCTGTGGTCCCATCTGAAAAATTGAAACACAGAGACCAGACACAACAGCAAATCACATGTGCTTATTCTGGGATGCGTGCCCTGCATAGTCGACGAGAAGTCTAAATGACTAGAACTGAGATAGCTTTTCTCACTAAACATGGTCAAAAGCAAATCATATCCAAATGGAAGAGGATGATAGGTATAGGAAATGTCTGTTTTTATGCGCACAAGAGTTGTAACTTTTTTTTGACACAAGACGAAAGCACTGGCATTTGGAACTATCAAATAAACAAATGAGCTGTATAGTGCTGATTAAATGGTTGGCACTGAGATGATCATTAGAATCAGCTCCAAAATCATCATACTCAGACTTCCCTAACAAACCCACTGAGATGAAAAAGTCACTTCCCTCACTCTAGTAATAACAGTTCAAGGCTACCCATCAATTCAAGTGCAGAACACTATGCTGGCGATATTGTAAAAATTAGTCCAGAACATACAGTAAGTATCAGAAACACTTATTTCAAGTATAACTGAAAAAAGAGATTCTAGAACAATTTTGCAATAGCAAATCATGTGAGGTCCTAATCAATGAGCTGAAACAAAACAAGATACAACCCAAACTCAACTACCTCTCTTGTACTCCATGATCATGACAATGTGCCCTTTTCAGCTTCAGTTCCTGGGCTTATTCTTTGACAAATATTTCATCTGCTTTAAATATAATGAGCAAGTATTGATAGAGCGCTAAAAATATGGTGCCCTTTTCTGAAAATACAAGTTAGTCCCCTATAAGGAGGGGACTATCAGAGAGTAGATACCAACTGTGGAAAGCCAGAGGAGCATTAGCTGTGATCTCAGGCAAAGTTATGAAGTGAAGCACAGATGCAAGATCAATGAAAGTGATGGAGAACACCTATGGGAGACAAAGGAGAGCTAGAACAGAGTTGAAGGTAGTTAAATTCCAGCTTTGCAGGTAGCAAAGGTTTTGGAACAGTCAAGAAATAATTTATAATCCCCTCCTTCTGATCTCAGGAGTCTAGTAACTAATAAGATCCATTTGGCAGAGAGGACCACACATTTTTAATTACTTTCCTCTGCCTTTCTCTCTGGATTAAGCAAACAAAAAACCCCCTCCAAAACTCATCATTAAGCTAAGATAATCAGTTTTCTTTACATGGAGGTAGGAATCCTGCTTAAATCAAAACAGATGATCCTGGACACCACATGTTCAGAAAACTTGTTTTAAGGACTATAGCCATCTGAGCAATCTTAGTCAGTGGGAGTAGCCCCATAAAGAAACCTGAAACTTTTTTCATCTTGTTAGTAACTAAATAAAAATAAAAGCCAGTCTTACATGTAACTGTTCATTCTGCTTTACAGTGAATTTTCATATGACCTACCACATCCTATTTTTCGTCTTGCTCTTTGTCACAGGTTACCAAGCCACGAGCACCTTAGCAGTCCCTCTAGAACGATCTGCTGTGTGCACATTTGTGAACATATCTGGCAATTGTTTTGTATCCAAAATATTAAACTTTTTTGCAAAAATTTTTATGGTAATAATTGAGGTGTGTCAGGGACAAAGTATCTGTATAGACGTAATGAACTGAGGAATCTCTTATTACAAGCAGCACAAGCCTGTCCTCCAGCATGCCTTGTTGCCTTATTTTATTCCCTGTAGCTAGATGCAAAATACATTTCCCATGTTTCTATGATCTATTACTACTGACAAGTCCCACTTTGTGTTGCTTAGATAACCTTCACACGTACAGTTACACTTCAAAGAGTGGAAGTGTGGCATTATTTTTTTCTCTTAATGACCCCTTATTAATTCTACGGAGATCAAAAGTCAAAAGATGTCTCTTGTATTCTGTTTTTTAAACAGATAACGATACAAAATCTGCAAAACAAAAACAAAAGCAGAGCAGAGCATGCATTTTCCATCTCTTACTCAATACTCCTAGTGAAGATTCTAAAATTAGAAGATGGCTGACAAAGGTGTTTCATGCTTCAAAATAACAACTAATTCACTGTTTCATGCCTACAGTGAATAATAGCTCAGTGAATATACACTGAGATATTATTAAACAGTCTACCTTTGTGTTTTTCCCTAAATAAATACCACATGACATGAAAACATATATGAGATTGTTGTATTATGGAAGATGACCCATTTAAAATCACTCTTGTTATCATGAATACATTTAACACTATCATAAAGAAGTTACAATTTTGTGTTTCTACAGAGAAGTCCCTTCAGACACTTCCTATACAATCGCCTTGGGTTATAATGGGGGAGAGAGGTAAACAAAATTATTTTTATAAGGGCAAGTGAGTGGGCTTCTCCCAGGTTTCTTGTTAGAGATTTAGGGATCTAATTTTGGATATTAAAGCCTGCGAACATCATAAGCGCATGAAAGGAAATAATGCGGATGGAAACAACACACAACTCGAGTCTCTCCAAATTTGTTTTTTTTAATTAAAAAAAATTTATAAAAAAGCTCTGCTAGAAATTATAGATTTGTGCTATATCCATAGTTTAATCTTATCCAAAGTCTTTAATATTATTACCATACAAACCTTAAACACTACAAAACTACAAACTTTACAAGAAATGTTTTAACAGTCAAATTATTTCCAAACAGTGCCATTCTTATGAGACTTCCTGCCATAAACAGATAATTCATTTCAAATCATTCAAATTAGTATTAAACAATTACAAGGATATGTTTTTACTTCAAAGAGACACTGTTCTTCTGGAAGAATAAAGAAGGATAAATAACTGTCACAATCTGACAATATGTAAGATGCTTTTTGACTACGGGTCTACAGTCTCTTCTCTCTTCTGGGTTTGCACTTCTCGTACAAAACAGATGAACTCAACTCTAATTAGAAGATCTTTGGCCTTCATATACACTTATCTGAACTGCATGATGAAACTCATCCTCGCATTTCATAGTCCTCACATTTTTGTGAGGACTATGAAACTGTTAATGGATTTGTATTTCCAGTAACAAAAGTTTTTTTTTTTTTTATGTAAACAGAGCAGGATTGCCCTGTTTCAAGAACCTACAGTACAAGGAAACAAATATCATGCAAAAGATAGGCAGGAGTAATACAGATCAAAATATGACATATACCTCATTTATACAAATATCAATTATCCCAGCTACTTCTCAGTTTAGTAATTCTCAGTTGGGTCAAGTCACGGGCACCACAGATGAGGTGCCTTTTGATGAATAAAAGTCAATCTTTACAGGTCAGTACAAGAATTCTTAGGGATAAGGAAAGAAACTGAAGTAGTAAAACTTGTGGAAGGTGTGGATAAACAGGTATCCAGACTGGCACCTGTAGAAAAGCAAAGGAATTTAAGAAAACACAGTGGGCAAATATGAGCAAGTATTTAAAAAACAAGAGTTGTGACTATCGTGCAGGTTGTGATACCAACACACAATGGAAAAAAAGATTAGTACAAACCTATATGGGCCAGCTGTGTCCTTAGCACATTCCAGTTGCATTTCTGAAGAGTAGGTGCAAGGATGTCCCAAGTTTTTAATATAAAATAAAAATAGTTAGTCAAGACACCCCTAGCCAGAATCACTGAAAATTTTCAACGCTAAATCCTAAAAGTTAGGCAAGCATGCAAAGAGGAGCCTAATCAAATCATGTTGAGAACAGATCAATTTTAGAAGAGTCAATTCCTTTTCAAACATGTACTTCTGTGAGGACAAGAACATCTACCCTCCATAGACCTATTGCTTGCGGCTGGCTGTTTTTGTTACCAAGAAGGTGCAAAGTCTAATACAAACAATGTATTCTTAATGCTTCTCTCTGTGCTTCTACGGGGGGGTTTCTCTCATGCCTAGTAGTAAGCAGAATTCATACTACGTATTTTTACTCAGTTCAAGGTACTAATAGATTCTCTCTCTTCTACCAAGCTACCATTTTAAACAAAACTTGTAGGTACTTCATTTAGGTTTCAAGACTTCTGCCAAATTTAGCTGCAGTCAGGCAAAAAAGACCAAAATGAGGTCTTCACAAAGTTTTTCCACAATAAAAGGAAACTCGATACAGTTTTATAGAAAAAATACCCATACTTCTAAAAAGAAAGGTAGTTCAACAGATGGCATAATTCTAAGCTGAATGAACAAACTCTAAAAAGAAATGGTAAGAAACTAAGTATTACCAATGTCGGAAAACATATGGAATGATAAAAATATGGATGGTGAACAGATGGTAAAGTAAGGAGCTGAAGACTCAGCAGAAATATTTACATCTTTACCTTATTCCGCTACCTCCTCTCTAAACATAAGGTTTAACGGAAACAAGCTACTGGACTAAACAAACTTTTGTCGTGTTGCAATACAACTGTTCTTATAGGCTTACATAGAAGGAATTACAGGGTAGGGGAGCTCTGCAGAAAGCCCTGTTCTCTGAAGGAATGAAGGAGAGAGATGCACATGGTCTACCTTTGTTTTAGGCTGCCTTGTTCTGCTTGTAAAAAGCCTGCAATTTTTTGAAAATTATGGGCCAAAGCTCTTAGCTGAGTATTTAAGTATGATTCCCAAATAATTCAATCTAGACACACATGCATGGGTGCCTAGATGTCTAATTCTGTTTTATGATAGAACTAAAAAGTACTTTAATAACAGTTAAAAAAAATACAGAAAACAGAGTGAAAAGTTACATTAAGCAAAAATAAGGAAGGTAGGTAAACTACTAGTACATTTAGAATGGGGTATGGTACCATCCTGCAGTTTTCATAGGAATCGGGGGTGCAGTTCCCACTTCTTAGAGAGCGCCACCCTTGATGAACAACATTAATCTCTCAAACAGGCAACAGATGGAGAAGGAGGGCACCTCACTTTTACTTTATTTTCATTCTTCTACCCCGAAGTTCTCTATTTAATAAGGATGCATTAACGTCAATAGCATTTATCTTCTCCTATAAATATTCACAGCCTTCAGCCTCAAACAGAAATTATTTACTCTAACGTAAATCTGGTTTAAATTGATTCCCTTCTGTATTCACAGTTAGAGGGCATTTCAATTTGCAGTGTGCATTAAAGCAGAGAAACTATTTTACATTGCTACTAATAAATTCTTCACAGATTTTTTTGCCAAAGAAAACATCTAAAAATGGTTTAAATACTAACACATGATGTAACAGGAAAACTTAAATGGAAACAAAGAATGATGGAGCATCAATAAAGAAAATAAAAGAGCAAAACAGCAAAATAAAGCTTTTAAAAGATAAGCAGATATCTTGCTATAAAAGCTTTTCCCTTTTATTAGAATAAATGACAGGTCTGAAGCTACAAGAATTCTAGCTTTCCCCGAGTTTCAAAAAACAAACAAACAAAAAATCTCGAAAGAATGAAAACTGTGATATGAAGTCTTAAACTATAAAGAAGGTGTTTTCATATGGGCATCCTCAAACTTGTAGTATACATGCAAACTCTTCTCGTCATTCATTATTCCCACCATTTCTCTGAAATGTACAGGAAATTTCATTTCTGCAGAACTTGTAAAGCACATTACATGCTCTTAAATAGAGAAGGAGGTTAGCACAAGAAGCTCTGTACAATGAAGTAACAGTTGGAGCCCCTCCAAAATTATTTCAGATCCCTGAGGACTGCACATTTCTACAGTTTTTCTACAGCAATTAAATTAAAACCCTCTATGACAAATGCAGAACCTCAATTATTTGATCTGCTCCAAAAATCAAATGGCATATTTACATCAAAGCCATCCACAAATAAGACCAAAAACCTGGTAATATACTGTGTCTGTTCCAAACTAAATGAATATTGCTAAAGCACAGCTTATCGAGGCTATAAATATCTTTCAAAAAGGCACCCAGGTAATATTACAGGAATACCAACATTTAAGGCAATAACACACACAAGACAGAGGAGGACAAGTCTTCGTAATGCTATAAAAGCTATTAATTCCTGAAAAGCACTTTTTTGTCTGTTTGTTTTAAAGACCTCTTTTGCTGTCTGTGAAGGACAGCAGCAAACATTTAAACCTATTATCACAATGCTCTGTATTTAACAGATCAACACATCAAGTTCACAGCTTTCTACAGAGTACTATGAAAAGTGTATTTAGGAGAGGTTAGTGCCACATTACTGTCTTTCAGGAGAAAAAAGAAGCTGCTTCTACTTGTTCTATCATCTCACAAACCTTAAATGTCCAACCTAAAGATGAAATTCAGACCCTATTTTCTGTTGTTAGTAATATAGTATGGTGTAAAGAAAATCATATTTTTTAATCTTCTTCTACAAGCAGCTTTCCTGGTTTAATTCCAAATACGAGTTATTACACTAGCACTCAAGACTTATTTTAACCGTTCTATCTTTTCCTAATTTATAACTTCATATATCTGCGTTATATTAGATAACAACAACAACAACTTCGGACAAATAAAAGACAACAACATTTAAGAGTCACAGAAATAATTTTAAATGAATCTGACAAGGCTTCGGTGCTTGGCTTCGTGCTATTACCTCTTGTATTCTTTTGTTACTTTTAGGCTCTACATCCTCATAGTTTTCTTTATCAGCAAGAAAATATACCCGAGCTGGCCAAAATAAGACAGGTCTTCTGGGTGTAAATCGGTGTTGTTTAGTTTTTTAATTAACAGAAAAACAGGATGTAAGGAAAGGAGACTGGCATTCTCCAGGGAAGAATAAGGAGAGGCTCCTTGGAATAAGGACACTGAAAACAGGAAAGATTTGGTTGAAGAAATATCCTAAACCGACACTTGGTCTCCAGCCCACCAAATCCTGGCTGCCACCGATGGTGGCTGAGGGTTGGAAAAATCTGCATAATAAAGAGACTGTGGAAGAGACTGCAGCTTTACTGTTATTTTGTTGAAATTAGATTGAAGTTTTTAATTCATTAGGAGTAGTGGCAACATTAACCTCTTTTCATAATGTCATAATAAACTTCTAACAAAGCTTGAGGAAATGGAATTGAATGGTATAATTATTCTGACAAACTTAGAGATTTAATTCTTTATTCAGCATATTCAGCAACAAGTGACACTAATAACACTCTCTCCCTTCTCGATCCATATTACATTTATTGAAGCCAGTTCCAAATCCTTTGCATATTAAATGTTTTTAATTTTTTTTCAATTTGAAATGTAAGAACTTGCAATTTTTTAAGATAAGTTTATTTTCCCTTCTAAGGAAGAAAAGTATGTACAAAAGTTTTTTGCCGTTTCATCAAGGATGATTTTGTGGTTTCTAATTTCCTGTTGTTTCCCTCCCCCCTCCCTTGTTTGACTGGCTTTATCACGTCAGGTAACTGTTAAAAGGACACAACAAAAAGATAATACAGGACACTCTGCTTCACCATCTTTAGTCGATTTAGTAATACTTTCGAACCAAGTAATACAGTGCTGAAAGAGTCCAGGAACACTCAGACAGCTACAGGAAGGGGGCCCCAAACATCCCACTGCCCAAAGTCAGCACAACTCAAGTGGAAGCATGACAAGCTAAGGAGAAATGTCTGTAGACCAATTACAGGGGAAAAAAAGAAGAAAAAAAAATTCTGCTACATAAATACTGCTGACTTTTACAGCAGACTATGCTGTCCTACCTCAGGAAGATATATAAAGACCTTCTGTGTTGAGTATTCATGGCTCACATTTTCAAGATGCCCTCTGAGCTTGAGAGCTGGACAATTTTTATTTATTAAATGAGGCATCACTTATCCTGATTGTAAGATTGGAAAGCTTGGGGGTTGAAGAACAACAGGAAACATCACGAGACTTGCAATAGCTTCTCAGAGCTGGGAAACACTAAAAATGACCTGTTCCAGCACGGTGCCCTGCCCAACACCCTCTCTCCACAATAGCCAGGGTCACCACAGGAGTGCTGCTTTTGGCAAAGACCATTACCTCTCACTGCATACTTTGCATGCACTTTCTGTTATTCTGGAGCCAGCAGATACCATATATGTCTCCAGGAAATTAAACACTGGTATCTCAGCATCCCCTAAATTCATGTAATGACAACACACAGGAATTTCAAAAGGAGACAGCTGATAGCAGACAAATCAGTAAAACTGCTCCAAAAGAGGGAGCAGAGTATAAAATAATTTGAAACCAGAATGGTAGATGGTTAGTATTTTACAGAGAAGAAATTAAAGTATAAAAGGGCAACCAACTTTTCACAAAGGCTAAAGCATAATTAAGATTCCAAAACATCCTACGACAGACTTATGGAAGAACTTGCTAAAAACACATTGTTTATTTTTAGCCACTTCAGCTGTTATCTTGGAAGTACCAGGAAGAAACTGGAAAGCAAGATTAACACAGATCTTGAAAAGAGAAAGAAGATATGCATCACATGAGAAAGAGGGAGTTGGAGAGAATCAATGTAATTCTAATGCTGCATTTTGTGCTTCTGGGGCATTTTTACGTTCAGGATTCAAAACCACCATTTGAGGTGGTTCTCATTCTTTAATAGTTAAATTTCTCAAAGAAAAACATGGTTTTAATGAAGCCTAGCGGAAGGGTTCCTTCTTAAAACAAATACAATAACTACTGCCTCCATATTCAACTCTTTGACCATTAGGATATTTCATTTGGCTCAATAAAGTCTGCCCTTTTAGTAACAGTTATCCATCTTGAAAGTGTGTTACCGAATGACTCTCTTCTACATGCCAACATTTGTATAAATCCTTAGAACACTTAGTACATCATATCATCCAAGATGATCCAGAATCAGCCAGGGTCAAATGAATACTCATATTACCTAATCCCTCTTCCAATCTCAGTTTTTTACCGTTTTGGAGCTGCTTTACAATTATTTAAATGCAAAACAAAATATAACATTTAGAAGAAAACTTCCTGCCCATGACCAAAGGGACATATTCTTCTTCAAAATTAAAATAATGATTTAAAAAAAAAAAACACAATATTTTGAGGTCATTTTGCATATTCTGGAGAACTTATGAGAAGTTCTATAAGAACTACATGCTTATGCTGGGGAAATTAAATGAACCTTTAATGTCATTTTTAGCAACATCAAATGCTTTTATTTCCACTTGGAAGAAATCTGATGACATTTTTATTAGAAGGTAGATTAGTGAATAATTAGCACATTCACAATAGTTAACACAAGTCATATTGTCCAAGTTATGCCTTACACAACAAATATCTATTAAGATATTGAAACAGAATACAGTGTATAACAACAAGTGCTGTCAGATAATTATTTCCCCCTTAAAACAGCCTCACACTCGTGTGCCAAATTTTCAAGTTGATAAAGACCTCTCTTTCTCCCCAAAGCATTTTCATTGCGTTTAAGTTAAACATCTGCACTACCAATGCCATTCCCCTGTTTAAGGGGAAACTTCACCTCCAGTGGAGCTGAAGTGTGTAACCTGATGCTTCCACGCCTTTTGCAGATGCTGGTATAAACTGGCATACAGTGCACAAGATTCTCATCCACACACGTGCACTGGTCTGGAAGTGGTACTATTACTTTGGACCTGACAAACACATCAGGAAAAGAAAAATCTTCAACAGAAATCACAGGGGCTGTAGAACTAGGTCTATGTACGTAATGTTAAACGGCTCTAACAAGTGTTCACCTCCGTTAGGATGTTAACGCAGCTCACTCAACACAAGTTAATAATGTCAGAGATTTTGCCCAAAGCCAGTATTAAAGTTGCACTGGGGCACCTAAATTAAACAAAACAAAACAAAAAAAACCCACACCACCAAAAGACTTGATTATTCCAGTATTTAAACCAGTATTTGCAGACCACTTTGATTACTGTTCCTTTTAACTAATGATCCGGGGCGTGATACCACCATTTGTCATACAACATTTCTGTGAATACCTAAAGATGAGGGTTGAATGTATTTCAATAGTTTTCCAGTTGTATTTTTCTTGTGCAACTTAGAGGGAAAAAAAAAACAAAAAAAAATCCCAAAGAGCGAAGCCATTTCAATATTGCTCAACTGCAAACTTTTCTGCTACACTTTTCATAGACAGGTTCCAGTAAATTTTATTCCTCCAAGAGAGGAACTTGAGAGGAACAGTTCTAGGTGAAAAAGGCATAGTGGTTGCTTGTACCTTAACCTGTGATAGCATCTGTCATTCGCTTATGATTTTGGTCACAACAGTCTGTTTCAGAGTCAGCAAGTAACAGGAAAATTCAGGTTTTGTTGTACAGTATTTATTCTGCAATCAACTACTTGGCACTAACATTAACCATAATTTCCACATCTCTACATTTAGAGGTATTCAGAGTAGCCTCCTTAAATTATGGTAAAATATGAAACATTAAATAAATTTGTAGTTAATAATTCCCACCTGTTCCTCTCAAAAAATTTGACTTTAGATTAGGAGCATCTTGCTATTTAGCCAGAGATTAATAGAAAGCAATAGTTGACTTTCACATTTTACATGTAGCATTTACTCTTGTGAATTTAACAGCAGCAGAGACAATTAAAAAAAAAGTCTTTTTCTAGGCAGGATGGACTTTAGCCAGCCAATTTACTCAAGATGTTAAAAATAAATGATAAGCTAAGGTTCATAGATTTACAATTTTTTCACCCTACAACAACTGAACCAAAGCTACTGGTAAAGTCACAGCTGTTTACACACACTGGAAACATTAATCCTAACCTTTTTTTAAGAAGAGGGGAAAAAAGAACAAGGCAAACCACCACAGTATCTCCTGAATTATTAAAAAGTTCTAATACTAAACCGTAACTGAGAGCTTTCAAAATCAGATACCACTGTCCAGTGGAGAAAAATACTCTAGGGGAAAAAATAACCCATTTACCTAGCAATTTAAATAGAGAATCAATCGATTTCTACTACTTCACATACAGATGTTTAGCACAACTCTAATCCAGTTAAGAAGTCTTAGTTTTCTCTACATAAGCAATTACTTGGCAGAGATCAGAAAATAACACTCCCTGCCCAGCACAGAAGACCAATAGGAAGTGACTTTTTTAAATTTTTTACTTTTAATTTCAGGGGGGTTTTTGGGTTTTTTTGCAAAGTCAGCAGAAGGTCACCTGGCAGGATTCCCTAACTTAAAAATCTTCAGATTTTCAAATTTTATACTTCTGTTCTGCATTATAATGGAATTATTTCTCCTGGAAGAGCAGAGATTAAACACAAAACTGAGAAAATGAAAATCTGAATGCCATTATACTTGAGTATTTTCCCCCTAGTCAGAATAATTATTCTTTCTGGTCCTTTTAGCCATTTTGAGCTATGTAAAACCCATATTGATGTAATGACATTTTAAACAGTAATGCCCAGGACACAAAGCTAACGAAAGCTAGGAGCTGTTTGATTTTGCTGTCTGGTCAATACGGACATCCCTGAACCATGTAGAAGGAGCTGGCTATGCTCAGGCACAGAATATCTTCACGTTTTAGGGAAGATGCTTCCAGACAGCTAATGGCAAATGGAAATACGCTGCATGATCAACTCAGACGTCTTGCGACAAGACCGTTGAGTTTCAGAACAGCCATAAATATTGTTACAGAAAGAGTCTGATGCATCAAAGACAGGCAAGTAAACATATATAAACAGGTAATTTCTTCTGTCTTGACTGCAAGCTCACCACCGCGTATGACCTCTGGAAGAACACTCGTGAAATAATAACTGATTCCTATGCAAGCTAAAGATAAGCTGCTTCGTTCTGTGAAAGAGTGAGTGAAGCAGACCAACTGTAACCTCTGGTGCTGAGCCGAGAGCCACCTCATAAGACAGGGGAATTGAAAATATAAATTATAATTTAGTATTTAAACACAGTGCAAAAGAAAAAAAGGCAGAAGGCAGCAGGAAGTGTATAAATTACAAATAAAACCTGTTTACAAACACCTGATTTTACTTGTTCTTTTTTTTTTTTTTACTGGTTCTTCAAACTTTTGCTGAATAAGAGATTAAAATAGTTAAAATGAAAGATAAGAGGTAGAGCTGCAACTAAAAAGGTAAGAGAAAACAGGTAAAGCTCTCAAAGATAAAGAATTAAACTACTTTAGTTTAAAAATGTTGATACCATGTATGCGATAGCAACACTGCAAACAGACTTGTGGCTAGCAGCTATTAAAACTGCAGATTTTAAACAAAGATCCTGGTAACATCAGAACACACATGTTTTTTCACCTAGGGAAACTCATTATTACAAACACCAATTATCCAAGCATCAATACATTACTGTTAATGTGGGATATTTTTTTTTTCCACCTGTTTTAAATAGGGTCACCTTGGAGGTGAAAGCTAGGTGTTTTCACTAGTGCTTAAAGTGAAATAGTGTGCTCCATAGACAAGAGCCAAAAAGAAGAGAAGTATCATTACATGGGCTAATATTTAGCTTGGGCATAATGGTTAAAAACTCCAGTTAATAAAAACAGAAACAACATAAATGATCACAGAATCTGCATTATTTCTTAACTGAACCACAGCATGTCTTACAATGCAGTATCCTCAAGTGCACTGCTCATTCCCTAATACCGCATCAACAGAGACTCAACAGCAAGAGAACTAGCCCTTAGCACACTCTTACACCTTTTTATAGTATGTAAATGATTTCTGGAGATCTCTCCCTGGAAGATATTCAAAATATCTGCTGTTCTTTACACTATTCGAAACATAGGTAAGCCAAAAATGTGTATGAATGTCAATCTTTTTTGCAGTTTATACATAAATAGTTGAAAAAAAAAGTGTCCTTGCCAAATAGATAAGAGTCAACAAAAGCTAAAAAGAGCAGGTTTAAAGGGGTACAGGAATTAGCATATCATCGCTGAATCACATCACTAGCAAATAACTTCTAAAAACAGTCTGGTTTTTATGTACAATTCTCCTGCCCGAAAGAATATCAAAAATATCAGTACAGTATATCCACTTCTTCTTAACATTTTTTTGTAATTTTAGTAATACCATTTTTCAACACAGCTGGTCCTGACTAAACAGATTTAAAGATTCATCAACTTCAAGACTATAAAGGATCACTGTGATTATCTGGTCTGATCTCCTGCAGGGCACAGGAGAGAGAAACTCACTCAGCTTGCTGCAACATAGTTTCTGTATGATAATACTGCAACATATTTAAAAAACAATCCAGTCTTATTTTAAAGATATCTGTGATAAAGAAATAACTGCTTTCCACAACAAATTTATTTTTATTGTTAGTTATCCTAATTATGAAAAAGTAACTTTATTTCTATCCTGAATTTATGTGGCTTCAGCTTCTAAAAATTCAACTTCATTTTTTTTTTCCTTGACTAACAATTATCTACCTGAACCATTTCTCCAAGTAACCATTTGTAAATCATAAATGGGCAGACTCCTCACTGAGCCTCTGCAGTTTCCCTGACTAAATGAGCAAAGTAATTCCTTCACTCTACTGCATATTGGTCAGCCTTCCTTTGGAAGTATTATTCCCACTTTGAGAGATTACACTTTGAGAAGGAGTAGGTAAACCGGTGATTCTTTAAAGCGGTGAGAATATCCAGAAGACACAATACATTAGAATGATTGGTTTTTGATTGTTTGGCTGTTTAGTCTAGAAAATAGAAGATTCAGGGAAACAATTTAAATTGTCAGAGGAATGGAATCATCTCTTCTCCATGTCCACGGCAAACAGAACTAGAAATAACAAGCTTCAAGTAAGGAAGGTTCAGCATAGGCTTCAGAAAAAAGTCTTCAACCAAATGGGTCAAAAAGCACTGGAAGAGACTGTATTGAGATCTTGCAGAATATCCATCATTGCATTTTTTTATTTTTTATTTTTATTTTTTTAAGGCAAGACAAAACAAATATATGTTAAAAATGCCAGTTAGGAGGACTAGACGACCTTGAGGTCCACTCTAGGTTTTCCCTCCTATCATTTGTACTGCAGAACTATGAATCTTTCCAGCTTTCCAACATCCGTTCTGGAGAGGGCACTGTAGAACCAGAAGCAGTTACTCAATCATTTCATCTAGTCTATACAGGCAGATTTTCATTTACTCTCCTCCTTTGCCCCCCAGGATGGCTCCCTGCCTATAACCACAAGACTTATTACCCTCTTAGTTATCAAAATCAATCAGTTAGCTGCAATGTTTCATCATATTGTCATTGCACCTGAGGACACAAACACCATCTGTATATACTTTCTACGTTTGGATGCATTAGAATAGATGCTGTCCAAGTGTCTGGACAGAAACTACAATTTCTAGACTAATCATTATTTAACTTTCTACTCTTGTATCATCAGCAACTTTTATAATAGGACTGAAAAAAAAAATGGTGCAGTCTTATAAGAGGAGTGAATAAAACTGAGCCCAAACCAGACCCCTGCAAGTCCTATTACAAGCAGCACCTCTGGAGGATAATTGTCCATTTTCAACTACTTTGTTACTACATGGCTTAAAAACTGATGAACTGATAACTGCTATATTTAATTCTGTACTGTTAATTTCTTTAATCATAGGGACAAGGAAGGGTTAGTTTATGTCTGCAGAAGTCCTACATTTATTGTTAACTTTATCAATGCAATTTGCAGTCTCATTTAAAGGTGCAAGTGGTTTCTAGCTCTGACATATGGTTGACAATTTCTGGAGACTAGAATTGGAAAGCAGGGAGACTCAGCTATGACATTTTAAGATTTGAGGTCATAAAAGATAATTAGGCTGGCACAGCCAGGACAGTTCTTGTGGAGAACACACATGCTTATAGCCATATTGGTAAGATACAGACTGGACAAGCAGACAATAAGGTGAGTAGAAAACTGGCTGGACTGACAGGCTCAAAAAGTGATGATCAGTTGTACAAAGATCATCTGGTGGCCGGTTACCAGTGGCATCCCTCAGTGCGCTGTTTAACATCTTTACTAACAACGTAGATACTGGTATAGAGAGCACTCGGTCAGTTTGCCGATGATACCAAGCTTGGGGGAGTAGTCAATACACTGGAGGACAGGGCTGCTATTCTAAGCAGCTTCCCTGACAGGCTGGAAAAACAGACTGACAAGAACCTCATGAAGTTCTTCCAAGGCAAATGCAAAGTCCTCCCCCTATCTGGGATGGAAATACCCCATGCAACAAGGAACACTGGAGGCTGACTGGGCAGAAAGCAGCTTTACAGAAGACAACCAGGTGGTACTGGTGATCAAGCTGAACAGGAGTCAGCAACGCTTTGCTGCAAAGGCCAACCACGTACTGGGCTGTATTAGCAAGAATACAGCCAGCAGGTCGAGAGACATGATTCTTTTCCTCTATTCAGCACTCATGAGACACCTGGAGTATTCATTATTGTCTACAACTGCCTAATGGGAAGATTTAGAAAAGATGGACTCTTCACAGAGGTGCATGGGGATAAGAACAGAGGCAACACACACAAGTTGGAACATGGGAAATTTCAACCAGATAAAGAGAAACATTGTTTCCTGGAGGGTGGTCAAATATTGGAACAGGTTGTCCAGAGAGGTTGTGGGACCTCCATTCCATAGATATTCAAAACTGAACTGGAAGCTTCCTCAGCAGCCTGCTCTAATTGGACCTGCTTTGAGCAGGATGTTGTATTAAAGACCCTCAGAAGCTCATTCCAACCTGCATGACTACGATTCTGTGCTTGTAAACTTAGGAAACACAGCAGTGAAACTCCCAGTGGGCCTTGAGAATATCCTTTGCCTGGTCTTGTCTGATTTTAAACCAAAATTGTGTCATGGAGATAAAAAGCACAGCAATAATCCAGTTCTACAACAGAAGAGTTTGCAACAAGTGTAACACCTGTTTTTAGGCCATTACAAATAGTATAAAAACTCTTTTTATTCATAATCACTGATTTGTTACATTGTAGTGTACCACTGTGATAGCACAGCTAGTTTAATCCACCATAAATTCATGTTGCTATAAAAAGGAGGTAGTTTCAGAAACCTCCTGTTGCCTGATCCTATTGTCTCCCCTCTGCACACTAAGACGGGCACCTGTACAGCTGTGCAGCGAGCCCCATCAAGAATCTGAGCTGCCAGGAAAATGGCACCAAAATTAAAGACGGCTAGCTTTCAGCCAGGTAATTCCCTAATGCCCCCTGCACGGCCACATGAACACCGGTGTGTGCACAAGTGCAGTACGCGCACGTTCTGAAGCCCAGCTGCCCATGGCTCACGCCTGTCGGCATTATCTTGTGCTTTGCAGTATGGCTGAAATCACACTGCTCTCCTCCCCATGGCAGGAACAATAAAATTACATTTTGTGCCTCTACCCAGCCACTATTTCCAAGAAAAATAATTTTCTGTTAGATTGAGTTAAAACTGGTAAAGAGATTCAGCGTAAATGATGGGGGAGTGGGCTTGGAAGGAAGAGGGAGAGGAAATTAGAGCATTCAAAGAACCAAGCACATCTATCAGTTTTTTTGTTTTTTTTTTAAAAAAAGGAAATATGCCTAACTTCTTTCTTTTCTCTTTCTGCAACTGTTTTAATAGCTGCATTCTGGCTTTATCTAATACAGCAATATCATTGGTTTCAATAACATCATCAAATTACAACTGTATTATTTCTAAACCTCTATGTTGGTAATACAGAATAATTCTTAAATGCAGATTTGGGCACTGACAGGATTACTGAAAACAAATAATATTATATGCAGACTCTCTCTCCACCACCTATATTATTTTTATAGCTTTTCTTGGGAAGGGGGGGGAGGGGGAAGGTGAAGAGTTCCCTCCCGCCCTTTCTTTTAGTCTAGAATACTTGTAGATATACTACTAATGTAGATTTGTCATGACAGCCAACAGTGCTACAGCGAGAGCTGACATACCTGCAATTATTGTCAGACCTGAGACAACAAACTCACTTCAGCTACTTCAGATTACGAATCTGAAATCCAACAAAAAGCCTAATCGGATCATTAAAATCTTCCTCCAAGACTCCAAACTTGCCAATGTTCCTCCAAAACAAACTGCAGGAAACTCTACACTGTTCAATTTCTGTGAAACAAATCCCAGATGAAAGCTGATGGAAAACTTATCTTTGGTTTATACCTTGTTAACACTGGATTGATTGCAATCTTTTGAAAGGCAATAGGATATTCCCATTTCACTATCTTTTGCTCTCTGAACATCATAATTAGAGCATGCATGTATACCACCTTTTATTTGTGAGCTATGTGAATCTTCCTGAAAATTTTTTAATTCCAGCAAAAATGAAGTCATCACTTATTTTACTTGTTCCCTTCCATAATAGACTAACAATATAAAAGAAGTGCAACTTAAGAAAGCAAGAGGTACCCAATAAAAACCAGGGTTTAGGGTTTCATTCAAATAAAGATTGGTAAATGCATACAGTCACTGGGACTGGCTGGGAAAAGTAAGTGACACAGGGAAGCGGGGAAAGGGGCATAGAGAGTTAACGAGAAGCTCAGATTGGGAGCCTGAAAAAAGGGCAGCAGGGAGAGAAAAAGAGACAGGGGAATAGTTAGAAGGAAGAAATGGAGTAGCTGAGCTCCTTATACAAAGGTACAAATCAAAGTTTTCCAGCTTTTAGTTTAGTTTTGTTTTTTGTTTTTTTTAATTTGAGGTGAATTAAATACTTTTCTTGGAAACTTAAAGTCTGGTCTTCAGAGCACAGCACTGTGCCAATTCAGATACTGGGATCTCTGAAGAACCATTAGGACAGTACCTCAGCTGTTACACTGGATGGGTCTTTCTGGCCGAGCAGGAAAGAGATGATAGGGTTTGATGTCTTTAAAAAAACTGTATACAATGTTTAAATAATATGCAAGTGATATAGTCTCTTTTTTTTAATTATATTTTGGAAAAATTAAAAGAAATACCATGCCTATGTAAGAATCCAGAGCTTATAGGAAGATAAACACTGAAAATCAAGAAGCTAAGTTACACTTCTCTTTCAAAAACCTCTCCCAATTACTTTATTTTGTTTCTTTGTATTCCTTCTTTCAATTATTTCTTGTGTGTAAAACATAATATCACTTCTATTAAACAATAAAACTTGAGGAAACAGGCAGAAGAGTTTCTGAAAGGATAACACACTTCTCCAAAGACCATGAATTGCTATTAGCTCAAAACTGAGGTATAAGCAATTTAAAGAATTATATGAGTATCAATTTAGTATCAAAGATAACTTTTTTTTTTTCCAGTTCCAGCATTTACAGAAACTGATGTTATGAGAAAATTATTCAAGGACAAAGTCAAGCACTCAAAAAAATAAGGAAACAACTGAAATTAATCCAGGCTCCTGTACATATGCATTGCAATATATTTTTTAATTGTGTGACCACATGCAGGACCCCTCTTTATTATGACCAATTAATGAACAGCTGTTCATATTTTCTGTATCCTTTTTGGCTCAGTGTTATGGTTCTTAGGGCTTAGCTTACTCCAAACTACTCAAACCTTACCACGAAGGCAGGAATTCCCCATTCCTAATGACTTCTGCATAGCATTCGGCATTCAAGTACTTCAAACACTCACGTATTTTCACAAAACTACTGGAAGACTGGAGATACATATATTTTTTTTTTTGAGCTAAGTGTAAGAAGGAGTTAAGAATAAAAGTGTTCATTAATTTTGTGCAATGAGTTGTGGTATCTCCTATAAAACCTACATGAAAGATGGAAGGTCACAACCCTTTCCTAGGAAACATTAGATTTTCTTAATTGTAAGAGTGGGTCTCCCTCCTCCTGCAAGCCGTGGTCACACTCGCCATTCATTGGGGAACCATTGTAACATATGAGGAAGGAAGGGGGTTAAAGATAACAACCTCATAGGCACTTACCATGTGGCAAGTGACCACAAATTAAGGGTATTATGATAACTCTCACACAAAAGTAGACTAAACTGAGAACACAGGCATCTCCTTGGTTCTTGAACGTTTGCCTTTGCAACCCTACTTATACCTGTAAAAGTTTTTGTTATTTACTGATTGTCTTTACAGTATATCCACAATCAAAGGACTGGAAGTTGAAATAAGAAATACAGAAAAGGTTTTTAATAATCATGTTAAACATTTTGATTACAATTTAATACTTTATTTAAAAATAGGTATCCGTCCATTTGTCAGACTTACCACCAAGTTCTTAAATTACGATGCGTTTGTCTTCCTGGTTGTTTAGGAGGTCACACCATAATCAATTATTCCCTCCCGCCCAGGCAAACGCAGTAATGCGGGAAGCAATCATGTTGGGCAGGCCAACTGTGAGCTGTCCACTGCTGCAGCCACAAGGTTTTCAGTATGGCCGTACTCACACTAATTCACCTAATCCTGGTTTTCAAACCCCACCCATGAAATGTTCGTACTGTTACCCGCTCCCTGTAGGGAAAGGTAGTTTATAAAAACGTTTTCTGTCTAAATCTTAAGGATAGAAATAACAACAGAAAGTGACATAAATCAAGATAAATTGCAGGATGCTTCTTGAAGCCACATGGACAACAGTGCCATACAGGCTGCCAAAAGGACAGATGTTCTTTGTTTTTCTATTAGAAAAAAAAGTCTGTCTTCTATAAAATGAAATCCAACAAGCTGTCTTTTTATTTCCAGTAAATATCCACAAGGGATGATCTTGTTCCTTCTAAATTCTATACATGCACACAAGCTTGCTTGCTCACTGCAAAAAGATAAACCATAAGGGAAATCTCCCTAACAGTCTGTTTTTCTCTCATTTTGACTTTTTAAAAGTACACAAGACCAAAATGAACTGCCCTATTTCCTCAAAATACATCTCTATAAAACTAAAATCAAGCCACACTACAAGTCACCTCTATTTCAAATGTGATTTCTGTCAAAACATCATATTTGGAACAACCCAGGTTAGGCTCCCAGACTACACACGAGGAAACCCTCAAATTTGTGTTTGGATTAAGACCTTTTTTCCCCCCTGATCTAATCTAATTAAATCTTCAGTATGTTTACAGTACAAAAGAATGGTTCAAAAGCACCTGCAGGCCAGCCACTGGTTTCCCTAGGGGTAAATTCTGTGCAGTTTTGTTGCTGGTTGTCTGCTCACTGCTAATGTTAAAACGGCATGCAACAAAATCAAATTCTCACATTTTAACCTTGTGCATGTACTTTATATGTATAATGAAACACTTATCAGCATGTGGCAAGACAGGATATCGTTCTAAAAGGAAACAGTTCATTCTTAACTGCAAACCAGCTAATATTTTTGCAATTTAAAATTGATCAAGGGAAAAACACCCCAGAACTTGCTAACAATTTCAACATCAATAAGGCAGCTATTCTATTTACCAGAATGGAACATATTATGATTTCCCTTATCAATGACGAAATAACATTTTTCCTACAAAGCAAGAAGTTATAAAAATCCTGCACATAGTTTGTTGCAGTATGAATTGTCAAGGACACCAGAAGGTGACTTACATTTAATTCAGTCTCTATTTTTAAAATCTATTAAATCTATCCATCACCATGGTAACTCAAGAAGTATATTCCCCTCATACATTCTGGTTATGTATTTTCAAAAAGAATTTTTTTTAAACAAAAGAAGTTGATCCTAATCATCCTACATGATATTGTGAATCTGTACGTGGAAGTAAATGAAAACTGAGATATACTGCATGCTGCTGCACTATTGCTCACATTGGTCTTTGAATAATTTCTTTGCAAGTTCTGTGTCTTCAAAGAAAAGTAACTTTTAACCAAATATTGTAATTTTTCAAATTTTAATGACTTAAGTCTTGCTTGCAAACTGATCTTATTTTACTCTCCTCAGAATTTAAACATACTTCTAATTCCCTAAAGCTAGCTCCCAGATTTCTACAAATCACTGTGAGGGACTGACTGCATTAAATTTCTTAAAAATTAGGGAACGGGGGGAGAGTAATTATGGGAATCCTTTAGAATCTTAAAACGCGAAGCCCTTAAACTGAGCTTCAGCAAGTTAGATCTTACAACAAAGGGGAGATGTACTGAAGCCGACTGGATTTTATACAGCAGTGACCTAAAAATAGATAAACAGATTCTACATGAGCTCAGTTCTAATAAAGAAGAAACATACAGTTCATGATATCCACTAAAAACCTCCAAAAAGCATAGCTAGTAAGTTTAAGTAAATGCAAATCTCAATTTAACAAAGCAAAAAAAGGACTTTTCCCCATCTTTCCAAAGATGATGCAGATAAGGGGCATAAAAAAACCCTACGATTTTCAGTACAAAAAAATTCTGCCTAAGATAATGATCAGAAACACTGATATAAATCACACTTTGGGACACTCTTCTTTACTCCCAACTTCACCTTCCATGACTGAAGGAATCACATTATAAAAATATCTACCTTCCACATACAGCACTGAAGTGTTCACCACGCTCCAAATCATTCTGCACATACTTTGCAACCCAATCAAAAAAAAATGTTAAAAGTCATGCAAGTATCCTCTGGTAACCAAATGACAAATCTGCTAAAAGCCTTTAATTAGGTTGCTAAGCAATCACGTGTTTTCCCAGCAGGCTGTTCCCTTTGAGAAACTGAAGAACTACATGTTACCGCAATATCTTGAAAACTCTTCGTTTCCTTTATGCTCTATGCAGCGCTTAAGACTAAATCAGCTGAAGGAGTCACAGTAATTGTGGCATGAACTCATATCCAAGTTCCTGGCCACTCCATGAAGGTCCATCCTTCACTCTAACCATGGAAAGAGATGGAAGCGCAGAAGTATTTTCTGTATGAAGTTTAGAACCAACATTAGAACATAGGACTAGAGATAACACTATGATGAATTTGAATTTTTCCATTAGTATCAACTAAGATCTTAAGATATTAAGACCATTAGTATCAACTAAGAGCTAGGCAAGCTCTTAAGATCCTTCTTTCATAATACTTCAACAGACTAAAGGATTTTCCTATGTGCAGGTAACCTTGAAAATGAGTCAGAAAAGGGAAAGGATGGATATTTGCAAGCCCATCTCTGTACATACATTTCAAAACAAATACTTCATCTTTCCAGCAGTCTGTGTGCACAAACTATGAATAATGTATAAAATATGTTCAACCTTAACTTCCCAGCCTATTCCTCCTAGGGAGACTTTCTAAAGTAGAATTCAGATGCAATATATCTGTTTTAAAAGCTTTCACAGAATCACAGAATCGCTGAGGTTGGAAGGGACCTCTGGAGATCATCTAGTCCAACCCCCCTGCTCAAGCACGGTCACCTAGAGCACATTGCACAGGATTGCATCCAGGCGCGTTCAGATCATACCACACTTTTTTCTGTCTACTCAGTTTAAAAAATGGTATCAGCAATTCCACAACTTCATCAGATTTGAAGCAAAAGCCAACTCATTAAATAAAAATCTCTCATAAAACACTTCAATACAAGAGTAAACTACATCAGCGATGCAGCGAATGGCATTTTTCTCCCCCATCAGTTTTGAACTAATGTTCCCATACAGTGGCCAGGGAAACCTTAAAAGATCCAAATCAGATGGGTGCAATTGCACCCGAGTCCTTTACCCACTCTTTTTTACTAGATAGGAACCTTAGAAGATTTAAAAGCATCCAACAGGAATTGTGATTCAGGCTCAGCTGGCATCCCTGCCCAGCCCAACTAGATATTCTTCCTGAAATTAAACCAGAAGTCATTCTACCCTCTCTTCCCCTCCCACCCCCGATGCAAAAAAAGTAGCAAATAACTGATCTGGCTAAATTCTAAATTGGATAATTATGTTTGGTCTCTCTATAGTCTTCTGCTATTTCAAAAGAAATGGTCCTCACATCACATCTTAAACTCTGAGGAATTTTTTTTTACTGTTAAAATAGCTACTATGCTCCACCTGTGAGTTTCAGTGATCTCTTTAGCTGACTTAACTCACAAGAGTCTTGTTTGACCTAATTAACTAAAGCTCAGGGAGAACTTGGAGATCTTTTATTTAGAAGCACTATAAAAATCTTATCAACTCATACAAGGTAAGAGAGAAAGTTAACTACCTTATTTGCAAAATTTTTTTTGTCCCAATGGAAGTCAGACTGGTATGCACAACTACATGATAGCTACACACATGCATTTCACCATAAAAGATGCGATTCTGGTATCTCCATCGGTGCCTGCAGAAATCTCTCCTCCAGGTCTTTGCTTGCTTCTCTGCTCTGCCTTCCTCATCTCTTTGGAGTGGTCATAAGAACAAGTTCAGCTACTCACAGTGGTACCATTAATAATTATATTTTTCTTTCCATTACCACTCCCATATTAAGCATAATATTGGGGAAAGGAACCATTGGCATCTTTTCTTTACAAGCTTTTGTAATGCAGAGAAAGGACAAGTAGAACCTTTTTTTAAATTCCTTACGCTTCCCAAAAAAGGAAATAGCTATAAAGGAAATAACTATTTTGTCTAAATTAATCTAAAGCACAATATAGAGTATTTGAGCCAGGCAAAACAATAATATGAGATAAAAATACAAGATCATACACTTAGTTAAAATATATACATATGATCTCACACACACACAAAGATTTTGGAAAACGACAGCGAGACTAGAAAAATTCAAAACGAGTAGGTTAAGCAGAACAGTAATATTTTGACAAAAAGCAGTTACTAGAAATTACTGTTTCTGTGCTTGTCATAGAAGTCTGGATATAAGCAGATCAGAAAGAAGGAGAGAACTGCCTATTTATTTTCCAGTATCATGACACTACATTTATCTGTGCACAAACTATCTATTAAATTAGAGAAAATTTGTTCTTTTTTCTATTCCAGCACCATAAAAAACATACTATCTTAATTCCTTTCGAAAAGTTAAACATTTAAATCCTATTACTGATTGCTCAGTAATATATGAAGGTGATTTTTAGATAGGCATACAATTTTTAACTCTGAGTTAAAATTGCTACAAAGTTATTATTACTGCTACAAAGAAATATCCAACATATAAAACAAAAACCTTGAATAACCTTTCTCATGGCTTCTCTGCCAATAGTATCTGTATCCCTTTCTATTCCCAATGGGAGAGAAACCTGCATTTTCAAAAATCATGTTGTGCTGTTAGCATTTAAAGGGATGCAGTACCAGTTGCTTGACATATAACATGACATTACAGTAAAACAATGAAAACACCACACATCTTTTATTTCTACCTATGTTAGACATAGCCCTTCCTTTAAGAACTCATTGCACACAAATGCCTTTTTCTCCACAGTCTCAGCTTCAAGTCCTACCAAGACTACCACTTTGCTTTCACTTTGATAGCAAGAATTACAAGAATATCACAGCACTGAACAGTAGAGTGAACTCAGGCTCTTCTTTCCAATATGTGTTTCATAGACCTATAAACTAAAATTATTGGACAACTCTTATAACTCAAATCTCTTCCAGCTTCCCCACTCAGAGTTTCTTCCTAGCTATAGTACAGACACACTGTGGACAGGAAGAACTGAGGAAGATTTCCAATATTCTACATGAACTGAATTCCTACAATGGTCTTTCTCACATCTGTGTTTCACTTTGCCCTTCAGTTTTAGTATTATTTTCCTCCCTCCAAATTTCAACCGAGTTATTTTGCCTTGGGAAAGCATCCCTCTTAAGGCTCTGTTCTAACCCTTCCAGGCTTCCTAGATATCACATTCCAATTCTTATTGTTAGTCCAAAGGCAAATACAGCCCTTACAACATGTCCCAACCCTATTATTAAAGCAGGTTCTCGGAATTTTTAATTGAAGCAAACTTTGCCTTTCAAACCGCAATCCACGTAAGAAGGTTGTCAAAACGGATGAGATGAACATCTAGGTCTGTTCAGGGATGTTAAGAGATGCTGTACATTTTCTTTGGCAGTTGTCTCACAACACAACACTATTAAATAATGAAGTGCCTACTGTTACTACTTATAGGTACGGACATACTGAAAACAGCTGCAAGTAACAACTAACATTTTAACTCTTACTGCAGTACGAACTTTTCTACAAAGCTGACTAAATGCAGTAACATGATGAAGAACATTAATTAGATTTCTCAGATTATTCACGTTACATTTTGGGGATAATAAAAATTTCAGCTGGTATAGAACCAACAACAAGCAAGTATTTCCATTTACTCTCCTAAAATTATTTTAAGATGTGACCTTACAGCACAGCTTCTAGCCTGAATGCCAAGTACAAAGTCCTAATTCCCGCTCTTCCACACCCATTTGTGCACCTCTCTACATTTTCTTAGTCTTCAGCTTTACAGTTTGTGAATGGGACAAAGTTCTGGTACCAACTTAACAACGGTGTAAACTGTTCTTTCATGTCAGAATAGCTACAGTACTACATTACTACTGGATTAGAAAAAAAATTTTTTTGTATGATTTCTGAAAAACCAATTTCTTCTCTCTGAAGCTTTGCCAATTTCTTCTCTCCATGAAAGGGATGCGTGCATCCAAAGCTATATAAAAACAATAAATTCTTTCCCCTGCTATTTAAGAATACAATAATGTTGTGTGCAATGGTATAATGAGTATAATGAGCTAAAATAGAAAGCAGTCCCAGAAAGGAAACCATTAAGTTTTAAGATGGAGCTTTCTCTCCCCCTCCCCTCAGGCAACCAGTTTTAATAGTTAACAAGAAATAAATTGGTAGAAAGTAAATGTAAGGTGTGTAAAATGATTCCCCTTGCTCAAAGTCAATACCATTGTCAGTATTATTGTTGTATTCTTCATTTGACTGTGGGGAAACAGAAAAATTTATCTTGCAAGAAGAAAACAGAAAATATTACATTTTTCACATACACCAGAGCTAAGCATTTGGGATGGAAAAAACAAGGAGCATTAACTGTAAGAGTAGTAATAAAAAAAAAAAAAAGAGAGAGAGAGAGAAACAGGTATGAAGTCACCCTCAAGATTAGACTGGTTGCTAATTTCCAATAATAAAATTTCTCAGAGGCATAAGCTTTCCCTAGAAGAAGTGGGAGCAACCAAAGGAGAAGTAATTTCATAATGGACTTGATCACTTTTTGAAGATAGTACAGAACGTGACTTGTTGGGCTGGAAGAAGACCAGACTCACTTAAATCAGGTGTCCTCCAGTCATATTTCCTAGATATCTAACTAATGGCACTTCAGCTTTAAATAAGGTAGCTAAGCTGCTGCAGCTTTACAAAGAGCAAATTCTTTAAAAGTAACAAATAAACAAAAGAAATTCATGCTTTTACCACCTACAGTTCTTGGTCCTAACCCTACAGTTATGGCTTGCAGTTACAGAGCTAAAAAGCTGAAATAAAAAAAAAAGGGGGGGGGGATTACTCTTAAATATGCAAGTTTGTTATTTGCTCTTCCATGAGATTTGGCCATTAGAAAAGAAGTATGAGAGGAACAGAAGAGCAGAGCAGAAATAGGAGACATTATGTGGCAGCATTTGAAAATGATATCATATACACGAATATAAAACTCAACGCACTTAACCTGAGTTTTTATTTTCATTAAATGATGGAAATATAGTATGCAAAGAACTTTGTTTGACTTCTTCCTCTTAAGTTCCAGATGCTAGAAACAAATACTTACAGCCCGTGCTGAATAATTCTTTGAAGTCTTTGATGGGACTTTAAGAAATCTTTCTTTTTGTGTGCTATTGAACACATATACTCTCTCTTAAGAACACTTTAAAATTTGGTTTTGTAACAACAAAACTTTCGGATCTAAGGCACAATTTCAAATCTGCTTAAGTTTCCATTGTAGTGCACGTGAACCTCACATGATCAATGATTCTGCAGTTAGTCCCTGCCACCACTAGATAAAATGAATCTAACAATTCTTATATTAATCATGACCTTTTCCTAATGGACCAAAATACATACAACATATCACTCAAAGACATTTGATAAAAAAAATATGAGAAGAACACTGTTCTTACCACATACAGTTGTTTCCAGAGCACAGCCCATTCCTGCAGCGTTGCCGTGACTTCAGTCACAACAGAATCTTCAAGTGGAACGACCGTTTCATATTGCCTATAGAAGGGGGGGGGGGGGGGGTGGAAAAAGGTAAGAAAGGTGTCCCGAAAGAAGGGCAATAAGAAAGAGATGTTGGCATAGTAATTTGTAAAATGCCAAAAATTGAATTAATTTGAGTTGTTAACAGAAAGGGAAATATTTTAAGAGCAACTTTCTGTGAGGACATCATGCTCGGGAGTCATGTCAACTGTTCCGCCATTACATTCCACAAGAATCAGATTGTGTGAAGCGTTCCCTAGTTATATGTTCAATATTTCATTTCCTTCTAATAAAGGTCAATTAAAACACTTTTCATGATTATAGCATGCTAAATTAACTTGCCTATAAAATGGGGAGCCTGACAGTTTGAATCCCTTCTCTCTACACCACTCTAATCCTTTTTTCTGTCATTTAACACCTTGGCCAATATCATCAATTACCCAAAAGACCCACCATCTACAAACCTTCCCCATGCAGTAGACATTTCAATACTGGATATGAAACCTGAGCGGGCTATCCAACAGTCAAACAAGTAAGACTTGTTGTGCTCAAGATCTTCCACAGCCATTCAAGGAGTCAAGATCCCTCTACTTTCATCACACTTAAATGCTATGATAACGCTTATTTATGTGTTGTAACAACATTATATTATCTGAGAGGTCAGTGCCTTGACTTGGTCTTTATGTTGAATGATGTTTCAGAAACAAATGTCAGATTTCAAATCTATTTCCAGCTTCTGCTTTTTCTACATTTTTTAAAAAAAGAGGGAACATTAAAAAAAAAAAAGAGTAATGTTTCTGAAACGGGCCGTGTTGCAGCACTTTTCCATAGGTCCTTATGTAGCGGTACCGAACAACACTGCCTCAAAAAGTGTCTTGGGACAAGCTGTGTCGAGTGAGACAGCCTCTGCAGCACATCCAACAATGCTAATGAAGGACGCGGAGACCTTCCTCTTAGGCAGTACAGCTCGTTTCCCTGGGCATACAGGCAGCTATTTTAAAATCCTGCGGAAGGCAAGCCACAGACTCCATCCTGTAACCAGCCTAGGCTATCTGTCCTGTCCTTTGTGCAAAGGGTTAAATGAGCTCTTACAAGTAATTGAGAACACTGAGATGTATTTAAATCTGACTTTTTTTTTTTTAAATAAGAGAACACTTAATCATAAAATAAAGCTTACATATTGCTACAGAGAATACCGAACAAAAACTCAAACTCTTCATTTTCAGGTTACATAAAACTCACATTTGCATCAGTAATGTAAGTAAATCTTATGTTAGGATCAAAAATATATAACTCCCCCCCCCCTTTTTTTTTAAAGAAACGTCAATCACTATCTTAAAAATCAGGCATAGTTGTATTAGGTAGGCATTCAACCCACTAAAGCTTGGACTGGATATCACAAATTCATACATTCACATCTTGGGATAGTAAGACAGACCAAAATCTTTTCTATTATTAAGTCAACGACCTTACATTCCCACATTTTGTTGCAAGA
Organism: Apteryx mantelli; assembly: GCF_036417845.1. Classification (NCBI taxonomy): domain Eukaryota; kingdom Metazoa; phylum Chordata; class Aves; order Apterygiformes; family Apterygidae; genus Apteryx; species Apteryx mantelli. The sequence continues at coordinate 13,915,183 of NC_089989.1, read as the reverse complement.
AACTGAAACACTGACAGAGACTTGTATTCTGAGATCGTGCCCTTTTCTACTCCTGCAAACGTCTGCTCAGATTTGGCCACAGTAAGAAACTGGGAAATCTCAGCCCATGTCTTAACAAGTCTCTGCTGAGTATGCTCGTAATCTAAAGTGTGACGCTGAGAACATGACAAAAAGCCTAACATCTATTTTTTTACTTCGCCATCAAAGACCATTTCGGTGGCTAAACAAAGATTCTTCAGTTAGTATATATCAAAGGTTTTCTTGTTGCTAACATTAAAAAAGATGCCGCAACCATTTCTAGCTGAAGATTCAGTTCTCGGATCCTTGGAAAATGCCATTATAAGAAAGGGATTCAAAATACTTCAACTTTAAGAAACTATAGAAAACTAAAAGGATGAAAGGAACACAATATACTTTAGCTAATACAGGAAAAAATATCAAAACTAAAGAAAAATATTCTCATAAGGATTATTTTTGCAGTTAAATCTACAAGCTTTTGGCACCAGTGAGAAATTGGAAAACATTCTGGAAGATTAGCCTTCAACAGTATGGCTGGATTTAAAGAGACTACATAACAAGACTATAGTTAACCATTTACTTATCATGCTTTGCAGTCTCATAACCCTGCATTTCCTCTATACTATTTCTATATGTTAATGCCATTACACTGGGTCTGTGACTCAAATATGAGACCATTATACTGACTGAGGCTACATTATACTCAAATATGGGACCATTATACGACGTGAGCATATTCTTAAATACAGAAGCAGAATTTCTTTTACCAAAACATGACAATGACCATGATTTCCAGATGCAGAATTGTATTATGTTCCGTGTTTTATCAATTGGTATGTCAGTCTTTGTTACTCCTTTAAGAAAAATTACATCACCTTTCTTAATTGGTATCCAAATATGCTGAACTGGTTGCCTTAAGAAATTCTGAACTAACATCATGTACTAATAACTAGAGATTATAGGAAATTGGTCTTCCCCTAAAGGGGGTAAACTTTAGGAGTAGTCTTCCTATGACATATATATATATATATATATATATATATATATATATATATATATATATATTTTCTATTACAGCCCAAAGTTACAAAGCGCCACTGTTACAGTTGCTCTCATCATCTTTACACAGTCCCTTTGAGAATGATCATATAAAACTTAAGACTACCAGAAGTAACACATCATTTTTCCACAGGTACTTCACTAAATACTATTTAATATATTCTATCTTCCACATTTAATTTGCTGCCACTAGGTCACTGTCTTAAACGCTGCACTTAAGTCTCCCAAAGCAGTCTTAACCTAGAAAATGCAAGAGCAGCAGTGAAGACACAGGATATTGATTTCAGGAGTCTCAGTCAATCTCACAGGAACCTTTGCAGGTTATATGACCTCCAGTAAAATCTCTGACATTATGTTGCCATCATTATCGTCATTCACTGTAGATAATTTAAAACTTGCCCAAATATACCTTTCTGAACGACAAATAAAGATAGCAAAGGTATAATAATTTCAGGAAATAATACTTTGATCTTTTTTTTTTTGGGGGTGGGGGGGAAGGGAAGTCAGATGCTTTTGAAATTTTTCAAGTAACATAGCTACCTTGTCAGCTATGTCTCAGTGAAAATCCACTCATGAATAAGATGTGCTGGCATATGTCTGCACCTCTGTACGTATAGAATTTTGCCAACCAGGAACAAGCAGAAGCGAAGATTACAAATGAAGCTCTTTAAAATGCGTGCATGGCAAGTGATATCTCTGAAGTTACGTTTTCATGCACAAAAGTGAATGGAAGTAAACAGAATCGGCTCTTCCTATAGTTAAAAATGACCCCTAAAAATGAATGAATTTATAACAAAGCTGTACAGAATAACATTTAATTTTCAAAGTTTAAGCATAGAATCATACACAACAAAAACTACAATGAACTAAACCCACTCTATAAATTCCCTTCTCGTTTATACAAACACTGCAATTGCTTAAAGAGAAGGAAAAGCACTCACCCTCTGTTATTCACAATTGCCTTTTTCAAGTGAATGTAGTTTGCAGGAAAAATCCCCTACAAGAGGAGAAAAGCCTATAAGTTAGAAAAATACATTTGCAGATTTTAGCATTTATATTCTAAGCTAATTCAAATAATTAGCAACATATCTCTTAAAAAAAAATCCTATCACTGTGTTATGAAAGAAGCTACTGCAATCAAAAGTCAACATTCAAACCACAGTTGCAGTCGATGATTTTAACCCATTTTAGAACAGGACACCACACTGAATCAGCCTTACAATCTTGAAAGATCAATGTCTTCATCAGGAAGTTTTGCAAGTCTATTCAATAAAAGTATCATACAAAGACTCAAGCTGAATATTTTTTATTAGCAAAAACTCCGAAAGCATTCAGAAACATCGTTCTATGAGAAATATGCTCTAACATAAAAATCATAGCTAAGCCAACTGTGACCAAATTAAGAATTGTCACTAATTCTACCCAACTGCCTAGGAACGGACAAGATTGAGATAAAAGAGAAGACTTAAGTTTAGCAAATTGCTCTCCTACTGCAAAGACTGTGTGAACCCAGAAATCAGCTAACAGGTGATGAACAAGGGGCAAAGAGGTGGAACAAGGGGCAAAGAGGTGGAACAAGGGGCAAAGAGGTGGAACAAGGGGCAAAGAGGTGGAACAAGGGGCAAAGAGGTGGAACAAGGGGCAAAGAGGTGGAACAAGGGGCAAAGAGGTGGAACAAGGGGCAAAGAGGTGGAACAAGGGGCAAAGAGGTGGAACAAGGGGCAAAGAGGTGGAACAAGGGGCAAAGAGGTGGAACAAGGGGCAAAGAGGTGGAACAAGGGGCAAAGAGGTGGAACAAGGGGCAAGGGTGAAGAGAAATGAGAAGCTAGTAAGGATAGCTAGCAGAAAGGAACGACCAACAGGAGGAACTACCAGGGACATCTACTGAAGACACATGAACTAAGCAGGGCAGCTGCAAAACTGGCTATCATGCAGTTCACAACATTGCCCCAGGTAGGATTCCAAGTAAGGCCTCCCCATCAGCATGCTACAGTACTTGTGGTATTTTTCAAACCTATGCCCTTATCATCTAGTTCACGTCCAGCCCCCAAAGCAGTCTTTCACTGAGAAAAGAAGTATTTTTTTACTTGCATACCCTGGGGCTATGCTTTTTCCTCTCTTTCCAACAAAGAGAGGTTTAAGCCTATTTGGGATAGAGCCCTTGTCTTTTGCTGTTGCCTATGCCATAGAGTTCTTGTGTGATGAGATTGGGAGGGGGGGCAGAACAGGCAATTTAAAGCAAACTTTTCATAGCATCCCATTATTGATTTAAATAACATGATCCTCCATCTTCAGACAGAGCAAACTCAGTCAGTCTGCAAGAACGGTAAATCTACAGTTCTGTGGTAAATATAAGATCAGTGTAGTTAATATGCAGATTAAAACAAACAAAATCAGTAATTGAGTGTGAACTGTAAATTTTCAGAGCTTTAAAATTTAGCACAATTTGGAAAGACTGATTTTCATGGTAGGGGGAGGGGAAGAGATACTAAAATACAGACTATTCAAACTGATAAGAAAAATTCCTTCTCTTTGATAGATGAGATTGAAATTGAGGAGGAAAAATGAGACTAATGGGAACAGCTTCAGTGAAAGTCAAGAGTAAACATGCACGCTTTCAGCAATACAAAAATGTGGAAGAGGAAGAAACACTACTTCAGTTTGCTTGTTTGGCTCACTTCCAATTAATGAAGTCTATTCCTCTGATCCTATGCTGGTTACCTAAGAAACTACAGGAGGTTTGAAGAGTTCTCATATCAAAACTGAACACATACTCAAGCAGTAGATGTAACACATGATGAATTTAGGCTTTTCCATTAAAAGAGGAATATGGTCATGCAAGTATTGTTCTATCAATTTACAGAATAAATCCAATCCTCCAACATGGAGAAGGTTAAGGAGAAAAAGAAGTAAGGAAAAGTAAGAGTTTACAGAGCTGTAACAGCAAAGTAGAGAGAATCTCCCACTAAATTCAGAAAATGTATTCACACTTACCTTTACATTGGGCTTCTTAACCGAAACACCTCTGTACCAACCTAAAACCAGATAAAACACACTATATTAAACTGTGATATTGCTTACTTTACACAGAAGCAATCTGACTGAAAACTATGCAATTACTGAGATCATTCTGAAAAAACACCGTGCCTCACACAGGTCCAACTTCCTAGGAGGAATACAAGCAGCTTGGTATTCTTCATAACTTCACTCGCAATCATTAGCCACTGTGGTAAGGACACATTCAGCACTCACGCAAGAATCTGTACTGAGCATTTTTCTTATATCGTGCTACATGAGTCAAGGAGGAAAAAGACATCATACATTTCTAATATTGTTTAAATAAATATAAATCCTTTGCATATGTCTGGTCTTATGTATGCACGAGAGACTAGAGAACAGACTTCAGGATCGAATTTCATAAAATCGAAAAATATCCTTGCATCCCCTATCATATAACAGCCCCAGACATGATAATAATCAGGAGTAAAAGCCAAAGCTGCAAAGGCTACAAATTAAACTGAAGAGCCTAATTGCTATTTTACACAGGTGAAACAACTTATGTCACTCCATGCAAGACAGCAATTCATCAGGGAAAAAGTCTTGAAAACACCCTCAATGGAAAAGCAGCACACTCCAGTTCTCACAGTGGACTAGCCTGCTCTTCCACTCCATAAGATGTGTAAAACTACCTTGCATCCTCATTAAAAATATACCACTCTTTCATATTTGGGTCTAATATTTCAACTCCAGAATGTAAAGCAAAAAAGAAAACCCACAAAAAACTATCCATCTTTTATAGATAGATAGATAGATATCTTCTTTATTAAATAAATTTCTTGTGAGAATAGGACATAACACAAAGACTTGATTTCCCAGGAAATTATTGCATATGCTCCAAAAGAAAGTTTTATCTTCAGTTTATTTCTTAGTTGGTCAAACTTCATGGCAATCATATCAGCATAACCACAGATTCTTTGGAGAATAAAGAAACCAGTTTGTTGGCTTGCCTTCTGAAGATACTTTTACACATTTTAAACTGGTATATTTCCCTTCAATCTTTCCTTTTAGGTAATGCTCTCCAGATCTTAGTTTTTCCTCTCTTTTTTAGTCTGGTTTAAAGGTTTTAGAGTCACCTTTTTCTAAGTTTCCTCCAGTTCCACTCAAGCAACATACAGTAAGCAGAGAGAAGAGCTCACCAGTCCCTGAAAGCACTGGTTTGTAAAATGTAATTCTTTGTTTGCTTACGATAAAAACCACGATAAAAATCCATATCTCAAAGTAAAAGCTATCAAATTGGAAAAGGTACAGTGCTCTTCAAGAGTGTGCGCATATTACATTTTTCACTAGAATCAACTCAAACTTTATTATAGAATTGATCTTAAATAGATCAATACCAAACTAATTAGATCTTTTAAAGGGAAAAATATAAATGTCTTTTTGAAGGAACATAATACTTGTTTTTAGAGATTTAATCATGATAGTCATCAAATCCAGGCAGATACTTGATTATTCAAGCTCACAACATGCACTACACAGTTTCACTTCAATATTGACTAAGGTCTTTAGATGTTACTATAATGCAAATAACCGATTGTAACACCTTAGATTTATGTCATTCAACTTTTAACGATACTTTGCCTTTAAGGACCACTGACTTCAAGGAGATGGTGATAAAAGATTTAAAATTAATAAACAGAAAAATATGGCTGTGAACTGATGAGAAGTTCGGGAATAAGTTAATATAAATCGATCAGAAGTATCCACAATCTAGGCAGATTGTCTAGTAATTACTATTAACTAATAAGAATTTGAGGATGGATGAAATTAATGCATAAGACCACAGTTAGAATACCCAAAACCCTCTACAGAGAAAGACTATGCTTCATAGATGTAATGCTTTCCCCACCTCCTTTACAGACAGCTAAGAATATTCTCAAACTGCTTGACCTCGTGGAGGACCACTTTTGGAAAATGAATCACTTTTAATGGAATTAAAAAATGGGAAGGTGTGTGGGGGGAGCTGCTAATAGAAAGGGGTGGGAAAGAAGTGAGTATGGTCAAACAGCTTTTCAAACTTAGGGAAAATTAGTTCTCCTTTTTGTATTTAAAATGAATATTTTAAATTATACTGATGCAAAAAAATTATTATAAAACAAGAGAGAAAACAGTTGCAAAGTTAACTAATGAGCAGTTAAGAAGTGCCAAGAATTAATATCACTTCTTTACTAATTCACCCCTTCTGTACTGACTGGCTGTGCTAGCTTTTCAGTATCTGCAACAACTAATGCAAGGATCCTTTCCAGATCTATTCATTACATAATCCTGATTCCTTTGCAACATCCTGCCCACATGTGCCACAACTGTGGAACAGTATCTTACAGAAAAGAGATAGTACGTGATCACATAATTAAAGACTTCAGTAAAATGTATTCAGTTCACCCAATTAACAGTAAGAGCTTAAAAAAAAAAGTGGTCTTCTGTACTAATTTTCTATTACAGGAGTTGAATATTGATTTGGTAGACAACAGAAGAAAGCTGGCAATCTGTACACTCAGACTATGAAAGTGAATTGAGGGGAGCGTCCTTTAATTGTTTTAAAGACTCAGTCTGTTCCCTATTTGTTCTTTTTTCAGCTCTGCCTTACCTACCCTTTTTCCTCTTTTCTTCCTTTTATCATCTTCTGTACAGTTCCCTCTCCCAATTTCTTCTCTGATGCCTTTTTTTAATTGCATCACTTGACTCTGCCCCTTTTTCCTAACTTGTGCTTCTGTTGCTCCTCTTCCTCCTATTCCCTTACCACATCAGGTGCATCTTTTTTTGCAATAAAGTAACACCTTCTGAGTGAAGGCATGGAAACTATGAATGCATTTAAGTGAGCATCGTTGATATGATACTGACGGAAGGCTAATGCTGTATTTCAAAATATGTTGACAGAACGAGGAATTTACTGTAAGAACACCAAAAATTAGTCCATTATAAGTAACATCCTAAGCAGTTCCTATTCTATATGGGATAGGAACTAGAAGAACACTAAATATATCCCTAACAAGTCAGACAAATTTCAAGCATATGTAGTATTCAAAATAAAGTAGATAAAAGAAGTTTGCTTGGAGTGTCATTGGTATCGTTGATGGTATTTCTGTTCGTTCTAGGATGTTTTCATCATTTTGTGATGGGCCAGGTAAGACAGGCCCAGGATGACCATACTGCTTACACCATAGCACAGTAACAACTAAGAAAGCATTATTACGTCTGGACATTTGCAAGAAGCTGGGGATGAATGGAGCCATGGATTGTCTCTTAATGTTGTGTCAATGTGTATTTATGGATACATGTCATGACAAAGTCACCTACTTTATAAGTTTAGATGAGCGGAGGTGTAGAACAAGACAAAAATTGTTTTAAGAAATTGATAATATGAGAGACATAACTCCTTAGTAAAACAGAAACTGTCAATGTGAGAGTCATGTATGCTTTTCCAATTTAACTGATTTTGGACACCTCAGTTGATGCTTTATACTTTCAGTATGCAGAAGACAAAGGTTTAATCCAAGTACCATGGAAGTAAGTGGAATCAATCATATCCATTCCAGTGTATTCTGGATAAGTCACCACATCTTAAAGCCCTGTTCCAACTTTGCTTTTACATGGACTCACTACAAGACAGCAGACAGCAGAGTATCTACTGCACAGTGCAGTAGATAAGCTAAATAGGTTACCTGAAGCAATATAGCCACACTGAATGGTCATCTGTGCCAACTAAACTCAAAGAACCTAAACACTACATTTCTAAAGGTGAAACATAAAACTTAGGAAAAAAAATACAATCCTTTACAACTGCTTTTTTCGATACTATCTAATGGTATTTGACCACAAGCCATCACAAGCGAGAAGTAGGCTATTCTACAGCTCTGTCTTCTTTATTATACCCTACACGGTAAATAATCCCTCAGAGAGCTGCAGGAAGAATTACTTCCATGATTAGAAAACTGCAGAAAAACAAAAGGAAAAGTGCAGCACTTTGCCTGTTCTCCCCACACATTACAAAGATGACTTGCCTATAACTTTTTCCTTCAAAATACATTCGCTGTACATACAGTTCACACTGTAGGGGACTTGCAAGTCAGTACTAGAAGCTAAAGAAAGTTTTACCTAACAGTGTACACAAGAATGTCCTCCCTTCGTTCCTTGGGTTTGTTCAGCTATAAAAGGTTCTAAGTTCATGCTGCTCAGTTCCTCTGAATGAGCGAAACCTAGAATGCCACAAGGCTTTTGAAGAGGCAGGACAAAAAAAAAGAGTATATACATCACCTACCTAAAATTTGGTAAATAACAAGTCTTTCTCCTTTAAACACTTGTTCATATGGAAATTCATAGTGTGGGCAGCTTGAAGCCGTATTGCTGAATCCCACGTACTCCTAGATAAAGACTGAAAGACAGCCTTTCCAAAGGTGGTATCGCTCTCAGGAGTCTCAGCAGTAGCGCGGCACTGAGTGAATTGCGAACAGAGTCCTGCGGCAGGTCTGCGCATCTTGGTGTCGCAATCTGCAGAACAGCTCCCAACACTGCTTGATCTTTACCTGGATATGCCTTGAACAAAACAGGCTATTCTTTCTTAAAGACACCTCATAACCCTTTTCAGATTCCCAGTTAACCAAGAAGAAAGCCTTCACGTGGAAAAAGCCAGTCCTTCTGACAACTCAACAGCAGACAAACAAGGGGTTCTCAGGAAAGGTATCGACCTGTTTTTCAGGAAAATAAAGCTCAAACACCCAGGCTGAGTTAAACAAAACAAAAAAACAAAAAACAAACAAAGACCCCACTCAGCTGCAGAAGAACAGAGAATAGGAAAACCAAAGGACTCCACAGACCATTTAAATCCTTGACATATAATATTCTGGAAATACATTATGTAAATATTTATGGTTACTCCTAAACATAAACTTGTGCTTAAAGAAAGCACCGCTAGTAGAATCCATCAGAAGAACTCAAAATCTCATAGCCCTAGCAAAAATAACAGCCACAAAAAGTCTGGTTGTAATAATTAACAAAGTCAACCAGTTGAGTCAACTAAAGAGTTTAAAGTTGTACCCATTTAAGACAAATCTTTTAGGTTTAAATGCCATTGAGAAAGTGACATTTCCCTAAGGGGAAGGTGAATTCTTTCACAAACAGGACAGTGATGGGACAGAAAATTAAACACAGTCTAAAGTCTCAGGAAAAAAAAAAAAAAAAAGCTGAAAGGAGAGAATGTTTTCATTCCCATCAAAACCACAAACCTTGATCATTAGCCAAGTATTTTAAATGGCATCCTTCCTTACTCTCTGAAGGAATCTGTTCTAGTCCCAAGGTCATGCAACAGTAGGGCTACCAGATCAGAAGAGCTAGATAGAGTTTGTAATAAGATCTGAGAGCAGATATAGGGTCCCTGGTTCTCCGTAACAGCAGAGACAAAAATCCAGAAATCAAAACTGTTTGAAACCTCATTTGGGCTAACCACATAAGAAATGGCCTTAGCCTATTTTATCCTGAAGATAATACTGAGTACAAAAAAAAGTTGGGAGATTATTTTCATGTATTAAAACTTTCTTGATCTGGGGTTCAAGAAAGTATCTAGAATAGAAAGACTAGCACTGTTCTAGAGCAAAGTTTGATCTTCAGGATACACTCAAGCTCAGAACTAAAGTCATTAAGACATTTATCATCTATAATCCATCAGCCTGAAACAACTGAGTGATTAGAACTCCTTGGAAGCTAATAAATTAACCCAATATCCAACACAGCTGCCCCAGATATTGCACAAACAAGTGTCCAAGGGAAGAATCTCACATCCCCTCAACTGCTGAAGGAAAGCACTGTGTCGTACGTTACTACTGAAATACACTGATTTACTACATTGGAAGAAAAGGTGCATGTAGTATAAGCTATTGCTTATAAGCTACTCCCATACTGACCACAGCCTTCGGTTCTCAAATTGGCAGAAAGGAGTTCTCCATCCTAGAAGGGAAGTGTCTGATCATACTGATTTTTAGCTGAATGAACCCTATACAAAAGAAGTGGGATTCAGAGTACACCTTAGAAATACTAGGGTAAATACATGAAAGATATTATGGTAAAAAGTATTTCACCTATTCTGTTTTGGATGCAGGTACACCAGGATACACCTACAGACAAAGCACTGAAAGCAGAAATGAAACTTAGAACCCCACGGTAACCATAGCATTGCATTGTACATTATCATAATGCAGAATTTAAAAGAAATTTTCTTCAAGAGAAGAATATTTCTTTCAATAGCTTAGACCTGCTTTTCCTACAAGAATAGCAGCAATGTGGCAGAATATGGAACTCTTTTATGTATACACAAGTTGTAAATTAATGATGAGGGTCCCATTTGTGAATTCCCAAATATACTTAAAACTTTTAATACTATGAAAAGTTCTACTAGAAATTTGGTAATCACATTTTGCATTATTTAACTTCTCTCTTAAGTCTTTATTTTTTTGCCCAAAATTTAAATTTTATGTTTCCATATCTATCATATACAATGAAAATGAATCTAAGTTTAGCCTGCAGGGTTGACAGGCTGTGGGGATTTTTTAATTTTTAACAAGTTTTTATTCCACTAATTGGGCAACCTAAAAAGACTGATAAAGAGTGGACAGTACCTTTTATTTATCTCTACTGAGGAAAAAAGCCAAAGACAAAGAAGAAAGACTTTGCAAAACTACTAGAAGCACCAATTTTGGAACAAAATCCCTAAAGTTTTTAGCTCAAGTCTCCCAAAACGGAGATGCCATGATGCTAAGGAAAAAAAAGTCACATCTGAATATAAACAAGGAAAAGGAGAATATACAATAGCAAATGATATAATAAAAATCTGCAAAAGAGTAAATGAAATAAAACCTATGCCTCCAGCTGCTTACCAGAGGGAGCCAAGAAAGGGAGACAACGAAGTAGAGCCAGACCCAGATGAGGGACACCTCTACCAAAGACTTGGATGGAAACGTGACCCACTTGTCAGTGGTTCAGAACATTCTTCAAAGGGAAATTTGATTTTTAGATTTAGGGAAATCTGATGCAAAAGGCAGCAGCAATCATGTTATAAACAACCCAATCCGCAAAGGAAGCCTGAGCCAAGAAGGAAATTTTTCTCACACGCTATGATGGCCATGGCCAAGCTTCTTTTATCACCTTCACAATGTCAAGGAAAGCAAAAAGTTGGAACAATTGCTGTCCTAGTCTGAGAGACTACCAAAAATTGTAGCAGGCAGAAGTGATTTCTAAGAATAAAAAAAAATCTGTGAAAACACAACAACAGTGCCACAGACTAGTAGTTAGATACGTGTTCTAGGTAACATGTTTTATTTCCCATCCCAATGACAATTGAATTAAATTGTGAAAATTTAATGTGAAAACAAGATTGCACATTTTGAAAAATATTTAAAAACTGAAAGGCAAGTCCAGATTTTTTTTTTTTAAATAAGCAAAACATGCAGCCCCACTGTTTCTCCTCAGCTTCATATGTTCAGAAGTTTCCCGATTTTTAAATCCAAAAGACATTTGTTCTTTAAACACAGAACCATCTCTTTAGACATTAGGCTTCTGTGTTTAAGAAAGAAAAAAAGTGTTTCAAGAAACAACTTTCAGCTATGAGACCACTGTCAGAAAAGAAAAAAAATCTAACCTACCGCAGCTATCTGTAAACTAAACAAACCCCCCTAAAATGATCTTACTCCCCCCATCTTTATCCACAACTTAAGAGCTTATTGAAAAAGACTGAATTTCTATTGCAAACGTACCAAAATATTTTATTATTTCAACCATTTCACTGGATGACATTTAGTTATTATGTTTAATGATTACAGATCTTCGCAATTGCTTGACAGCTAATGCTAAAACCATCTAGGAAAAAGGTAATGGCCGTCCAAGGGATAATTTGCATGTGAACTGTATTTATTAAAAAACACACAAAAAAAGAACACTTAGCCACTTATTCTTACTTTAGATTAGTAAGATTTTCCAGTACTATGAGCAACCTTCAAGTCTGGCAGGAAAAATACCTTTTATTTGTGGTACAAATGGCATAAATTGGCTTTACACATGTAGAAAAAGAGTATTTTTTCATATTCCCAATGGTTTTGCCTCCATAAGTTCAACTTTCCCTAGGACTTCCAAGTAGCTGCATATAACCAAAGCTGCACACTGCCGCTGCTCCTCAGCTGATTTATTAAAAGCAGGCAAAGTGGCTACCAGAAAGGAAAGGAAAAACAAAACAAAAACAATGAAAAAAACCCACACTCATTCTGGCTCTTGCCCAGTACAATCTTCTGGGGGCAAAGTCTGCAAACCAGCTTCCAAAGGACAGCAACGATAACCTGACTGCTGCTTAGAGAAGCACTGCACATGGACCACAGTAAAATGGTCAACCACAAACTTGCACAGTTCCAGGTTGAATATTTGATAAATGTTAGAGACAGAAACCAGATAAAGACTAGAAAAAGCAACAAGAAGTTTGCTCTCTGTTATCATTCAGATAAATAAGAGCCAAAGTCATTGCTAAAAACTGGGAAGAGAATAAAAAGCACGAATTTGGAACAGATAAATCAGCCTGTAGAATGACAAGTTTGGTGATTAATTCAACAACTAAAACATTATTATGAAAAATTAAATGAGATTATTAAATTAAACTGGAGCACACTGACCACCAACACAAGGGTACACTGATACTTACAATGCAAGCAAGGGAGGCTCGGGGGATTTAGCTCCCTCTCTCTTTGTACAGCTGATGGCAATGCCAAGAACCAAACTGGGGATGCTGTAAGCATGTATGCAAACCTCAGAAGCATACAAAGACAAAAAATGAGGTATCAATCCCCTTTATTACAGTCTGCAAGCCTTTAAGGCAAAACACTTCAGTGACAATGACAGATTTCAAATTTACTGCCCAAAATTTACTGGGGAGACAGGGAATAAAAGGGGACCAAAATCTATCACATAAGTCGTTTCCACAAAAAAACTACTTAAAAAAAAAAGTAGTAAAAAGGAACCTGACACGACTACAAAAATTAAGAGTGTTAGAGAAGACTTGAAAAACACAATCAAAACATGGCAAAAACGGAGATGGAAAGCACATCAGGCATGGTAACACATACTGTAGCAAAAGGAAATTAAACAGAGAAAGACAAAAGAGTGTTGGATACACAGGGTAAGAATGAGCTAGAAAGAAAGATCATCGACAGGCAAACACTATTTTTTGAGATGTAGTCTACACGTATACTTTAATAGTACTTCATTGTGTATGAAGCATCTTGCAAACAAGAAGGAAAAATAACTCTTTCAAGATAGGGCAGGAAATGTTTTGAAGCCAGAAACCTCCCTAAAATGCTTAAACTCCTATCTGGCAAACAGAGCATGGTTGTTCACCAGGTAGAACAGGAGGGAGGAAAAAATATAAGCCCTCTTTCCCATGGCATCTCCTCACCTTGTGATCTCAGGAGCATGTTCTCCTGGACTAGACAGAAGCAGGGCTAGCAGTCAGAGACAGTATCAAGAAGGTATACACATACACCATAAGCCACTGCTACCACTCTTACTTCTCAAAAGCAAAACACCAAGAAGCTGGTGACTGCCTTGCCCTATGGACAGCTTGCAGAAGGGCCTCGCTGACAGGCCTTTGGACAAACTCAGAAAGCAGAGGATATTCTCTGGCTGCAGGATATTCCTGCAGACCTTGTTGTCCTCACAAATAAGAATGTCCAAAGAGGTTGTCACATCTCTGAAGAACATCTGGTAAAGGTCTCCGGTCCTCAAGGTAAATTTGGCCCCAGTTCCTTCTTAACTCAGGCAGATGACCTGTCACTAACAGACATCTGGTCCTCAGAAGAATGATACGATGACCCCTCAAGCCTGGAAAGTGCACTAACTTTCTGCATTAGTATTGAGAACAGCATCATGCTCCTAACTACTGAACCAGAAGGCTCTGAGACCCAGCACCCAGTGTAACTCTCTCCTTTTCTGTAACCTTTCCTTCCTCCTCCTAGGCTGTCCGTGTTCCAAGGACTAGCTCTAATACAGCACAGCTGCCTAACCTTGGCTCAGACTTTGAGAAAACTGCTAATCTGCAAGAAAAAGCTGGGAAAAAGTCTGCAAGGAGAAGGGAAAAAAAGAAAACATAAAATTACAGCCAGCAATAGGATAGGATTGTGGAGACAGGGACCATTACTAGCTCAAGGATTCAACAAGAGAAACGCCAATATGGAAACATGTAAAAATCCTAACAGAAAAAAATAACAGGGAGTCTGTTAGTCACTGCTCTAAGTGCCAGCAGATTTAGTGGACGACGGCAGCTTAGGAACATTGAGGAACTGTTCCAGGGAGCAGCGGAGGCCAACGCTTTCCCTCCTGACTGACAAGTACCTGGCCAAAGCCTCCACTCTCTTTGGATGCCTTATTGGGGGTGACGAGCATAGTAATGTTTAGCCTTGTAGCTAAAACTATAATTTTGCTTATGTTAGACCATCAATAATTCCTTTCACCTTCTAAACTTTATATAATTGGCTTGCAGAGTCTCTTTGTGCACAGCTAAAGGTGCTCAAAGTGACCCAGAAAAGGGATGGTAACAGAGCTTTTGTAAAGACCTGATGCTGAGACAACTCAATGCCAAGACCACTCTGTTCTGAGCTTGATGCCCCCAGCAGTGCCAGGACTGGATGAGCAGCAGATGAATACTCCAACCCAGCCTGCCAACACTATGTCAGGGAGCAGCTTCGTGCCAGCAGAACCACAGGAAGATGCTAATAATGCAGCTAGAGATGCCATAACAAAAGCAGATGAGGTAGAACGTGATCTTAGTGTTTTGTCTTGGTCCTAGCCAAATAGAGGGAGGTCAAGATGACATTCCTGAGCTCCAAAAGGCTAATCTGAATAGCCAGGCAAGATTTTCCACAGTAGCTGTGAGGGTCCAAGAAATGTCAGCTCCACTGGCACGCTCCACAAAAGGCAAAGAGGAAAGGGGATATCC
Source organism: Apteryx mantelli (assembly GCF_036417845.1). Taxonomy (NCBI): domain Eukaryota; kingdom Metazoa; phylum Chordata; class Aves; order Apterygiformes; family Apterygidae; genus Apteryx; species Apteryx mantelli. The sequence continues at coordinate 13,900,086 of NC_089989.1, read as the reverse complement.
CCCACCAGGGACATCTTTCTTGGGGTAAATCAACATTTCTGGAAGTGAGTCAATTTGGCCAAGCCAGCTACAGCACAGCTCCTGACTCCAGGTGACAGGAAGCCACAGCAATGAAAGTCTTGAAGTGTGATTCCTCATTCATCCCTAGGTGCAAGCTGGAAGTAGAATATTACCCTTACGGAAGACAGCAAAACTAACAGAAACATTCTATGAAGGCATTAAAACCTCAAACTGGCAAGGAAAATTGTTATAAAAAAAAAAAATCAAGCAGAAAATTCTAACAGCAGAATGACTAAGAGAAAGTGAAATGATAGCTGATGCTATGCACCAAAGAGTAGAAGGGGAGGGTCTAGAAAGCAACCTCTACGGTTACTGCAAAGAAAAACTCTCAGTCTCTCAGTGTAAGCAATATCTGCTGCTTGAATGTATTTAGGGACTCAACCTCTCCCTCCCTCTCCACACCCTGCCCCAAAAAGAAACCCTTGAAGGGAAAAAACACTTTTACAGAAAGCTGTGGAACTTCTGTATGTCTCAAATACTGGAAAGCCTTCATTTGGCCACACTTTCACTGCTAGAGATAACAGAAGGAAATTTTAAATATAATACATGCATGGCTTAGGAACACTATTATCATCATGCACACAAACCATGTGAATAAAGATACTTGTGTAGATACCAGAATTTGCATGGGCAAGGTAATATTCTAATTGGTGCTTGAGGCTTCAGCTACTTGTTTCTCCTTTGAATATACAGGGCCTCAAGCTAATAAAGTCACTGAAGTTGTAGCATTTTTAATCTAAAGAAAATTGCTTCCTAGCAATAGAAATATATGGACAAGACAGTCTTTCTAAGCTTACTCAGAGTGCCACTACTCATAGCCACACTTGCTGAGAACTGATTATACCAATGTCTGTACTTAAGATCGTGTGTCAGCAAGGAATGAAGATACTTTGTCATCTAAACAAGGGAAGAAAATTCCTCTGTGGATTTTTCTACTACCCTTTCCGCCTGTATCAGTCAGCTTACTGTGATACCCTCCCCATCAGGTTAATGCTGGTGTGTCAGTTCAAAGAAGGATATTCATCTTGCAAATCTATCAGTGACAGGCAACAGCCATGTGACTTGAAATAGAAAGTGTTCTTTGAGATATGTAGTCTGCAAATATATATTTCAAATAGCATGTATACTCAAGCCCTGTACCTCGAGACCAGAAAGCTCTGCCTCTCAGCATCTATCAGTGGCTTACTACAACCTTTCCCTTTCTCCTCCTCAATGCATGGCATGTAGAGCCGAGAACACCACTTACTGTTTCAATTCTTTCTCGGTGGCAGGGTCATACTAGGAAGGACTCAGACAGAGAGGAAAGCTGTGAAAGGCAAACATACATATGGCTGACATCCTGAAGAATATTCGTTACCAGTAGGAATCCCTTTGAGTGAGACCACTGGAGTGCCAATTCATGCAAACTAACTATAAAACTGCCCTAGTAGCATCACATGCTTTAGAGACAGCATAATGTTTGGTGAAACCTTAGACTGAGCTCTTGGTAGCTTCACAGGAAAGGCAGACTTTAATCCACAGGTTTGAAACCTGTCATGTTGAATTACTGGGGCAGGGGGAGGTGAAGGGGCAGATTTAGACAGAGTTAGAAAATAGCAATTTAGAACTTTGTGGCCTGGTTTGAAAAGCACACAGAGCAACAGGACACACAAGTGACTGAAATTCAAAAATTCCAACTTCAAGCAGATGCACAAAATCCATACTAATAAGAGACAAACATGCTTCCTTAAACACTTAAAAAATGCGGACAACCACAATGAAAAAGCCATTTATTAATATCTTATCAGTTGGTATTTATACTTTTTAGCCTTAAAGAGAAGAACTCAAAAGCTCCATTCCTTTATTGCATATATATCTGTACACATACACACACTTTTACTCTGCATATACAAAACTTAGCTGCAAGGGTACTTGAAAAAGAACTTGATGTAGGAAAATCCCTACTCTCTAAATCAATGTGCTCTAAATATAGTAACTGCTTTTTATGCCAGTTGCTCCAAAACAGCACTTTCTGTAATAGTTATTGAATAACTCATTTTGATTAAAAGTACATTCAGAAGTACAACTAGTATTTGAATTTTGTCACCATGGATTTCTTCAGTGAGTCTCAGAAATCATTAAGTCACTAGAAGGTTTGCATGTATATGAATCCTTTTTGCCCAGAGAGCAAAGTCCCTACTATGGAGAATTATGCCCGCTGTTTCAAAAAGCGAAGCTGAAACAACAATGGATCTCCTGCTGACACTCACGGTAACCCTTATTTGTGTGGGTTAACATTAATTTATCCAGTCTGTCCAGGCACGAGAATCCCAAGCAAATAATGCAGAGGTCAAAGATGGAGTCACATTTCATGCTAATCTTGCAAGACAAACCAAGTACTGCATTAAACAACCTCTTAAACCACAACGCTTGAACATTTTTTTTCCTTTTAATAAGCTACTTTGCATGTTTTGTATGCTTTTTTGTATAGTTCACACATGCAAAAGCTGTAGCACAGACCACCTGAATATTTAGTGTACCATGTTGTGGAGTTCCAGATGTTACCAAAATTAATGCATCTTTTCAGTCTCCTAACTCTTACTGCTAAATATCCTGTCATTTTCTTTGCAAAGTAGAGGGAATTTCCCCTCCTGCCCCCTTCTCCCCCCCCAACCCCAACACATTTGCAAAAACACCTCCCCCAGTCCAGAAAACTCTTTCCCAGAGCCTCCTTTCTCAACCGTTCAAAGAACGGCACAGATTTCCTTTGAGGAATCTTCCCCCAAAACTACTGGCAAAGGAAATTATACAGAGTATAATTATTATAACATTGTAAGGAGATACTGCATTATCCTTTTGCTTTTTTGTAACAAGCAGCTCTTTTGATATCATGCCTTTGTTTTCCAAAGTTTTGAAAGTATCCTGGATTACCAGCAATGGTTTGAAAATAACATGACCATCAAAGCTTTCAACAATATGCACAGTTCCTCCCTATGCTAGTAGTTAACTCTTCCTCACTAATTCACCAGACCTGGTAGCATGACTACAAGCAACACTTAGTGCTGGAGTAAGGCTTACCTCATTACAACACATATTAAAATATTTATGTTGTTCTTAGGTGTACACATATTAATACTATATATAATAGATTAATACATTGTATAATTATATATTAATATGTAATACTATATATAATAATATATAATACTTAATACATATTGATTACAACATGCTTCTCTGCAGATTAAACACTGTCACTGAACTGCAAAACCCTCATTCAACAGAAAATTTTTTATACATGTAGATGAAGAAGCTATATTACTTTCCTAGAAAAAAAACATGCAGAGGTCACTTTTTCACTAAAGAGTAAGCCAGTATGTAAACAAAATCTCTGAATACAACAGAAAAGCATTAAGAACAACAGACAGTTTGGGGCATGAAGCAATCTCCTGAAGAAGCATGCAGAGGGTTTCTATAGCAAATTTAACACTGAAGATGAAAAATGAATGTAAACTAGAACACAAAACCAAACTTACAACTTTGTAGAATGTCAAGTTGGAATTCTAATTTGAGAATATGAACTTTGAATTTATGCTTTTAACATTTCAGGATTAAGGTTACACTATTCCATTTCAAACGCTATAGTGAAATGTGTTCTCATACTGTATCTTGTCAAACTACTCCTCAAAAGCATTGCAAACATGTTTCATACCACTTGCTTATTTTGAACATTAGAATAAAAATCATTGTCTTTAAAATTTTAAAAACATCCACTTCAATCAGACTATTCAAATGAATAAAACAAAAGACCAGGACATTCAGTCTATTCACACGGAGACATCTCCAGCCACATAAGGAAGAACTGTAGTTATAACATTTAAAATAGCATTTTCCTCTAGGTAGAAAAAGAGCACAGGAATATAAATGCACAGCAATCCTCCCTAAACCATTATTCTTTGTTTTTTCCAGTATTGGTCCCAAATCACCAGCTACTGTATTTCCTAACTAATATTTTTCATATGCTCAGATGTTTCTAAAAATAAACACTGGTAAACTGAATTGAAATACATAAAGAAAACAGTGAGAAAATATGGTAAAAAAATTCAAGATACTGATTCTACACTTAGAATGATGAAAACTCACTGAAAGACCCAATTCCAATACAACAATCAGGTCAGGGTTCAACATTTTCTGGACAGATGGTTAACTTAAAACACACTGACCCCCTATCAGACTGGATTAGTGCCAAGAGCACTCAGCCTTTCCTACAGAAAGTGGGTCAGATCAGGTCTTATCCAAGTGCTTTGATTTGATGCATCATGACTCCGAAACAACTTATTAAAAACTGCTATATTAAAGAATTTGTACATGTTTATAAAGAAAACAAGATTCTCTTTGGGCATCACACTTACCTTCACATTTCTCTAGGATCTGGACAGTTTCACCTAGTTCCAGGACTAAACCTTGTGGTACGGCTCCTCGGAAGCTGCATATCACTAGAGGGTGGGGGAAAAAAAAAAAAAAAGAGAAAGAGACACATGAGGGATGAATCTTTGCATGAATTTTTCTTTTAAGCATAGCACATTAGCTCGCTCCTTACATAAAAATAGCTGTCCAGAAAACCTGTCAGCCCACTTTTCCTTATCAGATATCTTTATTTTAGCCCATATCACAAGTTAAGCTCAGCAGCAACATAAAAGCTGGGGCGTTTTTTTAAGAAGATTTTTGAATTAAGCATGTAAGGCTTGTAATGATTTTAATCACTAACCCCAAACGAACTCGTAATGTAAATAAAGATTTCCTCGTCTCACAATTCTTACTCTTACAACTCAATAGAACAGGCAGTCCTGACTTAACAAGGGTCAAGAATTTTATTCTTGAGCATTAAACAATAGAACAGGAAGTCAGCGGCAGGAATTACTTTCCTCCAAAATTGTAACTCATCCTTAAGTACCATCTGTGGAGCTAGTATATTGCAAAAATCCTAAATATAATTATGTATATTAATATGAATATATCATACAGTACACAAGAATCTGTACTTTTCATAAACACTGAACCACCAAGATTGTATTCATCTCAAATATTTTCCCAAATATCTTTAGCTTTCATTATCCAGGGAAAAACCAGAAAACATGAATACCAATTTTTAAAAAAATTACACAATGAACCTCAATTTTGCAAACAAATTTTAAAATTTTGTAATAACATATAATAATATATTCTTTAATCAAAATAATGGTTATTAAAACACAATAGGGGCACAGGTATGGATAGTTACTGGAAGCATGACATCAAAAAAAGGATAAACTACAAATAAGGTTTCTCTGGTTTTTCTTTTTTCAAGTCTCCTATGTCTCAGCATCAATGTTTAAAAACTCATTCAGACACAGATTTAATGTACTCATCCAAGTACCTTGTTCTAAATACACATGCAGACAGGGAGTGCTCCCTATATTCTACCTACACACCTAGTGGAGTCCCAAGAGTTGAAACAGTGACCTCCAGTGGGCAATGTCCTTACTTTTTCCTATTAAAGAGGGAACACTCCCCTTTAAATGTAAATACTTAAACTATGGTTGCAACTCTCATGTGACAGAGGCTGCATTTCAGGTCCTCCCTGAGTACCTTTATGTCAGAGCCATTGAACCTCCTAGGTGTGCAGGGCTTAGAAGAGCTAATGAGAAAGTCCAAAGTCCACAGAAAGAATTCCATGGAAACTAAGATTTTCTGCACCATCTAACACCAAGGATGTTTCTTGAACCTTGAATTTCCAAAAAATATATAGAATAGCAAAAAAAAAAAAAAAAAAAAAAGTCAACCAAAAGAAGTTTCAGCTCCATACACAGGTCTCAAAGGGGAGGGGGCAAGAAAGAACAAACTACACACAGGCAGTAGGCAAACACCCACACAAGTGAGAGGAACAGGAGAAAGAATATGAATCAAAATCTGAACAGAACAAAACAGCATCGAATGTCTGTTCTTCCGCCGTGAGACTCGGAGCAGAGTGTTTTAACTAACGGGGGGGGGGAAAGCAGAGATCCCACCAACAGACCTGAACTGGTCTCTCGGCTCTTTGGGCCCAGAAGCCACCGCACGTTAAAGCGGGTTTTAAAACTCTTGTTTACATCAGATAGGATAAACATAAAAAAAAGACTCCAGATGGGAGTAACATAGATAATATAACCCAAAAAAACACTAGTGCAAGAATAAGCTTGTCAGCATACTGGATTCAGTTTTTACTCTTGGAGGAGTAATAATTTTTAATCTAAACACATAAATGCATATGGAAAATATGAAATAATTTAACTGTTCTGGAGAAAACAGATTACAGAGAAGACTGATAACTGACTTGTGCCCTTACCACAGAGATTTTTTTTTATAGGAAATGGTCATCTACAAACTCTCCATCAATCAACAGGCCTCAATTATTTCTTACAAGATCCATCTCCTTAGTCACCACAGAGTAAAGAAGTAACGTATCATCAAAATAGCCATAAGCTAAAAAGCCTAACTTCCACCCGCAGGGAACAGATCTGAATGATCACTCTTGGGTTTCAAGCCAGACTGTTGTAACATTCAACAACTATTTTCAGATATTAAACCCCCTCTCCATCCATCAGTTTCCTCCCACAAAACTTCATTTTGGCCAGCCGTTGAAGCCATTCTGCTAAGGAGGAATACTTTCAAGTAGCACCATGTACCACCTGCAGGAACCAGCTCCAAGTCAGATTCCTTAACTGGGGTACTTGAACTGTACCAAAGTGGTCCACAGCAAAAGAAACTCTTACCTCTACACATTTGTAAATTCTTAATAAGAAAAAAAACATGAACATATTCACACCGGCAGTTAATCCTCTAACTCAACAGAGAGCAGGAAGGGATTGGGTGTATCACATATGAGAATGGATAAAGTTGAAATCATAATTTGGAAAGCCAAAGATATAGCAGGAGAGGACAGATTGAAAAGTTTTCCTTGGCTAAGCGCATGCCCTGACAGTATAAGCAGCTGCATAATGTAAGTCACTAGCAGTAAGAGAAATGGTTTTAAAGAACAGACTTAAAGGACACATGGACAAATAACGCTATCTTGAGAAAGAGTCAATAATGTCTTTGCATAAGCAAGTCATTCCTCACTGAGCTTGTCCGTGATAAAGTGCAAAGGTATTTGCACAGATAAATAACTAGCCAAAAGTTAGGAAACAAGAGAAGCAAGCAGTCTGTTTTCTTAGTAAAGATAGACTGATCAGCAAGCTCTTAAGGGATCAGCGTTGCAGCCTGTTCTGCTTAAAATACTTTTAAATGATCCAGAGAAGCAGGCCAATAAGCAAGGGACAAAGTTTGCTGATGTCGCTTAAGCTATGCAAGGTAGCAGAGAGTTGCAGAAAGACCTAACAATACTAGGAGTGCAAACAGCAGATGGACACCATTTAGTTGACCTACGTGGCGTTTCACAAGGGAAAAACAGTCCTAACCTCACATAGCTAGTTGAGAGCCCTCATTTTGTATTGCCACATTGAGCGAAACGTTGGAATTTTATTAGAGGTTCTTGTTATAAGTGCAACCGTACTCTCTCCATCCCTTTCAGCTGTCAGTCTTACTGATTTATTCATATTCTGGTTAATAATGCATCATATAAAAGCCCCTATGCAGTCTTTGGTATCTCTTGTCTCACTTCTTTCTACCTTTTCTTATGCTGCTTTACCTTTTGAGGCTGAGGTGCTGACACTTGTCAGTCGCACGGAGAAGGTGAACAAGGAACAAGCGTTAATCATTTCTTCCAGGACAAAATAGCAAAGTAGTTCAGAGCCTTAAAAAGTGCTTTTTCCACACAGTGCATTGTTAAACTGTGAAACTCCTCACAGGATGCTGTGGCTGCTAAAAGTTCACCCAAGTCCAAAAGGAAATAGGACAAACTGATGGAAGAAAAACCAGAGAGCTATTAAGTGTATTGCCTTAGGCTAGAAAGTCCCTGATCCACAAATTACTTAAGTCTTGGGAAAATCTCACATGTGCTTATCCTGTTGTGCCACTATTCTGTAAACACCTGCTATTCGTTGCTATCAGGGATAGGATGCTGAATGAGAGGGATATTTGACTCGACTGTTACAGTCTTTCTCACGCTTTTATTACGGAATCGCTGCCTGAGCTTCTGTTGCCCCTTGCTATCCACCAACTTGTGACCTCGTCTGAACACTATTATGACAAGAAGAGGGGAAACAATTCACAGGTAGAGAAATATTAAATTAGATTTCACACGTGTCATTTTTATTCTCTGCTGCCTACCTAAATAACAGAAGCTCTGATTTTTGTTTTGCAGTGGTATAATTTAAAATAGAGTTTTCTTTTGTAATTCTTTCTAATCCAACTTCCTATGTCCCAGCCTCCCAATCCAGTTTCACCTGGTTCTCAACTCCTCCAAAGATCATTTTTCTTCTCAAATAGATTATTTCAATTACATGATAAATCTAGTAAGAAAATTGGGTCACATTTTTTTCCCCATGAACTCTGGGAAAAGCCAGAAGAAAAACAGGAAAATGCCAGACTGCTGTTCAGCCCACTACATCCATGTAGAAGGTCATGCAGAATTTAGCTGCTTAATTCCCCCAAACATCAAGTTTTCTTAGTATATAAACAAAACTACTTTCCAGCACAATGAACTGGCACAGACATGTGCGTTCTGCATATTGTTTCTAATTTGTTTTCAACCTATTTCTATACATTATAGTAAAGCCTATAAACATATTTTAACATTGCATAATGCATTATTTACAATGTAAAATACAATTTCAGCCCATGATAAGCCAATATTTGTTTACACAAAAACCAGCCATTTTACCACCCTTTCTCTTCCTGCCTTCCCTGATATACCAATGTAAATTCCAAGTATTTATTTAAATGAAGACAAACAAGAGGAACAAATTTGCTTCAAGATATTTCCATGATTTCATTATCCTCTTTTCTTTCCCCAGATCTAGATTATATTTCTCTAACCATAAAGTTGGGTTTTGTAATTATTTGGATCTTGTTTATTTCTCAAGTTTTCTCTTCTGCAATAGAAAACACTGCTGCTAGAACACATCGAACATGCTAAAATACATCTTGTTATTCTTTAAATCTTGGCCTCACCAACATTTTGCAATGAGGAATTCTACAGGTTAACTTTGGAAAAAGCAATTTTTCATACTGTTAGCTGTGAATTTGCCATTCTTAAGTTTCATTGGGTCTTTTCAGCTGTGTAATGTGACAAAAGAAAAAATCTTAAACTACCTTCTCTGCAATAGTCATTACTTTGCAAACTTTCAGCATATCTTGGTTTATTCATTGCTTCAAAAGAGAAATTTTCTTGGCCTTTGTGACAGTTTTTTTTCAAATTCTCTACTCATTATTACTACATCACTAAAATGCAGCTAATATTTTTTAGATGACATGAACAAACCATAGGCAAGTCTTTCAGGTTAAAGTATGCCATTTAATTTTCATAGTTGCTTTGTACTACAATCAACGTGCAGTTACTCAGGCTATGTATTAATCATGTCCTAAGTACGTCTTCAGCCAAACTAATTCCAGAAGCGATGACAAGGGTAATAAAAAGGAGAAGCATGGATGCATTTGTGTGGTTCCCTACCCAAATTAATGAGCTCTGTATCTTACCAATTTATAATCAATCTGCACAGACTCCAAATTTTGTTCTGTGCTACAAATTTCAAAGTTCTTCTGAAGTTTTCTGATGCTGCATGTATTTTAGGCTTCAAAATACATAATTATATTTTAAACTTACACCTCTATCACATCAGCCAAGCATTCTGTATTTATGTTTATTATTGGGTAAACACATAAATGTGTTATATCTCATTATAATGGGTCTGAAATTCAATTTTTCTTTCTTTTTTTTAAAGTTTGAAACAAAGATGTCACATGCAACAGTCTGGCAAATTAAGCAAACTTTTTTTTTTAAATTTACAACTGCTACATTGCAAAAAAAAATCAAAAACACTTAAGGCAAATCAAGTAGACTGAACAGATCTTTCTGAAAAACACTTATTACATGAATAAAAGTACAGCAGAAACAGTTATCTGAATTCCAGACTCGTTTCTGTAACTCTGTAGTTTATTTTCAAACTTGGGAAAGAGTTGCAAAGTGATACTTTGTACATGATACTTATTCCCCACTAAATATCTCTTCTTAACCCAATTCTCACCACACAAAGAATTACTGTAACTTCTTAAGTAGTCTACACTGCAAGACTGTATATTTTTAGTTTCATATTAAACTACTAGTTAACATGCAGTATAGGTCAATTTTTGAAATTGATTTGTTAAGACTGATCTTTAAGAAAATAATGTAGGTTATTCCAGACTGATAAATTAATGTTTATGATGCAGGATGCATCTTTTCTTAAAATGCTTTTTCCCCCCCACAATAATTCATCCATTAAGAGAGCCTAATGATCATCTTACTCAGCTGTTAAAAACAGCTTATGCTTTGTGATATAATTTTCCTCCCTATCCCTAAATGACAATGAAGGCTCCATGTAGCATAACTTAAGAGTCACTCTACCAAAGATGGCTCTAAATCCAGTATCTTTTCTCTAACAGTGGCCAAAGGGGGGGGTGGTGAAAGAAGGTTATTGGAATAGAGCAAGGATGTAGCTTTCCCCAACTTCAGTAATTTGTAGGTCAGGACTTCATAATGTAGAAGGTTTTTTATTATTACATTAAAATATATATTTAATAGCTCTCTACACTTTCTTCTGTAGATCCATCCAAAAGTTTTTGAACCCTATCAGCTTTTAACATCCCAATCATGCCAAAATTCCACATTTCACTTATGCATCATGCAGAAAGTGGTTTTTTTTTTCTTTTCTTTTTTTTCCTCTTTCCCCTCTCTCTCAGATCCTGCATCACCAATGCCCCTGGTTTATATTAAAAGAAAAAGAGTAATTGAACAATTTCTACTCTTGCACACCACATCATTCACAGTTTTATAATCCTACAAGCTATCTTTATCAATTTCTTTTCCAGGAAAGATGAGAGATGTTAATTCTCTGTATTTAGAGATGGCAGAGAGGGAGAGGCTCTTAAGCTACAGCAATATGACGGCACAGGAAAAAAAAATATTGATACAAGTTACCCCACGGAAGAAAAGATATCTAAGTTTCAAGATTTAGCTTGAAGGAATAGTTCCTCACAGACAGAAAACTGTGGGTCTATAACCATTTAAAAGACCACAAAGCAGTTTACAGAGAATATCCCCACACACACACATACACATAACATTTTCATTGCAAAATTAAAGGCTGATATGATTAGATTTTAGTGGAACTGCTTGATTAAACCCGGCAGCTTCAGAGACTGCACAGTCAGATTCTGATGATATTCAACAAGGGAGCAGAACCACAAGGAAATTAAAATTAAAGTCTCTTCACCTCCACAGTATACATGCTAAATACTAAATGATTAATTATGGGTGGGGATTTCAGTTATTTGCCAAAAATGAACTTGAGACATGCAAATTTATTTGCAAGTTCATGTCACACTCAGAAGGTATGTTCACAAAGAAAATAAAGAAGAAAACGGAGATCCAGTACTTCTAAAACATTTTGCTGTTTAAGCAAGACGGACAATATAAAGAATTTATGTACGAAGGAGAGGAGGATATATCCAATTACACCCTAAAAATCCATCAACCCAAGTAAAGCAACACAAGCTTTTTGCAGCAAGGGCAATTCCTTACAAAGTATACTGGTACAGCACCACACAGAACAGGGCACTAATCCGATTGGAACTGCCAGGCACTAATGTAATACACACACAAAAAAAAGATTATCAAAAGCTGATTAAAAGCCATCCAGACATTACAATCGAAGAGCAGGGATTAAATAAAAGACATGATTTAGAAGAGGGCTAAAGAATTTCTTGACATTGTTAATGGTCTCTATGAACTTTTATGCAAAATCTTGAGGAAAAGAAAATATATACCATGGAACTGAAAGCGGCCTGTTACCCTTAAGTTTTTGTATATTACCAAAATTATGCTACAATTAAGTGAAAGTATTTCAGGCTGGTCAGAGAGCACTGGCAGTTGCTAGGCAGCATCTGTTTCTGTCAAAGATGCTTCTCTCTTTTTGCAATCCAGAACCTCAGCCAGGAATACTGCCACCAATGGATTATTACAAGGCAGCTTACTGCCATCACATGGCATCTGCAAAGTGCTCAAACTGCTGCCTAGCAACACCGCCTCTTTCTACTGAGTCATACCATCGCTATGAAAATATTCATGCAAAAAAAGAAACAGATGCCCAAGAAGAGAGGTGATCATTCACTACCAAGGTGAATTATTGCTAACATCCTTTCCCTCCCCTCCAAGATAAAAATAGAGATTAGGCTCAAAAATCATGAGCTATTTAAAAGTTTTGCACAACCTGGTGACAAGAGGTAGAATTGAAAAAAAACAGACCAAGAGCCCACAGCATTGTCCACTTTCTCAGCTCTGTTAAGGAACTAATTTTGAGCTTCTAGCTTTGCAGGCACCAACTCCAGAGTTACTCATCTGCTTCCTGCAAATCTACGGTCAATCCCTTTCCCACAGCTATCAGCTCAGTCAACTTCCACTCTCACAGAAGAGTATGGAAGTCCTTCACCCATGCATCATTCTCTGGATGAGGAAAGTAGATGTGGCAGGTTTTTTCTCCGCTTTGAGCGGAGATGAAGGCTTCAGAGTTTCTGGAGCCTTTGTCCCTTTCCAGTACCTAACCTGCGCAGAGGAGAAACAACACTAATCACACCACACTCTTCAGCGAGGCGTGTGCAGCTGCTCTGAGCTGCTGGGCTCTACAGACTGCAAAGGTGAGCCAGAAAAGGCTACACTTTCCTGTTGAACATCAGGAGACAAAACAAACAAACAAACAAAAAACAGTCAAATTTTGACTACTCCAAAGGATGGAGATTCCACCATCTTTCCAGGCAACTTATTCCCGTGCTTTACAGTCAGAGAAATTCATTTTCACAGTGTGTGTGGTAATTAGCCATCATTGCTCCTTCTCCTTTCACTGTGCAACTCTGAGAAGTATTAGAGATGCACAGCGGCTCCATCTTCTCCATAACTCCCTATCAAATAGCTGAAGATAGCAACTAGACTCCCTCTCAAGTCTTCTCTGCTCCAGGTGGCACCACCCTAGGCTGGGTAGCCTCTCCTCATCCATCACATGCTCCAGCCTCCTCACCATTTAAGCAGCTGAACCCTGCAGTTTGCCAAGCCCCTTGTACTGTGAGATACAATAGTCTAGATGCAGCCTCACCGGTGCCAAAGGAGGTAATCGTCACTGCCCCCAACCTCCTGGCTATCTGCTAACGGCCCTCGGTACACAGCTAGCTACAAGGGAGCACACCTGACTCAGGTTCACACACGCAAAAATATAGGTATCCCCACAATGTTTTATATTCTCTCCCATTTCACATCGACTACATCACAAGACCTGGACTTTTAGTTCCATTGCCTATCTGCTTAATAAATTCACAACATGCTGAAGCTACCTTGGCATTTATGATCAATTCTCTCATTTCCCATCAAAAGGGGGATGGGAAGAATATGGCAGATTTATAAGACCGTATTTGTCAGTACCTCAGCTTCTGCATCTTAGCTAAAAACTCCGGATTTGCTCATACTCTACCCGACACTGGCTGGCACATAAGAACTTTTTGTGGAGACCCAAATATAGCTCACAAGACTCCCAAGAAACCTTTCAATTCTCACATAGCAACTTTGACTTTTTTGGTCAACTATTTGCTACTAAAATGCCACATAATGAAATATCCACTTGATATAATCGGAGGTGCTTTTCTCATGAGGTCTTAAAAATAAAAAAAAAGCTCCTTCTAATCTTAAGCAAACATACATTATTGAATGCTATCAACATCATCTGAGACATTAGTAAAATCCTCTCCTTGTCTTATTGCATCCCCCACCCAGGTGGAAAAAAAAAAACACTATTTTTTTAATAACGGAAGAAAAATATTGTCTTGGGCTGGTGACCTGAAGTGTAGTCACTCCAGAATTGAAAAATATGCAAATATCCAAGGTCAGAAGTTGCAGTTTTTGGTCTTGCTGTGACAAAGAAAGTTAGAGAAAGAAGCCACTTCACCTCCACTTCCCCAGAGACAAAAAAGAAGCTGTTTCTGCAAGATCTTTCTTCAAAAGCAATCTTCCTTGGGGTAAAACCCCTGGACCATAAAAATAACCAAAAACTAATCAGACAAAGAAAAACCCCAAGGAGAGCAACTTTGTCCATAACTCCAGTCAGCTCGGCATACTTGGAAAGGCTGAAACAAAACAGTGAGTGGTCGGAACGGATAGCAGCAAATTACAGTGCACATGACAGAGCAATGAGGCCGTACTACTGACAGCAACAGAACAAGTCGTTCCAAGCGGATGCTTAGTTGCGTGGTCAGCAGACAGCAGGCCCCAGCACATCAGCTCGCAGAGCTAGCCCTTCTGTATCTCTGGTCAGCTCTTCTCAATACTGAGAAATTAAGCAGTCACTGTCAGAGCAATGGTCAATCAATCTAATCTTTAAACCAAAACACACCCAAGTAGGTGAATCTCCTACTCGCTCTTTTCATGCGAGGCCAGGTACACAGGTAGCATGCAGTTCCATTTCATACAAGCATGTATATGCAAACAACAGAGCAAAACAATCTCACAGAAACATTGATCCTATTTTATCAAGCGCAGTGAAACTTGACTGCTGCCTGTTTGGTTTATCAAGAATTTAGTTACCAACCATTCACAGCTCAAGAGCACTTAGGAAAAAAAGAAAAACAAAACAAAGAAACAAAGTTCAACACCCAACTTTCAATAAACTTTGTTTTATGACATCCTTATATTTTTGGATTATTTACCCCAAGCTGGCTGACACTTTCTCACTCGTGCATACGCTCTCTCTCCATCTCTACTAACTTACGTATATGGAAACAAGCATAGGTGAAGTGGGCAACTTTATACTGGCATTTCCATAGCCGTTTTCCTCTACAAAGAACAAATATCAGCACATTTGGAACATTTGTCCTCCCAGATCCAAACCCAGTTACTGGAGGCATATATACCAGTTCCCTGCAAGGACTATTTAACACCATCTTTGATATTCTCCCATATAGGATCTCTGCTACATTTATAACTTGTTAGGGTAGAACACACATTCCAGCAAGACAAAGGGCTTTATACAACCCAACGTGAAAACAGGTCAGTAAAATGTTACATATTGTCTTCAATTGGCTCCTGTTTAATTACACATTCTTCTAGGTTTCACTGACAAGTATGCAAAGGTTCATTCACCAAGACCGGAAAACTGAAAGGGTAGATATACTAAATTAACAGCTGGCACAAACAGCTCATTCTAAACATATTTATAGGGAAGAGAGAGTCCCCTGCTGTTCAAATGTACAGAAACAAGAGATTTCTCGAATAGCAAGCCATCTGCCAAAGCACACTTCACTGAACTTTAGCACGCTGAGTATTCAAGGACAATACTAGAAGCCTTTATGTTTAACACCCCCACCCACCCCAACTACCTACTGCCAACACTGCAGTGTGTTTAGGCCATAAGCTTCCCAAAGCTGTATCTAGACAGAGCTTTGTTTCACAGGGCAATGCAGAGAGCAGAGTGACCCACTTTTCGTCACCACTTGTCATAAGCTTAACACTTAATATCCAGAAAGAGTCAAGAGAAGAAAAGAAGTGCAGAAGTTGGACGAGAGGGAAGTCTTAGCTTTATTGGAAGTAACCACCTCACAACTATACTGCAAGGCACTTAGTCTGCTCAGACCCACAGGCATCAGCCTTCCTAATGCCTCCAGTAAGTTTTGACTAAAGACTCTTTGTTTAAACAAACACAGAAACATGTCTATGAGGAAAGAATTATAGCCACACAAAGCTCAAAGGATGCTTTCAGGATCTCACCAGAAATTTGTCAAAGTTCGTTTTGACCTCTGAGAACTTTAATGGATACTTCATCCCTCTACCTTGAGATTCAGTAAGCATATAGATTTCAATACAGAACATGAAAAAATAAGTTGTAGTGATATTAAAGCTGATTTGTAACTAAAAAAAAAGGTAAGATTATTATCAGTTGCAACTGGTTTTGAACCAAGATTCTACTGTGTGCTTCCTTTAGCTTCTTCCTCATTGAATATCACAGCTGAGACAATAAAAAATACTAAACTTAATCCAAGTACACAAAAATTTCTTTCAAGCATTAGAAAACATTGTATCAGAATCTAAAAGCCAAATATCTTTCAGTGACTTTCCAATCTAAGGTCAATGCTTTCACATCCATGTCTGAACAGAGCTCCCATTTCTCAAAAGAACAGATCTATTAAATGCGCATGACCAATGGTGAGACTAACTGTTGGAGGTCATCAGGCATTTACGGCCCCTCCATAGAAGAATTATGCTCTAAATAACTGTTTAACAAATTAATTAGAAAAGCTAGTGTATTTATATGTCACACTGCATATGAAGAGGGGAAAAATACTCTTCCTCATTCCCAGTGATTCCCTTATTGTGTGCTTTCAAATGCCACCAAGTATGTGGTAAAGAATTTTCCAGAAGACCACAGGTTCTGGCAATAGCTCTTCTATATTTCCCTGGTGTTTATCTTGGGCTCGTAAGATGTCTCCGGTTTTCTAAATATAGGATTATTGAATAGAAAGGCTTTGTTTGCAAGATACTGCGACTCAAGTCCAGCTGAGCTATGCCGCTGACTGTAGAAAGGGAAGAACTAACAAATGCTACATTCAGAAGGATTAATAGAAACATCAGCTTTGCTCTTTTCCTCCAACACAAAACCTGCACCACCCCCTTTCCCCCCACCAGTTTGCCATATCTCACATTGTTCAAAAGAGAAACCCACTTTCAATTTTCCCCACTCATTTCACTCTGAAGAATCTCGCTTCCTGTCCCACAGGCTTGACAATGAATTTAATCCCAAGCATACAAATAAGAAACACCAAACGAGCACCTAAATTTTCCAAGAACTAGGACCATTTAAGGCATATTGGCACATACCCCATTTTTAGCTGTAATTAATACCTGCTGCATTAAAAAGAAAAGAAAAGAAGTTGCTCCTTGAATAACCATGAAAAGCCTGCTTTCCTACAAATGTACATTCGTGTTCCCACTCACTCCTTTTCATCCCATGACAAACCTAGCACAGTTCCACCAGATCTTTAGTTCTTCTCTACCCCAGGCATGTTTCCTAGTGTTCCTGCCTACAGAGGCCCCACCGGTTCACTCCCATGCTCGCATTAACAGCTTCCCCCTTCACGCTGTCCAGCAAGGAAATAGCAAAGTTATATTCGGGAAAGTTCTGATAGATCCTTATTATCCATTCTTTTCAGCAAGTCTGCCTATCTGCATTTCTATCCACAGGGGCACTGATTCTTTCTTCTCTACCCAGCCAGTAATTTTCATGAAAATTGTAGGGAATATATGCTTAAGGCTGCCAACTCTCATCATAAAATATGGTTCACTAGCGGATGAGAGGGATTGTTAGGTGAGGACAGAAAGCCTTAAGGATGCTTAAGGATTTCCACCCTTAGGAAACCAAGCTAAAAATAAAAAACATTTTGCACTGTGGATAGGGCTGATGGGGAAAGAAATCGTTTTCTCATCATGCCCATGGGGAATCCAGTTGAAATCACGAAGGTCTTAACTCAATACATAATACGGCATAACTGTGAATAAATGGAGAACTAGTTCTCCTAAATATTTCAAAGGATCAAGAGTAAAAAGCCATATTCCAATATTACCACTTCTTACTCTAAGATCACTGCTAATACAAACCGCTTTATAAACTTCTAAACATGGATATCCAGCTTCTTGCCTTTGCACGCAATGTAAAAAGCTGTTTCAACTTCACTCCTCTGTATTTAGGAACCTTTGGCTAATTTCTACTGTAAATATTTGTGGACAATTGATACCTGGATGACCTTGAACAAGTAATATCCTCTAGATTAATTCTCATCCAACTCCTCAGATGAGGTATTCACAGGAGTAACCATACTCTTTTAGTTACTCTTTTTCTAGGATAAATGAGCCCAAACATATTAAACTCTGCTCATAAAATTATGCCTAATCTCCAAGACATCTCAGTAACAGTGGAAATGTAAATTTACACTACACAAACTAAAACTGCCTACTACTTTGAGACCTCACTGAACTTTCCTATCCATACCAAAAGTCTCTAATCACATACGTCTTAGGAGATGCTCTTTTCCAGAGACATTTGAAAGTGCAATTCATTCCTCATTCAGTCAAAAAACGCATCTATGTTTCCTCAGTTACCTCTGACTGATCAATTCCTCTGTTCATTAAGTCCAAAGGTTAAAACTGTGCCTTTAAGGGCAAGATAGTGAATGGCATTAAGAATTACTCCAACGCACAGATCATCTAGTTTTCCTGACTAATTAGCACATCCCCAAGTATTACCACCACCTCCCAACACAGTGCTGCCTAGAAGTTTCCTAAGTGTATCCCTCCACACAGATTTGGTCCCAAGACAGATCACTTAAGAATAGCCTTAGTCACCTCCCTCCTGCTGCCAGACAATTATAGTTCCTGGCAGTAAAGTAAGAGAGAGAAGATAAAGTATTATAATACATATCCTGTAATGCAGAACCCAATTGCAATGATTTATATTGCTTCCAGAATTACTGAATACAGAGTTTTTCCCTAATTTTGCAGAGGGATTTTTTTCCATTTCTCTGAAACTTTCCATTTTAAACATGTAACTTAAACTTCTTCAGTGATACGGAGAAACAGCAATATCAATCACTTCCCAGCATTCCTTCATTTATCAGCTGCCTTCTATATAAACCTGTTAGAACAGAACATCTTGGGGAAGGAACATTTTGTAAGTTTTGCAGACCTGCTTTTCCCAACATAAATATGAGTTGTGAAATATGCAAGCCAACATTTAGTGGGGAAAAAAAAAAAGGCTGCAATACAGAAGAAAAACTAGGACATTAAGAAGTTACATCCTTTCTTAATAGGAGCAAGGGAAGAATTAGTTATGTGCATTTGTGCTTTTGGATTTACTTCTCATTGTTTTATTTAAAATGAATTTTTTATCTTCATTTTCACCACTTAATTGAAAGCATTTATAAACACAGATTTCAACACAAGAATTCTTTGAAAAAATTAAAGACAGGTGCTGTTCATGCAGGTTGTCCTTCTCCATGACTTACACATATTTAATACGGTCAGCCACAGAACATGCAGGACTAACTACATACAAAAAGTAACTTTTTCTTGAGAAACACCTAAATGTGCTCCTGGCACTATAGAAATAAAGCAGCAGAAATTGACAGCCTAATGAAGTACATAATCAGCTCACACGCATCTGCCAAATCTTAATTGGCAGTTATTTGCTAGAGTTCTTCCTTTTTTCTTTCCCCTGCTTAGCTTTTTCTTTTCAATCTTCCTTATTATTTAATACTGGCTTTTGAAGCACATCACTTTAATAACTATTCCCTTAAAGACAGAAATTGATTTGAAAAAATATTAAAACACTAGAGTTAGAAAGTTGTTGGTTTTTTTTTTTTTTTAATTGGTTGGGAAATCTCACTATTTGTTTTTACAACTGGTCATCTTAAGTTGTGCCCATGGAAAAACTGCTTGCCTTTCAGCAGCAAGTTTGAAGTTTTCAAAGCGTAGTTAGGAGTAGAGGCACTGAATATAAGTATTTTCAAATAGACAGAAAGGAATTATTCACAACAGACAGCAGATAGCATCCAAGAAACAATCAAGAAAGAATTTCAGTGTAGTTAGGGTTTCTTCTTTTTAAATCCCGAGCAATCATTTAGTATCTTTGTTGCAAAAGTGTACAAAGACTTGTATGAGAGTAGGGCATTAGAGTTCTACAACTGTAAGCACTGAAAACTTCCTAAAATTGCAGCTGAACAGGCAAAGAACTTCTGAACTGCCAAAAAGTCACTGATGCTCATGTCAGTAAATTTAACACATTCCCTTCCAGTCAAGGGCCTGTGCACCTGTAAAGGGGTACCAGCAAGGGGGTGAGAGTTTTTGAAAAGCCAATGAATCTTTGAAAGCCAATGAAGACTATAAAGGCCTTCCATATATCAACATGTTGAGAGGGGGAATGCGGTGTCTTTCTGAAAGAACAGTTTCCGTATATTCTAACCTCTAACCAAATTATCTAGATTAGAAGATGACACACCACAATTTACAGCAAAGAGAACAGCATCTGCATTAACCACTGCACATCATTCTTCCATCCTGCCTAATACATAGGAATGGACAGGGAGGAGTGGTTGCCCAGAGATACCTTTGCATCTCACCAGAAATCCAGCTGGTTGTGGTACTGAGTTAACTGGATCTTTTCCCCCCCACCCAAACTCCAATCCATAAGGATATGAAGTCTACTGCCTTAATCCAAGGGCACATCAAAAACTTCTCCTGGGATAACAGCAGCAGTAGCGAACAAGCTGGGTTTCTTTGGCTTGATAGTGGTTGAAATAAAAACAAACTACTAAAGCCTGAGAAAGAATTTTCTTGGAATGAGTTGCTGGTGTGAGGTTCTTTCTTTGCACATATAATTACTCTATTTGTGAGATCAGGATAACTTACATCATCAAAATAATTTTTTTTTTTTTTGTTTAGCAAGTATAACTCCTAACATTAATAAACTTTACCAATGTTTATACCTTCTACAGCCTAGTTTCTCCAAAACGCTTGAAGATAACTGGTGAAGCAAGCAAACAACAGATCTACTTGAGAAAAACTGGTACCTTCTCTCACCAGCTGTTGTAACTAAACTCCAGACATAAGTGACATTTTTCACCTATTCTCCCTCTCTGCAAGATTAACCACCAGTTTCGGTTATGGCAAGAGTAATTAGAGCTACTTAGCAATAAAAGATCTTGCTCAAAGAGCACCAAAATTCTTAAGAGTTAACTATCATCTCAGACCTACCTACATACGTATGGTCTGAAAAAAGAAAGTTATCACCACAGCAATATTTCTAAGACTACACTGAAATAACACTTGTTTTCATTCACTGCTCTCTCTTCTAGTTGCCTTTTCTAGACTTGTTTACCATGGAGATTGAATGAAGGTTTCCTTTCTTCTCCCTAAACAAAATCAGTGCACCTATCTTTCAATTAAGCCAGCGAATACATTTTCTTATTTGAGAACATGATCCAAATACTGTACAAAACTCTGAATATCAAACCTGTAACATTGGTACAGAACAGAGGAAAAATGTCACAGTACAGAACAGAGGAAAAACAATGATAATTAAAAGATTTAGATTTTTTTTTCTTGAAAGCTTTACATATATAACTAGGACAACAAAGGTGGTCTTTTACCAACAGTCAACATAAGAGCAGTTGTCCGATACTTGTATTCTCTGAACATCCACATGAGATATAACGGAACTTCTTTATTTTATGTGCTCTCAGTGACCGACAAGTAGGAAAATACTATAAGTAACAACTGTCTTTCGCTATTTTATGACACTTGTGTCTACTGCTGTACAACTATAGGTTCTCACTTAAGAATATTCAATTGCGTGTTTGTTGTTTTTTTTTTTTTTTAAACAGAACTGCATTCCTTATTTCTTTTATTTGTTCTGAAGATCTGTGGAACTTATAGTAAGGAAAGTATTAGCTGCACAAAGTGACAAATTAACACAAAACATTCTGTTATATTTTATTGCTTACTGACTACATCCCCAAAATTTGTTTTAAAAATTAGGAACATTCTAACTGCTCACAATTCAACTGTCAAAATGTCACTTTAGCAATACAAGTTAACAGCTCTTTGTAGCAGACTTGGCTACATTTGAATATTTGCAGAAATTGATCATTACTAAATATTACTGAACTTAAAAGCAATACGTACAGTTAATAACTATTACTTAACCTAGATTCTTTATTAAAGTTAACAGGGTAGATACCACCTGCTTTTATGTATTCTATTACAAATATTAACTGTTTTTAAATAAATACATCTGAGATTAAAGAAAGTCTGTGTTCTTCTTTTATTATACACTATATTTCTACTCTTATCAGAAATTACTTTGTACACTTACAGCCCTGAAAATAGAAAAAATTGAACCATCATTGATGACCTTTCAAATTATAACACACACATAAATGTTTAAGATTACAGTAAAACCCAATTTACCATAAACAAAGAAAAATAACAATGCTATGCATTTACATAAACATACAAATCGTTTTCAATTAATGCAATGCACCAACAACACCATAACTCTGGACTACTAACAGTAAGTGCTGCTATAGTAAAATCCAGCCATCCATTTTCAACCCGCTAACCATGGCTCAGTCCAAAGCTAGGTTTTATTATGCATCTCTGTTGCATGTTGATTCTCTTTCCTGGAAGGATACCATCACTCAGAACAGGTGCATCACCGACGCCCCCTAATGACATAGCAACATAATCATTCCCTTTCTCTGAACTCCGTATAAACAGGATCATCGCAAACCACAGATTAAAACAGAAAGAAAAAGGAATTGCACGCCTAAGTAGATTAAGGGCTAAGCGACTCGTTTTCTGATTATTTTCGCAATCGGAACCTGTAAGCGGGCCCTGAAAGCCTACTTTTTTCTTGCCGCCCGTCGCTTCACCACGAAAAACTCGTGGAATAACCCAAAGCAAAACACACGCACGCAAATTGAACTAGGTGTCATGCTATGCGGGCGGCGGCGGGGACGGGGAGCCCGGCCGCGCAGCCGATAACCGCCGCCCCCCAGCTCCCCAGCCCGAGCGCGGAGCTGGGCCGAGGCCGGGCAGGCGCTCCGCGGAGCGGCCCCCCGCCGCCCCCCGCCTCTACCTGCCGGGCAGCGCCGCCGGGAGCCCGCGGAGGCGACCATCGCCGCCCCCGCTCCCGCCGCCGCCAGGCAGCGGCGGCCCCGCGCGCGCCCCCGCCCCGCACGCCCAACCGTCACCTGGGGGGGGGATGGGAGCCCCCCCCAGCCCTCCGCTGCGGAGGGGGCAGCCCCGCCACCCGCTGCGGAGAGGCGCCGGGCGGGGGAGCCGCCCCCCCCCGCGGCAGGGATGGCGGTAAGGGGGGTGGGGGCACCTCGCAGCACCTACCCACGCCGTATTTCTCCTCCTCGGTCGGACTCCACATGCTGCTGTTGCGGCGGCAGCCGGCCGCGGTCTCCCCCTGGCAGAGCGAAGCGGCGAGCGCCGCTCATGGAGCGGGGGCGGCTGCTCCTCCTCCCCCTCAGCGGGGGCGCTGCTCCGCGGCCGCCGCACCGGCTGCCCCCGCCTCACGCTCCGGCCAGGGCTGCGCTGAGAGGACCCTTTGCGCGCTGCCCGGGGGGGGGCAGCTCGGCCCCCGCCCGCCCGCGCAGGCAGCAACGGCCGCCGGCTCCCTCAGCGCCCGGCCGCGCGCACGGCCCAACGGCTCCCCGCACCACGGCCCCCCCCGGCCCGAGGGGGCTCCCGCCCTGCCGGCGCGGCGGCCCCGCGCAGCTCGGCGTCTCCCGGCCTCCTGGCTGCCGCCGTCGCTGCTCCTGCCGCCGTCGCCACCGCCGAAGGACTCGCGCTGCCGCGCCCCCCCCACCCGTTAAGCCTGGCGCGCATGCGCGGGCCGCGCCTCGCGCCCCCCCCATTCCCCCCCCCGCGCGGCCGCACGAGGCGCGCGCGGGCGCGAGGCGCGGGGGCGGCGGCGCGTGGCCCGGCGGGTGCGGCCCTCACGCGCCCCCCCCCTCCCCCCGCCCGGCCCGCGCGGTGCCATGAGGCAGCTCTGGCGTCGGGCAGCGCGGTGGCGGCTGGCACCCGGCGCGCTCCTGCCGCCGACATGATCAACTGTTTGTCAACACCGAGTATGTCTTGAGAGCGGCAGTTCAAAACGGACCGCTGCTGAACTGGGTACTGCGCAGCGCAGGGGGATTTCGCCGCCTCTGCCGTCCACTCACAGAGACCTGGACACCCCCCCCCCCCCCCGGGCAGCGGCGGCGGGTGGGTCCCGGCGGCAGAAGAGCCGCCAGGGCCACTGGCGCCCGGGCCTGCGGCGCCAGCCCCTTTTGGAAACCGAATAAACCCACATTCAGTCCCGGTGAGGGGAAAAACCCCATTTACTGTTCCCGTGTTGTGAACATCACACGTATATATCCTGCTGTGTGAAGTCGGTGCAGATACAGGTGATGTTTCTGTTCTGAACCCCGTTGTCTGCGTGGCACAGGAAGACATGCAGCTCATGGGCTAGTTTAGGGAAATCTTCTCCAGAATTGTGGTTTTTTTAAACATGAAGTTACAGCTGCAACATTTAAGGTTCGCATTTGAGTTGCATGAGAATTGGGAAATGCTGTAAGCTTTCAAACAGGTGACAACCCCAGCCACTATGGAGATCTAAAGTTGTCTAACACTGTGATTTAATTTTTTTAATTAATTTCCAAAGCTTTACGTGGTGGCTCACAGAACTTATGCAGGCTGTAGAATGAATGATTGCCCCAAATTTGAAAGTTTTCAAATTTCATCTTTGAGTTCATCTTTCATTTCTACTCTTTCCTTAAAACAGGAATTTGAATTCCCTACCACATACTAAAAGTTGAAGCATGTCACTCAAAACTTTTCCTGTAACTGAAGTTTTGATCACTGCAAATATTCTGATACATTGACAGTTTTTTTTCCAATGGGAGCCTTCCCAAAGCTGAAGGAGGAAAGCACCGCTCTTCATAGTTTTTCCAGAAACCTTTCCAAATAAGCTACTTTATGTAGTTTTATGGTTTCACTGAACTTTTTAATAATATAACTTCAGATGTACCCAACACTTTTTATAGAATATCTGTCCTATGATTATGTAATAAAACAGAATGAAAGTCATCAATTTGCACTACAGAGCTTAGGTTGCTGTGGAAACCTTCATTATTTTTTTTTAACATGTGCGACTTATGTTTCTACACTCAGCAGCTTTCTGTTTGGGGGTTTTGTTTGGTTTTAGGCTGTTGGTTTTTCCTGCATAGAGTACAAACAAAGTGACCAATAAGTAGGCATGTGCTTGTATGTTATTGATTTAGAAAAAACAACTTATTCAATTAAATCTTACTTCACATTTAGGCATATATATTTACAATAGTTTCATTACTTTCCTTCCTGAGGCACTCCCACAGCATGCAGAAATAGCTTTTAGAAGGGACAAAAACTGACAAAGTCATCGAGTTACATCTGTTGGAGATAGGCTGCTGCTGGCTTTTTAGAATCTTAGATTTTTTGTTGTAATAATGAACACCTATTAATCTCTTTCTAGTACTTTAGGAGCAGAAAAACTCTGTAGTGACAGGAATTGGTTAATTTTTCCAGTTCTCTGTCTCTTCATTCTACAGCTTCATTGCTTTATGGATTTTTCTTGCTGCCAAGTTGACCAGTAGCGATACAGATACTTTTCCTGCTTAAGAAAGAACACAGCAGGATTTTCCTCGAAATACGAGCATATCTGAGCTCACTCTTCCCATTAAAGTAAATATTGAATGAAGATGAACTTGGGAATACAAGACGAGAACCTTGCAGAGTTAGATAGACTCTGAGGAGGACGTGCAGGTCTACAAACTAGTTGACAGAACAGGACCTGCAAGCAACTAAAAGTATGCAACAAACATTTTGTTTAAAGAGAAATGTGTCATTTGTATTTCCTGATCATGGGCATGAAAATGATAGCATTGGTAGATCCAGTTATACTGATGATAGATTATTATTTAGTTGCTGCATTGTGCTGGAGTTACCTGTTTTAGAGGGGCATAGGACCCACTTAAAAAAGAAATCAGTATGTTTTACTGTAGAGTCAGTGGAATGCAAGTTTACATAATTTAAAGTTACCAAATATATTTACACCTGTTCCTCTGATATATGTGTTCACCAGCTTAATGAGTCTTCTATCACCTCTACACAAATACTGATTGCTTTAGTAAATATTCTTAGCCAAAGTGTAGCACTGAACAAACATCTCATTCTGTAAGGAGGCAGAAGCACTAATCTCCCAGGCAGCAAGTAGGTGTTCAGGGTCATCCATATGCAGCAGAGCCAGACCAAAGCAAACAGCCACCATTGCGCAGGACTGCAGAACAGCTATTTCTTACTTCTGTCTTTTCCTTCTCCTAACAGAGCTGATTCCTATCAACCTCAATATTCATACTATTGTGTAAAGCATGTGAAAAGCATAATAATGTTGTGCAGGAGTAAACAAGAAATTTCAAGGGCTGCATGTCCAAGTTTTTTTCTTCCTGGAGCTGTTTTTATTTCTTGCTTATTGTAAGGAGTCCACATTTCAAAACTACCCCCATAAAATTGGAATCTAACACCTACGTCATTAGGTTATTCAGATGGTTGGTAAGATAGTTCAATTTTAGGGTTTTGTTAAGTTTTTAAAATTAACTGTAGCAAACTAAAATTTCAAATTTGCTCTAAATTTCAGAGCTCCCACAGGAAGAGCCCTTGTTGGTGGGTATCATGGGTCCCAAACACTAATGCTTTTCAGAAAAAAGTAGCCTCCTCTCTCAGAAATCTCCTGAGCTGTCATTCACACAAAAAAACACATAGTCTTTGTCACTAAACTTCTGTGTTGCGCCATATGGAAGTAATGGCAAATACACGCTTCAAGGCCTTATTTAAATTGAAAAAGACAAGTCAGAAAAAGCATTAATCATTTTATGTGACATGGTTAAAAGTTACTTAATGACTACTACGTAGAGGAGATGTTAAGTTAGAACGCTTACGGTTAAGTTACTGCAAGCACAATTGTGCCTGCCCAAACAGAATACACATTAGCGTTTAACATAGTACTAATTTTAGACAGTTCATTTTATATCATACTATCTTGCCATAATATAGATGTGGTCTGAAAGACAGCCGGCTAGGGAATGGGAAGATTTGACACAGTTTCTTTCTCTTAAATAGATCAAGAGAACTGCACAATCCTTTCAAATGCTCAGCAAGGGACAATGGAAGGTCAGAGTGCAGAAAGCAGAGATATTCTTATACCTCCCGGCACGCAAGCTTTACTCGGCTATCTCAGTCTTCAGGTATCGTGGAACATGTCACCTTTCTGCCCTCTCTTCCAGGGAAGAACATCCCCATACGTTACCCTTTCTGCCCATTCTCAGGGCTACGGTTGCTGGTACTTCTACTTCCATTATCACTGTAAGCTTGTGTTTTGGAAACACTGCCCAGAACCCCTGTTATCAGAAAAAGTCAGGGATGAATTTTAACCCCATGTAACAACCAATTTATTTGATTCTAATATCTCATTGTCTACACTTGAGGTTCCAACTAGGCATGTTTTTCTTTCAAAGTTCATATTCTCTCCCCGTTAATAAGATGGTTTAGGCTGTTAAACAACTTGGTTTTCCCATTACGTTATTAATACCTCATCTTGCAGAGAGAAACAAAAGGATTCAAGCCAAATATACTCTATTATCATCTCTCATAACCTTGCACATCCTTTTGAAGCATGAAGTGTTTCTCCTTTGTCTCTCAAAATAGGGATTCACATATCTCAAGAACTGGGCTGTTCTTCCTTCGTTGAAGTAATCTTCTGAAACTTAAGCAGAAGGTCTCAGCTCTTGATGTATGGATCCAAAATTCATGATTCATGATTCACAATTCTTGTCGTGTTGCACTGGGCCATCTCATGGATTTTTTTCTTTAAGAAGGACAGAAGCAATCACATTGGCAATCTAAATGCAGCAAAATATTACAGCAAGCAATTTCTCCCTTTAAGGCACATCCATTGAAATGTTCATGCCCTGCAGCTTCATCCACCCACTTATTCTTTCACCAGGACAATTTCTGATCACTGCTCAGGATTGGGAAGGATTTTGATGATTCATGATTCAAAGCAACCAAGACACATCTAACCTCAGCATGGAGTTTTAAAGTTACTTTCAGGTATCCTAGGAACACCTCAATTACAGTAGTTCTGTACCAATATTCATTTAATACCAAAATTTTTACTTTTATGCAAAGTGGAAATCAGCAGAAAATATTCCAGTACTTTCCATATTTTTGAAGTGATCTTCTTCAGAGAAAAAGTAATCTAAAGTCACCCTGTGACAAGGGAGAAAGAGGTGCTTTCAAATGCCCCAGAACATTAAGCATTTAGACCAAAGTCTCACCTCAAGAAGTCAACCAAGAATAAATAATACAAATTCAAGTTACACATATTGTAACATCTCAAAAGTTAATTTTACTCTCTTTGTAATATTGCTTGAAAACAAATTATAAAAATAAAAAAGAGCAGGACTTGCATACGGACAAGTATATCTCAATATTGTTATGCCAACTTTGTAAGAAGTTTACATGTTGCTTGCCTAGATGGTGTCTGGATTAAGTCAGGACAAATATTTCTTAAATTTTATTAGCAGAAAAAAAAGAATAGACTGACTAATGTTTTAATACCAATAGCATACATCAAGTACAACTACAGAAATTTCACAGTACAGGTAGTAATTTTTTAGACTACTGGACCTTTATTTAAAATCAATCAAGATTATGCTGCAGAAACTTTTTCATAATACTAAAGAAACAGAATATTTTTTTGCTCGATTAGTAAAAAAAATTGTTTGAATCTTCATGTTTCCAAAATAATTAAGAAATTTGAGGAAAACATTATTGCAGCCTCATTCCCGCTTATCCCTAATGTTCTCACTACAGCAAATTATCTATTGAAAGAGTGAGAAATTATAAAACATTAATTAGCACATTTGTGACAAATTGATACCTTTTCCTATTAATTTCTTTTAATGTTCTAGATATAAGAAACCCTACCAAAGTAACAATTAGCGCCTGTCTTATTTTTTGAAATTAGAGTTCAGAAACATTTGTGAACTTTTCTTGTGAGTCTCTTTTTTTTTCACTTCTAATCTTACATATTTCTTATCATATACCTTTATATTACCTTGAAAAAGCTGCCTTTGATGCTAAGAAATCTGTGCTATCGAGAGAAAACGTCTGTGAGTGGGTCTCATCACTCCTGGAAATGCAACAGGGTTACCGTTCCAGTGGCTGCCTCAGCTGATACTAGCTATCGCTTAGTCAATCCCTAGCCAAATTTCTACAAGGGAATGCAGAGTAATTTATTTTTCAAGAGTGCTTCCGCTAATGTTATTGCTCTGTTTCAGGGACAATTGAACCTCGGTTCATAGTGAAGAAAAGTGTCTAACACACCTCCTGGGAACAGTGGCTGAAGAGTAATATTTTGTTCTGATTTACATATGCTGCGTTGATCCGTTCAAATCAGCAAGCAGATCCGTTTCGCTTTGAACTGCCTGAAAGGCCAAGGCCAGAAGAGCTTCTTATTAGTGTGCTGCTACTTAGCACGCAGCTTCTCTGCTCCCTGTGTTAGTCACAGCAGCCTTACTATCAAATTAAACACCCCATGCTTGCTATTTTTAGGAGAATGTCCCCTGATACCACTTGGCGCAGTACACGCATAGGCGCCCCCCGTTCCGTAAGGCATTACGGTGGAGGAGAACAGAGCCGCACGCGGTGCCGAGACACCCCGGAGCCCTGCGCATCCCCAGCCGAGGCAGAGCGGAACGGCAAGGCCGGGGCGCTAGCCGCGATGCTACGACTGCGTGTGGCCCCCCGACCGCGCTCGCGGCTGCGCCTCCTTGCCCCACGGCTGCGCTATTATCAGCAACCCACTGCACTGATAGACCTATTTATGTTCGTCCCATTTTTCTAGTGTGCTAGTACACACAGTATAGCTGCTGGCATGCTATTCCATTTCAGCTGCTGAGCATCATGGTTACTGGAACATACACTCATGTCTAGCTGTTCTCTACTCAAGAAACACCATTTAACCTTTCCTACTGCTGTATTTTCCATATTAATTACATATTTTAAAAACAGGACATGATAAACATCCTGTATGTTTACATGTAAAATTATTTTAATTATTTTTATCCAGATAAATTCAGTAGTGTATATATGCCTATTAAATTAAATGTAGAATGCATTTTTATATTTTAGAAATATCAGAAATAGAGTTTGCAATTTAAAATAAAATGGGAATAGTCCGATAGACAACCAACTGAAGTTTCTCATTGCTAGTGTAATGTGCCCAGAGTGAGATTTTCCACTTAACAAGTAGACAATTGGTAAATCCTTGTACCAGCTTCCGATTCCAAAATGAATTTGAAGTGTAACCCCGGTAAAAGACATCACAATATTCCAGTCCTAAAGAGAAAGAGATATCTGGATGACACTGAAGTTTGTATCCATAAATTACAGACGTTCTAACACTGTGGTGGCACTCTTACCTGCACATGGAAAAAAGCAATGTGTTTCTACTACTGTATTATAATCATCTCATCTCAGGTGAAAAGCATATTTGCATCACAAAGCGAAAATAGGGCTAAAAAAATGCCACGCTACTTCAGCACAAGCAGCCCTATCTTTTGCCCTATCTTGTACTTGCGATGCTCGAGATGCTGTTCAGCTGCTACAGCCATGCAAACAGCTCAGCCGGTATGAGAGGTACTTTCCTGAAAAACAGCAAGAAACACCCTCATGTCATGAAGTGCTTGAATCAGGCCATAGGCGAGAAAGCCTCGATTAAGCAAGATACCACATGAAGAAAAAAATACCATCCAGGCTTGTGCAGGTGCTATGTAAAGGCAAAGAATCTGTTCTTTATCACCTGTAAAGCTATGCAATAAAATCTCAATTCTTTATGTTGCAGTCAATTACTTTCAGTTTTGGATGCTCCCACGGGCTAGAGCAGTTTGCCTTTTGCTTTAATCTGCTCAACATTGTCAATAAACCAAGAAGGTCTGTGAGAATGAAGCAAGAGGAGGAGATATCAGGGGGCACCTAACTGATGATTAAGAACTAAAGAAATAGTATTATACCAATCCATCAGCATAATGGGCTGTCAGAAGCACACAGCCCTCCAAGAAAGCTCATACCGAAATGTTGCAGCCGAGGGCAGGCCACTGAAAGGGGAAGGTACACATCCATACTGGAAAGTGCTCATGACAGGCACAAAATCTTAATAATGAGGAAAGAAGCTTAATAAGATCACTCAGAAACCAACTGTGACGCGTGCAGTGTTGCAGCTACGAAACTTTAAGTTTTGTACAGAAAGGCAGTATCCTTTATTAAACCCATACATAAAAGCTGGGGGAAAAAAAGCTTCCAAGGGGAGGGAAGACCAGCAGAAGAGTTTTGGAAAACTATTTTTTTCAGCCATACTTTTGCCTAGAAAACATGACTCACAGCAGAGGATTGATTCAGTTAGAAGGCTAACTGTTCATTTATGGTTTATAAATTATCCACCGTAGTGTCACATTACACTAAGGTTTTGGATTGGCTATAGCCATTGCAACCTTCGTAGACAGCATAAATAAACTTCCATATTTAAGTTTAGTAGTACTAAACTCAGCAACTAATACAAAAATTCAACATACCTGTCAACCAAACAAAGCACAAACATATCCACTGCAAACAGGTTCCTTGACTAATTGAACCTGTTAGGAGTATGAAGATAAGATTCAGGCAATTTTTAATAATTCTTTCTTCTCCCTATGGGTAATGGAGGAGGATTTCCAGGACTTTTGCCTCAGCATACACTGCTACAAACATTTAGCTGCTGAGAATGAGAGGACTGCAAATTTTGATCTAATTATTATATTCTCTTCTTAATATGAGATCTTTTCTTTTGGTGCCTGATTTCTCTTTCATCCCCCACAGCAAGTTCAAAATGCTGTTTTGTTCTCCAAATGCTTGACTGTATTAGCGTGAATTGAACCGTGACAGCTGTTCCTTGTCGCCCTAGACAGGATGCATTCAGCAGAGATTTAAGATTTCAAGCCACTGTCTGGAGGAGCTAATGGCAGGATTTCTAGAGGACAGGTAATCTTCCGCTAATACTAATTCTATTGCAACCTGGTAAAATCTGTCATTCACCCACTAAAAAATTTACTATTCCCTACTAGTTAGTTTGGAATTAATTGCTGCAGTTTGCAAAGCACTTTTTCTATCATAAATAATGAAGGAAAGTTTTGTAGGGAGTATAAGTGTCTTTCATTAGACCAACTCATGTAACTTTGAAGGAGAAAAATAGATCAATTTTGGGGCAAAAAAGCCACTGAAGAAATAATGCTTTTAAAGTTACTACCAATGCCTATAAAGAGGCAAAATGACTGTAAAAGACTGGAATTTATTACACAAATATAACATCCCTACAGTTGAAACTATGAAATACTGTTTATCCCCAAAGAATAAAATATAAAAAATATAACTAATACAAAATGAAAAGGAATATATAGCAGTATGATGGAAGAGCAATGTTTTACTGTTGTCTGTGAGACGGCTGTATTAACTAATAATTAACCCATATGTTTAATGTGTCTGATGAAACCATCTAAGTATAATGATAATGACAAGTGATAGAAATAAATTACGGAAATAAACTGCAGAAATACAGCAAAGGTGATGTAGTAGCATTATACTACAAGGAAATGATAGGTTAAAGAAATTCACATAGCACGGACAAACCAGAATTTGTAATTGTGTCAATATGGGAAACCAGCTTTCCAGACAGAGATGGGAAAATAAGTATTCCTGCTAGTGATAGTGTTCACGTATTCATTACTGGGAGAGGTGTCAGATTCCTTTTCCAAGCGCTTAGTGAATTCACGAGGTGATACTATTGTGAATGTGATTTTGATTCATAACAAGGACATTATAAAAGAGCTGATCAAATAACCTTGGAGTGAATGAATATATGATGATTCAGTTTAAATTAAATGGAAGGATAAACAGACATGGGGCTTAATTTTAAAAGGAGAATCTTTGGGTAACTATGGTAACTTTATTGAAAATGATTGGGCTGAAAAACTTACAAACTTGAATGTGGAGGTCTGCAATTTATTTCATTTGAAAATAATAGATTATGTGAAACTTGTATACCAAGCAAAGAGACTTTAGTGCAAATGGGCTCCAAATGAATAAACACCTCAAAGAAAGTTAATAGTGCAAATGAAAAACCTAAAATGTCTTTTGAAAAAAAGGATGAGGTGTAAAGAGAGAGCTGCAACCTAGGAGTAAAAAAGTGAAAGGAGAACGTGAGAGCTACCAGAAATTAATCTGAACTAAATCTCAGAATGGAAAATAATAAAGATTTCTCAGACGTGTTTTTTTTTAAAAGGCAACAATTGGGGCTACATCGCAGTGAAAATGGGACAGAGATTAACGATAATCTAGAAAGAAATAAAAAAACCCTATTTTCTTCAATTTTGAGTAAGGATGAGTAGCAGGTTCATGTGCTGAATGGCAAATTAACACCAGCCAGTTGGCGTAAACATGAAACGAATATCGTATGTGTAGGAGGCAAAGGTCAAAGAGTTTAACACAATCAAATGGGGAACCTCATAGTATACATCTCCAATTTCCAAAATATCTGGATACCTTACTGCTGGTTCTGAAATCAGACATTTGTAATACACTTACTCTTTTGATTCCAGTCCTAAAATGAGACTAATCCATTACCTGCCTTTGAGAAGGCAGAGCAGGTGATCCGAGCAACTATCTACCTCTTAGTCAAACATCGGCAGCATGCAAAGCTCTCAAATGCTTTTGAATGAAATATAAAATAACATACAGCATTCCCACAGCTAATAGGAACTGTATTAATATAAACTGCCTGCTGTATTAATATAAACTGCCTGAGATACACAGTCAGAGGGGAGGATCAAAGTATCCAAGGAAGAACTGGATAACTTTGAGAACAGTGATCAGTATGAGATAAAAGATAATAGTACGACGTGGAAGATCATGCTTGCAGAAACGAAATGGCTGCTGTAAGCTTAAGATTCTTTGGTTGAAAATGACTGAGGAGGGAAGAAGGATGGTTAAGCCTAGTATGGGATGCAACCATGGGAAAAAAAGCAAGTGTGACACCAGGACGAAACAGGACAAATGCATGCAGTGAAAACAGATCATTCAACAAAGCCTGGGTAGAACCTCTTAGGAAAAGCTTGGGAGTACTTCATGTAATTTTATTGCCCATCTTCCAGCAAGATTAATGCAGGTACAAAGAAGGGCTATCAGAACAATTAGGTAATTGAAAAATCTATCAGATAAGAAGACAAAAAAAAAAATCTTTCCTTGTTTAGCTTAGGAAAATAGAGACAAAGAGGGGACAGTTACTGTTAGGAGATAATTGCCAGTTCAGTGCTCATTAGAAAGACCTTGTTATACAGTGTTATACATACCTATAAAAAGGTTTATCTTGTACTAAATTGCTATTGTAATAAATAAAGATTTTATTCAGAGCATTTGCCCCCATTTTTATTAAATACATTTCTCACAGTTTTATTTTGGAGGGAGGGAGCATTACATATTATTCCTTAATAAAAAACGCACAAAAAGAAGCATCAACCTACCTGACTCTTGGCTGCTGTAACTGGATATCTTTTAGGCCCAGGAGCCAAAACATGTACCCTGAATGTACACGAAGCTGTTTGCATGGGAGCCTCCTTTCGGGCTTCCCAAATATAGAACATGCCCGATGCAGAGAACATCCTCTCACAGACGGTTCAGTAGCAATTTAGCACCGTATTAGAAAATATTTCTGAAGCCAATATACCAGCTACTGATCACAGCTAAGAGCAGTTTGTGAACTTTTCATAACTTTACAAATGTTTTACTGGAAATGATCCTATAAAAATACAGTGAACTAGAAGAAATGTGTACATAGGAAATTAGCTTCCTTCCAACAAAGAAAGTCAGACAGGATCTGGCTGAGCTACCTGGAAGTTAAGAAGTCACGTTTTTGCATGTTTGATTTGAAACATATATTGTCGGGAACTGCAGCTTAAGAAATATCTGATTTTAAGACCAATCACGGCCATAGGATTTACCCAAGCAAGCTATAAAACAGTGATGAAACCCATGCAGGGAACCATAATTTCACATAAAGACACTAACACAGGAAGTGGCTAAATGCAGTATTCTGAAGCTG
Source organism: Apteryx mantelli (assembly GCF_036417845.1). NCBI lineage: Eukaryota > Metazoa > Chordata > Aves > Apterygiformes > Apterygidae > Apteryx > Apteryx mantelli. Next base: position 13,865,032 of record NC_089989.1, on the reverse strand, counting down.
TAAGATAGCTGATATACTTCCAGAAATGACTTTCACTAACTCAGATCTTTACAATCCACAGATGCATAATTTCTCTAGGATTATTTGCTGAAATATTAAAAAAAAATTCTATTTACAATAAACATGAATCATAGAAAGCTTCCCACTTAATGTTGTATAAATGTGTTAGCTAAAATGCTTTTGGGACAGAAGTACTGTAATATTGAAAAATATAATGGTAATTGTTGTTCCTAAAATACCACTGTTGTGCACCCTGGGCATTACAGATTTATTAAAGATTAATACAATGCTGTGAGGGTTTTATTACTGCTACTAGCAGAAGCTCAGTTCAGACACCATGAATGAAACAATCAGACCATAATCAGCTACATGACTGATCACAGCAAGCCTCATACTGTTAAAAGTCTCAGCGAGAGCAATGCAGAGCTGGATCTGGATTCAGATGAAAAGGGCAAACAATTATTTCTAACTAAATTGCATGAACCTCACCTTACCACATAGCTTCGCATCCCTTCGATACTGTGACACACTGTGCCGACTTCTGATGTCCACGCTTCCAAAAAGATGGTGAGAAACTGGGAAAGGTTCAGGAAAAAAATCCGAAATAATAATTTGAGGTCTGAAAATATCTTCCTAAAATGGAAATTTAGAGATTGATCTCTTCAGCTTTATCAAGGAAGAGGGTAAAATATGATATCATCAGCGTCTATAAGCATATACACAAGGAGATTTCTGATAGCTCTTTAGCAGACAAAGGTGTTGCAAGATTAAAAGTCTAAATACTGATGACCTGTTCAGGCTGGAAGAGGCAGAGGTTTTTAACCATGGGAGTAAATTAACAATTAGCGTAACTTACCAAAAGATGTAAAAGTTTCTTCATTGTTTCTGCTCTTTACTCGGGATTGGATATCATTGAAATTACATTAATTCAAACATGTAACTCACACAGAAATAATACTCATATAACTCAACCAGAAATGATGGGCTTGATATAATTCTTAGGAAAAATTCTGAGGTTCATGTTTTTCAGATTAGGTTATTGTTACCATTCTCTATAGAACAAATTCCTGTACAGGTGACCCTTACTCAAATTTATGTGCATTACTGAAAATAAAAATGTATTTATATGCATACATTTTTACAAATAGGTGTTATTTTTAAATTACATTACTGGCTGCTATATGTGTGTTTTATATGATGTATGCTTTATGGAAAAAAAAAACTTAAAAAATTAAAACCATTTTTGTATCCTTTTCCATAAAGAAGTTTCTGAGTTGGGGTGGGGGGGGGGAGAAGCTTCATTATGTAGAGTCTGAAACAGTCTAAATGTAAAAAAGATCCAAACAAAATACGGTTTCTTTGGAAATTTCAGAGCTAGGAAAAATTCTGTAGCTATTAGGATCCCATGAATTTCCCTCTTTCTATAGTTGAAAACTTCCACTCCAGCCTTGATAAACCAAAAGAGGCCAAAGACATAACATCTCTGACTAGCATATTGACAGAATATGCTTAGTCTGAGTTAGTGGGCAACACCATCTGCACTTGTTACTAAAGAAAGAGCTATAGGTCTATCTGTTCTTTTAAGAACTGCAGCTGTCTGACTCCGCTCAGACATCTGGAATGGCTGAGTAAGTCCTGGGCATGATGGTTTAGTGAGCAGGGTGCCAGTGAGATGGTCAATACTGACCTGTAAAACTTACGGGTATTAGCAGTTTTTACAATCTACATCTCTAATGATAGCTTCTGCTTAACCATTATATGCGTATATATTTTTTCCTCCAGCTGTTCACATGCTTGCACGTGCCTCTCTACCTGTCATCAGACATCAGCCTTGATTTCAGTCCTCTCTGGCTTTTCTGCTCTAGATTTAGTGTAGAAGTGGAAAGGAGGAATGGCTTCTACCTCAAAAGGGAGAGATATCTTTGTCCCTTCCCTTCACACCTTACTCATAAAACAACCGGAAGAGAAAAGTGGAGATCAGCATGATCCATGGCACCGCTCTTTGCTAAGGAGACCAGCCTCTCATAGTCTCCTCAAGCTTCTCTTTGCTTGCAGAAAAGGACTTAATACTGTACAGTCTCTAACGGCTTTCCTAACCACTTACTGCTTTCGGATCACAGAAATCCATCAGTTACCAGGTGCTCAAGGCTCAGATGCTCAGAAGGTAGCTGCACAATGAATCTCCAGTAAAATCAATGGACACACTGTGACCTTGTGACGCTAAAAGCAGTGACAGTATTTTCACACCTGCACACCAGTTCCCGTTGCCAAAGGGATATTCAGCAGCAGACGGAGGGGGCCTCTGTGGGGCAGGTCCCATGAAACAGTGTGTGCAAAACACTCCTCTCGGAGCAGCCTTTCTTGTTTCATGCCAGTGTTGCCCATCTGAAATATTCCAGGCATATTTCTATTTCCTGGGCACAACATTCAGATTATGCTTTACTCCTTTGATGATTCATGGGTTCAGCTAATGCAGGAAATGTTTTAGGGTTTTTCTTTTCAGATTAGACTAAACCTACCACAGTATTATCAGGTCAGCAGTCTTTACCCATTACTTACAGTGCTAAGCATTTACTGTAGCAAAGGCCTTGATTAAAGTGCTCATGGAAGAGGCATCATCTCAGTGATTTAGAGCACAAAGTTCACTTTTGCGAGACACTTCTCAGTACATGACTCCATGAGCGCAGCTGCCTGTGGAAGGGAATTGCTTACTTGAGTGACCTCACTAGAGATAAATGAAAAGCTCAGATGCAGATGATTAAATTTGGATAGATGAACCTTACGTTGCCTTTCAGCAGTTGTATGGAGTAAGGCAGCTAAGATTTGCAGGGAAGGAGCAGACTTGGAAAGCCAGGGTATTCCCTCTTTCCCAGTGAGTCTTTCCAGTGGATTGTGAGTCTCATGTTTCCCATTAGCTGTAGCGAGACAGATAGTGTTACTTAGGCACACACTAAAAAGTTAGACTGTAAACCACTTTTCTGCCTCTTTTGTCAATGATCTGTAAACCATAAACTTGAGATCCAGGTAATTTTTCTAATGCACATTGCTAAAAGAAGCAGGATATCTGCTCAGTAGCCTTAAATGAAACACTCTCAGCAAGATTTTCAGTTCCTTGAGCATGGGCAGGCACAGAAATGGAAGAGGAAAGTGAATAATCGGTAGAGCTATATAGGTGCCCATTTACTGCTCTGATCCTACTCCTCTCTCTCCAGTGAACATCTCAAAACTGGGGCAGCAAGAGCCCTCTCAGACCAGAGCACCACTTTCTGTTCAAGGTGCACATGCCTATCTTCATTCTCAACATTTCTGCACTGCGCAGCAAAATAGGAGAACATCTGCAGAGCAATGCACTTGGGGCTGAGAGCTCAACATCTACGATATACAACACTTTGGGTAAGCTCTGGGGTGCTCCCAGGAACTGAGTGCCCGTCAGCACTTGGAGAACATGAAGTCCGCTCCTAGAGTGCATTTTCCAGTTAAGTTTTAACCAAAAGGAATCCAGTTTGTGTGCTATGACACCACTCGGTGATGTGAGCCGAAGTACAGTAAATAGGAATGAATGAGAGATTTGCTTCAAAATTACATCTGCAGCTCAAGTTTTAAAATAAATGTTTCCTCATGGTTGACCCAAAGCTTAAAAAACCAACCAACCAACCCCCCTCCCTCTCCCCCCCAAAAAACCCCAGAACACTAGAATTGAAGCAAAACTTTCAAATTTATAAAATCAGGCCTTGCTTTGAAGGCTACTTGATGGATATTAAAAAACTGACACGAACCTTAACATAGAAAGGTACTTGCATACCATAGCAAAGAGCGTGCTAGAAAAGCCTCCGCTGGATGGAAGAGAGAACCCATTCCCCAACTTGCTGGCCCAAGATCTAGAAACAGCAAAGTGTTACAAGAGAGGTTGCGTCTCTATACTTCTTAGGAAACACAAAAGCCAGAGTAGGGTGCAGATAAATGGAGATTCAGGTGATCTAACAATAATCAAGTAGGACATTTATCACAGAAAACAGATTGGTAATATACAAACTTACATTTAGTTCCAAATCAGGTTAGAGATAAAAATACCAAGCTTATTGGCTTGCCAGGCAATACAGAGTGGGAGGACCCTACACAGGAGCCCTGGTTTCCTGCGACTCTGCTGCTTTACAGAGTAAAGCTGGTTTATATGAAAAATGGCCTTCAAAAATCTTATAGGGTTTTGTATACAGATACAAAAGAATCCATCAAGGGAACAATCTCACCTTTCCTACTACATGGAGAATCATTCACATGGTTAAAAAAAGAAGTGCAATTTATTTAAGGATGATTGTTTGTGTTTCCAGACTCAGCTAAGAACAGGAGAAGCTTTAGAAAGAAATTCCTCTGAAAAGGTAATTTGCAGAGGTTGTGGTTCTGCTCTCTCAAATTTACTGCTGCTGTGAAAGCTGATGTAGGAAAAAAAAAATCAGATACTGAACTTGCTGTAGAATTGCATTTCAAAATAGATACAGGAGTATTTCGATCACTAGCAAAATGACCTGATATTTAACTTCAACAGCTTTAAAGAAGTCAGATTTTTATAACTTTAGAATTTGTTTCAAAGGCATTTTTTTTTATTCCCTTATTATTCCAGTTCTATTGGCTTTTGATCCGTGTTGGCACAGATCTGAAATTTTCAGAAATATTCACTCCATTTCTGAGCTATCTAGAGCCCAGTTATATATTGGAAAGGGATTCTTCCTCCCCCAGCTTTGAGAGAACTTCAGAAAATAAAACCTTATAACCTTCAGAGACAGACTGCAGGGCTCAACACCGGTAACTGAGGCCAAATTTTCCCAAACGCTTAGCTACTCTGCTGAATATCCATTACACTTTCAGAAAAAAGTGCTTACAGCAAACAAGCTCTTCAGAAAACCTACACCTTGACTATGCAAAACTCAAAGTTAGTGAATACTTTTCAAAATTTAGGCATATCTGTTCTGTTACCTATTGAGGCTGTTGTAAGAATTTAAGTTAATGGCAATGGTGGCATATAAATGAGACATGAACCACATTTTGAGGGGGAACCTAAATGGGAACCTAAGCCATTATGGTTTATATGGAGACGGGGAGAAAAAAATGTAAATAACACTAATTTGGATACAATACTGAGTTAGGCCAGTTTTAAAATGTTTTAGAGATTAAAAAGAATTTTTAAGGTGCAACTTTACGTAATGCCAAACTTCATTTAGAGTCAAGGAAACTGTGCGACCACGTAGATGTTTAAATATTTTGTCATTAATCTGTCTACTGAATAAGCATGAATGTGACTATCTGAAATATTTCAGATATACACTAGGTATATGGTATCTACTGCAGCTTCCTTGGGCTCTCAACAACAACAAAGAAATGAGTCGCTGCTGTTACAGGTGCCATGCACACACACACATGCACAGCAACAGTTCCTACCCCAAGACAGTTGCAATCTAAAAAATATTCAGACATAAGCTAGAGATAGCACTGTGATATGTAAAACAAAACGTAGGGGTAGAAAGTATCACATCAGTTCCATGGTATTTTAAGCTTTCATTTAAGTGAGGGTTGGCTGAATAGAGAGAAGAGTGAGAGGGACTGGGGACACTGACAGCAGTGGATGAGGGGCACTGCATGGAGTAAGTCATTCAAGCCACAATAGTTGCTATTTCCACCCAGGAGAAAAGGATACCGGCCCAGAGCCGTACGTAGCAGCAGTGTGATGCCAGAGGGTCACCAGGGAAGGACGAGGTGCAAGGTACGAAGAGTTGCTCCAAGGTGTCAAAAAGCCTCGCAGCAGCTCAGGAAACAGAGCGGGTGAGAAGGGAGTATAAAGGCAGTTATGTACACTTGAGCTGCAGAGACTTGAAGGAATAAAACCAGATGAGACTCCACTGAAAACTTGTGACAGGAGACCCCATACTGGCCCAGTCAATCTCCTGTGTGCATGTGTATTTGCATGTAGGGAAAAACCTATGGCTTCATCAACTGGTATTAATGTTTCAACTTGCATAAACCCAGAGTCCAGCAACATACAGCGTTTTTCAAATTTTAGAGGAGTAAATAGAATAATGGTTTTTTTTGGAAGAGATGTTTCAGCACTACAAACTGGAGGATATCATTGAAATTTCACACAACTATTTAGGAAAAATGACTGAAACAAAGCAGTGTTATTCCATCACTAGAAACAGGAGCACGAGGCAGGACTGTAGGCCTTTGCTTCCCTTCTTTGTCTTCTCATTCAATGGCTGTGGTCAGAAGCTTCCCTGTATTGTGCATGTCTGGACCCTGACCAATTGCTCCTTTGAACAGCCAGCTACTGTGTGGGTCGAACTCCAAATGTGAGATTAACGTGCTGCTGCAATAAAAAGAGAAGCAAAACATGTCATTAGTTGCCTTTCACTGATCTAGTTTAATCAATTTGCAGCTTCAGAAGAAATGAATGTAATCCCAGGGACATTGCCAGAAAGCCCGAGCTACGTACAGCATTTGGAAACAAAAGGTCTGTCATCTTCCGTTGGTGATGCGCTAATGCTTTGATTGCCAGGCTGAGGATTAAAACTCCTTAAATTTTTGCAGGTAACCACACTTTGCATAGATCAGGTTTATCTGTTAACTCTTACTAAAAATTACTGCTAGCTTTTTCTCTACATTTAGAACATCCTCTAAAGTGATAATCACTTCAGCTACTGGCACTAAAATAACTGTTGCCTATATGAGTCAGCATAAGTGATAAGAGATGGGTTCTCCTCGCTTGCCTGAGCTCCTGTATGGGCAAGTATCGGGGACTGCAGCACAGGAACGGCAATGTAGCTAAGGGAACCATTTCTGAAGGGATTCGTGGCAGGCCCTGGGGTGGGGGCTACACCACGAGAAGCAGCAGAACAACGAGGTCTGAGCATCTCTTGGTGCACAAAATCAGAGAGACTCAAAGCTACGATACAGCCCAAAGTCAGTCTTTGGAGATGGGCCTAAATAGCGTTAGCTATTAGTTGCTCTAGTTTAAAAACAGGGGCTACCCGAGCTTTGGAACAGCCCATCGTTTCTGAGAGGCAAAACACAGCGCAGAACTGCATTGGATGCAGGGGCAACAAGGATTTTGAACTAAGAAGTTTCACAAAACTCTAGGTTTGAAAACAGCTGGGATATGCAATTGAGTACCAAGGGTCATCAACGTTGGACAGTCTCAAAGGCATAAGCATGTTGCTTCTTTTTATTCTTTCCTTCCCCCACTTTTCTTTTGAAAAAGGACAGACACATTTCAAAATTGGCATGCACTTGACTGGTGCACAAATATCTTGGGGAATGTTTTTTTAAAAAGTTCCACTCCATGCAGATTTGCAGTGACATAAGAAAACTTTCAGACAGGAAGGAAATAGAAGAAAGCCCTAGATCCTCCTCCTTTTGAAAAAAATGCTTCTTTGCCATTAATCTAAATTTTTCCTGAAGGGACTCTGTACATGGCATGCCAGGGGCCATTCTTGTGGGACGTTTTCCTCTAATCGACTGTCATACACGTATGTTGATTTTATTGTGCAGCGAGATCCCTCCTATATTATGATTTTGAAAAGTTAAAAAAATACCATTCATAGCATATCCAATTTCTAGTCTACCAAGGTCTGATGGTCAGTACAGTTCCTGCCCATCGCTGCTTCCTTCAGACAGCAACAATACTCCCATTCTTGGCGTAAATTAGTTTAGCTCCACCCAAATAACTAGCAGCAGAGGATTTGGCCGAACACATTCAGTAGATAAACTGTCTTCTATCAAACTACAGGCTCTTTAAAGCTGTAATCTATCTGCATATTCTACAGCAGAAGATAAGAGTCTTGTTACATTGAGTCTGAAGTTAAATTAAGCTTATTTAGTTCTAAGATAACTTTTATCAAAGTATCCCATCCCACCATAAAAAGAAGACAAAAACATCCAAATTTCAGTCACCATATAAAATTGTAATGACTCACCGGAGACTTCATGTGGCATATGTGGGATAATGTTCTGTTTCATTGCAAAATGGAAAGGATTAAAACTAAGAACAGAAATGGAAGCTTAGAATTTTAGAATTGCTAGAAAACTACATAAATTGATTGACTCAACATAGTCCCCGTTGGAAAAACACTTCTGGAAACCACACATGGAAAATAATCGATCCATACTGAACAGACGAAAATTTTGTCTTTCAGCAGATTTCTGAATTTTTCCTCAAAGTAATATTCCTTCTCCTTCCATTTTTGTGCAAGGTGAGAACAGTTTAGAGTACAAATGTGCCTGTTCATTAATGCAATTTAGATACAGATAAAAATCTTATAGCTGGCACTATCCTCCGCTAAGCACAGCCACCTACCTGTACTAAAATCTTCCTGTATGCCGTGTTTACCATCATTCCCAATGATTTGTCCAGCTTCTGTTTACTCTAAAAAAGAAAAAATCAAACTAAAATACAACCACCACCACCTCCCCAGCACTCCTGACCCCAAACCCAGCTGCCTCCTCACGTTTGCCCACGAGGCCTGCTTCGACTGCGGTAGCAGGCAGCCCACGGGCTTACAGGGCTGCGCGTGGTCTCGGGAGAGAAAACGCGGAGCCCGCTGCAACCGTATTCACACCCAAGTCTGGTCGTGGTACCTCGCAGCGAGGGATGAGAAAGTTAAAAACAGGATTACGGAACTAAAATGAGAATTTGCAGTGACAGAACCATAACGCGCAACTTGCCTGTGAAGGAAAAATCTGGGACTTCGATCACAAGAACAGAAGGAGAAGAGGCAGGCTCCTAGCACACATGAAACAAAATGGTGCCAGCAGCACGTCTTCAGACACAAACACCACGGACGTAGATGACGACAGCTTGGTAGCCAGAACTGTGAAAGATATTACACACAATCCTACCCTAGTAATAGAGGGGGGAAAAAAAAAAACTCTCAAGGTTTCGAATCCTCTCCAGCAGAAAAGTCTTGCATGCAAAATTCAGAGAAACCTGGAAATGATAACCAAGGAAACGCCAAGACAGCAGTTTACAGTATCACAGGAACCCAGCAGGTACACGAAGATAAATTTCTGCCATTGCTAAAGGAGCTCCAATAGCTTTAAAACTCACCCAAACGTGGCACAAGGATTACAGAGAAAACATCAGCATTTACGCCTTTCTTTCAGGACTGAACTGCCTTTTCATATTCGATGTTGCCCTAGCTGCCAACTTCATAGGAAATGGCAGGACAGGCAGGTTCAAGACTGCAACAACCCATCATCCCATTTTTCAGAAAGCTGCCATGACCTGGATTCATAATCAAGAGAGGCAAATAAAGCCATTTTGGCTGCTGAAATAAATAACTGAGAATCCACTGCAAACAACTGCAAGAAATACTGACAGTTCTGTGTAACGAACCCAAGACACCTGGGCCTTGACCCTAGAAAAGATGATGTTCGAGAACATGGTGCACAGACACAGCTCCACCTAGGCAGCCACTTTCAGAAATCTTTAGCAGAAAAGAACGTACGATCGTTATGACACTAGTCCAAGGCTTCTTCTGAAACTGCTTAAAGCACTAGCACAGACGGACTTTTTTCAAACACATACTACCGAATAGAGACACTTGCATATCGCCATATGGATATGCAGGATATATGTATTCTGCTGCTGCTTTATAAACGACAATAAACTGGAGTGCGCTTAATCATCTTCAGCTGCAGTTTCTGTATTCAGAGCAAGTTTTAGGTTTGCGTTTAGCTCAAACGGGGGATTAACTTTGCTTGGGAAATTCTGCCCAAAGCTGGTGAGTGAGGTCTTGAGAGTACTGTTTAGAGAGATGTTTGTTTAGTTCAACTATATTCAGTTTTTAGTAATTAATTGCTTATAGAATACATACATACGTACATATATATGTATGTACGTATTTTCCCTACTAGAAAAGAATCTTTATATATAACTACTCTCAAGGTGACAGCACTTTGTGACACAGTCAACATGGCTGACATGGCTGAATTTTCATTCTTGGCATACGAGAAGGGCAGAGAACAAAAATTTCATTCTTACAGAAAAGAAGAGAAAGCAGAAGTTTCAGGGGGAGAGGGAGAAAGAGACAAGGGAGACAGAGGGAAAAAGAGAGAGAGGAGAGATGTACACCATTCAAAAGAATTACATTCTTCAACAAGAATTACCCACTCTAAGCTAGCACGTTCTTTCACTGTCAAACTTCTTTTATGCCCTGGCCTCAAGGAATAGTTTGTTATTCCAAACAAACAACCCCCAAACTTCTCTTGTCCAAAGCGACCCGGCAGCAGCCCTGGAGCCTCTCCTTTTTGCACCTCCTTCTAGCTGGAAAAAGGCAGGGGAGCTGCTACGAGGGGCACAGAGCAGCACCCTTCCTCCAAAAGGCTGCTGAATCACCCGATAGGCAGCCAGCTCGTCGGCGTTCGTAGCTGTCTGGTCCTGTCACATTCCAGCTCAGCAAGAACATCAGATGGCACTAAGCTCAATATTGCTGGTATATTTTCATCTCCTGAAAAACAACATATTTTGAACAATTTTTAATTCAGATTTGACTGAGATATAGTTATTCCTGTAAGTTATCGTCATTCTGATAGCAGCAGACCTGGCTATGGACTGGTGCTGTGGGAGCACTATTATATAATACATAAAAAATAATATACATATATTATATACTATTTTACTTTGTCACTGAGGAAATCCATTTAGACCTCTATGCTGTGTAGTGCAACACTAACGCACGGAGACATTTAAAGCGTACAAGAAGAAGCTTTGGTTTTCACTCTCACAGACATCAGACCTGCTCTAAACTCCTTCTCCTAGGATTCACTGAGGATTGTGTGGGCAAAAGCAGAACTAATAGTATTCACTAAAGCTGTCTTGATACTTGGCATGATGTGACTCAGTTTTCAGTGACTTAAAATTTTGCCAGACTTTATCCATTTGGCCTGAAAATTTTCACGTTCAATGTCTCCTACAGGGTAAGGTTTACACAGCTGGAATAAGGAAAAATACATTATTTTGCTCATTTTAAAAATAAATTTCCTCCAAAGGAAAAAGCTAACATCGCTCTCCTATTGGTTTTAGGAGAATATGGAGGCTACAGAGCAAAAGTAAAGGTCTCATAGTCAAAACAGCTCCCTAAACTTGAGTTGTAGTAATTTTTGATGCATAAAACATTTGCATAAACAGAAGTCAGACTGGTCACTCAAGTCATTCCCATGATACTATAATTTGTGTGCATAGAAATTACCTTTTTATTATACTTTTCTCCAAGAAATGTTTTCATTTCTTTTGGATAGAATAAATGGATTGCACACTGCACAGGGGTGGGGGAAGCTTTTCTGTTTTCTCTTAAGCAAAATCAAATAAAACCATCCTGCAGGTATTCTTTAGCCTTTCTTTTTATGATTATTGTGCCTCCCCAACACCAAAATTTAAATCTAAACAAGCTCAAGCAGGGGAAGAGAGCAGAAAGCACAAATTCTTCTGGAGCCTCATCGAAGGAGAAGCCCTGACCACCCATGGCCCTGAAGGGGCAGGTGGGACATCACTGGGACAACCTGAGCAGGGACCTTACCTGCGCAGAGCCAGCGTCAGTGAGTTGGAGAAAGCCCACGACTGCGGAGAAGCACCGCGTCCCCCTCCCAGCGGCAGAGCTAGGTTAAACCGGGGCGAGGAGGTGGAGTTCAAGCGACATCTTTTAGGAAGACAGAACGTTCAAGGCAAGTCGCTTGGTTAATAAATTAAAACAGTTTTCCCAGGTGAGCATGGTTCTCACGTGCACTTGCAAGGAGGAAAGAACTACCATTAAAAATGCCTCCAGGTATTTGTGTTTTAAACTCCTGGAGTCAGAATTTAAGGACAGATCTGGCGTGCAGCTAGAACCCAGTGTTTCATCACTGCTTAAAAGGAGCTGCGATGGCATATCACACCCCTATAACAACCTTGGATACACAGCAGAAGGCTTAAAAATACCGCTGTGAAACAAGGGGGAATTTCACCATTGCAGCCTCTTGCCTGGTGCTGCACATGCTTTATTCTGCAAACAGCATATAGCTAGCCAGCAGTACCTCCCCGCGCAGCTGAATTAGTCCAGAAAGCTGCTTGGGAGGTGGGAACTCTCCAAGGCTTTTTGCTGGCTCCAGGGCTTGTTCCATATCAGCACAATTACAAACACACAATCGTAGGATCTGCTACGCTGCTGGTGCTGCCACCATTGCCCAAAAACATTGTTTCGGGGTCCATCTTCTTTATGAATTGTGCTCAGCACTCCAATTAATGCTCCAGGAACTGCACTCACAGCGAGAGGTGTACGGACTTGTTTTTCTCCCAGGTAAAAGCCAAGGTAAAAGAAGTTCATGCAGCGGGTCCAGGCTTAAAGCTAGAGCAAGTTCTTGAAGTATGAGAGTTTCAGACTTATTACGGTTGTCTGATTCTTTGAAGTCACTGCTCCTTTTCACTTAAATTCTTTAATGATAGTGATCAATTTATTATTGCACTTTAGATCATTAATCTATCTTTCAAAAGCTAGACTAAATCTTAAATCTCTATCAGGATAGTCCCAGAAAGGATGAGTGATTATAACCAAGAAAGCAATGTCAGGCCAATCAGTAGTATGTAGGAAGAAATTCAAAGATCAGGACTTGACCAAGCAATGGAAAAAGGCATTCGGCAGATGAGAAGCAGAAGGCTTGATTTAAGTTGGCCCTCTGAAACCTTTAATCACATTTGCAAAGTCTTCTAATAAAATGTAAAACCAGTTTGTGTTTTATTATGTTTGTTCCTGATTTTTATTTACAAAGAGGTCTCGGAGAATTGCTTAAAAGAGAGCAAGTGAGAGCACACCGAAATACCTGCCATGGAAAGAACATGTGCATGGAAAGAATATGCTGATTAGATTATTAGTATTTCTAAGAAATTACAGTTACTGATTGCAGGTAGTCTACCCCTTCCTTTGGTCAGAGGGCTGGTACTGTAACACTACTGGCAAGAAACCACTCACATATCCTGCTCTTTGCATTTCTGAAATAACAGCTACTCTGATTCACCTCGATGATTTTGCTCGCTCTGACAATCCGTAACACCGTGGCTTCTCTTGCAGACCTTGAAGCCATCAGCGCAGTTCCTGAAGCAGAGCAACACAAAATGACACCTATAAGCAGCAAAGGGCATAGGGAGGCAAAATGCACTGAGAATGTCCCGACAATATCCGAAGCTACACATATCCCTTTCTTCTCTTTATAGATCATCCAGAAGAAAAAAGGTGAAAGACTTGAGTCACTGCTATGACCAGGTTGACTAGTCTAAACCTGACAAGAGATCATACCCTTAACTGCAAAAATTCAAACCCCAAGTTGCCGTAAGGCAATCAAAATCAGCCTTTACCATCAGGGTTAACAGCTTCTCTTAGGCAGGGTTTAATACCAGAAAAAAAATACATAAATTGAGGGACTCGTATTTTATGTCTATCGATTGCTAAATCATTAGACTTCATCGGCTAGAGCAGTGGCTGGGCTACTTGGCTAAAAGGTGTCTGGCTCCTTACATTCTCTCCAGATAAAACACTGTAAATCTTATTTAATAAGACTAGAAAAATCTAGCATTAACTTTATACTTTGTCTTCATTACCTTTGTATTAATTTGTAGATACAGTCACTTGAACTGTTTTATTGTTTCAGTCTTGACTGAATCGGTTTGGTTACTACATTTTTTATCTTTGAGTAACTTAATTTTTCCTTATTCTGTTTTCAATAAAATCTATTAAAGCATGAAAAACAGATTAACTTTGCTAGATTTTATGACATGTTATGAACACCTTGGCACAAGTAACTTCAGATGAGAAAGGTCTAAGGCTTTGCTTCCAATTTAAAGCTTATTTACATCTAAGGAAAGTGATGATTTGAGTAGAAGAGAAACACATTACAATAATCTGCATCTTTGTAAAACAGTCAATATAGAACCATAAGAGAAATAATGGGATGATGAAAACGCAAGAGAGACCAATATAAGAAGCTGGTTTAAAAAATGGCTATAACCTGACAGTAGGCTGTACTGAACGGGCAAATACTATGCATGAAGATGATCACTACTGGTGTTCCTCAGCTTTGCACTTAGGACCATTCTTATTTAGTATTTTAATTAATAATGTTGGTACAAAAAGTAGGATAGTGCTCAGGGGATTTCCTGATGATATGAGAGAGGCACTGTCAGCACATGCACTTAGTTCAAGTTTTACACAGGAGTTTTATTCCTGGGTGATCTCATTTAAGAGAATAAGCAAAACAGATGAAGACTTAATAATACTAAGCAACTAGTTAAAAAAAAAATTACTATAAGTCTTAGGCTTACATGCTGCAAGTGACAGAGATGAGAGACTTCTCTTTATTAGTAGGTCTGAAGATGACCTGAAGTCCCTTGTGTAACATGGTCACAAACAAGGCAGCACAGTGCTAGGACTTGTCAAGCAGAGATGGAGACGCATCAATACCGTCGTACAAGTTCCCTCATTTACAGCTCTGGTCATGAGTTTTCCTGATGAATAATTTCCTGCACCAATTCCAGTTTGAGGGGCTACTAGAAAAACAGGAGGCGTTGAAAGCCTGTCTTTCATAAGGGGAACAGAAAGCTTGACTTGTTTAGCCTGTCTAAACAAAGAGAACAGTTATTATTATTTTTAAGTACTTTAGGAGATCGAATACTTGGACAGGTGAAGAGGGGAGGAGAAAACAAGGATCCAGGCTAAACATCTGCATCAAGAATCAATGGACAGAAACTGGCTGCGGCAAAATAAAAGCTGGAATAAGGTTTTGCCGCAGCCTTCCAATAGGAGTTACAGGGACAACCTTAGTTTCTGAGACTAAGCCTAATCCATTTGCCAAAGAAGGAGATTTATACCAATATGATTGCTCATGATAGAAAGGGCCTGGACTCTTACCCAGGAGGTCCACTCTTCTCTTTATGTCCTTGGAGAGTCAACAGGGAGCGGATTTCCTCAGGGCTAGCACTGCATCAGTGCACGTTATCAGGCAGGAGACCATGTGCTACTTCAAATCTGATGGTGCAGGGCCACAAACTTCATTATAGATTGGGATTTTAGATGGCTCTTAATCTCCTTTGCAAAGTCAGACTACAATTTTTGAAAAGGACCTGAGAGGTTTGTCAGAAGGTAAAGTGATGTATTTCAAAATAACCGACTACTCAGAATCTTATAAATTTTATCCTATGATCATTTTAATACCCATTAGTTGGTAAGCCCAGTAAGATTTTCTGGCATTTTAGTGCTCCCTTAAGTAATAGTCTAGCCAGGTTACATTATATGTCATTAAATTCACTTACAGTTTTATACAAATACAGTATTGGTTATGTTGTCCTTCTGTTATAAAAACACTGAGCCAATAAACATGAATTGACCTTTTAGGTGTTTGCATTTGAACTAGGAATGAGTATTTCACTTGGCAAACCCTCTGGAGTTCTTCAGATAAAAGCTCTATCAAACATGATATGTTGTATCATTAATCTATCTTGAGATGGCGTGCAAAAAGCAAGGTATGTGACAGCTGCATTTTCCCTGTATACCAAATCACCTTTCTGCATTTCAGTATCAAGGGACTTGCAAGGTTACACCTCCTCAATAGTTTGATGTAAGGTTGACTTTTCACAATAACTGTATAAAAAAACCCCGCACGTATGTCTTCTGAAATAAAGAAATTTATGAAAGGGAAAATTACACTTGCTAAACTCCTCTAGCTGTCACAGGAGTTTGTATGCGGAGAAACTGCACAGAATAAACCATTTTGCTGCAAAACCCTCAGCAGACTACATTAAAAACAAGCAAACAAAAACCCAAAGCCACTTACTATATCTGAGGTCTAGAAACTTTTCTAGTTCCTCTATATTCCTCTATACTCGCATTCATTCAGATAATAAAACAATTTCCAGGGGAGATAAAGAAGTCAGATGATTACCAATATCATTATAAAGATAAAAAAACATTTTTGAGCTTGAAAAGCAGCGTTTCAAAGAGAAATTGTGAAAAGAAAAGAATTACTTCATTGAAAATAAACGTCATTTCCTGCCAGGCATAGTTGAGTCGTCCTAAGTTCAGAGCTTCCTGAGCATTGAAACAACAAAATTGCCTTTTTCCATTGTTACTGAAACAGAAACAAACAAGGACGCACATAAAAACTTGGCTTAACTGGCCAATACGTCCATCTTTCACAGCATGTTCTGAAAGGAAGGCTGGTGCCAATAACTTATATACACTTATTTTCAAATAAAGAATTTTCTTACTTAAAAACTGCCAGGAAGACATTCTGCAAACGCACTAAACATGGGCAAGCCGGGCTCTTACTCCACTCGGCCGTGTTTCTGATGGCTGCTCGTACGCAGCTACCTCTCGGTATTTTTGCTGAAGGCTGCACTTTAAAACAGCCGGATTCGGCTCGAGCGCTTGCTTGAGTTAGCTGCTCCCAGGCCTTCCGCTTCCCAGGCGTCACGTCTCCATCGCACGTCCTTCCTGCAACAGTCCCTCTGTCCGCTCTCAGCGGAGCACGAGCTGAGACTCATTGCTGCTAGCTGCCTAGCGCTATACGGATGCACCATTTTTGGGGGGGGGTTTTTTGCCTTAGAGAAGGGAGATGGAATACGTGGTACTTAATAGCTTCTCCCTGCCATATGGACTTCAGCTAATAACACGGAATTTGGACCATGAAATGCATTAGGAAGGTTTCTCTCCCCTCGCAGACTGATGGGGACAGAATTCAGTGCCAATACGTAGAAGAAACACAGATAAACCAAGTTCAGCCATACTTGAATTTTTTTCTCTTTTTATTAAGCTATTTTAGATAGCTTATACTATTTTCCAGAAATTACTTCAGAGAAGCTACATTTCATGAGGCGCCTATATTTTTAGATTTGTGAAATTATATTAAAACCAACATGAATAAATGAATTCTGAAAACCTTACTTTCCCTCACAGGATTCAAAAAACTCTTTTGGTTTCAAGAGAAAATTACACCAGAGGGGACCTCTTTATCCATTATCCTAATTTCTTGTGGGAAAGAAAGGATGAGCAGATACCTACACCAACTGATTTCAACAGGTAACAGAATCACTAACTTTTAAGTAAAAATGTTACCTATGGAAGTTTGGAAAAAAATAAAAACCAAAAACTGACTGTAAAACCTCTACATGGTGCAGAATAAGTGCTGAAGATTTGCCACTGGACACGTGACTGAACTTAAACTGCAGTCTAATCAGGTTTTTAGTCCTTAGGAGCCTGTTTCTGAGAGTCCTCCATGGCATGGACAGGAAAACTGGCAGTTCTGCAGAAGAAGTCCTCTTTCTAAGGGCAACGTCGTCATTACGCAAAGCTTCAGGGAAGAATCGTCAGCCTGTTAAGAACAGCAGCTGTGTGATTGCTGTGTTTTATGCTTTTCCAGCTCTAGCATATTTTCCACTGATTTTAATGGAACGTTGCCACCGAGACCAAGCTCCAAGGCAAAGGTCCTGGTCAGGGGGGCTGCTTGGTGAATAAAAAGGCATTTAAATGGGAGGAAGAAAGACAAGAACACAGGTCAGAACCCTAAGGATGAGAAGGCAGGAAAGAAAAGATGCAAGTGCCGCCCAAATCACAAAACGGGAGGTCAGGAATAGATTTCCCACCCTGGTCTGCACACCAACTCTCCCCTGAGGCACGCCACTTCATTCCTCTAATTTAATTTTCCCCATTGGTTTATGACTTGCCTCGTAGGAACTCTATGAACAACTTGCTGTTCCTCAAAGTACTCTGAAGCCACAAAGTGCTTATCAATAAAGGTGAGACCACGATACACCAACGGAGGAGAGAAGAAGAGCAAGAGAAGAGAAACTCAGGAGAGTAATTAGAATAACATGGAAAAGACCTTCAGACAATTGGAGTGATGGTGCAGCAATAACAGAAAAGCCAAATAAAATATATTCAGAAAAATGCAACAGCAAAATCCTTTCAGCCAAAACTACCTACAAAAAGTGACCAAAAGGTAGCGAGTAGGCAGCCTGCAAACCTCCCATTTGGCCTTCTTTACTCATGAGAAAGGTTTATTTTCATAATCCCAATTCATTTTCAAGAGCCACAGATTCAAGAAGGGATCACTATCAGGCTGAATCTCCCAGATTATCATCTCCGCTAGCTCTAAATAATCACTGAAAGAGGGGTAGAAGAGGAACCACAGATCATCTCCTTTTAACACTGCTGGTGGGGGAGAAGTAGAAAGCTAGCACAGAAAGGTGCTAGAGCCCTGTATTTTCAAAGGAATTGTTCTGATCCTCAAATAAAACCAGGCACATCAGAAACTAACCTTATTTACTTTATCCTACAGTGTTATCCACATATAGAATTATTTGAGATAAGGGGGGAGATTATTGGTTGTCTATCTGGCAAGTTAAATCAGATTAAAATACCGTATGAATTTTAAACAGAACAACTATTCCTACACACACTTATTCCAGGAGGATTTAATCTCTTTTGAGAGAGGATTAAGCTAAAAGAATGAGGCTTACTTAATTCTCAGGAAGGGGGTCCCCAAATTAAGTTTTTGCTGTGTTTTACAACTAATTTTCAAATTCATGAAGGCCCTAAAAGTTACCTTTTTTTCCCCTCTGCACATCCTGGGATGTTTTATACTCAGCTTGTCATCACTGCATCGTCTGTAAAACAGAACTCCCGTCTCTTCGCAGGCCAAAGAAGAAAAGCCATTTTAATCAGCCACAACAATGGATCCAGGAAAGACTCAGGTATTTTTTTAGGGCTGATATAAGAACTAACTTTAAAGTATTTCTTTCATCAGTAAACTTCGCTTTAATACAAATGAAACAGAGAAAACAAAATGAAATGAAAAACACAATAAATAAAATCATAAAAAAGCAATCCTCAAGCTTGAATATAACTGTACTCTAAAATATCAACACCTTGCACAGGAATCAGAAGCAAGGATTAACTCAAACAACCCCCTTCTCCCGCTCCTTTTTTTCCCCTCCTAACATCTGAAGACAGTACCTTGTCCTACTTCTGCAATCTCTTTCTTTTAAGATTGATTTATGGTAGCAATTTCCTTCCATTTGCATTTCTATGAAACTTTGGGACCCTGCAGCAGAGCATAAACTTACGCTAAAAATAAAAAGGCTTCATAAAATAAATGAAGCCATGTAAGAGCACCCATGGTGGGCTATGAGTACATTGCACCATGCACAACGGGGCCCCCACGGAGCACATCAGCCCTGTAGTATTCTGGAAATACTTTTTTCCACTAGTAAGCAGATGAAAGATGACTCTGAATTTTTATATCACTAAAGGATGAAAAGAAATTCACCTTGGATTAGGGTAAATACATTGTATGAAGAGAGACAGACAACAGATTTCTCTGTGGAAGTCATTTTTCTCATGAATTTATTATTCTGATTGTTCTGTGAGTTCCTGTTAATGCATATTAATGATTCATGACTGCTTTAAACATTTGCACTATTAACTTACTGGATCAGTAACAAGGAATTTACATCTTTCCCTGGGGAATGAAGAAGAAACAAGACCCACCAGCATCTACATGGAGACTTTATGCATTTTATGTTTTGTTTTGGTTTGGTTTTTGGGCATCTCCTACGGGTAAACCATGAATAATTATCCAGACAAATCTCCATACAATGTAACAGGTCTCCAGGTACTGATAATAAAAGCGAACATAAAAGAGCTAATCTAAAAGCTAAAACTAACTTTTTTATGAAACTGGACTGCAAACTCTGTACATAGGTTTATCTATGAATAAGGGAAAAAAGTTATTCAGAATACGAGCACCTCAGCAGCCACCTGCGGTGCAAGACGAGGTGACCCGAACTCCTATAGCTGTGATCCCACTGCAAGATGCAGGTCTTGTATCACTAATGCCACCACCACAGTTAGCACCTTGCTGTAACGTCACTACAGACACCGAGGTCGGGTGCGGAGTTCACACCGCCTTCTTACATCTACAAGGAATTTCTAAGGGAATTATGAAAATCTCTTGTAGGGCTGATGTAGGCTGAGAGAAGCTGTTTACAACAGGTCTGTTTCATAGCTAAGCCAAGGACTTCTCTCTAAAGCCTTCAAATCTGCTTCTTTCACAAGTACTAAATTCACAAGGATTTTTTTCTTTTTTTTTTTTTTTAAATATAGAAAAATGTTCCTGGACTTTCACATTACAGGGGAATGATGAAACCCTTTGGATGGAAATGCATCTGGCGGCACAGCATGCATAGGCCAATTATTAAAAAAGCTGCCAAAGAACCCCAGGAATAAACACCAGTCTGAGATTAGTTTTTAGGGTCTTTTGAACGTTCATTAGTACAGTTTTAAGATCATGATTAGACATTTATTGTATAGCTGGTTCCTAGCTAATAAAGAGTACAAAATTCCACTATTTGCAGAGGAGAAGCAGCACAGAGTTCAAGAACAGCGATGGCCTTGAAAAAAACTGTTTTGGCAGCCTACTTTAACCCCAAGAAGCAATGATTTTACCTTTTGCTGTCTCTATGCAGAACTCTCACTGAACTTCGAGGGAAGGCAAACTGCTGCAAATATCCTGTGTGTGATCCCGTCGCACCTGATTCCTTTTTGTTGGTGAACCTGGTCCTCAACATGCATCATGGCTGAGATCCACAGGGACAGAGGGGAGATAGTAAAGACAGTCTGCCTCGCTATGTTTGCATACATATTAATTTGTTCAGCTGCTAGCATTTTCTATAACTAACTTCAAAACAAAAGGAAGAAATGGTTAAAAAATATTTCTGGAGAAATGATGGAGCACTGCTGCAACCATTTTGGTAGTTTGCTTCCTCTGCAGCTGAAATAGAAGAGTTCTGTTAACTTTCTTTTCTACATAGCAGATACCTAGGACGTAGCATGGGATTTCTCAGACAAAAGGCTGGCTTCTAATTAGTGGAAAATTCTGATGAACTGGTAAGTCAAGTATCTTTTACAGATAAACAAAATATTTGTATTATATCCAAGGATGGGGACACCTACAGACCATCTTAAACCCCTGCTAATATCCCTGTGGCAATGATAAATCACACTACTAAATATCAGTTACTAGACACTGACATTCACTTGGCTCAAAATAGACACTGTTCTTTATTTAGGGTCAGCTAAAGGTTTATGGTGAAGGCATGACTTCAATCAAATGAAAGGGAGAAATGATCTGAATCAGTAATCTGAATTCACCTATCTGTACCCTGCAGTCTCAAGAGGGCACAGTCCTTGCATCTCTGTGTTTCTACTTGCGCTAAGTAGACTGAGATGATACTTCAGACAGTTACTTCTAAAGAACTATATTCCTTTGGCAGGAACTGATTTCTTCAGCTGTACTGATGTTGCATCACTACAGTGAGCATTTCCCACTCAGTTTGGCCAGAAGAAGGACCAGTCACAAGAAAAGAAGCAGGCAATCATGTTAGTCTTGTTAGCCTAACCGCAACGATCAGCTTAGGTGTGTTATCATCTGAGATGAGCCCATTGCAAAGCTCTAGGAATGCGGCCTTTGGATTCCTCAAGTTCCCCTCCTCCGTGTTTCCTTTTATTCATTCCAAATTACCTCTCCAAACTTTTCCTTTCGATCATCTAAGAAAGCCAACGTCTTTGATCTGCTCTGCAAACCTTCTGCAGGTTCTCATCCCTTCCCAGTCTTCTGGCCTCCAGGGAGCAACAAAGCAGCACAGGGAGGAAAATACTTCAGTACTGTTTGGAGAAGAGAAAAAGTATAGACAGGACCTGAAAAGCCTTAGTACAGCAACAGGCTCCTTAGCAGCTCTGCATAGGAACTATAAGTAACCAATTAGGGAATCAAAGAGCATTTTCCCTCTCTGTCAACAGTAAGTGATATCAGCTGCACAAGCACTGAATGAACTTCCATTTCTGATGGTCTCCAGGGTTGCCAGCAATGTTCTTGCTCCCTGGAGAAGTAGGTGACACTCCTGCACTGCACAGAGAAAGGAGAGGATTGATCTTGATCTGACTGTCTGCTTGGATATGAAGCTTAACTACTCAGTGTGACTTTGGTTTATATACCGTACATTTTGCCTTCCTGTACTGACCTAAATACTGCAATGCTTTGTTTACAAACACATCAGGGAACATTGGTTTTGCCCTTGCCCTACATTTCCCTTTCCCTTTCCTGTTTAGCATCTCTAAAATATTTCCTTTTTTACTCTTATTTTAGAAGTTATTTCATGTTAAATATTGTAATCATTTACCGGAATCTATAGGCTTGTGAGGGGGCTTCATTTTCCACTGTTTACAGGGTCAACATTGAATCAATTTATTTATATTAAACAAACACACTACTATTAAAAAAAAATTAAAATCTTCCTGCTTTGATTCATGTTTATAAGGCTATTTTTTTTTTAATCAAAGACCAGGCTGAGAGAGAAAACTTTTCTTGCTGCAGTTTATCATTTAAGAAACAAAGCAAAACTCAGACTCACCTCTTCTGACATCCATTTTCATTCCACTGCCTTTTTGCGCCATCAGACTATTCCCTCTGCACACCTGCTCTCTATCTCCATTTGTCTGATTAATCATCCTCACTTCTTCTCTATAGGTTTTGACAAGCTTCTCTTCCTTCTCCAGCTTCATCCCAATTTTTTGCCTTGTACAGCTTAAAGCTCCATCACAGATGCACTGGCTTCTCTCAAAATGAAACATAATCCAGAAACCACCAATAACAACAATCTTTAATAAAGTAACAATAAATATCAGAACATCTTGGATAAATACCAATTTTTAAAGAATTTATGAATTAAGCAGTTGTAAGAGGAGGAGCTGGCTCTTGGTTTTAGGTTTTAGTGTGATATGTACTCTCATGGAGAAACAGTCATATTCAGAGAGATCTGCACAACTGCATTATACATATTATTTCCCTTTAGATAATGCAGTTAGAAGTAATTTTTGTTTCACAATTTCATGCAAATGCTCAGTAGTATTTTCTGTACCTGAACACATCACATAGGTACTTCTCAGGTTTTTTTTGACATCAGACTCCCGTGGTAGTATATGTTATAATTAACTCCTATCAGGATTTCCTAATTACTCCTCTCTTGTCCTGCTTTCCGTTTGTTGAACCCTGCTGAAAAATCCTGCCGTTCAGCTAAATGGGAGTGATGTGCTCCATCACTCACATAGATTTTATTATGAAAATGTAGTACCTTTGTATTAGTATGCGATTCAAAAGCAGATATACAATCTTCAAAAAGATGGCCCTGAGTGTTCATTGAGAGGTGTGATTGTAGAGAGCAACAACGGTCCAGCATTGAAAGTGCAACTGTGATATTGTAGTTTTGGATTCAGTTTCCCTCTCTGCCTGAAATTCCTCATGCAACCTTTCCAAGTCTTTCAGCTCCAGATTCTCAAAGGTCAATAAACACTTGAACATCTTTGAAATAACAATAGTCTCGCTATTCGACCTTGAGCATTTTGTAGGACTGGCAAGGGTCTGAGCAGTGGTATGGAACGGGCATTTTAGAGAATTCACAGAGAGCGTGTTTGGAGGTGTACAGAGGCAGAGACACAACAGGCAGTACTCACCTACCTGAGGCACTCCGTTCCTCCTCTTTGTCAAGGTAAGAGAGAAAGTACGAAAATACTTCTAAGTAATTTTGCACAGAGTCATTCAGGAGCAACTGCATAGTCCTACACTCTCATCAGCTTTCCTTTTCTTTCACATGGATCTCAAGCAACTTGCACTTACTAGATGTCATTTGATCCTTTTGCCCTGGGGGTTTTGGCTGTCTTCACATAAGATCCATCCTTTACATTTAATAAAAAGAATCAAGTCACAGATGTAGGTAGGGGAGATGTGGGTGTCCTGACAAAAAGATTTAGCCTCACACATCCCACCTACAGTTTTGGTTTGATCTCCCCCCCACCACCCCGCAACATGTTATTACTGCCTGTGAGTCATTTCATTAATCCAGAGAGAAGGCTAGAAAACAAGTGAATAAACACGCTGCTTCACAACCTTCTGTCTGCACTATTTACTTCTCTGCTAATGAATGAACAGCTAAAAAACCAGAATTATCCTAATTGGGGACATTCAAAGGGACATTATCTCCCTTTGTCAATAGCTGCTGCCTGGCTCTGCCTGTGAATACACTCCAGCGTCAGAGGATGGTCTCTCGATGCTCCCGCCCAGCCACCCTGCAAAGATGACAGTCCAGGAAAACAGCGGGAGCAAGTCGAAAAGGAGAGCACAGGAGTCTTTTACAGGACTGCACCTTTCCTATTAAAAATAAACAAACAAACAATGAATAGGAGAAATCCCAAACGGAGTTCTGATGCCGGACACAGGGTCCGGCTCCAGCCGCGCAAGGTCAAAACTCCATTACACGCACGGTGCTGGAACTCAGCACCCGCTCAAGTTTTGGAGTTCACTGTGTCTGCACAGATTGGGCTGCTCATTTATCACAAATACGGTCTGAAATGTCCTAGTCTCCCTTTATAAATTCTACAGCTGGCAGAGTGGTCCTATATGTAGTGACAAAAATCAAAACAGAGGAGGAAGGACTAAATGAGGAACAGATTGCTGTAGCCTGCGTTTGCCCTCCAATGGAGGAATTAAAGGAATTCAAAGTCTAATTTTTGCCATTATGGAAACCTGGGTTCCACTCACTCTTGCAGCCCTACAGCTGCTAAGTCTGACACTGGTGCAGAAACAGATACAGATGAACCAATGCTCTGTGCAGCCCATGCTTCAACCCAATTCTTTTCTGACTCACAGGGGATACCTCAATCTTTTCTTGCCTCTTCTGAAAGCATTCTACAGAGTTAAACCTCAGGACTCTTATGTGAAACACCCTAAGGTGTTTAATAATTCCCTGTCAACTCACAGGAAAGAATATTGCACGGTTTCTTCATAAAACCACCATGTAACGCACAGAGAAAGCCCTCTAAGTAACATTCAGTATACTATGAATAATTTTTAAAACAACGTGTGATGGCAAGTATGCTTGTGCTCCTCATATACTTTCTCCTTTGTTGCTATACATGCTGAAATTTTTGAACTTAATCTAACAATTATATTTCTGCACTTTAGCACATACTTGAACACTTTCCTCTCCGATCCACTTTCAAAAAGAATCTATGGATTTCTTTACTGAAGATGGCTGATGTTCAGCCCCTGAGCTTACCAAACTACAGTCCAACAGAACATTTAAAGCAACATTTGGCCATTCCCTGATTTCTTCCCTTCGTTCTTCTCAGTGTGCTCCCACCATATAATGGGACAGCAGCCTGTACATGTCTCCATCATGTAAGTGGTGCATATCCACTTATGGGACAACTGGTCACATAAGGAATTTTGTCCTTGCCAGTCATTACACCAATGGAGATGCCCACCTAGAATACGTCCAAACATCTGTTGTAGAAACTGCTGTATACATCCCTGTGACCTTCAGTATGAGGCCATATCGCCCATGCTGTCTAGGCTGGCAGAAAGACTGGACATCACTGCTCTAAGACACTGTCACAACACACAGGTCCGTGTCACCTGGACTTTTCAGAACTTACGGAGACAGGAGGACAGTCTCCAAGCCTGTTCAAAGCCCTGACAACGAACAAGTGGGCATCTCTGTGGCTGGCAGCATTTCAGATCAAGAGTTAATATTCTGCAAGACTCCTCGATAGCTTGCGCCACACAAATCAGCACAAAGCTAGGGCTCAGCAAATCAAACAGCCTTTCCCTACCTCTCTGTAAGGCTCTCTCTGTACAACTCTCTGTTCTTCAGGAAAAATGCAAACCCCGCAGTTTGCTCCAGAATCCCAGTTATAAGCAGTCAGCTGAGTGCTAAGCATCATTCCATCAAAGATGGTCTTTTCCCCCCTCATCTGTCTCAGGCTCCACAGGCTGTACGTGGGGAGGGTTGTCTCAGGAAGCCAGGCTGCAGGAGCACGTTCTTGCATCCAGATGCCGTAAGTATGACAGGTCCAGCCTCACAGCAGACATACTGCTCACTCCTACTCACCATTAATATCACAGGGGGGCTTTTCATTCTGTGCTAACACCTTCTCTCCTCCAACTTACGCCTGCTAGGACTGGGGCAGCTCTCAGGGAGAGGATGATGGGGCACGATCTGCCAGGCAGCTTCCCGCAAAGCTTTAATCTTCTATAGAGCTGAAGTACAGGTACTGAGCAATACGTAAGGACAACTGTCTCTACGTCCTTTTAGCTGACTTGCCCTGCCTCACTCGCATGTGTAGAATAAGGCAGTTTTAGCGAAATCTCTTCCCCACTGCTCCTCTCCTGCCCTTCTTTGGGCTGAACAATGTCCAGTGGCTGAGGGGAAAGAAATAACAGAAAGACATGAAACAGCGCAACATTTAAAGGCAGTGAGGTTTCAGTATAGAATATATCTCTATATATGCGTACACACATTCAATTTGTATTTCTAAATCGAAAGTATTTGGGCCACAACCCTTGAAATACTTTCATGTATACTTAATTTTAGGACACATAGCCTTAAAGATGTAAGCACACAAAATCAGTCTCAGCACAGAAATCTTTGACATGCAAACAAAGAAGACTAGTGTGCTGTTAAAAAAAAAAACAAAACACATTGGCAGAATGATATTTTTGATTAATAGAAATTTAAATTAAATTTCTCCTTTCATGTATGGAGTAGTTAATTCTAATCAAGCAAGCTCAAGATTTCCAGCTGCCTGGGTAAGACTAATTAGATTCTTCCACATTATTAGTTCAACATATTTAATCATACATGGTACACAAACATCAACTTCCTTTTTAAGTCTTCAGTGGAAATACTTTTCTGATGTCGGGAACAAAATCTACCTCAAAGGGAATACATGATTTCAGGAATACTACACAGAAAAGTTCCAAGCTTAAAAAAATGCTTTTAAATTAGTTTGCTTAGTAGAGAACACCACCACCACCACTACTTAGATTTCATATAGAAAATAAGCAACACTTTATGTTAAATTGAAATTATGGAAAGAAGGCTGGGGGAGGATGACTGTACATATGCTATGAAAGCAAACAACATTAACAAACTAAAGGAATCTCTTATTATCACAGGATTCCTGTCAGCCAAGCATATAATTGTGATAACCTGACATGAAGGAGGTCTGAAGTGATAGTACCAGATGCCTTATGACGGTTATGTGCTTCTAGAGTTAATGATTGTTAACTATTGTTCCTCGAGAAACAGCTTAGAAAATGACTTTGTGCAAGAATGACAAATTCATCTAAAACACATTTGATGGCTCTATCGAGTGCCAGCCCGGGTTACAGCTGGATGCAGACAATCTGTTATGTAATAAGGAGGTAGACCTAGCTGAGTCACTTTAAATCAGGAAATTCAATTCCTTCCTACTCCTCAGATTCTAAATATGCTATAGCAAAAAGCTTCTATAGGACTTTTTTTTTTAATGTTTAGAGAAAAAAAGTGAAATACCGCAGTGAAGTAATTCCACAAAAAGTACCCATGAATTCCCAAGCAGCGTAAAATACAACAGACTAAGGAAATTAAGAAGGAAAAGGGAACCATAGGAGCTAAAAGGCAGACCACTAGTCCATCTCATTTTACTCTTTGTCGTAAAATGAAGCATTCCGCACACAGACGTAAAAGCCAGGAGGAGGAAATAAAGTATTTCTGCTGTAAGCAGCTACTCATCAATGGGAGAATGTACGAGCAACATCAAGAGATTTTGGAATAACAATTTTATGACCCAGGACACTAGAATGGTAATCGACAGAGCTGACTGAAAAAAGTTACAATCCCATGGGAAATGGGATTTTAAAATATGAGATTTTCCTAAGAAATTGAAACATGTTTATTCTGAATAAAGCTGACCCCCCCCCCCCCCCCAGTTTAAAATAGCCCATGTAGGAGCTGGAAGGGCTGATGGCACTACTTTCACCCACGCATTTGCCACAGCACCACGATGGAGGAAGCGCTTCAACCTCTGGAGGAATTCTCCATGGCATGGGAGCACAGCAGAGCTGCGTGCCACACCATCATGAAGGGGACTTCTGTGGCTCTGAAGGAAGACCAGCAAATTGTTGGGTTACCTCCAAAGGAGGCACCTATAAACGTTGAAGTATACCCACAACCCGTTCTCAAATGGGCAGAAAACAATGCGTTCTAACTAGGTTAATTTCTTTGTGAGGGTTTTGTATTGCTTCAAACGGTGCGAGAGTCATGGTGTAGCAGGATTACAGTTTTTCATGGCACAGGGACATTTTTCCTACTATTCCCCACTGCTTATGTCTTTCCTCCTTACCATATTACATACAATGTGGATTCTTGTTTCCTGCCAGGTAGTGGGATTCCTTGAAGATCTTCCAATACTTTAAACTACTACAAGAGGTTCAGAAGAGAGAAAAGAGGTGGTGCAACTGCAACTGAGCCAAAACAGAAGAGGAGTTTGCATCATGGAACATGATAGCCTTGAGACAACTACTTAGGTTTTTATGCAAGACAAAAGTCATGCACAGTGATGAACTGCAAGACAGAAATGCAAAATCTCTGAAAGCAAAAAAGTTAGCCTCATCTTTTCAAGTACCTCCCTTTCGCAAGCAAAAAGGGAGATCATTCAGACGACTATGAGAGAGCAGAACTTAATCAGCAAAATATATTTGTTCAGTTATTAGCTGCTCTTACCAGAGAGCCATTTATTTAGTATACTAACAGCATTTATTCAAAAGTCTCATTTATAAACATCAAACCCAGCCTTACTTTAGATTACCTCAGGGAAAAAAAAAAAAAAAGAGGAGTATGTGTTGTATATCCATCTTTAGGGAAACTTAATTATTTCTGAATTCAGAAAATTGCTCTGGGTTGGAACAGCAGCTAATATCCTAACCAGAACTTCCTTGATCATTACCCAAGCAGTAGCATTTTTATTTTAACAACCTGAATCCTCCTCCCCCACCAGTATTTCTCTGCTAACACATTCCATTCTAATTTTAGTCTTTTGAGAAGTTTCTTTTCCAGATCAGCCCACTCTTTTTCACATTTAAATAATTTTCAGTTTTTTAAAGAGCTCGGCTTTAGCAGGTGTTTCAGTAGCTAAGCAATAAGAAATGTCTCTTGAGAACATTCTTCCAAGTTTCCCAAATGGATTAGCCTGGAAGTTTCAGAAGAATAATATTAGGCAAAATAACCATGCTCTTTAATTTCAAAAATCTGAATAAAACTCCTAAGACAAAAAAAAACCCTCCTCCCACCCCCCCTCTCAAAAAAGAAAAAGCACTTATGCTCCTTGTTAATGAAAAAAGAGGGTGTGATAAGAAGCAGTTGCAACACTGGCAATACCTGTAATTAACTTGAATGCAGTAAAATTCAACAAAAATAATTTTAGAAGCTTAACATGGAGAAAATGGTGCAACTCCTCCTTTTTTGAATTATTTCGCTTCACTGCAGCCCCAGGATCAAGAATCCTAAAGGGTCTGCAACCATGAACCGAGTAAGTACATTCTAGAGGCTAAGAGTGGAAAACTGTGTGCTGTCCAAGCAGCAGAGACTTTACAGGTAATTTGGACCCTGTAGCCCCATGCAGCTAAAGTAGGGCTATTATCAGATTTAGCAGCTGAACTGAAGCAAGGTCAAGATACCTTTACACTACTTTAAAGTACCACCTGTCCTCAGACAAAATAGTTTGGTCCTTCATGTCACCTTCAGCTGTTCTGAAAGCTGCACTCTGTCTCTTTCTGCTCCTGGAAGGTAAAAATGATTCAGGACGCTTCAGCAATTGCCTCTCTTTGCACTCCCAAGTACTCTGGGGAAACCCACTGACAACAAGGCCTCTGTGCCTTCACGCACTTCGAGCAGACCTCTGAGATCCTGGCACCTGCTAGATGCACCAGGTTGGCAATTTTGAAAAAGAAGTTAATACTAGGCATCACTCACGGATTTATCAACATAGGTATTCACCTAGAGTCACAGGGTTGATCTTTGCTGAGCTTCCACATTTCCCTAGGGTGCAGGAACATCTTCCTCTTCCCATGGTAAATAAGGCTCTAATAAAAAGCTGACTCTGTCCTGCTAGGTCAGTACAGAGGTAGCACCTGCAGTAAAAAAATCAATTGGAGTGTAATACAACAGTAGACATTTCCTATCTTATTTTTCAGTATGACATACCATTTCCATTTTCTACTCCCTTTGCCCCATTAATTTCTTCTAACCTCTCAGACTAAAGAAAGTTCCTATTTTCAAACTGCAGTTAGTACTCAAAGAGTTTTCTTAGATGGTATAAAGCTTTCAGGGAAATGTTTCTTCAGCAGTTTTTTTTTTTTAAACCTAGGACTGCTCTAACCACAGTTTTCCAGAGGTGAGATGCGTTTAAGTAAATACCTCAAGTAAAATGCATCTCATATTGCTTGTCAGCTCGCAAGAATTTTTAAACAATATTTTTGTCTTTTACAGCATGCACCCACTGTCTTATAAGTTTGCTCCTTCTTTTTCCTACTTTGATTATCTGCAAGGGAATGAACTCTGTTCGTTCTCAGCTATGCCAGCTGCACTATTGAGAACGGCCAGGTGAAGAGGGGCAATATGGGGCAATACTGGCACCCAGGCGAAAGATGATCCTGGTATTTCTTCAGCACGTAACTTCATTCCGTTTCACTTCTGCCTGTGGTTTGCTGGCTGAGCGCGAGGGCACTGGTGAACCAGCTGGAGCACGCAGGTGTGAACTTCCCATGGTCAGCTGCACCCCCAGACTGAGGACGCAAACGTATCAAAGCACTTGAGCACAGATTAACACCTCCTCCCTAGCATTAACGCAGGTTTAGAGCGTTACCTATACTTATGATTACATGCAAATATTTAAAGGCTTCTGTTCACTCCTCCTCACTACATCTTCCTTTTCTCAAAAGTGCCTTTGCCTAAACAGGGACCAAACAAAGGCTGAACGGAAAAGAGGGCAAGAAATTAGATCAAACCGAGTCTGCAGCATTCTTGTTATCCCTCGTGTCAGACAAGTCACAAGCTGTTATTTAACTGGGCCTCCAGACCCTAGGAAGTGAAATGGCAAGAGAGAAAAGCAATCCCAAGCCTGCGCACTGGGTTTTGACCAACAGAAAACGCAAAAGGAGACCAACAGCGTACCATTAACGTTAGCTTTGAATCGCACCACAGCACAAAAGGTTCGTCGTACGGTGCACGCAGTCCTAGAGGGAAGTCAACGCGCAGCACGTGAAATGGAAAAGCGAGGGAGGAATTTCAGCTGTGCTGGTGCACACGCTCGCTTGGGCATGAGAAAGCACGCGTGCGAAAGGAGCACAGCGGAGAGAAACGCAAGGGAAGGCAGCAGCCCATAAGCAATCGTTACGAAAAGGAAGGGGGGCGGGGAATTGCGCACAGCCCTTTTGCAGCTCCTGCTATAAAAATAAATAGACCTTTTAATCCACGTTTTCCTTGAAGCCTTCTCTATTGACCATTCATTTTGCCTCTCTCTTCCCAGCTCTTTACCTCCTCTATATGGCTGATGAATATGCAAACGAATAATCAGTTTTATAATAGCCTCTCCTTTTTAAGAGCAGGCCATAAATTTGGACTCTGAGCAGCAGGTTCTAAAGAAACTATTATACTACAGGGGAGATCTGCAACGGCTGGGAGAAGAGGCAAGACCCAAATACCGCCATTAACACACCAGGGCTCTTTATAGCTCGTGTGAACGCGGCTAGACGGCGGGCACTTCGCGAGACGGAGCTGGCAGCCACAAAGACGCATCTTTCACCGAACTGCCCGCAGAGTCACCGCGAGCACCCGCGGGGCGCCGCTCGCCATCGGCGCCGCTCCCTGCAGGGTCCGCACGAAGACCGAAGCGCCACGAGCCTCAAGAGCCCAGAGGCGTCAGTTTGATGCGATGCCCCCCACCGACGTTTCCCAAGCTCTGGGGAAAACCCCGCGCTTCCCTCCCCCCCCGACCCTGCTGCAGCCGGGAAAGCTCCGGAGGCCGCGGCCGGCCGGGCCCCGGCGCCCCGCAGCCGCCGGCGGGCGCAACGCGGCGCCGCGGCCGGCAGGTGGCGCCGCACCCGCGGAGAGGCGGCGCGGGCGCGCACACGCCCCTGGGCGCGGCTGCGGGTGTACAGCGATATACATGGATATAGATGTATATTAAAAATATATATTAAAAAATACATATTAAAAATATAAATATATATAAAAATATATTTATATATATAAATTATCTATATATATACATAGGCTTCTTGTAACTGGGGCTGAGGCAAGTGGATCAGGGCCCTCGCACCCTGCTCCCGTCACGTTAGGGAAGACGGCCGTGTCGCAGGCGGTTTGCGCCCCAGACAGGCGGCAACAGGAGAGCGGAGACGGAGGGCTCCGCGCCACCCCCCAGCTCCCCAGGAGCTGCCGCCTTCCTTCTGCCAACGCAGCACAAACCCTTCCGGCGAATGACGCTTGCCCGCTCTTCCAGGCCCTGCATTTCGCCGCCCTCCTCGGGTTCCCCCGGCACTTTGCAGTATCCGTCGATGCAGTCGCTGTGGGGCAGAACGCAAAAACGTTAGTCCGGATTTAATGCGACGGGAGTGTTCTCCCATACGGGGGCCGAGACCCGCAGGTGTGGTGCCTACATGCATGGCTCCATCACTCCAGCTTCCAGCTGCAGCGCAGTAAAAGCTGGACCCCCCAGCAACGAATGAGGCCCAGGCGGGCTTTGCAGTTCTCCAAGAAAAACAATCCAGGCCTCAAAGCCCCCCGCTTTGACAAGCGAGAAGGCACCAGCTTTGGGGTCATGGGAAACACAGCTCCTGCTCAAACTCTGGCTGATGGGAGGCCAACTGAAGACAGGAAAGAAAACTGGGGTTACAACAGCTGCATATATCACCCCGATGAGGCACAGAGATGGGAATGCAGGAATGATTTATGTATCGCCCTCTAAAATTTGGATAAAGGGACTGGGACTTGGATCTAGTTCTAATCCCTATCACTGCAGCCTGGACAAGGCACTGCTCTCTGTTTGTTGTATTATTTACAGCTGGTGAGCAATATTTGCATAGCTCAGAGGAATAACACGATAAAAAAAATCACTATATACCGATACTATAATAACAGATATATCTAGATAGATAAACATGAAATAATTTTAAAATTTATCTTTGCAGAGATTGAGATTTATAAACAAACCCTTGAGAACTTAAAAGTCAAAATTGGGTAGCCTTTGAGCGTAAACATCATTAAAAACTTTCCTTCTCCTCTTCCCCATCACCTTAAACACATATGTACCTTGCAAAGCAATACAACTCTGCAACATCTCAACCTCAACAGGGATGACAGGAGGAAGGAATGCTGGAACATGATTTATTAAAATCGGTTTATAAAATCCTAGGACTAGTTTATAAAGAAGAATGGAGGTCTTCTCCAGTGCTTTGAAGATGGGACCAGACAAGGTCCAAAGCCTCAAGTAGATCTCTGGTGGAAGTAACAAGCTCAATGTGGCTTTCAGAGTCTCCAGTCAGATTAGAAGATTTGGATCCTTTCCGCAGCCTTGTTTTCCTTTTAAACATTCTTCTGAGCCTATTAATCCATCAGCTCTCCCTGTGCCTACCACAAAGAAGTTTTTATCTGCATCACTGGAAGCACTTAATTTTCATCCCAAACTCTCACAACAGGTGAAGCAAATATTTGCTTCACCTCAGTTAAAAAAAAACAAAACAAAACAAAACCACACAGCAAGAGGAAATATTTTGATCACGGAGTAAAACAAGTTAGCAAACCGTGGCCAGGATACTGTAAAACAGATGTTTGAATTATAAGAGCAAAAAATGGATATCCTTGCAGGCAATCTCCCATTAGATGGCAGAATTCTTTGGATCCAGAAACACTGTCAAAACACTGCAAATAAAATAGTAACCCCCACCTGCCGCCCCTCAAGAAACAAACACCCCACCCGCCAAAATTTGCTACGAGCAGCACACTTCAGGCATAGGATCTGGAGGTAATTACCAGAAGGGATGCTGCCAGACAGCGGGGCCCATTCACAGGACATGCACTTGCCATTTCTTCCTGAACTTCAGAGGTCTCTCTTCAAGAGCAGGCTCTAGTATACAATTGCATGTCCAGTTGCATGCCCTAAAGGTTGTGGATCCAAGAGGAACAGCAATATTCTCCGCAGGGTACTTCTGACTAATTAAATCCTAATTAAAACTCTTCACATGAAGTACTGTTTAAATTAAAAATGTTACAAGGGAGGGATCTGACAGTGGCATAGATATAACATCATGGTTACAGTTTAGAAAATGAACAAGTTATTAAATGAGAAACTATGACCAACCAGTTCTTCACATAAGACTACATGAAGACTTTATGAAAATGCAAATGCACGGATTTTTTTCCCTACAGCAGCAATAACAGTTGTTCACTGTTTAGGTGATATTCTGTAACTACAGGAGATAAGTTTGGAACTATTGACTATTCTTACCAATTCTAGCATGAAATGCTAACCAGATGCATCCAAAGTAGAGCTGTACCTGTGCTATTTTTGTAAAGAGCAATCACATATCCTTCCTCCTTACTCGGTGCTCACGTCTGAACTCCTAAGACCGTCCTAGCAGAACACTAGGCATTTTTTCCACTCCCAAGCTTAAAATGGTCACAGAAGTCACTCTTGTAGATGGCTGTTAAAGCCTCAGTGCATTAATAAGCCGAGACTGCCTCCTGTTCTTTCCATTCCTCCAATACAGTTAAAGCCAAAACATAAACATTTCTGGTATTGCTGTATCTTCCCTAGCGATATGCAACAGAATCATGTCATATAAATTAGCCTTTAAAAGCAAAGCCCTGATTCAAGTCATAAAAACGTAATCTTTCACACTGTCCCCTTTTTGCAGGATAGCTTCTTCACTGTCTCAGTGCCACGGCCTTTGTTGTATGGACTGAATTGATCGTACTCATTTTAAATTGCTCCTTTTAACTTTTACCCTCCACCCACAGGTCCTTGGCTTCTCTTCTCATTGGTTATTGCACCCTGGGGCTGCAGAAGAGGTGCCTGCCTGCTTTTGCTTCTTCCGGCGTTTGTTCAGGAGGCGGTTGTTGGATGTTTTCAAGTCTTTAATTTTCACCTGATCATAGTCCACCCTCATGGTAGCCAAAGCACTGGTCATCTCCTCCTGAAACCAAGAAAGCAACTTATTGAAAACCCCGAGGCACAGACAACACAGCCGCTCCATATTACTGCCAAGAGATGAACGTACAGAATGCAACCCTCTGTTACGCTACAACCAGAAATAGCTGAGCCTTTTCTGCTGCACTGGACTATGACTAAAGGCTTCGTTCTACTCACAGACTCATTCAGGAAGGGCTATTCACACAGCATGTCACATGTGAGCGCTCAGGACCACACTCGGCTGGCCTAAATTCCACCGTGTCCCTGTGCCTGGCATTTCTTCCGGGCTGCTACTGAATCTGGGCTTCTTAGAGCAGTCGGTGCTGCTTCCCTTGCTCGGTTACCAAAGTAGGTTAGCAGGAACTAGAATAAAGAGTCCCCACAAAGTTATTTAAAAGTATGCGCTTCAAATTCACACTCCTCCTTACTTTGAATTAACGATCAAATGCAGGCAAATCTTAAACTTTCAGTAAGGTTAGGAGCAAAAATCTGCTTAACTGAATGTCTAAGAATGTAGATACTCTAAAAGATTAGTCCAGGAAAGGAAATAAAGATTAAATATTATTGGAATGCCAATGGCCCAAGGGAGTATCTTTGGAACCTATACAAAGCACAAACACAAAAAGTGCTCAGAAACATTGAAATGAAGAAGGCGAAGTTAAAATATCTTTATGATCCCTTTGACTTGAGAGGCAAATGTTGTCCAGGTCCCTTTTTTTTTTTTTTTTTGCCATAACACTGTTTAACAGCTGACACTACACATCAGTAATTTAAATGAAATCAGTAATCAGTAGAATACATTACAGGAAAGTTGCAATTATGAACATGCCAAGCATTATAAGTGCAGAAAATTCAGAATTAATTATGAAAAACATGCCAACCTGATAAAGGCCAGCAGGAAAGAGTTAAGGCTTGCAAATGACTTTTAGTCTGCCCTATAATTTCACTTCGCAGGAAGCATTCAACTGTCATCAGTACGAACAGTAGGTGAGGCATCTGGCTAGATTAAGGGAAAGACAGATACATTTTTTCCCCTTTTTTTTTCCTCCCGCAACTGTCACAGCAAGACAAAGCTAAGGTTGTTTAATGTTCTTTTACAAGAACAGATTAGAAAAGCCGGATGCAGCCTAGCCCTCCCACTCTGTCCCCCTACACTTTCATCAGATCCTTCACTTTAGCACGATAGTCTTCAAACTCCCTCACACTGCCCCTTCTCTTACATGGTTATTATACAGTGGTTCATCAGGTAGCATCATTAATACCTTTAATCATAACCATTTTATTTGTTGATATTCTGCATAGCTGTAAGGCTGTCGAAAGAGGCTCAGACAGCATTCTTTATATACGGTTATCATACACACTACTGTCCCAACCAGGACTGAAGCTTCCTTTGTTTAACATGCTTGCACTTAAAATAGCCATAATCTCCAAGGGAATAAGCATCCAAAGAGAGTCAGCCCCTCTGCTGTCTCATTGGACTTGACTTCAAGAAACTTGAACTGTGACTGACTCACCTTAACTTCATCCCAGTGGTCTTTATCCTCTTGCAGTACCCGGGCAGTATGAAGAGGAGTTGGTGGCACTGCCATGGATCTCTGAGGAAAAGGATAAAACACGAAAAGAAGTGTTCTGCGAAAACACCCTTAGGAAGTGACTGCTTGCTCTTCCAGGTGCATGGTGGGCATAAAACTTATCTCAAGTCCTTCACTGGCCCCCATTATTCATGCTTTCAAGCACCCCACAAGCTAATACATAGAGCTATCCTGTATGAGGTAGAAAAGGACTATAGGCCCTACACAACAAAAGCATCTGTAAAGAACAAAAGGAGGGAGTGCTGAGTTCCTTTACTCTGTTCCCTTCCAGTCCAACCAATAACTCCATGTTGTATATATTTTTACGTCCATTTTGTATTTTTAACGATTTCATTACTCGTTAATCACCATTTTAAAATTGTTAATTTGACCTTTTTCTTCTAGCATTTGTACTAGGAGAAATATTCTTCTACACACACATTATCTGACATTACCATTTCATGAGATCATAAATGTGCCAAAAAGGGGAAATTACACTATTATTTAGAGTAAGAATTCAGTATCCTGGCACAGTTCAGAAGACAACTCATTGCTCGAGGTGCTTTTCTACCTTAGACATAAAATTGAGATCTATGCTCACCTATCACGAAAGACCTGTAGAGATTTTTAATTAGAATAAGGTATGATTTCTAAAGGCCAAAGCACAGCTCCTTAGCTGAATTCAGCAAGAATAATATTTTTTTTTTCCCAGTCCATAACCGAAACCATAATTTCATTTGGATATTCTATCTTCCTTATGCTTTCTATCCAAATTTGCTGTCTCGTGCGGTGGCATTCCATACCAGAGGCAGCTGCAAGTGAACAAAGTCTAAGGAGATACCTGTATACGCCACTGTAAATTAAGCACTGTATGTGAAGCAGTGCTTATCCTCCACTGAGCTCACAGTACCACTGTATCAAGTTCTGCAGTGGTTACAGAAGGAGAAGCAGAAACCATGGCTCCTGTATCCTCTGGAAAAGTACAGGTGGGAAGAGGAAAACGGAAAACAGCAGCATGGACTGGCTTTTGTAGTGCCCCTGAGCAAGCATTGAGGCTGCCCTCCTGCTTGCTGTCAGCTACTTCTTGTTGAATGAATCTTACTTCCAAGCTGACTAAAGGATTATGTGCTCCACCTCAAATGAAAAATTTTGCATATGCCACAATACTTTTGCCATCCACTCAATTAAAAAAAGAAAAAGGAAAGAAAAGGAGGAGAAACTCAAAGACCCTCCTCTGCTGCTTGTGAGAGGCATCTCCCCATTCACCTTCTCACTTACTTTGGGAAAAGAAAAGGAAGAACACAAACATTACCATATTGGTCTTTCCCTTGCCCTCCCTATGCCTCATGGGAATAGTAGGTTCAAAAGAAAAAAATCTGCCGCTCCTAGAGCATTCTTCCAGTTACAGTATGCTAGCTTGGCTCTTCAGTGCAGCATAGTCTATAGACTGTCTCTGATCTCCTTATTAACTGGTTATATGTGTATTTCAAGTAACAGGTATGGCTGTAGGTGGTAGTTCCCTTAGCTATTAGGCACTTGTTCTGTAAAATTCATCGCCTGTTCACTCTTGAAACACCTCCTTCTTGGTCTTCAAACAGTTACGCTGTAGGTATGCATTCTGATCAGCGATTACATTTTTATTTGTTTTAAAACACTTGGAGAAATTGTCTGGGTTCTGTTCCAATTTTAGAGATTCTTTGTAAACTTAGATTTTCAGCTTCCACGATTCTAAATGGAGATATCTCTCTGTTTCACCAGCATGTTATACAGCTACATTTCAGTGCGTTTCTGAGGGTTCTGAGGTGCTCAAGCAACAGATATTATAGAAAGGCTGACTATTAGTTATGTCCCTGTTTTTGCTCCTTCCTCTGAGGATCAGCACAAAGGAAGCACTACAGGAGAAAAGGGCATTCTACAGTACAAGTGATTTCGTTCCTGGCTGATGTTTATTTGGGCAGCGAGAAACAAGACTGGCCTCCTTTTAGGCACAAATGTGAGAAGTATGTGAGACATATAAGCTATTATTCTGAGTGACATCTGCAGAGCAGAGATGATACCCCGAAACTCCCTGCACTCAACTGACCCCGATAATACCTGGGATTCTTGTCTCTTGTTAGATATAATAAATGTTCTATTATGAAATAGGGTTTTTTTTTTTCCAAAAATAGTTTGTAAGGAAAAGAAAACTAAACCAAATCACAGAATGAAACTTGAACTGGGACCGTACACTCTGGACAACCTTATCTGGCAATGTCTCATAGGGCACTAAGCCGAAACCCTTGCTGCTTCCATAGGCGCTTCTGAACTCTGCCAAAGTTGAGAATACCCACTAAGCATGAGACTCTGTATTCACACAGCACAGCTATGCACAGTGGTGCCTGAGACCACTAATAATAGCTCTGTTTAAATCCTACATTGATGAAGTAAGCGTGGTTTATTTTTACTTTTCTAAAGGGAGTAACACGTGTGTGTGCTGCAGTCAACAGTGATTGCCTGCTCAGAGAAGGTACAGTTATATTTGGCTTTTGCTTGCAAGGATGATACTGTGGGCGTCTCTCTTTGTGTGCCCTCTGGTAACACCAGGAAGAATTTTGGTTTTGCAGACGTGTCCCTTTGTGGAGGGCATAATAAGTTAATTATGTTATAAACAGAAATCAGAAATTAACAGAAATCTGCTGTGCTATGTGCAGCCACACTAAGTTCTGCATGTAAGAATTAATATATTGCTCCCTTGTAAAAAACTATATGAAACTCACGTTAATCCAAGGGTGATTCATAAACTGAGAGACTGTCATCCTCTCTGTTGGGTCAGTCTTCAGTAAATGGCGAATCAGCTGCTTGGCTGAAAAACAGGACCAACATGGCATGTTGTAGTCTACTACTGTGTTCCCAAATAACCTTGAGAACACAAAGACCTGATGAATGAAGAAAGACAATTCTGCAGAACTCAAAACACCTACCTATTGCTGTTCCCATGTTAAGAAGCCATGTACAGTGTGGGAGGTTATTATTGTTTAAAGAGGCAGAACATGAAAACATCCAAAAGGAAAGAGGTAGGAAGGAAAGACAAAGGATTAGGGATTCTATCTACACTGCCTGTATCACAAGACCACTGTTCTGAGAGCAAAAACTTAAGAGAAACACAGCAACAGAAAGCTGCCTGTCCAAATGACAGCAACAAGCCTGACATTATGGGCAAGAATGAATGCACGAGCTGATGTTTTGAGAAATGACAGAAGACAAAAACTGGCACAAGCCTTGAAAACAAGGACAAGAAACTTCTCTTTGACAACAGAGAGGCCACTAAAAGGATGACAAAGTCAAAGAAACGGATTGCATAAACAGGCTTTGCAGCAGCTTTCTGTGAACACGTATTTGCCAAAGCCAAAGAAATGAGTACTAAGTAACTGAGATAAGAGATGATGAGAGTCTGGACAAGAGTTTCAGCTATGTGGACGGACAGGAAACACTACATCTACGGGATGTTATTCAGAAAGACTTAAGCATAACTTGCTTGGGGGGACCTAGAAAAACTTCTGAATAAGAGTTTTGTTTTAGCAACACTGAATGTGAGATGACTACAGGCTTGTAAGGAGCTGTCAGAGGTACAGGTTGAGACTTTAGTTTGATGAGATAGGTTGTAAAGGAGGTTTACAGTAGAGATTACCCAGAATCTAAAATGTAGGAGGAAACAAAAGGAAACCAAG
The DNA here is from genome assembly GCF_036417845.1 of Apteryx mantelli. Lineage (NCBI taxonomy): Eukaryota > Metazoa > Chordata > Aves > Apterygiformes > Apterygidae > Apteryx > Apteryx mantelli. The sequence continues at coordinate 13,824,625 of NC_089989.1, read as the reverse complement.
GACAGAACCCTTTAAGATGATTACAGGAAGTTGCTGGGGAATTTAGTGGAAGTCTCCACAGATGAGTCAATGAAGAAATGATTAGGGAGGGAAAAAGAAAACCAGGATGGAACAGAACAAGGGAGGACAAAAAAAGCCTGACTACAGAAGCTGTCTGATCAGCCTAGAACAGTGTACACAGCTAGCTAACCTAAACAGGTTCAAAGGTAGAGGGCACCTAGCTTCACTCAGGCAAACATAAAGGAACCCGAAAAATTTTGCAAGTGAACGCTCCTCTATCATTTTAGTAACTGCTGTAATATGAACGAGACCCAAAGCAGACAGATTAAGTCAGAAACCCCTTAATAGAGCATTTTTCTTCTTAACGTGCAGTAGTCTATGCTGTACACCCAGCCATGAGATCCGATGAGGGGCTACAATGCCACAAAGCACAGCATCATCCAATGATAATTTGTTGTTGCTCAACAACAGACAATAACGAGGTGTTAACGCACTTCTAGCAATATCTAGGCTTGTTAGAAAAAAAGATATGCTTGGGATTGCTGACCTTTATAAAATAATTGTCAGGTGAGACCTCCAGTTTATAATACAATCAGAATAACAGGGAAACAGAAGCATCCACTTTCAGGACACTGGTTTGAATACATTCAGGTCACAGCTGAACAGCAGCACTTTTTGTCAATGACTTGCACAAAATAAACGGATAAATTGTTGACCTTGATTTAAGTGCTGGCTGGCAAGTTTCCACATCACAAAAACATAGCATTGACAGTTACCACCCCCTTGCTAGCTGTATCACCAACAAAGGCAAAAACTGAGTAAGTTCTGAAGACAGAGTTTGCCTTTCTTCCGACTCAGCTTGCATTGTAGCTGCCCTGGCAGTCTCCTTTCAGGGGATTAAAGACTTGTTTGCAGAGGATTTAATTTGGGTCTTTCACTAGCACTAGCTGCAATTTGAAAGAAAGTTTTCAGTAGCCATTTACCTTCTGTAGCACTTAGGTTGCTGGCTAATATTTGAATTCCCAGCCTATCTCTGTATCACCTTACAAAAAATTAATTTAAATTTCAAAAAGGGAAACAAAGAATAAGACAGGTTTTTAAAAACAGTCTTATGTAAGCCTTCTCCATGGCAGCACACCATGTAAAAACTCATCAGAGACACTGAGCCTTCAGTACCTTCTTCTGATACTTCAGCCCATTCTGGATTGGGAAATCCATACTGCCCCATCCGAATTCTTCTCTTCATTCCTGGAGAAATGGCTTGTCCAGTGTTTGAGTAGAATGGAGGGAACCCACACAGGCTATAAGAGAAGTGTACAAAAAAAAAAAAAAAGATGTTATAAGTAGAAAAGTCTTTTCATCTCTTAGGAAGTCCCATACAAGCTTATACTTTTCTGCACATTGCACGATCCTAGTGACTAATTCATTATAAGTGTAAATTTAATAAAAGAGTTACTATTCCAGCCATGAAAGGAGGCATAGAGAATTTTTCCTTTTTCTGTTCATCTGGCCTCTTTTCAAATACTTACAGAATATACGTGATGACCCCCAAAGACCACATGTCACATGATTTATCATACTTCTCAGGACCAAGGACTTCTGGAGCTGAGGAAGAGTTAAAAACAGAAGTTAACAGCGTACCAGATATTTCCTTTCATCTCCATCACATTGGAAGCAGCAGCATACTAAAACAACAGATAACGAAGGCATTACAAAATGCAGCTGATTGCTGGAACTGGGTAGTATTTTCTATGACAAGTTCCTAAGTACAACTATGTAGCTTTAAAGAGGAGGAATGGAGCTGGCAAAATGCCCAAGTCTTCACCTTAGTATCCCTCTGCTCAAGAGAGGACTAAGACTGCAGAAAAGCAGAAGGAGCTATAGCTAAATGTGTACAGGGAGACATAGCACTAAACGTGACAGGAGCATATGTTCCAGAAATCAGAACAGAAAGGACCTACTAGAGCTGGGGAAAAAATTTTGAACAGTACCTAGGTGGAGTATGTTTGGCTCCAGCAACTACAGTCAGCCCCTCTGGAGCACTGTATTCTTCACTAAGTAAAAAAATTATAGAGAGATGCATTTAGAAGGGATTTTTTTTTTTTCCTGAGGCAGGTGAACTGGCAGTGAGTTGACTTTGTAAGGAAGATGATTCTCCAAGCACATGAGCAATCATGCTGGTTTACAAAAAGGTGTTGAGAAGGGAAATGTCAGCCTGTTTATATAGGAATATAAAGGCATAAAAATATATATGCATAAATTCCTTAAAATTTCATCACTATTTCTATCATAAAAAAAAAAAAAACACAGAGAAAGAAGCATCAGGGAAACAACACTGCTATCACACATATAACTGTTTGTTACCAAGTATCTTTCATTACAAAAAGCAATAGATCACCTACGCAGTAGAAGGCAACTCGCTCTTATAAAACATTAAGCCCTTTTTCTTCCAAATAAATTCCAAGTGCTGACAGCATCGGTCACACCATATGGTGAATGACTATTACCTCAAAGACCAAAAGGTATATATTCTTAGAGTGCACAAAGGACAGTGTAATGTGGCACTCATTACATAGTTCTCTGTCTTTGGACAAAATGCGGCAAAATTTCAGCTGTGTTTAAGTCACTTCGGTCTTTTATTGCCAATTCCTCCATTTGCCAGCTTTAACAAGCTTTACAGCTGGGGGAATACTCTCCCTGCTCTCTTTTATTGCATTAGTTAAGCTAAGGGAAGTTTTGCAAGAAAACACCCAAATGTTATGAAGCTGAGTTCAAATTAGGGCTTTTACTGCATCATCCACAGAGGAAACATCAGGATCACTTCAGTGTAATCAGAAGCAACACGTCCTCTTTCCTTGCTTCTAATTCTTGTCCACTGTTAAGGCAATTTCCTCTGCAACCAATGAAGAAAGCAGGAGGACTCAACTGTACTGGAACCGGACTAGGTTTGGGTTGGGTTGAATTCCATTTAAAATTCTGCAGGGTCCCTTCTTGTGTTACCTGCACAGGAGATTTGCAATCCATTCCCACAGACCCACTACAAGGCAGGGATAACAGACTCAGACACAGAAGAAACGTGCCTTGGATAACTTACCCACATAATAAGGAGTGTAACAGGGGGTCTGAAGTGCATTTTGTACTGTGGTTTCTTTGGCAAAGCCGAAGTCTGTGAGTTTGAGTACGGTATCCTTCTCTTTAGATGTGTAAAGCAAGTTTTCAGGCTGAAAGACCAAGAGAAAGCATAAACAAGGCAATGAAGAGAGGTCTTTCTATTGAGCTGTAAGGCCAAATCATTCCTGCTTGTGTGGACCACCACCTGCGTCTGGGTCTTCTTCTTTCCCTCACATCCCTGTCATACCATGCAGAAAGTTCCCTCTCAGCAGAGCAAGGATCAAGATCCTTTTCAACACGGTATTTATGGGAGTAAATCACAAGACTCCTGTTGGGACAAATGGGTATCAAATCCAGCCTCCTGGAGCCTTCCTCTAGTTCCCTGTACTTACTAGGATTATTCTGTCTGATCTACACCACTTGATCTGACAGCACTCTGTATGGCATTCAAGTAACTGAGCTGAAGGACAAGAGGAGTCATCAATCAAGTCCTCTATGAGCAACTGACACCACTCCATAAAAATTAACTAATACAGCCAACAGTCCCACCTCATCCCCCCTCCTCCGTCTCCTGAAACCTGAGCTAATTCCACACTTGCTCCACACTCCTTCGTAAAGGCTCTCCAAAACCAGAAGTGGCACGGAGAGAGTACAGGGATGACTGGACACCCCCAAAATCTGCAATCGTTTGGACTTGTTTTCCAGTTTCTCAGGGACAAGGAAGCCATGCCCTATTTCATGCTAGTGTTCAGGGACATGAAGAAGGAAGGACTGGAAAAAGAACAGGCTTGAAGCTCTACTAAGCAGTTTGCATCATTTCTGTGTTAGTTCACTGAGTGTGCAGAGTGGGCGTTTGGGGCTAAGCATTTCAGTTTCTATGCTGGTGCTGGGCAGTGGTACAAACATAGCTCCGCAAAAGTAAACAGATTTGTCTCTGAACTGTTAAGCCATAGCTCCTACATAAAGGCCCCCAAAACATACCCCACAGTGAGACCTAGCAGTGTCAGTTCTCCCTGCAGCTGAACACACAGAGGGATACATAGAAACTTCACAAACTCAAAGCTGTGGAATCGATCAGGCGCTTCAGTCTATCATTATGGGACTTGCTCTTTGTTATATTCTGTCTCATACCACCGTATCTCTAAGCTATAAATGACTTGGAGCAGCTATCTTGTCTTCGTTCATGCTGTGCGCTTTACAGACCACAGATAAAATTTAATACGACAGTCTGTCAAACCTCCCCCAAAAGATCTGGGGACAAGCATTAGCTAATACTAGCACTCTGTTCCACGTGGCAATAATTGAGATCTTCCTATTCTTCCAAACATTTACAAATACTATTAACTTGGACTGGATGCATGGAATTGGTGTTATTCCTCCCATATATGGAGTTTCTTCTATTTCTGAAGTCTTCCCTCCCCTCCCTCCTTTTTTTTCGGCAAGTATAATTCTGCAAACTAACAACTGGCAAGGTCTGTAGATAGAGGTACAGCACCTAGAATTAGTTTACTTCAGGCAAGCTTATTTGCGTGTTAATTAACTGGATTTCAAATTGGTAGTATCTCCATAATTAACCATCTGATTATCACCTAGATTCTTCCACATTCCCTATGCAACCGCACACATGAATATTTTGACCTTTGATTAGATGGGAGTGAACAGATCTCTTCTCACACTGGCAAAGGAACAGGAACACTTTAACCATCTGATTGTACTCCTATTTCTATTTAAACCAGTTACCCATTCATTTTTCCACCTTCGACTCTTTCCTCCCTGCCCACACACCTTCAGGTCTCACCTTGACATCTCTATGGGCAATGTTCATTGAATGAAGATACTGGATGGCTGTTCCGATGTCTCTCATTATCTCAGAGGCCTCTATAAATACAATTTTAGAGAAAGGTCACATTAACATTCCCACTGTAACTCAGGGACACGCTTGGGAATGCTCATGACTTACAAACAGCTTGCTGAATACAGGGCGAGCGTCAAGGCTAGAAAACCTAAAATTAGCCCTAACAGCTGTGTTTTGGTTTTGCAGGCAACCATACCCCCCAATTCCCCGGCTGCTCAGCCCTCCTCCTGAGGAGGCACAGTAACAGAACAGTTCAGACTCCTGATTTTTATGAGCTTGTAAATTTGTGCTTTAATTTGCTCACCAAAAAAGCATCAAGAGCAGAGTAGCTAAGCAAGCTAAGCAAGGCTGTGGACATGTCCTTGGTTGTGCAGGACAGAAGTTTAATTTTCAGCTTCTAGTTCAGAGGCAATGGGTCTAGCAGATTTTCTAAAAACAGAGCAACATCATGAAATCTTAATTTTAGGATAGGTCCCGTCTTCGTTCCTCACTTCCTTTAAAATTTTTCCTAATGAGAAACAAAATCAAAAGAACCGTTCTGTTCTGCAAAGCCCAAACTGCTGCCTTTGTAACCATGTTTCTAAAATTTAACATATAGCCCAGAAGCAAATTCTGGTGGTTGGTGAGCTGCCTTGCAAGAGTGGTATTCTTAAGTTTGGAAGAGTGCAGTTATACGGGGAGCTGTTTCAGAGCAGGAAGGAGTGGCACTTCCATAGCACCAAGAGAACATTATATTACATCTTTATTGATAGGGAAACAGAATTAGCAACTTTAACATGATTCTCTGTTTTCTGCACAGGTAGAAACCTCAGTAGTGAGAGAGAAAGCAGAAATTATTGTACTGTAGCCTGGAAACCTTTTTCCACAAGGCTTGAGATTGAGGTTAGGCAATCTCACACAGGGACAACAGGAAGGCAGAAACACTCATCTCCTTCAGTTAAAGCCTTGTATGACCTCCTCCTTCCTGGCCCCGGCCAAGGACTCTAGCTCCTAATGGGAAGTCGTGGACAATGTATAAATGGTCAGCGAATCCAGGGATTCCAGGGGAAGAGGGTTAATTTATCGCAGAAACTAAAGGAAGGCGTATTTTTGTCTTTAAACTCCCAAATGGTTTCTGAATAAGTATTTAGAATATTATACAATGGTATTTAATTCAGAAAAGCCATGTTTTAATCAGAGTAGGATCACTAATTATCACAGAACCAATTTTCCGTCTGGAGTCTTGTATTTAAGAGAGGAACAAAAGAATGTGGCTGAAAATGCCCATTTTCCCACAAGAGTCTCGCATGCCACTTAAAGGGTTCATCATAGGACAGGAAACACAGAGTCAAAAAAAACTTGGCCTCTGTACCACACTTGTAAAACAGTCATGGTAATTTATAAGCTCAAGTATAAATTTTTCCTCTTCTAATCATTTTGTGAGGATGCCAATTACGAACATTAATATTTTTACCCCAAACAGAAATAAGCTCTTGTCTGTTCTGAACGGGCAAGAGGAACCACAGTCAAGCACATCTTTAGTACTCTAAAAATAATAAATAGCAATGACAATAAAAATGACAAGGCTACTCTATTGCATGCTCTGTCAGTGACTTATAGCTGGCCCTTAAAAACGCACATCTTCCTTATTATAGATGAGCAGGCTTGTTTACAGTGTGGCTAATAACACTTCCTTTCAAGCAGTGCTTCAAAACCCTTGAATAAGAGATGTGCCATCAGATGTGATTTGCTTATTATAGTCATCACCTCACAGTATAGCTCTGCACAGTGATGCTGCTTGAGGGACAGCCAGAAAAGAAATCACAGTAGGGCTGTGCTCATAACATTAGAGGTGGTCTGGCAGAAGACCAGGGACTAGAACAGCAGAGGCTGTGTTCAGAAATGAAGCAACTGAGCAGATTTGTATGAGGAACTTTCCTCTAAACCTTCCACACTATGCTTGAACTTCGCCAATTCTGGTAACTCCTCATCTTCGGGAACCTTTAAAAGTCATTGTTTAATAGAGAGTCAGATAGAAAATTAACGAAAGAAAACAAAACTACAAAGCAAAACACCACCAAAGAAAAAATCCTGCAAGAGAACTAAGCAAGGGAACAGAGAAAGGAAGAAGCAGTCTCACAAACTTTAATGTGCGGCTTTGATTTTTCACCTCTCTCTGTGAAAGCTTGGTCTCCTCTCTCCTGGATCCTGCTAAACAGCTCTCCTCCCTCCATGCTGAAACAAAGAACACACAGAAAATAAACCCAGATGAGCAGAAAACACCAAATTAACACTTGACTGTGCATCTGTTTAATTGCACAGAGCCATTGCAAGGATGGATTAGAAAAGATTACAGCCTGCCTCCTATCCCAGTGCTTCCTAAACACCATACTCCATTTGAATCAATGCACTAAGCCATTCTGATATGGAATAAATACAAAACCAAACAAAATCAAGGAGTTTTGATGCCTGTGGTTTTATATACACTGACACAAGGAACACGACACACATAGCTGGGAGGTCAAATATGCTGGCACAGGGAGGCTGACAGTAAGCTTGTTTTGTCTAAGGGTTGGAGATGAAGAAAAAAGAAAGAAGGAAACAGACAACCTGAAAAGGATTATTAATTTGTCTCCAAGGAATAAGACACCATAACTGCGGTATTACGGATCACAGAGAGAGTAGGAAAAGTTATAGTCAAAATAGTAGCAAAAAGATCCTGTCCGATTGTAGGACTTGCATTTGAAGCTGGAAGCCAACCACAATAAAAGTTCATCATATTTGAGAGACACATGTCTCAAGACTGTATTAATTACAGTTGAAGCTTTCAGGAGCATAATTGTCATGGTGTACAAGGAAAAGTTGTTCATGGTTAAGGTTCCTCATTCCTCCATCATGCAAGTTGGCTGGAGCATCTACATATTTCCCTACCAGTTATGCAAAGACAACAAAAGGTTTGCTGTGCAAACAAAAATTGTGCTGCTGAGAGAGGTCACATATCTAACATCTAAGCTAACATATCCCCCTCCTCCCTCTACTCCCTCAAAGAGCAATGCCTGGCAGGGGGCTGCTGCTGGTCCATACCATTCCATGACAATGAGGAGGCATCTCTTCCCATGATGTATGTTCTCATAAACGTCCAGGACATGCACAATATGGGGACACCCTGATGCCCGCCAATGATATTCTACTTCCTGACGGGCTTTTGGGTTGTCATACAGGAGCTGTAAAGAAACAGGAGAGAGCAATGCCATCGGTCAGCATCATTCTGCTTTAATTCCGTACCTATGTGCAACTGCTCTTTGAGCTTAAAGATGGTGGCAAGGGCTACTTCTAGATCTTTTTTTCAGCTAAAGGATGCCAGTCCATCACAAGGTTTTTACAGTCTCCAGACTGCCCAGCTTCCTAGATTGAGGAATACAGAAACAGCAACTGGTCCCTTGGAGTAGGAGGGACCTTGAGCAGCAGCAAGGAGACATTTCGAGGCTACAACAGACCTATCTCACTCACCCCAAAAGGGACTCTTCAGTTTTTCCCTAACTTGTTTGCACTACTTGCACTGCAACAAAAAATAGCAGAAGGTGCTCTGTCAAGGGAACTCTTGCAAGGAAACTAGAAACCTCATGCAGAACCTGTGCAGGCTCTTGCCAGGCAGAGATGGAGCAGGGGCTTATTCAGCAAGTAGGAAAGGTGATCATGGCATGACTGCAAATGAGGAAGAAAAGTTCAGAAGGAAGGTAGAGCATTGCTCCTCTGCCTTCACTTTATAGACTGCAAGGGCCACAAACATGCAGTTGAACACCCTGCAGAAATCCCATCTGCCTTTTGACGGAAAAAATGTGTTAGGAGCTGCAGTCTCAAGACACGACCACTCAGATCAAGGAAAAATTGCCCTAAGCTAGGGAATTTTAACATGTCTTCAGGGTAAAAATTAATTTCTATCTGGTGATTTCCTCCTAGAACAGTGTTTTCTTATGACCAGTTGCCCTCAGTTACCTCCCAGCTTTTGCTTAAGGATCCCTGTCAGGTCACCTGCATTCAATGTACCACAAAAACTAAGCACACTTGTGTACCTAAGGGCTAAAGCGATAGCAGCTAAGAGCACTAGGAGGTTGCATGAAATCCACTTCCTAAGAAAAGCATCTATTAGCCTGGAAGCTCTCACTCAGTTCCCTCTGCTAGGGACAACCCCCCACCCCAACTGCTGTAGGGATGTTAAGGTGCAGTGCAAACCCTTAAAGTTCAGTGGGATTTAAAACAACACGGACTTTCACACTGACTCCAAATATCAAGCAAACTTCTGACTCCATCAGGGTCACTATCTAGATGCTTGAACTTCTTTCTCTATCACATGCAAGGCCAGTTTATTTTAAGGCGCTAAGCTCTTCAGAACACAGGTTAGCGATTAACTTTCCTGATCCTGGGACTCTGTGCCAAGAAACATGTCCCTCCCCATTTAAAGAACTGCAACTAACTTTTGTGCAACATGGGCACATCACCAAATTCTGCTTTTTCTTCTCCTGCCAGTTTCTGTCTCATGTATCTAGACACCACTAACACTTTGTGACAGAGACTCTCTCTTTACTGCACATGTATATGGTTCCCACACAATAAGGCTGGAAGCTAAGTTTGATACTTTATACACTATTGTAATCATCATTGTAATGCTGGAGAAGCAATAAAACTGATACTGTATAAAGCATGATCAAATGCAGCAAAAAAGAAAAGTAAGAAAAGAGCAATCACCATCGATCTCTTCCAGAGCCTTAGAAAACGACAGCGACAACTGTGAGGGAACTGTTTTCAAACAGGAAAACATCAAGCATCGCTGCTGCACTATTAGGCCTTAGCCTGAAGCTCATCTCACTCATGTTTGCTACCAGGTCCTAGTCAAAACACGACTGCATGATAATTGCTGAAAACAAGTATTAACATGTAACTTGTCATTAGGGACCTATGAATCAGCCCAGGAAAATGAGATTTCTTTTCCACACGATTGCCAAGCTTCCTAAGGAACAGTGCATGAGGGCTGGTTGCAGAACCCTCTTTGAATATAGGCAGACACACGATTTAAAGGTCACAAGAAGTCACAATTTTTTTTTTTAATTGATTTCAATATAGACAACCTGTATCACTGGGAAAAAAAGTTTACACTCTTTTGCTGCCCTTTCAGCAAAGCAGGCACAATAACATGACAGCCACTTTATGCAAAGCGAGGGCATCACTGGACAGAAGATAGGAGCCTCCTCAGGCTCCCTCAGCTCCACTCCAAGGATGCTCCAGCATGATGCCAAATCTTCAGCGGTGCAAGGCGCTGAACACAGCAATCTTTCCTGCGGAGCTTAGTACCCTCACAACCAATCTAATTCTCACACATCGGTCGTTCTGCACCCCGAGCACACCCATTTTAGATAGCTAACTATCCTCCTCTTCCTTCCTGCTCCAGCCTGCATATGGCCAGATTTTCAATACAAATAATTTCCTAAAAAAGAGATGGTTCCAGTTTGGACAAAAAGCCCATTAGGGAGTCCAAGCTCAGTTGATTTACTTCTTTCAGCCATGAGTGCAGTCAGCTCTTTTTCCTTCACTGCTACTATGTTCTAGCTCAGCAGGACTGTCTAGCAGCATTTTCCCCTCTGCCCTTCTGAGTTTGGGCAGCTGCCTAAAGGTCTCATTATTCATTAAACTCCATGTGCAACAATAAAGCCCAAACACCCTCAGGACTAACCAGGCCATTTGGAAGAATTTTACAGGGTTTACAGCTTGGATATTACTGAATTAGTGACATTTTTGAGCAGGACATTCAAAATCTTCGCAACTTTCCTGCACGACTACTCAGACATAACAATGATCCTTACTAATGTTAACTGCACTAGAAGCTGTATATCTTGTGTTTGCACAATGTGCAGAGATGTTATTTTTGATGTCTGTACCGAGCGCTTATAAAAATCATTCACAGAATTGAACTCTCACTCGCAGCTTTTACATGGCATTTTGATACACAAGGATGCTGCAGTCTCTTCTTTCTCCTTCCTTGCCAGCAAGTTTCATATCCTCCCTAGTGCCAAACTTGACTATACTCATGTCAAGATGACACCTGGAGAGGCAGAGAAAAGGAAATGCAAAAATAAAGATCAGACACAGAGAAGTGATATAAACCAAGCAACATCTGATATATCAATCAACTCTTAACTTTTGAGTTTCTCCCACTGAGCCGTAAAAAGACATTGAATCTTTGATTTAAGCCTAAAATTGGAAGCCGTAACTGTAGCTTTTAAGAGGACTTAGAGATGCAGACGCTTGTGCAACGAAAGCCAAGCGGGGTTAAAGACACCAATTTCTACAAAATTTAGGCTGTGATTTAGAAACACAGACCGAAATTCTACCTGCTATGGTTAAGTATAACAAACTTCTAAAAACATGAACTGACCTACTGCCATCATCCTGAGCCCGAAGAGAGGCTACACTGGGCTCCTATTACAGGATCGCATAGATCCAACACACAGCAGCCTTAGCACGACAGGGAGGGGACGTGCATGTGCAACACAGCTGGAGCAGGAGGCATGCAGCAGAAAACAGTATTTTTGCTGAAGCTCTGCATTTCTGAACCACTGCCGAAGAGAAGCAGATGAAGCAAGTACTAACAGTTATTCACAGGAAGATCACCAAAACCAAAGGCTGATGGAAGGCAAGAAAATGAGAGCTCTACTGGTTCACATGGCTTTTCTTAGTATCTGAAAAAGCTGGAGAGGAAAAGAGTGTGTTCAGCCTTGTCCTGAGGAACAGTGGGGCAGATGCTGGCAGACATCCCAGCATGCCCTACTACTCCTGTGCACCTGGAGAGGGAGGGGAGCCTTAACTCCTTAAATTCTGGGGTGATAGCCTGTCTCAGGTTAGCAAGAGCCTACAAAAAAATATATATAGTTCTGTGAAGGTTCTTCTCATGACGGATTTCTGATGGGTAAAAAAAATGGAGACTAAAAAGTTACCCAATCTCTTCTAATTGCTTTTCCATTGATTTAGCATTGTGGAAGGCAGGAAGAACAGCAGGAATGCTCACACCTAGTGGTCTGATCTGTAGAGGAAATAACCTCCTCAGAACTACAGGGAGAAACAAGTGATTTTCTGGACTTCTCTGAAACTGCAACAACAGAGAGAGAAGACATTCACAGGCACAAGTATGAAATAGGCTGAGCACAGGAAGCACCGAGTTCTTTGCAACTTTCTCATTAATACACGCTAGTAGATCCCACAGAGGAGGTTTTCCTATTGCACCTGATATCCGTCCACTACACAGGTGATCAAGGCCTTTGCCCTCACATCTGCTTTTTTATTTATTTTTAACTTTCCCCAATCTCTCATAATTCCAACGAGTTGTGATCCTTGCATTAGACCTGTCGCAGGCTCCGTTATCGTCCGCTGTATGTGCCATGCAAAAGTAGTACATGACCTTGCAAGCATCTTCTACTCGCATCCAGAATCTAGGCACCTCTTCAATAGATGATCAGTTTTATAACCTCTACATTGTTCATTTTCTTCACAGAAAAGCTCCAGTATTAATAGAAATGGGACCAGAAGAAACTTTCAGTCCCACTGGTGGGGAATATGGATATATCGATATATTTAAAAACAGCTTTATTTATTTTTCTAGTAGGGTAAAGAAAGTCTCTGCTCAGGCAGAGATGGGTAAACATCTAACTTCTTTCACTTTCTTTCCTCTTTGTATGCAACCGTTATAAAAAATGCGGAATCCTCCAAATAAGCCTTGAAACCCAATTCAAGCAGATGCACACAAACACCATTTGCTGCAGAAAAGCTCTTTCAGCCATTCTTTATTCAAGAGGGTTGATGGCAAAAGGAGGTTTGTATAATGTTCCTTTCTGTCATCTTCTACCTCCCCTACATGAAAAAAAAAAAGCTATCACTGTGGCTTTGGACATTTTGTCTTTTATTACATCCTGATTATTTCCACTACCTTTATTAACCCACACCGCGCTGCCCTAATGCGTAACGAATGTGAACATGCAAGTGGGACCGCTCACGCAATCAGAAAAGGAAAATGGAGCAGATTCAGTGTGCCAGGACTTGGAACAGGGTAACTACATGCAGGTTTCAGTGAAGGCCAGTTTCAAAGTTGTAACAGGTCTAAGCCACCAGCCGCTAAGGTTTGCTAGCGCAGAAAACCTTGCAGAAGTAGTTGCAAAGACTGTGAAAACTAGCAACCGAACAGCGTAGAAGAGATGCAAGCATATTCTTAGGCACAGAAATAGTGCCATCACCCTGCAAGCACCCGAAGAGGACCCCCTTGACCTTGACAACAGACAGCTCTCCTGGGATGCTCACGTATCAGCGAGATTTGGTTTTGCTCACTGACTTACAGCTCCAACGAAGGGCGGTTGGGGGGGAGGGGGAGAGAGAACAAGGGAGCAAAAGATGGAGAAGGAAGAAAATATCTGATTTGCTTTTTTCCTGGAAACAGAAGACTTTATCAGTAAATGTACTTTAACAAGCACCAAACTTTCTCCTAAAAGGTGGGAAAAGCAGAAAAAGTGCATTATTTCCTCATATTCTTCACAGCAGCTGTTCTTACCCTCTCTGAAAATTAAAATGCCAGGAGTCTCATATGTTTCCAGATGTCCCCATACTCCAGATTCCCTTTATTCACTCGTAAGGAATAAAGGCATCCTTTGTGCTGTAATTCAAACGGAATTGAGATTGTCAAGATTTTCTTCTTCACGCCATCAGCGCTACCAGTCAGTCAAGCTGCAGCAAGAAGCATGCGTCTGCCTGCAATGGCAGCCCAGCCAGCAGCAAAGCCCACACATGCAAATCTCAAAGAAAGCATTGGATTTTTTTTTAAATAAAGAAATAAGAAAACATTTCTGCTACTATTGTTTAGTGCTTAAGCATCAGCCTGTGGACAAGGGGTAAAACCAGGGGAGGCATGGGCAGTGGGTCATCACTGAAGACCTCACTTCTCTGCTTTTATCTCAAATCCAGCATAGGTTATTAGAAATTAAATCCACTTGGAGGCTTCATGGAAACAAGCTGCCATCCTGGTTCCTGCAGAACTGCCCAAGCTGCTACTACAGTTGGTACTAACTGGTATCTTCATCAGCGGTCAGGTAGAGGGCCAGTCCTGAAGGTGATGTTCTCCAGATTAATCGCAGAGCACAGTCAATTAGCACCATTTGCACTGCTCCTGCCTGCAGTATCCTAATCTTCTCACTTGACCAACCGAGTATCAGGGGTTTGCTTTCCACACTGAGGGACCCTTCTCTGCTCTCCTCTTCTCTCCAGTCTTCCAGGCTCCACTCAGCCCATCCTTCGAAATGGCAAAAGCTACAACAGATCTTGGCTTTCTTGCCAGTACGAGTGAGAAAGAAGAAGACTTGAAGAGAGTTGCTTGCACGTGGTGTTGGCGTCACATCCCGAATCTGATCTCCTGCTGACACACAAGGCTTCGAATATTTTTTAAATGCACGTTTTAAGGGGAAAACAGAAGAATAAACTGCACAAGGATTAAAAAAGAACAGGTTAACAGAGACATATGTGAGAGTTTGCTCATTGGACATGCAGCCAATAGGTTGAAGAACTGAGCTCTCCAAGCACTGCTGGTTCCCAGTCCCCAGAGAGTGCACACTGCATAAATATTATTTTGCTCCAAGCATCTCTCTTGCAGTGAGCCAACTAGGCCTCTCAAAAAAAACGACCTTGATGCAGTTCTGAATTTTATTTATTGTAACGGTGTTCAAAGAGGCACTCAATAATATGACTCTACAAATTGAGGTAAATGAGACATACCACTATTAATTCTCTAATTACACATGCATCCAGCCACTCATTCTGCAAAGGTCACCTGTCTTTGTTCATAAACGTTAGGGGAGAGGTGACAAATACAACTGAAACGGCAAAGCAGCAGGACAGTATGTATTTCAAAGCTATCCTTTGGCACATGTGAAGCAAGCATAGAAGGGGCGCATAAAAGAAATGCATCAGTTTCGCACTGAAAATGCTGTTTCATTATGAAAATGAGCAAAAAATGCACATGAAAAAAAGCCACTGTCCTGATAAGTACTTTGATAATATTAATCTATTTGAACTGCAGTGTCAAAATTATGACTGTACCTTCCAATACTGTGCTGCATATATTGATTTAAATAAAAAGCATTCTGTGCATTTTTCTACAGCTATAAGATTAGTTTGCGTTTTAACACTGTGCTTGCTCTGCAATGTGGCTAGAAAAATAATTCTTATCGGCATCTTAAAATACCAGTTATACTCAGTTGTGACAGGCTATAAACCAGCATCAGTATTATTCAAATACAGAGAACAAACACAGAATTCAAATATAGAATCTACCAGGCAGCTTCTATGTTATTCTAAATATTGTACCTGTATTGAAGAAAAATAAATCACCATAGGCTACTAACATGCTACTACCAAATAAAAACACCCTGAAATGCCTGTTAATACAGGAAGGCCAAGGGATCAGCTCCCTTCTCAACCTTCTCCTTATGACAACTTCCACCTGTGGGAAACGGCACAATTTTTGCTCATGCTGTCACATTGGGGGCCTGATCTTTGGCTTCGGGAAAACTCCGTCTAGCTTTGCTCCGTGGCGAGATCCTGAACCACCAAACTCATTAGCATCTTCCTAGGACCAACTTCAGCGTCTGCATGTACACAGCGTAGGGCACCTGACACTGTGCCACCTAAAGCACAGCATGTTCAGCCGGACAAACGTCATTCTTCTGCCTACTACGTACTCAGGTTACCAGCATATTGCCAAATTTTCTAAAGCTTTCTACTGCATAAACACTTCCAGTATTTTGGGACTGTGATTAATGTGAGATCACCCATAGTTCCTACCACCATTTTACTCTTCCTAAATTAAGGAAGTTGGGAAAAAGGAAGTTTAAAATCCCACCTTAAAATTACAACACTTTTCACTTTACTGTTTCACTCTAGTATGTGAAAGAAGGTTTGCCCTGGAAGAGGAAAAAAAAAAAAAAAACACTCATGAAAAAACTTCACTCCCGCCAGCTATCACTTCATAAATTCTGATAACAAGGATCCAGGTGACTTGGCCTCAGTCATTTCATATAGCTCAACCCCTGGCTGGTCAAGAGGCCTCAGTTATTCATATAGCTCAACCCTTGGCTGGTCAAGGGTAATAAGAGTCTGCTTTGCATGAAGCTTTTACTGTTTAAGAAAACTCCATCTGTACAAAATGCATCTCTTCAGGAGGGCAAGTGATCATGAACCCATCAAACTTTCCCTCTATTTTGATTTTAGCTCCTCATAGAGCACTAAATCGAATTCAAGACTGTAATCTTGATCTTCCAGGTGTCTAAGACTTCAAAGCACATGAAAGATCACTACTTCCTTTTTAAGTGAAAGTTGCATTTCCTTGACTTTGCCTTTCTCCTGAGCAGTGACTGTGATGCATCTGATGAATCCAGACCTCCAAAAACATACTGGCAGTTTCATGATCGTGAAATGGGATGGAACACGGGTTTGCCAGGATGTCACTCCCCCGACATACTTCCCAGTATTCACAGCTACCCTCAACTAAGTTTGATTTTAGCCACTCCTAAACACACACAAATCAATAATATGATGTTCTTATTATATATGCAGTTTTACACTTAAAAAAAGGTATCTAATTATTTTGATTGCAATAGCCATTGCACTGCGCACATGTTTTTCCTCAGGAAAAGGGGGAAAGAACAAAACCAAAACTGTTATTCATAGGGCTTAACGCTCACAACAAACACTTGGGTGCTAAGAGCCAGGAAGAGCCTCTCTGTACAGACGCATGGACGAGTGGACAACGGCGCCACGATTAGCCACCACGGCACACCTTTGATGGAGCAGGACGAGGGAGAAACCATGAGCCAGAAAGAAAAGAAGCTCCAGATCTAATGCCTCCTCTTATTCTTCCTCCTAATCAATGGTATCAAAATTAACATAGAAGTGATATGAAAATACTGAACAAGTGGAGGTGGAAGGAAAAGTTAGCAACATGTCTAATCTCATTAACTATGGATAACAGTAGCTCCAAAAGGAAGCCATGCTGCCCCCAGCATTGCTTTGTTTCCTGCATGTGTGACTACAGTCACGAAGATTAAATCACTCAAAAACTCCCAGGAAGGATCTGACATGCTTCCCCGACACACAGAGGCTCTTCAGGGTGCATTTGGATTCACACTGTGGGCACGTTCCTCACATCCGTCTTTTTGCTCTGCTCTGTACACCCCAGTCCCTTTCGACTGTTAATATCTTAATAATCTTTTCCCCTCCACTGTAGCAATATTCTCCTCTGTGGCCTCTGCTATTCGGCAGCAGAATTCTGAATGAAGATACCACCCCCTCAGACCACCACCTGCACACTTAAACTCCCTTTTGCCTGGCTTCCCCTCTCCTTCCACATGTATTTAGGATTGTCATCCGTGCATGGAAAACTCGACGATGCTCCTTCCCAGGCCAGGTCTTTCCCACATACTGCTGCTCACCCTCTTCGAGTGCTGCTGCACCACCTCCCTCTGCACCTGCACTGTGCTGTCACATCCCCTACCAGGTCAGGCAGCATCTTTCTCTTTTGCACTTTTTTTTTTTTTTGAGCACTCTTAAATCACGCAAACACAAAACCCCAGAAAAAAAACAAAGAATTCAAAATACTTTTCTCCCATTCCAGTTTTCACCTACTTCTTTTAGGCTTCCATTAAGGTGAGACTTGCTAACCCCAGACATCAGCAGCACAGGCAATAACCATATCTCATGTCCCGCACAGAAGAGACTGAGATTTCACACAATTCTCTGGAATTTAACCAGAATGACTTAATCCAGATCAGTGTCAGAACACTTGCTCCTGAAAGGTGTCACCTGTGTGAACTTGCCTTCAAAAACAAAACAAAACTCTAAAACCCTGAGCAAGGACATCTGCAAGACTACTGCTTCAAATCTCTGCTGTACATGTTGTGCAAGCTAGGCTGCCAGTATATTCAAGCAAAGGTCTGTATCTACTTCTAAGTCAGTTAATAGTTCAATGGTTGATGGTTTAGTGTACATCAGGTGAGAAGATCACTGAACTGCTTATTTTGTACAGTGGAGAGATGATGGAGAGTGGTGCGACTGTGAAAGGAACGCTACCTGGCGGCATTCAGCAGCAGCTGGAATTGCAGAGGGAAGCCATTCAGAGAAAGAGGAGAGTAAACCCCTCTCCAAAGACTCCTTGTGCTCATTTTGTCTAAATATATATTCTAAAGACAAGTGAACTAATACATAGCAAAGGAAGGAAATAAACTGGGGGAGAGGGGGATTCGGCAGATGGAGACAACATAAGCAAGTGCCAGTGCAGTGAAACTGTTATTTATGTTGCAACTCATTGATTCATTTTGTTTAGTGCACTGACTTAGCCACCCAAGGTTACTGATCTGCTTTGCCAGAACGGCACCAGAATCTAGCAAACTAAACCACTGTATTTTCTCCTGAGCCTTACCGCACATTCCTGGAGCGACTAAGGCCTTACAGGGCTCACTACTTGACAAAGTGCTCTTTAATATCCGGGACTTTGGAACATACACGCACTTCCTAGGATGCAATTAGGGGCTGCCAGTTGATACACAGCCTAACAGTCCTTCCCAGTTTCCTTCAGAAACCTTCAAGGAACACCATGCATGCTGCCTTTGAGGAAGATCTCCATACCACATAAATGCCCCATCCTCCTAGTCTAAAATCCTCCTGAGCCACAGCTCATTCATAAGATTTCCCTTCTTCATCCAGATCCATTCAGCTATTGACCCAGCTCATCCAGGACATCACCCCTCCCAGGAAGACTGAAGGCCCCCAAAATGCTCCCTAGAAAGCACCTCTCCGAGAGAAGCAGCGGATTCCTCTGCAGAGTTGGGCTCCCCCTTCCCAGGTCTCAGCTGGCCAAGGGCTCCCACAATACCTGGGCAAGCACCGAACCCTTGGATGCTCCCTCCACATCAGGTCTCAGACAGGGCTGGCAGGGAACATCTTTGGATTTTGCTGCTCACTTTATTTCAGCTTTTAGCCACCTAGCCACCTCTGAGCATTTACTCTAGATCAAGATATGTGGTGGACTGAGAGACAGGAGCAGAGGTCTCCTTCCCCAAAATCCATGATCCAGTTGCTCAGATGTTAGAGCATAACTGTTTCACATCCCCTGCAACCAGATGATAGAAAAGCAGCCAGACACCACTACAAAGGTAGGACAGAGCAGTTTAAATGGAGGTTTTTTGCCAGAATCAAGAGCGTTTCCTTCACATTCTTAAATAGATTTCCTTTCCACGTCTGTGTTGTGTTGGCAGCTTCATGACTACGCACGCAAAAGGAAGAGGAGGAGGAGGATTTCAAGAACATTTGAAAAACCTAAGGTTTTGATGCCTCAACTCAAGTGAAATCATGCTGGGGACTGCACAGCAGTCAGAAAAATGAGATATAGCAGAAGCACTGCTGAGCAAAAATCATTCCAGGCATTTCAACCCTTTCAGTCCTTCCAAGCTGAGCTAGGAAACATATCCATTTCCCTCTCTTAGGGCACAGTGCTTTCCCTCCTCTCCCTGCAGCCGTATCTGCCTGTGGCACACTGCAATGCTGGCTCATTTCCACAAGTCAGTGTGCCTGAAAGAGAGAAGTCTGGGCTTGAGGCAAGGGGGAGGAGGGAGGGAGAAAACAAACTCAGAAGATCTTTCTGGCCAAAAGTCACCTGTCCAATTCTAACATTAGTAGTGGGGACGCAGCTGCTCTATGAATGTGTTAATGACTTTTGAAGTGACGATTTCACAGAAGCAACGTGCCATCCAGTATCGTTCTCCTGGACGTGACGCATCAGGGAATCAAGAAAACATACCCGCACTAAAGCCATGTTAACAGAGAAACAGATTGCCTGAGTGGTGCAGCTGCTAGTCTCTCAGCAGATCTGATTCAACACTTCACAGCAGGCAGTGGCAAGGGGAGAAGGCAGTCAGCCGTGATGCTCTTCCTATCAGTCAGGCAGACACATCGCCCAGCGGAGACCGGAAAGGCAAGGGACTTGGAGATTTTGGCCGTTGTACAGCACTCCGTAAGACCTAATGCAGGATCTTGTCCAAGACCTGTTGGGTAGGGGCAATTTCAACTTACATGTGTTAATCACACATAAAAGTTCAACTCAACAGTCAACCTCCATGTGTAAACGCCTGTGTATTTATTCACATATGGCCACAAAATACTTTTCCAAACAGCTGCCACTTTGAAAACTGTTAGAAAACATCTCTTGGTTTGTCGTCACCATTTGATAATCATGTGTCATAAGATGAAGGGGTGGGATAACTTTTTCAAATTCGCAGGCACACTTGTGACACCCTCCCCCCCCACCCCAGCTGCTAATGGAAATTACAAGGGCTGCTTATAACCACCAACAGACCAGCTCCAAAGAGCACCCCAGCATCCCTATCACTGCCACTTTCTTAGCTCCCATTGCTCTGTTTTGGGGGAGGAGAAGCCCTGAAGATCTGGTGAGAGAACAAGACAGCGATATGTGATTCTGTGATACAGATGGGTCACACAACTACATGGTACAAGCTCAACTAGGGCAAATGCAATCACTATAAAACACTTCTTAATACCAAATGATGATATCAAGTATTCCAGAGTGTGGTGGCATTTTTCAAACCTTAATGCACTAAATCTTAAAGCTCCCAGGGCCTAAGAAGCTGTGATATTTTGAGGGGGGGTGGGGGGAAGGGGCATGTGGTTGCTGCCAGCATTCACAATTCTCCTCCATCAGTAGCTGTATCTCTGGCTGCAAAATTAAAATTAAAACCATTTCAGTCAAAGCTAAAAGTTTCCACATGAAGATATACAACAGCTCAGTGAAAAGGTTTCTTGGGTTCTGGATAGAATTACTGTTCAAAACCAGCAAGAGACCCCACATTTGCATAGCAGATAACAGGCAGGTGATTTGCCTGTGAAGTCCGGATGCAGAAATCCACTTTCAAATCCTTGCTCTGCCTGAATTAGACCAGAGTCTTCCACTTGACCACCTGAACCCTTACAGCTCCTACAGAGAGAACTCTTGGCTAGTCTGCAGCATGCCATGCCTCTTTCAGTTTTCATAACTGAAGAAAAAAAATAAAAAAATCAGCAAAACAGGGACAGAGCTCTGCATTTTTCAGATGCGGGAATGCAGCAGTTGCAGGAATGCTCAGTGCAGGAAAGACTGAGATGGGTATGGCTACTCACTTGTTTTTCATGAGCAGTTTCAAAAGATCCTGGGTTTTTCCTAAATGTGAAGAGAGGAGGCTTTTATAATTGGTAATTTTTTAAAGACAGACTGGAAATAGCCTTGGCTGCAGAAACATAACCCAAGTCTAGGTTCTTACTCATATAACTAAGTGTATATTTTTTCATGACCTCAATTCTGGCCACACCACAACAGCATCAAAAAATAAAAAGCAAGCAAGCTTCCTAATTAATAGGTTCAGTATAGCTAAACAGAGATGAGGGCTCACCCACAAGTTACAAGCCTGAAGCAGATAGGTTCAGATTGCAATTAGGCCATCAGTTAGGAAAACTAAACCAACCAAAACCAATTCCAGACTGTCATCAAATGAAATGGGCAACAAAGCTCTGCCCACCATGTAGAGACAAGCAGAGAAACAAAATAATTTGGACATCTAGCCACAATCTCTAACCCCACCTCTGTGCCTGCCCAAAAAAGGGCTGACTGCAACTTCTGCAGCAGGTACAGGCTGTATCTCGTAGGAAGCTGGTCAGGGCTACCTGCTTTGAGCTCTGTTCCTCCCGACAGCCCTGCAGGCCTTGGCCACCAGTTCTCTGCTGTTCTGTAATACATGTAACAGCTTAGTTCTCTAGCAGATTCCCACCCGGTTGTCTTAGATACCTTGCTAGAAAAATGTAATGCTGCAGACTAGATTCCCCCTTGAGAGGAATCCTTCTAAATCTTTTATTTCTCTCTAGATATTTTTATAAAGTTTGTTTTGTCATTTTTTCTCCTTGGCCAAGCTAATGCAAGACATGCATGCCTATAGATGCCATAAAGAAATGCAGGCAGATACATTCTGAAACAGAGGATGCAGAAATAGGAAGAATCAAAAGCAACAAAAGACTGGTAGAAATTGAAGGGAGAAAGATATTTAAATCCCAAGATCTGGCACTTCAAATGTGAGCTAAGGTTCCATTCTGTACAGATACTATAATATTTATAGATCACAGATTTATAAATACTCCACAGGATGTTGTAGATTCTTGCAGTACTTCTTGGTCCAGATTTCTAGGCCACATTTGACAGCATCATCTCCTGTGACTATGCAAACCTTCTGGAAAATATTTGTCTGCTGCTGCTTGTCCCAAAATTCAGAACACCCAGTTGATAGCTGTAGTCTTCTTCCCATCTTTTGCTGTTCTCCATGCTACTGTTAACCTATAAATACTGCTGCCATGGATTTCCTACTAGCTTCTTATCGAAAGTCTATTGCATCCAATCCATATTTATTATTCATTGCACCTTTAGCTCAGACCTCTTGTAAATTATTACTATTTGGTTAAAGTTAGCATGGAAGCTCACTATGGTAGTCCTACCAATTTAACCCATGGAAGAAAGCAGAGATCACACGTACAGTCCCATGTCTTCCCTTCCTCTGTCTTGGTGTCAAATCTGACACCGCAGTCAGAACCATCCCTCCACAATACCCTAATATAAATTTTCACTTTGTTCAAACTCCAATATGTTTGGATTTTTCAGATAAATTAATATTCTTTGACATAGCTCAGCTGTCAAAGCCACAAAACTAAAAATTAAAAGGGAAAACACAGCCTATACAGCTTATTTTTCACCAGGACCATTTGCAGTGTTTGTTGTAACAATTACACACACCTAGGCACATCTGCAAAAGAAGCTGCTTGTAAATGCAAAAACCTGAGGTTCTGATCCAGTCTGGGCAGATGAGGCATCTTTTGCAAAACAAAGTGAAGAAAAAGGAAGGAAAGCTGACTCCCCTCCTCTGCATATTCCTAAGGCAAAAAAATTAGCAGTAAGGAAGGCATGGCCCAGCTTGCAGTCTTTACTGAAAAGGCTTCACTGAAAGAGAGGAAGAATAGTGACGCATTATTGGAAGTGATTACTGGTAGAAGTAAAAATAATCCTACCGGCAGCTGAATCTCTGAGAAGTGCTTATTGAGTGCAGTATAGTCTTTACATGTTGCTCAGGTTGTAAGTCACAGGCTGCTTATGGTCCTGGGAAGTGACTGCATGGATTTTTCCAACAGAAGAATTCACAAACGTTGCTTACATGACGTGCTATGGCACGGGCAAGAGGTTATGCTCTCACCATGAAGAGACTGTAGTCAGGGGATCTGGAATCTTTTTCTAGTTGTGTCAGACCTCCTTTTTCCTTTCGGACAAATCTGGTCGCTGGATCCCACTTTCCTCATGTTTTACTGCAGTGCGGGGTGCTTTCGGCACAAGTTGTTTGAGGAACTCCAGTAAGGAGATGACAGAGGCTGTAGTCGATAATACAAGATTTCCATATACAGAATAACTTGACAATTTCATCACACTTTTTTTCTCTAAACTGTTTTCTCTATGAACTATTTAATATCCCCTCAACAAAAATATAATAAATGTTGAAAGTGAAAAAGAACCACTAGTCTATCTCGTTCTTGCTAGCAACAGAAGACACCTCTATGATACTTAACAAAACATAAGTTTCAAAATATGATTAAAATTGTCATTTTAGACATTCTAGAGCTAGGGGATTCCAGAATTAAGGCTGCCCGAGTAACCTGAATATCACTCCCTTTGTACGCATGCATTAAACACAGCATTATTATACTCTATTCCTCCCTCCTCAA
The DNA here is from genome assembly GCF_036417845.1 of Apteryx mantelli. Lineage (NCBI taxonomy): Eukaryota > Metazoa > Chordata > Aves > Apterygiformes > Apterygidae > Apteryx > Apteryx mantelli. Next base: position 13,800,795 of record NC_089989.1, on the reverse strand, counting down.
CTCCATCCTTACAACATCCAGAGTACAACCTGAACCTGACCTGAATACAAGTCAGGACTGCTAAGTGAAGGAAGCCGCTCTCGGCAGGCTCCCCCACCTCCGCTTCATTTGACATAGAAACTGGAAAGCATAATGAAAGAGAGGCAAGAGATTGTAAAAAGAAAAAGGAGGGTCTTGCAGTTACCACAACCAAATACTACTCTCAAGATTTGGATTCTGCTTTTGTCCCTTTCTGATGTCTAACGCAAAGCTCAGAAAGTCAACTGAATCAAAGAAGTCACTAATTATCTACACCTTGCAAGGTGGTAGAGGTAATTTCTTGCCAAGCCTGAACTGCAGTCACACTTGCAAAAGCATTGGCCACTCCCAACTGTAAAAGAGCTTGGTGATGGAAAGCTCCCCTTGAGTTAAAGTGTAGTCTGCTACTAAGTATTCTGAGGAGGAAAGAAAACCAAAAAACAAACCCCAAAAACCCACAACAACAACAAAAAAACCCTCATCCCAGATATTTTGAGTGGTGCTTGATAAAATCAGTGGATACTTTTAGAAGGTTATGCCTCTGCTTCTTGCATGTGAAATAGGGACAATAAAACCTTCTTAATGTAATGTTGTGAAAACTACTGTAATCTAGGTATTATAATGAAAACATCAATAAAAATCAGGACAAAATGAAGAAATCTGTTTTCAGAGTAGGTCTTGAATAATCTGAAGTGAAGCAGCCTAGGTCACCTGCTTAACAACGAAGATGAAATTAGCTATTGAAACCAATCATTTAATAACCGAATTATTCTGTCTGTGCATTAAAAAAGGTGAAGTCCTGAGAACATATAGAGTGCAAGGTGGCCAGAGTACATATGGAGCATGGATCCTCACATTTACCACATCTGAGTGCTCAGTTTCACAACCCCAAACTGCTATTTTAGCAAGGAGTTTTGTGTGTATGTGAGAGAGATTGTCTAGGTTTGGGCTTTTTTTTTTTAGCAACAGCAAACCAACCCTGAAAATATCAAATGCCTTTATGCATCCTCATATTGATTCCCCCATGATTTATCTGCAGGGCTGCAGCCTGCACATCTACTGTGCAGACCTCTGCAGTTAGCTAGCAAAGTAGCTGCTAACAGTACCACCGAATATAATAGCCATGGATAAACAGGATGACTGGAGAGAAACCAGGCAACTAGGAGGTTCTGGGATCCAGTTGTGCCTGGAGGGGTGAGCACTATGCTTAGGCAGCTTCCCATTTACCACCTGCAAGAACAAACCCTCCTGCTGGTCCCATCTCCACCTCTGGTTCCTTCTCTTAATCCCATTTTCCCCTCCTACTGAACCTCATTGCCCAACGAGCTCTCGTCCCACCCCTTGAAACTAGTGCCAGAGTCCTTACTCAGTCTGTTCTTCCTTGGTTCCTGCGACGTTTCTCTGCTCCCCATTGCCAGCATCCGGCTACTTCTTTCCACACCCTCCACATTCCCCCACTCAAGGCTCCTTGATCCTGCCCCTCCGTTCAGACACCTCATCCAAACACAGCCCTGACTCCCCCTCAGCCTTCATCTTGTTGCTCCAGCCTCTGCCTCCAGCCCGTCCTGGCTGTTCCTGCAGCAATGCCTCCTCAGCAAATCTCCTTCTCTACCACCTACCCTTGTCCTCTCGCTTCTCCCGAGATCCAGTCTCTCCTGTGCTGGCACCCATCAGATCTCTGTTCTCAGTGCTGCTGGGGCTCAGTGGGAGAATCAAAGGCCGGACTGGAGATTGTTCCTGTCTTCTTGGTACGAGTGCCCAGAGCCAGCATGGATTTCAGCAGCACAAAGGTTCAATCCCTGGAAAAGGCACGCTCTGTTGTACGCTGGGGCATGCTCAGGGCAGGCAGCATTTCGGGGAAAGCCAACTGTTAAAACTGACCATCTTTGCTGACTGTTAAAGTTTCAGAATTTGGAATGATTTTGACAGTGACAGCGCAAGACACAGTCCTAAAGCAAAATTCACCACTTGATAAAATTCAAATCCAAATCATAGGCAAACCACTTGAAATTTGTCTAATTTGTATTATATGTGGACAAGACAAATCTGTCTTCTAGCCTTATTATTGGAAATGGCTGCACGATTTCTACCAAAACAGTTCTTGCAAAGATATTCTACCCAAGGCAGATACTCAGCACAGGAAATATCACCACTCAAGTCTGGCAGAGTCTTAAAATAGGAGAGGCCAGGCAGATCAAGGCAACCTTACCAGCAAGCTGAGCTACGAGCCCTGCCTACAGCTTGCAAGTGCTTTGTCCAGCCCAGTTCTGAATCTTTCTAGCGGCACAGAGTGCCCTGGTGCCCATGCACAGCACTGACCTCGCAATACCATCATTCTTCCTGACATCTATTTTTTTTCCTTTTGCACAAGACTTATCACATTAGTCACAGTCCTGAAGTCTTTACTGAGGTAAACTCCTCTCTTCATACATATTTTGCCTGAACAAGGACAATGACTTTGCCTCTGCTTTTTTAGTTTTGTTTCATTCTGCAATTAACTCCAATAGTGCCCAAGAAGCCGATGACATCAGAAAGCAATCAGTATTTTATCTGATAAACTTTTTCCTGATGATGCCTCACACCATATATATTTAGCTTTCATCATTGCTCAGCCTTGCAAACACCCATTATCCAGAATGATCTACTCTTGGAACAATTCAGACAGCTGATGTTTCTCCGACTTGCTTGATACGTGGTATCTCTGCTGCTTGCCGCTGAAATTTGCAGGGTGCAGATGGCACTTACATCCACACATTTAAGTAGTTCCAGCACCACCACTATCCTAGTGAATCAGCTGAACCCTGATGCACCAAATATAACCGAGGGTCTCCAAGTGCAGCTGCACAGAAAATTCTTTAGCTTCCGATGTGCTGCTGTGCTTTAATTAACCCCCCAAAGAAATAATCCTGGACACAAGTATCAGCCCGCTTCATTCTCAGTATTTGACTTCTGCCTAGCTCTCCTGCTTTCTGGAGAGATGCATGTTGTCTTTCTCCTGATTTCAGAACATCATATATATTACTTTGCTCTGATATTATTCTGTACCTTTTACTTCTGCCTGTAAGTCCTTTACAAAAACAGAGGAACCAAGGACATAGCACAAACCTCAGCAGCTTTACTGTAACTTTAGCATCTGCTCTGTTCAAATTCAGCCTCATTCTTCTAGAAAGACTGGGCACAGTAAAGACCCAAAAGCTTGACTAAAACAATTTCGAACCTTTTAAATGCCCACTGACTTCAATAACCAAAACTAGAAATTATCTTTATTTCACCACTATCTTATACAAAATTGTGCTCCTATACTGATTTTTTAAAAAAAATCATTTTCTACTGCACTAATTTTGGTTGAGATTAATGAAAATCATCAAACCAGTAATTAGACTCATTTATCTGACAGCTCTCCTCTTTCAGCAATGGTCATTATCTCTGTTTTCTTTCAATCCTGGTACACTTACTAGCTGTTTTTATTTTCCTCAGATCCACTGGGCAATGCTAGACCATTTACATGCCTTATTTATTTGTCGTACGGATAAATAATTTGCTGCTTCCTACTCTCCAATTTCAAGCTAACACCAAAATGGGTTAAGTTAAATGGTGTTTGTTTCATGCTTCCTTTGTTTGGGGGCAATTAACAAATTACACTTTCAATAAACAAAGCCAAGCTCAAGAAGTCTTAGAGGATTTGGTGAATTCCAAGTTAAGTTTTTTAATACTTCGGTGTCTTGCTACAGCAAGGAGACCCCAATTCAACAACAAAAAAAGGGGAGAGCAGGTTGAGGTACAACCCTGTGCAGAAGCAGCTTTGGAAGCTGCTCTTGGAGCAGCCAAGCTTCCTGCAAGTCAGTGCTAACACCTGGATCATGTTTTCAGACAGCTAGCTACAGATATTGTATAAATTATTACTGCTAGCAGAGAACAAGATGCTGTAACATCAGTTTATAGGAGACTGCAGTTTTTGATAGCTGTACTCAACTTCAGGTTAGAGCCCTTAAGTCAAAAGGCTCCCGTTCCAGCCTTATCACCCGCGGGGAGAGGCTTGAACTTACCTGCTCCCCCCATATATCTGGGTCACCTCACCAGAGAAGATGTTTGGGAGGCAACAGAGGTGTCATCCCAAAAGACTTACCTGACTAAAGGGAAACTCAAATTAAAGGAGAGCACGTACACTTAAAGAACCGATACACGCATCCCAGTTTATTTCCTTGTTTCCAAAGCCTGTTCCTCCAAGGGATCACTCCGGGGTAGAGATTGTGCTAGCTGTCCCGGCGCAGCTTTGCAGGTGGGCAGCCACGTAGAGCAATGCAATATGTGTGCCTGTAATACAGGAGGAAGCGTGCACTCAAGACTCTTCTCCCAACCCTCTCCAAGCCTTTAAAACTGCAGGCAAAAAGCATGTGAACCAAACAGTAGAAATCCTGGGTAAATCTTCCTCATAGCTCTTCCAAATCTCCAGGAGGAGGACTTAAAACAAACAAAATACACTGAACTTTACGTAGGTATACTGCTAAGTAAAATCCTTATACATCCAAAATTTCCCCCTCTCACACATTAGGCAAATTTTAAGACATAAATTAAAATCCTGTGTGCACATACAAGAAAAAGCAAGTGTTTCAATTGGGGCATACACCTCATGGGGCTGATGTTAAATCACAGAAACTTGGGTTCCTGTAAGGTCATCAGAAACCCAGATAGTGAACAGTTATGTTGAACTGCAGAAATAGCACGCTGTCTATTTTAGGGCTATTTTTTCTACATCCTTGATAATATGTTATGCATACAAGTCTGAGTATTTCCTGGAAACGACATTGCTTACTGACTTCTATTTTTCCATCACTCACAGCCAGTGAGAAAACAAATATAAGGCCAAAATTGAAATGCTAACCCAAGCCAAACTCCAACAGACTTTTCAGGAAAAAGGCAGAAAGGAATATAACATTTTTGTTTCAGTTATTCATCCTACAAGCTTGAATTAGTTGTATATTTGTGGTTACTAGCTAGCTTCTAGTGGGCTACTGTTCCCAGTAATTGTTTATTTGTACTCTTTTTTTCTAAATAGTATATATTTTAGCTCTCTTGTACTCTCACACAAATAAAGATATATACAAACATGCAAAAAGGATAGAATGATGTATTTTGTTTTGAGCTAACAAGCTCCATGATTTTAGAAAACAGGAGATGCACAAATCACACACCAAAGTTTACATACCTACATAAATAGCAAAAGAAAAATTTAGCAATCTTTAAAAACTAACTGGTTGGAAAGAATATAAATTGTAAAGAAAAAGCAGAGCAGAGAGATAAGGCACTTCTACCTGGCCTCTGGAAAAGTTCAACTGCAAATACATGTCTTCTTTTTAAAGCAATTTTACTTTCTTTCTTTTTTCCTTCAAAGTATGCCCGATTATTAAATAAAAAAGTAGATACTGAAAATTCAAAATTTGATGCTTTGAAAAAAAGATTCACCACAGATAAATTTAATCATACTTCACAAGACAGTTTGTATTTATTGAATACTATACGAGAGAAGAAAAAAAGGAGAAATTGCAAAGAGGGATGTCTGACAGTTTACTTTCCCTCATATAATTTTTAATAATGTAATGGAAGTTTTGGGGTGGAAGGAAAAATTGACATTTGCTGACATTTAGCAGTTAAAACGCAATCCTTCCAGAGAATGAACAACGGGAAAGGGTGGGGGTGGAAGAGAAGGGAATCAAGTTCTGCCCTGATTACACAGAAGAACAAAGTTAAAAAGCATGGAATAAACTGAACGAAAGAACAAAATCATGAGTATTTGTTGATGAAGTTCTCCCAAGCATGGAGGAGGATATCAAGGTCCGGGCAATACCTACACTGATTTCAGGCTCCCTAGAAATACACACTGCAAAAAAAGCAGTCAGCTACAAGCAACTACCGGTAATCCATCACACTGAAGTGGAAAAGAGATCACTGCTCCTAATGTCTCAGCGGGAGTAACCAGTGACCAATCCACTGCTCAGAAACTGCAATGGATTCTTTAATTAAATGTATAAAGCTTTCTCGTAAATGAATAAAACTCTTCTTAAAAAGGAAACAAAAAGGAAAATAAATGCCCCATTTTGTTGCAGGGACACCAGTCATTTCACATGGCTGCATGCTGAAATATGAAACACCAGCACAGATTCCCGCATGATCATGCAACAAAATGCGCACAGTAATCTAAAGATTTACTACAGTGCAAAGGTACAAGTAAATTAGATGAGTAACTTGCAGATTCAGATTAAGTGTGGTGTAAAAAACATAAGTGATCTTGATTAAAGTTAACTGTTATTTTTGATTAAAGTTAACTGTTATTTGCAGGTTTGAACAGACATCTTAAGACAATTAAATGCAGGCTGATCTTTCAGCAGGGTCACCACACTAAAAAAAACAAGCAACATGCCTCCTTTGAATTGTTTCAAGTTAGATAGTTAAATCTGAGGGAGCTCTACTATGTTGATCCCTTTTACAAAACTGAGGTACTAGAGAGCTTTGAAAGATACTGTCTGTCAGAGAAGGTGAGGAACCTTTGGGTGATAACAAGCAACCATAAACCAGAACCTTAATTCATATTAATAATACATTAACAGTGCTAATCTCAACCAAAGAGAATAAGCATTTAATGTTTTGGGGCATCTAAAGCAGGGAATAATGTCATGCAGTTATCTACCAGTAATCCCCTGCAAAGCAGGAAACAGCTCTACACGGGCTCCAGGCTCGAACCCTTCTCCCTCCCCACAGCCGTCGTCCTGTAAAACACACAGTCGCATTCACCTGCCAGCACAGAGACATGCCCGGCCATCAGGGCTTCGGAAGCGTGACTCAGGCTGAAAATCGCTCTCACACTCCTCTGCCTTTGCAGGGCCTTTAATCATAGCTTCTCAGCAACGGGGAAAAGTTAGTACGGAGCTGAGAGACTACAGGAAAATTCCACCTGACAACAACCCACCAAACCCGAGACTTTTTCTAAATTAACTGACCTTTCCTCATCCACTATGCTCACTTTGTCCAACCGTTTTGCTGTTCTCTGGTGCTGGAAAGCCTGGGAAGTGTCACTCGGTCAGTCTACCGAATCCAAGAAAACCAACTCAACTAATCCTTCAACAGGTTTACCAGGTAAACCTGATAAAACAACTAATTCCAGTAGACAAGACACAGTATCTAGGGCTTTGGCTCTTTGTAACACTGCCTTGTGCACCACAAACTCCAATACAGAGCAAGAGGCTTGTCAGAAAATGACAGAAATGAACAGTAATAATACAACCAGCTGCCGAAAGTGGGTTGCAATTCTAAGTTGCAGCCATAAAGCTGAGTCTTTAAAAGTTATTAATAAGCATCCAAAAAATTGAATTTAAACCATATCAGCACATGAATACGTGATATCATCGTATATTTGAGCCAGTTTAGAACATTAACTTCCCATTTCTCTGAAGTTTCAGTTTCTGGTTAAAAGGAATTAACAGCCTTCAGCAGTTGCTTTTTACTGTGATTTCTATTAAAGGTGAAAATAAGTAGCAGAAAGCGCCTGAAAAAAAAATTTTTTTTCAATAGCATTATACTGTGTGCGCTTCCATGCGCCAAGCCTGATAGAAACGCTCTCCTGTCCTGACCACACGCAGGAAAAAAAATTAAAAAAAAAAAGATTTGAACGTGAATAGCTATTGTGAAAAGTCTGTTGCACTTGACATCTACACCCTAGTTTAGACAAGAACAACTTCTCCAGGGAGACACACCCTTAAGTGAAACTATTACGCAAGTAAGTTAGATAACCCAGAGTAACAGCCGGTTGCAAAGCAGACGGCGGAGCCCCAGCTCTCTCCTTGCACAGCTGAATCCTGTACACCTGCAGCACCAATGTGCTCAGCACCAGGCAAGGCACAAGATGCCTTCTGAAGCTCAAGTTCTGATTACCTGACACTTTTGTAACCACAAGCTGTGACAGCAGGGTCTAGAGCAGCACTTTCAAATTTACACAGTGTATTGAAACTACGATTTTTTTCTTCACCTTCACAATACTCAGAAAAGTGCTGTTTTCACTCAAAACCTTCATAGCATCGCTGTCACTACCTTCTTGAAGCAAGGAATTTCACAGGTTATCTGTATATTGGAAAATATTTTTAACACCAGCGTTTTCCAAGGGCAGCAAGAAAGATGTTTAGCCCCCATCCTAAGAAACGGGTGCCTCAGAAAATCCAGTGCCCCTTAACTGGAGCACCTTTTTTTCTGGCTTCGTGTTACTGGGCAAGGTAAAAAGATGGATCATTTTTCATGTTATCATTCCTAAGCAGACATTGAGCACCAGCGAAAAAGAAGCGCTACTCACTTTAGCCACAAGCTTATTGCTACAGGTTTTGTGTGTGTGCAAGTACTCTTTTTGTTCCCAGAAAGACTCTTTAAAAAGCAGAAGACAAGAGCAGTATCCTTGAGAAGAAGGGCCCTAAAAGAACAGGAAGCTTCCAAGCATCAAGCAAACATCAAGCTCCATCACCCTCCCGAGTGTCAAATTTTGACTGTAAATTGATTGGAAAGGGAAGAGTTGAACACGCACACTGAAAGGTTTTCGCTCTTCACGGCGACAATGGAGATGTTGTACTGTAGCGTGGTGCAGCAAGGGCCGCTACCGCGGCCGAGCCAGAGACCCATTCCCCTCCCCTCCCTACCTTGGAGCAACGACATCTTTGGTGTTAACAACTCCGTTGCTGGGGAAACCAGGCCGCTTCTGACAAAGCCACATTGACTAAAAGCAACATGGGGGAAAATGGAATCTTTCTAAAGCCCCGAGAGAAATGAATCCTCAACAAGGGAAAAAAAAATGAATTCTTGTTTTTGCTTACAGTCCAACAAAGGGTGATATTTCTCATCCTCAGAGCTGCAAGGGAGGAGACCATCGTGGCAGCTGTGGTAGTACCAGGCACCAGGCCTTGTGGCACTGGAAATGGGATTTTAAGGACTCCGCAGCCCTGAAATATGAGGTAGGTTAGATACTCAAGAGTACACAGACCTTCAGGAGTTCAGTACAGAAGTTCAGTACACAGGTATGCGAGGCAGCCACTTACTACCCAGTTTTTAACTGCTCTCCTTTGAAGACAAAAAAAACAAATCCACCCCACAGCGTAATAGAAACCAATTGTGGTGACAAATCACCACCCAAGTGCTTTCCTGAGGGCTCCCGGCTGATTCACACCCAGGCAAACTACTTGCACCAGCCAAAATTTCACCACACAAGAAAGTTCAGTGGATGCCGAGCATGAGTCATTCCACACTCTGCTGCTTCCAAACAGTTTATATATATATATATGTATTTATATATTTAGAAATACTGTCCAAAAACAAACAAAAAAGTTTTCTAAGCTCTGCCCTTATAATGGGCATAATAAATCTGTCCTCAACCCTAGCTGACTCAGATCCCAAGAGCTGCCTTAGGGCCTGTTACTTGGAACACAAGCATATGTAAGAGAGAGGATTCAAGAAAAAATAATCCTGGGAAAAAGCCCATGGAGAAGAGCCAGAGTTGGAACTGGCAAGACTTAAGATCTGTGAACAGTGCAACTTTAATAAGATTGGTTCCTTAGCCAGAACATCTGAAATTACTCTTCAAGATGGCACATTCAGGATGGTTTGTTTTGTTTATTTTCAGAAAGGTCAGTAAACAAACTTTTGGGGCAAAAATATTAGTTTTACAAATTTGGTATTTGCTTCTTCTCTTAAAACAGGTCATGAAAGCTTCAGTGCAAAATGCCATATTGCAAAGATTCAGGAACTAGGAGGCCAAGCCTGATCTGCATGCTGAGCAAGAATTCTCTCCCTCTTCACTTTTGAGGTATTAAAATGGTGGAGTGTTATAGCTTAATCTCATTTAGGGAGCTTTGAATCATCTTAAATACTTAGGAAGTCTGTGTAAAGTATTACAATCCTGGCAATTTATACGCTCTAATCCAAAAAGACTGCACCACCAGCTTTCATCAGTTGCAACAGAAAGTTGTTCTCACGGTTTTCCAATTAAATAAACAGGTCACCTACTCTCTGCTTCCATCGCTGGCCACATCTCTACCACTTTCCTTTTTGAGAACATTGCCACGTCCACAAACTCTACTGTACCAAAAGAAATAGGATAGCTACGCAGGCAGCTACACTATTGCTAGTCAAATATTATACCTGATCCTAAAGGCTAACCTTCTGGAGAGATATTTAAGGTGGAAAAATTCCATAATGAGGAAACACATGCTCATATGAGAGATGGGAACTTTTTCACGGTCAAGCAAATAGTAACTGCAAAAGCATTTGGGGATGCAAGGTGTTGCATGTGATTATGTGAATAAATCAATGATTATATATCTTTTCCAAATCACTGTATTCAGTGAAGAGATTAACATGAAATCATCTTTATATGTAAAAACCAATATATTAAGTTTTCTCAGGCCCATCTTAGCTCTTGTTTCCAGTATTAGTGACACCTTTCTTCTCTATTCTTCCCGTCAATTTAACACAGCGTGAAGAAAATCTTTTTTTTTTCCTGTTTTGACAGGCAGCAGGCTGTCAGAGAAGTCACTTTTTATGAGACCAGGTTGCTATCACACATTGAGAATAATATACTACGGGGCGGGGGGGAAAGATGCACGTGAGCCTTGACATTAAGGTGTGGCCTTGATTCTTCCCAAATCATAAAAGATGATATCAGGTTTTTCCAGTCTGGGCATCTCTCTAAATGGTATTACTGTCAGTAAACGAAGCTGAAGTACACTTGACTAGTAAATGAACTTTAAAATTCTTGCTTATGGTACCCTTGCACTAAAGCTGATTTGCAAAATCCAGTTATCTGCACTGAGACTCCCAGTGAGCATGAATTAGTGAGGTTTTACTTCAGCTGAATGGAACAGGAGGATTCAGACTCCAAAGGGAGGAAGGAGAAATTAAGAGAAGGGTCTTCTGTTCCAAAGAGCGTGTCATCTGGTTAGTCATGTCTGACTTACATGCACACATGCTCTCCCTTTAAGCACCTTCCTCTGGGCTGAAATAAGACACATACCTATAATACTCTTTGAATCTCTTGAATCTTTGAATCTGTGGGAAGGCAGGGGAACACACCTTGATCTTCCTGAGCTTTGCTGCTACAGAGATCAGGCTATAACTTGTGCCAGCTTGCTAGCAGACTGGAAGAGAACACTGAAGGTGCAAAGTAGCAGCAGCGTAGCTTGTTTTTGGAGATGACTCACTGGTTTTATGGCATTTGCCCTTCTGTTTTCATTTTATAGGCCTAATGAACTGCCATTGAACCTAGTAGGAATTTACTATGCACAGTTTTATTCTTCTGAACCAAACCTATCTTTTTTTTTTTTTTTTTTACTTGCCGTATGTATTTCAAATAAGGAGAAGACCTGTCAAGAGCATCAGATCTTGAAAGTAAATAGATAAAATCCACCTTGATTAAATTAACCAGTCCAAATGACACCCTGGAAGGTGCCATTCTGGCCCAGATAGATACAAATTACTAAAGGACTCAGGTCTTTTGATTTACTTATTGGTTTAAAAACAATGCTTGTAGCAGTAGAAACGACCCACTTTTTAACTGACTGAATGTTATTTTATGCATTTTTACATAATCTTCACTGAGATTGGCACTAAAGGACTGACTGAACAACCAGTCTCATGCTATCCATACTCCAGGTACTCTTCCATACACTGGGGGCTACCATTTAACTGGAACTTTTTTGAACTCATATTCATTCTACACTGTATCTGGTTTTGATCTACCAACACAGAGCTCCTGGAGCTTATTACTCATACTCAGCTGTGTTACTGACACTGAATTTACTGTAGCATGAGATAAACCAGTATAAATAGGTTGCAGGGTTGCAAAACATGGTAGGTAAAAGGGAACTACAGAATATTTCACTTGAAAGTGCTAAATTCCTCCTGAAACACATAATCACTCAAGTAAAAGTGAGAACTCCTTCAACCTGCACAAAAGCTAACTGGCAATTACACTTGGTTTCCCTCAATTCCCACCACACTTCTAGCTTAGTACAACATTCTTCCTTATTCTAAAAATGTTGAAATGTTTCATTCCTGATTTGGCATAATTTTTTTCTCTTCTAAAAATGCAATCTATAGCATCCAAAAAACTTGTTAACGTTTCCTCTTCTGCAATCAATCATCAGCCTAAAATAACTTTCACTTTCACTGTATGCATTGCTTCCTCATCTGCTGAATTCCTTTCCTTGATCATCTTCATATTTCAGGCAAAAAGCAGGGTATTTAAGAAGTGCCTTCAAATCAGCAAGCTATGTACGCTGTATTGCTGGCACTTAGCAGCACAAGACATTTTCCACGAGGCAGGTCACAGCTTAACTCACAATTTATTCTAGTGTACAGGACCATGAACTAGCAGGTCCATTCACACTTCCTCAGCCTCTGATGACCAGAAAGCAGCCACAGTATACGGTGTGTATGCAGAGGTGCTTAGGAAGACACGCTTTTATGACTGCTAGACTGTTATTCAGGAAAGTTTTCTTAACAAAAGTACCAAAACACTCACAAACCTATGTACTCTGTTTTTCTGAAGTTCCAAGAATCTTTGCTTTGCTGCTATGTCTGAATTGTCCTTCCCTTCTCTACTCCTGGAAAAGAGCAACATCTGTTTATGTAAGGCAAGAAGTATGTCAAGGACACATAACACTGTTTTCACATCCTCTGCCTGAAACATCCACCCAAATCTTGGAACTGCAGATGCAGAAAAGTCCCAATACCCCAGTAACAGAAAGCTCTCTGTTCTTTTCTTACCTGATTCCAGCTCTGGCTCTACCCTCTCTACCACCTTTCACAAAAATAATGTGGGCCATCAAATACATTGAAACATTATTTTGATGTCATTTAACAGGAATTTGTACCAAAAAAAGAAAGAAAGAGTAATGAAGGAAGAAAAATGTAAAGAAAGCAAGGAACCGTAGGCTTTTTACAAGAAGGCAAGTTGCAGGAGTCCACATTTATCCTCACAGGTAGTCAGCTGTTTCAGTCTCCTTCTCTCCCTAAAAAGAGGGTGGAGTGTGAAAAACGGCAGATAACATTCAGGCTGCTGACAACATTGAAAGAGTGGAGGTTAAATTTTAGCCCCAAAAGGTAAAGCGAACAGAAGGGGGCAGCCTAAAGTAATTACAACTTCACTTGACACCTAGTTCTGGATCAACCACAGAAAGAGAGCTGAGGTTTTCTATTTGAAAGGGAGAGAGAGACCAAAACACAGTTGCCTTATGGAAGGCCACAGTCCTACAGACCAATTTTGTTTCCGCTTCCACCCTTCTAAATCCATGCATTCTCACTATCTGGAAACAGGGCTGTTCAGCCAAAATGTCATTATGCTTCTAAGTGAGTAACCAGATTAGATTTTCAGGACTAGGAAAGCAGTGCGTGTGGCATTTCAATCTAACGGAAACAAAGCTGACAGCACGTTTTAAAATGTGTAGCAAATCACAATGCCAAGCAGAGTGAACTAAGCCACATAACACTTCTGGAAAAATAACCAAAGCTACTGCTAGAGCCCTTGCAGCATCTTTGAGAGGATGCCTTGTGTTTTCCCACTCTAAAATGATTAGTGAAATTCTAACTAGTTCCAACTATGGGCATAAACTAAAGGAGACAGCGGGGACCTCCCAGTTACAGTATGCAGTGCTTGACTGACACATGGCTCTAAGGATGAATGTTTCTGCCTGTTCAAGCCCTTTCCTCATGAGTACCTCAGTTAAAATTCCTTCCATTGAGTAATTTCTATCCAGATCCTGGCTGTGTTGGCTTTGTTCCCATATAAAAGAAAACCGGCAGGCAGAAAGCAGTGCCATCTGCCAAGTCAGAAGCTGCTTTAATGAGTAAATTTGGTGTAAAGGGGAACAGACTATTACATTTTACCTTCAACAACAGGACCGGTGTTTTTCTTTTTCCAGGAGCAGATTACAGTGAGCATACTGCTCACAGTTGAAGTACTTGTCCACACATATATGGAGATATCAATGTATATTGCACAAGCAACCTATAGAAAAATCCACCCAGCAATCCTTTTTTCCCCTTCTACTTACAGTTCGATCTTTACATTTCTCTTCTCTTTACCTGTCAGACCAAGGGTCTTTCTGCAACAGTTTCATCAGCCTCCTCTTTCTATTCCTGTATGTGCACGATAACCCCAGCCCATCACACCTAGGAAGCGTGAGCAATGGCAAGGCAGAAATGCCAGGGCCTACTGTCCCTACACAGAGAACTGTGAACTGAAGCTGTTTCTGAGTCAATTTTTCCAAGTTTCCCGTGTTTTTTCCATAACTGTTTTATTTGGATGGTTTGCTCTTAAATCCCATCTGGAGATGGTTAGAGACTTGCATGGCACGGTTCAGGTTTCTCAAGAAACAATGGAAATACTTCCTCGGAACATTTTCATCCTTGCAAATATCTTAAGGGCTAGGAAATGATCTTTCTATTCTTTACAATTAACCTAACACAATTTTTATCCTTCCTTGTTGGGTAATCTTCTCATTAGTCCATCTTTGGAGAGAATAGCAGATTCTCTCTGGGCTGCTGGCAGTTTTACTTAATTGCATATTTAACTTTTTATTCTGCACTTAAACTCATAATGGCAAAAAATACATACACGCAAGAAAAACTATTATCTGCCATTTAAACTCCCTAGAAAACTCATAAACATCTTAATATTTCTGGCCATTTCAGAAGAAAACAGTAGTTTCCTCAGGTGTGCATATTCTGCAGTGAGGGAGGGAAGGCAGAGAGGGGAAAACACATTTAATGCACTTTCAGTGATATACTACCTATCACTGACAAAACTACAGTTTGGGAAGGGTTTTTTTCCACCCCTAATACATTTTAAAAGTTCTGAAAAAGTCAGTTAACTCAATTCGTGCTAAACAGAAGTTTTAAAGCTGATATTAGAGGATCTACTATAGGTTCCTCCTCTTCATCAGAGGCAGGACGTTTTGTCAGGATACAGCAACTTTAGCTCTCTTATCCCTCCTCCCCAACTCCTTAACTCAGCACTGAGTTAAAACTGTATTTTACAGGTGCTAGTATCCATAGGAATGTATTTTCTATTTGATTCCAGAGCTACAGAATTTTCTCTAAAGCACATCCATTGCCATTGGACTGTGCTCTAGAGTGGTAACTTACATTTTAAAAAGCTTCCAGCCCTTATGACTGCAGATAAAACCTTTACAATATGAACGGTACATAAATCAACACTGAACCTGCTGAAGTCTTCAGAAACAGTGGAAGAGCTTCAGTATTAACGATTTCCTTCATCACAGTATGCCAAGTATGGAAATCAGTGTTGACAGCACTTCGAATTAACTCACTTGTTCCTCATTGTTTTCACAGAAGGATACAACTAATAGACTCAGCTCAGAGTTGTAAATGGCCTGGCACACCCCTATGCAGGCACAAAATCCCAGTACTCCCAATCTGCTTCCCCAAACTTCCAGTTTCCCCATGACAAACTTTTGCAAAATACCAGGTATTTCAGTCTGCTGTATCAAAGTACAAGAACCTTGCTGGAGAGAGCAGTTCTAGCTTGATACAGGTAAGACCATGTCCAGACCTTGACAGAAAAACAAATCTGTCATTGGTCAACCGGAAGATCTGCCAAAAATATGCAGAGTTTAAGGTTTAAGCAGCAGAAGAGTACCTGAAAGCTAATCAGATAACTACAGCAAGGGCTTGGTAATATTCCTAAGTAACTCACCTGACTATTACTTCAGCTTGTTTTCAGACTTACAATACAGAACCCTCCTGGTTCTCATTTGAGCTGCTTTTTTCCCCTACTGATATGGTCTAAAATCATCAGGGAAATTTTTAAGTTCAAATATTGCAGAGCAAAAGGCAGGTAAGCTTAACATCCACTAATGAATGTTTTTCACGCTGTTTATTTAAGTGATGTTTATCAACATAAATATCTACTGGTTTTTAGTTAACAACTGATCTTATTTGTCAATATTATCTGGGAAAACACAGATAATGTCAGTACTCTCCTGGAAACAGATCACAAAAATAGAGAATAAGACAGTAAACAACTCAAAATGCCCGTTAAAATGCCAAAAGAAACCCTCCCTCCAAAGTTAGATATTTATGATAAATTGCATCTGTCAAGTTTGCATCTGCAATCAATAACGCCCTTCAATAAATCTTCAAAGAGGGGAAAGTCAGATGACTAACAAACATTTAAGTACTTCCCAGTTTAGGCCTGTTTCATTGCACAAGATCTAAAATAGTTTCCTTCCCAAGTATTGCGTAGTATTTTCATTCAAAACCTAGCAAAATTGTTCAGAGAACAGACCTAGACACTCATCTCCCTGCCTCTCCTCTCTGTTTTTTTTTGCTTTTGTTTTTTAATATGAACACAAGAATTTCACAACTGATAGATTCTTCTTGAAACTCACACAGAACGTTCTGGAAAAGACTCAAGTTTGCACTACAATACTGCAAGCAAGAGCAAATGTCACCACAGATTCAAGTTCTCCTTCGTGCAACCCTCTTTGTTAAATTTAAGCAACAGAGCAAGCAGTTTTTAAGGGTATTTAAGAAGCGAACTCTGGTCTCCCAAACATAAATAAGGATAGAAAGAAGAAAAGCCTACATACCTTTAAAGCACATTTCTGCCCTGTCTCCTTGCTGAAACACTCCAATACTTTGCCGTTAATTCCTAATCCTAGCACCCGTTTGGAGAGTTTGTAGTCATCTGTAACCGCGTGTTTCTTTATCTCTAGTTTGACATGAGCAGCTCCCCCCGGCAAGGATTTTAGGTTGCTCTTGCTCTCCGCGTGACTCTCTGGCTGGGATTCCTGGTCACCTCCACTCTGTTCCATATCAGGGAAGAGTTCGGCCTTAGAGAGGTATCCAACCTGGGGGTTATCCTCAGCAAGATCTCCTTCTCTTAGATGATCAAACCAAGCACTTCAAAAAGTCCATTTGCTCGGCATTTAGTCCTGAATAAAAATGTACGTGAGTATTAGCAGTTTACGTGAATTAACTGTGCTCTCCCCTAACCACTTTTCTCCCTTCCTTTCTTAAGGAGATGGCCGGGCTTAAAAGAGACTAAAAATGGAGGCTCACCTCAGGAATGTATACATCACTTAGCTTTATAAAAGTTACCCTGGTTCCAATATACACATCTATCAGTTAACAGTTATAAAACATTATTATTTTTACTGTAGTAAGTGCACAGGCCAAATCTTTGACCAGAGTCCTACTCAGCTAAGCGCTGCACAACAAAATAAAGTGGTGGTCTCTGCTTTGACCTTACAAATCCGTGCCGACAACTTGTTTTGCGTAGAAATCCGCGTAACTGTCCTCCCCCGCGCCGTCCCGAGGCTCCAAGTCCTCCAGAGGCCCGTGAACGTCCGCGCGTCGCTCGCGAGGGCGCCGGCCGGGCAGGCGAAGCGGAGCCGGGCCTCACGCTGGGGCGCCGCTGCCGAACGGCCGCCGTCCGCGGAGCGAGCAGGAGCGGGCAGCGGGCTGACGGGGGCCAGCTAAGGCGGGCGGGCGCAGGGCCGCCGGGGGCACCGCAGCAGCCCCCGCGGCGGCCCCCGGCCACAACCAGGGCCTCAGCGCCCTCGGCGCCTTCCCCGCCGCCACGAGGCGGCGGCGCCGCCCTCGCGCCCGGGGAGCCGCGGGCGGGCTGCGCCAGCCCCGCTCGCCGCCGCTGCCCCCACGGCGGCAGCCCCGGGAGGGGGGGTTGCTCGGGGGGGGGGGCGGGGGGCTCCCGCGGCCCCCGCGAAGCCCTGAGGCGAGGCGAGGCGAGGCGAGGCGCGCGGCACAGCCCCGAGGCGGCGCGAGGCGAGGCGCGCGCTCGCGGCGCGCGGGGGCCGCGGCGGGGGGCCCGGGCGGGGCGGGGCGGAGCGGAGCGGGGCGGGGGGCCCGGCCGCCGGCCCCGCCGGGGGACGGTTACCTGCCCGTGGCGGCGCGGCGCGGCGCGAGCCGAGGCTTCCCGGTGCGGCGTCCCGGAGGGCGGGGCGCGGCTCGGGCCCGCCCCGGCGCCCTGGGCAGGTGCGCGCCGCCTCCCCGCGCCGCGGGGCCGCCGAGGGGAGGCCGCCGCCGCCGCCGCCGCCGCCGCTCGCCCCCCCCCCCCCCCCCCGGCTCGGCCCGGCTCCGGGGGCCGCGGCGGTTGGCGCCGCTGCCGCCCCCAGCCTGCGCGGGCACCAGCCTTTGGCCGGACGCGGCGGGGCAGGCGCTCAGCGCCGAGGGGGGTAATTTTTAAGCACCTGTCGTATTTTTCCCCTTCACCGGGAAAACGGGCCGGCCAGAGCGGGAGGGGCGGGCGGGCGGCGGCGAGCCGCGGCGCCCCGACCACGCGGCGCAGCTGCGAGCCCGCCGGCAGCAGCCCTCCCCCGGGTGCGGGGCAGCGCAGCTTCCCGACACAAAGCAGCCGCCGTGGCGCCGGGGGCCACCTAGCGCCCAGCCCGCGGCGGCGCCGCGCTCCCGCGCACCGGCAGCTCCCGCGCACCGGCGCCTCCCCGCGCGCGCGGAGTTAAGGCCGAGCAAGGCTTCACACAGCCGCTCCCATCAACCGCCTTTAAGCACTCAGAGCCCAAAGCAAAGCACGCAGAAGCAGTACCGCGCGGGCCGCAGCTCTTTAGCGCCCTGGTTACCAAAATATTCGGCGCTGATATTAAACGCAACCCTTTTTTTTCTGCCAAATATGCAGTCGCTATTTCCTTGCACAGCTGAATGCTCAGTCAGGGTATTAAAAGTGATGGTTCCCACAGCAACTGTCACTCATCACCGGTGCCCAGAGCGCAGTTATACGGATGTGAAATGCTGAGCTTTTCGTACATGTGAAGATGAGTCACGCACTGAAATGTAGCTGCGTTTGTATCACTGGAAAGAACTGAAAGTTCACTTGCCTTACGAGTTAAAAATACATTTGTCATTTTACGTAACATTATGGCATCTGCAGTTCTAGCAGTCGGGAAAATAATTAAAAGGGCTAATGAGGCCTCTCTCCAAGGGATGGAAAGTAGTTCAGCTCCGGAGGCGCAGGTCTGCCGCATGTCACCGTGCGAAGTGGCCCCACGGCTATTCTGCCCCAGGTTTCCCTTCCGGGCTTTCACAGAGATCAGCTACCGAAGGGCCCGGTCCTCTGACTCACTTCACTCATTCTGGGCTTATCGGATCCCAGAGGAACACAGCTAATTCCAGCCCTTTTTTTCTTTTTTTTTTTCCTCAGGTTTGGCTTCCAGCCTTTTTAGGCTTTATACTGCCTCCCACGGTGGCAGTCTCAGGGAAACCTATATATTACTGTAAGCTCCCAGGCTGGAAATTTTCAATAACACTCTTCTGTAGTCAGCAGCTTGCTCTTATTTTCCTTCCCAAGGCTTCTGCATGTATTTGCTGTTTTATTTGTCCTGGATGGTAATTTCCTTCTCTTTGCAACACATAACTACCATCCTATTCCCAGCTCACAGTCTCAGGGGACCAGAGCCTTTAGAAAGCTTCTCTCTAAATTCTCCCCTCAGCTCTTTTCTGTATTTTATAATTTGAGAAATCGAATCTATCGCACCATTTCTTGCTTCCATTCCCAGCCCGACTTCTGCTCTTTCCGCGTAACTCTTACCCGAAAGCCTACACCTGACCAAAGCAGCCGGTCGGTACAGCAGCTAGCACATTAAAGCTAGAAGAAGGCAGTTTATGCCTTATTTCTATTCTTGGAAACAGTAAAGGCTGCAGAAAATTCCAAACTTCTTGGTTCACTACTGGATATTGCCTGGATATGTTCTTAGCTCAGTTCACTGTGCTGCCAATGACCAGAAACAAATTTGAGCAGGGCAGAGAGCTTAAAAGTTCGGTGTGAGTCGTGATTAATAAGGCCTTATACCACCCTGCTGTTAATTTCACCCACCATAAACTTTAAAAAGCCTTTCCCGCACCAGCCCACATATCAGACAGCCTCACTGTACACTGGCGTGACCACAGCCAGATTTAGTCCAAAGCACAAAAAAACAAATTATTCTCTTGCTCTGTGTGTTGATTTTTCTTCTTAGATAGGTTTTCTGAGTATAAAGCATATCTCTACCCCAGGCAAAACACAAACATCATGTGCTGAAAACCTTTAAAACCAGTGACAAAGACAGTATTTCTCAATATCTGAAAGTCTTCTCAAGTTGTCTCCTTCACAGACTGTTTTCAGAAGTAGCAATGTGGCAATCTGATACTATTAAGTAACAGCTTAAAGTACCCCACGCTCTTGTATTAAACTTTTAATCACTTCCCCCAGACATTTGTTCCAGTTTTGCTCAGTTAGTGCTTATTCAATGTTATTCTAACCACGCTCGGCAGGTCCCGAAATAGCCTTTAGGTGCTCCAGTATCCAAAGGACTCTGCTAGGCTCAGCCGGTGGGGTGTCTGAAGCAACGATACCTGCAAACCTCTGCGTGGGGGCGCCTGTTCTGAAGCTCCTGCATTCGTAAAGCCCGGCCTTTCCAGTCCAAACCCAGTTTGTCCAGAGCCAAGAATATTAATTTGTGCAATAGCCTTCTCTTAAGCTGCTTAAAGCTTAATCATTTCTCTGACAAGCGTTGAGGGAGGGACATGCGTGCTGGGTCGGTCACATCTTGGAGTTACCAGCTGGGTTACCAATTTAACCCCCGCTGAGGACAACAAGGCACACGGGCGCAGGGCTGTCACCTTGTCTGCAATCGTCCCTCCGTCCGGCTGCGGAAGCATTTCCCACGACGGCTGTTGTGCCTGCTTTCACACGCCAGTTTTAGAGATCCCTGGGAATTACATTTCATATGATCAAAAACCGACACTGTGGATCCTGCAGCTCCTCTTTGCGCTTCTGGCAGGTTGAGCTGCGTTAGACACCTTTTGAGATATGGATGGAGGAAATGTTGGCAGGCCCACGGCAGCTTCTTGTGCCGAGAGACACTTTTCATTCCAAAAGGCGGCTTTATTTATTTATTGCCGTTTGCTTTACGAAGTTTTGAGAAACCAGTCCTACTACAGGCTATGAGCCCACAATGGCAAAAGTTCTTTCATCCTCACAAAAATCTCTAAATTGTACATTAAATATTAAATCCTGGTTTTACCCCCAAAAGCCCAACAGCAACGACACAGACCAGCTTCCTTTAAGATAGAATTTATCAGCTCAACTATTCCTGCCTTGCCCCACATCAGAAAAGTAGTTTAGAGGGGGAAAAAACAGTAAGGCCTCAATCTTGCAATAAGCTTTGGGGCAGCAGTCCCCTTTCTCTAAACTAATGTATTAACCCTGTGAAGCTTAGTATTTTAGCCAGCATGCAATTTGGACATGCTGTTCCTACACTGATTTCATCATGTCTTGGATATCACAGATATCTGGTTTACAAAGAGACAGCACTACTGTTTAAATAGAAGAGGTTGATTTTGGCTTCAGACTGGGGATTTTTCATGCCTTTTTGCTCTGCTAGGGCAATTCAGTCACAGTAATAACTGGGATCAAAGCCATTTCAGACTTTCAAATATCTCATTTCTTAACAAAAATAAAAGAAACATCTCAGTTTGCTCTCATCTGGAAAGCTAGGAAATCTGATGTCATTGAATCGTCTTCTTTTTGGGAGGGCATATTTTGGAGGAATAATACTTACCCAAATCTACAGTCACCTGAATTTAGTTATCCACAAAAGTGATTTGTACAGAAGTTAGTCCTTTGATAACAACACCTTGTGGAGATAAATAGCAATTACAATGAAGAAAATACCACTATCAGCTGAAAATACAGTGAAGTGTTTTTCTGAAACATTGCCTCCTGTGACTGTTTTTTTGGTCCTGTGAGAAATCCACATTCTGGGATGCATTATGTAGACTTCACCAAACAGAAATTACTCTGTACTGTAAAGTTGAAGTGAGGACACATCTTTGTCTGATTGGGTGGTTATTAAATCTCTCAGGAAGTTGTCCAGGAACTGCTGTGTCTGTGATATTAAAAGAAGGAAAGGGCAGCTCTACAGAACAACGTGAGAAGCAGGAGGAGAAAAGAGGCTTCTTTTAGGTGCTTTAGTTTAGTCTATCACATACACAGTAGGCTGAAACAGAGACTATATACATGTTTTTCCCCTGTCTTCCAGTTCTCCTCTGGCGGTATCTGCCTCATACTTATCAGAAAGAAGAAAAAAAGGAAGAAAAAAACAGCCTGGCTCCTTTCTCTGCATTGCTGAGGAAAGGCCAGGTTTATATTAGCTCTTTCGCAGGCAATGGCGTTAAGCTGAGGCTTTCTGCTTACCAAGCTAGAGCAACTTCTCTTTTATTCTTAATATTCTCTGCCTTACACTGGGATTATAACATGGTTTCTAGGAAGAATTACATATGCTAGCTATAAACCAGTTTCTAGTGAAGGAAGGGGAAGTCTCAAGATCACCAGTCTCATACAGTCTGGAGTGTGAGTCCTAATTACCCCGGGCTGCTTCCTCAAAATTGCTTCCTCCCCATGAGCACGTGTGTCCCTCCATAGGGAAATACAAAAGAGTGCAGGACAGTTGCTTTTATAAATCTGGACTCAGACACCTTATTAGAGATACCTCATCTTGCTCATTCAGAAGCTTTCGGGAGGCTCCATCCCTGCTCCTCCACTAATGGTTGCTGTCCTCTGAGTTCCGGGCTCTCTGGTGCAGTGAGAGCACTAGGACACAGCTTATTTACAGAGGCTGTCAGGGAGATACATTGGACATTTCCATTTCAGTAGGGAAAAAAAAAAAAAAAAAGACAGGGAGTTCTTCCTGAAAGTATCATAAATCAACAGCGTCATAACTCTGCCAATCCACCTACACAACATGATGCTTCATTTTATGCAGCAATGGAGCACAAGAAGTTAATTTCCCAATAGTCTCTAACTGGAAGAGATCCTGCAGCAATGGGTAGGGCAACACTGTCTGACAGTCCCAGGATGGCCTTCCAGGTCACTCGGGAATGCAGTTTTTGAAGAAACACACCATTTGATACAAGCAGAGAAGTTCCTAACAGATGCCACACTGTTATCATCTAGGTCATCACATGCCTGCTATCCTAGGGACAATGAATATGACAAGTTACGAATGCACGGAAGCCTGAGGTGTAACTTTCTTTACAGCGTAAGGTAAATCTGGTCCCCAGTCACACAGACCTCTCTCGAGAACTATGATTTTGGATGTCATTCTCATTTCCATCAACTCTACAGCATTACGGACATGTCCAACCATACAGCTGAAGCAGCATGGCTTAACCTCAGTGAAAAGGGGAACCAGGCCACTCGCCTTCTCAGCCACACATGCATCAGTAGATGGTGCTGTTGTGTTGGTGAGCTTTCCTAAGGGACTACCTGCGGTTCACCCTTTCGGGATTTTTTACCTCCCTGCCTTTATCGTGTGCTTTCTCTGACGACTTTGTTAACTACATCCTATCGCTCACCAATTTCATCCCATCTATATAACATTATTTATAGCATTTATATAATAATATTGCTTGTAACTGCCTTTGCAAACTCCTAATTCTGCAATGTTTAACCCTGGGGAGTCATATCAGTATAAACTTTGTGTGAACACCTGATTTGTTGGAATGGCAGCAATTTATAGTGACCGTGGACAGGTAAGGACACGAGATCCGGGGCATTGGCAAATCAGGTGCCCTGTTCTGTTCCCTACTTTGGGCATTACCATGAGCATTAGCAATGCTAATGAGAGGCAAAATTTTCAGTGAGAGTGAGGGAGTAGTGCTGAATAGTCACAATTTAAAACTGACCACTAATATATTTTGTCTATAAAACAGCCCAGGCATTAGCTAGGACATGTTTCGATGTAGGCCCCTAAGAAGTTTCCATTGACGGTGAAAGCTCTTTTAATTGATTCACATACACATTAACTACTTTGATTTACTTGTCATCTTCCATGGATCCTTTGGACTAATCAACAGAGCTGCACAGATCTAATAATTGCAAGTTGAAAATCACTGCATCAGAGTGCAATAGTCAGGGGAGTAACGTACTGAGTAATACAGAGTATCTGTACTGGGGTTAACACCTATGATGCTTCCACAGAGCAGATACGGAGCTGCCAAATGAGTCACATTTACACATTACGTTCCGCTGTATAGTTCTTATCATTGCTTTTGTACTCCATGGCTACAAATGGCTACTTGACTAACAGCACAGAAGCTGTTTGTAAAGACTCTTCCAGAGAAGATCACTAGATGGAGCCCAATTCTAAATCTGAAAAATACATAAAAATAGCTTCTCGGTGTCCTCACCTGGCTGCAGCACTCCTGCCTTATGGCACATGACATCCATAATCTTGATGTCCACCCCCCCAAGGTTAAAGATGAAATGCCTTAAGAATATACAGGTTAATTACAATTTGAAGAAGACAGCAGCCACTTGCTATTCTCTAGTCCAGCTCTGTTCATTGTGCTGCTACACTGCCAATATAAGGGTTTAACCAATGCTAAATTTAGATGTGGAGGAGCACATGCAGGCACACGGAGCCCCTGCAACCCTGCACCAGAACTGCTAAGGTAAGCCCTTGAAAGGTCGTGTCGTGCTTGATGGGCATGGAGAGGGTGAGCACTGAAACTCCTCTTTCCCCTGCTACCCCCTTGCCTCACCTGTGAAGTTACAGGTATCCAGGTGACACATGAGCTGAAGGCTGCATTAAGATCAGAAGCAAACTGGTCAAGGGGGGCATGCATGCACCCCCATCCCTGTAGGTACTTAGACGGCCCTCACCACCTCGCTCCTTCAAGAACTCAGCATTGCTAGCAGTGTTCGTTCCTGCACTGTCCCCAATGTAGTAGAGACAAGGAATGGACGCACGCAGAAGGCCAACCAGCTGCTAAAGGAACCAGCAGGCAGTTAAGGCTGAGGCAGGAGCTGAACATGCTCTCAGCCTGGTGTCCTACTCACAAGACCATCCTCTAACCTTCTCTGTAATGAGCTTCCTTCCTTTCCTCCCCAGGCCCCATCCGACTTGGTCCTGAACACCGCAATGGTCACTAATATCTTTTAATACCCAACCTACTGGAGACCAAGGTGACAGACATCCCCTTCTCACATTCTCTCTTTAGTCTGATATGCACGGCGCCCAGGATGAGCCCGCAGGACGCTGAGGGCTGGGTGAGAACAGCATGACGCCACAAGGGCGGGACATTACAAACCACGAAATAAAAAAAGAATACAAATGAATAAAGCATAAATCAATTTTAAAATAAACAGAAGTAAAACTATAAAGGGAAACTATAAATAAAGTGTAAATATAAATAAAGTAAAAAGTGAAAGTAAAAATAAACGAAAGCAAAAATTGAATGAAAACAGAATGAAATATAGATAAGAATCGATAAATAAAAAGAGACAGAATTAAATATAAACGAAAACAAACAACGGCACGGGAGGTGTACAGAGCTCCCCTCGCGCAAAAGGAAGCTCCAGCGGGGAGAGTCCGCGGTGCCGGAGCCGGGGCCGGTGCCGGAGCCGGTGCCGGGCCGGTGCCGGGCCGTGGGCGGGGCCGTGGGCGGGGCCGTGGGCGGGGCGCGGGCCGGGCCACCGCCCCCCGCGCCGCCGCCGCCGCCCGCACCTCCGCCCGGGCCGCTGCGGGGCGCTGCGCGCATGCGGCGGCGGCGCCCATTGGCGGCGGCGGCGCCGCGTTCCTGGAAAGTTCTTGGAAATGGATCAGAGGCGGTTCCGCGCGCGCGCTGCGGCGGCGGCGGCGGCGCCTCCCCGCGGCCCCCGGGCGGCCCTGGGGGGCGGGGGGCCCCCGGAGCGCCGGGCTGGCGGCGGGGCGGCCATTAGGGCCGCGTCTATTTATACTTCCTTTTTTTTGTCTTTTTTTTTTTTTGGGGGGGGGGGGGAGTGGGTGGGTGTGTGTGGCTGATATCGGAAGAGTGATGTGACTACAATACGATTCCAGGAATCCCTCACTTCCTGGAACAGATTAAAAGGGGCAAACAAAAGATTACTTAGTAGGTGGTTTTTTTTTTCCCCCTCAGAGCTTCATTACTTCTGGAGGCAGGGGAAGCGCACGGTGCTGCTCTCCCGGCTCTCCTCTCCCGTGCACTCGGGGGGATATTATTTATTGCTATTTATTATCACTTCAGGCTGCTCTGAATATTTTTTTCTAAGAGATTGCTCTGCTGGAAGATTAGTTCCTCTTTTACGTATAAGTAGTTTCCCTTTTCTCTGGCTATTTTTTTTTAACTTTTTTTGTTTTCTGGAAAGCAGAACAAGAGCATATTCTATTTGCGAGCCCTGAGAGCGCGCCCGCTGTCCTGGCCCACGCTGCGAGCCAGCCGGTGCGGTCCCACTCGGACCGGCTGTCTGCCGCGCTCCCTCCGTGTCCGACGGCAGCGTGCCGCGGGCCAGGAGCTGCCCGCGACCCCCTGGCCTGCTCCTACTGTGAACCCCTGACCAGAGCCTGGAAGTAGAGACTGGAAAAAGGAGACAAGAAAGAAAGGAAAAGAGGAGAAACCATTTCCCCACCTTCTGGAAGACTTAATGCTTTTCCCTTGGTCCAGGAGTGACATGATCCTGTGTGTTCAGGGGTAAGATTCCTATGCTGCCTTCTTTTAAAGCCTGGCTGGGTAATTGCAATTCAGAGCTTCGCTGCGGTCGTTTCTCAGCTTAGCATGCGTTGCCGCGTCGAAGCGTAACGAAACGGGGCTGTTTGCGCTGGCGGATTGCTGAGTTCTGCCTGCGAGTCCTGTATGGCTGCTTTGGGGATTTTTGCGGCCAAAATCCTGCGTAAGATGTTCCTGATTTCCATGCCTGCTCTAGCTGAGAAATTACACAGTACTCAAGGTCCTTCGGGGAGTGCAAATTAGCTAAGGCAAAACTTGGGGCATGTTGTTCAGCGGCGTGTATGTGCCCCACGGAGGGATACAAATCCGAGACAGGAGGGGTGCTCTGATGACCCAGTGGGAACAAACTACTTGCAGGGAAAAAACTTTCCCGGAGTTCAAATGTTTTTGGCTATTTTTAAGTAAATATTTAGGTTATATGCATGTTCTTGTTTCTCTGTTGCTTTTATGTGTAAGATGAAATGTATGCACATATATACAGACAGACCCATACACAGCATATTATAGAATAGCAAGCTATAGGGTGCAGATACAGAAATTTATTATTATTACGGAAGTTACATCCCAGAAATATCTCTTCGGTAAAAGAGACATCCAAGTCCCTTCTCTGGTAGTGGTGTGAGCACTCAGTGCCTGCATGGTCAGTTCAGCACATCTGGGTCATCAACATGTGTAAAGACCTGGACTGCAGGAATACATCCAGCGTTTTTACACATGCTGCGTGTTTGGGAAGTAGCAGTGTAATCTCCCATTAGTTTCAGTCTGAGCCATGATGCGAGTATTAACAACCCCTCCCGCCCTCAGCGGATTTTCCTTAGAAGCGCTGCATTTGCCTTGTCCGCTTTAAATGACTAAAGCACGGGGATTTTTACCATTTCCCCCACCAATCTGTTCCAGAGATGAGCAGAGCTCGCGCTTACCTATACTTTCCAGCTACTCAAGTGGGTTTTCCTTTGTTCGTTTTTGCTCTTGTTTTCAGTCTAGTGCTGGCAGTTCCTATAGCCACAGCAAAGGAAATTCAGTTTTCAACTTAGGCTGTGGGAGACTCGTATCTGCCGTTTTCCTCCAGCACTAAGGCACCAGAGCTACCGCCTCCCTGCACCCACTAAGACCTGTTAGGCAGCCAGATGTGCAGACATTTGTCTCTAATATCTTCTTTATGACCATTTACTGCTCAGTTTTCATTATCCCCCAGGATTTTATATCTCCTGCACTCCACACTGTCCCCCCCAGTCAGGCCAAATTCCCACGGGAGTTTTGGCTGATGGGAGGGAGAGCAGCTCTGAATGCTTTTTATTGCACTACTTGGACTGTGTTACAGAGCTTGGCTTATCAGCAAAGTAACTGGATATCATTTAGTAACTGTGTATCAGTGTGTAACTAGTATCATTTAGTGTAAATGATACCAAACACATCTACTCTCTTGAACTTTCTTGGCTTTCCAAGGCTTTTTGAAACACTCATTGCCAGCGCACTGGGAAATTCTGCTGCTGTTTCTCTCAAGACTCCACGCAGCCTCCCAGCTAGACATGCCCAACTTTCTGTGTTTGTTCTCTTCCTCATCAGAGCAGTTCTACTAACAAATTATTCCGTTCGGTTCTGACCCTCCACAGGTCTCCTCCACTTTCTTAGGACCTCTAATTATTTTCAAATACTTACTTCACCCCTATTAAAGCGCTGACTTTTGCATGTCAACCTCCCTTTTCAACACACCCTTAGCCCAGCAAACTCCTCGTATCCCTCTTGCTTATGTTCTTTCATTTTGACCATCCTCATCTCCATAAAAGTTGTAGTCAGCCCCTGCCTTCTCCCCTTCCTGTGCTTGGAGCTGCTCTCTGGTCACAGCGGCTGCTCTTTTTTCTTCAACCTGCTTATGAAGCTGTTTAGGACACCGTCACCTCCTGGCCTACAGGAATTGTTAATCCCCCTCCTGTTTCGCCACGTTCCTTAAGGACTGCAGCTACACTAGGACTTTTTGCGGGGGTGGGGAGAGGGGCCCAGAGGCAGGTGTAAAGAAGGAAAATAACTTGAGTATAAGGATGGTCTCCCCTGGGTGCTGTAGAAGAACCTCCACTAGAACTGCATGGGGTTTGGGCTCCCCTTGGCTCCAGGTGGCAGAGAGCGCAGGGCAGCAGGGAGTGAGTGAGCATGGTGGGAAACCTCGGCTCCTCAAGCACATAGGTTCTGCTTCACAGAGACCCACAGGGGCTCCAGATAAGAAACATATTTAAAAATTCAAATAGTTGATGTGTCTTTTGGAGGAACGAATTGTGAAGTGATTCAGACTTTGAAGTTAACAACATTCTGCCTAAAATGGGAGCATGTAGCTTTGGTCTCTCTGCCATCCCTTTCCAGTCCCAGACAATTCTTAAATTTTCTCTCAAAAGCAGGTTAAAAAAAAAAATCCATGCTAGGAACAAAAAGATTTCTTTATGTTCAAGATTTTTCCCCAAGGGGTAGACCATAAATTTTTTCCAGGAGAAAAAAAGTTCAGAGAGATTTGGAATTTGGACTACAGTATTAATTGTAGGGGGAGAGAATGGGCAGTAGATGGTGCAGGACTGATTTTAAGGATTTAACACCTGGCACAGTCATTTGCACCTCAGCAGTCAACGGTCTTGTGTAACACCCCTTTTGGATGGCACAAACTGTTATACTAGGTTTGGTACAATGGAGGATCTGGTTTATAGTCCTGCTTGCTCAAAATGGAGAGAAATGGAGAATCGGGAATCTCCTTTCCCCAACATGGCAGACAGCTAGAGATTTGTGCGGACAGTCATGTGAGGAGGTAGACATCTAAATGTCTTTAAAAACACAGTCCTCAGCACCTACAAATTTAGCTCAGGTGAGGCTTAAAAGAGAATTCAAAGCTTCCCAACAGCAGTCTCCATGTAAAAGAGTGTATTCAGATCCACTCCTCTGTGAAAGCCAGTAATCACGGGTGCCTGGTGAAGATAAGGGCCAGTAATCAGATTTAGTAGGTTTGGCTTTCCAGCCATAAATAGAAATTAATAAATGAGGATCAAATGCCATGCTTGCCAAAGAGATATCTTCCTTCTGATAAACAATTTGACGTATAGAAAAAGAAAAAATGTTCTTTTCTAAATACCTGTGGAATGGTGGGGTTTTGCCTTGTATTACATGGGCAAGAAGTGTCTTTTTGTAGATTCAAAGTTACCAATGGCTTTACAGAAACCTTACTCCAAACCTGCATGGCTTTATTAGAAATGCAGATTCATGGAACTGATTGTGTCTCTTGCTCTTAAATCATTCTGAAGTCATTTTCAAGTTCTCTCTAGTCTACTCTTCTCCAAAATCCCTTCTTCTGGCACACCATCCCATATCTGTGACTCAGCTGTTTGAGGGGAATAGAGTGCAGCTATGATAAGACAAAGATCACTTTGCAACGCGTTTACATATGCCCATAAAGTGTCACTGCTTATATAAAACACAGAGAAGGAGGCAGGTTGGAAGGGAAATGCCTGTGACTTTAGTCTCCTTTTGCTTTTCTCTTCAGTGATGTGGGAGGAGGTGGCTGCTGCCCCTGTAATCACCATCAGCTCCAATTGGTCCTTTGACCATCAGACAGTCCCATGTTGAGCACTGTGTTGTATTTCCCTGGAAACTCATTCTCTTATTTTGAGTGCCTGAAAGAACATCTCAAGCAAGCAAGTGGATGTGGGGGAGATAACACAGGACACAGCCACATATGCCACGTACAGGGCATATGAAAGCAAAGAGCCTAGAAGAAACAACAGAGACTTATGTCTTTGCTCAGGAGCTTGCCTGGGAATGAAGACTTTCCTTGCCCCCAACATCCGTCCTCCCATAGGAGCCCTGCCTTGCTTTAGGAAGCTCCGTACCATGGAGAAGGGGTGCCCACAGCCCCCAAGAGCCCCAGGCTACCTGAAACTTTGCATTTAGATGCTGAATGGCTACAATAATGCTCTCTTTAGGTCACAGAGGGAATAATGTTCACAGCAGCCCTATATGGGCAGAGCTTCTTACCACTACGAGTACTAGATTACAGTTGCTCTGAGATGTCCTTTGTGCCCTTGAATGCTAGGGTTTCAGAGGGCTGGCTAAAACAAGAATTCACATTATTCTACTACAAGATCAGCTCACCCTTAGCCCTAATAGGCATATTTAAGATCAAGTCAACCTTTAGTAGAACGCAGGTAGGACAAAACCCAAGCTATTCCTGATTCTGCTCCTGATTATATTGCTGTAAATGACTAACCCACTGACAGAAAAAGAAATACTCCAACTTCATAATGACATAAGCAAAGCTGGAATGTCATTATGAACCTTACTGCCTCTGAAACTACGTGTTGAAAGGCAACATCTAAAGAGGTCAGGCTTACAATTGAGCTAAATTGCAAGATAGCCCATCTTTTCCAAGGTGAAAAAGGCCACTTGTCTTTCCCTGTTTCTGAAGACTCATCTTTAGCTGTGTAATTTTTTCCCCCTTGCCTGTCTCTCTATTTGAGATATAATTATATCAAGGGTCTGCTTATAGAACATAACATTGTAGCATGATGTAGCATGCACTGAACAGATGTTGCAACCTCTTTCAGGGCAAGGAAAAATAGCACAGTATGCCCTTTGTTTCAGACCTCATCCTTTGCTGGCGGACGAGAAGATCAGGAGGCTGTCACTCAGGGGCATTGCGGTGGATTTGTCCGAGCAGATCATGCAGCCTCTCCCAGTAACAGCCTTCCAGGAAGAGTCTGCACCTGCCTTTGCAGTGCCTGTTCCAGACAGCAACCCACCTCAGATGCGAGACCCCGAAGAAGACCTTCTCTGCATTGCAAAAACCTTCTCCTATCTGCGCGAATCTGGTAAGGCTCTACCCCTGAGCACAAAGTCGTGGGTCAGGAGGCTGCAGGGAGCCAACTCTGCAATCCAGATCCAACAAGAATCTCCAAATCCCACTTCAGATAGGAACCCAGTTCTAGCACAGTCACAGCTGATTGCTGTCGATGCAATGTGGATTTCAGTCTCCACAAACTCAGCACTTGCATTATGAAGTAACTTAATACTAGCATATGCAAATGCTTTGTCTTTTATAGCTGAATTAGAAAGAAATGAGAAAAGGCTCCTCTTTCTCTGTAAACTTCAATAGCTACAAAAGTAGGCTTTCCCATCCCAAGTCCAGCAGAGCAATGATGAACATAAGTAGAAAACCCTTAGAACTTGACATTGCCTTCTTTTTTGAAGGTCTTACAAAGCCCGGGTCCTGTACTCAGTGGGCTTCAAGACTTCCCTAAATATGCTGCCAATTCCTTGATACATTCTTTCCCTAAAAAGTTCTTTCTGGGATGCTTTTCCAGGTTGGTACTGGGGATCTATCACTGCCAGCGAGGCCAAGCAGCATCTCCAAAAGATGCCTGAGGGCACCTTTCTGGTACGGGACAGCACCCACCCTAGCTACCTGTTCACACTCTCTGTCAAGACAAATCGAGGTCCCACCAATGTGCGCATTGAATACACTGACAGCAAGTTCCGGCTAGACTCAAACTACTTGTCCAAACCTCGCATCCTGGCCTTCCCAGATGTGGTCAGTCTTATCCAGCATTATGTCATGTCCTGCACAATGGAAAGCAAGAATGAGGCTCCTTACCCACCTCCATCTCCTCTACCTCCCATGCAAAAAGAGATGGCAGCAGCTGCAGTACACTTGAAACTCATCCGGCCGCTCAGCCGCAAAGACAACATCCCCAGTCTACAACACCTGTGCCGGCTACAGATTAACAAGTCAACAGCCGAAGTGGACCAGCTCCCTCTGCCCAGGCGGATGGGTGACTATCTGAAGCAATACCCTTTCCAACTCTGAGGCATGGCCATTATGTCTCAGTCACGACAGTCAGAGGGACAGAAATAAGAGAACTTTGATGTGTTTTTGTCCTGCTAAAGCATGGCATCAGGTGGGCACAGTAAAGACCTGATTATCAGCAGAGATTGCATCCATCTTTCCTCTCCCCTTCTCTCTAAATCCATTCCAGCACCAGGGAGGAGCTGGTTGTTTTGGTGAACAGTGGGTCACAATCTGAGCTCTGAACCTCAGGCCGCGCCAATAGTGGCTGTGAGAAAGTGCTATAGGCATGTGCACACTACTTGAATTTCAGAGTTGCTGTGACACCAGAAATGTTAACATTGTTATTTTCGCTATTTATTTTCATGGCAGTTTCTCTCCTCATGGTATTTTAAAAGCACCTTTTACTGTTTTTTGTTTCTTTTTCTTTTGTGGAATTAGAGATAGAATAAAGGCTCCCAGCCAAATGGCAGCCAAAAATCTGTGGGAATTTGGATTTGGTTCCTCATTCAGATAGTACTTGCTTGAACCTGTCCCTGTAACAAGTCACACAAGAGTCCACATCCAAGCTCCCCCAGACTTCTGGGGTAGTTGGGACTCAGATGACAGCATGTGGGCCCACCTCTATAGTGTATAGGATATTTTCTTTTTTCCTTAGCTATACGGGGGCTGGGCATCGTAACCTCAAAGTGCGTTGGTAGCAGCTTGTATATCTCCCAGAGATGCACGCTGTGCCATAGGTGGTGGATAGGAGACTTTTTGGAAGGAGCCCTTCTTCCTTGATAGCTCTAATCAGAGATTCTGAATATTGAGCTTGAGCCACGGAGCACTCATCCCATTTTTTTCCATCCTCCTCATCTCAGAAGGAACTTTGTAATAAAACCTTTACAACCGAGTAATCAGAAAACCAACTGTACTTGTGGGCAGAGGGATTTGGTCTGAGAGTACTTTGTATTTGGCTTGTGTTTTCAAAGTGCTGTTCTCTGACATTGCCCTTGCCTTGCGAGATGCAGGGTAGGCACGGTGTGTCTCCTTGACTGGGGTTCAGAGACAGCTCTGCTGAGCTGCACCAGTGACACACAGCTTCAGGATATTTATTTATTTATTTCTGGGGGGATAAGAAATTATAAGCACCTCAGTAGAAAGAGCTGTCCTTCCTCTCTGCTAACACAGTTTCAAATTGCCAGTTGCTCTGCTTCTACCAGTACTATTCACAAGCCATATGGCTTCAACCAAAACTAGGTTCTAGCACACACTGGGAATCACAATTTAGCTTTTTTCTCTTTGCCAAGGTCCAGACCTCTCTTCTCCTTTTCTCAGGCTTACATGTTTGTTATTTTCAATTAGATTTTTGCTGTGGGTTTGTTTCTCACACCCCATTACTTCCACACCACTGCAAACAAGTACAGCAGAGCTCCCTTGCTCTTTTGAGGACAGAAAAGACAGAGCAAATGGGATCTGCCAAAAAAAAGCAAGCGTAGACAGGGAGGTTGCCCCTTCCTCTTCATTCACGTGATCCCATCACCTCCCCAGCCTGTAGGAGCCAGTCCGTGCCATTAAGAGATGGAAACAAGACAGCTCTAAGGAAATTATCCTTTGGCTTCTTCTCTTGCCCCTAAGACCTCATAACTTTAGCATGCATGAACCAACTTAAGTTCATCCCTCCCTGGAACTGTCTCTTTAAGGCTCTGTGAATTAGAGGAAACAAATCTCAGCTGTACCTGAGAGCTGAGAGAGGAGGAGGAAAAGGATGGGACAGTGACTGCAGGAGACAAGCTCAAAAAGCGGTGGAGTTTCTTCCACCCTAAGTTAAAGCTACCCAAAGGGACAATATGACCTGATGTGTTTAGTCAGTGTCCTTTTTTTTTTTTTCACATTTATACAAGTTTGTGGTCTTGCAAGCTTTGTTTTTGATACTTTGATGATTGACGGCGTGCATGTGTGATGTTTGCTTTTTACCATATCCTTTCCCCTTGCTCTATATGGCAGCAACTGTGGGAAGGTATTGAATGAGAATGAAAAATTAAAAGGCTAAACAAAAACAAAACTTTGTTTTAAAAAAAGAATATAAAATAAAACCACTGAAAAGGCTTCCTTTTATCCAAACACCTCTGTCTGCCTGAGGACACTGGGAACAAGGAAACCACAGCTCTTTGAGGAGCAACAGTGATCTCAGGAAGCCCACATGGCTTGGCCACAGGCTTGGTATCTACAGCATGTGAAGACTCAGTCAGTTCGAGAAATGTGCATCAGGAAAGGGCAAGTTGTTCAGCTTTCTGAAACTTCCCTCCTACGTGATCTTTTCTCTGTTGGGGGTAATGAGGAAATCAAACCTGCAGGTTTGAACTCCTTGCCCCAGGAGAGCTTGGCTAGGATGGCAGATGTGTGTAAGGAGAATGAACGCATGGGTAATCCAGCAGCAGGATGATGCAGAGCCTAGGCTGAAGACTGTAAGCTCACATGGGCAGGGACCATCTCTGTTGTATGTTTGTACCGCATCTAGCACAATAGGGTTCTCTAGGTGCTACTGCAATACAAAGAATAAATAATACAGTTACTCCAAAAAGTCAGTTTCTTCTATCTTGAGACAGTTTGTTAAAATCATTTGACTTGGATTTTAAATAAACATTTTAAATATATTTTAAAGCCATCTGTAAAAATCTTTGGTGAAATCCAAATGGATTAATTCATTTGCTATTCACAGAAATCCTCCCCAAGAAGTCTGGGCACACTCTTAATCAACCTTTCCAAACAAGACACAAAATTATTTCAAAAAAAGAAAAGCCCTTCAGATACTGGGAGAGTTTACACCAAAATCATCAGCGTGAGCCTGTTTCTTACTGCACACAGAAGAGCAGTGGTGGACCCCAAGTCCCAAGTTACCAAGAGCTTAAAGAACGTTTTTTAACAATGTAGAAAAACACAGGAATGATTTTTATACTGTTTCTGTGGGCCATAGAAAACCATTTGAATCTAGGGGAAAGGAGATGGAACGTAACTGAAAGTTTGGCAACTTGTTTACAGCAGGCTCGAAGCTGGCCCCAAAGAAAAACTCCGCTCATGGTAATGTTGAAAGAGAAGTTCTAAAAAACGCAGACCATGCTTGGGATGCGACACTCACAGCATCAGCTTTTTCCCCAAGTTGTGCTGCAGCTGGGCCTTTCTCTCCCCATGCTCATGGTCTAGCCCAGCACCCTTTCCCCTTCTCGTGACCTCACGTGGTGGATACAGCAGGCTGGCAAACCACCAGGTAGCTGTATCTGCTCCATGGTGTCAGAGGGAGACAGGGACCACCCCATCTGTCCTGCATCTCTGAAATGCATCAACTAGCAGGGCTTCGCACGGCAGGAACCCTACTACTGGCACGTGACTCCACTGCGACACCTTCACAGTCATTTCCCAGGAGGGATGTTCATGCCGCACTCCCTCTGGTCCTGAGCGGAGCAAGCCATGGCGCACTCTCAACTACTGGGAAGAATAAAATGAGGTCGGGGAAAAAAACCAACCCCTCCCCAGAATCCGGATCTCAATTAGTTCCTCTCCATCATTCCCCCTTTTTGAAACCGCTGGCTTCAAAGTTCAAAATATTGCTTTAATGTGTTCCTAAAACATGTGCTGTCCTATGCTGGTCTTGGGGTTGGCATGCAGAACCTCATTAATAGGAGCCCATGGATAGATTTCCATTGCACACAGACCAGGAAACGCTGGCAATGGAATATTCTGCTCAAGTTGAAGTTGTTAAACAAAAACAATCATGTCCCTCCTGGTTTTACTGGAAATATCGAGAGTGAGGTAGAGGGGGAGGAAAAAATAATAATCAGAGGAAGCAGAAAAATAAAAAGGAAGGAGAAGTTGCACCCACATTTAAAAGGGAGCTTTGAAAACCCTGGGAATTACAGAAGAGAAAGATGTAGCATTTCTGACACAATGTTAAGTAATTTCTTCAATAAGCTGGGCTTACTGACTTTACTTGAACCTCCCCCCAATCCCTTTCCACAGACCAAAGGTAGAAACGATGGGCATGAGTCAAGCCAATATGTAAGAGCAGTCACATGTGGCTTTACAGCATCAGCTGTTACCTTAATGACTCCCACTCCTGCATCTTCCGCACATTTTGTTAAAGGCAACAGGTTGGTGTTCTCAGAAGTCCTGTGCCAAACTGCCATGCAGAGCAAACTGATTTTTCCCATTGAGTTCCACATCTCCAGCAGCAGGAGCGTTCATGGAAACGCAGGCAGAACTTTCTAATCACTGATGGGCAGCTGCAAGCCCTTGCCCTGCGACACCGGTATGGTTTGCCGAGCCCATGCAGGACTGTTTGATCAGATTCTCTCGTTTTTCACAGTTTCTGCCTACAGATAGACATGGGCACACGGAGCCCGCACTGCGAGCTTGAAAAGAAGACCCATCGAATCAGGAATAGAAATGCCAGTCCATGACTGCACCCAGGCGAACGTGGCTCACTGCCACAGCAGAAATGCCCTGCCGTTCATCAGACCCAGGGTGCTCTGTGCTGCATCCTATGGTCTCCCTTTCCGTCGTCATGAATCAGCCCTCTGAAATAGCAACATGTGCAAGGGAAAAACCTGTTTGCGTGCACTGTCTGCTCTCACATTTACTGAAATCTCATCCCTTTCTCAGAGTTTCTGCAATATTAACCAAAGAACACATAATCCCATGCCCCAGGTCCTCTCGAGAGCACAACTTTCCCTTACCCAGGCCAGATGAATCAGCAAGAAATGAAGCAGATCAGCTTATTTAATTCTCTTACGACAGACACGGCTAGATATTTCAAGCAATCAGTCTGTTACATGGCACTTCTAGTCCAAATTCCATTGTTAATCTCACCCGTTATCTAAGAAGTTAAGATTAAAAATCAAAATTAACTGGACACTGTACATAGGGCTCTTCTGCTCTGCCCAATCATGTTCTCATGTTCAAATCTGTCCAAAGCCCATTTATCACAGTCTTCTCCTGTCTCTCCCTAAGGACTGCAGAAATACCTTCTCCTTGGCTCATCGGCAGCCTGGAGCATGGGGTAAAGGAATATCCTGTAAAGACGGGCCAAAGCAACTCTGGATGCCAAATAACATCTTTCAGCTCACTCACTGCCTAGCACTAATTTAACAACATTTATATCTCATTTTCAGTGAACCCCACCTATCCTTCACAGGGGAAACTGGAACAAAAAATCCCACTGGACTAGGCAGCTCCTGATGAAACAAATTAGCCAAAGGTAGGAATGAGATATTATTTAAAAAGATCTGCCCTGTCCTTGGGCAGAAACGTTCATCCTTTCGGCTGTTCCTGTTAGCAGCAACCTAGCATTTCTTGTATAATAGGGAGTACAAGGGCACTCAGTCCTACCAGTCTTGCCTAATGGCAGGATACCAAAAAGAGGGCTCCGCCGTCGCTAAGTGCCTTGATAACACGTTGAGACTCAGACTCACTTCTTCTGAGACATGTCTCTTTTCTGCCCACACCCAGCCCTGCCCATTTCTTTTTTTAATAATCACGTGTGCCAAAGCATCAGGGAAGAGGAATGCGTGAAGGCATGCTCTTATCTGGAGGCTAATGCTGCCTCAGGTGAACCCCATTTTGATCTTCCTCTTAGGCATCCTGCGAAACGCAGCAATCCCGTGGCTTGGGCTACATGCCGCGCAAGCGGAGAAGGTCACCTCTGGGACCAGGCGCAATGCTGCAAAAATCAAATGCCCATCATCACCTCTGCTTTAAATCAAAACTAACAACAACAAAAAACAGGTTGAAAGAAAATTGGCAAACAGGGCCTAGGAATAACATTAGATTAGAGATTTCAGTAGCGGCAGCGCGTAGGTAGATGGGTGTATACGAGCACACTATTGCAAAATTTTAGCCAAAGCTAAATTCATTTTAAATTGAAAAAAGGCTGTATTATTCAGATGAAAAGGCTACTGGTAAGGAAAATGTAGCCCAGACAGAAGAAAAATCATTCTAATAGCTGCATCCATTAGCCTGGGCAACACTCTTCAAAAGGAAACTATGACAAAGATTCCTTTAAGGAAGATACAATTTGGGTTCTACATAATAACATCATAGTTAATCCCAACATAATTGTTTAGAAGGGTTTTGGGTGGGGAAAGGTGAGGGAAAATAACAACGCTTCAGAGCTTTTGCTAATATTTGTTAAAGGGGAGGATGAGACTTGACCAAAAGGAAGTTATATTGCAAATCATTGATGGTTTAGTCTTTGCACTTTCCTTCAAATCATTTGGTAGTGGCCACCGCTGGGAACAGGATGGCCGGGAGCTGGGCTGGAGGACCCAAAGGTCAGCTCCACGCAGGGCTGCTTTTGCACTCCTACAAAATCATTCTCATCTGGGTAATTTAAATAGAGACAAGACCAACACCAGAGAGAGCAGTCCTACCCCAGCAGAGGAAGGCATTAAGGCAGAACTGCTCCTAGTCCTTGGCATACCTAGATTTGCAGAAGAGGGTTTTCCTTTTGGCAACCGAAACTACTCCCACCTCCTCGCTTCTCTTTCCCCGTGCTTACTGGCAAGTTTTTTTTCCTGAAGTCCCACTACTTCCTAACTGCAGTATAACTGCGCTTCACAACAGCTCAAATTCATGGTGCAAAAAGTGACATCAGTTTTTATAAGCACAGGTATTTTCAGAGCATTCTACCTACGCAGGAAATACATCTACCGTATCATACTCAATTACAGTGACAAGAAAAAACTGAAACAATACTGGCTACTGAGACATTGGATACTCTCCAAACATATAATCACAGACTTGATATCTCCCCAAAACTTATGATATAAATATGTCAGATGGAAGGACAAAGGATGAGCTGATCAACCAAAAATCACTGGCAGAGCTCAGCCAGGACTTGGGTTTCTTGGAGCCCAGCCTGGTAGTCTGCATAACCGAATCACGTGATTGCCTTGATCTGGAAGATACACTGCAACTTTTCCAGTCACAGCTGTTGGAGAAGTGCCGCTATTACCAAATCAGCCCTGCCCGTGAAACCTGCAAAACAAAATGGGCTAAATCCAGGTTTATTTCCCATTGAGCGCAATGGGAATTCACTTACGTCAGGACTGAATTTGGTCAATTTAATATTCCAGGTTTTACAGGCAATGATTTTATTCCTGGCATAATTTTGATTTGAATGGCATTACAGAAAGGTGTTATACAGGAAACTGTAACACTCAAGTGCAGCTTATTACAAGAAGAATTTTCCTTCGCTTACTACCCCACCAGCACACACAAATACCAGCCTGGACATGTCTTCATTACGAGAGAAAGGAAAGGTCATTGTGCACTGTACAGCAAAGTTCTGGCTTCTCCTGAACTTGCCTACAAATACACCAGTTGGGACATCTGCAATGCCAGTTCGGGGTGTAAACATGAGTCCATGGAGAACTGGGCAGGCAAACCTGGGCTGATCTCAGCAAACCCATTTCACGTTGGCTAACACAGACCTTTCAGCGGTGACAACTCTTAGAAACAACAAATCTGGGCTATATTTGTGACAGAGAGACAGCCAGACCCAGGTAAAGCTCCTGGGGCACCCATCCCATCCCATCCCATCCCATCCCATCCCATGGCGTTTGCTGCTCCCTTGCTCTATGATCTTTACAGGCTCACTCAACGCAAACCAGCACAGAGAAGGCTTAATAGCTAATCAGAAAGACAGAATATTTAAATGTCAGGACTGTCTCTTCATCAGGAACAGCAATATGATTTGAAATCTAGTTTACAGAAAGCAGAGCTGTGTTTATACTTGTCAGAAGTTACCCAACTTGGCAACAATTCTTCCCATCATGCAAGTGTCATAGCCTTCATTGCCAAACCTTGCAGAGGCAGAGTTCAAAACATTACCTCCAAGCCTATAAATAAGTTAAAGCAGCACGTTTGTTAGTGCACATGCTGTGTGTTGGCACATGTCTGAAATGGTTAAATGGCAATAAAAGTTTTTTTATGATTAAAACATAAGTCTGAAAAGCCTAAAGCATAACC
Source organism: Apteryx mantelli (assembly GCF_036417845.1). Taxonomy (NCBI): domain Eukaryota; kingdom Metazoa; phylum Chordata; class Aves; order Apterygiformes; family Apterygidae; genus Apteryx; species Apteryx mantelli. Next base: position 13,760,384 of record NC_089989.1, on the reverse strand, counting down.
TAATCACGTTATTCACAGGAAATTTTTCATAAAATCTGTGCAAGTCTTTTTGAAACTATCTCCCTGGCTTCTCTGTCATATAGTGAATGGGGAGTACCTTTGGTTTTGGAATACTCCTTATATTCTTCTTAGATTTGCTGCAATTCACCCCTCTAATTTCTTTCCCTCCAGGCCTGTGCTGTGAAGGCTGAGCAGGGTCAGGCAACGCTCTGCAGAGAACACATACAATATAGCGCTGCAGGGCTGCTGGAAAGAGCTGAAGCAGCTGGGGGCTGAGCAGACCCCATATGGTGCCAATATGGGGATGGCACATTACTCTTTTCCTTCCACGAATAGAAGAGATTGAAGGCTTTCAGCTGCATGCAATAAACTTTGCTGGCTGATCAAATCCGTACGAGTGAAGAGCAGGGTTAGCATGACCTGTCAGGCTGCTGACTCAGGGGTATTCACAAACAGCGGTTCCAAGCTGGAACGTGCAAATGTCGTAATAACCGCAGTGCCTCAGGATATCGAAAACTAGCTGGGAGGAAGAATTTGGTCATTAAATTAGCGGGGAAACACTTTGTTGCAGAAGCTGTTGATTCTGTCACAAAGTGAATAGCTGCACTTTTCACTTTTGGCATAGACCGTTCAGATGACATAAACCAGACCTCGCGGGCCATTCCTCCAGCTGCCCATCTTGGTTCATTAACACAGCTTGCAGTCTGCCTTCCTTGCGCGCCCCCAGGCTGCGTATCACCTGCCAGCTTGGCTCTGGTGTCAGAAGGGAATTTCCCCATGCAGTGCCAGTCTGCATTCCACACTCGGGAGCATGGACATCCCTGCTGTTTGGACGTGCCACCTGAAGAAGGCAACTGAAGGCTATCATTTTTTACGTCTCTCAGCTCTCTCCTGCCTGGCAGCATCGCACAGGCTATTTGCAGGAGGCGACAAGCAGGCATTTGTGCGTGTACTGTGAGGTTTGTTTGTACTTTCTTTTTGGCCTATTATCACCCAAACAATCATCACCATCTCTGTCTCAGATGTCCTTAGAGGAATTAGCTGACTGAAGGTCAATACTCCTGTCAAAGAACTTCTTTAACCAAGGACACTCCTCTTCCTGTGAGCCAAAAGAAATATTCTCTTACGGTTAGGGTAAGGGAAAGGGATACCTGCCAAAGAGGCTGTTTCTTAATTATCCTGCATCTCTTCCCCCCTTCTGCTCCTGGAAACAAAAAATCAACCCTTGGGGAGTCATACCTGCATCCTGTTAGTGCTCCTTCAGAAATATACCCTAGCATACAGATCCAGCAGGACTGAGTCCTTCGCACATGGGCAGCAGCCAGCATCCTTCTTCAGCCTATTACTTAGGTGGAATGAGAGCCCTAAAGGCTCACACTAAATGCTGCATATATCCTACAGTTAGCCCTTTCCCAGCATCATTAACTCTTATTGGAGCAGAAACAGAAAGCTCTCCAAACTGTCTCTGAAATCATTGACAAAATAAATTAGTTAATGAAAACGGAACACGTTACATGATTTTTGTCAGTGCCCCTCTGGGAGGGTTCCCAAGGCTTTATGAACAAGTGAGTTACGTAGACACTACACTTTAAAGACAAGGACAGGACAATAAGCACAGCGTGGGCCGTCGGCACCCAGCCCACTGATGCCCTGCTAAGAGATTCATACGTCATGAAACCCTGGTGAGCGCAAAACTAAAGAGTAACTCCTCATCTGACAACAGGGTTTTCAGGCAGTGCAGAAGTGTAAATGCTGAAGGAACACATGCTGAGTTAACTAGACAGGCTCTTTTCACTGGTGAGTTGTATTTTTATACTGCTGGTTGATTCTAGATAGCCAGCTACCCCACGTAACAGCCCAACAAATACCAGATGACGTAGCTACTGAGGTCAACACTCCCTGTAGGGTTTACCTTGACCAGCTACAGAGATATAAATATTTCTTGTGCCTTGCTGTTCCGGTATGTTTGCTTTTTAAGACGGGCACTTCAAAAGAGCAAAGATATCTCAGGAAACCAAAGGATAAGGAAACTGTTTCTTTACTTTTGTCCTCAAACCTTCTTATGTCCGATATAATCAGTACAGCAGTGCCACTTTAGATATAGTTGGTGACTAAAACCTACGAAAGGAAGCATTTTAAATTATGTCAGGAACACTGACTTTTCATGTAGTTTTTCCCTTGTAGAGATTTTTTTTTTGATGTAAAGGGAGATGAAGTCAAACAAGAGTTATACATTATGGTACAAACCAGAGGAAAATGAAAAAACAACAGTGCCTTTTCCATCTCTGTAAATAAGGCATTCAAGCCAGTTGGAAGTCAACCAATGCCTAAGAAAGAGCCCACCTCATGACTGTGGAAGACACTCCCGAAATCACATGGGCGGGATGAAATATTGTTCATATTGGTTCTCCTTAGCTTGACTACAGCTTCCAGGCCCAGCTTCCGAATCCCGGGATCAGTACCTATGCTGAGATGAAGGGGGGTATCTCATCTAACCCGGCTCAGTTAAAACCCAACAAAACTCAACAGCAAGCATGTTGCTCAGAAGTCTTACTCAAGAGACGCAGACCTCTTAACTTGCCACCTAGCCCCAAAAAATCATGGCTTGTTACTTTCTAACAGCAACAAAGAAAGGGATGGTGGTACAAGCGTACTAGAAAACCTATAAAAAGAGCAATAGAGTCAGTATAGCAAAATGGCAAAGATGCTAGCAATCTGGACGGAAAGCCTCTGGATAAAGATTGAAAAAAAATTATTTACATCTATGAAACCCAGCCAAAAAAAAAAGTACATTATTTTTTTAGGCTCCCAAGCAGCTGTAATCTTTCCCAGTTGAACAGTGTGCACATCCAGGGAACACTGGGAAAACTACTAGATAAGGAAAATTTCCTCTTTTGTTCTTCTGAGGCAGAGAAATAGAGGGGCTTTGGGCCTTGTCTCCACAGTCCTCTAAAGCATCTGCTGGGGAGAGAGGAACTAAAGCGCCAAGGATACAAGGACTGAATGTGCATCTCTTACGTGGCACTTGACAGAAGTGCCTGGATGAGGTCAGTTCTCACGTCATCCCCCCTTTCTGCCCCCCATACTGGTGATCTGCTTCCACACAATCAGAAAATGTCTCAGCAGTACAAAATTATCAGTGGTGACCAGCTTGACCTTAGCCACATAAAAGCAGCTACAAAATTCAGCAGCTGAGGACAAAGTAGGAATACTAAAGGTACTTCAAACCCTACACAGCTATTAAGTAACAATTTAACATTTGCTTTAAAATGACAGCTCTCCCTGCAGAAAGTAGGTCATTTCTTCATCAAATTCAAAACAGACAGACCATAGCTGTGCTCATTTAAACCAGTTATTCCAGTTATCAGCAGTTCTTATTGGCATCTTAAGATAAAAGTAAACCCTTTGTACTTTATTCAAAACCCTTTGAACAATCCAAGCACAGAGCATCTGTTTAAAACATTCCTTTATCCCCATGGATGACACAGGTCTACATCAGCGCCTCATGTCTGGTCAATGCATTTATAGGACGTGGGCTGTGGATGGATGAAACACAGACCGTGTAAGACCCCGAGGGTAAGATCCCCAGTGCGAGAAGCGCAAGAGGCAAAACTGACTTCAAGTCCCCCGGACACCCTGCAGCAGAAGCTCTGATCCAGAGCCTCAGCACAAAGCCTCACGTTCAGCTCTGGGCCACGCATCCAGCTGGGAACCACCACAACAGCAATGCCCTTTATGAACAACGGGCAAAAAGCCCGTCACCAAATTTAGCGTGGCTCTACTGAAGCCTGAAGTGTCTCGTACAGGGCAATTTGAAAACGACCTCCAAAACAATTCAGGAGAAATGACTACCACCAGTCCACAAAGGGGCTGAGTCTCTGCCTTATTGCCTCCACTGAGATCAAACCGACATAAGCAACCTTAACAGGAAAGAAAGCCAGGCCCAAAACTTTTCTGTGCAAAGGTGACTTTCTCGCCTTCTGCCACACTGCCTCAAATCGTAGCAAGAGCTATTTGTAAGCGGCACAACCTTTCTGCCCAGCGCTGCTGGAGATGAGATGAACCCATTAGAAAGGGAGGACAATAAAAGAAGGCACAAGGGACTTAACTATGAGATGAACCCATTAGAAAGGGAGGACAATAAAAGAAGGCACAAGGGACTTAACTAAATCTTTTCTCCTTAAGGGAATCAACTGCATAGCTCCATGCAGAGAAAAAACAACCCCACATTTCCAAGCCTGGCTTTCTAAACTCAGGAAATAAAGCTGTCTCCTGGGCTCCTAACTACATGCGATCTTCCCCTGGTCCTTTCCCTCTCAAATGGAGCATATGGAGGTGACTGCCTGCACCCTGTATTTTTATCGCTGCTTCACAAACACAAGCACTCTGCTTGCCTGAGTGTTAAAGACAGTCCATCTTTCCCCATCTGTTTGCTAGGTAGCTAAGCGCTGAATACGATGAATCATAATTGCTGTGTGGAAACTCATTCTGAAGTGATTTAGCTGGAGTAGGACAACATTAGAATACCTGAGCAGGTCTGACTCCTCACATCAGCTAATAAGCTTTTCATGGAAAGTTGGATTCTGTTATTAATTATGCCTAGCTGCACCCTTCTTATGACAAACACCTAGTCCACCACGTGTTTGCTTAACAGCAGATGACTAAGATGATTTGCTTGGAAAGAAACCAACTACAAACGAATGCTTCCCTCCTGCTGTTTTTATACAACATAATTGATTAGTGTGATTTCTCTGGGCTGTTAAATGTCAAGTGCTTTTGTTACATATACATTTATTTCTTGAGTCTCCAAAGCTTGTTGCAGCAGACCAAAGGGCTTGGAAGGAGAATTTTTTAACTGTGGTGGACCTTCTCTGATCGGAAGAATATTTTTTCCCTCTTTCCTATGGCACACACATATTTTGTAACCTATGTACAATACTTTGGACTAGATTTGGTCTCTTATATTGAAGTAAAATTGGTGCAGCTCCCAGTTTAGTCACTCAAGCTATGGAAGTGTGTGTGAAAGGGGAATCACACCCAGTACGTGCAGCAATGCTGCAAACAGCCCAAGAAAAGGCTTTGATGTGGGAATGGAGGAGCCAGTGAGGGAAACTCATGTTACTGGGCTGTCCACGCATCCTAGGGTAGGAAACAAAAGCATGGCTGTTTCTGACTTTTCACCAGCCAAGAAGCAGAGCGCTATTTGCTGCTGGCTCAGCAGAATCCATCCACAGATCAAGCATAGCATCAACAGCAGCACACCTCATTCTTTGCCTTAAACTTGGAAGACCCACCTGTGCAGGCACGAAAACAATTTAGATCTTAGCACCAACAGAGCCCATAGACTTAGACAACGCTCTCTCATTTCAGTCACGCAAAGCAGGTGCGTGCGTTTTCCAGGACCGGGGTTTCGGCTTGATAGTGCCAAAGCAGGAGTGTCTCCCCCCGCTCACTCGCATCGCCGGCTGCACACAACTGTCCCACCCCGAGGAAGCTGCTCTTCGCACCCATAGAGAGGCGAGCCAGCCGGGGTGGAGAGCAGCTTCCAGATCTTTCCGTGGCAGTGCTGTTAAATTTCCGGATTGGACCATATGCAGATTTTTCATTTAACGTTAATTCCCTTCGGACCCTACTGAGAGGACTGAAGCAATGTTTTTCCCTTCTTCCGTGAATGCCCTCACACACTAGGCAAAAGGCAAAAGGTTCAGATAAAGGAAGAAACACACCTGAAGCAACTCTGTAAAATTCAGAACATCTGTGGGATGACAAGGATCCAAAAAAGATGGTAAGTGGCCCTGTCAGCAGAACAATCCAGAAGTACGAGTCAAGGAAAAGACCAAATTGGAACTATGATATTTGCATTTCAAGATCTGTTTCTTTAAGAGCAGAGAGGGCAGTGAAGTACAGTGCAAGTCAAACAGTGACAGGCAAAGGAAAGCATCACACAAACAGGAATAAGATCTAGAAGTAAGAATCTATAGTGTGGATAAGATAGGACATGCAGCAGACGTCATCTGCAGAGTTTTTGGGTCCCCAGAAATGATGCTGATGGCACCTGTGGGGCGCCCCACTCCCACGCTTCTGTGGCACTCTCATTCCCTCCATTTCGCTGTCAGAAAGAAAACTAACTGAGCGATTAAAACCACCTCCTCTCAGCCAGCCCTCTCCCAGACTGTCGGGTTTCTGCAGAAAGCCCATTGCTCCCTGGGGTCATTTTCGTTGCACTTCAGCTCTTCCAGGAACTCAGACATGCTGACAGCAGTCCCTTCTCTGCCAGACACCCAATCAGCAGGCCGAGGGAGGTTTTTCCAAGGCAGCTAATTGAACGTGCTTTATTAAAGCAAAACAAAAAAAAAAAAAAAGAGAGAGAGAGAAAAAAAAATCCCTTTGCTCTACAGGCAAATTCTGTGAAACAGAAAACCCAGAGGACAAGATGCTAACCACAAGGTCTGCTGGAAACGTTGTTCAGAGAACCAGACAAAGTTGATGATGGACTTTCTCTGGTGTCTGGAAAGGATATCAAGACCAATGCTCAGCCTGTACCTCACACCTTGTCACAGGGGTGTCTAAGGTTGGGGATGAACACCTAGAAAAGTGGTAATAGGGGAATTTTACTTACACTTTTCCGTGTGACTCAAAGAATTCACCACGTGACAGGAACTGCTGCTCACTATGCAAGCCCATTAGCCACGATTATGTAAAGCAACCTATCCTCCAGCTGCACTGAAATTCTGGAATTAATCAACAGCATTATGAGGACACAGAGCACTGCAGTGTACAGAGTTATACTCTGGTTACCTAAAAAGCACAAGGGGAGGCCATCAGGATATACCAGATGATCCCTTCAATCCCATCTATAGTCTTTATAAAGAGCAAAAAGGCAGAGAAGACTACAGACATGCTGCAGCCTCCGGCTTTGCCAGACAGGAGGCTCCCTCATGGTGCTGCGAAGCGTTGCTCTCAGGATGCCTTTCAAGGATCCCACCGCAAGTTTGGCTGCGGGGCAAGGCAGTGCATGGCCCCACAGAGATACCTGGATGTGTCCAGGGAGATTGCAGTAGCTCAGTCAGCCCCTTGTGGCTAGAGCTGGGTTGTGGGAGCTGGGCCAGCTCCTGGGACTCGGAGGAGGCAAGGGTGACTCAGATCACCTTAGCTCCTACTCCCACAGGGCATAAACAGCACAGCAAAACCCATCCCTCAGTGCTTTGCCTGACAAGAAAGCACATGCTTGGGAGGCTTCCTCCCCAACCTTATATTCTGACTTTATAGGGGAAAACAGACCAAGAAGAACACCAAATAGGTGCAAGCCCATTGAGAAGGGCAAGGAGGTGGGAGCATGATGATACGTCAAGAAGGGAGCACACACGTGGCTGAACAGCAAGGTACTGAGCAGGCAGCAGGCCTGGCTGAGTCCTCACCAGTTTGGGAGCCCGGGGTCCCATGGAGAGCTGTATGGCTATGGGCACCCAAGCCGATCTTGCTGTGGCCATGCCCCAGAAGCGCAGACCAGCTCTAGCCTGAGTATCTCTGCAACATGGCTTGCTGTGGTGCATGAACATGTTTCTGGACTTTGACAAGAGAAAAGGTAGATCCCAGGTGTGTAAAGACGGAGGAGATGGGAAACAAGCTTTGAAAGCTCATATACACCATAGCTCTCACTCCAATGGCAATATAAACAGAAATACAGAGACATATCACAGTTATTTATAGCAACTGGCCTTCTACAGAATTTTCAGCTGATGTTTTCTGAAGACTTTATATGAAGGTGTGCCAAATTCAGCGCTGGTGTAATTTTACCATGGCTAGAATTTACCCTTATTCCACATACTGAAGAACAAGTCCCTGAAGGATATATAGGAATTACTTCATACCTCTCTACCATACAAAACAAAGGCAGGCATTCATTACCAGGCAACACTTCTAAACTACAGTTCAGGACTGGAAGTGAGGAAGTATTCACAGGGAATTTAGGGAAGTGAAAGGGGTTATCCAACAGCGTAAGCTGGGCAGGATGCAAGCACTTTTCTTCACTTTATTTATTTATTTATTTTAAACAATAAATATCTTGGGCTCTTTCACTATAAGTGCACATTTCTCTCCCATATGAGCAAACAATCTCCAATCCTGCACAAGGAGAAGGACAACTTGAAAGGAAGACAACCATTAACTAAGAACAATTAACTAAACCATTAACTAAAAAGAGCAATGGGTTGAGAGATCTTCTTCAGTGTCTCCTTGATATCTCCTACTTATGGGAGTAACTTCCCACACAGGCTGGTGTAACTCCTGGATTAATGAGTTCTATTTAAATTCCACTAGCAGTTGCAGTCAGAAAAAGTGTTACTGAATTCCTAATATTTCTGAGCAGGAAACACCACAAATGGTCAACTCCCAGGTTGTGGCTGGGAGCAGATGTGGCTGCTCTTCCCAGGCAGATGAAGGAAGAGAGAAGCACAGCCTGGTGCAGATGTTCTCACCATAGCGGACTCCCAAGGTGCAAAGGCTCCACGCAGCAGCACCATGCTGCACTGTGTGGGCTTCAGCTTTCAGATTGGAGAGACGTTTCCTATGACTTAACCAACGGGGAATCCTAGGAAAATGAACCTTTCTCAGGTCACCACAGAGACAATTTTCAAGCATTATGCTACAGATATTTCCATGTCTCTCCAGCTGCTCCCAGTTCCCTGCTGTGCTCACCATTGCCATCAGTTTGCAGGTTCTATAAAGCACAGCAGGAAAGACTTTACACTGCAACGCTTGGCATGCCAATGTGGCACAGAGAACACCCAGTGGGAGGAAGGGCAAAAGCTGCTTTACTCCAGTAGCCAAAACAGTGTGTGGCATAATTTAGTTAGCCGAAGTCCAACTCGCAGAGGATGCAGCCATGCTCAGTTTCTCAATCCCAGGCATTGCTCATAGCTTGCGCAGAAACTTGCTCAGGCAGGAAATAAGTACACGTAATGTCTGCAAGAGAGGGGCTTTCTTTGACAGGACAAAGGAAGTATTATAGCAATACATGCATGTGTTTTGGGAGGGGGGGCTGGGAGAGGTAGAATTCTTCCCATTTAGGACATCCATTTCCCATAAGAAAAACAAGCAGATCTTGTTTGTCGTGATCTCTCCACTACTCTACTGCTAATCTGCAATGGCAGCAAGAAGCATTTCTTTTAAAAAAAACCTATATCTTGGCAGTAAGTAACATCTGAAATGCCTGTGGGTTCCACCCATGTAAGCAATAGCTGCTAACGTTGCATATAACAAAGATTAGTGACACGTGCATCTATTTATACCAGTGACAACAATGGAAAGAGAGAGAAACAATAGATTTTTTTTCTTCTAATCAGTATAGAATTTCTTGGCTTCCCTCAGCTGCACCCTGTCTCTTTGCCGCAGGAAAAACAACAGGTCACAACACAAAGAAGGAGTCCTGTGTTATTTTAAAAATGTGCCTGCATGCAGAAGGAGAACATACGGAAAAGGAGGGAAAAATGGAGGCAAGAATGGAAAAGCTACTTATGCTGTTCTAGCTACATTCAGGCACAGTGAAGACACCATAAGGGGTCAGGAAACAACTCCCTTAAAATAGGGAACTTGTATACAACCCTAATACACTGCTCCCCCAGTCTGCTGAGGCTAACCACAGAAGGATAACTAAAAAGGAACTGAACTTGTTAGGAGAAAGGAAGAGCCTAGATGAACACAGAATCACAGAATGGTTGAGGTTGGAGGGGACCTCTGGAGATCATCTAGTCCAACCCCCCTGCTTAAGCAGGGTCACCTAGAGCACACTGCCCAGGACCCTGTCCAGATGCCTTTTGAATATCTCCAAGGATGGAGACTCCACAACCTCTCTGAGCAACCCGTGCCAGTGCTCTGTTACCCTCACAGTAAAGTTTTTCCTCATGTTCAGACGGACCATACTGTGTTTGTGCCCATTGCCTCTCGTCCTATCACTGGACATCACTGAAAAGAGTCTGGCCCTGTCCTCTTTACACCCCCCTTCAGATATTTATACACACTGATGACATTCCCCCCTTCTGTCTTCTCTTCTCCAGGCTGAACAGGCCCAGCTCTCTCAGCCTTTCCTCATATGAGAGATGCTCCAGTCTCTTAATCATTTTAGGAGCCTTTTGCTGGACTCACTCCAATAGCTCCATGTCTCTCTTGTATTGGGGTACCCAGAACTGGACCCAGCATCCCAGATGCAGCCTCACCAAGGCTGAGTAGAGGAGAAGGATCACCTCCCTCGACCTGCTGGCAACACTCTTCCTAATGCACCCCAGGAGACTGTTGGCCTTCTTGGCCACAAGGGCACATTGCTGGCTCATGGTCAGCTTGTTGCCACCAGGACTCCCAAGCCCTCTTCCGCACAGCTGCTTTCTAGCAAGTCAACCCCCAGCCTGTACTGGTGCATGGGGTTATTCCTCCCAGGGGCAGGACCCTGCACTTCCCTTTGTTGAACTTCATGAGGTTCCTCTCTGCCCATTTCTCCAGCCTGACGAGGTCCCTCTGAATGGCAACACAGTCCTCTGGTGTATCAGCCACTCCTCCCACTTCTGTATCATCAGCAAACTTGCTGAGGGTGCACTCTGTCCCTTCATCCAGGTCATTGATGAAGAAGTTGGACAGAACTGGACCCAGTATTGATCCCTGGGGGACACTGCCAGCTATACACCTCCAGCTAGACTTTGCACCACTGATCACAACCTTCTGAGCTCTGCCATTCAGCCAGTTCTCAATCCACCTCACTGTCTGCTCAACTAGCTTGCACTTCCTCAGCTTCCTATGAGGATGTTAAGGGAGACACTGTCAAAAGCCTTACTCAAGTCAAGGTAGACAACATTCCCTGCTCTCCCCTCACCTACCCAGGGCCCGTTGACCCAGATGTGTCACTTGAAAGCATGCCCAGCTCCTCCTCAGCTTTGAGGGCAAAGAACCTGTTCATTAGCTGCAAGCCTTCAAGAGGAGCAGGAGCCTTCCTCCTGGTATGAGAAGTCACCAGCTTCCAGCCTTCACCTTCTTCGGACTTCTTCACTTACAGTCCTGCAAGACACAGACTCTGCCTGTGTCTCCACTGCCTTTGGGGGTTGGGGCTCTTGAAGCTGTAGGGTCTCTGAGAATATCCTATCTATCTCTCGCTCATCCTCTATGATGGCAGACAGCCTGATGCCTTCCTCCTTTAACTACTTTATCTGGCGACAACTCATCAACAACTGCACAGTCTACAGACAATCTTTGAAAGACGTCCATTAGGAGCGTGCATCACAGAGATGCTCTTATTTTCATCAGTGCATGCACCAACTATGCAGCAGCAAAGATCCAGGAGAACATAAAGAAGCTGCGGCAAGAAGTCTCTATTGAGCATTCATCCTTGTGGTATATAAGCACAACAGGGAGGAAATAGCACATGTGGGGAGGCAGGCTGAAGGAAAGCGCACACTGGCAGGCTCAAATTCAGGATTTTTGATACCTCCAAGTGAGTAGAAACATGAAGGATCTCTTCCACTCCATGGGCAGGAAGGATCCTTTTGGAGCAGCTGCAGAACCACTCTTGCATGCAGCACCAGCAGATTCCCACGTTCTGGTTTGGCTACCAGGCACACAACCCCATGCTGCCTACCTCTCAAGTAACCCTGCATGGCAGGGGTCTGCACCATTTCTTCACAGAGTACATCAAGTTATAAGAGGGAGAAGGTACAAAAGCAGTATCAGAAAGTTTGATCAAACACTAGAAGCAGAATCACAATAAAAGTATAGGAGGAAAGAGGTTTTGGGGGTTGACTGATACCTAGAAGGTCACTAATGTAAGAGCAAAAAAACATTCTGCTACTATGTCCAGGGAAAAATAACATTAAAGAAACAACGCCACAACACAGCTCTCTCGTGAGCTGGAGCACAGCACACCAGGGTTGTAAATAACAGCTCAAATCAAAAGACAGCAGCAAAACTCAGGGTCACAGTTTGGACAAAGCTCATAGAACTTTTCATCTTTTCAAAGAGCGACTAGACTTGAAATAATGTGCGGAATGGTAACATCCCAATAAAATTCATGGCTCTGATGTTGTCAAGACCTAAGGGAGCAGTTTAGGCTGGCATAGGATGAGGCCAGAAAGTGTGACCCAGCAATCCCCATCTCCTCTTTGAACAACTTGCAGTGGGGTTGTAACACCTCTTCTGGGAAACTGGCCTTTCCAAGCTTGTAACACACAAAATAGAAAAAGCAGGCACTATCTGAAGAAGCCTGTAACGTTGCTACAGTAACTTATAAAAGTATCTTGGAAGCCAGTATCAAATTTCAAGATTTCCTTCTCTCAAATCTCTGCTAGTATGAAGCCAACCCACAGCAACTCAGTAACTGCATGTAGAAGATGTATTAAAACAGTCCAGCACTGTGAGAAATTCACTCCTCCCACGCTGCCAACAGCATGTGAAATAATTTTATCTTGGAAATGGGCAGCAAAAATAACATTAATTTGTCAGTGTCACGCTGAGCATTTTCCTTAGTAGCTTTGTAGGGCTTGGGAGAAAATTTCCTATCATTTCCTGCTCTGAAAGGAGGGAACGTGCAGTAGATCTGAACCTGGAACAGACAAACAATTAACAGGACCAACCAGGAAGCAGATAGTGTGGGACAGCAGCACATGCCATGCTGAACCTCAGCTTGCTTCCTCTTACTTCTTTTATTTGAGGTCATGAGGTTATGGGAGGTTTCAGGGTCTAGAAAACTCTTTGTCTGAGGTTCCGGCACTCTCTCCAACTCCTCCCAAGGAGATTATGACTGATGGCAGGAAGTTTTGACCTTTTAACTCCATATCCCTTTATTAATTTCCTGTGGTCACTACTGTTATCTCCTGTGTAGCAAATTCCACCTCTCTCCCCTAAGAAGCCAAACAACTTACTGTAGTACAGTCCTGAGTGTGGCATAAATCTTCAGGCCCTTCTGTCTCTGGTAATCTTCCCAGGACCGTGGCATTCCTCCAAACTTTTACCCCTTGCCGCTGGGGAGCCCCAGGTCACTGGACGAGCTCTTTTGCCATCCTTGGAATGGCAGAGAGACTTCCCCGAAGTTTCTCCTGGGGCCCAGGGCCGTGATTCTCAGAACTGGCGGCTGCTGACCCAGCTTGAGCTCTTCCTAGAACAGCCAAGCCTTTGCTCACCCCAGAGCTGGCGAAACCAGCGGGAGACGAGAAGCAGAGGAGGGGCAAAGGAGGAAGGATGACAGGAAAGAGACAACATTGCACATACGCTTCAGCACTCCAGACATTCCCCTCTCCTCTTTTATGTGAATCCCAGAAGCATTATTTCTACCTTATTTTTAACTGTTGGCGAGTGCATGAACCCAGGGCTTGAGCCCAGCTGCAGCCTGTCTGGTCTGTCAGCTGGTATCAGCTGCTCCCTCTTCTCCTCCCCTCCATCTCTCCAGGCTTGGCTCTGCCTCCCAGCTCCTAGCATACCTTGGAGTTTGCTTTCTGTAACTGCAGCTCTCGAATTTGAAAATGACTCTGCAAGAGGTGGCAGCAATGCCTAGGCATCAAACAGAAATGAATTTCCAAGCATCAGCATGCGTTACACCAGGAGACATCAGTGGTAACAAATCTCACCAAGGGGGAAATCTACCACAAAACTGTGGGGTTTAAACCAAGCTGAGCCTTACACAGGTAATCCACACTGGGAATGGGCTGCATTGCCAGGTGCCCGTAGTGGAAGGTACAGCGGCTAGATCTTTAGGCTGCATGCTCGCGCAGTTGTGTCATCACGTTTCTGACAGATGCTCATTTTATAAAACAGCTTTCTACATCACACCTTTCTCAAGCCTTCAAATGGAGCCACCCTGGCTTCTAGCTCCACTCTGAGAAGCTGCATGTACATCGCATCACACATCTAGCTATAAAACTTACATCTAGGGAATAGATGTCTACAGTGTGAGCCAGGCACGTCTGGGGCCAAACTCTTTTCTTAGCTAATCACATTCAATCTCGCTTCAAGAAAACCGTGCCAAGGTGATGGAGAAAGAATTTGGCCCAAAATCCAGCTTTTCCCCAGCACAGCATTTGGCTGAGGGTTTTCAGAAGCTAGCCTTCAGAGCACCTGATTGGAAAATAACAGCCAGAAAAACACAGAAGGCAGTGAACAAAAATAAGCAGCTGAAAGAGAGTAAATAAACTGAACAGGTCTCCCTGCTTTGACAGCACACTTTTCTCCTTCAATCATGTGCCCTGCAATGGAAGGTGATGGTCTTGTTCCATTTACAGAATTTTTCCTGGCCTCTCCCTGAGGTCACAATACACTGTGTTTATTTGGTTTTCATAGGGTCAAAGAAGCATATTTGGGTAGCACGGAAAGATTGCTATGGACTTTCACCTTTGTGGTCTTAAACGAAGTGTAACAGTTGCAGTGAAAAATATTTACTGTTGTTTAAATACATTGAAAGGGGGCTTTTCAGGGAGAGAAAGCTTTCAGTCTCACTCTGCCTCCCTCTCAACAGCCTCTATTTCTTTTTGATTTATTCAAAGCAGGAGGAAAACCAAGGAAACATCAAGATCTAGAGCATTACAATGTTCCCAGGACACACTGCTGATCCTACTGAGCCATAGATCGCAGACAAGTCAGGCAGATATGGGGATTTATCCACCCTGCTCTGTGCAGAAGAATTCTACACCCTTTACAGTCACGCTCGTTACTATGTCTATTATGGATCACATACCTGGGGCTAATATGCTACTCTACTACTTTAAATAGGTTGGCAGAAGCAGCAGTAAGCAAGTCATGTGCAACACTGTCTTTTCCACAGGAGCCAAAAAAACCCCGCTGGCATGGTTTATATCAGCTTAGTTTATCTGGAAACCTCAACATGCTGGAACTTCATGTACTTACACTCTCTGTGCAGTGGTTTGTAAGAACAGGCCATGAGCATGCACACTGTCCAAAAGGCAGTCAGTCCTTCCCTCCGCATCCTAGAACTCTGTTGCCATTTGGTGACTCTCCTTTCTCTGTTTGCAGCGGCCACAGAAACGGTCAGAAATCAAGAGGACTGGGAGCCTGACACTGGCCCACATCTAGTTCTCACTTTTCCAGGGGGAACAACTGCAAAGTAAACCCTCCCACCCCACCCAGTGGAGATTGACTGGCAAAAATCCACAGTCCTGAGACATCTCTGGAGGTCAGAACATGCCCACTAGGCAGCAACGAGCTGTTGCTGAAGTCCCACCAACACTGTCTCCGAACAAACCTGTGCTGGCTTTGACCCAACAACACAATGACTACAGTAACCGCACTGGAACCCAGAGTCCTACTTCCTGCAGGTCCAAGCCCCTTCCTGACACAGAAAGGGAAGAAGTAAAAGACAGGACAAAATACACATTGACGTCACCTGTGACATCATCAAGCTGTCTTACATGAGTGATTTTCAACCTGCAGTCCTCAGAAGCTGGGGGTTTCCATGGACTACTGCTAAGATCCATGAAAGATGACTAAGTAGAGGAAGTCTACTGTCAAAAGGACTTTCTGATGGGAAGTTTTGAGTTACTCAAGTTGAAAGTGTTGACAACTACTGCCCTAGGTGATGAGTTGCAAACAGTTTCCCTGAGCCTTTGAATGCCTTGGGCAGGGGCTGAAGGGTGATGCTCTTCCTCATCTCAGCTACATACTGAATTATATTCACTCCCTCCTAATTTAGCTGCTCCTCTTAAATTCCAAATAGCTTCCTTGACTAATCATCTCTAAAACTAAGGCTACAATACAACAGATCCTAAACTCTCCCAGAGTGCTGATAAGTGAAAAGATTAACACATATTCTTAACCTCCTCAGACTGGATCAAAATTATCTAAGCAGACAATCCCTTTTGGAGTAGCAGGAGAGCAGTATCAATGAGCTGGGCAAGAGCTTTAAGGATAATTTTTTGCAGAAGACAGCAGCTGGGCACCCTCAGCTCTACTATGATAAGCCTAGTAATAACCTACATATTGCATACTAATGTATGGCATATGAGATGTAAATATAAAATTTTTATAACGAGCATGTAGCAACTATCTAAATAGTAGAAATTCAGATTTACTGTTATCTTTGCCCCTCTGGGTTAGTAGATAGCTCTCTCTTTGGGTTCACCACCATTTAAAGGGGAGATATAGCCCTGAGTCTGTCTCCTTTCATAACTCTGATGTCTGCATCCAGCTTTCATAACTACGACAAGTTACAGACACTACAGCTAAATTAGCTCTCACTTAGGCAAGGTAGGTTAGATGGTTTTACTGACATGAGAGAGGAAGGATGCAGGAAGCCCTCCAGGAACCATTCTTTCTTTCTGTTTAGAAAACCAGCTATTTTTCATCCTCACTCTTTGCTCCAATTTGGCTAGCCAAAAAAGTGAAGTTTTGAGTCCTGGCAGCAAAATAAAAGGAATACAAAACAGATGTGGCTCCCTTCCCCGCAGGTGACGCAAAATGCACAAACTAAAAATGTAACCCTTCCTTCCTGTACTGAATTCTTAATACAGAGTGTACTATCACTGCTGCCAATTTGCACGCACAGTCGTGCTCAGTCTGGGGAATGGTTGTCCTTAATTCCTTCTCCATAATTCTGATTGCACTGTGCCTTCATCTTGCATAGGACCGGACTGCAGAGCTTCCACTCAGAGCCTGCATATTTTCTTGGAGAACAGTCTGAACAAGACATTCCTTCCTTTCTTCTTCACTCTGGACGTACAGTTTCTGCCGCCATCTAGGCCTACTTGCATGAACTATAAATAAGACCTAATTCTCTCTCAAGATGGTGATTAAACTCATTTGCTACTGCTACAGGGTACGACACCTACCTCTTACACCATACCCAGCATGCTGTAAGTATAAGAGAGCAAGCATTTAGGGAGAGAAGAGCAGGTCTGCAAGCAGCTTTAAGAGCTACCCCCTGAATTCCTGAAAAGCTAGTGAAGAATTCCTCCAGGCACAGGGGATGGAGTTGCTCACATGCTGACCAGCGCTCCAGAGAACTGCCAAGGATGGCAAGACGCTGTTTATTATTCTTTGAGGTCAAAGTGACTCTAATTGCACTGCACACCCATCAGTTTTCAAAAAAGCTCCTGCACATTTACACACAACGTAAAGAACAGAAAGTAGTAACCTGTCTGACATTAGCTGGTGTCATGGGAATACAATAAAATACGTAACGAAATGTAAAAACCATACTAATTCACACTTTTGTTGCTTTCTTTTTCCCTGGTTTATTAATTTACTCCACTCATTCTCTTCTTTTTTACAATTGCTGTTTTCTTCCTTTCACTTCCTATATTCACACTTTTTTCCTTTTTTTTAAGAAAGTAGCTTTTCATTCATTTCTAGACTACACAGATTTCCTCAGCTTCTCAATTCTTTTATCACACATTCCCTTCCCACCTCATCTGTTTTTCACAGGGGACTTCCCCCATCTTTATTTCCCCAAATTCCTTGCCCGTTCTCTTTGGGCCCCAAAATAAATGCATAAACACATTCTAAATTAAAATGAACAGCCACTGCAAATGAAGTCAGTCATTTTCCTAACTTCATATCTCTGCCCAGCTAAAAAAATCCAAAAAACAACCAAAAAGCATGTTTCCCCTTTTTGCTTTTCTCCATTCCTTCTAGCATTTCTTCTGGGTTTTCTTCTTCAGAGTTTGACGTTTGACCATGGAACAAACTAAAAGTTTACCCAAACAGATGCAGGCCATTTTTTCAGTTAACTTTTTCAGCCACCACTAAGGTCACAGCTGTATTTTTCCAGCAAACCAACTGTGTCACAGGATCACCTCTCAGGACTTAATTCTACACATCACCAGGAAGTATTTCTGCTCAGTTAGCATAAAATGCAAAGCCATTTCTCAAAGGGTTTGCCTTGATCAACACTCCGAAATTCTCCATTTGCATGTCTCCATCTCCCAACTATAACTACTAACGCTGGGCAGCAACGGGATTTCTCATACCAGTTCCCCTCTACTGCAACCATCTACAGTTCACCAGTGGGTTTTCTAGGACAAAGGCTTGGGCAGAAAACCTTGAAAGCCTGAGCCAAGTGAATTGCATCAATACTTAATGAGGACAGTGTGCCAGTGCTAATTACTTCACTGTCAATCAGTTTATCAGAAACACCCAACAGAAAGATGTGTTCATCTTTCAAGCCCTGTCTTGTGTCTCCAAGTGCCCCACCTTGCCTTCCTCTGCTGCCAAAACATCTGGACAGTCCCTTCTGCCCTGACAGTGTGGTTTAGAGGGGGTGACAAAGTCTCCAAGCAACAATATAATATATCCCATAAAAAAAATGCAGTAAAAAAAGGAGTGAGAAACCAAGGTATAATCTACTGTGTTAAGATACTGTAGGTCCAGAGTGGAGCATCTTCTTTGTTGCTCTATGAGGATGCTGTAAGACAACATGGAAATGTTGAGCTAGTGCCTCTCTGGAAAGGCAGAAGGCAGCTGGAACAGCGCAGTGTTGGAGAGCTGCATTTATTCTCCTCCCTTTCTTAGGAAAGCTGGGGAAATTAAATTAAATACAAGAACTCATTCTCTTCAGTTAGCACCCATCTGCCTTCAGCTTTTTTGCATGACAGTCCCTCCTTTCCTCTTCCCTGTGGTCACTTTAGGCAGTAGCCAGGCTCTTCCAGGAAATCAGAGAGAAGAAGAGCAGAATCGCTATTCTGCCAGGCTCAGGAGATTGTAAAAAGAAACTCATTTTTAAAAAAGGGGCTTTTTATTGCTTCTGCAGATCTGGCTTCTGTGTAGCATGACACACAGAGTAGCTCTTACAACACACAGACAGTGAAGAATTCAGATTAGGGGTGTACAGGGAGAAGGGGAGATAGCTCTGAACCAGTCTTGGAAACATGTGGATCCTCAAGTGCATGTCAGAAGAGCAACAGGCTTGTATTAGGAATCAGGGAGAAAAATCCAATCCCTCTTAAATCTACCATTTTGAGGAGCTGCTGAACTCCCAGTTTAAACTTTTTTTGACATGCATAAACTCCATGAGTTTAACACTGGACTTTCTGGGGCAGGAGGAGGAAGAAAATGCCACCCAACATGGCAAAGCAACTCAGATCTCACCCGGGGGAATCTGGAGTAACTGGCCATGAATGGAAAAAACAAATTCAAGATTTTAAGGGGTGAATCTAACTCAAAAAATATGGAAACCAAAAAGAGCTATAAGGTCACCTCTTAAACCATTAATATCTTGTAGCTCACACAGGTTTGGGGAACACTGTAGCTGAAAGTCCACTAAATCGATTACAATATTACTATTTATTACTATTTTAGTACTATTTACTATTATTACTAAATATTACTGTTTTCAGTACTTCTCACTCATGTTGTATGGGCTGATAAAATGACTTTTGTGATCTTAAATGTCAGAAGGGTTAAATAAGAGCTGGTGAAAAAGCCCCTATCTACAGCCATCTGAGTAGCAGTATTGGGAATGTGTGTGTTGAGAATGCTTATTTACAGGTAGCTCCCTGTAGACAACCTAAAGAACAAATGATCCAGAATGCCAACTCACAGGAACTGGAGACAAACTTACATTTGATTTACTCAGGAAAACTCTCCAAAGCTGGTCTTGGGTCTTTGATTGTACAGAAGTTAGAATAGCAATCTGTAATAACCAAACAAGAG
The DNA here is from genome assembly GCF_036417845.1 of Apteryx mantelli. NCBI lineage: Eukaryota > Metazoa > Chordata > Aves > Apterygiformes > Apterygidae > Apteryx > Apteryx mantelli. Next base: position 13,740,752 of record NC_089989.1, on the reverse strand, counting down.
AGAACTAGTTATTTCCTACAGCAAGAAAACTTCAGGAAGGAACTGTAAGAAACATTCATCACATTTCCAAAAACATGTGGGAGAGAGACAAATTAATAACTGATGGAATTAGACTTTTAAACATATACATAGCAGAGCCCAGATCCCCTTACTTTGCCAGATATAACACTCCTATCAATCTAGTCTATATGTGTACTTAAAAAAGAGAGAGATGTTCATCCAGTGTAATACAAAGTTTCACTCTGGACTCTGGGGATAAGGCTGAAGGGCAGGAAGATGTGACATCCCCAGAGCATAGCTAGCTTGGCACCGTCTGTTGGAGACTTTGAAAATCTACCAAAGAATGTACAAAACCTCCCTCACAAAACCATTTCTGACCAAGTCCCTGATGCAGATCAAGCAGTCTTCAATGCAACTCTTCACATAAACTATCAAAATAAACTAAACATAGTATATTTTTAGTTTGCTGACTATTTTATGGACTCCTAAAAGGTGGCCGTTATTTCTTCTGTTATACAGAAGACATTTTTTTAAGCAGACATTTTTCATGGCCCACACTGAAAATGTGAGAAATCCCTGCACCAGAAGAGCCAAATTGTCTCACCTGAGCATACGCACAATAAGGGATTAATATCAGTCTGCAAGGAGGGCCTGCATATTCGCTCCATCTCTCTGTGCCATAGACTAACAAAGGAGATCAAAGAGGCAACAAATGAGCATCAGTTTGGGCCTTCCCCTTCATCTCCTCCTGGTTCATATGCAACCAAACACAGCTGCATACGAGCTGCCTTTGCCACCTGCTCCGAGGCTGGGATTCAGCTCCTACGTTTTCAAAGGCTGCACAGCATTCAAAAATACCATGCGGAGTAACTGCCTGGGAAACAGATATTCCCTGTCCTGAACTGCAGAGCTAGGAACACGAATAAAACCGAAAACATGGAACAGTTTACTGCAGGTTTGGTCCTTGACTCAACAGCTAGCAAAGTTCGCCCAAGAAAGGCTGGCAACCTGAAACTGATATAAAAATAGTGCCTTTTTACAAAGCCAGCGCCAGCCAAATCATGTAACAAATCCCTGAACTTCAGGTTGTTGCTGCACTGCGTTGCAACATTTTGAAACCGCCCAGAACAAAACTCTTGTCTATAGGCCAGAGCCTTTTGTGAAAACCAGAAATCTCCATATGCTGTTAGCAGAGGGAATTCTGTATACATACATATACGTGATGGCACACACCATTCCTCCTTACTAGACAGGAATGATACATATATACCTATGTAATATACACTCTTGAACAGCTACACATATGCACACAGGCACATACAAACAACAAACTATACGTGTATCTGTTTATTGCATTGTCCCAGGAAAAGCTTAAATGAGAGCAAGCTGCAGTCACAAATTCATCAAAGCAAAGAAATGAAGCAAAAAAAAAAAAAAAAAAAGCAGGGTAGCTCTTAGATGAAGAGGGTTTGGGGAACAAGGAGTCCGTGGGTTAGATTTTGCCTGGGCTCTGATGACTTTATGGTAGGGACAGGTGAAGTGAAACCCGAGGAGGGTAACTTTAGCCAGAGAGAGTGAGATAGAAATAAACAATATTATTCCTGGAAAGAAGGAGTAGTAGCTGTCCCTTTGCCAAAGTGCACTCCAGTCCAGAGCCTATTAGCTGCAGATTCCTTTCTGCGCTCCACCTCCCGGTGTCAGGGCAACGGTCCCGGGTCTTGACGTCAAAGCTGCCTTTTGTTTGCTGCACAGACTTTCCCCTTCTGCAGGTTGAGCAGACTGAGGTATGGAAGCAGCTGGGGCGAATTGCTCTGCTCTGACCAGATCTGCAAACTCACTGCAAGCCTCCAAGGAAAGTCCTCTCCCCTCATTAGTAATTTCAACCTTTCCAGTGGAAAGAAAACGTAGTTCAAGATGTCTAAATTGTTTTATGTCGAAATTGTGCTTTTGCTAATCTTGCCTTCAACTCGTGCCCTGTGTGTTATCTGCTGTGGTTTTATCTTGCATTATTTAGACTGCAAGATCTGCCAAGCAAGCGCTCTTTCTCTTTCCATATGCATGTGACAGAGTGTAAAATTACCTCTGTAACTGTCAGATATATTAGGAGAGAATGCTCACAGAGACCATTTTACCTGAGGGATAAACTTCCAGGTGTTCCAGGATAGTACTCAGGGACAGCAGAGAGGGGGAGGAAGAGTAAGCCTAGGTGGTACTACAAAATCCTTCCACCTCTCTGACCCTGAAACAGCTAGAGACAAATTGGTTGTTTTCCAAAGTTGACAGAAGACCGTCCTCTGCTAGTCCCGACGACTTGGGCCATACAAGCCATTCCTTGTCCTTCAAATCCACCCGATGGCCAGTCCCAAAATAAAACCGTGCTGGGGGAGCATGGGGGAAGAGGGGCCTGCAGTAGAACTAGCTGTGTTAGTTCAGGGTTCTCTGCTGAAGAGGCCCTTTAAGAGCAGTCACAGTAAGATTATTCCACTCCTAATATAAATTCAAAACTTCCTCTATTATAATCTATACCTTTTGTCTTTAAAGGCCAAAATTGCAGATAAATGAAGAGATGTCAAGAAGAAATGGAATAACACAGTCATGTATACTCCTAAAAACTGGCACAGAAACCAGCCCTTACGTATTTCCGAGCGGAGATGCCGGCTTTCTCACACGCTCAGTTAAGAGGTGACCACATCCGGCATCCCTCCTTTTGACAGCAGTGTACCTGACTCTTGCTGGGGTATGCCACTATGGAGGCCCTGCTATCCCCCTGCTGCTGAGCCTCCCAAAGCTGTCTCCCCCCCTCCATAGTGGAGTGCAAGGCTCTTACTGCTGTTCTCCTAACAGAGGTATGCTGCAGGCTCTCCTTTTTCTCCTTCTGAATGTTCAAAGCGGGGGAACCTTTGGTAGCTTTTCTTCTTGCTAGATGCTCAAACTAGTACTTCATGATTTTTGGATGAGTACTGTTGCTGAGTCTGTAAATCTGTAACTGGGTGAAAAAACAGGACTATTACCTCCCGGCTAAGGCAGGGGGCCATCACTGCTGGGATGCAGCATTGCTAGGCTCTTAGTAGCTAACCAGAAGAACCGCATATGCTTCTGCTAGCAAAATACAGACCTTCCTGTCACCTCTGCTGTCAGGAGACTATACGCTCATCCCAGGCCAAGATGTCTCATTCCTTGTAAGCGCAATTTGTGAGGCAGAATGCAAGTGGCAGAATGCATCTAAACAGAGCCTGGTCATCCTACTGACCTGCAGAGAAACCAGACCTTCTCAAAGAACTGCACTATATCCCAGCTACTTAGGACAAGTTGTTAACTAACTAGCATGAGTAAACCTTCATTCAAGAGCATACTTCCTGGGCAGGAGGAAGGAGTGCTGAGCGGAGCCCGTCATACAGTTATATTTCCCTCTCGTGTCTTTCAGCCGAACTATAAGCACACACATAAACAGGGGAACTGGGTGTCACATTTATCCTCTTTTAAGCTCCTTCTAGTGTTTCTCAGGAAGTCATTCTAAACAGAATGGAAAGGCGTGGGTTTTTTTGCTAGTTCTCTTACAGCAGGGAGGCACAAACTAACTAACTGCGTTTATATTACCAGCGCAAGCGGGTTGTAGCCGGGGGCAGACACCACGAAGCCTGCCGGCTGCTACAGTCTGCTCTAGAGCTGCTGCGGTGGCAGCGCTGTACCAAACAGGGCTCTGGCGTTTCTCCATGCCCTGCCAATTTAGTCAAGTCACTGCTGAGATAAACAGGACCTCTTAGGCCTCGTACAGGTTCCTTCTCCAATACAAAGACACTGGTAACTTGGACTTAGCTCATGTCACATAGTCCTCCCTAAAACCAGGCTGCGGTGCAGAGAGAGAGTATTTCCAGGTATTGGAGAGACGGCTATTCCGGTAACTTAGCACTCCCCTCCCACTCCGTCAAAGCAGGGGAGTGAGCGGCACAAGGCTTATCCCAAGTGTTCTGGACTTGGGCAGCAGGTCTCAGCGAATTGATAGACTGAAACACCAGTAGTAAGGGTGTCAGGCTAGAACAGGGAAGAAAACCACAGATTTTTACCTCATTATGAGAAAGAATTATGAATCCAGAGCCAGAGGCTCCGAGAAAAACAATAAATATCCGGAGAGGTAATGACTCCCAGAGCATCCTCCTACTGGGGCGGCTGGTTTAGGCCAGCACCAGGTTCTTAAAGAGCCTGAAGCAAGGCAAAACCACTTCTCAGGACCATGGCTGTTGTCCAACCTTCAGCAAGCAGCCTGGCTCCCAGGGCAGGGATCCGGTGCCGCACCAACTCTGGCCTCTCCTGCCTCCCAGCCCTTCTCCCTCTTCCACGCTGCGCTCAAACAACACAGGACGCTTGCTCGAGGAACAGACCTCCTCTCACAAAAGCCTGATTACTTTCATTTGTAGTGGCACGAAGGGGTGTTTCCTACCTAAAAAACACAAACATAGCTGAAAGGTCCGAATAGTCTCAGCGAGCCAAATAACATTGTTATCGCCGTCCCGGCACTGAGCAGCGAGTCAGTCCTTTGCGTACTGCCGCCGGGCAAGCTCTGGCTTTCCCCCCAAAGGGAGGCAAGGAGGGCAGCCTGCTCGAAGCACCACCGCTGCCTTTACCCCTCCAGCTCTGTCACCCTTTTTCTTTTGCTCGTGATGGGGGCGCAGAGACAGAGGGGAGCGTGAGTCCTGAGAGGAAGTGAGTCAGGGAACCTGCACCCCGTCAGAGGGGGAAGCGTGACTCAGAGCCCCGGGTGCTCGCCTCACGCTCCGGCGCCCTGGAGGAGGTGATAAGATGGTGTAATCCCCGAGATAGCTTGCTGCACATCCTAATTCTGCTGATCCTCCCAGGGGAGGGGTGCCTCTGCTGAGTACTGTACATTAGCTGATTTCTTAGAATAAACGGTGACAGCTCCCGGTGAGCTCATTGCGTGGGAGGAGGGATGCTGGGCTCCCTGCCTAGGCTGTCAGAAGAACGAGTAGCTACAGAAGCACTGAATTTATTGAGAGCTCAGCAAAGACCTGGCAGAAACCTCTTGTTTAGTCTATTTGCTCTTCTTCCATGAAGCAAGAGCGTAGGGACATAAGTGCTTGAAAGCCACAAAGGAAACGACTATAACGCAAAGGGCAGGATCTAAGAGAGAGAATTTGAGATGGAGGAGAAGGACAAACGTGATGACAACAGAAGGGGAAGAGACAGTCTGTGGGGTCAGGACCGGTGAGAAGGCATTCGGTGAGAGAGGGAAATGAGAGACAGGGAAATGAGGTACAGTGAAAGAAGCCAGAAATGTAGGCCAGATAAGAAGCCTGACAGAGAAGCAAGGAGGGAAGAGAGAAGAGGCAGAAGAGGAGGGAGAGTGGCTTGGGAGTGATGAGGAAGGTACAGCGAAAACAAAATGCCTGTGGGCTTGAGAGAGCCAAGCAGCAACAGAGGAGAAGTGCTGTGCTGAGGAAAAGAGGCAGCCATCCCTTTTGTATGCTTGGTACACGCCAGAGCCAGAGCTTGCGTTTCTAGGTCCCTATTCAGCTGTGTAAAGGCCATTCCTGAATAACATCTGCAGCCCAAAAACAGGATGACGGAACATGACACAATATTGCTCTTTCTCAGCCATACAGAATTGCCCTTGTTTCCTTACCATGAATGCAAGCGCTAGCAGTACAAGCAAGCACAAGATTTCCCATCAGGGAGCCAGCTGGTTCTCAGCACTTTGTGTGCGTTTGCACAGCAAAAGGGTCTCAGGTCATGAGCAGGGCTTCTCGAAACATCTACAGCGCAAATAATGCTCCCAGGCACCTCCAGGAGCTTGATGCTCACTGAACTTCCAAACTCCCACCCTCTTCTCCCAGAGACAAACCCATGCCTACAAAATTTCTTTTGCCAACAAACTTTGGATATTTAAGATGAACTAAGGAAGAACTAAGAAGAAGGACTCACTGCCCCAATGGGTGGCATGCCTGGTGTGAATGCAAACTTGGAGCACACTGGTGCTACTCTTACAAAGCTGGTCATTTAGATATAAAAGGCACCTTCTCTTTCTTTTCAAATGCACCAGTGTCAAACCCTACTAAACAATCAAGCTCATAGGATGAGTTAGGGAAATCCAGGCCTGGTTATAGAGGAAATTCACTCTTAATAAGTATCATTTTCAGAAGAGACTATTACATTCTTTCCAAGAGAGCTTTACAGTTTTAAACACTCAGGTACATGCAACTTTTGTATTAGTATTTAGCTGCAGCCACAGAGGGCCTGTGCGTTTGAAGCAGGATGTCTAAGATGTATTTCAAGCACTGTTATGGAGTCCTAAGTGTGCACAATATACCACTGAGCAGGAAACATGCAGCCTTTTGACTGCAGATTTGTTATCCTATTTCTGTTTGAGGCAAGAGCCAGAAATGACCAAATCATCAGTTTTGGAGACTTTTACACTCAACCGAGGGTCAGCAAAGATGCTGTCTGAGACTCAGAAGACCTGGAGTCTATCTCATTGCTGCCCTGACTTGCTGGCTGGCCTTGGACAAACCACGCGGTGTACTACTTGTGTTTCACGTTCCTTTTCCCCTGCTTGCCTCACTGATGTTGAATGCGAGCTTTCTGGGTGTGGGCTGCTGGACAGTATATGCATTAATTGCATCCCAGACCGCAAAACGCTGAATGCTTCAGTAATGGAAATAATAACGAGTACTCTAAGTTTCGTGCCTGGTATTTCTAGGACAAATGTCACAGCTCGTATGACCTAACACCCCAGGGCTCCTGAGCCTGGGAAGAAGAGCTCTGTATGGGAACTGCATGCTGGGGAGCAGGCAACTGCCCCCAGAACTTCTCCTAACTAAAGAGGAACATTTGTATTACAAAACCCTAAAATCCCCTAATCAAGGGAAATTCTTATTTCTCACCCATGAAAACGCAAAGCTGCTGGAATACCAATTTGCTGGAAAGCTTTGCCAAATTTTGTGATTGTTATCGTGGGCTCAGTGAGACTGTACGCTGCACTTCTCTGTTTTACAGAGGAGCAAGATGTGGTCACAGTCTGTTACTCAGCAATATGGGACAACTCTACCTTGTTCCTGTGGGTGGTTATCTGCGAGGTCATGGTGCAGGGGCAGAAACCACTGGTGTCATGTTTTTAGCAGGTGTTAATTATGATTCCCCCCCGCAACCATTCCTCCATCTTATGGGCACAGCATGCAGCTGTGTCCAGCAGAGCCAGTACTCATGGGTTTTTGTTTAAATGATGTTTTGCGAGCCTGACTCAGCTGCTGACACCTCCTCACCACACAGGATGCCTGCACACTTTTGCACTGGCCCTGGTTTTTTCCTTTAAAGCTGTGCTAATAAGGAAAGCATCAGGTGGAAGGCTGTTGATTTTTCTGGTTACTGTTTTTCAAGATGCTTGTCTGGCCTAGGCCACTTCCAAGAATTGAGCAGTTTTACCAAAGAAACTTTTACAGGCTCATCAGTAGCATGAACATCACTGCTCTGGCGACTTCCCACTCCATAGCAAGAATTTGCCCAGACCAAAATGAGCCCCCACACAACAGATGGGCTGAGTGGCGTGTTCAGAGACCCACCAGAGGTAGCACCTTCAGCACCTTTGCATGGCCGCACTCCAAAGATGGCAGGCAGCCTCTGGCACCATGCATTTACACTTCCCCAGAATACAGGCTTGAGGAGGAAAAACCATCCCACCCCTGTTTACCCAGGCAATCAACCAAACCACAGTGTTTCCACAGCGGTGGTCGAGGGGAGGTGGAAGATCGGGTTGTCCGGACTGTCCCCTCCCAAGAGGCCACACTCTCGGACAGGATTCCCACAGCACAGCCTCTTCTCTGCCTCGCATGGGCAGCTCTACAGGTTGCTGAATATTCAACCTTAAACTTGAACAGCAGGAGATTCCTTCAAGCAATAGGATGGGGCAAAGCACAAACTTATAAATCCCAGTGCCAAGAGAATCGGTCACTTCCATGAGCTCCACGCAGGCACAGAAATCTGCAGTCATCTCATTACACACAACTACCAATGCCAACTTGGAAACAGTGGATTTGACATCCCGGGTTACCCCATTCGGTGCTTTCTTCTGTGTGTGCCCGCTTTGCCAGATGCCTGTGCTGTCCTTCCCTTTGGGTTTATTTATTTTCCTGCATGAAAGCACTGAGGAGCTGGAACCAGGTGCCAACCCTCCTCAGAGCCGGACAGACAAAGTAAAGCCTCCAGGCTGACGCAAATCAAGCTAACAAGCTGCATCAAGTGTGATGTTTAAACCAATTTTAGGCACAAAGGGAAAGGAAAGGGACTGTCTTCTGAATAAGGAAAGCCAGAAACATGGAAAGAGAAAACTCTTGTTTTGCTTAATTGCAGCCATGGAAATAGTATTAAAAATACCCACAGCTATTATATTCTGGTAACTTAAGCTGTTTTCTGCATCTCATCAGATTCATCATAGCCCCCAGACTCGGAGAAATTTGGGACCAGGGAGGGGGTGGCTGTGACAGTCACAGCTGTGGAATTACAGCTTTGGGCAGCTCAAAGAAAGAAGCAAACAAGCCAGTATGCTTCCAGTGGCCCAGTAATAGTTGCTATTTCCACATATCTCTGTGCCTGGGGACCCCAAAGGCATTAATAAACCCTCACAGTCCCTAAGTGAAGCAGAGTACCACTACGTCCTATACTACAGACTGGGAAAACTGAGACACCGGAAAGCAGCACTTGGCCCCTAATCACGCAGCAAGAAACAGAATCCAAATGGCAAGATTCACAAACTACAAAGTCCTCCTCATTATCCATAGCACAGATGCAGACCCCCATATAAGCAATTCTCTTTAACTGACTGGAATTTGCTCTCTGTCATACATAGTCTTCATATGGCTCTAAAAGCAGGGAGTAGCATTATTGAATGTTCTGTGCATCACCACATAGCACCACGCTGTAATTACCCTCTCAAAGTATAACTGAACTGGGATGATTTTGGGGAAGCTGGGAATTTGGGGGAGGTTGAGAAGTTCTTACTGGCCTGGTCCCTTGCTCCAGCTCTTCTGCTCCAGAAGGCACTTTCCTTACCGAAGCACAGAGCCTGGGGAAGGGCTGGCCACCAGAGCAGTCTGGCTGGCTGAACAGCTGCTTGTGCTTCAGTTTTGCCAGGCAAGATTTAAAAAATAAAAGGTGACCCCGGCATAGAGCTGTTGAAGCTGAGTTACATAAGGGATACATTTTGCCCATGATGTGATACTGCCTTTCAGATTGGCTCCCAAACACCTGACTCGGATGAATAAAGCCTTTGTCCCTTTTAAAAAGATCACAGCAAAGAGCAACCCAGTCCCTTTTGGTGCAGTGAGGGTTAATCCAGGCTAGAGAATGCGAGGGATGAAGATCAGCTCATCTTTTCCATTCAGGCAGATCCTGCTCCAGAGCATGCTGGTTTCTCAATGCTCGGTGTCTTGGTGACTTCCAGGAACAGTGAGCTAAACTCAGCTGCTCTTCCCAGCACCAGCTGAGGGGGCGGCAGGGGATGGAACACAGCCCTGTTCTTGGAAGGCAGGAAAAAATAAGGCTCTGGCAGCGCTGTGCAAACTCTCCTCCCTCCCTCCTCCCCTCCCCAAAAGCCTCTCTCAAGCATCTCTGTAATTCCTCAGGGTGAAGCGGCGTTGCTTTTTCTGTTTATCAAATAAACACAAGAGCAATGCAAGGAAACTGCAGGCAGTGCTCACACAGAGAGAGGTTAAGTTAATCAAATAAATAAATAAGCTCGTCTCGGTGAGCTTCTACATGCCCCACGGTTTTGCTCAGTTTAGTGCATGACCTACTGTACTTCTTAACATTTTCCTGTAGATAAACACAGAAAGCTGCAGAACCATCCAGTTCATGGAAACTATTTTTGGCTACTTTATCTTTATGCAATACAAATTCCAAGAGATGATTGGATATTTGAACTTCTCCCAGCCTGCCTGCCTGTGAAGGGAGCAGACAGTAACCTCATTGCTATTTTTCTGTGGAAACAAACATCTTTTAAAGAGATGACAAGTATCTGGCTTGTAGGTGCAGCACTCTGAATGAGATTCAGGGAACTAGCGCAGTAACCAGCTGCAAAGAATGTGAGGATAGGCTTCGGGCACACAGAAAAGGAAAAGAGGAGTTCATCTCTGTTTTATGTTTCCCCATAAGCTGGACTTGGAATACAAGGCTGCAGCAGTGAGTTGCAACTGGAGGCAGAAATCCTGTTGTGAAGTTTGCAGCCAGCAGCTCGGATGGATGAGAATTCCCACCATCTTTTACAGAGGTTCGAGTCTGGCTCTGCTGAAAAATAAAAGTCTATACAAACAGAGTCGGTAGGCCTCAATTTAGCACCCAGCAAGCCGGCGCCCTTGTTGTACAGTTTGGCCCCTAGGCCCGTGAATGAACGGGTCACAAGGCATCTCCGACTAACAACTGGTCACCCCAGGACAGGGCCATGGCGTGCTGCCACGCGGGCGTTGCAAGGGAAGCTGTTCCCTGCGATATCCAGTAGCTGCTCAGCAGATAAGACTTCTGTTTCCAGTGCAATCAGTCTCTCACCTATTACAAGCGTTCCACGTGCTTAAAATGCTGGGGGCTTTGGGGTTTTTTTGGCTGCTGAAAAAAAAAAAAAAGAGAGCGTTAACCTGCATGGTTACACCGGATGCTGCAAAGTTCCTGCAACGCCAAGGCCGCACATGCATGTTTAGAAGACAAGATGACTTTCTTGTCATCTTTCATGGATTTCAAGGCTAAAAAAATCAGAGGGAATAACAGAAAGCAAAGCAGAACCAGCAGCAAACTACAAGACTGGTTTTCAAGTTGTATAACGTTTTTTCCACTTGCTGATTTCAAGGTTCAAACATCAGCTAAGAGATTGAAGCACTCTGCTGTCCCCCACAGATTTCTAAACTTCACCAGCATGACACATCATTTCTCTTTGCTACCTTCATTAGAAAACATGAAGTGAACAGTTGGGCACTAGGGGGTTTTTTTGGTTTTTTTTTTGTTTTTTTTTTAGCCGTGTAAAAGGGACTGTGATGATCCAGCTGCTTGCCTATAAATCAATGTAGATGTGCTGATTTACACCATGTAAGAAATTGATTCATTAGCTCTAATTAAACATAGGCCAAAGCTACATAATTTAAATTTGAACAGTGCTCTTGAACACCCTGTTCAGCCCAGGAACTGGGATTTGCCTGGTGCCTTCCTATATTTAGCATACAGTAACGTAACTGAAGCAGCAAAATTAGACCTGCAAATAGACTGGTTTCTCAGTACTTAATCAAGGACCTTTTCCTGGAACTGCAAAGGGCTCAAATTAAAAGAAAGGAATATGTAGTAATCAGCTCCATGGAGGCAGAAGGAAACCACCATGAGTTTAAACTGCAAACACACTCTCTGGTCAGCTGAATGTACCGTTGTTTAAATTAAATGTGGCTTCACAGTGACCGAGGCCAGGGATTGCATGAAACACTTCAGAATGCGCAGCTCACATCCAAGGACTTACTGAGTAGAGACAACTCTTAAGGTCTGTAATTCACGGTTTAATAAGAACGTCCTTGGCCCTCAGTCCTGAACAGATGAAGATGACAGGTCTGGGGTACCTCTGCAAAAACAGCAGTCTGTTACTGTCAGTGACTTGGCTGAACAGCAACAGATATGGAAAGGATTGACTAAAAGATAAATTCACTGTACAAACTGCAACATACATAAAATAGGCAAGGATCACAGTGCTGCAGCCCTTAATAACAAATGGAGGAAAGAAGGGAGGAATCCAAGGCATGTGGCACTGCTCTTGTTCAAAGTCCCTAGTAATAAATCTTACAAGATAAAATAGAACACTATTTTCTGGCCTTTTCTTCTTAATCTATTTTTTGTTGGGGGGGGGGGACTGAATAGAAGAATTAATTTAAAAACATTTTCTCTGTCACCAGTTTTCATATTGCTATTAAGAAAATCCCCCCTCCTCATTCTAGTCCAAGAACTGCAGCAAGAATAACACAAAGAAAACATCATTCTGTAAGCTGAAATATACTCAGACGCTTAAGAAGTGTTGAAATACTTTAGAAACTGTCAAAGCTTGCAGGGGACAGTGAATGAAAGGGAGCTTTGTAGTTATGTATTTCTACAGGATCAGCACCACAAGCCTCCCAGTGCTGCTTAGGACACACACAGACCATCGATGTAGCGCTAAGTCAGAGGAAGGTCTTCTTAATACCCTTTGGTGCTGTATTTTCTAGCTTTGGCAATACCCTTGAAGACTTCGGGTGTACCTCCCCATCTCTTATATTTACACTGTATAGTGAACAGACAGGATGGCCTGGCAGGCACAGAGTATGCACCTAGAAACGTCGTCTAAACAGCTTTTGCCCAAAAAGTCTTAGGTCTGAGTTTACTTCCCGCACATAGAAGCTAGTGACTCATCCTGGCAAATTGTCCCTGCGTAATGTGGGATCTCTGCGGGAGCAGGACAGACAAGGCAAGAAGATGACGAGTTCTCCTGCACTGGATCCATAAACTGCATTCCCATCCTCTGCTGTTATGGGAGGGAGAAGGTGAGGAAGGTAAGAAATAAAGGCAAGGAATGGGATATGGGAACCGGACAGCAGTAGCATAAATTTAAAGCAGCCACTGTGACTTTAACTTACCCTGCGCCAAGATGGCTGAGCATGAAGGGCCCAGTCAGCTCCCTCCCTGCCCTCACTGTGCAGTGGAAAAGCAAGGATGGAATCTAAAGTGGAGTCTAAAAATCTTTCACTCTTTGCTCCAGTTATTAGGAATTATGTAAAACTACATCAGGAAACGCGTTTCTTGTGCGGTGCAGATCTTTTTCAATGAAGTTCTCCAGAACATTATGGTAGTAATTAAACTGCCATTAATATTAATGATTCCATTTCTGATTCCATTCCTAATTCCATTTCTTCCATTAGCCTAATAATTAATACTGCTTTCACATCATCATTAAAGAGATCAGCTTGACAGCAGGAATAAAAGATTAGGCTGAGAGTCTTACTCGTGTACAGCATCTAATAATATCAGGTACAAACTGCACAAAGTCCTAGAGTACAAAAACTGACTGACCTAACCTCCAGGTTAACCTAACAGCACAAAAACCTCTCTGATAGTCACAAATACTAGCATTTGCTAGAAGGAAAATCCAAAGAAAGCATTTACTCTCAAATTGCACAACGCTCACTGGAAATGTAAGTACATTTGAAAAATGCACGTCAAATGCAATTCAATGAACCATGCTCTGGGCCCCAGTATTTCGAGAAAAGCCAAGTTATCCTTCTATCAAGGCAATATTAGAGAGAAGCGGGATTGCCAGCTCTGCTGTTGTGGTGAACCCATTCAGGCTGAGGACAGTAGTGCTGTAATGGAGGGCAAGGGAGAAGCTGTGAGACAAAGTTGGTGGGAACGCAGGGAACTACACAGGCCTATATTATATAAAAGTATCTTTATTATACAATTCAAGGTAGAATCAGCACACTAACTAGTCTAATGCCTCACCCTTGGCCTTGCCTGCTTTTTCTGCCCAAAGGCATGCGGTTTCCTTTAAACAGACTTTTCCTTATTGCTATATGCTTTTGCAGCTAGCGGCTCAAAAGCATTGGCTTGTAAGAGGCACTCAATCAGTCATGTCTTCACAGTATCTTTGAAGAGCTTCCTTAGGCACCAGCTCACACTTCTATGCTCCAATTTGTTACGTAGGAGCAGTTTGGGCTCTTGCATCTCATCCAGGCCTTGAGCCCTCAGCAATAAGAGCCCTGTGAGTGCCCCAATGGATACGTCATCAGCATGTAGAAAGACTTTCCTATAGCTCAGTTTATAAACCTTCCTCTCTTGTAGGGGGTACAAAGGTGGGAAAAGTCACTTAGCTCATAGGTGTGCAGTCTACAGCACATCCAAGTCCTGCAGCTGGACAGTGCCACAGCAAGCATGGCAGTGAGCACACCTTTCATTTCGTGGAGAGGGTAGATGCTACACGGACTCCACGCTCCCTTCCCGGCCTGTCGAAAGAGGCTGCCCTCGTCAGCATCAGCATTCAGGACGCTCGCAAAGGAAATTAATTCATAAGTAACCAGGAGTTCAACTCACTGGAGGACAGAAAGATCTAAGAATGACCAGTAAGCTACCGCCTCCGACTGACGGTTAATCCAAAGCTGGTTTTGCTCTGGGGGATGATGGCTTTGAATCTTGGCCAGCTCACTTCCCTCCCAAACCAGCAGCACCTTGGCAGTGACCTTCTTTGACCTTTTTTTTTTTTTTTTTAATTCAGGGACTTGAACCAGCTGTTCCTAAAGAAGCAGGAAGGTCCTTCTGTCCTGTAAGAGTTACAAGAGGCCTTAAATCACATAGGTACACAAGGGCATCATCTACCCCAGGGTTAGTCACTAAGCCCACAGAGAAAGAAGGAACTGGGGGCGGAAGTCTTTCACTCTAAACTCTCCCCATTATGGTTTTGTTTGAATGATCCACTTCCCCTTTTGGCATATTGGAACCCCAGCCAAAAATCCAGTGTCCTAGATTTCCCCTGCATTAAAAGTTGCCATCCACAGACCACCTATCCTCTTAGCAGCTCCACTGGGGCTCCTGGCTACAAGCTATCTGAATATGCACTTTCTAAAATGCTTATTTCTAGTCAGTGTTTTATAATACTTTTTTCCCCTGTGGTCTAATAATTTAGAAATTATTTCATTATCCTCCTATGATTCAAGTATATTATTCTGCTATGATTCAAAGACAGACCAGAAATACTTATTAAAAGCTTCTACTTATTTTCATCATCGTTAACAATTATACCATTTTCATTTGAAAGAGGCCCTATACAATGCTTTTTTGTTTCAAACAGAATGTTGAAACTCCTCATCATCCTTGAAGATAGCAACCAAGGATAATTTTACATTTCCTTGTTATTTCCAGCTTTCTGCACTTCATTTCTAATTTGTATTAACTGCTACCCATTCTCCCTCCCCTTGCACATCACCTTTATTTTTTTTGCTCCTAACGCTGTCTTCACCACTGAGCAACGATCAGCGTTTATGAGCTAGCCTCCTTCCCAAGGGTGGGATCACAGTTCTTTGCCATATAATACACTGTTCTTAAAGAATGTCTAACTTTAACACTTTTTTTTTCTATAAAGCACTCCTCAGTTTAGCTCAGAATGTCCTTTAACTTGGGTAAATTATATGTTACTAGTTGGGAAAGTCTTCCATTTTGTTCATGTTATCTTTAAAGAGGTCACGGTCATGCAGCTACCGCCAGCTTCCAATCCAGTTCTGAAATCCTTTGCATCCAGGTGTGTTGGGGCCGTCACCTACAGAAACACCATTCAGTGACTTGAAAGCCACCCAGCACATAAATTGCTCCACTCTGAGAGTTTGCACCTGCTGATCTACATAACCACCATGCAGTTATCCCCTCTAGATGCAAATTCCCCCACTCCAGCTGCACAACAGCTGCTCTGAGCCAAGCTGGGGGCAGGTATTAACATATAACTATTCCCACTCCCTGCTGGTCAGCAAGAACATTTCTGCTGTCATTGGCTTGCAGAGGATCCTCCCTCAGCTTTGACTGGATGCTGGGCTTGGAGTTACACCCTAAAAAAAGTGCTCCCTTTCTTCTACCACCCATTTCGGGAAGTAAAAATTTTATGCCTGGAAAATAACAGAGAGGGGCAAAGTAAGAGCATTAAGTACTGAACTCCTACCATTACAGGAAGGCTTAAGCCATTCTCAGACACCCTCCTGAGGAAGCAATAAAAAGGCAGGACAAGTTTTACTCCTGTGACACACAAAATTGTATGCATTTTATTCTTCTGCTGTAGGGAGTTCTGGGATTCTCTCAGCAACTGTGAGCCATCTTCGTGCGCTTTTGGCTACCTTCTAGTCATCTGGCACCCACACATTATGTCAGCCTAGGTATGTACTCTCATTTCTGGCTGCTAGATGAAACCACACAATCCCTTATTCCTCAGACAATGACTCTTCCTCTGTCTTCCACCTTTCCTACCTCCTCCTTCTCCACGTGCCCCTGCCATAGGAACTGGGGACATTCCCAGCCTTTTTCTGCCTCTCTCCTTATTCCTCTTAGGAGCATGGCACTGATCACAATGCAGCCTGGCCCCTGAGGATGAGCCCCTGCCACCCCTGAGAGAGTCCAAGACAAGGCAAAAGGAAGGGGGAGGGAAAAGATGATCAGGGAAAGAGGCAGAAAGATCCACTAGGTCTCCCTTTTTGGGCAGAATGCTCCAAGATGGAATCCAGAGGAGAAAAATAAGAATGGAGAAGGGTCAGGTGAACAACTGAATTTAATGAAAAGCTGTTTAGCTCCTAAAACCAGATGTCTCTTGCTGCCCAAAAAGAAAATGTTGCTTTCAGCATTTGATTATGTATTTGGTCAAACTGCTCCCTCCTGGCACCTCCACTGAACTGTCCTGTGCAAAGCCAAAGTGGACAAAATACCTCTCAGCCCTGACTGTGTGAGATTCCTCCAGCAAGCTGAAGTCAGGCCCCTCAACCCCTCTGCCCAGGAACCAGGGTCTTCGCAAAATCTCAGTGTGGGAACACTTCTGGTTCCCACCCAAACTGATATGGCCTACACCTCTTGCCCGAGGCCAATTCTTTTCAGAGGCACAAGCTATTCCCAGAAATCTTGTTCTTCCTAGGACAGAGCATGAAATGATTATGATCAAAGAACCATATTTTCTGGTCTTGGAGAAGGGTGGAAAGAGGTAGAGAGAGACTATTTTTGTAATCTCACTGGACAAATTAGTGGTTTGATCTTAAAGAAGTCTAGGTGCTTGGTGTGTTGAGAACTAACCATGAAAATCGGGCTAACTTAAAAAAAAAATTGCCTAATGGGATCTGTGCTCTGATCCAGCCAATTCCTTATCCACATCTGACAGTGTCCAAGACTTCAAAGGAAAGTAAAAACCAAAAAAAAAAAAAAAAAAAAAATCCATTAGGCAGAAATAAGGAAAAGGAAGGAAAAGGTTCTTTTGAAGGCCTGCCTTGTGCTGGGACTTTGACTCTTCTGTTTTCCCCAGCATTCTCTCACCTATTTTGTTGTTCATGCATAAGAATTCCCAAAGACAGACCCTGAAGAACACAGCAAAGAGCAGAGAACATGTCTGTTCCCTGACAGCTACCATGGAGAGGATTCAGACTCAAAGGTAAAGGTATACAGTTGTCAGCTGCTCGAAGAAGGCTCTCAGCCTTCTCACTACACGACCAGCCTCTAAGAAGTGGGTGCTATAACCAGCACCCCAGCAATTCAGTATGTCAGTTAGATTAATACTATAATTTAGGTTGGAAGGGACCTCTGTGGTTCATTTAGTCTGTCAAGTTAGCTCCAAGCAGGGCTAACCTACAAGTCAGATTATGTTGTTCAGGGCCTTGTCCAGATGAGTTCTGACACACTAGATCTGCAATTAGTTAGGCTGCAAAAGAAGCAGCACATATGAATAGAACAAGTATCAGAGTAAACAGCTGCATTTGAAAATGGGCTTTTCCCATCTGTAAAATGAAAGTATTGCTATAGACCAGGACACTATTTAACCAAAATTCTTTAAGGCCAAACCAGTGTATAGTCTTGGGTGTGGACAGCAGCCTACAAGCAGTGAGAACAGCCTCCCTGATGATCTTGTAGCTTCCTTAAGTGGTTTACAAATGGTAGGCTACACTCATATGCAATCTATGCAATAATACAATATCAAATAAAATAAAAACTTTAATCATTAAAACTTTTTCAATGATAGATCCCTTTGAGTTACAGAAACAGCATGAAGTCACTAAGGAATGTATTATCACAGATTGACCACCTACACAATCACATTTCTTTCCGAACCTTTTCGGCTCCATTCTATATTATACAAATGGAGAACTGTTTAAAACTGAGCCAATCTGCTAGCATTCTGATAGATCTGGTTTTCAAGAGTTTTTTACTAAAGCAATAAACGAAAAGTCTGACTCCCCACTGGGGATGGATGTGATAGGTGGATCTAGCTTAAGGATTAGGAAAGGACATGACCAGAGGGTGCAAAGAGGAAACTAGAGACACATCTTTTCATGTGCCATGAAACAGCACATTTCTAGTGGTCACTATCTAGTAATATGCCCTCGCCTCCAGTACTGATATCTTCTTATACCCCCAGTTGCTACTGCCGCTGCCTGTGCATTAGAGCAACACAAGTCTGGAAACCCCTGGCACAGGTTACAACCACAGGCTGAATTCCTCTTTGATACCACTTAAGCCAATACGAGTTCTGAGAAACTGTTGCCACACATTCTCTCCATGACGCACTGCTTAATAACCAGCTCTTATTTTGTGCTGGCTTTAGTTTCAGACTGATTTCAGTATATGGCTCAATATACAATACTTTGCAGAAAGGTGAGTTGGGGCTGGGTATCTGGGACAACACCAGCATCCTTGAAGAAACCTATATGCTCTTCTAGCTACATATGAACAAAAGCAATAGTACTCCACTCAGAGTTAATCCTATCTACCAGAAACATTCATCTACACAACAAAAACACCGTGAGAAACGGTCAGTCATTTGGTTCTCACTTAATCTCTCTTGTCTGACACAAAACAAGCAAATCTGTCCCAAAGGCTTAACAAAAAACAATAACCCTCACCTCTGAGGCTCTGGAAACAGCTTTGGTTTAGCAAGCAACCACTGCTTGGGTCAGGTTAGCTGACTGACATGTTGCCCATGATATGAATGTGAACAATTTTGGCCTTACTTGCAGCGCAGTCACTCCATAAGACTTGAAGGGCTAGTTTCATCCTTGCTCAGAGTCAACGTGGAGTCGCAAAGCATCTTCCCTTTCCCCTCATCCATCAAGACTTAGTTATAGGCCATAGAGGTCCCCAGCAATGAAACACTGCTGACAGAAATCAGGGGATTCTGTGCTGTCGTCCAGAGTTAAAAACAGTCCTTGTGGATAACTTTTCCTAGATCAGCTCCTGAACCGTTCATCCAGGAGAAAGGCAACTAACTTCAACTCCATGGAAAGAAGCCATCAAATCATCTCTGAAGGGTTTTTGAAGCTTGACTAAATAAGCTGTGATGCTCTGTTATGTTCCTTTCTGTGCAGAGGGAATTCAGGTTTTGCTGTATGCAAGTAGTCAATGAAGAGGTGGTGTAATCTATGCTGTTATAATGGAAAACCTCTTTGAGGAAACTGAAGAGCTTTTGCCCTTCTTTTTTTTTGGAGACAGTCTCTTTCTCTGAGTAACAGAATCCGATGAGCTTTGAGATGTGCTGCATGGTCTCCTATTTATCCACACTTTCAGGAAGGAGAAGTCAGGGAAGAAAATGCCCTTTATGAGAAAAGGTGGGTTTAGTGGGAGCTTATTGAGCCTCCAGTACATAGCCTTTAGCTAGGAGATGTGGTTGTTTACTTCTGCTCTAGCTGCACTTTCAGCTTTCAGCAGACAGCTGCAGTCCTTCATTCATTTAAAATGACTTAATATTAACTGAAATAAGTATTTTAACTTGAAACATATAACTTCCAAGAAGAAAAAGATTCTTTAAGGACTACTCACTAACCAATCCTGAAAAGCCAGGCTAAAGCTAAAAGAGCCATTTTCTCAGCTTGTCGCACACTGATCTGTCCTGCTCAGGTGTGGCTCTGCAGTCTTGAGAGCTACGGTTTCTTAACTTTTGCTCATGAGATTTACACCACTGTTTATCAGCTACCTAGAACTGCTTGACAATTACAGCTTAAATATATAAACTCCATCCTCAAATGAGCATTACATTTTCATTTCACACCTGTACACACACAGAATTTGTTAAAAACTAAAGAGTTTTCTCTCCAATCACATATATTACAATACAAATTAACTCTTAAAGCTTTTTTGGAACACAATTAGCTTTTGATCAGATTGGTTTTTACCACTTGTAGCTAATCCCTTGCCCCTCAGCCAGTCAAATCAACCAATATCTGCTGTTCAACTGAAATCGTACTGTGGCACCAGTATTTGTGGGGTCTGTCATGCTTGATTCTTGTCTTGAGTTCTTCTGTGCACAGAGACGGAACTGTGGAAGGAACGGCTGCATTTTATCCACATCTCTTTACTTGGTCATCATATTAACGGGAAAAAACTCTGAGGGAAACATGTTTACTAAAGCCATTATAAACACAGACAAAGAAGAAAGCAGGAGACAAAAGCCAAAGTCCACTCCTCTGGCGTACCAGCATAAGGGAATTGGAGAGCCTTGGGCAACCCCAACTCTTTCCCTACTTAACATTCCCTTATTTTTAGGGTCCTCCTAGGAGTCCCCTTCTAGAAGCCCTAACTCAGAGGGCAGGCTGTGGGGTAGGAGCTGCATACCCACCATGCATCATGTTAGCAGCAGTCTCAGCAACTCCACCAGCCAGAGCTCAGCCTTAGCATCGTGTTTTATTAGGTCAGCACCTCAAGGTCCACTGTGCCTGTTGGGGCCATCAGAACAGAAAAGGCATAAAAGAAGGACTAGAGTCATTTTTCTGCTCCCAGCACTGCAGGCCGTACGCTGCTACCCTGGGGTGCAACACACTACACAGATCACACCGTGCTCTCAAAGCACAGAAGTGAGCTACCTTGAGTGAAACTCACAGCCGGCAGAGGACTCTGCCCAGGCCTGTGCACAACTTTGGCTTCATTTACATCATTGAAACCAGTTTAAAGAAAGCAAAAAGTAGCTAATCTCTCTCTTTGGGAATGTCTTCTTTCAGGAAAGACTGATTCACTAACCAACACAGCTGGACTTTTTTACTAATTTGGCACAAGACCAATAAGCAGAACAGCAATTCCCTGGCAGCCTTTGCTGCCCATATTCATTACAGCTAAACGCAGACACCTAACTGAAATTCTCAGAACAGGAGCGTCTTCAAGAGTCAACAGTGAGAGAAAGATACATCCCACCTGGATCTCACTCGCACACTCTCATTTCTGAGTGCCCAGATTCCTCTGCTGAATGATCCAGCATTTCTCAGGTTCCTAGGCTTAGTCTATGTCTCCACCAAACTTCTTCTGTTGTCCCTTGAAGATCAGAGGCAAAGGGCTTGATCTACTTGCCCTGTCAGCTAAAAAAATATTTTTAACCCCCTTCCTGCTCTTTTCCGCATGGCAGCTGAGCCCGTTTGCAACAGCTTCTTGTTCACAGCCTGCTTCTGCATTTTGTAGAGCTCATAAACCCCCCGACTGGGGACTTGTTTTGCAATTTGCTGTATAAGATGGACAAGGGCCACTGCCCCATCCTGAAAGCCAGGACATTCTCTTCTTGGTTCTTCCTCAAAGAGGAAAAAGTGAAACACTTGCTCTTGGGTAAGGCAGCGGCTCCTGACCTTGCAGGAACTCAGTAGGAGCCAAGAACTGTTGCCACCCCAAAGGTGAGAAGCTGCTGATGTGCTGTGCAGAAGGAGTCATGCTGGTTTTGGAACCAGACCTCCCAACTTTCCCTTTCCATTACCCTGAATTCAGGCTCTGCTGGGTCTGACCAAATCCTAAGAGAAAAAACTGTACTTGGCAGTTTCACGAGCAGAACTGACTCCTCCTGCTCAGAAGCTGTGGCCTCCTGCTTACAGGAACAGCCATGCTGTTCACTGACAGGTACAGATAGCCTCTTTAGTACTGTGGCATCGCTAAATGCTGTATATTTATGGCCACCACAAGGGCTTTTGTACATGACACAGCTTCCTGAGACAGCAGAGCATCTCTGCTGTCTGCTATTATGAAGGTTGATCAAGGTCCAAAAAAGATATGAGAAGTTTTTCCCATTTCTATGAGAAGGGATGCAAGTCTGCATCCCTCGGGTGCTTAGCTTTCCTTGTTTCCCTGTTTAATCCACACCCTGCAGACATAGCTCTAATGCTCAAAGCTCCAATGTACCACCATGATGCCAAGCCAGTTCTGCAGACTGCCCATCTAAAGATGCCTCAGAGGAGACAGCAATGCTGAGAGCAGGTGCTGGTCCATAAGAAAACAAGAAAGGCAGGAGGGGTTCAGGCCCCAGTAGGATCTCTCACTGGGGAAGTTTTGCTAGTATGCTTCCAGGCATGAAGACTAGCCTGAGTCCATAGCACGAAGAGATGCTTTTCTGGAAAGAAAAGCGATGCAACATCCTCCTTATTTTACACCTCAGAGCATCCTTTAAGTATCGGGAACAAAACAACACCAAACCAAATGAGGACTATATAAATTTTGGTACTAAGTGACAGCACTGCTCACTTACAGACCACAAGAGCAAGCCTGCCCAAGTTTATGGGGCCATAGTATTTATTTTGAACCAAGACGACAGGAAGTAAGAAGTTCAGAGGTTCCTCATTTTGTCACAGATGCCTGCGATATTATTTGAAACCTGGGACTACCCTTTCTAAGCAAAACAGGCTTGGTGGTTAAAACCCAGTGCCATTGTTCAAAGAAAAGAAACGATTGCTTAATTTGTCACTCCACAGCTACGAGAGTGAATTTGGTAACTTTGCCATACATCCTGATAAGCATTTACCTTCTTCTACAGAGACTTTTCCTTTCCCAAAGTTTTCAGAACAGCCTGTTTTCATGCTCCGCTGTAAACTGGATCACCGCGTACCTTGTGCAATTCTTGTTATTTAAAAAGCTGTACTTGAGCATATTAGTATTTTACACAATCTCTCTCCTTTTCCGTATCTCTTATTAGATCATGAAGAATAAAGATCTCATCTCAGCTATCTAATGAACATTAATGGCTGCTGCAAGTCTGAACCAGGCTGTGCAACACAGATATTCCATACTGATTAGCAGAGCTCTGAATCACCTAAGCTGCAACAACCACATTGCAGCTGTGATGCATAATGCACTGTTTGAGCCACAAATTAGCAATAATGAGGAATCAACTCAAGTAAAAAAAACAAAAAAAATCTGAAAAAAACCCAAACCATAGATCTTTGTTGTAAAGAATGGCCTTTTTAACCAAATCAAAAGCTTTCAATTCTTCAGTGAAGAATGATTTTCTCACTCAGTATTTTTAAGGACTGTTATTTTTCCATTTCTTGTGTCTTCAAATCTACACAAAACCTTCTCTTTTTTGCATATATGAAAAATAAGGATTTTAGTTTTCAAAGGCTATCAGTGTTGGCCTGACTCTCCTTTGTCAAAAGAAGTTAATCCAGTGAGGACTATATTTAAATCTCATCTTTCAGACACACAAGAAAGAGGCTGAATTTGTTTTCTTTTAAAACACATGGAACAACACGACAAAACAAAAATGACCTTGTGCTGATACAGTTATCTTGGGAAGCCAGTGATTTCACATATACTTAGTTAAAAAGAAGGGGAAACAATAGGAAAGGGAATATATTCACAGTTCAAAGAGCTCTACAATTAACTATAATAGTGAAAATGAATCTTTAGCACAATTCTTTACTGCTTGGTTGCTTGCTTATACTTCATGGGAACAAACTATGCTAGAATTTGGATTAAAGCAACACAAAGTTAATACCTCCCTATTTTGTCAGCACGCTGTTGTGGCCTCATCATTATCATCATGCTCATCAGCACTGATCAGTTTGGTTTGCCCTTACGTCACAGCGCCTTTCTGCTACTCTGGCAGTGAAATAGGTGACAAGTTAATTCATGCCCACTTTGAGACACCTTTATTCTGGCAGAGAGATGTAGGGAAGCATTAGTGCAAACAAGACCTGGGCCCGAGCTGTCCTGTGGGCTCTCGGAAGATGATGTGCCCCTGACTTAAAACTCTAGCATATGCCCGGAGCCTGAATGATGCCAGCACGAAGGGCAAGCACAACATTTGGCAGCCCTCACCAGCCAAGTGAAAGGGCCATTTGTCACAGGCCTTATGATAACGGTCTCCCCCAGTTACTGACCCAGTCACTTAAATACTCCACAGAGCTCATTCAGCCACCAGCGTGGACCGGGCTCAGCACAGAGGAGCAGCAGAACCCAGCAGACAGCTACGCAGACTCAAGAAATGAAATCTTTTCAAATAACTTGGTCATTGTTTTTGTGGCTGTCATTTCAAAGAGAAGGAAAAAAATCCCAGGCTACTTGATGCTTCCAAACCTATACCACAGCATGCTGCATCATAAACACAGCTTTTGGAGACCCTCTTGTTAAAGACGCTGGAAAGCCCATGGGCAGGATGTCAGCAACACACTCCAAACCTTCAAATAAGATGTTTGCCAGCAGAGACAGGATTTTGGATGCAAGTGCCCACAGGAGCCAGTATGATCAGAGCAAGAGATCCTCCAAATCCGCTTTGCAGAGATCCTATCACAGCTGGCCAGGCAACAGGCAGCTCATGAGTCACTTAGATTGAGTCACACTACCCCTCCCATTAGCAGCATTAGGATTTAAGGTGGAAAAATATGGGTGGTGTAGACCAAGGGTGTGCAACAAGTCAGTCTGCATGGCTGTATTTCAGATATTTCAAACAGGTGTCAATTTGAACAGCTCAAGCGTGGTCAAGCTATAAGCACTTAAGAAAAGTGGTTAAAACGAGAAGCACTACACCTTCATGGTAACAGGTTATAAGAAAAGCACCTCACACAAATATCAGTGTGATATGCCATGATATTTGCAGCTAAACTTAACTTTTACTAGATGATGTTCTAAGACATCCCTCAAAAGAGTTTCTTATAGGCTGCAAATGTGACTGCAGCAACACTCCAGCTGCGCCTCAAGAAGGAAGGAAAAGTACTGGGCTGTGAAGAGCAGGAGGCTGCAGGGAACAGTGAGGCAAGCTAAGGAAAACGCCTGAGCAATAGCCAGTCTCTGAACAACTCTGGACAGATGTACAAGGTGGTATCTAGCTGGAGCCCTCACCTGGCAATCAGATACTGAGCCCTGTATTACAGACAAGACTCTAGAAGACTGTACCTAGCCACGAAAATGGAAAGGCAAGGATAATCTCCATTGCCTGCTGTCTGCCTTGCTCATTTTATTAATCCAGCCTCTAATTCCATCCTCCTCCTCTTTCAGTCTGTTGCATCCTCGCAGATGAGACTGCAAGCATCAACCGAACACCTCTGAATGTGGCCCTCCACATCCCAAATGAGCAAGATTTGCCTCCTCAGATATTTCTAGTCAGACTGGTGCAACACATGAAGCTGTGGCACTAGATATGATTGACAGAGTTCAAGAATAGGCTCATGTCACTTTAATCTGAACCAAGCTATAGGGATTGCTGCACTCCCCCTCTGCCAGCATGTGGAAGGGTATTTATAAACCCTTCATAGCTGGCTTGTCTTTCAGGGAAGGCTGCAAGCTCCAGGCAATCAGATGTCAGAAATCTGCAAGGCAGGAGTGGCACCGGGCTCTTCATGCCTTATGGTTGATGGCAGGGCTCCTTTTAGTCCTTAACCTTTTCCTCCACAGCAGCAGGAAACCAACTCAGCACAAGTGAACATGCTGCACCGGCACAAAGAAAGACCCCAGCTGCTGAGCTAATTGTGGAGACAGGAGGGCTGCTAGGAGAATAGGATAGGACAGGAGACTGGATGTCTTTTAATTCAGGAGTCATTCTTAGGTCCTAAGTGAGCTGCAAGTGGGGAATGTAACTCCTAGGATAAAGACAGGAATTCAGCCTTTCATTATGCAGTGCAGGGAGTTTACCCTTTTACTGGAAAATCTTGACATTATGAATAGGGGCATTCAGATTCCAGGGTAATTCTGTCCTGGACTTTTCAGTGCATCTTGTGCAAAAGACTCCAAACTCAACCAGTTTCTTCAACCCGAGTTTATGTGCGTGCTCTTTGGGATTCACATACTCCACCCCTCACGACCTATTGCCAGACTAAAGCTAATGCAACAGGAGCTGAACAGGTTTCATAGGATCCTCTGTACAGTGACCCTCACCAATGGCACAGGTAGGTGGAAAGACTGAAGCTCAGCTTGAGGGAGGTGCTGAGTGTGTCACACTGTCAGGACAAGCACTACTGCGCTTGTGGGTGAGAAACCATCCCCTGATGACAGAAAAAAAGCCTCCAAGCTTCTTTCAGTCCAGCCATCTTTGCTAACTAGCGAATACCATTCAACTTTCTTTTTTATTGCAGAAGTCTGCCTGGGTTGCTCCACAGACATATGCTGCCCAATTGGGGGTGGTATTTGGCACCCACTGTTTGGTTTTACAGGCTCCCAAAGTACCAGAGCAGCCCTTATGGTTGTGTAACTCAGGCTAAAGATGATTCTGCAGCCAGCTCACACAAGCAGCAGACAGAAGACGCAGCTATGACACAGGGTAAAAGACCCAGCAAGCATTTCCCAAAGTGGGCATTATTTGAGGGCACTGCCATTTTGGAAAATCCATATCTGAGACAGATTCTGAAAATGATTTACAGGAATACACTGACTCTTGAGGACCCACTGTTCTAAGCTCAAATACCTTACAGAAATGAGAGTTTCAAAACCGAGCAAATAACTGGGGCAAAATCCACAAATTTACAATTACTTCACTTTTCAGTATCCTTTCACTCGCTATTTACATCCACCCAAATTGATGCAAATACCCACCTTCCTCATTTGGAGTAAGCAGCAGCAAAAAGGGAAAGCAAATTAGAACTGAGCCTATTGTCTTTGTTATTGCTGTTTTGCTGGAACGTATACGAAAAAGAATAGCTCCTCATTGCACAGAATTTTCTTACGCTAACTAATACAGTTAGAAAGGAAATGACTTAAAACAGTACAACACATCTTATCAAGCACCTTATTTGCTTTTGCTTAAGTCGTGAGGGAAAGAAGACAGAATGGAGTGGCAAAGGAAGGAAGAAAAATGAATGGAAAGAAATAGAGCATTTTGTTTTGACCATCTCCTTTGCAGACTATCTCCTATGCTAAATTGACAGAAATTGCAAGAGAATTTATGGAAGTTCTCAGAAGAGACATTCATTTTAGTTACGGTTTCTTAAGGCTTTCATCTTCTCAGTGAGCAGCATTTGTTGGATCCGTCTCTTCTGTTCACCAAGAGAGAAGACTTTGAGCTACTCAGCATGTAAGGCAGGCTTCTTCCAAATGACTCTTTGGTGCTCGGGCAAACATCCGAAGACAGCTTGGATCAGAGATATTCTCGTTATACCTGAACAGGCATTGTTTGACCAAGTCGGGACAAAATTTTTGGCTTTAAGGAAAAGTCTCTTACTCCATTTTCCAGACACTGCACAAAAAGAAGAGGGAAAGGAAATTCCTGTTTCCTGCAGACTGCAGACCTAGGTCTAGCAGAATCCAACCACAGCTTTTAACTTCTGGAAAACAGATAAACTTGCACAGACTTATCACAACGGTATCTGGAATATTTAACACCCCAAATACTCAGAAGAGTGAGGTAATGGTGTGAAATTATTCCATTAACAAATTCAGATCATTTACAGTTGATAATCTTCAGCTGATGAAACAGTTTTTGCTTATTGTGCCAATCTTTCTGTAACTTTTTCTAACCATCAAATACTTTTTTTCTAATGCTGGAAGATGCTGCCGGGAAAGGTAAGGGTAGTTGCTCCAATTTCTAGACAGGCTACATTAGAATATAGTTTTGAGCAACTTTTTGTCTTTGCTTATAGCAGATAAGACCAGGATTCACTCCTGTCTCTCTCAACCTGTCAGGTCAAATGGGGAGGAACATTCCCCAAAGTCAATAGCAACTGCAGGTCATGCACCCCTGAGGCCTGGCTTTAATCACACCATTTCCATGCAACAAAAGAAGAATGTAAAAACAAGGCTCACAAATAAGCACGTGCATAAGACAGAAAACTTGAGCATAAGAAGATGAAGTTGTCTAAAGACCCTGAAAAGAAGTAAGCTAAGAGCTCAAGATTCTGCATAAGAACAAGAGGTGTCAAGTTGGGATGCGCAGGAAGGCCAGGTTTGTTCATCCTTGGCAACTGTTAGACCACACTGGTGTCACTCTCTCATGACTTCCCTTCTCCATCCTACCAAAATTCCCTGCTGGTCCCAAGACCATTTGAAAATGCAAGGACAATATGTTTTAATAAGCTGGAGGCAAGAGAGACTGGAAATTTCAGCAAGACCTCTGACTTCTCACATCATCAGAAAGAGCCTCCTCTGGGGAACTGCATTTTTTATATTCACTTTATACTTCCAAAGCATTGACTCCATCCAGTAATGGCAACTTTCCAATGCTCTGCTTGGTTTTACTGCCAAGCCAGGATCAGGTTGGGAAACAAATAAGTAAGAGAAAAAATGATCCACAGAAATGCAAACTAAGCAGACCTACATCATAGATATTCTGGCAAAATTTGAGAGAGAAGCAGGGTTTTTTTTTCAGATGGGCAATAGTGCCCTCCAGCTCTCTCATGCATTTCTGATGCTCTCCAGATCTGCAGCCAGAAGGAATGGGGAATAAATTGTCTCTTTGCCCTGCATGCTCAAGTGTCACCAGGAGCCGAAAAATACTTGCTCTATATGCTCTACTGTCCCTTCTTTCATTCCTGTTTTTCTCCAGATACATCTTCTATTTATTGCTTTCTTCTTGCATTCTTTATCCCAATTCCAAACAACTGCCATTCCCAGGAACACATTTCTGCATACCACCATTAAGGGCTGAAGTTTTTGTTTTAGCTGAGTGGTTTTTGGCTCATCTGTTTGCATTTTCCTCCTATTTTCTAGCCTGCATAGTTCAGCCTGTCCTATAGGTGAGCATTCCTGAGCTCTGATCTGGTATAACGAAGCAGGTTCAAAACACTTTCAACCAATGACTTCACTTTCTCTTAATCCAAAAATCTCCACGCACAGCACTCCCAAGCAAAAACTAACAAGCCAGTTTGAAAAAAGGTCCTAAGTGTCTCCTCTGACAAAGGCAGCTCTGCCAACTTTGCTAACCTTCCTTCTACAATTTCATGCCAAAAGGCTCTTTTGCGAAGTTTCCAGCAAAATTGGAGGTATTCTCAAAATGTGTCATTAAATATATCATCTTTTATGAACAAGGAAGTAGGGGCACAGAGACTAAGCCATGCTGCTAGAGCCACAATGTAGGTTTGTGCCAGAATGGAGCAGAAACTGGGAGCAACTGGGAAGTGGGGGGTGAAGACTTACAGGTCATGCTGTGCAAGTTTTGGTTTTAACAAGTGTTGCGAAAAGACTCTAACCTTAATCAATTTGGTGACATCTCTGTCCTTAAACACTAAGACACAGCCAAAGCTGGATATCTGCTCAGTGCAGCTATCCAGAAACTCCCCCTTTGTCTCCTGCAGTCAACTCATAACTTGGCCATTGATTCTTAATTACGGCTACTGACTGCTGATTCTGGCTCCTGCAACTTGTACTTCTGCCTAGACTATTGGGTCAGGCTGTCTATACCATCAACATGCATAAAACATGAGACCATGACAGAGAGAGAATTTTACTCTCCCTTTGCTACTGCAGGCTCATCAAGCTCCTTTGGTTTCCATTTCTCCCTTTGAGAGGCTGCTCCAGAATCTCACTCCTCTAGTGGTTGAAAATCTAATTTCCAGGCTAAGTTTATTAATAGCAAATTTGTACCAATTTGTCCTTGTGCCAGCATTGATCTTTATTATAAAGAACTTTTCTTCCCCTCTGGTATTTACTCTGCAATGAAGTGTTTACAGAGAGACATCACATTCCTCTCCCAGGCTTTGTTTTGCTAGGCAAAACAAACCAATCTCTTTCAGTTCTCACTCATATGCCAAGCTTTCCAGTCCTTACTCATCCTCCTAGCCCTGTTCTGCACCTGCTCCTGCAGGAGTGCCTTTTTCCGACAGAGCCGTACACAGCGTTCCTAGCAAAGTCCTGTAGCTTGGTTTTCAACCTCCCTATCTGCAGCAGGACTATCTCCTTGAAACTGTCCTACAACCTCATTGGCCCTGACACTTCTCCACTGCATGTTCATGCTGCCTGTCAAAGCTATTCTGCCACCTCCAGCAGCCTCCTTGGTCCTCAGCTCTTTTCCTCCTCAACTCCCACCTGCCAACGCCTTGCACAATACCTGTGTCCTTGCTCACCGAGACTGCACAAGGCTCAGAGCTGGTGCCAGCAGTCACTTCTGTTCCCTTGGCACTTCCTTAGGGTTCCTCCACAAAGACTGCAGGTGCCAGTAGCACTTCTGCTTCCTGGTTTTAAAATGATACAGCTCTTAAACTCCCACAGAAGCTCCCCAGATCCCATTCTGCCCCGGCCTCCTTCCCTTGTTGGTGGGCTTTCCTGATCACCGACTGTTTGGCTTTCAACCCTGCACCTTCTATGGGTCAGCACGTGGTGACAGAAGGACAGAGCCTCCCTTAGGCCTAAGACCTATGCCCTACTCAAAAGCACATAGCCTATAAGTAGACTCTATAAGCTTTAAAACGCAACCCATGAACCCCTTCAGAATGGCCAGATAAATCCACCAAGCTTTCCCTGATGCCACAAACCAGGGGACTGTCCCTTTCTTAACGTGAACCAGTTCTCCTCAGACTCCCTGGCTAACCAATCACCGATTCCCTGCTCACAGGCAAAATTCCTGTTGACTTCATTACATTTGGGTTTCCCTGGAGATATCACAGGCTCTAGTGCTGTACACTTAGCTACACTGCCTCCCAGATTAAACTTTTGCCTGAACTTTGAAACATTTACTTTCAAGATAAATCCAGATAAGGGGAAGAAATAGCATACAAAATGCAGTTTAAGAAAGAGCAAAGACATTTTTATATCTTTGTAAAGACTTGGTTTGAATGTAATTAAAGCCAGATCTCAGCCTAGGGAATAATGAATTCTTCTGTTTTCCAAACCTCAACCTACCTCTGTGAACTGGAGCAAGTGGGGACATCTGTTGACTTGTGGAAATAAAATTCAGATGAGCACACCCATGAGATCTCCCCCAGTGCTATTTCAGTGGCATGGTACCAGCAACTGCCCTCATACCCTAACTTCACTCATGCACTGCTCCCAGATCCCTGCAGTGACAATGGCTTTAAGGTTGCATGGCATAAGTCAGCTCATGCAATCTGATTGCTCTACGCTAACTCAAAAACTGCCACTCACCTTTCCTTTCTCTTCTGCTCTTGTCATGGCTTTGTCTCTGCATTTGCAGCAAAGCTGCTGGCACCTTTATTTCTGACTCCTGGAGAGCTCAGAATTCATTCTTAACTAAGAGTTTTTTCACTGATGCCATTAAGAAAAAGGAAAATAAAGTCTTGAAGTCAGCGTAGTGGGATGAACGTGGCAGCTGTGCTTTGCTAACAGCAGGCCAGTCTAGGCAGCATACTGCTGTCTGATGCTCCTCTGTTGGGATACTTTACATTTTAAGATTACCAATGCCTGGATTGCGCGTGGACTCCAACGAAAGAAACCCTACCCATAAACTCCACTGCCACCGTGGTCTTTTGCCATGTCACACCCCAGATCTGCTCTTCCACTTTGGATGCTATTTGCAAACTGAACATGTTCAGTTAAACCAAACAAGCAAACTGCTCCTACAGTATCAGTTCACTTTCTCTTAACTACATGGAGTAATAGCCATGTGGATTTAATTTAAGACTGACAAAGTCTTCACCTGTGATTTAAGCCACACTGGAATTTGGTTCCTCAAACTGTAGCCTCCTCGCAATGTCTGCAGTGATGACTGCTGAAAGGTAACCACAAACACTTTCCTCTACAACAGCGGCAACGGCCCAGCCACTAAGTGTCAAATCACAAGGCGAGGCATGATGGGAAAGGAAACCTTGGCTCTGTTAATTCTGCAGCCTCCCAGGCATGTGCGGCATCTCCTCTGCTCTGCCCCTGGATGCTTTGGAACACATTGGTATTGCTTGTCTAGGCGGCATCTTGGAAAAGAGGACCAGGCACGACTGCGTGCCATTTCCGCAGCGTGGAGGGAGCAGGGGGATGCACGGGCCCAACAGTGAGAGCACCCTGTCCTTTCCCCGTGCGAGGGGCAAGGAAGACTGCAGCCGCTTGAAAACTGTCCTCCTGTCTCAGGATAAGGAGAATTATTTCACATCTGACGTGATGTGCTACAAGCAGTACGAAGGGAGTACGGGAGTCGGAGAGGGGCAGTTCCCGCAGTGAGGGAGTTCTTAAGCCTTTCACTATGGAGACTTGTGTTAAGTCCTAGTGAGGAAGGTCCAAGTCCCAAGTAAAGCACAAAGGAACATGGCAAACAGTGCCTTCGCTGGGGCAGGATGACAGCTGGTAGAAAAGCACCATGAAAACCTCTTAATGGAAGACATTCTTAAACATTCTTAAAAGAGCAGCTTCCTTTAAGAGTAGATTTTTTTTTGTTTTGGAAAAAGCACTGATTTTGATAAAAGTTCCTGACAAAGCTATTTTTAACAGCCTTGTTTCCGGCAGTTCTGAATCTATTTCAGAACTTCAACATTGCATATATTTTAAAGGTTTTTATTCTATATGCATCATTACTAGTTTGCCCTAATGTGACATGAGAAATTAAATATTTTATTATTTTTTCACTCATTAAGATGAATTGCTACTTACTACAGAACAGAATGTTATCTGCTTTTCTAGATGAAGATGTTTTTGGGTGTTGTAATGACACCATTAGACTTTCATTACATTATAAACAAGGGACTTCTTGTTCTAGAAAAGATAAGATGGTTCAGTTCATATGAAGTAGCAGCTCTTCTTAGTGACTTTAAAAAAAGATAACTACTGTATTCTCTTATATAATATACATACTGTAACCTGCTACTACTCTTTACTTAGAAAGTCAGCAGTAAGCCTAAGTAAAAAAAAATTAAAGTGGACAAAATTCAAAATGAAAATTCAGAAACCCCAGAGCAAAACATTTCCAAAATCAGAATCTGGAACACAGTGGCCTCATAGGAGATGTAAATATAAATTATTTTATTGTGATTAAAAAAAAACAAACAAGCTTTACAGTGTCAGAACTTCCCAGGAAATGGCAGTTCTGAGTTAAGCTTAATGCGTGTTAATTCTGAGAAGCGCAAGCAGGATTTTGTTCTAGGAACAAAGTCCAAGAGGATCAGGACGGAGGGAATTCTGCAGGGACCCACAGCACAAACATCACGGTTACTGGAGGTCAGGCAAAGCTGGGTGTCAATATGCTCCAGGGCTGAAACGCTCAAGCAGAGCTTTGGTAGAGGAAGGCACCGTCAGATTAGAAGAGGAAGGAAAAAGGGGCTTGCCCAAAGAAAGACTTGTCAACCCCCACTTGGCTAACCAGCCATATCGCTGAAGTAGGTTTTCTTCCGTTCCCCTGTCCCTCCTGCGCTGTACTTGTCTTCGCTGTTCTGCCCGCTGCCTCCAGAAAGGTGGCAGCTCTGATCTGGAGAGTGAGGACTGTCATGCCCATTGGTGGGAGTTACGCTGGTATCTGGGAAGGATGCTTGAGATCTAATGGCAAGTGCCCAGACACATTTCTTCAGAGATGAGGTACCTCTTACAGGGGTGCTCAGGAATGTGCACACCCTCCATGGTGCCTCCCAGGCAGGTCTTGCTTTTCCTGACTCAGCCTGAGCAGAGGAGGATGCTATGAAGCGCCAACCTAGAGTCTTACCATTGCAAAGATTGGGGATTTCAAGTGGTTATTTTGTGAGCAGGACACCAAGGACAGACTATTGTGCAATCATCTGGTCAAGTTCATCTTTTCATTTTTGTGCTCATGACTCATCTCTTACCCTGGCCTTGATCCTGGCCCTACTCAGTAACAAAGGGACACTTAATTATCCAGATTTTACACTTTACGAAGGCCACCTGCTCCAAGACAGTTCTCTCAAAGTATGTATGCCTCTTTTTTTCCACATAAGTAATGATGGATGGAAAAGTCGAAATGGATGAATAACCCACTATCTCCATACTCCTGGCTTTAATGATGGTTAATAGGGCACATAATCAATCCTTGAAGCAGAATAGATATATTTGCTGGGCTTATGGCATGTGCTGTGGAGTTTATTGTGAAAGTCAGTATCTGCTTCAACCATGTGTGTGTTTGCATGCTGCTGAAGCAGAAGAAGAATTTGCTAGAAAAAGGGCTACTGTCTGCTATTACAAACAAGACAAAAAACTCGCTGACCTGGAAATTAAAGTACAAAAACTACTTGCAGCCTGAGTGCCCCCTGCCCATATACATTAAATGAAGAGGCCTTGTTTGAGCAAAGTATGATCTTAATCTGCTATTTTTGAGCCAAGAGAGCACAAATCCTGCCAGCTACTAGCAGCATTCATCCCACTCCAGCAAGCCCCATCGGTAGCAAAATCACATCAAGGAGAACACAAGCCAAAACTGCTTTACAGAGCAGCATTTCTCTGTGATGAACTTACTCCAAATTATCTAGAATAGAAAGAAATTTATCCATGCAAGCCAACAACAGTTGCAGGGGGAAGGTTGCACAACAAGATACTGGCACGGGAAAAAAAGTCGTGAAAGCTTAAAGAGATGGAGCAGACTGTGACAAAGGCTTCTAAGCATTATGGTAATACAAACACACCACGAAGGGCAAAGGCTCAGGACAGTGGCTCAGGACAGAGGCTTAGAGGAGTCCAGAGAAACAGCAAGCTCAAAGTCAAAAGGGATAGTGAGAAGGTCACTCCCAGATGAGTGGCAGAGCAGTGTGGAAAAGAAGGAAAGATTTATCAGCTTAAGAGCCTCCAGTCCCTGGAAGGCTTAAATCAATGACTGGACTCTTGTTACACAGAATACAAATACTATGTATCACTAGGTGGGCCAACTTCTACTCAGCTGGAGTGAGTGGGATGACTCCACTGAGGTCAACAGAGTTGCAATTGCTTACTCTGTATTTGGAGCTAGAACATCAAAGCACTATGCAAACTTCACTAATTAATCATAAGCCAAACACCGGGCAGGAAATTTTGTAACAATCCAAGCAGTTGTGCTGATGTTCTAGACAGTCTTGGACAAATATTTCAAGCAGTGAGGATTTCAACAGAAGCTGCCTCTCATCTACCAGCACTGCTTGAAGGAGGAACTCAGCTGCCAGGTGAGGACTCCACTGCAGTAAGCACTATGCCATCAACCTGAAAATAGTGTGCCCCCGAGTGTCCATGCTACAGCTTATATACAACACACAGCAGACAAAAACTGTCAACAAAGGAAGAGGAGGCAGGTGAGGAGCAAAAACTATAGACAGCAGCTACCATAAACTGGCAATCAAGATCTCCCATATAAGAATTGCTCAAGACATCCCACTAAAAACAGGGTCATCCTTCCCATACACTGCTGGGTATAGCTGATACCTAACTGTGCAATTGGTGTTTACAAAAATAAAAGAAGAAAAAAGAATAAGGCTCCTCAGAGAGCTGTGCTGTTATTGCTCCCCTATTCCCTATGAAGTCGAGGCCCACCACAAGGCCATCCACATCAGAGAAAGGGCTCCATTCACTCTCTAAAACATACAGGTTAAGCATGAGAGGTGCCTAGAGTCTGCATCCTATATATGACTTGCACTTTGTGAGACACTTAGCTCCACACCTCTTTTCATCATTTCTTAGAGGCAGAGAAGGAATGGCAGCACAAGCCATCTCTTCTAAAAAATCTTAGCTTCATTTTAACCCACCCTTTCTCAAGAGTCCTTCCTTCTATAGATTAACTGCATACAGTGGTTTCGTCACCAGTCCCTTCCTCCTCCATGTCTGTCCTATTTGTGTATATCTGCGTCCTGGAACATTTAGCAGCAGCCGTGCCAGTGATGCAAACTGTGAAAATTGCCCTCATGTCATATCTCCAGACCAAGGCTCTCCAAGTGCAGCCTTTCTCTGGTCACATTCTCCCATTGTAAAGAGAAAAGGAATAACAATTACTTCCTGCTTCGAAGGCATTATCATCCTCCCAGGTGACAGCTGGGATGGCTATATGAGCACACAATTTAAAAGAGGACCAGAACAGGTGAAGGGACAAAAAAGCAGAGCTAGGTTACCAGAACTGCTATTAAGAGCATTTACGCTTTTTCCATGACTCTGCCAAGGCTCTTCCCTTTGCTGTGCCTCCATTTCTTGTCATGCCTGTTGGCCCTGGATATTTAGATGACAAACTCTGCAGTGCTGCAAATTCAAACCTAGGAACTGAAAATCTCTGCAATGTCTCCTGACTCTCCCTGCCACGGACAGGATGATCTCAGAACATCTCAGCTGTCCTAAAGGAAAAGATAAAGCCTGAGACTACCTACGCAGCCCTTTGAAGCAAGCGGAATCCAGAGTAAGTACATAATGGGGACAAGGTGCTATCTTCCCACGGCGGCAGCTTGTTCACATGCAGTTAAGACTGTTACCCTCTATCCTGTGGTATCTTCGCTTACGTAGTCATGGTTATCATCATAACATTGACTGAGCAGCTGCAACTGAAATGACACCTTTGCTGTTGCGTACCCACTGTGCCCAAAATGCATGCAAGGCACAGAAGAGTGACAATTCAGGTTTGCTGGTGAAGGGAGCAGACAATAGAGCAGGGAATAGATCTTTAGAGTTAGAAGTTGCCACTTTAACAAGGTTACAGTTCTGACATCAACTGCGTAAGTCAGACAAACCATCAAGACCACAACACGTGGCAGCATTTCTCTGCACCCGTGTCTACAATAACAACATATTTGATGTTCATGTACTGTAAAAGCACCATTGGCTTTTGTGCACAGGATGCAGACTTAACTTCCTCAGCATTCTGCAGCAGGCTGGTTTGCCTGAGTGTCACGCTCTCATCACGCTCAGACACACCATTGCAGAAAAGCTAGTGTTAGCACTTTGGCTTGTTCCCACATCCTTTGATTTTGCACTGGCATCGCTGGAATTTAGCGGAACAAGCCTGATGCATCATGCTGCAGCAGGATGGCGTGCCCTGCCACCAAACAGCAGATGAGATGCATTTGTTTAATAAAATTTGGCTCATTTTTTGCTCTGTCTGGATGTGACTGAAGGACAGGGTGCCACAGGACAATCACAGTGCTTTCTGCAATAACTGAGCACTCCATATCCTCTCCAGCTTCTTGTGAGCGAAGTGATATTATCCCAACCGTACAAGCAGGAAAGAGCAAGCAATAACATGATCAAGGTCACACGTACAGTTTGTCACACAGCAGGGATCTGAATCCAAGTCTGTCGAATCCCAATACAGGACCAACCGTTGGCAAGTCTCCAACAAACACAACATTAAAATTCCTAAAGGGAGCAAAGTGGAACAACAGCCTGCTTGCCTCTGATGGGGTAATGGCAGATGGAGAAGAAAGTGCAAGTCACACCTGCTTTTGGTCATACCTGGGATTACTCAGGCCTTGCTTGTGGGCAGGAACTGCTGGAAACAGGCTCCTCTTCTTTCTCATCCCTACCCAGTATACCCTCCCCAATGAAACCCACAATCTTTCTTCACACCCAGGAGAATGAAATGCTATGCAGATAGATCACCCTGCAAGAGGCTGCCTCCTGTTGGTGGGCACATTTACAAGAGACTGCCCTAGGGGGAAGGCAAATCTTGGAAATGGTTCAGCCCCCAACTCTGAAGCCTGGGCATGTCAGCCCAAGTCCATCCAGCACAGTCAAAAGGAGTGTGCAGAGTAGGAGGGAGCTGGCTACAGGTCTGACTCTGCAGCTATGGCACATTTTAGAGGATCCTTGGAGCTCCTATAACTTATGCCACCTGTACCAACCTCAGCAGCTGAAGGCAGAGCATGCTTTGGCCATGATCCCAGGACTGCAGGATGGTAGCATGTAAACAGCCTCCCATGTTCACTGGGGACTGGATGGACAATGCTGAAAGGTGCAAGCAGTTGCCGAGCAAAAGAAACAGAAAAGGGCTATGATATGACCCTTCCCAGGGAGAAACATTTGAAACCTCAGACACCTACTGAAAGCCCATCAAAACATCTATGGAAGAGACAACAGCCTGGAAGCTTGATAAAGTCTTAGTATCTCATCATGTGCTTGGACGGCGAGAGAGAAGTCTTCTCTCACTGGGTATTTGTCCTTTCAGATGCAACCCTGAGCAAAAAAAGTAGTTTAATAAAATAATTCTAATAAAGCTTTTGAGAACTTGCCCAGACAAACAAAATGTTAATGCAAGTTTTGGCTTAGTCTTCACTGCTCCTCCCCTGTAATAACTTGAGCTCTAGCAGCTCTGTTATTTCAACCACCATAGGCGCAAGTATCTCTTTGCAGCATATCTGAAGCACACTAACCTTCAGCACACCTGGTTCCCCTTTTTCTCTCTCAGGAAGGGAGGGAAGGGCATACAGGGGGCCTACAAAAGCAACACACAACATTTAAGGTGGGGAGTGTTCTTTCCTCCAAAATGAAGACTGTGAGGAAACATGGTAACAGACTTCTAATACATGAAAGCTGCTCTAAGAAGAGAGCCAGCTGTATTCCACATCAGGAGAGGGCAATAAAAACCTGGCTCTAAAGGCAGCAAGAAAGACTGGATACCCACAGGGAAATTACACTGGAGCAAGAATGCCACTCTCCATCTCTGTCCTCCAACATACTGGAGATGTCCACAAACGCAGAAAAACACAGCTCTAAAGGGGCTTCAGGCTTCCCATTAATGGCATTAGGTGCAATCCCAGTCCTGTACCACAACCACAAGGTCCTCTCTCAGCTTCCCTAGATGAGGGCTGTGCTGAAGCTCTGTTTTACTGGTACAGGAATAAAGGCTAAAGTTGCATCTATGCTTAAGTCTTCTGTTGGCCCAGTTTCCTCACTGAGGGTTTGCACCTTCCCATGCTCTTGACGAGTGCAGTGGTGCCAGCAAAGCCTGTAGCAGGGTAGTCTCCAGCCCTGACAGCTGAAGCCGGGACCACAGCACCACCCGCAGGGCTCTGCCAAAGAGCAAGCTTTTACCACCTCCTCCTCAGGGAAAGCCAACATGGTCTAGCAGATACTTCTCAACTGGTGCCTCTCCGAAATGCATGCAGGAATGCATGCAATCACACTCTTCAGGATCCTGCAGGAAAAAGAAGCCCCTCTGAAACTTCAGGGAAAAAATACCTTTTTGATACGGTTCCAAAGACCCAGTAAGATCCCAGAAAACTAAGTGCATGTCAGATACTTGATTATGTAAAGCCTCGACAGAATTACCAGCCTTCTGCGGCTTCAGAGAGCAGCTGCACCCTCTGCAGAGAGCTCATGAGCACAGTATTTTGCTGGTGTGGTAGAGTGTCCCTCTCACAGCTGACACAGATGGCCCGCTACTTAAGCAAGGACACTGGGACTGTCCGTGGTTCCTTAAAACTACCATATCCAAAAAGCTTTGCAGCGTTTCTGTACCACGATGAGCTTGGGCCAATATGCATAAAGCACTAAAGAACAAACTGTACTACGCCAGGACATTCCCTCAGATGGGACTCTGACAAATAAATCCAGTTTCTTGGGAGAAAGAATGATTTTTCTCCACTCTTGTCTTTATGAGAAGCCCAGCAGTACCATGTGATTTCCCGAGACATGTAACCACTACACAGCACAAACCCACAGAAATGCAAGCATTTTTATTATTGCTTTCGTGATAAATATAGGAATTTAACACTTGTCCTAATGGATGAGACCAAGAGTCCATCTCACAGAGAAAATGTCCTGCTAAGGCCTCTGACCAGTGATAGATGCTTCAGAGAAAATACATACTGCTCTCTGACAACAGCACAGCCACCAGCGCTTGCAGAGGAACAGCTTATTCTAGCCTGCTGCTGGGAATCAGCCTGTCCCTTGAAGAAGGCAACATGATGCCATTTAACACCCTCATAAACCAGTAAATTATCCAACTCTTTAAATATCCTGCAGAAGTAAGCTGTGCTTGTTGCTCTGTGCTTCATAAATACTGTCAATGCTGAGATGAAATCTGGGAACTCTGTTTAAAATCAAGTTTAAAGACCCCAGTCTGACAAACTGTGAGCTAAATAAAACAAAACAAAAACAAAAAATCCCCCTTTAAACTATTATTAAAACAACAAAACAAGAAATCAGCAAAAACTAAAAAAAAAAGAACAAAAAACAAAACGAAAACCCCTCTGACTACAATTTGTACTCACCATTCCGGCAGGCAAAGCTGCAAGAAATTAGCTGTGCTGGAACTTTATTTCCAAAGCTAGGGTAAGCTTCACTTCAACTGAGTCTCTTCAGTTCTCCCCTTCCCTAGATTTCCTTTACTGTGCTCTCCCAGGTCAGGTAGTGAAGACACAGTTTCAGGTAGAGCACTGGACACAGCAAACTCCCCGAGGTGAGCAGAGAGGTGTGTGTGTGTGGGGGGGGTTAATGCAGTGCTGAGAATAGTGGGATGAGGTGAAATGCCGACCTGTGAGCAGAAGGGTAAAAAGCCAGGGGGTGGAAAGAGAATCCAAGTGGAGACCTGAGCTAGTACATCAGAGAGTGTGCTGGCACCTCTGAAGAAAGCAGGGCCAAGGCTCAAGAGTTAAAGGGTGAACAAAAGAATGGGGAGAGTCAGTGCAAGAGAGGTAGAGAGGAAAAGGAGTAGGTGTATTACTGCTCAAATAAAGCCCTCTGAATTCACTGCAGCTTTCCCAACAGCCAGATGCCAAGTGTGCTGACGCAGCTCCTAGCTAGTGCTTCTGGCTACGCGCTCTCAGTTCAGCCTGGATGGACTGCCTGATAGCACCTCCTTGGCACACTCGGAGACTGCAAAGGTCATTATCTTGACACTTCCATCCCCCTAGTACATGCTCACCTCCATCGGCCCAGTAAACGTTTCCATTCAGACCAGTTCATCAGATCCTTTGGTTTGGTTTCTTTCCTTCCTTCCCTGGTTAGCTTTGGTCAGGAAAGGAACTCGCCACACTGGGAAACAACAGCAACAACAAGAAGCAGCTCAGATTTAATCATTCCATTATTTATAACGTCATGATCTTGACTGTCCATTTCAGGAACTTCTCTCAGTTTTGCTCTCATTGTTGACTCTGA
This sequence comes from Apteryx mantelli, assembly GCF_036417845.1. Lineage (NCBI taxonomy): Eukaryota > Metazoa > Chordata > Aves > Apterygiformes > Apterygidae > Apteryx > Apteryx mantelli. The sequence continues at coordinate 13,699,940 of NC_089989.1, read as the reverse complement.
GTCATCTTTGCCAGACAAAGAAAGAGACCTCAGCTATTTCCATGGCTGTCAGGAGACTGGTTCCTATTCCAAACTAAGCCTGTTGTCAAATTTTGTACAAGTCATTTCATCTCCCTTTCTTTGATTTCTCCATCTGTGAAACTGGGGTAGTGATACTGACCTCCTTTGTAAAGTCTTAGGTTTAAACACCTTACACAGAAGTTAGGTATTACTCTCAGAAGCAATGTATGGATCCCAGATGTTTATTCAGCTTTGCTTGCACATTTGAAAACATGATTGCACAGCAGTTCTTGTAAGGAACACTGATCTGAGACCCGGTTTCACCTACGTGAAGTACTATCTTTATTCTGATGTATTGTTTGTTTCTAGCAGCATCCACAACACGACAGGTGCTGTATATTCAGATGGTTTTAACAATACCAAAGGAGCTCCTTCCTTTCTCTTGAGTCAGTGACCTATACAGCCAGGAATCTGGTTTTAACAATACCAAAGGAGCTCCTTCCTTTCTCTTGAGTCAGTGACCTATACAGCCAGGAATCTGGAAAGAAAACACATGATAGGAGGAGGTGCTTTTTCAGCTGTGACCCATAGCTGGGCAGATGCAAGGCTTTTCCCTTCTAGCCCAAACAAAAATATTCCAAAAGGGGCAAATGCATTGGTAAATTCTGGTCTGATGCCTTCCCAAGTCCACCTCAAAATCACTTTATCTGAGCTGTAGAACTCTGTCTCTCCTAAGCAATCATAGTGCAACATGTGCGTTGATCCTTTAATGACATGCCGCTCAGTGGGACTGGGCTGCTTTACTAGTGGAGAGCCACTCCAGAGCATCAGGATCCCGGAACAAAACTGAATCTGAAGTGTGCAGATTAGTCATGTCCCATTATACCCACACAACTATGCACCATGATAAGCCACAGTCTGGACCTATCATACAGTCTGATCACATTTTCTTAAATTTCTCCTAAGGCAAAAACAGAACAAAAAATTGTGATATTTCTTCTAGGTCAAATGTGCCATCTGATATGCTGAGAAGCTGTATTTTTTAAGCATTTCTTTGAAATCTGTCATCACAGAAATATGATGAAATAACCGGAACTGTGAACTCTTCCACATTAGGTTCTGAGATTAATGAGTCACTTTAGCATAGATCTAAAAAGTTATATGCAGTTCCCTGAGGAAGGTGAAACACTTCTGCATGCTTCTTAGTTTTTCTCTGTTGATCCTCTGCAGCTCCAGATGAAGACTGTAACAGGAAACGAGGAGGCCTGCCACTGTACAGAGAGGTCAAAGCACTGGGAAATGCAGTGGAGAGTCCTTCTGCCATGCAGAATTTTCAACAAGCTGTTCAGCAGGGCTCACCAGCGAGAAGCATACTGAAAGGAAGACTTACTTCAGGTACAGTTATCACCTGCTTTGTTTTTGGATGTGCAGAAATCTAGGCCTGTGGGAAAAAGAATGAACAGAGCATTAGGTCTTACAAGGGAGAAGATGATTCTATCTCCATCATGTAAAACAGCAATTTTCCACAGAAGATAATCTCACCAGAGCTAGTCACCCCATCAGAAATGCTTGCCTGTGTCAGCACTTCTGACTCAGAAACACTTGCCTGTCTACCTCGGGACATAAAAGAATGCTGAGATACTTGAAGGGAGTCCTCGTTTTGGAAATGGTTGCCTTCAGCTGCTGACTTTCTCTGGCTGAGTTTCATTTAAGATACTGGGATGTAGGGGACAGTACACAGACCTATACCTGAAGCAAAAATCTGAAGATAAAAGAGACTTACTTGCCACAGAAGTCCTTGTGAATGGCACAAAGAGTGAGTAGCAAGTTGGGGTATGTCTGTAGCCAGTTTTCCACCATCTCTGGGTGTCTGGGATCAACTTCCAGAAACACACTCCTGAAAGGACACATGTGGGAATAGAAAGTGGGGAGATGTACACATTTAGTTTCCAAGCTGAGAAAAATTAAGGTCTTTCTTTCTCCCTGGATGACTCCTATCTGTGCAGGAAATGAGATGATCAGGAAACACACTGCAATCCAATGATTCTAAAACAGATCCCAGCTGTCCATTTAAGATGCAGATTCCAGCTGCTTCATTCAGAGGGAGAAAAGGTTGATCTTAAGAGAAATTCTCATGGTATACCTCTGCTTGAGCAGTTAGTCCTGATATTGAGACGTAGGGAGCCCAGCTTGTGAACCCCATGCAGAGAAATCACCTGTTCAGCCTGACTGAGGCCCCCAAAAATTTAAAGGTGAAACAGGCTGCTGAGGAAGGGCCAGAATGAAGTTTTAGGATGCAAATGCATGAATACTGGCAGTATGAAGTCCCTCTTTGTATAAGCAGGGTGACATTAAGTCCCAGTAGCGAGAATCATAAAATATAACTTAGTACACAAGTTTTCCCCATAATAAATGTCTCCATAAATCAGTTATGAAAACGCTACCAGGATTCAGGCCATACAGTCCTATATACAGGACTGTAGCCTCAATTATTGCACCAGTACTGGGCTTGGACACTGGAGGGGTAGTTCTGCTGCAGTCAGGCTGTGTGACACTGGCTCATTTCTGAGTCTCACTCTTGCCACAAGGCAGACCCACCCTAGCTTACAGGCACATGGAGATGATGGAATTGGTCGCTGCCCTTGACAGAGTAGCAAGATACAAGTTTAATAGGCAAAGAACAGGCCAAGCTTCAGCCATACACTCCCTTGAGAATTCCTAAAGTGTCCCACACTGAACACTCCCTATAAATTCACCAAACTAATTACAAGTTGGGTGTGGATCTCATTCCTGACCTTAAAAAACACCCACTCCTCAATGGCAGCTTGACCTGATAATACAAGCAAAAAGGGAAAGAAATATAATCCTAACAACTAACCCCATGGGACCAATCTCCATTGCTGGTAAGCCCTGAGGCTCTTGTGCTCTTGTGGTCATGCAAAGCATGAAGAATGAGCTCTTCCCCAAGCAGTGTGCCTCTCAGCATTACAGTTCCTCTTCTCAAAACAGCAGATTTTCAATGACTTCTCTTAAGCGAGTAAAAGGTCAGGACTTTTCAAAAGGGTATGTAAACGCCCTTGGCAGAACAGAGGTTTGGGTCCCCCAAGTATCTGTGCATAGGTCTCTAAGCACAAAATGGATCCCACATGACAGGGAACAGGAACAGACAATCTTGAGCATAATCATGGAGAAATTTGACATTTAAGAAACTATCCCTGGATGAATCTTTTGTTTCTCCTGGGATATTCAGCATTGTATCCTGGCACAGTTTACAAGTTTCCCCTAATTAAAGGGTGGGAGGAAAGCAAAGATCTACATTCATTCTCACAGAGCTCTACATCATACATCACTTCTCCCTCAATGAGTTATTCTGCTTAGAAATTTTCCTCTTTTGTGCTCCCTCTTTCTTTGCTGCTCTCCTCCATGTTCTTTCTGTTGCTGCTTTGACCTTTAAAAATTCTCACTTTGCTAATGACTATGAAACACCACCACTGGTCAAGGAAGGCTCATACAGTGGTGCATACCCCAAATGCAAGTTAAGTCCTGCTTATACCTGTGGCATTTTTAACCTGCTGTCTATTAGATAAAGGGGGAAATTTTTTTTGCAACTGTTTTCCCTCTGTACCTTCTTATATGGAAAGAAAATGGAAGTTATAAAAGCGGATGGATAGTAGACAAGAAATTCAGAGAGAGCAGTGCTTACCCAGAATCCTTCAGAAGAGAAGGAGCCAGAGCCAGAATTGTTTTGATGACTCTCATCCCACCATCTCCCCCATCCAGTGCATCAAGGTCCTCATAGCTAGTGTTTGGGCAAAAGGAGACATTAACAGTAAACGCATGTAGTATGAGCCATGTCCTTGAGGATGCATTCTACAAATGCAGTAACTTCCATTGCCCTGCTCCACAGAAAAATGTGCATCTAATACACCTGAACTCTGCCACTCATAGCAGGTGAGAGCACCCTCATGGCTTTTACTCACAGGGAGTAACAAGAAAGCTACCACTAGGCTGAGAAACTGAGTTGAGCACAAGCAGAAAACATTCCCTGAACTCTTCTTGAAAATTATGAGCCAACTGCAGCCTGAGCCACACAGTTACAATATATAGATATGTTCTCCCTATGCTAGCTGGGCAGAGAGAGAGAGCGGGTTCTACAAGGGATCACTTGCCTTATTTTGGCAGTGCCGATAGCCAGGTTAGACTGCCTTCTAACCTAGCAGACCAAATTAGAATGTGGAAAGTTTAGCCAATTTCAAGGACGGAATCTGCTTTTGTGCACGTCTTGCACAGGGGTGGGCGCAGGACTTTGTCCTGACGTGCACAACAATCAATTCTGAGGAAGAGCAGCGCACACAGAGTAGTTCCAGATCCCCCAGAAGTATATTCAAGTTTGTGTGGGTTTGTTTAAGAGAAGTCTGTGACAAGAACCGGTCACATCGTTTCCATCCAGGTTCTTTCCATCACAAAAAAGCTGCTCAGATTAATTACACTTTCTTTCATAAACTCATATCAACTATGACAAAAATGCCTAATGGCAAAAACGTTTCAAAACAAAACAGTTTCGGATTGGAAACCTGGTAATTTAAAAGTGTGTGCTTTTTTCATTTTTATAAATATTTAATTTACTTTCATACTGTTTAGGGCCTGTCAGTAGTATTAAAGCAATGCTATACTATTGTATACACATGTATGTACACTATACCACACACACACTGCATGCGTGTGTGTGTGTGTGTGTAGTATGAAGAAACAGCATAAAAACCTTGCTTCAAAGAACCAGAGAAGGAAAATATTATTTGTCTGATTACCGGAGGATCTCTGGAGCCAGGGACACCATGTCTTCATGGAAGACATACGGTGGGTTACTGACTATGAAGTCCACGGGGCCCCAAGGCAGCAGCTGCTTGGCAGAACCTGAAGAAAAAAAGTCACAATCAACTCTCACCCATAACAACATCCCTTCTAAGCTCAACGTTAAAATACTATCCCTAAAACAATGTGTCCTTCCAGACAAACACGCATGCACGTCTGGCTATGCAAGAGTGATGCAAAGCTAAGTACAGGCAAAATACTGTTTTTTTTCTTTTGTATCAACAGTCCCTCTTGGCCTAACATCTTACAGTACAGCGCTCTAGAGAGCTCTGTGGCCCCCTGAATCTGAATCAACAACAGGAACTTGAGGAAGTCCACATACACCTGAGTGGAAGTTTAGACCACCTGGCAGGACGTGTATCCTTCCTCTTGCCAAAGCTGCAGATGGGCATCTAAGGAGCAAAAGAGCCCGTCTCTCAGCAGTATCAACCATCTAAAGGTATGTTCTGCAGGCAAGGTTCAGCTTGCTCTGCTCCTGCCACTGTCCGGACTGAGGTGTACCAGCTCTGACCCAGACACCATGTGAGCATGCGCATGTGGCACTGTTCGCAGGCCAGCTTCTCGGCACAGGGCTTCCCCACGCAGGTGCAGCGACAACAGAACTACACGGCTTTTGGACTGGAGGTGTCTGTCTGCTAATTGCAGTAAGGGCAGCGCAACCCCAGATCTGTGGAGAAGGCTGTGCAGACACATCCCTAAAAAGTAACAGTGTCAAAAAACACACAGCCGGAATAGCGCGCTAATGAATCTGCAACACTGCAGCTCCTGGCCAAGCACATGCTGGGCACGTAACTGCCTAGCTGGAGAAGCCTCACCAAATGGCAGCTTCAAAGGGTTTCAGGCAGGGCCAGGGAAGAAAGAAGGTATCCTTCTCTGCATCTGACGGACACTCATTCAGCTCACCTAACTTCAGGTGACTAAGGCTGGGCATTCAATCTAAACTAAATGCCTATGCTCCCTCTAACATCAATGGAGAGACAAGCACATACACGTTTGTTTACAGCATCTGCGTCAGCATGAAATGAATTACTCTGTGTATATGTCTGCCTCTCCCCAGCAAAGTGAGCACGCACTGGGACTACCAGCTCAGACACAACCTTTAGACACCTAAAATCATGAACAATTAGTTTTTGAGGCACTTCGCTTGGGGACCTCTCTCAGCTGGAAACCTCTGAAAGGAAAAGCTCGACAGTGCTTCACTTCTTACTGACCTTTTTCTTTATTACTTCAACACCCTTCTTACCCCTGCATCTCAGGGCGTGACCCTTGGCTGTCTCTCATGCCCACCTCCCCTCAACAAAGTTAAAAAAAAAAAGAAAGAAAGAAAAAAGGAAAGAAAAGAGAAAAGGAATTAAAACAATGAAAAGAATTACTGGATGAAACATCATGGTGGAGGATGTGGATCCGGTCCTGGAGTTGCAGCCTGCAGAGAATATTCCAGATGCAAGAACAGAAAGAGGAAAGATTAGGAGACATGTTTGTGTGGATTTATGAACAGCACATTCAATAAACAGAACATTAAATAGAAAACATTACACCCTAAGTGTTTCCCATCCCCACTGACTGCAGCTGGATTCCTCTCAGGCCAAGCAGCGAGGGAAGTGTACAATCTGCTCTTTGCCTGGGGAAGAGCATTCAAAGCAGAGCTTACTGCACTCCCATGACTATTCCAGGGCATGGCTCCTGCGCATCCAAAACCTAACTGTGTACATTATGCTAGGCTTGATCATCTGTTGCCATACATACAGCTGTATTCCCCCACCCAGCTGCATATTAATTACATCTGCAAGGTCTCCCCCAGGTGAGCTCACCATACCTGCAAAAACCCCTCCAATTACTGGCTTCAAATATGCAAATCTGTGATATTGTAAGTGGAGACAATATACTCAAAAAATTGCCACATTCTTTCTTCACCCTCTTTGACAATCTGGATCTTAAAAGTGTTCTGGCATCTGAATATGTTTTTAGGCATCTATGGACAGTCACATTTGGATCTTGCATCTTACGTACCAATGTCAAGGTGACAAGATGTTACTGCACACTGTCAGGAGACCAGCATGCGCAGTGCAGCAGCATCCCCAAGCCAGACACAGCTCAAGGAGAAGGGACTCATTTAGGGACAGCTCCAGCACAGGCTGTTCAGGATAATGCACTTAAAATGCATACAAGGGCTTCTCAGATGCTACCTTCTAACTCAGGATCCTTCTCACCCCTGACATCTCTGTGGGCATTAGTTAGGAAATATGTTTCTGCCAGGGCCTTTCATCTGCAGCCAGACCTCCCCAGCTGCTCATGCCAGCAGAATCCCTGAAGTCACTAGAAGACACAAACACCTCTCCCTTCTGTGCTGAGTAAGCAAGTATGCTGGGTTTTTATTTATTTATTTATTTTTTAAGAAATAGGCCTATAAACACCTCAGTATTTCTTAGGGAGAATAGGTATAGATTTTGGCCAAGATTCTGACCTCTCTGACTCACTGTGCTAATACAAGATAGAAGAGTGTTGAGACTGTCAGACTGCCACAGTGCATGGCACTCACAGTGCTCCAGTCTGACCTGTCCCTAGCTCCTGGCTGGCTTCAGAATATGCTCCCTGGCAGGGGGAAGTGGCTGGATGGAGAACTCCTTAAATCAGAGGAATGCTGAGCAAAAGGCCCTTGATGCTGCTGGGACAGTAAAGAGAGGCCAGCCTGAAATTTGCCTTGGTGCTTGGTGGTAGCCTGATATTATAGAAGAGGCCACAGAAGCAGAGAGTGTGAGACACCAAAGGGACAAACAGAACCTCTAATTCTTCAGCTGTGTGGTTCACTCATCAAAATACCTCTCATCAGTTTTGCCTCTGGCTTTTGTGAGCAATGGCACAGGAAGCACTTTGCAAAGCTACAGAGGGACAAGGCTGGTCAAAATCTGCTGGCAGAGGAAGACACCAAACCTCCCACAGGAGGTGTCATTCCCTGACCACCAACAGCACACTATGGCACACAGCGGGTCTCCCCTGACACCCCATCCCCTGTCCTCAATTGCAGCCAGTGTCTAGAGAAATCTCTGCCTGGTTTCAAAAACATGTTGAGATTCTAGCTTTGGTGCTCACTACATTAGTGACAAACCAGAAATTCAGGTTGAACAGAATCAGCTCAGGAAGCAGAGCTGCTAGAAAGGACAAGGTTAATCTGATACAGAGCTTCTCTGACTCCAGCTCTTCCTTACAGTGCAGGAAGTCACAGAGCAAATACTGGCATGAGGTGTTTGATTCAGAAGCTCTGAACATTCAGCCACAGGGCAGGTGGCTCCTGCAAACAGCAGTGTGGGACCCAGCAGCACCATTCTCACCAAACCCCAGACTGTGAGGAGGATGCTGAGGGATACTACCATAGCACATCAGATTGAAGGTGCTATCTGAACGTGAAAGCTTATACCTAGAAGAGCAATGACAGAAAAACATGGCAGTAATGATGTAGGGAGCCAGAGAAAGAAAGGTTCAGGCTACACCCATCCTTAACCTCTTAAGTGACATATATATTCTTACTATCTGCAGGCTTATTTCCCAAGTTCATAAAAAAGAGATAAGGGTAGTGACCATGAAACACTTTGAAAACCCTTGGAAGACAAAGAGCACGACTGTTTATCTAGGCTGCTGTCTTGGCAAAGCGTATTCACAAGTCAGAGGAAAGAAAATAGTAAATATAAGCATTTTTTCCTGGATTCTTAGACACTTTGAGTCAAACAGTTAAACATTTGCTTGTTTCCAGTGTCGATAAACATGAATTAAGTGACCAAACCTTGAGGACTCCTGGTCTTTCTCAAACAACAATTTACCCCTCCCCCCCCCCCAAAAAATAAAGTAATATTTGGGCTTCTACCTCTGTGCATTCTCCCTGGTGAGATCCACAGCAGCCTTCTCTTTATCCACGGCTATCACCCGGCTCTGGGACAGTAAACAAAAAACAAAAAACAAAAAAACAAGTATTACAACATCAAGGTTCCTGATTAGACATGCTCTGCCAAAAGGGACATACAACATAAAAACTTCACTGTTCAGTCTCAGCTCCTAACAGGAACAGTCCATGAAGAACTCATCTCAGGGCACAGACGGGATCACGAGTCATTTCTAGGAAGGCCACTAACACAACAGAAGGCACTCTGCAACGCTATTAGCACCTTACCAAAATAGACAGATTTCTGACCAAACCAACTCAGCTGACAATGGAGTCACACTGATTCACATCCGCCGACATTTTCATAGCTCCTAATAGCACAAGACTCAACAATCTGGCAAGCCAAAATCTGGGGTGGATGTCAGTTAAAGGAAGTTCACGTCCTACGCTCCTGATCTCTAACGTGGACAGAATCCATCCCAGTAACACAACAGCTTGGACAGAGGTTCTGGCATTTTACAGCTGTTATGCAGACACTTTTTGTCTAATTACGCTACTGGAGCCCTCACAGTGCTTATGCCATATTCAGTGCTCAAGTATTTTAGAGTCCTCCAGCATATTATTAAGCAATAGGACCTAAACAGTTAGAGATTTGTTTGTTCTTCCATCATCACCTCCTTGCGAAAAGCACAGGCAAAGGCCTGGTTTGTTTTTGCTTTGCTTAATAGTTTTTAAACACAGATGTCGCTATGTATTTACATAGAAAAAGCATGCTGAAAGAAACCACTCCGTATTTGGAGATAATAGCAATATGTGGCGTGAGTGGCCATCATTCCTAGGGGAGTTCGTTTCACAGCCTGAGACTAGCATACACACATGTGAAGCTGACCCTTAACAGAGGGCATAGCTGAACCCCAAAACGAGAAGCTGCCAGTGCTTTTTCTTGATATTCTACTAGGGCCAAATTCTGCCTCAAACACTAGAGATAACACGGGGAGTGTAAACCCCACTTAGCCATCAGCATAGCTACCACCCACAGTCAAGGCTCCTTATTTCTCTGGGCACAGCAGCTTCTCCGTTAGCCAGCTGGGCAAGGAGTGTTACCAGTTACAGGGAGAGACTGACACAGCTGATTAGTCTGACAGGCAAGGAAAACAGCATGAAGCAGAGCTCAGAAAATCAGAGCAATTATGCTTTGAAGTCATGAAGCCCAAGCATTAACCTTATCAGGTCAACGGGAGGAGGAACACAGGTATCAACCTCCATAATTCTTACACACTGAATCATATACTTCTCCTCCAAGAGCTAGGGCCAGCCACAGCAATTCTTATTCATACCAAGGGACTGGCTGATCTGCAATGCTGAGGAAAAGGGACTATTTTTTCCCTTGACTACATGCGACAAGACCTTGGCTTCATTTCTGTTCTTTCTGCTCGCTAACAGTATCTCACTAAGCATGTCTCATGCCCCAATAATCTGAGGTCAGAAGGGCTTTGGTGACCCAGATCTTAGACTCCTTCCTGTTCTTTTCACTCTATCCAGAGGGTGGGGGTTGTTATCAGGGAACAAAAGGCTTTAAAATAGTGGTTTGGCAGTTGGGGCAATGTGACAGCTGCTTGTCATATTGATCCCAACTGTTGACATTTCTGTGGGAATCCCCTTCCTGTATTTATTTAGTCTTCAGGCTCAGAGACAAGATCTTTCAATTCACACTGAGGTTGTTTCAGAAACTGCTGCCACATAAAGTCAACTAAACAGAGTGTGTGCCCATGCTTCAGTGACTCCTGGTCCACAGCCCAGGATATTGGATTAAACCAATCCCAATCAGTGCTTCAAGCTAAGATGATAAAATTGTGAGCTGTAACAGCTGAAGAGTGAGTACATTTGCTTCTTCCATTCTGGCCATGTCTCTGCCACTCCTGCAGACAGCAGGGGACAGTGATTCTTAAATCTCCTCCCTCTACCTAGTGTGAACATACAGTGCCTGACTGCTGAAGTCCCAAAAGAGCAAAGAAGCTTGTCTGTGATGTCTGGATGAAGACTAGCACAATGGCACTGTCCTGCAGTATAGGCATCTACTGCACCATGAACATTCAAAAAAGCTCACCTGCGACAGTTTGCACAACAGACTCAGAGCAATTGCTCCGGAGCCACAGCCAATCTCCAGGATCACAGGATGAGGGGCAGCAGCTGGGGAAAGGAGGCCTGAATTCTTCTCATACTTCCAAGATCCTTCCTCCACTACTAAGGAGACAAGATCCTAACAAACAAACAAACAAACAAACAAAGCAACATTTTTCTGAAGGAGCTCTGTTTTGACTCACATTTATGCCTTTGTGGTCTGAGGACTGAAGGGGTTTAAATTTCTGTACTCTGTAGCCCAATTAAATGCATTTCTGTTGCTGGTTTTTAAAACACAGATGACAGCGATGGAGCTGACATGCCAGAAGTCACTTCATCTCCACCTCCCTACAGGCTGCTTTGATCAGTAACCAAATCCTCAGAATACCATTCCCCACAGATCCTCTGAGATCTCCTAGCACTATTGGAAAAAATAAGAAACAGCTGGAGCACAAATCTTCTGTAACATTATTTTATTTATCCCAAGTTTCAAGCCTTCAGAGTTCTTAAGCCTCAAAATTTAAGATTTTTAGATATTTTTAGTATGGTAAGTAATCTGGAGGCAGAGGCATCATTCCTAGCAACATCTAAACCAATAAGCCAACTTACAGATGAAAAGCAAAAGCAATGAATTCCTAAATGACCCAAATGGGCAGCTCCTTGCACAGGTTTCAGATTGTGAAGTCTCACTACATTTTGTTAATATAAGGTGGCAATTTCATATAAAATCCAACACAAGAGGAGAGGTCTCAAAGATACACAATTAAAAGCTTTGTGAAAATGGGTGACTAGCTAGAAAAGAGCACACACATGCCTCCCTCAGACTGCAACATCAACTTCCCTTGCTGCTCACTGGAGAAAGCCACATGTGAGAGACCTTATAAACACCCCAGGCACAGAAGCAGCTTCAGCTGGGGCTCACAACTCCTGAAACCTAACTGGGTTGCTCTCACATCACAACTCTGTGGAAACAAGGCCTTACTGCCTAGGGCACTCACACAACAGATAGGTCACTTTAACTTGAGAGGTCTGCTCTGGAGCTTCTCCCGTAAATCCAGAAAGTGTAGCATAATTCACAAAGAAAAAATGGCTTGATTTTGCTAACAGGTACAAATGAAAGACTTTACCAGGAAAATTACAGGCCTTCCACTTTTATTAGAAATCTTGCATGTTCTTGGCATAAGCAGGAACATCTAAAAGCAACAAGTTCTAGCAGGCAGGCCAGCTCCTTCTCAGTAAAGCACTGTTTACAGGAGTCTAAACTGGGTTTGCTTGTATTCCAGCAACTGCATAAGCCCTTCCTTGGATATAACACCCAAACCAGGGTACAGATACCTTGAGAGCAAAGCTGTAGAGTTTTTATGAAGATATTTGTTGCTGTTGGTCACCTCCCATTGCTAGGCCTATTTGTACCACTGCAGCAAGTAGGGAGGGAGGTTGCAAACAGATGTAAAAATGAACAGCTGGGGCAGATGAGCTTCTCTGGAAATATCCACAGCAACAGAGCACCTGAGAGACACGGGCTGTTTTGGTCTTGAGGTTTCCCACAAGATGCGAATTGCTCTTCAGTAGATTAAAGCACTGTGCCCCTGCATGCAAGCACACACCCAGTGCTCCAAAACAGAACTGAAGCTTGCACCGTTTCACCGTCCTGCATACAGAGCGAGGCGTAGTTCAACATTGTCTTGCCTTGGCCCCTCCTGCAAAACCAGACAGTTTTGAACTGCTCCATTTTAACAGAAAACCTTTGCTTGTAGATTCCTCCTGCTGAAAGAGCTTAAAAGCATAAGTACAAAGGAAAGATTTGGTTTATTTGAATGTGTAAGCACTCTAATTTATTCTAGTACCATCACTTCTTGTTCAGATCAACTTTCTGAGCCTTTTGCCACTTTCAACTCTGCTGCTTTGGGTTCTGCTGCTTTTCCAGTAGCCTGGCTCTGCCAGCATTAGCCTTTTTGGGCCTTTTAGCTACTTTCTCAGCTGCAGCAGCCACTGGCTCCTCAGCTTTCTTTGGTCTCTTTTTCACAGCCGCAGCCTTTTGGGGCCTTGAGGGGCTTTTTAGCTATAAGACCCTTCACGCGTTTTCACTGCTTTCTCTCACATCTTCTCCAGTTGTTGAGCTGGAAAGAGTTAGAGATGCCCATACATCTGCTCACCAGATATTCAAGCCTAACTTGACAACAGCCTTCTTCTCCATATTGTGCCCTCTGCCATCCACAGCCTTCTTGAATGCACTTTGTGCTCCTCAGAGGTGGGCATTACCTCAGTGATAAGCTCTGTTGTGCTCACACCCAAGAGGGAAGAAGCAACCCAGAGGCTGGAGAGGGCACTATTCTAGGGGGCCTCTCTTGGGAGCTATATCTTCCCCTGCAAAGCTAAGTTGGGTGACTGACACCTACACTAGCCTCAGCCAGCTATGAGGTTCCCCACTGCCATGCCTTGCCCTGGTTAATGTGTCTTTATTGGTACTGCACTCACAAGGGAGTTCTGCTCAAGACCTCCAAAATCACATTTTCCTTGTTGCTGCTCTGGGATTCCTTTCCTAGTCAATTATGGAAGAAAATGTTCTTGCACACTCACAGAGAGGACTGTGAGAAACCATCAGAGGACCACCAGGACTCAAATAGCAACGGGGCAAAATAAGTTCCTTATCTACCCATGTGAAAGTGGCACTTGCATTTCAGCTAACAGCCCCAGATGAATCAGTCTGAAAACACTTCTGCAATGAAGACAGCCAGAGCCTGGTACACCAAAGCTGGTTTGGGATAGCAGGTGCTGATCATTCCAAGACCACAGGAGAACAACCCCAAAACTCCTCTCAACCATTAAATCATTCTCTTAAATGCCGGCAATTTCTGGTCAATTAAAAATATTTTTCCAGGAAATCTCTACAGAATCTTAGAAGAACCATCCTTCTCTGGGGTTGATCAGAGTGGCACAAGTTACAGATTCCAGATGTTTAAAAGTAACTTCAATACAGTAGAACTATTGTCAGGATTAACTTCCTTAAGACATATCATTAGCAATTTCAAGCTTGGAGCTTTCCTGGAACTTCTGCTTCTTATACTCTGCAGTGAAAAGATTTGTAGAATGCTTGCCAAAGTTCTTGTTTAAATAAATTCTGGTTCAATATTTACCACATGTATATTAAAAAAGGGATGTTGATATTCCTTAGGCTTTGTATACCTCTTCCTGATGCCCCTGGCTTATTGTTTCGGTCATTTCATATACCTCTTCCTGAATCAAGAATTAACTCTCTTATAATACATGTGTTTATCACAATATTTCAAAATTAAATGATAATTATCATAATAAGTGAAAATTAAATGATAATATCATACTGCAACAACCTAAAGAAACTACATCCTTTTCCAGACATTAATGTCTCACTGCGATCAACAAATTGAATAGGTATGAAAATAAGTTCTTTTATGAAGTAACTTCCATTGGCAAGCAAAATGAAAGGTATGAAGATAAAGTATATATTAACTTGCAAATTAGGAAGAAAAGAAATTACTAGTACAGATTATTCCATACGGAATTAAAGTTTGCAACTACATACATATTGCAAGCAAGAAGACAAGACAAAACAGAATACACAGGAATAAGACATTTTGTACATCTTCATTGACTGGACACAATACCATGGTTCACTCTTTCAATTACAGCTTTCAAATGAAAAGCATACTTCCCCAACATCTGCAAATGAATCAGGAAAACCCAGCACTCATCATATAGAGCGGGTCAAGTTAGTCTATTGCCACTAGCTTTCCTTTCCAGAAATCATGAATGATTAAGCTATCTAAAATTGCTTTGAAACAGTAATCTTCAAATGGTTTTGGCATTTCTTCCATCTTTTGTGAAGTGATCCAGACAAAATCTGTACTTCTCCAGTTCTCTGAAGATGTCAGCACTGGAAATTGATAAGTTACAGCACTTAGCAGAACCACTTTCAAATCTCATCTGGAAGATGAATTATTTCTGGCCATACATTATGGAGTATATTTACAGAATATTCTGCACCCTGTATGACAGGCATTCCCTACCTCTGTAGAAAATCTGTCTAGAGCTACAGCCAGGAGCAACAGAGAGACAGAAGGTGCTAAAAAGAGATGTCAGCCCTAGACAGAGAAACTGGGACAATAATAGATGTCCAAAGCCTGTGGCCATTATTGTGTAGGATGCCCTACATATTCTCAGACAGAATAGATTGAGAAAGAGAGGAAACAGCTGCTAATATAATGCCATTTTTGCTTAAAGCCACCTCAAGCCTCAATTTAGTCATCAGATTCATAACCTTTGGAATAGTATTAGGTAAATTCTCCACAACCTGGCAGTCTAAACTGAAATGGCAGGCCTTTCAAAAAGACACTATTTACAGGATTCAACACATGAGACAAATTTCTTCCACTGAAGAAAATGTTATTTTGATTAAAACAAAGGCTTGACAATCAGCGTGATTTTAGTGTCTCTAAAACAGGATAATGAGTTGGCTTGCTCAGGTACCTTGACGCTGCAATATGCACTTCAGTATCTTTAATATGCTTATCCTCACAACTCCCATTTTTCAGGTGAACAACTATAAAACAGCGACCATTCCAAACTCACAAAGGAAGACTATAGCAAAGCAGGGCAATGAACCCAGCACTCCAGAATCCTCATCTGCACCTTTCTCACTGACACTGCTTTAGATCCCGGAAATCAGTCCCCTGAACTCTAGTTAGGAGCAGGCAGATCAAGAGTCAGTGTAGGCAGTGTGAGGGCAACTCACCTCCTGCAGAAAAGCAGAAGTCAGAAAGATCAGTATCAGATTCCCACATCATCTAAACAAACAGTG
Organism: Apteryx mantelli; assembly: GCF_036417845.1. Lineage (NCBI taxonomy): Eukaryota > Metazoa > Chordata > Aves > Apterygiformes > Apterygidae > Apteryx > Apteryx mantelli. Next base: position 13,684,236 of record NC_089989.1, on the reverse strand, counting down.
CTTGACTGTTATTGAATTGCTTTTTTGTTTTTACTGCTGTATGTAAAAACTGTAAAAATGAAAAATTCCTACTGCTGTATTAAGTACAAATCATAAATTAAAAGTATCTCAGTAATGTGACCTGATTCCATACTTATCATGCTATTCACTAGACAGGAAAAATGCTCCACTGTGGGGTTATTGCAATTCATATTATTGCTTACAGTATGTGTCACTGTTAGTAACAACACAGCCCACGCACTAGGAGTCCTGCTAACCAGGGCTACAGGTCCTGGGAGAACTACTTTTATCCTGGAGCTGGGTGCACACATATGTGGGTACATGTGATACGCAAACACACATGTGTGCGAGAGAGAGAGAGTGGGGGGAAAAGGAACATTTTGAAGATCTTTTCTCTCCACTCTGTGCCAGCAGCAGCTTCCCCCAACAAAAGCCAGTTCTGGAGAGAGCGAAGGGACTGAATGACAGACAGACAGACACAGAGAGGAACTAAAATCCCCTCTCCCCTTTTGCTAGCAATGACATGAAGGTGGAAGGGAAGGAGGGGAACCAACAGGGCCCACACAAGACTCAGCCATTAACATCTGCTTTTGGGGGCAGATTGCACATTTCATTCAATAGATGGGTGTACAAAGGTTTTCAAAAAGCAGAGAGGAAGAGCTAGAAAGTAGGAGGGAAGAAAGGAGGAGAAGAGAAAGCAGTCCGAGAGAGGGGCAGGGGAAATAGGAAGGCCAGTCCTTGTCCCAGAGAGGGAAGGCCTGGAGACAACCACACGTCTGGGAGAACAGGGAGGCCTAAGGCACATATGGGAGGTTTCATACCAGCATGAAAAGCAGAATTTTCTTTTACCTCCATGAGGGAAGATCAGCTCCACCAATCCATACCAGGATCAGGAACAGATAACCAGGGCTGCTGCATAAGGGCACGGTCAGAAGAAGCAGACCTGAGGTGGATAACTCAACATAAACCACTGGCTCACTCGGTCACATGGAAGGATGAGCTCAGTAGCCACTGCTGTTCCTTGGAGCAAAGCTTATGTATGGCTAAAGCTGCCCCATAGCTGTCCTCTCTCTCCCAGCTTGCAAGATTACCACGGGCCTTTCCAGGGCCCATCAGCAAATGCCAGTGTGCTCTAGTGCCTTTGCGTCATCTGTTGAGGGTAGACAGCATCACAGCCAAGGCAGCAGGCCGGACTCAGCAACAGGGCCAGCTCACAGCTCTGCCAAGTTACTGGTGTGACTGAGTCCTGTTTTCTGCATATGCCCCAACCTTGTGCCCTTGCACAGCGAAGTCAATGAACTTCTCCTTCTCCCCCATTTTACAGGATTTTGTGTGAACGAATATTCAGGAGGATGTCGAGAACACCAGGAACCTCATTAAGCTGGGCATTCATGGAGGTGGTAAGCTAAGTGCAAAGCAAAATATCTGGAAGGGTTCTTACACTGCACTGAGCTGTACGAGGTGAAGACATCAACTGTTTGCTCTCCAGGGACCTAAGTTCTGTTGCTTACCACAAAATGGAGCAGGGAGAAAGTGGCAATATCCAGGCCCTGTATACTTTTGCCAGAAGACATCTAAAAAAACACAAAACAGGGGAAAAGGTCCATGGGAGGGAGAAGGGAGATCTGGTCTTGACTGGCAGAAGAGGAGCTCCCAGAGACTGGAAGAGACCTGTTCCTGGGGTTCCATGCAGGGGACACAAATATTTGCTTCCCATGCTACCTGATTTCCAGCATTCAGAGGTTCCCAAGCTTTTGTCACTTAGCCAAGCCACCCACAGCCTGCTCTCACCTTGCGCTTCCAGGAAGCCTTGCCTCACTGCCAGATTTGCCCTAAGTTCGCACTGTCATTTATTTGTTTTCTCATCTTCTCTGTTTAGTGAAATAAATGTGAAACTTTGCGAACACCTCCAGCTTCCCATGAGTCTCTGCCTCACCCATCCACCCACAACTCCCAGTACTCCCCCCCTGCCCCCAATACATGCTCATGTTCTGACAGGTTCTTGGTATTAGCTCCCCCTCCCTGCGGCCAGGTCTTTAGTTCACTGTATTTCTTGGAACTGCAGCTGCACAAAGAAAGCGCGAGGACAGCGCCTGCCAGCACCCAAACCACAAGCTCCGCAGCTGCACAACTCCAACCAGCAAACAGCACACGGTCAGGCAGCTTTCAGCACCCAGACAGTCAGGAGGAAACACAGCAGAGATTCTCACTGCAGAATGGTGGCACAGCTACAGAGCCATGTGGAAGTCCAGAGGTGAGAGTCATGTGCCATGGTCCAACATCAGGGAATGACCTATCTGGTATTTCTGTAAGCAAAAGTACAAGACTAACAAAAGGAAGATAAGGGGAGGTGGGGGAAGGCAAGGATGGAGCTCACAAATTCACTCTGCATTCCCTAAAAAGACCCTTTTTTTCCTGGCCTGCATGCTCAGGGAAAAGCAGGGAAGACACAATTCCAGGGATATGAGCCAAGGTGGCAAGAGGCTTTAACTTCTTAGGTTAGCAGAGGGGACAAGAAAGGCAAAAGATGCATGAAAACCTGGGTAACCTTCTCTCCCCTCTCACACACTTCCTGGGAATGTTTTACTTATCTGTGTGCTTTCCAGAAACTTCTGTTCTCAGAATCCAGGACTGTCCATAGTGCCTGATCTGATATTAACCAAATCACTCCTCCCCTCCTGTTTGCCCACTTGGCTGCCAATCAGTACATGACAAAATACCAGGAAGCCAAGCTGGAAACGTGAATCCATGGCAATGGCCACAGCAGACCACTACCCTCCATGCAAAACCAGGCTGCCAAGACAGCCCAGGTCTCAGAACGGGGGTGGGCAGGCAGGCTACGGCATATCTCTGTGTCCTGGGCTCTTCGGCCTGGCACCGCAGCAGGAAAGAGAAAAGAGCCCTCAAAAGCCATCTCACAAAGGCTGTTAGCCTCCCTCTCTGGGCTCTACAGGATTCTGCTGAGACATATACATTCCTGGAATGCAAAACACCAGAGTAACTCTGGAAGGAGCCACTGCTCCTGAAGGCAAAGGTGGCTTTAGGTGGAAGCTGTGACAGACAAACAGCTAAATGCAGGCCTAACACTGAGGAAGGGGGTTGGTTTCTCTGTCGCATAACAGGAGGAGTTCCTGATGGGTCAGGGCACAGGCCAAGGGAGAGAGGGGCTGTGACAGCATGCAGAAATGACTTCACCCAAAGGCAGCAACCTTTGCAATGCATTTGTGCTAGGCCCTAGAGAAATCACCACAGCTGTCATGTCTAAACTTGACCTGGCCCAACAGGGGCAAGAAGAGTGGATCAAAGGCATTGCAGAATGGCTGTACCCTTAGATCTCCAGCAGAAGCCTCTATCCAGTCACATCTCTCCAGATGCAAGGTATCTTCTTTCTCTGCAGCTACCGTTATTGACTACCAGCAGGCAGAGCATCCAGGGCAGATGCCCAGCTTGCTCATCCCTAGCTCCTAAACTCTGTTTACTTGGATGTCTGAAAGAGGCAAAGGGGGAATATTCATTTTCCCCACACTCATGTGGGAATCCCCTCATGTCCCATCCATCCTGTTGCAACCATTCCATAATTGTTTTTTCCAGATCGAGTCCTGAATCTTGCTCTGACTTTAACTGCTGATGACCCAACTACTCAGCTGAAATCTAAAGAAGCCCTGTTTCAATCAGAAAAGAGAGATTAAAAAGCTGAAGACTTCATGGAGTTCTTTTAGGGGTACAAAATAAAAGCAATAACAAGATGGAGAGCGGAGATCTGTGAGAACACATTAGGGAAGTTCATTAAGTTAACCTGGGAAACAGGTTTGTGCATGACTTAAAAGAACAGCTGTTGCTTTCCCTGTCTTCAGCACAGATTTTAGCTTTAAATTTACGTTTTTGAGTCCTCCTGGCAATCACCAGCTTAGAAGCAACCTTCTGCACTAGCACAGCCCTTTTTTTCTTTTATAGAAAGTCAGAAGAAACTACTATTATAGTCCATCTTGGCCATTTAGCCAGGAATGACTCTATTTCTTCCTTCATTTCTTTTTGAACAAAAGCAGATCTGTCCTGATTTTAAAATATCTATCAACAGAGCCACCAAGACCCCTGCCATGTTGTTTCAGTAGTTAATTACATTCTCTGTTAAAAACGTACACCTATTTCTAGCCTGCATTTAACACGCTTATTATACACTTGTCTATGAAACTGAAGAAACTTCTGTTATCAAATTTCTGCTCCCTGTGCCAGGTAAACCCTCAAGCTTTTCTTTGATGAGCTAGACAGTCTTTCACAATAAGGCAGATTTTTCTAGCTGATTAATCCACTTACTGGTTCTTTTCCAGACCTATTTTTCCTTCTCCTTCTTGGCCTGTCAGTAACAGAAGTGGGCACAGTATTTCAGCAGCTATCCCACTACTGCAGTATACAGAGATTATTTAACCCTACTATTCGTACTTGTGATCACCTTAGCCTTCTGGGCTGCCCACTGAAATGGGAGCTGATGGCCAACCATTTCCCATAAGAGCCCCAAATCTTTTTCCAAGTCCCTCTGCCAGAGGAAGCCCCTCAGCCACTAGGCACAGGCTGCGTTATTTGCCTGCAGGTATACGACTCCATTAATCACTTGTGCCTATCTTGAAGGGCAATTCAGATTGCTCTATAGCAGTGACAGGCCCTCTTCATCAATTCCCATCCCCTAGCCTCTGTGCCACAGCACACTTTTTCAGAAAACATTGTTTTCTTCCAACATACTGTTAAAAGACTACCTATCATACAGGCAAACTCTGATCTCTGTGAAGCTGCAACAGAAATGCTCCAACTTAAGTATATGGTTTTTTACAGCTACATTTTGACAGGTGGCAGTTAATTTTTGGTCCATTAAATAATGCTCTATTACCTTCCTGTTCGATACCTTCTATCTACATTTTAGGAAAGAACTTTAAGCCATGTACAAGATGGGGCAACATCATCCTTTGCTTTTCCCAAATTGGAAGCCAGAGACACAGAGAGAAGCAGCTTGCCTTTGAAGAAACAATCTCCTGACTCCTGACCCATGGCTGTACTCACTAGACACCTGTGGCCTTCTGAACTTTCTGAAGAATAACCACCTGTGGCAATAAAACTAGTGAAATGAAAGTAGATTCTGCATCAAAAGCTTACATTTAGCACCGATTAAAGCAGGAAACGTGTACTGCTTCAGCATAAAAAAAAATGGAGAATCACCCCAGCCTTGCAATCTGTACATTTGAATACACATGTCAGGAAGTAAAAGTCCTCCCTTTTTCGTGTGCTTGGCCTTCATGAAAGATTAATGATTATGCTAAGCTAGAAGTCAGGTTAAACTTCAAGAAAGGTTTCTTTGAGCAAACCTTTGTTTAAAAGGCTTTCGCAGAACACCCCAGCACAATGACTGTCATTCTGCTGACTGAAAGATGCAAGTAAACAGCAGTGGCTTCAGGGTATCACACATTAGCATGGTAAAAACAATCCACCTTGGGAAATAAATGCTTAAAAATTATAGGTGGAAAAAGTTTTATAAAGAGGCACAAGACTAAATCAAATGAGCAGGCAGCACTTCTGAAGCAAGGAAAATACTTTTCCCACTTACAACACAAAATTAGAAAGATTCACTGCCAGATGTTGTCATGGAGGCTAGACACATGTACAGATTCAAAAAAGGATTAAACAAACTAATGGAGGACAGAGTCATTAGCGATTATGAAGCAGGACAGCCCCAAAGCCAGCTTTAGCTAAGAACAGCCCTTAACTGCTGACTGCCGAAAGAGGGGAAGATCCTTCCATACCTATCTATTTTATTGTAATTTTGCCCCCACTCTCTGCTATGAGCCCTGATCAGACACAGTATATTGGATTAGAGAGGCCAATATAGTCTGACCCAGTAAGTCTTTTTTTCGTGTTTTTATACAACCTTCACAATGCCTCTTGCAGGAGATTGTGGCCACATTTGCATGATTAGTATTAAAAAACCTTCACTACAGAATGGACTTGCAATTTCTCTCCCTAACCCACCTCTCAAGCTAAACACACCTCTTTAACTTACAGCATGTTTTCTTGTGACTTGGTCACCACAACAAAGCCGAGACAGAAACATTTATGCAGGGTCTGAGCTTGTGCTGAGATCACAGCAGGTCAAGGAGGTGTCACCAGGGGACTCCTTGGTGACCCAAGGGTCAGAGGAGATGGTGGGACTATGACAAGCCCTTCAAGCAGAACTGGAGCTCACCACCCAGCAGCTTTCCCTCCAGCAACAAGGAATCCCACAGGTTCAAGGACCTGACTCTACCTACACATAACTACAGGGGAAAAAGGGAGATCATTTTTGTTTCCACTGAACAAATACACCTTCAGTTGCTTTAGAATGCAGCATCTGAGAGAGGAGGGGATCAGAACACACCAGAAATCCTGTAATAATTAACAGTGGAAAAATAGTTTCTAGAACAGACAGGAACTCCATGAACCTAAGCCTGGAGTGCCCTCTAGGGGTAAAAGACAGGTAAGCCGTGTACCCCAAACTACTTCCCTCGGAGAAATCCTGGACCAAACTAAACCTTTCCTTAATGAAGTTATGGTGAAGCTTAATTTAGCCTATAGTTACCTGGATAAAAAAGGAATTATCTATCCGTGGTTGACCCGAGTTCTCCTTTTCTTTGTCCTATTTTTGTCTGATCCACAATGCTGCTATGATGGTAACCCAGCCTGAATTTCAGAAAGCCGCACTTTGGGAAGACGATTGTTTCTTCTATGTTAGAACAGTGACTCAACAGTGGTGAGACAGGGATTCCTCAATATTACAGTAACATGTATGCAACTAAGATAATTCACAAGGCAGAACATCCCTGGATTTTGACTGAAACCTCTCCCCATCATGGAAGTCTGGCTCTGGCAGCTGCAGGTGTATGCCTGGAAGTTAACCTGGGGATCCCCTGCAGCCTCTGCACAGGCACCTTCCCACAGGGACTCAATGCAGCACTGGGTACACGAGGAAAAGGGACAGGACACTGGCTTCCACAAACCCTTGCAAATCCACTCGCTGCTTGTAGCAGGGAGGCCCAAAGCTCTGCTCACCGAGGGCCAGGTAATCAGAGGAAAATGAGACTGAGGGTTATGGAACTGAATTCTCCTGCAAGGCAATACATCTGTGCTCACATATCAGCCCTGCACCCGGAAAGCTGCACCTGAGCACAGCTTTGTTCTCCTGCTCTTAGAGCTTAACCAAACCTGCCAGCTTTCCAATTTTGGCTCTTTGCCCTCCTCCCGCCACCCCCAATGCCCAAGGAACACAAGAACAAAGCCACGTGTGCTTGGGGAAAGAAAAAAAAAAAAAAAAAATCCTTGAGGGAGCAAATGGGAGCAGGCTCAGCTACCAGAAAGAACTAAATACTAGAAAAGAGGGGAAAGTTTCACACGGCAAAATTAAAGCAGACAATTGAGTTTCTCTCTTTGGATGTGTCCCTTTGTTCACAGGGCTGAAACAATGCTGGTAGCTTGTGCCATGTTGTGTTTGCCTTCACACCATTACCAACACACTTGGGATCGCATAGCTAGAGTCAGAACCCTTCTATTCTAATCATAGTATAAAACGTGTATGATAAAGATGGCTCTTTCCTTTTTAGTCTTTGAATTAACAGGCAGGAACATCTGCAGCAGTTTCATAAATATCACTAGGAAGCAAACTTTGCAGTTGCTTGCACATCTGCACTAAAAAGTCAGTTTAGGGAGTTACATTCATTGAGCCAGGAACAAGACATGCCACATGGCTTGTGTGTGCAGTCAGAGATAAGCAACTTGAACTTGGGATACCAATGTTGATAAAGAACTGCTTCCTAAAGACCTGGGATTATTTACAGGCATTATTTGGTGAAAATTTTCAGCACTATTAGCCTTAAAAATGCTACAGAGAGACAAATGCTGAAGATAGAGCAATGGATACAATTTAAACATTTTTCCAGAGGAGGTATTTCCACTACAGTTTTAAAGTCCAAGTGAAGTCTAGAAAAATTACTCTGATGAAACAAAGAACATGACCAAACCCCAGCCCAAACACACTACACAGCTCACAGCCTGCAATGACCGACCTAGCAGAAGGAAAGGATATGGACACCAACTCAGTTTTGTGTAACAGGTTATGCACAGTACATGGCTCCTGGAAGCAGCATATGCTTAAAGCAGTGTCCTGCCAGGTGCTGCTAAATAGCTGGATCTTGCCCCCTTGCTCTTCCTGTCCAAATAACCTCCCCAACATCAGATCACAAGAATACTATCTCTCATGTGTGGTGCCAAGGGCTTGGGGCAGGTCCCAGGTTTACTGTGACATGAATGGTTTTTTTTTCCTAAAGAGGAACAGGATCAATGCAAGCTTTACAACAGCCAACTGCAGGCGCTACCTAATACCGTTGAAGAAACAACAGGTTCATCCCTAAGCAGAAGATACCCACGGAGTCTGGAGCAGAGCACAGAGCACCTCACCATTCCTCCTTCATGATGAGGTGACAAAAAGTCTAGAAAAAACAATGAGGTTCAATCCTCCTGCTACTCCTTCCCTTACCATGATTATACTCAGGCTTCAACAGATAGATTCACAGCTACTTTCAGATGTAACGATGCCTTGGACACTCCTGCCCTCTCTCAAACAACAGCACAGGTTTCTGCATCCCTCACCTCTGGCTCTGACAAATACTGGTCTGATTGCTTGTGCCTTCCAGTTAAGTCTGGTAAATGAGATCAATATTGCTTGGCACCAGGACATACCATGTCTCCCCATAAATGAATTCACTGATCTGAAAAACATTCACTGGAAATGCAGCGAAAGCTTTGGAAGCTCAAAGATTTGTGTCAGCAGAGGAGCGGCCTTGGGAAAGGGTTAGGTGGCACATATTTCTTGCTGAAAAGGTATGTGCCAAGGTGGCTGAGGCCTTGGCTATGTGTAAGATTTCCTTGATGTAACCTAGAAGAAGGAATTTAACTGGTGCAACTCTGTTGGAATAAGGGTCTGTGCAAACACTCACAGTGCTCATCAACATGGGGAACAGGGCAGGGAATCAACCCGGTCATGAACTTGCAGCACAGTTAGTTTCCCTAACCCTGACAAAGCATTGGGAGCACACAGGTAGTTAGTGCAAGTCAGCTGTCATCTCTGAATTCATGCCTCCTTTAATCTGCATCATCCTCTCAGGAGAGACAAGTTCCTACCTTGGCTTAAGAGCGGCTGGTCTTGGTTACCTTTATGTCCCTGCAAAGAGGGCTTGAAGTGTTCCACTTCAGCATAAGATATATATATTTTTCCTCTCCAGTGAAGGTAGTCAAACACTGAAACAGGTTGCCCAGAGAGGTTGCAGAGTCTCCAGTCTTTATCCTTAGAAACATTCAACACCTGACTGGATAAGGCCCTCAGTAACCTGCTCTAGCTGACCCTGCTTTGAGCCGGGAGGTTGGACTAGACAATCTCCAGGGAGATCTTCTCTGAACCTTCCAACCTCTGTGATTCTGTGTTTCTATGAAAAGCTGCTCTAACACTGGAAGAACCACCAGCACAAGCAGCCAAAGCAAAGGTACTGCGCTGCTGCAGGAAGCCAAACACATTTAGCTGTTTGCTCAAAAGCCTGCTGGACTTTGAACTATGCAGAAAAAGCCTCTCTACTTCGCAGGTCTTAAGACCAGGTGATTCTTTCTTGATGTGCTATACGGTCTCAAGAGATGGCAGAAGGAGCTGGCTGGAGACTTCAGCAGAAGAGAAGCCACCAGACCTAGAATCTGCAGCCATTCTGAGAGCTCTGTGGCCTGGCCTCACATCCCCTGCCCCCCCCAGTCTCTTCATGCCAGGTTTATTCTTTATGTGTTCCTCCTCTTTGGCCTGGTTTCCTTTTCCCATCCCTTCTTCTCTCTTGCTATTTAGGTGATTTTCTCCTAACTAAGCATCCAACCACTCCTCCCTATGAAAAAGTCAAGTACCACCACCACCACCACCACATTTGCAAGCCTCTCGCTGTTTACCTGCAGGTTAGTACCATCCTGACCCTCCTTCCAGTTTCTTGTCTATTGCGACCGTTTGCTGAGGCAGGATAGCCCTGTTTGTAAAGCTGGTTGCCAATCAGGCTCCATTCCTGACCTATCATCATAAATTTCTAACCTTTCATAATAAATTGGATATAAATGCATCTTCATAGTAAGTTAATGAACGTATGAGTATCACAACTTATCAGATAAAGTTTTCCCACATAAGCAAGGATGGATTAAGCTGCTTACGCTAGATTTTTGCCCCAGGCTATGTTAAATGGTTTCAAACACTGCATTTCAGTTTGTGCCAGCAGAGATGTTTTTACAAAAATCATACATATGGGTACAATTATCAGTATTCTCTGGTGTTGACAATCCCAGCTTGCGCTGAACACAATAGGCCTTTGTTTGAAGCCTGGCACTGCACAGAGAGAGTTAGAGCACAGCACCAGAGGAAGCCCTGTCAGCAGATGTTTTGACTTGCAGAACACACAAGTTCCCCCTGGTTTTAATGCTTATGTTGCACCCACAAATTAATGGGGACTTAGAGGTTGGAAATACTCTCTGGAATCAACAAGAGCAGGACCACTGCTGATAATAACTAAACTAACCATCAGTGGGATCCAGCTGGCACAGCTATTACTTAGAGCTGTATCTCCAAACTTTATCATCACAGAGTGATCAAACCCAGACAAAAGAGAGCTCAAACCTTCTCTGGACACAAGTGTTATCATTATGATTCAGGGTCTAGGAGCCTCTCAGTGAGCTGTTGCTGACGCCCCACACCAAATCAAGACCCTGGTTCTGAATATTCTTCTACAGGCTGAGATGACAGGGTTTTCAAACAGTACTTGTTCTAATTTTCATTAAACTGGCACAAAGCCTCGCATGGATTTCAATAGCACCCTCTTCCTCAAAGTGCGTAACAGAAGCGAAGCAGGTTTTCCTTGACTTTTACATAACCAAAGGTGTCAGATGAAGGACTCTGCAGACTGCATCCTCTCTTTAGCGAGCTGCTGCTTTCCTCAAAGCTTCCCAGTCTACCCCTTCCCCAGAAAAAGCAGAGGTGGCCCTTGGGCCTTCAAGGCTCACTTAACCTTTGGCATCTCTTCTGACATTGTCGGTAAGGGACATTCCTTCTGAACGATCCCTTTTTTTCTTCTTACAGCATGGGCCCTGGCTTATAAAGACCTGGGGAGAGGCCCACCAATATACTACAATAGTCATCAAGTCATAGTCAAATAATAGAAGAAATTACTATGGAGACAGCTTTAAGCCAGCAAGTCCCCTTAGCCTTACCTTCTCACAAGTCTGGGGAGGTAAAAAGAAAAAAGGCTTCTGGGACTACTAAGTGGGCTATGGAGACTACTCTATCTCCAAAAGTTAACAGGCTCTCCAAAAGCAAACAAATTCTTGGAAGGAAAACAAAAAACCCCAAACCTCTTGAGGGCTAGTAAACATAAAGACTTCCTTGCTAGGCTGCTCTTGAGCTGAAAGCATGGCTATTATCAGGGGAAGTATCACTATGCAGTTTTTATACTTTTCTCTAGTGGCCAGGACACTGGGCAAAATGGAGTTACCACCTGATCTAGTATGGTTGTCCTTTATAGTCTTAAAATTGACATATTAATTCCAGCCCAGGTCAGAACTTACCTGTGTGGAGCTTAGGAGAGGAAGCAATTGTCCAGTTTCCAGTGCCTTTCCAGAAACCACTGTGGAGTTAGACAGGTGGTAGGTGCCATTTCCTACAAACCTGTGCTGTCTTAATCTGCACATGGACAAGCAAGCTCTCTGGAGTCCATTACCATTTTCCAGTAGTAGCTTTCTACTAATACTGCCTGATCTCCTTAACAAATTTGGGGCAACTTCCGAATTTTTACCCTTGTATCCAAAGTACTAAGTCACTGGGATGCAGCAGCAATGTTTTTGAACTTCTACTAGAAGAGTCATTAGTATAGCAAAGAAAAGCATGCCAAGTCCTTCCATCAATGGAGACAGATCTCTGTGTAATCAAGCAATATGCTAGTGTTACCAAAGGCCCCAGACAAGAAAGAGTCTCAAAGGGGGTGGGGGGGATTGTGGAAACTGTTACCAGCTCGGACAAGAAGAAGTCTCAACAGGAGCCTCAGACAAACATACCCAAGGACACAGGTGCAGCTGTGACTGATACATCCTGAGAAAGTACAGATAAATCAGCAGAAGCCAGTTGGAGCCAAGATTAGGACCGAGACAGCTTTCTCAGACAAGGAAACGAGCCAAGTTGAGACCATGTATGGAAAAGGAGAGCAAAGTTTATGGGAAGTCACTGAGTGGCACCTCTTCAGAGACCACTAGGGACCACCAGAGACTCAGACCGCATGCGTAATGATTATGTAAATGTGGTAATTATTTCTAGGAAATAGAATGAATATGTATAATCATTCCTGGAAATTTAATGCATATGTATGTGATAGAGCAATATAAACTTTAGATGATGCGACACATGGTGTGCATGTTGGGTGGAGCTATCCCCCGTGCACCCGGTGCTGTAATAAAGAGAATGCCTGCTTTTTAATGCTACATTGGTGTTAAGGAGGTTTTTCTCCTGATTTTGGTGACGCTAGAGCTCGCAACATCTCTCCTGCTCTGAGCCAGGAAGCAAAGTTCACCAGTATCAGTTCCAGACCACAAGCTTAAGATCCTCCCACTCTAAAAGAAGTGCAGAGTGATCAGACCTCCTCATCACTGCAACCTCATGATGTACAGGACCCATTCATAGCAATGCACTACACAGATTCAAGCCGCCCCTACCTCCCCACATTCATACCTCTGTCTCAGGCCGAGGAATAAATACTGGGGGTCTCATCTTCAGAGTCAGGTCCTGAAAGTCCCACTCGCCAAGAACATACTGCACTGGCATCCTGTGACAGGCAAAAGCAAGCAAGAGCACTTTAGAACTACACTGCTTAACACAGAAAAGCTCTCAATACCATACTTACCTCACTACTAACCATATAAACCTTCTGAGGGTAGGCATATAGACATGTACCTGACTCAGACAGTATTGTCAGCTTCCTGCTCCTTCAAAACATCCCTTAAACCCTCTTTGTTCCCACGTGGGACAAACAGGTGATTTGCTACCTGAAAACAACAGCAAATGCCCTTCACCTGACTCATCATGTGAGACTGATGCAAGCACTAGCTGTTACCCTGACATGTCAGCTGCAAATGGTCTTCTGCCTTCTCTCTGCTTCGATTTTCCTTGTTGTATTAAGACTGAAGGAAAACCCACCAATAGAAGGACTGCAAGGGAATGCTCCTACCTTTCCAGTCGCTTGGTGCTCAGCTGCTGGATCTGCTCCTGCTGCACTGCTGTAAGTGGAGTGTAGAGAATTCTGGAGTTCAAGCTCTGAAACTGAGGATGAAGACACTTTAAAACCTGCCCACCTGTGCAACTCCAGTGTCCTCTCCCCACTCTCCTGAGCGCATCCTCCAGGGAGACCCAGTAGGCTGACAAACACACACCGCTCGGACTCTCAGAAATCCCAGATGGCTAGTAAAATCTATCTGCATACTTAAAAACAAACCTATAAAACTACTTCTACTGTTTTTCAGGGCTCAGAAGAATAAGTAAAATGCAAGATTGATCAAAAAAGTCAGAGCATGGTATAGGTGTACATGTCATGGGTTACATTTCATTCTCTGCAAATAAAGCATTTGAGAGAACCCAAGTGCTTTAGTGGCATTAATAAACTACACCTCACAAGCTCTCCCATCTGACATAGGGAAAAGTCATTCTACCTGCTGTAAGCAGGGGGAAAAGAGGGGTAAGGGATTCAACCAAAGTTATAAAGTGAGAGGCACATGCAGACCTTTCCCTTTTCCTATTACTTAACTGTTTTTGCTCCTAGGACAAAGGACACAATATATTCACTGGATTCCTGTGCTTCAGGGATCCCATTTGTCTCAAACACCTTTTGCCAGTATTTGACCACATCAGTAGCAGTCACCAATCCAGATCTTGTGCTGAAGCTCTGCCTCAGAGACAACTGCTCAGGGCTGAGCATAAGAGTTTTAGTTTGACTCAATCCTGCTGACGCACATGGAGATGAGAGACCCAAGAACCTCATGAGCAGTGGGTGGGTGAGGCATCTCATTGCTGCAAAGGCCACTTCTGGCTTCCACATGTGTTCCTCCTTGCTGTCAGCCGATCTAATCAGTCATGAGCCTCTCACTGGACACCTGGTGCTGCCATAGGCCACTGCAGTGAAAGACCAACTGATCATAGTTGGTGGAATCTTCTCAGGGCAGCGTGAAAACAACACTGGCATACAATCTCTGTATGGCTCTGCTGGCCTAAAGAGAGGAGGCAAGAGCACAGCATGAAGTCACAGGTGCCCCAACAGAACACAGACCGCTTGCCCAACTCATGACCCACAGAAACAAAACCAATTACTCACTTTCTAAGAGCATTACCCTAAAAAAAGGTTTGAGCAAGAGCTGAACAGCTCTTCCACTGGAATCCATTTCTCTGCAGGCCAGAACTGCAAAGAGGCCTGGCTGTGCCCTTGGCAAGGAAGAAGCAAGCATGACTAGAGGCACCTCTCTCCTGCCTGACCTTGAGCCCAGCGCACCCCAGACACACCAACTCTCAGCTCCAGTCCTTAGCTCTCCACCTCACTGGTGGATCACCCTGGCTCCCTGCAGGAAGACCTTCAGTCTCACCTAAGTTCTTTCTCTTCTTCCTCCCTCCTTTCAAAAACCTCAAGTCCTAGGCTAGTGGGTGCACTCACAGAAAACCTTCTTGACTCCCGTTCTCAGAAGCAAGACCCTTCCACAGTCACTACCCCCAGAGAACAGACAACAGGCTGTGGGGGGAGTGTGGAGGTGCTAAGAGCAGGGAAAGCAGAACAGCTCACGATAAGATATAACCAAGAGAGAGAAACACTTGAAAGAGTCAAAGGCCAGAGCAGGCAAACCCTGCAAGAGGGAAGTCAGTCTCTTATAGGAGAGAACAGGCGCAGCCAGACATAGAGGGAAGAAAAACCAAAGATGACTGCAGAGAGACACTAAGAGACAGAACTTAACAACACAGCTGTTGCACATCACACTTGGAGTTATGTTTTAATGGAGACTGTAGGCAAACAAAACAACCACCCCGCTTCTCTGCTGTGATCCACCAGAAGTCAAGACTCCTCCCTCCTTCTGACTCTCGGTTCCTGCAGCCACTATGGGTTTCCCTTACTGTCCATTCCTAATCCTCTATTGATGGCTGCTTTTCATCACCGTCCCAGAGAGCCCACAATCCCACCCTCTGGAAAACCACCATACAGCCAATGAAACACCCCTCCCGAGCAGCTGCCGTCCCCCAGGGATGGTGGCTCTCTGCTCCGTAGTGCTGCTGTGCAGCAGAGGGGAGCTCTGGAGAAGCCAGGCCAGCTCCCACTCAGGAAGATGCAGTGCACACATGCAAGCAGCCGCCCGGGGCCTGCACTGCCCCTGATGCATGGGGAGACCAAAGGAAGAGCCAGGCCTCCACTGCCCTTCTTTGTAAAACCAACCCAAACCAGAGAGGAGCCCAGGGAAGGAGCAGAGGAAATACCCCTGCAGCAAGTCTCAGACCTGGCTTATCTGACAGTTACTGCCACCTCCTGGTGAGGGAGTGGGTGCTCTAAGAGGCAGGGATCCCCCAGGTCCACACCTTCCTTACCTCCAGCAGCGAGGTAAAAGTAGCCCCTGTGAATACTTGCCTTCACGTTATGTGTAAGCAGCCTGCCAGTTACGGTATTTACAGAGCAGCTCCGGATGCTGCCACATGAGGAACAACACATTAACCATTAGTGGTGTTAGGGAGGCAGATGAGACTGTAGTAGCCCATGGCTACAATAACGCTGCCACTATTGTCACTATTAATGAAGGAGGCTTCAGCTACTGATGTGGGTCCCTGCCAAGAACAGTCCCTGTACGCTGCTTCCCGGTTACAGATACCTGTCTGCACGCGGATAGAAATTAGGGTTTTTCTTCCCCTACGGCTCTGTGGTTTGAGCTACCCTACGTGCAGCTCAGCCCCAGGCGCAGCTCCCCGCTCACTGCGACCCCGCACACGCAGCGGCGGCAGCCGCAAGGCCCGGCCCGGCCCGGCCGGCTCCGTGCTCCCCATCTCGCTCGCGGGGCTGGGTCCGTACCTCAGCACGGGGCCTCCTCCCGCGGCCCGGAGAGCCGCCCGCGTGCCGGCAGCTAACGGCCGGCTCCGCCCGGGCCCGGCCCTCGCCGCCCGCCCGTCCCGGCGCCCCGGGCCCGGCCACCCGGGCGGCGGCAAGCCCCGGCGCAGGGGGCGCGCGGAGCGACGCCTCACCTCGGGCCGGCCGCGCCCGGAGGGCGGCACGGCTGAGGCGGGGCCGCCTCCCGCAGCGCCCGGGCACGCGCCTGCCCGCGCCGGCGGCTCGAGGGGCGGCAGCGGCCCGGGGGCCTCGCAGCACGCAGCTCGCGCGCTCCCGCCACTCACCGAGCGCCGGCAGCTGTCGCGCCCGCAGCCCGCCGCCGCGCCGCTGAGTGACAGGCGGGCTGGCCAACCCCGAGCCGAGCCCCGCGGGCGCCGGCCAATCGCCTGGGGCGCGGAGCGGTGGGGCGGGCGCTGCCGGCCGTGCGGCGGCGCGGGCGGGCGCGCGCGGAGCGGAGCGGCCCCCCCGCGCCCCCCGGGCAGCGCGGGGCCCCGCGCGCCCCCCCCCCCCGCGGCCTGCCCCGCCCCGCCCCGCCCCACCGCTCCCCGGCAGCGGCGCCTGGGGGGCCGGACGCCTCGCCGGGGAGCGCTCAGTAAGTGCCGGGCGGGCCCGGGGGGGCCGGGGCGCCGCGGGGCGGGAGCGGGGCCGCTCGGGGCGCCGGCAGCAGCTACAGGTGCCCGAGGAGCGAGGCGGCCCCGGCCCCGCGGCGGCCTCGCCGCCTCGGAGGGGACGGGGCGGCGCCCGGCGAGGGAGGGCGCGGGCCGGGGCCGGGCCCGGGGCCGGGGGGAGGCCGCCGCCCGCCGCGAGGGGCCGGGGGAGCTGGGCGAGCTGGGCGCCGGACGCGCTGCGGGCGGTTGGGGCGGAGGGGCGGCGCGGCTCCGCGGTGGGGCGGGCCGGGAGGGCCGCGCCTGGGCAGGGAAGCGGCGGCGCGGGGAACTTGGCCGCGGGGTGGGAGAAAAGTGGCTTCGCGTAAGGGCAGAGCCCCAAGGCCGTCGAAGCAGGTGCGAGACGGTGCCCCCCCCCCCCCCCCACAGCCGGGGAGGGCTGGGTGTCAGGGGGATCGTTTTCACTTCGGTGTCTTCCAAGCTCATGGTCAGAGCGGCTGGGGACCGTCCCCGCGCCCGTCCCACGGGGGGGACGGGACGGACGGACGGCACCGGGGGAGGGTGTCGACGGAGGTGCTCCGGGACTGTGGGCGCACGCAGTTTGTGTCACCCCTCAGCCTGGTCGTCTGTGCGGTAGTGGGAGAGGAAGACACGGATTCACATCCCGGGAAGCTGCATCCTGTAGCCAGCAGTAACCACATGCCACTTGTTACCAATGTGCCTGATTCACCAGAGACGCTTCATTTTGGTGAAGTAATACTGAAAATACTAGTTGTTATTTGCCTTCTTCATCCAGAGACCCCGTGACACATCTTCATCCCTGTGACAAAAACCTCTATGCCTGTCAGACCCAGGAGGAAACTGCAGCACAGAGAGATTAAAACCAAGACTGAGAAAACCCAGCAGCTTCAAGCTAGTGCCTGACATGATGCTCTACATCCCAGAGTGTTAGCCACTGCAACTCCCATCAGAGACCAGTTTGGAAGTGCTGGCATAAGAGAGAAAGAAACATATTCTCTTTATTCCCAGAGCCAGCAAGCCCAGCACAAAGTGGTCCTGGCTGTGTGAGGAGTTCTCTGTTGGCGCAGTCCATGGAATTATGCCAGCTCGCAGCAGCTGAGGATCTGGTTCGTCTCCCGTTCCTTCTGTTACTTTTGTGCACAGACTCTGCAGAAACCTGCCAGCAATAGGTAGCTGTCCCTAGCCCTAGAGCAGCCATCAGAGACCTGGAGCATGCCCAGCCTGCAGATCAAACGTCTAGCACAAGGATGGCAACTGGGAAAGGATGATGGTAGGAAAGATCATCCCCCACAAGCTCTACCACTGTAAGGCATGGGCCGTACTTGCTGTCAGCCTCCCAGCTGACCACAGGGTTAGCTTGGACCAGAAGGGGCTTGGGAACAGAAATACTCTCATCTGGCCTTAGAACTAGTTGTCTAAACCATGTCAGAAACCTTCTCAGCCAATAACACTTTTAGAGCTAGGTCTCTGGGCTTGGAAATCCCTCAGTGTGGTTGGGGCCCTGACAGTATGAACAAGAGCCCCCATCCCCACTTGATCAGATCTTCTTCTGGCTAATTTTGACCTGCCCCTGCTTATTTCAGTGGAGCAATGCACAGCAGCACAGTGTCTGGTTGCTACAGAATGGGCCTTACCCGAAGGCTAATGGTCAGCTTGAACATCCAAGTTCAAGTGGTTCTCCAAAACTGACAAAGGATTCAGGTGGAAGCCTAACTTGTTACGTTTCCAAAATTCAGGAGCTGTTTGAGATCCAGAGTCATACTTTGCAAAGCCTTTGGGTCTGCTTCACTGCTTAGACTTAGGTTCTTTTTCCACTTTTTGTTTGCTTGGTGGTGTTTTGTGTTTTTTTTAATGCGAATTATTGTCATGGAGAGTTTCCCTGAATAGAACAGATCAATGATTCTCTCTGAGTAGCTGCTCTGTCTACCCAATACTTGCTCATCGGTTCTCTTCCCTTTCCTTGCCAGGCAGTAGCTGCTGCTGCTGTTGTGGCGCTGAGTAGGCCAGATCCAGTGGCACAGAGGATATAAGTATGCAGATGCGCTCTGATTTCAAATTTGCCATGTTTGTGCCTGATTGTCCAATACCCCTGAGCTCCACTGTGGTCAATAATGGCTGGGGAAATCCAGGTGCTGCATAGTGGTTTTGCAGTCAGTGAAGGACACTTTCCCATTCAGCCTGCAGCGAACCCATGCCCCAGCATGTTGTTAGGTGGGATCAGACCAGAAGTACTATCTTCGCATTTCCCTAGAAACTTGTCAGAGTTTGACTTCTCCTCCCACAGTCTCCTCGGCATCTCAAAATCTCCCAGCAGCTCCTGCTTCACAGAGCTGTTTATGGGGAACTGTGAGACAGATCCTGCAAGTGTGGTGAGTGATTTAAATGCTCAGGGAGATGCAGGACAAGTGCTTTGCAAGCCAAGATGGCTAGTCAGGCTGCTGACTGATCACAGGGAGGCCTGATGCAATTTCTCTGCTCCGATTGTTAGTGACAGATGTTAATCACACTGCTTAATGCAGTTACGGACAGCAGTAGGGCCTCAAAGTAATGGGAACTGCGCAATAACCTTGCCTAGAATAGAACAGAAGGAGCAGAACAGTGGCTCATTTCTCTTTGCAGGCACATCTTTCTCTGTTCAGAGCTCATTAACCCCTATGTCCCAGCTGCTGGAGATGTAACATCAACTAAACTACAGAGAAATTTTCAGAGGACTGCTATGATAGTTCTTGGGGTCTACACTGCTGTACTCCAGAGGTAGCTGCATTTTCAGTGAAGCAATTCCTGGACTAATGTGATTACAGTAATTTTATGAACAAAGTTCTGCAAATACTTCTCAAAGGATCATCCCAGGGTATTTTGCAATGCCTGATCATTTGTACAATAGAAGCATGAAACATTCAGAGCTTTTCATGTTTTCAGCATGAATAGATCTGTCAAATTTCACAACGCCACTCTGAAATAGGACCCATTTTAAAATTAATATTGATAATTAGCAATGCATGACTAAGCCTGAGTGGGTGCCTTCATGGGGGACTTGAGAAATTTTCAGTCTCTTTAGTAGCAGATGGGGCACCGGTGCAACCCACTACTTTTAAGGAAGCTGCCTTACCAGAGTGCATGGGCTGAGGAACACCAATGCAGTGGATAGTGCAGTGACTTACCAGTTACTACAACACGGAAGTTGTACAGGATTCAGTAAAAAGCATCCCGAGGTATGGATGCCTCAGAGCTGAGTGCCGTTTTATGGGATCTGTTTCTACTGATAAAGGGATCTTTATACTTTTCCCTACAATTAAAAGCAAGAGAGAGAAGTGAAGCAGGAAGATGCTGTTTTTCCCCAGGTGGAAGGAGGCTGCCTGGCTCACTTGGGGCAGACCGAATTGAGAGGAGTTCTGAGACTGGCCCCAGGTAGATCTGCCAAGTGCCCGCAAGGAGGCAGAGCTGAAGCAGTGAGGGGAGAGCGTATCACTAACTTCAAGTGAATCAGGCAGGGCTTTGGGGGCTCTCACTACCCCTGAAAAATCATTTGTTTTTATTTTGAATGGACATCTGTGAACTGCTCTCAAAAATTGTCCTAGTGAATCAGTGAGCTTTGGGAAAGACTGTGCCCATCTCAAAGAGCTTTGCACTGTGCATCTATTCTCATTCTCTTCTAGGTAGAAACCAGTGTGGTTGCCGTGAAGAAAACCCCTCAACGATGGTGCTACAGGATAGCTCTCGCCTGAGGGTCCTTGCTGTGAGATGCACCTCTCCACTACTGTAGCTGGAACCAAAGTGTCTTGAGTGGGTAGAGACAACCACTTGGTAAAAGCTAGCAGGCAGCTAGCAGGATGAGTAACAGCTCGCCCTCTATACATGACTTGTATCACAGCACCACTGCTGCAGCTAAGCCAGACCCAGGGACAACACTGGATGTGACTGTACCAGAAACAGCTACCATAAACCATGAAACTACCAGTTTCAACAGCACCAAAATCCCAGATGTGGCCAGCAGTGGACCTGGCATGAGCACGATGCTGCTGTCCTTTGGAATCATTACTGTGATTGGGTTGGCTGTAGCTATGGTAAGAAAGATCTGCTAAATATTTCTCCCTCTTCTGAGGGTGGGGGGTGACAAAGGGGCTCTAGGACTGGTTTGGGCTGAATAATTTCATTGTGTTGTACAAAAGGCTTACCCAGAAATGGTGGGAACTGATAGTTTCTGAGATCCCTTTCCTTTTAAGGCCTTTTTCTTGTGCTCGTGGAAAAGAGTGTCTGGCAGTAGTGTGTATATGCTCATAACAATACTACAGGTGTCCAACACTACTGCGGTCTCCTTGCAGTCTGCTCCGGGCAGAATGCTCAGCAGGCCCAGAGGAAGCCATGGGTAATATAAGCAGTTTTAATAGCAATAGGAAGTTAAGTTAAAATAAATCAAAGCAGATTCTGCTCTGACTTGTTAATTGGAGTAGCTGCATTGATTTAAACCTTGTCTACACAGGGGGACTGCAAGAAAGTTCACCCAGATTAATTCTTAAAGCAGACTGTTGAAACCATGTTAATCTCCTCTGTGGACATCCCTTTCTGAATTAAAGCAGCCTGAATCCATTTTAGCTAGATTAATTCCAGACTGCATTTCTGGAGTTCTACTTGCTGAATATCAGCAGAGTCCTCAAGGATTTGCTGTATGTAACTAACCCGGCCATTAATGCTGTAGACAGAAGATTTCAGAAACTGTAGTTCTGGGCCTGACATGGACAATGCGAATGCTGCAGTTTTTCTTTTGCTATATAACCAATCATTTACCTGCCAACAGAGAATGAAGGTAGCAGCAAGCTCCAGTTCCTCATATGAGGAAGAGCTTCGCTAATACAACAATACAACCAACAGAGGAACCTACAGAAAGGGACTACTGCAAAATTTCATTGCAGGCCCAAGGAGGAGTTTTTCCAAAAGCCCCTAAGAGAACCTGGAAACATTATCCTGGAAACGATCATAAGTTCCTGAGAGCAGCACCGAGCGTTCCTAGTTCTCAGAACAAGGCTCTGGAGGCCAAAAGCCTCGCTTTCCTCCCAGCTCAGCCACTCTTACTGGCTGACATGAGGCAAGTCACCAAGCATGCCCTCTTTGCTTCTTCCCTTTATATTGGGGAGGGGGTAACTGCTTCTATGCTGTAAAAAGTCTACAAATGAAAACCACAAAGGGAAGGTTCTTCATTCACTTTAAATTGCAACATACGTCCTGCAGCCAACAGAAATATGCTGTGCTACACCTAATATACACCTAATAATAACATACCCAGTACTGTTACTACTACTAACACACCTAATAACAGGCTACTTGAGCGCTCGATGTCGGACTTGATGTGCTCTCAGGCTTACCCTGATGTATCCATCTTCAGTTGTCACTTCTCCCTTCCCCCTGCTTGGTGTGCAGTGACACCAGACTTGCTACACCCCCTCTCTGTGTGCTGTGTGCCCAAAATTTCTCTTCCCAACTGTTCCCTGTCTTGCTGAGACTGTTGTAATGATGGGTTTTTTTCTCTTTCAGGTTCTGTATATCAGAAAGAGGAAGAGGTAAGTAACATCTGTCATTGGCTGAGAGGACCTTAGTGCTTCAAAACCTAGGCAGAGCTAGGAAGTAGGCAGGGAAGTGGGGAAAAGTGTAAGGGATGGCCATCTGAGAACAAGCCTACAAGGAATCAGCTGCGTGTGAATGAAGCAGGGATAGGGACTCTCCACCTCCCAGTACTCCTGCTATCTGCAGCAGTAGGCACACAGCATAGACTAACTTCCCCTGGTTTTGGGCAGAGTTTGCAGCACATACCTAGCTTCACTGTCTCACTGTACAGTGATCAGCACAGTGCTACTCAGTTTGCAGGGAGATTGGGTATGTCTCTGCTGCCTGGCACAGCCCCATGTCTAGCAAGCTCCCAAGCCTCCCTGATGCCGGGGCCACTTGGCTGGCATTCAGATTCTGTTCTTTGCTGCTGGTCTCACTGCTTATGGTGTCAATGGCTGCACTGCAGGACTGTTTCTCTTCTAGCACAGTTTTCTTGATAACTCTTTTGCAGACACTAAGCTTTCTAGCCTGAGATGTAGTGTCTTAATTTCCCTGTTAAGCTCCCTGCTGAAAACAGAGAGGAGAGCAGCATGCAGGGAAAACACATCTTGATCCTTCTGTCTCTGACAGCAGAAACACTGGTGAACATTAGTCGCGGTGCCTCCTCCCTGCCTGAATCCTTGTGGCAGGCCTGGCCACAGACTTGCAAGAAGTGCTGCTGCCCACTGTAAAATTTCCAAGCCAGTCCCTGAAGCCAAGATCTGTGCACTTCCACAGGAGCAGCTAATGCTTGGCCTGCAAACATAGTGCTGCTGGAGATAATGGTTGTGTTGGCAAAGCCCATAGAGAGGCAGGGAGGTAATATGTCATCCTCGCACTTGCCAAAGCAGATATTTGTGGTGACACTGCCAGTAACTGCTTGGGTGTTTCCCTCCTCCTACCCCCCAGAACTCGGCTGCAGCCTAAGGCAGGGACTCAGTATTTTCACATGAGTGTGCCTCCTATCCATCCTCCATGACTGAGCTGCCCAGTATTTCGGGAGACCCTTTGGGGTGCACTGTATAGCTTTGTCACTTAGAGCACTGATACAAGAATAAGAACAGTAAGGTCTGTCCACAGGTATCAGCTGCCTGTGAGAATCTCTTTTCTATTTTCTATCTATTATATTTATAATGATTATTATTTTATTATATTTGTAATAATTATTAATTATTTTCTATTTATTATTATTATGTATTTCAACTTCAGAGTTGAAGAACAACTCTTAGGCTACTGGAGCTAAAAGTGCACTTCTGCTAGCAGGCATAGCAGGACTGACTTTGTGGGCAGAGGGACAAGGAGAGAGGCTGCAAAATGCCTAGCCAGTGTGTTCCACCCTGCCTTTTGTTCCACCTGAGAAAGCTTGTTCTGATCTTTTAAGGTCTGCAGGTATTTAAATCCCCATCTGATTTCTCTGTGCGTAATGCCTGCCAACATAGATTAGCAGTGGTAGTTAATCCTGGGAGCTGCACTCTGGGCATCGTCCACTCCTGCTGGCTGTGCGTAGTAGGTTCTCATCCCTGCAGGACAGGGATGTGACCTTTAGCCAGCAAGTGGCAACAAGAGCTGAATCCCTGTGCAGCAGGAGAGACAGACCTCAGCAGTGGGGTGGAGAAGGCAGCCTGGGCTTCTGTCCTCCTCTCTGTTGAGTTTTTGAACCCACCTTTTGCCTTCTCTCCCATGGGCAGGTTAGAGAAACTACGCCACCAGCTCATGCCCATGTACAACTTCGATCCCACTGAGGAACAGGATGAACTGGAACAGGAGCTGCTGGAACATGGGCGAGATGCAGCATCTTCCCAGGCATCCCAGAGCAAGGTGGGAAGCAGGAACCAGCCAGTCTGTTATCACAACCACTGGCACCTGCACTGCTTTGTTACAGAATCGAGGACTTTTTGTAGGGTTGTGCAGTCAGGAAACTACGTAAGACCTCAGGAGGGCTTCACCCATCTCTGCTAGCTTTGGAGACAGGGGGCTTGAGCATTTTGGAGGCCTTAGGATGGCCTGAAGAATCAGGCAGCTAGGAATAAGAGCCTGGGGAGACAAAATGCTGGCTCCACTCAGCTGCGAGAGAGAATAGGGAAATCTCAGCAATTAAGGGTGAACTTACAGCAGCTTATCTCCCAGGGAATCGCAAGGGAGCAGTAAGGTGTCTGCAATTTACTGGGAGAGGGGGCTTCAGATGCTCACCAGACACTGAGTCTCCCTTACCCTGGCCCTTGAAAAGCCTGTCATTTCCACACAGTTTTAAGGTATCCCTGGTTTGTGTAGGATACAAGTGTGGAACAAGGCCTTGGGAGGGAAAGCCTGTGATTATAACTGTTAGTTAATTGTGTTGCAAGCTCTGAAGAGCGCAGGCAGAAAGCACATGGCTGTGGCATGGCACATCTGATCTTGTCAGCACCTCCAGGCCAGCCTTGCTGGGAACAGGACAGGCATGGCTCAGAAAGAGAAAAGGACAGAGTTTTCTATTTGGATTTGGTGAAAGGGGAAGGCTTTGCTTTGAACGCTCTGAGTACCCATTGCATGAGACATGCTGAGAAATGATGAGCTCCCCAGAGACCACTGAGTTACTACATTAGTGAGTTAGGAAAGGGCTTGATGGCTTGGCCAGTTGTTTTTGGTTACTATTGTTAATGGTCTAGAGGGGTGTTAGACAAGAGGCTGTTGCCTTCCCAAATATACCAAGAGGCAGGACGAATGGGGAAGAAGGGCTTCTCGCCATTGTGTGCAGCCAGTTTCACATTGTTCTCTCTTTTCTTTGTCAAAACTACCACACACAAAAATTGCCTTTCTGAAAGACAGAGCCAGCAGGGATGGTTGGAATAGGCATGTCTCTCAGCCAGTGATGCAGCCCCCCACTAAGAGTGGACCTCTCTCCTTTTAATTCCTTTCCAGCTGCTTTGTGCTGCCCATGTCTTCCCTTGCTTTTCCAAGTAGAGGAGCAGTTCTCCCAAAACATCCTCAGTTTCCACGCATTTTATGCCTTTAGATAATCTGTGGCAGATTTGGTGTGGGGCAAAGAGGAAAGGAGGAAAAAAATATAGACATTGTAATTATAAAATATTTACCTTGAGGAATACTTCCCAACCTGCCAAAGAGCACATGGGAGATAAATATGTTGGAATATGAAAGATAGTCAGCATAATCTATATACTGGTTTGGGAAAGCAGAGAAATACTGTTGTGTAAAAGCAATGGATCTTGACCTCTGGGCAAGTGCATACAGTGCACAGTATTAGTGCATGTGGAGGACTTAAGGGGGGAATGACAAGAACAGAGTTAAACTTGGCACCGTAAAAGCGCTTCCTTCCTATACAGTGACTGGCCAGCAGGATCCCTCAGATCCCTCCAGAGCTTGCTAGTGCACAGATTCCTCTGCTTGGAAAGTAAATTTAAAGGCTTAAAATAACAAGAGAGGGAATTTAAACTAGTAGCCAAAGTTCAGTCTATGGCATGTTTCCTGGCTTTGAGGTTTCAAATCTTTTCATGCTGTCAGGTGATATGTAAAGAGTGAGTTATATATAACAAATCTGTGCAGTCCTAGATAAGCTAGACCCAGTAATCCAGTGATGTGGAGACTAAATTGGCATGCATGTGCTGACTTGCTCTCTGGCCTGTTGTATTTTTCTGTCACAGCCTTGTTAATGCTGTGTTAGTCTGTCACCCTCCTCTTAGTAAGGGGCTGAATCTAGTTACAGTACTTTGCAGTCTGTGCCCAGGCCCCTGTGCCTGGAGAAAGGCATGCTGGGTCTCATCTTTCACTGCTTCAACGCAGATTCTGCTGACAAGTCAAGGAGCTCTCCAGAGACCCAGTCGCCTTGTGTTCACAGACGTTGCCAATGCCATCAATGCATGAACGATACCTGCCCCTGCTCTGGGATCGTGCTGAGATTGGGGAGGATGGAGCCAACAAATCGGTGACTTCTCGCAAGCATGACTGATCCACTGAGCCCAGCTGGTCACCCAGTTGGTTTGTGTTACAAATGGGCACAAGCACTGGGAACTGTCGTCGCTTTGGAAAGCAAACCTTTTGTGATGGCAGTAGCAATATTTGGTGCGTCCGTTACTACTAAAAGGTCCTGGGCTGCCATGCTCCAATTTCTGGGCTGGCGCTGACTGACGCCCTCTACCCAGCTGTGTGCTTAGGAACAGTGCTCGCTTCGTTGTAGATTAGCTGGTTTAGAGCACATGACTGCCCTCTCTGGGTCAGGGAAGGAGAGGTGCATGTTTCAAAGAGCTTCTCCATTGGCTTTGTGCAGCCAGGCCCCAAGGAGAGCCCTGAATGAACATTTCTGTACAGTGACCGCAGCCTTGGCGTACCCCAGAGGGTTGACTGCTGGCAAAGCTGCTTTGAGCTAGGACAGCTGCCCCCGCGAGCTGAGTGGTAACCTGGGGCACGGGCTGTTATTCCCCCAGGGAAAACACATACCTTGAGGCTTATCCCCCTTGTGGCATGTGGCCTGCTGATAAATGTGTGCCCTGGGCGATGCTGCAGCATGGGCAATTCACTAGCTTTAGAAAGTGAAATGGAAAACATTTGACTGATTACATCTTAACTAAGCAACTGGCTGAATATCCCCAGTTAGGGCTGTGGCATGGACACAGGAGAACTCACACAGCTTCTAGAGGCAGGGGCTGTCATGTCCAGCTGCGTGACTGCCTGCAGCTAAGCTAGGAATGATGGTGTTTGGGCATGTGATGCCATGGAGAGGAGACAAGTGGAACTGGGGCTCTGATACCATGTATCCTCCCCTGCTTTGGCTCAGGGAAGTTTCTACCATGCAGACTATTGTACAGAGAGAAGATTAAGGCTTGAAAACTTTTCTTTTTTTAAATGAGGGAAAAATGTGTATTGGTCAACATTACAGTAACCCTGTGTCTGCCCAGAGGTGGCTCAATAGCTGGTTCTTACTTCCTTACCTGCCAGGACCTGCACTCAGAATCTTTTCTTCCTGCTGAAGAAAACGCAGAGCTTTGCGTTAGCCTCCATTCAGGCTACCTGCTGGTGGGTTGTGCTCATGTTACCTGAAGGTGGGTCTGGGCAGGTAAGACAGCAGTTCCCCTGTAACCCTGGAGCACCCCTCTGCCTCTTTGTGTGTCCTTCAGGACTGCAGGAGGGAAAGAGCGTGACAGGGCCTCTGGCCACCTTGGTGAGCTGCAGTGCTGCACTGGAGCTGTCCTTGGCAGAGTCTTTCAGTGGCCACCAGCCCTGAGTACTGCTGGCCAGCATGGTATCCGGGGGGGCTGGCAGTAAGGTCCGGGCTGCGCACTTGCAATGCAAACACAGAGTGTGGCGTAAAGGACAGACAGGAGAGTTTCCTCCATCCCCTCTACCCGCCAAGTCCACCAGTACAGCCACGGCATCAGGTAGGTGCCCCATCCTACCTGCCCCATTCCTCACTCAGGAAACTACAGAGGCCACTGAAAAGGGTATGTGTTAATGTCCATCCTGTCTGACTAGCAAGACCTGGGGAGGGAGGGGGTCATTTTTGGTAACCTGCTGCCAGAGATTGTCTCTCACTCCTAGATGGGCAGTTTCCTTAGATTCCTGGAGGTGAATGCACGAATCAAGGTGTCTCACTGCTGTGCTAGTGGTGAAGCGCATGCAGAGCCTGCATGCAAGCATCAGTGCCCCAGCCATGCACTGATCACTTACTGATTTTCCTGCAGCACATACGTTTGTCAGTCAGATTATGTTCCATCCGCAGCACCAGTTCAAAGGGAATTAGGGCCAGCCAAAATTTGAATGCAGATCTAAAGGCGGGCTTCATGCAAGGAGATTTTTCACTGAGCGACAATTGAGGCATCATGTGCTTTGTTGCAAGCTAGAACTTGCCCCAAATCTTTTTTTCCTCCCCACAATGACTTTTCCTCTTTTCGCAGCTGCAAACAATTTCCTGGGCATAATTCTCTGACCCCTGCAGTGAACAGTTCCTTACCAGCCCTACCTTCTTCACTGGCACAGCTTTCCTCATGGCAGTTTTGCAGGACTAAGCTGGTTAATAATTTTTCAAAATCCACCTCCCTTTCTAAACCTGGAGGGTTCTGGGTGTGCAGTAGGGTTAGAGATGTGACCCCCCCCTGTGGAAAGTGGCCTGTCCACTGCCAGGAGGCACCCCCAGGCTGCTGGTATTTGCATTCCAGGGAGAATGTTGAACGAGGGTGTGCGTGTGCAAACAGTCGGTGCAATCTGGCTTAGGTGCTTAGAATTTGGAGGACACTATCCATGGGTCTTCCCAGAGGTTATCCCTGTGTGACCAGCTGAGCAGTGTTTCCCCTAGAACTCTTAGGGTTGGAACTTTTTTTTTTCCCCCTCTAAATTCTCTGTAAAAGGTAACTGTAGGCTAAGCTGTTTCTTCAAACCAACAGCATACTTCATGCTCTTTACCCAACTCCGTGTGCTGCATGGGCAGCTGCCAAGCAGTGCATCTGCCAGCTCGGGTGCAAAAACATGCACCTTGTTCCAAGTTAATGTTGAGATATATCTTGTATAACGAACACAGCTACAGAGAAATTCTCTTTAACCATTCTTCCTGTAATGGTAGGATTTGTCCTGCGATGACTGCCCTTAGATTAATGAAGTACAGATAATGAGACTAAAAGAATATTACGGGTATATGCTGGGCTTGTACTGGAGTATTCTTTTAGTGTAATAGCGCCTCCTTTCACAATTCTTGGAAGTATGCATACAACTTAGCAGAAGCATTATGATGTAATTTAATTCAAGTGTTTCTGTGTTTTAAGCATTGAAATATAATTAAAGAATTTTCATTAAATCTAGTGTGATTGTCTTTTTCCCCATCATTTGCATTGTCTGGGAAAAATGGCTGTAGTGTATCCTCAGTACCAGATGGTAATTGGTACGCAGTAAATTTTCTTGCTCTTTCAAAATCTGAAGTACGTATGAAAAGGTTTGAAGGACAAGATCTGCAGAGTTAAAGATTTAGTGTTCCACTGCATGGAAACTCAAACCTCTTCAGGAAGGCTTGATACTCGGTGAAGCCTTAAAGGTAGGAGCTTCCAGCCCAGCAGACCCCAGGCATCCAGAGTGCAGGACAACTTGCAGCATGTCTGCACTTGCTATATTATCCTTTAACCAGCTGTATTTCTGGACAAACCAGGGATTCACCAGATTTCCACCTGCAGCTCTTACCAGGATGGGCTGCCCACATTGGGGTGAATATTGTGGGCAGCAGCACTGGCAGCTCCATGGTGGTAGTCACTGGTGTTTTTCAGAGAACCAGTTTGCTTTCTGCTTCACCTTCTGGCCCACAGACCCCAAACTTAATTAGGAAAGCCATCAGATTAACCAAAGAGGCTTTGCATAGGAACAGAATTAAAAGTACAAAAAGCTAAATAATTATATTCCACACAGAACAATGCATGGCACAGACAAACTCAACTGTGGCAAATTCTAGGTGTATATATGGAGCAGAATTAGCCTGTATTCAAATTAAGCCTGTTACAATGTACTGAAAGATACACAAGAAGATGGTATTAGTTACCAACATTTGGTTTTAAGGGCCTGTGTTTTACTCCATGTGTGATTCCTCATGCTCATTATTCCTTGTTTTCACATAGGTCCATGAGTGCTCCTGAATAGCAAATTCTTGTTTTATAATCCCCCAAACTACAATTCAAATAAAAAAAGAGAAACTCACATTGCCTGCTGATGTGCATGTGTGCTGAGGTTGTTGCACATGGAGGAGGCAAAGCAGAAGCTTGAGGTGCTGCATCATATACCTTTATTAAAAACAAACTCCAAGGCTAATTGCAAGTTGCCAAAACTCTTTATGCCTGCACCGAAACCAGAACCATTTATGAGAATCTTCCAAACTTTGCTGCGTAACAAATGTCCTTTACCTCCAGTATTTTGTTCTGACTGCAATGAGCTGTTATTTTTGACTCAGTCAGACCCAAATTGTTCAAGCTTAGAAACACTTGAAATGAATTTGCTTAGATATAGGATTTTGCCTCAGACCCTTTGATTTGGCTACACAAAAAAGGTGACTAGTTATATCGGAAAGGAAAAGTGTTCATCATTTCAAAAAAGAAAACCCAAGTGGTTCAGGGTGAGATGCTAGCTCTCTGAAGATGACTGGAATTCTGCCAGACTTTAATAGGGTTGACTTTTATTCCAAGTCTCTGTATAAGGATGGAAATTAAAGTAAGGGACTGGGATTTCAACCCTGCTTATTTTCCTCGAGCAGATACATTTTTATGGAGAACTGTTTTCTACTGTGGTTTCCCTGCAGACTACTGAGAGGTAGCAAAGTGCATTTTAAAAGAGAAAAAGTACTTTATGTGGGTATTCCAGGGGAATCTAAAGTAAATGGATTTACTATCTAGCTGAGGCAGTTTCCATCCCTTTTCCAGCTCACCAGCTGAGAAAGGGTTGACTGTTGTCATAGGAAAAGCTTGAGTCTCTTACAGATGCAATCCCTAATCTGCTAGGAGAAGCCAAAATTCCAGTCTTGGATTGTAACAGCTATTGCTCCCAGGTGGGGGGGGGGGGTTAATCAAATATGCAGTAAAGCCTTGCAAGCAGAGGACTAAAACTCCACCTACCAGTTCACTTGCAGGTAAGGTAAAGAAGTTGGTAAAATATCTTGGTGTCCCACTTGAATGGACTTTGAATGCAGACATAAACCACAGCTGAACTGTTGTATCTGCTGGAGAAGACCAGCTCTCTAACCTGAATTCAGAGGAACAAGTTGGATTTTCTAGTGTAACCATCAACAGCTACAGATTTGCTTGCATGATGTCCCATCCGGATTTATTCACACAGTAGGAGAAGGGAGTCAACCTCTTCCCACACCTGGCAGCATGCCTCATCCTACAACATAGATTTAGGTTAGTCCCTGTGATGTGAGCCATTTAATCCTTGATTTCTCCAATATGTGGTAAAGAAGGTACAAAGGTTATTGAGATGCAGTATGCTGGGAGACCACCAAACTCCATATATGAGGAACTACTATTAAGGCAAACTTAACAAAACATGGAATTAACAGGATTAGGACTCTGGTCACTACTAGACTGGATGAACTAGACAGAATAACCTACAAGGGGAAAAGCTATTTTTTCTGTTATCACTTTTCAGTCAGCCTTTTGTTTTAATACTGCATATGTTACCTTGTGTTAAATAAATACCTGCTAAGGGAACAGACCTCTGGTGAAGGATAATAAAAGAGCTCAATATATACAGCCATTTCATGGGTTTCTGCTATGCACCGGCATAAATTTAAAGCCAATTATGCTCTATTTAAATATTTAACACTGTAAAGCTAGCCAATTTTACATCTTGTCAAGGATAATCAAAATACCCACTTTGTCCCTTTAATAGGCAGGCAGAGTATCCACCATATGGCAAATACCACTGGGATTTCACTGTTCGCAACTGGCTATTAGAAATACCCTTGTTCCTCAGAATTTAGCAAGATTGGCTCTGATGCTGAAAGCATAAATCTACATACAGTCTGAGACTGAGAGCCACCAGCAACAATCTCAGTGCAAATGGCCATTGCTCGCTCCCAGAACTGACCTGCATCTGCAAGCTTTGCTTTGCATAGCTGCAACACTAGAGGACCCCCGCAGTGCACACTGTGGACTGAAGGTACAACAGTAATTTAAGTAGAATCCTGAGGCTCTGCAAGGAAGCAACCCTTTTGGGACTTTGGCTCTTTACAGGCAATCCTGTGACGTGATGAAATCCAGTGGTTGTAACTAAGCTTGTAAACATTGTTCACTCAAAGTCACTATCAGGTTCCGGGGGAGTGCTACCAGGCTGAAAACTGGTTATAGGAGATGGGCCTGAGCTGATAATACTAAGATACAAATTTCAAGTCATTAATCGCCAAGATACCAGGGTGTGAGCTGACTGCCCTGGTGGTGCAACAGGTGAAATGTAAAGGTCTCACACTTCCCTCTAGAGCAGCCAAGTGACTACTGGAGCAACGACATTAGGTGAGCTGGACTGCTGCTCCATCACCATAGGAAATGCCATGAGCGTTCTCTTTCTGATACAGTGAGGAAAGGACTTGTTGATGAGTCTCGTACTGATGCAATCCTTATAAACATATAAGCAAAATGTTACTCTTGGGACTGCTCCGTTGTCTACCAGAGGTGGTATGGCGCATAGGTTCAGCCATTAGCTGTATAAATAGGTTTCCTTTACTGTACCCGCATTCCTGAGTCAACACTATCTTTCTGTGGAACTATTGCTGTCCACGGCAGCACAAGGCACCATGTTATAAATAAGACTTTTAAGAAAGAGTAATATCTTCACAAAAGATCTGCTAGAAACTATGAAAGGCATCTCCCTGATAAAGCATTTGCCATTTTTCCCCCAAGCCCTTATTTAGATGTTTAGGGTAATCCAGCAGAAAACAGGAGAGAAAGTTTGGCCAAAATTATAATAAAGGAAGACTCTGAAGTATGAAATTAAGAACATCATTGCTTGTTTTCCAGTCCTCTGGCTTCAGCAAGACATGAGCAGGTGGCATCCTACTGAGCTGTGGCAGGAATGTTACTCAGAGATCTCCTAAAACCAGTAGTTTTGCTGGGTCTGGAACTGTCTTTTCCAGTAATGCCTAAAAGGGAAGATCATGGGAGACAGAAGGTTAGAGCTCTGGACCCAAGAGCCTGGTTGCCCAAAGACCCCACTACAGAACCAATGCAAGGTTAAAAGAAGGCAGGGGTCCGTTCCCAAACACCCAGAGATCCTCACAACACCATTCCCACTGCTCTTGTGCTGGTTCCAGGCTAAAGCCTGCAACAAACAGCTTCCCCTTGGAGCATGCTTGAGAACGAGGCTTTTGAGAGCTCAGAAGTTACAGTCTGTGCAAAGTTTTCTGATTTCTGCTATGCAAACACACGATTGACCTGCTTTGTGAGCATTTAGATCCATTTCCAACTGCAACCCCAAACCTCATGAGGTACAAAGCACTACTGGAAGTGCCTTACCCAAGGTCATAGACATCAGGTAAGTGGATGCACAGAGGGTGTTAAAATGCTCTCTTGGAGTGGGGAATGTTTCCGGCTATAGCAAAAGATGGTTATGTGACTGCAGACTCCCACTAACAAATCTCGGAGCAGTCGCATTGTGCATGAGTGGCACAAAAGCTTGCAGGCATATAGTATTGGAAGTTAATCCCAGACCAGTAGGATGGGTTCATCCAGGAGCTACTTGTCTGAAAGCTGCTGCAGCTGCATCTCATTTCCAAACAAGCTGTGGGACCTCAGTAACTCAGAATAAGGTTTCTCCTTTTCCTTTTCAGTCTAAAGTTTCCAAGACAAGATTACCACCTAGTCTCAGGCAACTAAGTGAATAACCACTGCTATGAAATTTTCCAGAGGAAGGCCAGTTTTCGTACTGTGCATGCTTATCCCTGCTTTTTTTCAGCAGTTTTTTTTTTTTTGTTACAGAAGTGCACCCTTCCCGCCGCAGTATAACTCCCCTCCCTATCCCTGGTGCTGTGTGTGCAGAAACACAACGTGGTTTATGTTACAGTATCATGCGCTGTGCTGCTGTCTCCCACTGACCGCAGCATCCGCTTATCCTGTCACATCTGTTTCTGCCTCCGTGTAACAGGAGGAAAATGTATCCCTCCCGTCACTGCCCTCAGGCCCACTCACACTGAAAGGAAGAAGAAAGTACCCACATTGGCTGTGGTTTTGAGGGAAGCTCAGAGCACAGCAAAAAGGCGGCGCTCAGGCCGGAGGTGAGCTCATCCTCTGTGCGCCTGCGGCTCTGCTGATGTCAGCGCACGACACGGTGGCAGGAAGCGATACGGGCGCCGGAGCCCGAGAGGAAACTGAATCGAGCAACTGAGGTTAACTGCGCTGGCGTTTTGTCATGTGGCATTTCCAGGGACTTTCTAAGAAAGCCAGGCTGCCCGGCGTCTGTTAGTTCGCTTTGCACGCCACGCTCAACAGCGCTAACGGCAGCGGTGGGAGGGAACAGCTGTGTTGACCGCATGGCAACGTAAGGGGCAACATCTGCCTCTCTCGGGTTGCTGGCTCCCTTCCCCCATGCACTCAAGGGAAAATATTTAATGAATAGCTTCCTACAAAGCTCATTGAAGGTAGGACTCAGCCACGTGCAAGTTCTGCTGGCGGTTATCTTAGAAATAGCCTGAATGGCATAGGCTGGGCTCGGATTTATGCTTTCCCAGGGCTGTAGTGCGGCTGGGGTTCTGGATGGGGCATCTCGGTTCCTCTGACAGTGATAACACTTATCTGGCATCTCATCTCAGAGAAGCTTAGATAACTTGGCAGCCCTATACAGAAACTTGCCAGTGTCATCATTTCATATGCTGCTGGTGTGCTAGTATCTCTGGTAGCATGCCAGCCACTAGCAAGAAGAGTACCGCCTTAGAGAACAAGCTAGGAAGGAGAGAGCAAGGCTACCAGGGAGGCAGACTGGAATTAATGCACAATGCTAGGGTGAATAACCTCCAGAATGTCAAGGGATCTGCAATTCATACTTCTTTTTGAGGCCAGACAGGACCCCTTATGATAGTTCATTTTCACTTTCTACGTAACACAGTCAGAAGACAATTTCACTCAGCCAGACCTGTAATAGCGACTGGGACCTCAGTTTAAATGACTTCTTAGAAAGGCAAAGATAGAGATTCTCTCCCCATCCCTCTTTTCTGCCTCCACTTCTGCTGCAATAGGCACAACCAAATTAGACAGACAAAATTTGCTGCCCCTCTTTGTTGAGTTGTTCCTGGAAGCCTTGCAGACACGCCGGTGTCTGTAGGGTTCACAGGACAAGTGCAGCTGGAGCAGCAGCTTTGGGGGTATATGCATGGTTTGCTAGGAGCCTGGTTCCATGGTTTAGTTCTGTGTAATTATGATTGTCTAACTTCAAACCTTGTGTGGCAGGCGGTGCGGTCAAATTCGAGTCACTGCTTCCCTGAGGAGTTCCTTCCTGACACACTCCCTCTTGGATCACTAGTTGAGGCTATGAAGAGAAACACCAGAAACAAACCCCCCGCACACATGCAATCAGGTGACAGGAGACACAATTGCAAATAAACAAATCAGATCTAAAGCAAAAAGCCTTTGATCAATGTTATTTCAATGAGCCTGTGCAACGTTGACAGCATGCCCACTTACCACCACTTCCTATATCCAACCGTGTGCAAGAGCATGTGCAAGTGTGTGTAGTGTCCATGTACATTCACAAAGTGTCTTTGAATGATTGACAAAATGCATAATAAGTTACTGTGTTATCAGTCTTTTATGAGCACTGCACATGGAGGAATCTCCCCGTAATGCAACTGCAAAGAATTGTGTTTTCATTCTTGAGAACATTTTTAATATTTCAGGATACTTCGCTGTCCTGAAAAGCTAAACACTCAGCAGTCCTTGCCCACTGAAAATCAAAACTAAATGTTCTGTTCTATTCGTTTGTTTTGGTTTTGCCCCCCAGAGCCCCTTAAGATGTTAAAACAAAAGCATTTTGAACTCAAATATCAGAATGTTTCATTAGCCCAAGTCAGAATGAAACATTTTGAAACCTTCAAAAGTAAAAATCAAAGCCAACCTCTGAAAAGTTTTAGCTTTAATAAATTGGCACGTAGCAAAGGAAAAAGATTTTCTTGACAAATTCCTACGCAGCTCTTTTTGTATAGTGATAAGCACCCTATCCTGCAGCTCAGGCACACAACTTGATTGATTTAACCACTAAGCCCCTAGCCTAGTCCCATAATTGCAGCTACTGCAATCTGTACAGAAGAGAATGGCTGGAATAGTCTTTCCTGACCTCATTTCTAGCCTGGTACAGGTGGAAGATGGCTTTACATGATTTCTAGCACATTACAGATATTATAGACTGGAAAAATCCCTATCACCTGATCTGATTAGACCTGCTTTGAGTAGATGGTTGGACTAGATGATCTCTGGTGGTCCCTTCCAACATAAATTATTCCATGATTCTAAAAAAAAATGAAAAGGATCATATGTACATATGAAACTGAGGGATACAAGACTTTTCATACCACTATTAGTATATCCTGGGAACTATCAAGATGCTCCCAACTGCAGACTTGTGTCCTCTGTGTGACATAAAGGACTCAAGGAAGAATGAAGTGTCAACTGAAGTCAAAAGAAAGTGTTTCATTTAGATTATCATAACAGGAAAATAAAAATTTCCATGGAAAAACTGCAATTTCTGGAAATTGCACTTCTATCAACAAAAAAGAACATGGAACAGGAAAACTATTCCAAATAACTTTATTAAAGATGTTAGATTTTGACAGCACACATGGATCTTTGTGCCCCACAAGAGGATGTTGGATAGCATGTCCTTAATTCTACCTGGCTGCCCTGCACTGCAGGGACCTGTCCCCAGGGAGGTCTTGGTCTCCAGCCACGTCAGGCACACTGAACAGCTACAAAGCAGGGCTGAAGACATCTCCTCTGGAAAGTATTACTGTCAGTTTAACCGCAAGGCAGCCCTACCAGCAGGTGTTTTATAAACTGTCCCCTGGTCTGAAATGCTCTCTTGAACTTGTTCCGCATAAGATCCTCAGCTTTATAAAATATGTACTTCATTTTTTCAGCTTTCCTGAACAATAAACTTTCCTGAACCCTGCAATAATAGGGTTCTTAGCCCCTTATAAACTCCCTGTTCAGATGGCATCATGGCAACAGCAGAAGCTGTGACTGCATTTATTCCTCCCACAGACAATTTCATTGCCCATTCTTTCCCTTATCAGGCTGGGAAGAGAAAGGCATGGTAGCACTCCTGAAGGTAAACTTGCCTGTTTCAGATTACATGAAAAATGCATAAACTAATGCCAGAAAATCCCTGCCAGACCTCTTGGACTCCTTTAGCCTCTGCATTTTTTTTACCTGCTGTAGTTTACAGCAAGATGAGGTGATGGCTGTAGGCTCTACCAGTTTAGGGAAGAAATGCTTTCAGTGAAATTGGCTGACTGAGCAGTGGAACAGGTTGCCCAGAGAGGTTGTGGAGTCTCCATCCTTGGAGATATTCAAAAGTCATCTGAATAGGGTCCTGGGCAATGTGCTCTATAGAGGTCTCTTCCAACCTCAACCATTCTTCAATTCTTTGATTCTGTGAAATTATTTTCTCCAGCGTCCTTTTGGACATTCAGATCCCTGTGGGTTCCCATACACGCTGTTACTCTGCCTTCTCCTGGAGACCAGGCACTTTCCCCTAGGGCTCAGTCCCATGTAAGCTGAGGTCTCCTTCCCCCTCTCAGTCCCTCTGCCTCTCCTTAAGCACATGGCCAGGTCAAATTGAACCTGCAGATGAATATCCCTCTTACCCAGTCTCAAGCCCAGGAATATCCAGACAGTCTCCAAGTTACTTGCATCACTCATCAGATTGCCTGCTAGCCCTTATGCAGCTATCTGGATATCAACCCCAAGTCTACTTTTGTCTGCTGAGAATATGCTGTGTGATGCTGTGTTCTCATTAGCTCAGTGCTTCATTTTAGCACAGATACTCCACTCCTAGCTCTCTTATTTTGGCTGAATTGCAACTTCAGAGTAACTCCTAACAGTCAGCTTCTGAGATCCCTGAAATTTGCCTCTGTTTACCTCAGGGATCTGTCTAAAATTCTGTTGTAGAGCAGCTTGTCACTTGTCAGAGTTCAAACAGACTCCATCGCATCTGGAGAGTGCACTGCCAGCACCCAGCCCTTCCATGAAAGGGCGAGAAACCCTCTTCTCCAGGACAGGTACTCAGAGCAGGGAGCACCCTGCAATCACAAGTCTTCAGGGAACACCTATGCTATCTCTCACTTTATTTTTAGAAAGTGGTCTTCAAGCCAGGCTGTCTGGGGAGTCAGAGACATTGTTTCTGCCTCTCCGTATCCTGCCACATGGCTTCTGGCTATACAGCTCCCTCCCTAACCCCAGTCATGGTTCATGCTGATGCTGTGTCTCAAGTTCAGCCTTATTACCCTGCCATTTTCAGTCCAGCTCAGTAACTTTCAACTCTGTTCTCTATCTGCAAGTAACGATGCTTCCCTTCCCACAGTCCCATTTGTCTGGGATACTCTGCTTGAACAGGACTCTGCTCCTCATCTGATCCAGGGCACTCTGTATGCCTCTGTTGAGAAAGCCTCAGGGCAGGAAAATAACATCCTCCCCATGGAATCGGAGTTCCTTCTGATCCACGTGCTCCTTGAAAGGGAATTGAGTCCTAGGACTGGCAGCGCCTCCTTATCGCTTTCTGATGTCTCTTCATTTTCCATGGTTCTACTGTCTCCCTAAGCTCAAGTCATTTTTCTTTCTTGCTTGCATCTAGCCATTTTAATAGAAGAGCATCTTCTCTCCTAATTTCCTTTTTTCTAATTTTTCCTCATCTTGTTTCTCCCTCTCCCCAAAAAACAATGACTACCTCCAAAAAACTAATGTTCTTCTTTCCCCGCCTTGCAGCTTCGGGATCTTTTTTCCCCTCCCCCAAATGTACTTATATAGGGGTTTTCACAACAGCCTGGCCATGGCACCCTACCACTACTGAAAGGGAAAACACTGTCCCTAATTCACGTCCTCCCAAGTCCTCCTGCCTGTCTTTGAGATTTGTCAGCCCTTTCTGCCTCCAGTGCAGAGTGAAGTTTGAGGACTGCACTTCGCAGAAGCTAGCTGCATTACGTATGCAACAGATTTTCTTACACAGTGTATTGAAATAATGTAGTATAAATGGGCCTAGAAAAAGCAATGGGTTTTTAGAAAAAGCTATGGCCTGAACTAGACCGTGACCTCATCTGTATTTCAGAGAAGAAATGGCAAGCTGACAGGTTTATGGAGCAGATCCCTTGTCTGGGAGTTTCAGTCCTACACTGGGTTCAGAGAGTTTCCCTCTATCACTTCCTAAGAAATACATGTATCACTGTCACACGAGAAGAGTCTCCTTCTGAACTCTCCCACATCCTGGCATTTCCTCCCTAGTGAAGATTTCCTTCCAAGCCTCCTGTGTAGCCCTGCGTGGATTGCTCTATCCCTGTTTATGCTGAACAAGCCACTGTGTCTCTCCATCATGAGCCTGCCTGCAGCACTGAAGCTGTGGAGCCAAACCTATGGATTTTTTCTGCAGCAAGCAGCTTGGGTTTGGTCTAGGACTTTTCTGGGTAACCAAATATATATTTTTTCAAATCACTCCTAATGATAGAGACTATGTCATTAATTGTTCTCAGGACTGAATATCCTTATTGATTAAAATTTCACTTTTTTTTTTTTTTCAAGCCTGAAATGATCTGTCTTTCTCTGGAAACATCCGATTCTCACTAATCCTTTGTTTGCTGCATGAAAGAGCATCCTGCTGGCAGAATTCTAGGTTTTGTCACTCACCAAATTTCTCTTTTTGCTTAATTCTAAGTTTCCTCTTTTGAGACAAATTCACATGCTGAGCAATCACTCTACTCCTTCAGGACTCCTAGGAAGGGAACACCTCTGCCTGAGAAAGGATGGAATCTCTGGTCTGACTTTCCAGCCTGGGAAGGTACTATGGAAAACTAATGTTTTGAATTAAGTACAGCAGTTCTCCTGCCCTCCCAGAATGCTTCATGAACTTAATCTTGGGGGTGGGATGTTGTTAAGAAAGTCAGAAATTCCCTCACTTGTTAGATTTCCAGGCCAGCTAGACTGAAAGAATGTCTTTGCAGATAAGAGAACTTGAGAAGAGCAAAAGCGACTGAAAATTCCCCAGGCTCTGGGACTGGAGAAGAACGGAATACTGTACTTACCCACTTGCGGGGCCTCCCTCTTGGCCTTTTCTCGGCAGAAGGTTCTACCTTTATTGAAAAAAGCAGAAAAAAAAATGTTTTCATCTCTCATAAATGCTGTGATGAATACAAAGAACCTGGTCAAGGTGACCTCTGCATAAAGTTCTCCTGTGAGACAAGTAGCAGAGGAAGCCTGAGGCTGGGGGTAGAAGCCAGTTCAGGAGGAGCTGCCTGCCAGACAATGTTGGTTGTGATTATGTGGCAATAGTGGAAGAGAAATACTAGGAGGAAGCTGCTAAACAGGCAGTGACAGCACAGAAAGGTCAGGAGGTGAGTTAGGACTAAGACCCCACACAACAACTGGTTTGTCCAACAGTGGCAATTAAAGCTGAACTGAAATAGGGGCAACATTTTTTGCCTGGCTTTAAGTTAAGAGAAACCTCCCTGCTTGTCCATCTGTTAAAGCCTGGAGGAGAAGGGACAGTCAGCTTAGTTTTCTCCCATAAAATGGATATAAGCCATTTACTCTCACCATTTGAGATACAGCATTCACTTTCTTGCTTCCTTTTGGCCTTCCTCGTGGTTTCTTCATTGGCAGTGGCCCCACAGCCTCCTGCTGGGAAAAAAGGAGAAAATCATCTTAGCAGGTTTATCCCTAGAACAGCTTACAGCTTCTCAGCCTAATATGTCTTAGACTGTTGTGGACCAACAATAGCACCCACACCACTGTATTTTTAGTTCTCTCTGTTTTTCCAGTTGCTGAAGTACATTAGAAGGTGGCCAGCAATACCATTACCCCCTTTACCTGTTGGGCTGGGGAACTGAATGAGTTCCCAGGGCTCTGACCATAGTGCCTGGAAAGGGAAGAGAGAAGGCCTTGGCCTTCTTTCCTCTATCCAATGATGGGCACAGAAGCAGAGGGTGGTGATGCCTGACAGCCTCCAAACTGGAGCAGAGATCTGCCTAGGCCACTTCATGCTGTTTTCTGGCCTGAACAGGCATGGCCTGCCGCATCAGAGGCACCTCTGAAGCCAATGAGATATGCCAGGGTATGCATGCTGCTGCTTTTCTCAATAGCAGTAATATTTATCACACAGAGCCTCAGTCCCCCCTTGCTCTTTGTCAGCAAGCCACTTCTCAGGGCTGCCTGCAAATCCTATCAGGTTAATGCCACAGCATCCTCAAACAGTCTCTTAAGATGATGTGCACTCACCTGTGGCTGCTTCTTTGGTCTCCCCCTCTTTCTCTTCAGGCACTCAGTCAGTGGAGATGAGGCAGGGTTCACTGGCCTCTCATTGTTGCTCATGTTG
This sequence comes from Apteryx mantelli, assembly GCF_036417845.1. Taxonomy (NCBI): domain Eukaryota; kingdom Metazoa; phylum Chordata; class Aves; order Apterygiformes; family Apterygidae; genus Apteryx; species Apteryx mantelli. Next base: position 13,642,817 of record NC_089989.1, on the reverse strand, counting down.
GCACTTCCCAGGTTCCAGATGACAATCCAGGAAGTTATTTTTCCATGGGCTGGGAAAGAAAGCTTGTCTCCTTTTTCTTTCCCAATTCTATTACAGATCCTCTTCTACCTGCCAGGATTGAAATGATGAGAGAGAATCAGGTGTGACAGCTTGCCTGTTTTTATCAGCTGAGACAGTCTGGGACACACAGCAGATATTTAGAAGTGTAACAGTAATTTATAAATATTATTGGACCATTCTCTTATATGGCCCATTCCTCAGCTTTCTGAGGTTTTGGGTCTAAGGAACAAGACACATGCAAATTGCTCCAGGTGCATGTGTTTGTGTTGGAGTATTTCTGGCTTGCCTCCTCATTAACCAATTTCATCCCAGCTGACAAAGAGGAAGAGCTCTTCAACTCTCTTTACAGGCACCCTCTGCCTGTGGGGGAAGAAGGTTGAAGGTGATATTGGTGAGTTATAAGTTCCCCCAGTCATGAGTAAAGCTTCAGTTGGAGCTCCTATATCATCAGATACCAAAGAGTCCAATCCTGAGACCAAATCCACAGCAGAGAGAGCTTTGTGAATTCCAACTGTCAAGATGCAAATTCTTTAAGAGGTGAATTTGGCTCTGGAGCTGCCCCTCGAGAGTTTGTTTCTAGTCACTGATTGAATAGGCACTGTCTGGACAGCAGGAGAGATGACTTGACCCCATTTCAGCGTGTTCAGCCTCCAGTCCTGCACGAGGCTCATTATTTTTTACAGTATGAGAGAAGTGACCCAGAGCTCTGATGGGCTTTGCTTGGATCCTGAGCACTGGTTTGTCTAATGCAAAAGTTTTGTATCAGCAGGATCCCCAGTCAGCCTCTTCTCTGTCTCCAAGCTCCACTTTAGTGCCTGCTGTGGTTGGAATGAGCCCTGATCTGATTTGTTTGCTCAGAGAAATAACTGAGATCGCGAGCTGTTGAGGGTACATGGGAAACCAAAGACTTTCCTTACTTCTGCTTGAGGTTTCTCCTCTAGTTCTGCTGCCAGAGAGGATGGCAGTCTGACTGCAAGGCTTCACACCCTCTGACCCAGAGCAGGAAGAGCAGAGAGGATACCTTGACCAGAAGCTCTGTTATCACTTGAGTGCCAGGCGTGTTATGGCAGGTGGGGTCACTTGTCTTGCTTGCATATGAAGAAAACCCTAGCCAAGGATTCAAATGAAGCTCTCAGTTTGCTGTCCTGCTTGGAAAAGGCATGTGCAATCCCCACAAGATCTCTGCCCTCCTTTCCTTTTTGCACTGAGTGAGGGAGGGCTCAGGAAGATGTAAGGAGCACAGGGAAGTGAGACTGGCTCGACATGAGGTGGCAGTGCTGGCCAAATCCTATTTTGTCAGTAAATCTTATCATAGAATAAATAGATGAGAATAGTGTGGGTGAGAAAGCACCATCCTTGTTTGCTCAGCAAAGCATGGGCCTATACATGAACAATACACTTCTATCTTCTGTGCAAAGCACCTGCCCTTTTCCTTCTCCTCTAGAGGCTGCAAGTCTCATCTGCCTTGCCTATAGAAGCTCTTTTACCCCCACCTGAGAACTATTTTTGCTGCTCTTTGCTCTACTGTTTTGTTTCTCTTTTCTCACTTGTTAAATGAGAGGTAACAACATGCTTAAATAGCTCTATAATGACACATGGTACTTGGAAGTCTTTGTCCCATTGGCCTTCAATGCTGCTGGGTCTGTAAGTCACTGTGGCAGGCTCTACCTGAGGTGAAAAAGGTGGAAGGCAGCATGTAAGGGCACGCCAGCAGCATGCAGAAGAATGTGACTGTTTTTTTTCAAAATACTGCTGGGAGGGCAGGAGCTGGGTTCAATTCCTCTTTGTGCATGAGCAAGACTATCTGCTGACCTCCATGGATGTCCCTTTGTGCACACACTGCTGGTGCCCCTCTCACACAGGTGAGGTGAGGTGGCCTCACACTCAGCTCTTCCATCAAAGCCTCTGTTCAGAGGGTGATGGAAAGACCTTAGCTCATTTCTCTGAATTCAGGCTGCATCTGGAGGGTAGACAGTTAGGAAAAAAAAATTCTTTATATCGGTGAGCCACGCACAGTTACCACCAAGTCCCTGAGAGACAAGGATGAAACACTTTCTCAGTCTCTTTCAGAGCAAAGCTGTGCTTTTAGAAGCTCTTACTAGATCTTTGTAGGTTGATCAGATGTTCACATTACGAAGATGAGAGGGCCTAAATTGAAGATGACAAGAAATACTCTGTTCTCTGGTCCAGACACTGTTTCCTGCTTTGGCAGCACATAGTGGTCAGAACTGAGCCTAAAATGGCCTTGTACTGGTTCTAGTGTTTGGGGCTGGAGGGAGCACCCTGATGTTAAAGGAGGGTCACTGATGTACACAGATCCCAGACTTGAGCAACTTGAATTCAAGTCCTAATGCTAATATGTGGGAAGAGTTATGCAGAAAATACAGACACGTCCTTCAAAAAAACCATACGTGCAATTTTTTTCCCTGTTTTTCTGTGGTTTTGTCTAAGCATAAGGAACAGGATGAATGATGAGATGTGGCAGGTATTGTCAGAGGTGACAATGCATGAGGTTACATCTGGATGAGGCTGTGCCTGCAGAAGGGCAGGGTTAAATTTTTTAATCTCGCAAAGACTGCACTATATGCTTCATCACCTCAGACTGGATGTGTAGAATCTGAAACAGTCCCTGGCAGATGCAGCAGGAAAACTGTCAGCGTTCACTCCATATTCTAGCAAAATGTATGTGGCCATGACAAACACTGAAGCTATTGCCCTTATCGACAAAGCCTCTCTCATGAGTTCACTGTAGCTGAAGCTTGCATTAAACCCAGATTTTTCAGGTCAGGATTAAAGCAGAGCAACTGCAGTGTACGGAATTCAAGGATTTCTCCACGCAAGCAAAGAAAGCTAGCTGTTACATGATGACCACTTCCTAAATCTTGCTAGACTGATAAACTCCACAATGTTGTCACATATCTGGCAAATTTTCTACAGTCAGGACTGCAGACAAACACACAGAGACTGCCAGGAGCTAGCAGTGCATTTGTACATGTCCATCTTCCACCTTCCCATCGCCCCTGCAAAAGGTGCATGCTTCTTGAAGCCTGGTGTAAAAAGAAAAAATGCAAGCAAAGCTATGCAAGCGTCAAAAACCTAAGGGTTTTTTTAAGCTTTACATGACTCAGTGCAAGATGTGTACAAAGCAATAGCACCACTGCAATTCTACCTCAAAGTTTTCAGCATTAATAATCTTTGAGATTCTGAGTCTGAAGCTTTGCATCAGACTGAGGTGCTAATTTTTCTACCTTATCAAATTCTCAGGAGAGAAGGAAGCTCCTCCTGAGGGCACAGTAGTTGCGGTCTAACACAGGATGCTGGAAAATGTTCTTGAGGGACTTTTTCCTTTCCACTGACTACAGAGAGAGCCTTGGGAACTAGCCTGCTGGCTTGGGTAGATAAATTAAATGGCAGAACCCCTTCCCTTTTGTTTCTTTAGATAGGTTAAATTTTAGGCTATGTCCTTGGGAGAAATGCAATATGACAAGAGGGTGTTTGGGGCTTTTAGTAGGATGTCTCAAACTGCGTGCACGATTCACAGCAAATGCTGCCAGAAAATGATCGTCTAGCTGCAGTGCCCACGTACAAAACGCAAAGCTCACAAAGCCTTTTTTCAAAGCATAATACGAGTGCGATTATAAGGGACCCTTCATTATAGCCTTAACTCTACTGCTGTCTCTATAATAATAAGAAAAAATATCCACAAAGCACAACTCCCACTTAGTAGCAAAGAGCCTTTGTTCTGCTGTCACACGTGACACAGTAAACCCAGGGTAACTTCACTGATGTGAACGTGGTCACTCTTCAGGCCCTCCAGTGAAAAAGAGAAGGAAGAATTTGGCCCAAGCCCTGCATCAAGCAGAGGAGGATAAAAGCCTGTATTAGTCAAGACATCTAAAGAAGGGGACTAAGGAGGCAGGGCAGAGAGAAATCTTTTGTTACAATAACTGTAGCAATAACAGTCTGCTCTCTCACTATGGGAAATTACTTTCACCTTCCGAGAAATCAAATGCTCGTGTCTTTTCAGACCTGGCGGCAGATCAAGAAATACCAGAGCTTGTCGCAGTTCCCCATGGACTTTTCTGCCAGAAAAGCAGGATAGTCAGGCACTGCAATATTTCCCTCAGGAAAGAGCAAGGCTAGTAACACTCTGGGAAATGAACCCTACCTGGCAGATTTTTCTGTGGAAATGAGGAACTTTGTGGCTACTAAATCCAGCTTGTGGCAACTGCAGATAACTATGTCACAGTCTCATTAATCATATCTCATAATAACATAAATACCTATCGAGGTGATTTCCCAAGTCATGCTGAGTGGCTGGTCTAAGCCTTCTTTGGTCTCAGCCATTTTTTTTCATGGCCAGTATAGTCATTTGTTCTTGCATCAACATAGTCCTTTAGCAGCAGTACTTCACTCTCCTTCATTTTTAACCCCCCTCTACCAGATATATTTTTACACATCAATCAGAGCTCCTCCACCTTGCCAGGCTGAACAAGTCACAGTCTTCAAATTTCTTTTGATATGAACATATCTCCTTATCATTCTGGTTGCCGTTTACGCCTTTTCCAATCTGCTGAATATGATAATGACCCTTGCTATCAAAAATATTTTCACTGAGGGCACCTTGACTAACTTAACCTCTCATTTATGTGGGAAGCATAGGCTGAAGAACGGTTCACTGGGAAAAAATCAGTTCCTCTGTAATGTTAATAGGATGACCTTCCGAACTGGCTCAATCAGCTACAAGAGATCTTGACAGTATCCGAACATCACTTCTAGTCTTGAATGCCTGTAACTAACAGAATCATCTGGAGGAAGGAAGACACAGATTGCTTCTAAAGCAAACCATTCCACCACCTCCCAAATATACTGACTGATAAAATCTCCAGTTCAGAAGACTGAACTTTTCTATTAAAATTTAGAGAGGGCAACAAATACCGGAACTGTATGGGCTTCCATGCTTCACATCACTGCTAAGGTCCAGCTCAAGGCCTGAAAGGGAACTTCTGTAATTCTGTTAATAGAGTTATGTTTCTGACTTCATTGTAGGTTTCTGTGTGTGACCCTAATGAAAGTGCCTTCATGTGTTTCAGTTCCCCATCCACAAAATGGTGTGTAGTACCCTGGATGCTCAGATGTGCTGGGGATAGGGCAGAAGGGAAGAACCTGAATAAGGCAGGAAAGAATCGATCCTTTGCCCATTGGGGTACTATGGAGAAAGCCAGCAAGGTAGACAAGTTCAACCAGTTGGGTTAGTAGTTAGTTAGTTAGTTAGTTAGTTCATGAATAAAGATTTATTTGCTAGGAAACGGACAGTGCCACAAGCTTTCTTCACATAAGAGACACTGCACAGCTACATGAGAAAAGGGTTGTTGATTACTGAGTTTCAAGCAATGATGTGGACACAAAAAGTCTTTGTTTCCCATTTCCCAGATACTGAGCACCCAGTTTCTGCACAATATCAATCCATTGCAAGAGAGCTTTCTTGTCTTCTTGAGAATCTAAGCTTGATGCAGTGTCAGCCAATTTATTTCTATCTCTGGCCAAGTACCCCTGGAATCAGTCAGACCATGAGTGAAATCCTAGTTGCACTGAGGTCTTATTCATTTCATTAGGCCCAGGACTTCCCCTGAAGGTTGCCACATAGTCAGTTCCATAGTGAAGGGCTCGCCCTCAGTCATACCTTTACTCCATCAGCTTCAAAACCCTGCCAGGGCACCAGGCCTCTTATTGTCAGAGCAGACAAAGCATGGAGGAAATCAGCCAGCCCAGACAAGATATGGACAAGCACTGCTGGATACTGAGACCAACAAGGACGAGAACTCAGGAGATCTGGATTCTCTTCCTGATTCTGGCCTTGGGCATGTCACATAAACACTGTGTGCTTCACATTTGCTGTCTATAAGATTATGGAACAACACTGGAGGTATTAACACTTGCCCTCAAACTGGACCGGAAGGCCTGAGGATTAATTCATTCCCATATGTACAGCAACATTAAGAACCTCCAGCAGAAGAGGACAAAGAGGAGTTTTACTAAGAGACTATACCAGCAGGTTCTCTGACATTGTGTTTGGGAGTACAAAGGAAAGGCAGTCACAAATGAGGAAATACAGCCCAGGATTAGCCACATCCTGCTGAGCAGCAAAAATCCCCTCAATCCCTTCCCCCAGGAAGCTGAGGGCACACGGGACCAACCTGGCCCAAAGCTGTAAGTTCCCTGCCTGGGTTTGCAGCACCATAGCATCCGAGTGTGATCTAGGGCTCCCCAGAGCTGCAGCACATTGCTGAACTGCATGGTATTTCTTGCCCAGACCCAAGCCAGAAGGAGCAGGGGATACATGGCCCAGCTCACTCTCACTGTCCAAGGAAACTCACATACCAGACTCGAGACATCAGGTCTTGAAGTCACTGACAGAGGTCTTAGACTCCCTTCCAGCACCTCTCCCAAAAGCATCAAGCTAGATCAGTGACAGTTAATGCCTCTGTGTGGACTGTAGACCCCCTAACATTAGATGTCAAGTGCTTGTAAAGATTCTTCCTTAGGGAAATTGTCTCAAGCTCCAAACATTCACTAAAGAACTCTCCTCTCTCCCAAAGTCTCTGTCCAGACATTCCACCAAAAACCAAGCTCCCCAAGCAATGCAGAGCCAAACCAGTGAGGAAAACAAAGCAAAGCAAAACAAAATAGCATTAACAGAGAAATAGCAGGATAAGGAGAACCTTGTGGTTACAAAAACAAAATAAAAATCACGGTCATCTCTTACTTCAGATAGCATGGAGCCTCAGCCCTCTGCAGAGTTACTATCGCATTCAGTCCGGCTCCTGATATCTGCAGAACATTGTCCCCAGGCACAAAACCAGGAAATGGCCTGCTACATTTCCTGGTGAGGAAAGGCATTTTGGCACCTGGCACAGGGCTACAGATGAGGGAGCAAGCTTTGTGCCTTAACCTACTTCCAAACAGCGTCTCTCAACTACCAAGAGTCAATTCATAAATCCCCGTGCCTTTTTAAACACAGCGCTCCCAGATGAGCCCTGCATACGCAGTTCAAATACAGCTTTGCTAGCGCAGTAAGAAAGGACCAAGATTACCTGTTGAGAACCTGGGCAGCACCACTTGACCCGTCCCCAGCAGACCTAGCAGCGAAGAGAGGAGAGACGGCAGAGATATCCAGTGGCTGACTGTCCTTCTGCACTGGAGAGAAGCAGCTAACCGAAGTGTCTGCACACATTCATTTCAGGAGCCTACAATGAGCTGAACTCTATTTATTGCGCTCCCAGTTAGTGATATGGAAAGCAGTGTAAGCACTGCCGGTGATCTCCTTCTGATGGCAGTCCTGAGTAGTGACAGCAAGTGAAACTCAGTTCGCTTCAACCTGTCTGGAATCTTACACTACATTAGCAGCAACAAAAAATAAGAAAAAATCCCCAACTAAACCATTTAAGCTAGGCAGCCTGTGCCACTGCCTTGATTGCTAAAAATAAGAGCAGTTTCCAAATGTCAAATGAAAGATCTGAGTAAAGGGGACAGATCACAGATTTCCCCCTCTACAGATGCTAGAAAGAATCATACTGACTTTGTTTTATGAAGGGGGGGGGGAACACAAATAGAAAAAGCCAAAAAGGGGTAGCCCCAGAGAGGCTTGTGATGACAAAGTGGTTATAGATCTGAATGCAAAATGCACTCAGGGCATTTGCTATAAGCCACAAATAAAATTGGGAAGCTCACTTTGGATAAGATTAAACGTATTTAGAAAAGAGATGTTGTACGGCTCTAAGTCAGGTATTTTATATTAATTATACGAGCAACAACTAGGGTTGCCAAAAGTCCCCAAAAGTATTTTGTAGAGGAGAATGAAGACTCTTAACATGTCTGACTTGGTATCTTTAAGATGCATATATTAATTTTTTGGCACTTCATCATTAGCAAAAACAGAGAATTAAAATATCTCAATCTGTAATCTGGACAAAACCCATTACAAAACCCATTACAGTACTTTAGAGGCAAAGTCTGAGACTCTTTTTACATCAAGTAGCAAATTGCTTACAGTGACAGTACTCTTGAATAAACCAAAGACTCAATTTTTTTCTCAGAACAGCCCATAAAAGATTTGCAATGACTTGAGTTCCCAAGTGATTTCTGAAAATGTCAATAAGACAGCAAAGTCGCTTATGCAGTCTGGAAAATATTAGTCTTGACCTTATTAATATGGGAATGTTGATCTCCTGGTGAAGGATGTATGTGGAGACTCTGGAGATGTGTTCAGTTCTTGATGCTGCCACATGCTTCCTATGTGACCTCAGGAAAGTCATCTTATCCTTGCGCGCACGTGTGAAGTGGAGATAGTACACAAAACAGGTAAGGTTTTGCCTATTTAGACAATATTTTCTTTGGGGAAAGATAAGTTTCTGACACTCTAATTGTACAGTTCTTGAGTAAAGCGGCTCAGATTTTGGTTGGAGCTCCTAAGCACTAATGAAGCAAAATCAACATGAATGCTAAGAAAAGCCTTTGATCGTCCCTTCGGTAGAGTTTAATCCAAAAATATAAAACAGTGTAAGAATTCAAGTCCCTGAATATTAGTATCTATTAATCTAAATACCTAAATCTATCTAGCTAATCTATCAAAAAGTCTTACTGCATACATACCACTGTATCATATGGAGATACACAGACTACCATTTTTTTCCTTATTTAAGGGGAAAAAAATTACATACCTAATAGGTAAATATAATTAGAGACAAAGTTGCTGTATGAACATAGTGTAACCATAATGGCTAAGTCAGCAGATAAATTGATATGCTTTGTATGAAATCAAGAAATCGGCATGTTTTAAGGAGCTATTAAACTTCATTCTACAGGACTGTAAACCAGAGATGGTTGATTATCCTCTTTTGTAAACACTAAAGAAGATTACAAATATTATATTTCTAGTTCGGAAATGTCAGAAAAAGTTGGCCCATGCAGCCCTATCTAGTCCTTACTGGGTGTATACTAGACGATAGAATCTTTAATTTCATATCCACACACTTTGTAATTTTATTATCATTTAAGGACAAGAGAAACAATTAGACCATTCAGTATATAAATGTCATTTCATCATTATCCTTGGACTGCGTGCAAAACTTTTATATATGTTTGAAGCACCTGCCTCAGAAAAAAAACATACATTCTTGATTTAAAGACACCAGGAGATGGAGAATGTACCCCTACCCTCGGACATGTGTTCCAGTGGTTAATCCCCTTTAAACAAGTGCTAAATTTGCAGTTTGATTTGTGTGCTTTCAGATTCCAGTTGCTGGTTCTTATCATACTTTTCTCAGATAAGCACTCAGCCTACCTGTTCCCCACCTCCCCTGCTCAGTGATACTTGTACACTGCTATCAAGCCCACTCACAGTATTCTAAAAAAAATCAGACTGAGCTTCTTAAGTCTCATATTATAAAGTTGTTTTAAAAAATCATTTTTGTGCCCCCCTCCTCCTCTTCATCTACGAACACCTTTTAAAAACAGGGGCGCTGAAGCAGCACGCCCTGCTCTAGTAGCTGTCCCAGCTCCCCATTAAAGCAGAGGTAAAATCAATTCCTTTTCGCCACTCCTGTGGTTTTACAGCCAAGGGTCATACGAGCCCTCTAAGCAAGAGAAAAAATAAATTTTTCTACATCATTCCTCATTTACTACACCTTCCATCCAGTTAATATTGTTTCTTTTTACCCTTGTCGGCCAGTTCTTTACTGCACTGTGCAAGCCTTGTTCAGAAGAATTATCTATTTCCTCATGGACTTTACAAAGACAGTCCTTATGACACCATTTGACTGGTTTACAAACATGAATTAACCGATCCATCCATTGCCTGTCTGCGGTATGGTAGTAGTTGTATTATTTTATAGGCAGAGGAGTCAAGACCAAAATTAGGGCTAGGTCAGAAGTTTCCAGCAAAACAGTTTTACCACACATACTGATTCCATACAACTAGGCAACTTCATAAGTCTGTGTGGATCCCCTCAACACTTCCATCGGGCAGACTGGTGGATCTAGCCCCTGTTCCCTGTCCCCTGCATTCAAATCCCATGATTTCTTCTGCGGAGCAGCCTCGGTGCTAACGGGGAAGTTCTGAAACGCACAAGATTTCAGCTCCCTGCTTTCAATGTCCATCAAAACAGCAGCACACGGAGACCTGGGGAGACCTGGAGAGTGCTGAGATCCAGAGGCCTGGATCCTGCTCGTCAGGGGCAGAACAGAAGTGCTGGGATGTTGTCCACCCTGCTCCTGTTTCCTGAGCGCCCTTGGAGTAGCCGCTAGAGAGAAATGTGGTTTCTGGCCAAGGGCTGAAGCATATTCACAGTTGCATCTTCTGAGGAAATTTCTTTTTCAGAGGCCCCATGAAGGAGGAACAAGAGTGAGCTTTCAAATCAGTACAAAAATGGCACAGCAGCCCACATCTAAAGGACAGGAGTCTTTCAAACTCCCTCTTCTTAGATGTACAAAATTAAATTAGCCAGGTTTTGACTCCTGAGTGCTTAGCTGAGATACTTATGCCATGAGAGAGATTTGCGTGTTTGCAGGTCCAGTTGCTCTATACAAGGGCAAGCCTGTGTCTGTGAGATAGTTGCTACTTTCCTTTAAGAAACATCCAGATTTTAGCACAATGCAATGCGAGTCTCTGCCTGCCTTCCTATTCTTTATCTTCACTCTTCCAGAAACTAGACTGGTTACCATGCACAATATACAAAGGCTAATGCCAATTGCAGATTCACTTGTGTATAATCCCTTCCTGTTAGACAGATGTATATAAAGAGCTTTGTTCGCTGCTATCCTGATCTTGTCAGAACCTCTCATGTGCACAAACCTGTTTCTTGTAAATGTCATGAAAACTAGTTTCATAGTAATTGTTCTAGATATGCTTATTATTCAGACTGTATTAATGAATATTTTTACTGGAGATTAGTCTGAGGTGTGATTTTGACAAGATAAAAAATAGATTTGCTATGCTCTATTCTAACATTGTAATGGAAATGTGCCCCATCATATTATATTTCTTAATTCTTTCATGTTATACTCAATAGCAATTGCAACTCTCTGGATGATGTAATGCTGCAAAATCTTACTTTGAGAAAGTTTTGGACTTCCTGAAAGGGCTTCAAAAATGAGACCCCTAGAAAACATGGCCTGTGTGAGGAAATACTGAAGGAACCATGTTGCTTAACCTAGGGAAAGCAGGACAAAAAGGACACGATAATGGCTTTCAAATACACAGAATGAAGCTGCAACGAAGAAAGTAATAACCTCTTCTTCACATCCACTGTGGAAAGGACAAGAAATCATCAGATTTAACTGCAGAAGGGAAAGCTAGGTTGAGCATTAAGACAAATCCAATGACTTAATGGTCAGGGTAGCGAAGCACCAGAATAAGCTAGGGAGTTTGTGGAGCCCATGGAGATGTTAAGAATGGGTCACATACATCTGTTAGGACTGGCACAGATAGAACTAATGCTCCCCCTAGGAACAACATGTACAGGGCAACTTCTTGGGCTGCCTCCCAGCTCTCTTTTCCATGACATGCAGTTTCTAACTAGGCTACTGTAAGTATGATTGTGCAGAGCTATACCTTTCAAAAGGCCAGAACAATGGATTCATATGGACTAGAAATAGTATTGACTTTTTCTCCATGGCTGCAGAATCTCCTGAAATGACTGTTGTTTTGGAATCTTTGGAATCCAGCTGGTCCTACGACTAAGTTCATGATTCACATTGGAGGAAGCTAAGGGATATCTCAGTGTTTCAGGCCCCAAATACCGGCAATTAATTACCAGAGGTGATAGAACTTGGCTCTGAAGTGGGAAAGATGAATCCTGGTAAAGCAGGAACACCATAAACACCATCAGCTGGGAAGAAATTCCCAGCAAGTGCAAACTTGGAGTGAAAACAAAGCAGCTTAAGGTAACTAGACCTGAAACCAAAGAGGTCACATGTGATAGAATCTTGCATTAGTGATGTGGCCTCCAACTGGTCTCCCACCCTCAACGTAAGCCAGTGGTCTGCTGCAGCACTCTCTGCACCTTGCCACTGGTGCTGCAACAGTGAAGGTTTGCTGACTCCATTTACGAGTACTTTTCTGCCTTTGCAGCAGGAGACAGTTACTATTCCTGACAGCGTGCAGACGAGGAAGGTGGGACTAGAAAGAATGAGAGATGAAGAGGGAGCAGCTTTACTACAGGCAAGAAAGGTGCAGCTAGAATTAGGAAGAGCTCACACCTTGCTTAATAAGGCAATGTGGAGACATTGTGAAGGACGGCCTGGAGGTGTCCTTAAAGGACCTCTGTAACATCAACCCTCCAACAGTAGACAGCTGAGTATGAATGAGGATTAGATCACAGGCAAAGTAAAGGCTAAATAATTCCCATCTGTGACCCAAGGGGACTGAGAGCATCAGCAGATGGATCTCTGGCAAGCAGTCCCTGTCAGGACAGGGAGGCAGAGCAGGAAGCCTACGGCAGGGGAGTGCAGTGCTAGGTGCAGCTTGGCAGCTGTAGCAAGCAACATCCCAAATACTGGGAGTGTAGGTACAGCCTGCCAGCTATGCTCCTGGCAAGGTGGCTAGTGCTTACTTTGTTCTCTCTTCCAGTCAAGCTTATAACAAACAACTCAGCATCAGAAGGAAACATACCCTTCACCAGAGCAGAACCAAAGAGACTTCGCTAGCCACAGATTTAATATTTAAGGACCTAGAGGTAAACTTAAGTTGAAAAGTAAGCACTAAGACCTGGGACCTAGTCATTAGAGCCAGGTAGCCTGGCTATGAGGATGCAGGAGCAGGGGACTAAAAAGGTTTTCATCTCAGTATTAGCACTGTGGGGTGCAGAATGCATCCTGTAATAGAGGGATGTCTGCATCACAGTGCAGCCCCTGCACCACCAGCACAGGTGCAAGACAGCATGGCTGGAAGTCCCTGAACAAATGGAGAAAGAAACTTGTATGGTCCATGGCAGAGCCATAACTTGCAGCAGATGGTTCGGAGAGAATTGCAGGGCACAGTATATTGTCTATACGTGTCCTGCCCTTACCCCTTTATCTCACTTTCCCCGGAAGAAAGACATCACGTTAACACGCATGACTGGAGCAGGACACATTTTGCCTTACCTCTGTTGAAAGACTACCGGGAGAGAGAAGGGGGGGAAAAGTCAGCAAAATGGAAGTGCCTGAAGTGTTGCTTCTGCTCTTTTACCAGGCATAACCCAAATCCTTGGGAGAAATCAGCAATCTTTCCATTAGCTTCAAAGAGATGCTGTGCAAACCTTCAGTGAAAAGAGGGAGTGAAATTTTCCCTGTCACCACACCGTGGCACTCTTCCCGCACATTTCCCCGAGGTAAGTCTGCATTTGTTCACATTACCAAGAAGGTACCTGGGAGCATAAACGTCACTGAGCATATGGGGTTGTCAGAAACCACCAGTAATGGAAACCCATGCCACAGTCCTTTCGTTCTCTGCAGCCATCCCACGCCCGGCTCCCCAGTGCTCCTGCTTCTACCCAGCTCCCACCTAGGCTGGTGTCAGTGACTGCCTCCTTCTGAGAGCAGTTTAGTGTTTGCACTGACCCCTTGCCCACTGCATGCAGTGTGCATTTCTGTCCCTTGCTCATCACAAGCACATGGGTGTGCAAAGGAAAAACCAAACAGCTGGTTATTATAACAACTCATTATAAAACTTGTTAGTCATTTCTCCTGTGTACTAAGAGCCTCTTTCTTCCTTCATCTACCTGCCAGGACCCCTGTTCATGGTGGTCAATTGGTGACAGCTGTTGACATTGCCATGGGCAAGGCAGCAGGAGAAGCACTGTGCTCTCTGGCCCTGTCCTGCACTGAGGAGGTCAGTGGGAGCTCTGCGGCTGACTTCAGTGAAAGCACAAAGACATTTGGCATTACAAAGGTCAAACATTTTTCTGAATTCTTCTTATGAACCCTAATTCTGCTCCCAGATTGCAGTCTGAGTGCTTTACCAACACTTGTCACTTTACTCAGTGTTTTCCTGGGCCGGCAGCTCAAGAATGGATGCAGCAGATGGAGGCACTTTCCCAGCTCACCCCACCTCATTGCAATACGGTCAGGATGGCCACTCAGGGAACTAGGCCTCCATGGCTCATGGAGCCCTGGAGAAGCTTCCCAATTACTGATATAACAACCATTTCTTACCTGGCCACTGGGAACTGGACTGTCATCCAACCTCCACCGCATCAGTGAATGCTGATTTTTAGTTATTGCAGATTGGTGACTGGTCAATCCAGAACAAAAACAAGTACTGGAAAAGTACTGGAGGTCCCTCTGAATGGCAGCACAGCCCTCTGGTGTATCAGCCACTCCTCTCACTTCTGTATCATCAGCAAACTTGCTGAGGGTGCACTCTGTGCCTTCATCCAGGTCATTGATGAAGAAGTTGAACAAGACTGGACCCAGTATTGATCCCTGGGGGACACCGCTAGCTACAGGCCTCCAACTAGACTCTGCGCCGCTGATCACAACCCTCTGAGCTCTGCCATACAGTCAGTTCTCAATCCACCTCACTGTCCACTCATCCAGCCCACACTTCCTCAGCTTGTCTATGAGGACGTTATGGGAGACAGTGTCGAAAGCCTTGCTGAAGTCAAGGTAGACAACATCCACTGCTCTTCCCTCATCTACCCAGGCAGTCATTCCATCATAGAAGGCTATCAGATTGGTTAAGCATGATTTCCCCTTGGTGAAGCCATGCTGACTACTCCTGATCACCTTCTTATTCTTCACATGCTTGGAGATGGTGTCCAGAATGAGCTGCTCCATCACCTTTCCAGCGATGGAGGTGAGGCTGACTGGCCTGTAGTTCCCTGGGTCCTCCTTCTTGCCCTTTCTGAAGACTGGGGTGACATTGGCTTTCTTCCAGTGCTCAGGCACCTCTCCTGATCTCCATGACCTTTCAAAGATGATGGAGAGTGGCCTAGCAATGACATCCGCCAGCTCCCTCAGCACTCGTGGGTGCATCCCATCAGGGTCCATGGACTTGCGGATGTCAAGTTTTCTTAAATGATCTCTAACCCGATCCTCCTCAACCAAAGTAAAGTCTTCCTTTCTCCAGACTTTCTCTCTGGTCTCCAGAGTCTGGGATTCCTGAGGGAAATATCCCTAGACACATAAAAACAATCCAGTTACAGGATGAAATCCCGGCCCCAGTGAACTCACTTCTTCTAAACTGTGGAACAGGCAAACTCTGCAATAGACCCTGCAGTCCTGGTTACTGGGTGCAGACCCTGTCTGTCCCTGACTTCATGCTGGGAAGAGACCTGAGTGTACACACACCTCTTTTAGAAAGGAAACTTGGACACAAGCAGGGAGGGAGCCCTAGTGGGTACCAGTAAGATCCCCCAGTCTAGGTGATCAGTAGGAGAGCATTAATGATATTTGTCATAGACTCTTCAGGTCCGCAAAGCCTCATCACCCTGATCCTTGTATCCTCAAATGTTTGAACCTTTAGAGGAATGCAAAGATCTCATAATGCAAGGCTATACAGAGAAAAAAGGAATGGGCCGGGCCCTTTCTGATCCCTGCTAGGCAAAGAGCTTACATACGGAGGCACAGGATTTATTCATATCCATATTAGCTTGCATAAATGCAATGCAGATCTGGGCTGGGGCCAGTCTGGGGAGCTGGGGAGAGAAGCCAGGGCTGGGGCTGGGGACCAGGAGCAGGGGCAGCTCGGGCTGGACGCTGGGCTGGAGCTGAGGCTGTGGCTGGGCTAGTAAGCTGGGGCAGGCAGGGCCAGGGCTGGGCCGGGGAGCCAACCTGGGTTTGGGGCCAGGCTGGACTTCCACAGTGCTGCCCAGGGCTGGAGGGAGTTTCACCGAGGAGGCAGCAGTGCTGCCAGAGGCCGGGGCTGCTTGGGCAGCCCCTGCATGCCATGAGCCCGGGGCACTGGCCCTCAGCAGCAGAGCCTGGGGCTGAGCCTAGAGGTGGGCTTGCTGCCTGGAGGGGTGGGTTGGGGCCCTGGACAGGCACCCTTTGCCTGCCTTCCCCCAGTCCTGGCTGTCTCCTCTGTCAGGGGTTTCTGATGTGCTCAAGGGCCTTGCAGTGCTGCCCTGGCAGGGACCCACGTCCCTGTTCCCATTCCCATCCCCAGGGATGGCAGCCACCAAGGGCGGTGTGTGGAGATGAGGGCAGGCCCAAAAGTCTGTGTTGGCCCTGTCCCCTGCTGGAGGGCTGGTAGGGACCCACACATACCGTGGTGGGGGCTCCTCCATGGCTGAGGTGCTGGTGGTGGTGCTCCTGTGCCTGGGGGTCTCTCCCTGGGGCCGGCACTGGGGGAGGTGGGCAGGGTCCCATGCCCTGGGAAGCCCATGCTGGGCCCCAGACCTGGCTCCTACTGGGCATGGGGTGCATGGGGCTGGGCTCAGGGTCCCATGGCAGCTGGCCCAGGCCCATGTGCCCTGGTTTCACAGTGCCTGCACCTGGGAGAGATGCTGTTCCCAGGCAGTCGCTGTCAAGGTGCTGGTCAAGAGCTGGGGGTCACTCAAGCAGGAGCTGGAGCCTGCTAAGCAAAGTAATGTGCACCCCTGTAGAAGAACATTCAGGTCATGGCTGAGCCTTGGGGGGCAATTTTACAGCTGACTTCCCGAGGCACAAATTCCTCTTCTCATGTCAAGGCAAGGGGAAGGGATTGGGAAGCTTGACCACACTACGTCTGCCTCAAGGCTCTTCCTCTCGGGATTTGCAGCCGGGACCTCCTGCCCTGTGGAGTCAGCAGAGAATTTGGGAGGAAAGCAGGGGGGGCACAAAGGAGAAACAGTACGTGGCACACAAAACATACCACCCTTTTGCGACAGGAGGAACAAACTAGCTGGGGAAGGCCAGACACTTAGATCCAATTGCATGGTGGAGGAGGGAGCGATATGAAAGTATCATGGTCCACCCCTGACCCCAAAGGTTTGCATACCAAAAAAAAAAAAAAAAAAAGCTGATCACGGACTAAGTGTTGACCTATAGTGCCCCTAGCCTCATTATCCCCATTTACCATATTAAAAAACACGCCCTTCACCGCATAACAATATGTAAAGAAGGGGGGCATGCATCACAACAGTGACACAAATGGCAACCTAGCCGATGAAGTATGGCTGCCGCACTTCCACATCCCACCTTCAGCAACTATGAAAGAGAGGAGAGGACAGCCCACGAAAGGTTTGGGAAGGGAAGAAAAATGAACCCCCGACCTGTTCACTGGAGATTGCTGGCGAGCGAGCCTCCTTTCCTCCCACAAACAGCAACATCTCTTGGGGAAGATTCGCGCCTCCAACAATGTCGGACGTTCCCACGGAAATATATTAGTACTGAAAGAGCTTAATTGTTAGTTTGAGCTCAAAGAAAGACAATTTGTTGCAGCACGTGCATTTATCAACGGCAATTCCGAACCTGCTGTATCTGTCGCTTTAATAAATTCTTGAAGTCCTTGAACAAGGGGCTCTGAAAGCAAACAGAAATTACCAAGGTAAGGAAGGGCCTTCCTTCCCTCCCTGCATGCGACACCTCCTGCCCTGGCCAGCAGACGGGAGGGATAGCCAGGGCACCCCACCAAGAAGCTCTGTCTCCCTTCCTCTCAGCAGCTGATCGTGCAGCAAAGCTCACTTGCCCCAACAAATGCATGTCCATGATTCAGAGCAGTTGCACAGCCAGTGCAAACAAGGGAAGGAGACTTCTGCATGGACAGCTCGGATCTTGTAGTGTGATATCACCTGTGATACATGCGACACTACAGCATGTCCTTTTTGCTGTGGAAATGAGGAACGGCTTTTCGGGCAGTTTCTAAACATTGCCTGAGCAGCTGTGTCTTCTGCACTGTCCAGATATGGACTGGCACAGAGCCCATCTTGCTCTTACAGACACACACAAATTTTTCTCCAGAGCAGGAACTCGAGCCAATTTGTTGGGAACTCATTCCACCTCCCAGGTTGCTGCAGCTCAGCGAGTTTGTCTTGGGATCCAAAGCTTGTAGCAAACTTGAAGAGAGCCTTCAGCTTCCGCTTCTGAAAGTATAAATTAATCATAGTGTGAAACACAAGTGCATTTTCAGGCCTTGGAACTACCTTGGCCATAATGTTGGGGTTTCAGGAGACTGCCAAGGTATCTTCAGTGTGCTGCTTTTTCAGCTCACCTTGGGACATGGAGAGAGTCATGTGTGTCATTGCTTGGCTCCCCATTTGGCTCTGTGGGCATTTTTGGATTGAAGGGTCACATGGCTGGGACACAGCAAAGGGTCTGCTTTGTGGTACTCAATTCCTTGTGAGTGAAGTGGTGGTGCAAGGGTGCCAGGGACCTAGTGCCTCCAGCTTTGGGCTGCAGAGTTCTCAGGTCAATCTTGACTGATCCCACACACACCCTGGGAGCAGGGCCCCCTAGCCTGGTGTAGGGCAGGAACTGGAGCTCCCTGCTGGGTCTTTCCTCCTCCCCACCAGCCCCAGCTGACACCCTGCTGCCCTCACTCACCTTTGCAGATGTGCTGCAGGTTCTCCTCACTCTGGTCCTTCTCGTGTCACCCAGCAAGCCCTAGGCACACACAGCCCTTCACAAATCCTGGTCCCCAGACCACCCCCACCAACACAGTTTCCCCTTGGCCCTGCCGGCCTGGCCATGCACCCTCCTCCCTTTGAGCAGAGCTGACCCTGGGGGAGTCCCCAGGGTGCAGCACCCAATGAGGGTGTGTGGAACTGAACAAGGATACCCCTTGGGCCCATGCGAGCAGGGGATCCCACCACGGATGGGAGAAGGTGACTTGGAGTCCCTGGGCACCCAGGGCCTGCATCAGGCTTTTGGGGCTCCAGCAGCCACAGGTCTGGTTCTTGCTGCCAGTGTAGCAGCTGGGGCTGGGGCCAATTTGCCCCCACACAGAGGGAGACCGCAGGAGGGCTTGTGGCTCACCAGTGAACATCACAGCTGCCTCTTGCAAGGACTCCTGGGAGTTCTTTGAGTACAACAAGCTCTGGCGCAGGTAGTCCTCTGCTCTGCTCCTGTTCCTCACCAGCTGGAGAGAGCACAAGGGCACGGGCGTGGTGCAGACCCTCCCCACTCAGCCAGGCAAGGCCCTCCTCCCAGCCTAGACCTCCCCTTCCTTCCCCTGCCAGGGCCTTCAGCACTCCCAGCCAGGAGCCCTGTGGCACCAAGCTTCGGAGGCAGTGGAGAACAGCATGCTTCCCCAGGGATGCTGGGGTGCCATCCTGCTGCCAGGGTCCACTTTAGCATCCCAGGGGTGAACAAGGGGAGAGGAGCCTAGAGAAGAGCCTGCCAGGGCAATGTGCTTGAGGAAAAGGAGCGTGTATGCAGCTCCAAGCAGTGGGATCTGGGCTGCAGCAGTGAGTGGGGACACAGTTTTCCATCCTACACATTGGGTATGGGGCAGACTGTATCTGTGTGAGATCCTGGAGACTTTGGGGCTGTCTTTACCAGGCACTTGCCAATCATCCATGTCTGCACTGTTTCAATGAGGTACCCGAGCTTCTCCCACTTCAGGAGCCCTGCAGTGCTGAGGAAGGCTTCCTGAGAGGTCTGAAGAGCAGCAGAGATGGGGAGATGGCACCAGAGCCTGGGCCAGGAGACCCTGTGTCCCCCTCATCTTGACAAGGCTCAGAGCCTTTCCTGGCCCAAGATGGGAAGACACAGCTGGGGACCAAGTCTGCCACTAGGTTCCACACCCTGAGCAGGGGCATGTGGCAACCACCATCTCAGGCACCTCATGCTGCCATGGCAGCAGAACAGAGATCCCCAAGAGCTTCTGAGCTGTAGCCAAAGCTGGGACAAGGCTCAGACATCAGGAGGTCCCTCGGGCAGAGCATGTGGGGGCAGAGATTGGGGGGGGGGGGTCGAAACCCCAACCTTGGACACCTGCAAGGACAGTCAGAAGCCTGTAGGGACTTGAGTGCTTAAGCCCTTGTGGCTGCAGACTGCTGCTGAGCCCTGTTGGACCAGGTAAGGCAGGTGTGGGAAATGTCCCTGCCCAGTTTCTTGGCCCCTGCTAGCTCTGGGTCTGCAGGGACTGTTCTAATGGGCTGCATTGGCAGAGGGCTGTGTGGAGGGAGTGGGGCAGGGAAGGGAGCCCAGCTCTATTGGTGCAGGAGGAGGCATGGCAGGAGGCTGAAGGCAGTGATGGGCCTGGTGCAGACAGGGAGGGGTGCTCTGTGCTGTCCTCAGGGACCCAGAAGGTTGGGCCTCAAGGTGATGTACTTTCAAAGGGTCCTACTGCCAGGAGCCTTAGCCCTGATGCTCAGGCCCACCGAAGAAGTGCCAACACCACTCTCCCCAAATGACCAGTCATGTTAGAAATCCACACCTGGGTCATGTTCAGGATCCGATCATGCAAATGGAAGAGCAGTGGGAGCAGGCTCCTCTCCACTTGCTTCTTCATCTGCTTTTTTTCAGTGCCCACCACAATCTCTATCACATCTTGGAAGAGGTGGATGGAGAGCTCTCGCACAAAGCTGGACTCCTGGTGGGAAGGAAGGGGAGGACCTCAGCCCAGGCTGCTCCAAGCCCACAGTGAGCAAGCAGAACAGCATGGGTGATGTGGAGATGAACGTCTCTGACTCTCTGTACCAAGGAACAGTGGTCCAGATCTGCAGCCAGTGCAAAATGGCCCCAGGCCATGAAGTACAATGTGGCGGGTTTCTATAACATGCTGCAGCCAGGGAGAGCAGAGACGTGGGAGGCATCTGTGCCTGGAGCAGCTCCTCTGACCCTGGCCACATCCCCACCAGTCCTCCCCTGCCAAGCTGCAGAAGTTCTCCCCCAGGAGGTACACCAAGGAGGAGACTGTGCTGGCCCTCTGCATCAGATCCTGGGTACTTGCCACCCGCTCAAGGCCTCACCTGCCTGACTGGCAAGTGGTGAGAGCGTGTGGTCATGCCTGGCAGTGGTGCCCAGCAGAGCCATCTGGGCTTGCAGAGCAAGCTTTGGCCTGCAGGTGGTCTGTGTGCGGGCTGGGCAGGCAGTGCCCAGCATGGGGGCTGGGATCATGTGGGGATGGGAACCGGAGAGGGAGAAGCCATGGTGGGCTGCAAAGGGCTCAGGGAAAGGTGGCATTATGGAGTGTGTATGTGCATGGCTCGGCATGAGCATGAGCTGTGCTAGCAAGAAGCCTCGTCCTACTGCTACTGTTCCCCACCCCAGCGGGAAGGACGAGCTGGGGGCAGGTCCACCATGGAGGAGGCTGGGAGATTTGAGGCTGTCCTGCAGCAGCAAGGACAAGCTTCTCCTGCCTCTCCTTTCTGGGGGAGGGGTCTTTATTTCCATCAGTGTCCCCAGGCAAAAGACAGTGACAGAAAGCAGCAGCCATGGGGCACAGTCTCTCCCTCACTCTCAGGCTTGCTCTGGGCTTTCTGCTGCCTTGGCCCCAGGTCATGGCAAGTGCTGCAGGGGGTAAGCATGATATGGAACAGCTGAGGGCAGAGATGGCGCTGCTTTGACACAGTCCTGCCATGCAGGACACCAAGGGCAGGACAGGGCAGCAGTCTGAAAACCGCAGAGCAAAATGTCTCCCAGGAGAGCACAGGGTCTGTGGTGGGAAGCACAAGTTCATATGCCAGTAGGCACATGCAGAGAGGGACACACCACACGGGCCACGCTAACAGAGCCTCAGGCTCTCCCACCAGTCTTACGTCATCAAAGAGTGGCTGGAGCTTCTCGGCCAGCTGCAGAGCGATGGGGCTGATCATCCGCCTGTCCATGAAACAGAGCACATTGCTGAGAACAGGCAGGGCCTTTATGACGCTGTCAGCAGCCTGCAGTCGCTCCATGATGTCTGGCAACAGGACCTGCATTTTTCTTGCCTGCATGAAACACACACACACACACACACTTCCTTTTTGTAAAGCAATGAATGATCGTATTGGCCAGAAAGCACTCTGGTTAAACCCCAGCCTCCCCTCTGGCTTCCTGGCAGGTAGCATGGGAATTACTGCAGCAACCTCCTGACCAGCAGTGCTTATGGGCACAGGCACAGGGAGGTGGGGGAACAGGGCGGAGAGACAGAGGAGAGGACAGCACAGGCTCCTCACCATCTGATCAGCAGCCTCCTTCTCTCCCACACCTGAACGGCCGCTTGGGTTGTCCCCGGGGCAGCGGGCTAGCTGGGAGCTAGCAGAGCTCCCGATGCCCAGCAAAGTCCAAACCACTGCGTTACCCACTGCCCCCTGCCCAACCCCAGGCTGCTGGTACGGCTTTCCTGGCTGCCCCCTGCTCATCACCTCGGGTCTCTTGGACAGCGTGAGGAGGCCTCTGAGCACCAGGCTGCACATCCCCAGGTACTGACTCCACAGATATATTGGGAAGAGGTCCAGGACACACTTGACTTCTTCGCTAAGGTCTGTGCAGACCAGCAGCTCAAACACACACAGCAGGGAGAGACTGGCAGAGCTGGCAGGACTCCCCGCATCGTGCGGTGGTCAGGGGGCACCAGGCCGAGACAAAGCCTGGGATGGAGGCAGCAGTGACTGCGCAGAGCCCTTGAGGCCCCACTCCCTGCCCTGGGCCTTGTGGCACAGCACACTGATCACTCGCCTATACCTCCTGGCCTTCCAACCAGGAACCAATCTGCAGCGGCTTGTTCTCAAGCCTTCGAGGAGTGATTGAATAGGGAGAGCTAGCACCAAGGAGGTGCAAAATACAGGTGGTGACAAGTGCTACCCCAGCAGAACGAGGCCAAGGCCAAGGGTACGAATAGGAGCCCACCCACTGCCCCAGCTCCACTGACTGGCACCCACCTGGCAGCTGTGGGCACAAGAGGGCAGGGTGGTTCGAGGCACCTCAGAGAAGCACTGCTTGCCATCAGGCTCACCTCGATGAAGAAAGCCATAGTGACGAAATCCCAGGTGCAGTTCTCCCCGCCGAGCAGTGCTGCCAGATGGCAGAAGATGGAGGAACGCAGGGGTGGCGGGGTCTTCATCATCTCTCTGGCAGGGGGGAGAAGTCACTGTCAGTCCTGAGCTGGGCAGGCAAATCAATTCTGGGTTTGCACTGCCGAGTCTATCCATTATCCCATGGGCCAGGACATCCAGGGCAAGGCCACACGCACGCTCCAGGAGCATTTGCTCTTCGGAGAGTGGTCTCTCGCCACCTCGCCTTGCCATTAAAAAGCCAGTGTCCCTGCCCTGCTCCAAAAGGCACTCGGGGGCCACTAGCTGGATCTGAAAGCTGCATAGAGGCCCCTGCCACCCCCAAGAGCAATGTGGAGGCTCCTGGTCCATCCAGGAGGCACCTGGACACTCCTGCACTGCATCAAAAGGCACTTGGAGGCCCCTAGTGAACCCTGAAAGGTACTCAAGAGATCTCAGACCACTCCGAGAGGATTGAGAAGCTCCTGTGGCTCACTGAAAGGCACACAAAGTCCCCTGCACCAGTCCAAAAGGCACTTGGAAGCCCCCACCCTACACCAAAAGGTACTCAGAGGACCAAAGCCTGCATCCACATGCAGTAAAAGGTGCCTGTGCTGCACCAAAAGGTGTTCAGAGGCAGCAAAAAAGGAGTACTCGAAGGCCCCTGTGTTGAAAAAAAAAAGGCACTCAGAGGCCTCAATCCAACGCTGAAAGACACTTGGAAGCACCTGACCCAACGTGAAAGCTGCATAGAGGCCCCTGCACTGCCCCAAAAGGCCCTCGGAGGCCTCCTGCACTGCTCCAAAAGGCTCTCGGAGGTGCCCATTCTGCTCCAACAGGCCCTCGCAGGCCCCTACACAGCACCAAAAGGTATACGCATGAGTGTGCACAGACTCCTCCTTTCCTACTTACGCCCTACACCACCCTTCTTTTGGACTTTTTCTTCCTTCTCCTTTCATTCTGCACCTAGTCCTGGACTCCCCCATGTAGGCTTCCTCCTCTACCTGCCCCTGGGCCAAGTAAAGACTGGATAATTCCCATCTGTGTCCAAAGGGGACTGACAGCATTAGCAGAGGGATCTCTGGCAATCAGTCCCTGTCAGGACAGGAAAGCAGAGCAGGAAGCCTATGGCAGGGGAGTGCAGTGCTAGGTGCACACTGGCAGGTGTAGCAAGCAACAGCCCAAATACGGCAGGGGCACAGGCATATGTACAGAGGGAGCTTGGGCAGGGAGGGCAGCTCAAACTCAAGATTATCCCTTTGGCTGCCATCCAGAGGAACCGCACAGGCAGCACCACATCAAGGTGGTGTTTTTGAAGAAAATGCAGTAGCTCCTTGTGAACTGGTACCTAAGAGTTACTCACAGACGTTTTGCTGGCGAGGGGATTTTACTGAGTGTTCCAGCTTGAAGGGCTGAATTTATGCAAGACAAACACGATACAAGACAGGCAGACCTGTCTCTCCTCCCTTTTTGAATAGGGCCATTCAGAAGATCACAACATACATCTCAGGAGGAATCCTGAGCAACTGTGCCCTTCGAAGGTTCCTGTAGAAAGTTATCTGGTAGCACAAAGGTTTGTGCATCCCAGGAGGAGAGTCAGTAGCACGTCCCAGGCACCATGGCCAACAGATTTGTCCTGAAGGAATAACAATGGCAGTGCACACACATGCTCCCTTCCCTGATTTTGCAGTGGGTATCCATGTGCAGCTTCAAGATGCGTTTACTGGAATCTTTGTAGGTCTTAAAAGAGCAAAAGGAAAAGCAAAAGGGGAAGGTCATGTACACTTCTGCTAAATGTCACAGAATTTCTTATGATTAGGCTGAAGAGCTCATGAAGTCAGGCTGTCTTGGAAAGATACCTGCAAAGAACTAACAAGTGTACTAATGGATTAGCTGCTAAGTCAGTGTCAGGCTCACAGCACAGCCTACCAGCTATGCTCCTGGCAAGGTGGCTAGTGCTTACTTTGTTCTCTCTTCCAGTCAAGCTTATAACAAACAACTCAGCATCAGAAGGAAACATACCCTTCACCAGAGCAGAACCAAAGAGACTTCGCTAGCCACAGATTTAATATTTAAGGACCTAGAGGTAAACTTAAGTTGAAAAGTAAGCACTAAGACCTGGGACCTAGTCATTAGAGCCAGGTAGCCTGGCTATGAGGATGCAGGAGCAGGGGACTAAAAAGGTTTTCATCTCAGTATTAGCACTGTGGGGTGCAGAATGCATCCTGTAATAGAGGGATGTCTGCATCACAGTGCAGCCCCTGCACCACCAGCACAGGTGCAAGACAGCATGGCTGGAAGTCCCTGAACAAATGGAGAAAGAAACTTGTGTGGTCCATGGCAGAGCCATAACTTGCAGCAGATGGTTCAGAGAGAATTGCAGGGCACAGTATATTGTCTATACGTGTCCTGCCCTTACCCCTTTATCTCACTTTCCCCGGAAGAAAGACATCACGTTAACACGCATGACTGGAGCAGGACACATTTTGCCTTACCTCTGTTGAAAGACTACCGGGAGAGAGAAGGGGGGGAAAAGTCAGCAAAATGGAAGTGCCTGAAGTGTTGCTTCTGCTCTTTTACCAGGCATAACCCAAATCCTTGGGAGAAATCAGCAATCTTTCCATTAGCTTCAAAGAGATGCTGTGCAAACCTTCAGTGAAAAGAGGGAGTGAAATTTTCCCTGTCACCACACCGTGGCACTCTTCCCGCACATTTCCCCGAGGTAAGTCTGCATTTGTTCACATTACCAAGAAGGTACCTGGGAGCATAAACGTCACTGAGCATATGGGGTTGTCAGAAACCACCAGTAATGGAAACCCATGCAACTTGGAACTAGTGGAGCTAGTCAAACACTTGCATTGACAGCACAACTATTAGCTCATTACAAGTTGTTAGAAGCCAAATACTAAGAAAATCATATTGAAAAATTGCTGGCAAATCTGTTCTTGGGATCCTTTCTTAATTTTGGTCTCCTCTCATCCTCCTCTCTACACACCCTTTCCTTGCACTTTTATCTTCTGGCTTCACCATTCTGAGACCTCTTCTCAGGTACTTGCTGTCACTTCTGTTTTCCACAACTCTGGCAACACCACTGTAAATTCTGGCAAATCATTTATTCTCCATGGCTTCCCCAGAGGAAAGCCTCCAAGGACTCCCAAGCAAATAGAAATCCATCAAAACACCTCTCTGCTACATACGCTTCACATGCAGATTTATTCAAGGTCAGAAGAATGGCATGTGAACAGGATTGTGGCAGAGAAATAGGACAAGGCAAGGGGAAGTGATGGAAAAGTAGGAAAGAGCTGGAAAGCAGCCCTTTGCATAGTCTTTCCTGATAAGCATTGTTTTTTTCTCCCCAATTGGTAAAGGTGTGGGGACAAACATAAGCTTTGATATTTATGGAAACGTGAACATTGAAGAACCCTTGCATGGATGACCAGGTGTCAGAGCCGGATGCTACAAATGTCTGTAATGATGCACATAAATGAAAGAAAGGAATCCTACAAGTGACAAGCCTTGCTCAGGGAGCTTGGGGGAAAATGCTGGGGTGCTACAGCAGGCAGGAGTTTGACTGCAAGTACTGAAAGAGCTATCCACCCCAACATTTTCCCCCAAGCTCCCTGAGCCCCAGACTCTTTGCAGATAGCAACATGGTGTATTTAGCCTCCAGTAAGAAGGACAACAGCTGAATACCTGCAACCAGAACAATGCTCTGAAGTAAACCTGGTGCCTACTCCTCCCTCCCCTCCACCCTCTCATTCCCCCATTTACCCAGCGCTTATAAAAGGCCTTGCACTGTGACCACAGAGATGACAAAAGTGAGTCTGTGAGTGATGGTGAATGTGGCAATAAAGCAGGCAATACCTTCAAGGTACAAAGGGAAGGGGGGTCTCCAGAAAGGGTCCACATCAATTTCCAGCTATTTCTGATCAGTCTCCACCTTTGCAGCTGCCAGTTCAGATGAGCTAGGCTAGCTGCCAATTACCCAAGCAGAAGAATCCCAGATGCCTACAAAGATCAAAAGGATTATCATGCATGTACTGCATAAATACCAGTGACAGAGACTCATCTGGGTGAGGAAGCTCTCTCCATAGCCAAATCTCTACTGGGAGGCTGGGCTAGGATAGGGACTCCATCAGCTATCACACAGGATTTTACCTAGGGGAACTTTACCTATCCTTTTCAGGAAAGAAACTTGGATAGAAGAAGGATCTTCCTTAGGAGAGCAGATTCCATTATACCTGACACAAATCACCCTAGAACATAACAACATCTATGCTGGTTCAGGCCAAGTCCCATCTAGACCAATGTTGTTTTTCTAGAAGTGGCTCCATGCTGACACAGAGGAAGGGTAAGAACAGGACAGGCATACATGACATTTCTTCTTAATACTCTCCTCATCTCTGACTGCTCTCAGCTTAGGGGTTTTCCTTAACTTGTGGCGGTTTGTCCGTTTTGTAACCCCCAAGGGTCCTCTTCTCTATATGCCAATCTGGACTTCCGTTGAAGCCCTGTAAACTTACTATGTACACAATGTCTTTGACAAGGAGTTACCATGGATTGCCTAGCTCTTGCATGAAGAACTGGCTCCTTTTGTTTGTTTTGAAACCGATTCCACTGTCTTCTCTGAAAAACCCATGTTCTTGCACTGGGAGAGACAGTAAACACTTAATCCCTATTCATCCCTCTTGTGGTTTTTGTATCCTTACTGTACACCTTCTCAATTAGGGCTCTTTCAAACTGAACAAGATTGCTCATTCATTCCTGTATGGAAGCCATTCTGGACCCAAGAGCATCCTTCTTAGAACTTTCCCAGTTCTAATATATTCTTGGGGGATGAGGGAAACAGAACCACACATGATATTCAAGGTGAGAGTACACCATGCATTTTTACAGTGCCGCACTGATTTTTGGGTTGTTCTCTACTATTTTCTTAATGCCTAGCATTTGATTTGCCTTTCTGCCTGCTGCAGAGCCTGAGTTGAGCTTTCATGGAGCCATCTATCACAACCCCAAGGTCTTACTTCCGAGTGGTAACAGCCAGCTCAAAGGCCATCATTTTACATGCAAAGCAAGGACTGTTTTTGTCTGCCTGTCTCGCTTTACATTTAGCCATATGAAAATTCATCTGCCATTTTATTGCCTAGTTACTCAGTCTCATAAGGTTTTTCAGTGATACTTCACTGTTGGCCCTTCTCCTTGGTATCTTGAATAACTTAATATTATCACCACTGCTTGCAGTCTCACCGTTCTCCCTCTTTTCTAAGTCATTTATGAATTTATTCAACAGTACAGATCCCAGCACCAACATACGAAATTCTACTGGCAACATCCCTCCACTGGGAGAACTTTTCTCCCATTTTCACCTATCCTCCATTTTCTACCTTTTAGCCAATCACTTCCATGTATCAGGACCTTCCCTCTTATGCAATACCTGCTCAGCTTCCCAACAAGGGCTTTTGTTGAAGAATACAGAAATCACGTAGATTTGACTTTTCCCAAACTGACTGTATTTTTTCTGATGTCCACTAATTTTTTCTTTTATTATAGCTTTTACCAATTTGCATACTTCAGATGTCAGGCTTACAAGCCTTTCATTTCCTGGATCCTCCCCAAGCATTTTTAAAGATTGATGCTATATTTGACTACCCTCCAGGCTCCAGGTGACAAGAAATTTTTAATAGAAATGTTACACACTGCCTTTGGCAATTCAGCTATTTCATTCTTGAATTCCTTAGACCTCAGGTGAAACCTCCCAGTCCTGGCAGTTTGTTAGCATTCAAGGCTGCTCAAATGTTGGATTCTAGATCCAAATCACAAGCCAGTTTTGCCCAGATTTTATGTTCTGTGACAGAGTAGGGGAGCAAGAAGGAGCTACCAAAACCCTCCAGCGAGGCCAACTGGAGCCAAGCAGCCAGGTGAAAGAGCTCAGAATGAAAGGAGGCCTAGTGACAGCTGGATATAAAGCCACATACACATCCTCCTGCACAAACTCATCTCATGTACCTGAGGTACAAAGATGGACCTCATTACAAATATATCAGTGATCACTGTACTCAAGAAATAACAGTGAAACTAAATTACAGTTCCCCAGCGCAAATCCATACCAAGGTCTCATGCTCTGGCCAGCCCAGAATAGCAGCTGCTACCTGCTCGTGAGTCAGGAAAACAATGTTTCCAATAGTTTGATTGTCCATCCATTTGATCAAATGAAGTGTTTTAGTAATTGGATGGTTATCTTAGAATAGATGCGTATTGCTCAGGTTCACCAGTCCAGCCTCATCAAAATCATCTGATTGTCACGCAACAGAGTCCTGGTGCAGTCCTTGCCGGCCACCAAACTGGGGTGCTAATAGGACTTGACAGAGGGAGCATGGAAAAAATCCTACCCCTTTGAAGGGGGCCAAGAAAAGGAAGGACAGAAGTTGTGTTTATGAAGCCTTCACGCTATGAAGGGCTGAAAGAAGAGTCACTACACTGCAAGAATGTGGATGGGAAGGCCTTTCCTACTTACACGCCAAGAATGTTGGGGAAGGAGTTGTGACGACAATCAGAGCTTTATTTGCCTTCCTTATCCCTGTCGCCCCCAGATATTGCCACTACCAGCACAGCTGGTACCACAGTTAAATGGTACAAAATAGTTGCCTTTAAACAGACATTTCATAAACAGGAAGTGAAAGAAGGTAAAAAACAGAGTCTTACTGTGCTGTGCTCCACTCCTGAGAGTGGAATTTGCTACTGGTAGACCCACAACAAAACTGCTGGCACCCTCAGCTCTGGTGATCCCCTGGGAGCATACAGCTGGACTGACAGGAGGTCTGAGTCTTTGTATCACACTCCAAGAACTCCAGGATGTGTCTCCTGGATTGCAGGGAACCGGATGGAGGGGAAGGGCACACATCAGCTGTAGGACACCTGCAGCAGGATGTACAATAGGCATAAACTCACACCTCAGAACAGACATTGCCTTTTGGTTGTACTCGAAAGTGTTGCAGATTTGGATGCCAAAAGAAAAAGGGAAAGCACAGGGCCACAATGTTAAAGGCTTACAGGTTGCCATCAGAATATTTACAACTTGACTGAAAACCCAGCAAAGAATTCCAGATTGCATGAGATTTTTTCAGCACGGGTTTGTAGGCTGGAAAATTTCAGCAGTGCACCTGGGGACTTGAAAAAGAGCAGATTCGAGGGGCCACAGTGCCAGCTGAAACAGTCCAGAGACCAATGGTCTATTCTGCCATCCATCCATTGTATCTATGAAGGCTGCTTGCTTTGCCCAGTTGCAGGTGTCCAAGGTTTAGCGCCCTGTCACCCCTAAGGAAAAGTGGACATCTCATACTGCAGAGGATTTCTGCATCCTGCTATTCTACTTCCTCCCCTGCAAGCTTTCTGCATCTCCCAGTCCTAGCCTCCTTACCAATATCTTAGGGATTCTCTACAAACCTTCCCTTCCCTTTTTCATGTCAGGGGTTCTGGGAATTCTTCATCTCCCGAAAAGGACTATTTCCCACATCTCTCTTCTCTCTGACACATGTACTCCATACATATCCCTTTATATCACTTTGTCTAACCAAACTTTATTCTCACTGTATTTCTGTATCAGGACTTTCAAGTTCTCCCTTACCAAGGACTTTGTGTGCCCCTCATTTCATTTTTTTCATCTTGATCCCAGGATCAAGACTGCTTCCTACACTGAGAAGGCTGGACCTATTTTCCCTCTTCCCTCATCTTTAAGAAAATCAGTAACTTTCTGCCCAGAAATCATTCCTGAATGTTACAACTGATCAGACACAGCATCCACCATTAGCTTGTCACGATAATGCAGGGACAGGAGTTTCTGTTTTCATTCACCTTAGGTCATTAATGAATAAATAATTAATAAATAAAAAATAAATAATTAATGAATAAAAATGCAAATAGTACAACAGAAACGAAAATAAAATATCTGAGCTCCCCAAACTGTATTCAATAACCATGTGCTAGGTTTGTAAGGGATTTTAATGGCTTGGCGTTCAGGAGATAGGCTTTGAAATGTGATTTCAGTGCTGCCATTTCAATCCCAAAGTAAAATTCCATGTATGTCAAAAGCGTTCACTAAAGAAGAAAAGGGAAGGGGATTAAAAGAACAATTCTGCAGAAAAGAATTGGTCTGTTTTGAAACACACAGAACTGGTCTCAGACAAAGCAAAGAATGGTAGCTTCAGTCTGTGATCCAAGTTTTGACTCTGCTCTCCCAGGAAGTAAGGAGAGGGCGAGGCATGGTGCAAATGGACAAGCATAAACTCTAAGCACCCATGGATCAGTTGCAATAAAGTGCTGAAAATAAGCAATCCTGGTTTTGGAAAGTCTTGTTCTGGCAACAAGATTGAATAAAGGAAGCTAGTTTTGCAGACTTTGCTGACTGCTTTGCAGACTGCTTGAAGGCTGAAGAAAGCAGGCAAATGTGTCCCTCAAAGCAATCTCTTTTTCTTATAGTTATCTCATGTTCCCAGAGAGTTTCTTCGGGTTTATTAGAAAGCTAGTAGCATCTGGCTTTTTGGAATCAAGTTCATCCCTTACTCCTGCAGCATTTACTTGGTTAATTACCACAGCTTTGAATGCCTGATGCTTAGTATTCTACAGGCCACCAGGAGACAGGAACGGCTTGCTTAACAAAGTAATCTGGCCAGAGAGGTGATCAAAACAGGAAGGGGCTGAGCAGACCTGAAAGACAACAGGAACGCATGTGGGAGCCCATCTAAAATGCCAAACCCTCTTCAAAAGGAAAGCAGTTCAAGATCATGTTTGGGATTCATTTGCAAGGGGACAATTGGCTCTTCTCAGCTGGCCCATCTATTCCTATAGCACACCTGTGACATGGTATCTTCCTTTTCATCTGTCTCTCATTCCAGATCCAAAATCTCCTCCCTCCCGCACAAAGCTACCACCACCCCACCTTCTCTCACCATTCTTACCTGTGCCCATCACAGATCTAAGGTGCAGGCACTTGCTGTGACTCCTCATTACAGCTCAGAATTTTCCATTGCCCTCTACAACCCTCATGGCTATTATACGCTCATCTCCTGGGCAAGTGAACTCAATCTTCACTTTTCTGATTTTCTGTTGTCTGTTTATTAGAAGGACCCTTTGTGAACTCAGCAGCTCACACTCTCCTGCGGCGCCAAGTGTAAAATTAATATTGACTACAAAATCTGGGCACTTCTTTCTGGCCAGAGCGGAGACATTTCAAGGTAATAGGAATGTTACAGTGTTTCACACCCACTGTCATCTTTCTGAAACCTCCAACTCATGTGGCTCATTTCTAATTGCAGGCATTAACTCTTAATGGGCCTCGTCTGTTCCAGGTGGGTGGGTGCTTCCCTCAGCCAGCCCAGGGCCCAGATGTGCTGGGCTGGCCAAGCCACTTCCAGGAGTTATTGGGTCTCCTCCCTGGCAGCCAGCAGGAGGTGGTGGTGTACCAAACAGCTGTCTTTTCTGGCCTTCCAACTCCTCTGCACAGCTCCTTGCTGTCAGGCAGTCAAAGCCAAAGGCTCTTCTTCTTTAAAGATGTCATGACAGTCTGAGTCAGGTGAAAGGTGTTTAACTGACAGCTCTGCTGGCCCCCAGAAGAGACACAACCCAAGCACTACTCTCTGTCATGCTGCCAGTGAGCTTCCAGGTTGACTTGGCAGAAACATCTCAGAGCAAGAAGGTCACTGCATCTCCATGGCCTCATTTCAGCTCTCTGGCTGAGAGGTGATTAGCAGCAACCGAGGTGCAATTACTGACAACTCTGGTAGCAGTTTCTGTGAGGGGAGCAAATCACCTACTTGGCTTAGAGCTGAGACTACAAACGTTTTTGCTAAATATCACCAAATAGCCCCCAAAGAGACAGTATTAACTTCTGCTAGCTCAGGAATACTGAGAGAAGAAATCCTTTTTCAGCCTTAAACCATTCAGTTCTGTGTCCCCTCTATCAGCTGAGCACAGGCAGTGACTCTTCATGAGGACACCCACACCAAAAAGTCTGAGTCCTGGGTCCCTTTCCAGATGTTGCTCTATTTCCATAGGGAAGGGCCAATATTTTCTAACTGGTATCACTGACCCAGTATCACTGCAGAGCTCAGAAGACAAGATTGCTGAAACTAGGTGTCCTATTGCTGTTGTACATTTTGGGTACTTTAAACACTACCACTGCTGTAAAATGCCAGCTTTCATGTGCAACCTAAATGTCCACATGCAGAGCAACACAGTAAAGAGTTGAGTCTTTAAGTGGTCTTCCCTACAGCATGCACGCATGGTAACATTAAGTTTCTCTTAAAGCAACTGTTGCCTCACACTGGTGTGGAATAACTGTTGGGACACGATATGCAACTTGAGAAACAAACATGGTGTCTCATACTAGCAAATGTCTGAGCACGGCAAACCATGAGAGACTGCATCTGGGTTAGAAGAGCAGTGGCGAAACTGAGGCACACCTGCTACTGGAATTATGCATTGCAAGGTGCTTAAATTCTTTCATATAGCTCCTTAAGTGGGGTGCCAAAGTGAGACCCAACCACACTGTAACAGGTGTTGGGCCCTCCTCTGATATATATCTAGCTCTACACAAACTGAGGAGGATAAATTAGTGGATGCTATTGCAGTGACTCAGCTTTGAGTACCTGTGTTAGCTCACTGTGCAAAATAAGTCTGCTGTTATTAGCATTACTGAGTCCTCAGGTTTGACTAATGGGGCAGGAGCTCTCACAGGTGATCTTTTCTGCTCGACAGTGGTCCTGGTGAGCTGAATGCTCCATTAGCCTGACTCCTCCTCCAAGCAGTGAGGTCCAGATCCCAGCCCCCCACACCCCAATGAGGCAATAGTTTGTATTAGCTCACCAGAGATGAAGACCTTTTTCACATTCAGACTGACCTGAGATTTCAGGGGTGTTGGCATTCAGGTTTAGGTTTATTGTACTTCCACGGGCAATTATGACTAAGTTATAGATTGGGCTTTTCTACTGGTGGATCAAAACCTGCAAGGAGGTCAAGAAATGCAATCCAGAGAGGAAAAGAGGATTAGTGAGATGCTGAACAAGCAGCTATGATCTCAGGGTAAAGAAATCTTGCTCTTGCATTCCTTGCACACCCTAACCCTTTATAATCAAGAGCTCTTTGCCAGGCTCTTAAAACACACACATAAAGCAATTATACTAGCACAACACTGTTACCGCTAGTACCTTTGTACACTTGCACAGAAAGCGGAAGAGGGAAGAGCTTAGATTTTATTGCTATTACTTCAAATCAAGTGTTGCCAACAGGAAGCAGCTGAGAAAAACTGAGCTAACAAGCACAAATTAATTTTTTCAGTCCTTTTCCCCCTGCCACTTTCATTCATCATCCCTTCCCGGACCATCCCTACTACAGAAGACTCCGGTATTGCTGCTTTTCCTTTCAAAAGGAAGACACTACTGAAAAAAACTTTAGTTCTCCAATGAACCGGTCCTGAACAAATCAACTGGGCTAGACGTGCCTGGCTCTCTGCTTCCTTTAAGCACACTGTAGACTTCAAACCATGTTATATTGGAGGAGTGGTGCAGCATTAGTGCACGCAGGAGAGAACTGAGGCACAGCGAAGTGCTTGTCACAGCACATGTCAGTGGAAGACCAGGAATAGAACTCCCACCTCCAGCCATGACAGATGAAACAAAGAGAGTTCCCTTTTTGAAAAGGAAAGGACATGTGGGCTCTAATGTTTCACCTGTGCATACTTAAAATAATTGGATCTGGACAGATTAAAGGCAAATGGCAGTTGCTCAGATGAACACAGTGTACTACATGGAGCTATGAAAACTGCCAGAAGTACTTGATTTTCAGATTATACCAGCCGTAAAAAAATATGGATCACAGAATGCTGTCAGGAGAGGATGGTGAATGCTTTCCAAATGAAGTGTTGGATTATGGCAGCTCAGGCACAAACAAAACAGCACACCTGATAAGCAGGGCAACGTGTAATGAAACCCCCCTGCTCAGCACAACTGAGTTGCAGGTGTACAACTGGATCTCAAACACAGCTAGGAGAAGGGTCTGTAGCTACACAGATCCATATCGGATCCTGTCCACCCTTTCCTACAAGGGTAGGAAATTTCAAAATACACTATTGGCTCAACTTTCCTCACATCACAGACAATGGCAAAGACCAACAGTGACAGTTTTTGAAATCCTCCTCCTCTGGCTCACAGGAGAATATATAAGAGAAAAGACGGACAGAGAGATAAAAGCCTTCATGTGGTGTGAAGAACTTTACTTTGGTCAACCAAAAATTAAAAACTGCCCATTGAGAAATGTAGTGGACTTTTGTCTTGAAGGACCTTGAAAATGGCAAAACATGCACTCCAACCTTTCCATCTGATGAAGATTAATCAGCCTAAGGGTCTGAGTCCTTCTCTTGTGCGATCCCCTACAACCTACCAAATGACTTTAGCAAAATTGTGGAAGACCAGGATAGGCTGGTAACAATTACCCAGAGTGCAGTCCCAGGAGGTCCAAACAAATCAGTCCTACTGCACACCTCCCGGCAAAGACCTTTCTTTTGACCTTCATTTCTGTGTACAAAGTTGAAGGAAACTGAAACTTTGAGAAGACAGAGCTGGCCCTGATATTACAAAAACATATATGTCAGTCTTAACATTAAAAGAGTGAGGAGTCCCCAAAATAACAAGCTAAGCACTTGACCAGGCTAAAATCTGCAGTTTGTATTGAAATGTGGCTTATGATATACTACTTTTCCCTCTTCAGACCAAGCAAAGAAAGGTAGGGAGCATTATACCTGTGCTTGCTATCACTATCACTATTTAATACTGTCAGCTAAGACTTCATGTTGTTACATTTGCTGACTGATACTTGGCTCATAGACTCTTAAGAAAATCTGGAATGTATTGAGCTGTGCCTAGGGGTGGATGAAGAGCGAGTCGAGAGCTTATGGGTAAGGATTAAAGGGCAGGCTAGCATGGGTGACACTGTTGTGGGTGTTTACTACAGGCCATCTGATCAGGAAGAGGAAGTCGATGAGGCCTTCTACAGACAGCTGGAAGTAGCCTCACGATCCCAGGCCCTGGTTCTCATGGGGGACTTCAACCACCCTGATATCTGCTGGAAAGACAACACAGCTAGGCACAAACAGTCCCAGAGGTTCCTGCAGAGCATTGGTGATAACTTTTTGACACAGGTGGTGGAGGAGCCAACAAGGAGAGGTGTGCTGCTGGACCTCGTACTAACAAACAGAGAAAGACTGGCCAAAGATGTGAAGGTCGGGGGCAGCCTTGGCTGCAGTGACCACGAGATGGTGGAGTTCAGGATGCTGCGAGGAGGAGGCAGAGCAATAAGCAGGATCGCAAACCTGGACTTCAGCAGAGCAAACTTTGGCCTCTTCAGGGACCTACTTGGAGGAATCCCATAGGTTAGGGTCCTAGAAGGAGCGGGGGGTGCCCAAGAGAGCTGGTTAATAGTCAAGCATCACTTCCTGCAAGCTCAAGATTGGAGCATCCCTATGAGTAAGAAGGCAAGCAAAGGAGGCAGGAGCCCTGCATGGATGAGCAAGGAGCTCCTGGCAAAACTCAGCCAGAAGAAGGAAGTAGAGAGAATGTGGAAAGGGGGACAGGCCACTTGGGAGGACTATAGGCACGTTGTCAGCATCTGCAG
Organism: Apteryx mantelli; assembly: GCF_036417845.1. Taxonomy (NCBI): domain Eukaryota; kingdom Metazoa; phylum Chordata; class Aves; order Apterygiformes; family Apterygidae; genus Apteryx; species Apteryx mantelli. Next base: position 13,606,215 of record NC_089989.1, on the reverse strand, counting down.
GGATGCGACGAGGAAGGCCAGGGCCCATTTGGAATTAAATCTGGCAAGGGATGTCAAGGACAACAAGAAGGGCTTCTTCACATACATCAGGAGCAAAAGGAAGACTAGGGAAAATGCGGGCCCGCTGCTGAATGGGGTGGCTGCCCTGGTGAGAGAAGGCAGAGTTACTGAATGCCACCTTTGCGTCAGTCTTTCCTGCTCAGGCCAGCCCTCAGGAACCCCACACCCTGGAGGAAGGAAGACTTTCCCTTGGTCGAGGAGGATCGGGTTAGAGATCATTTAAGCAAACTTGACACCCACAAATCCATGGGCCCTGATGGGATGCACCCACGAGTGCTGAGGGAGCTGGCGGATGTCATTGCTAGGCCACTCTCCATCATCTTTGAAAGGTCTTGGAGAACAGGAGAGGTGCCTGAGCACTGGAAGAAAACCAATGTCACCCCAGTCTTCAGAAAGGGCAAGAAGGAGGACTCAGAGAACTACAGGCCAGTCAGCCTCACCTCCATCGCTGGAAAGGTGATGGAGCAGCTCATTCTGGACACCATCTCCAAGCATGTGGAGGACAAGAAGGTGATCAGGAGTAGTCAGCATGGCTTCACCAAGGGGAAATCATGCTTAACCAATCTGATAGCCTTCTATGATGGAATGACTGCCTGGGTAGATGAGGGAAGAGCAGTGGATGTTGTCTACCTTGACTTCAGCAAGGCTTTCGACACTGTCTCCCATAACGTCCTCATAGACAAGCTGAGGAAGTGTGGGCTGGATGAGTGGACAGTGAGGTGGATTGAGAACTGGCTGAATGGCAGAGCTCAGAGAGTTGTGATCAGCGGCGCAGAGTCTAGTTGGAGGCCTGTAGCTAGCGGTGTCCCCCAGGGGTCAGGACTGGGTCCAGTCTTGCTCAACTTCTTCATCAATGACCTGGATGAAGGCACAGAGTGCACCCTCAGCAAGTTTGCTGACGATACAAAACTGGGAGGAGTGGCTGATACGCCAGAGGGCTGTGCTGCCATTCAGACAGACCTGGACAGGCTGGAGAGGTGGGCGGAGAGGAACCTCATGAAGTTCAACAAAGACAAGTGCAGGGTCCTGCACCTAGGGAGGAATAACCCCATGCACCGGTACAGGTTGGGGGTTGACCTGCTGGAAAGCACCTCTGCGGAGAAGGACCTGGGAGTGCTGGTGGACACCAAGTTAAGCATGAGGCAGCAGTGTGCCCTTGTGGCCAAGAAGGCCAATGGTATCCTGGGGTGCATCAGGAAGAGTGTTGCCAGCAGGTCAAGGGAGGTGATTCTCCCCCTCTCCTCAGCCCTGCTGAGGCCACATCTAGAGTACTGCATCCAGTTCTGGGATCCCCAGTACAAGAAGGATGTGGCACTACTGGAGCAAGTCCAGTGAAGGGCTACAAAGATGATTAGGGGACTGGAGCATCTCTCTTATGAGGAAAGGCTGAGAGAGCTGGGCCTGTTTAGCCTGGAGAAGAGAAGGCTGAGAGGAGATCTTATCAACGTGTACAAGTATCTGAAGGGAGGGTGTTGAGAGGATGGGACCAGACTCTTTTCAGTGGTGCCGAGCGACAGGACGCGAGGCAACGGGCACAAACTGAAACACAGACAATTCCATCTGAACATGAAGAAATACTTTTTCACCGTGAGGGTGACAGAGCACTGGAACAGGTTGCCCAGAGAGGTTGTGGAGTCTCCTTCTCTGGAGATATTCAAAACCCACCTGGACGCGATCCTGTGCAACGTGCTCTAGGTGACCCTGCTTGAGCAGGGGGGTTGGACTAGATGATCTCCCGAGGGCCCTTCCAACCTCAACCATTCTATGATTCTGTGAAATGGCCACAATGGCCATTGTTATTACGCTGTTTGTCTACTAATAATGTGAAAAGCACATTTTATTTAGCAGTTGTTTAAGACTGTGAAGAAGGTAAAATTCTTCAATAATGATTCAGTAACGATTAAGGCATGTTAGATTTTTAAAGCTCTAGATTAGAATAACCTTTAAAAACAAATTGTTTTCCTTTGTGTTGCTGCAGGGCAGAGTTAAGGTGGTTAAGGTACCTTAATTGCATTTCAACTCCTAACATGTTTTTAAATCATCCTTTGACTACAGCTCCACAATGTCTAAGGCAGGGATGTGCTCTGAACTGTAAAAAACAAGAGAACATAGGTGTTCTTTAAATTAAATCAAGGACAATTAGGGTCTGTCTGACACTCTGCAGTGGTGCAGCACAAAGACCCCCAAGGGGTTAACATCCACATAGCACAACGAAGGACAGCATCGCATACTGGTTTGCTCCAGAAAGCTATGCCAGTGTCCTACATCTATCTGAGGGGCCCAGGCATGAATCTATTTCAACTTGGCAAAACTGCTGCAAGCTCTAAAGCAAATGGGTCTTTGCTAGCTCAGATACTTCCACACCACATTGCAATGTGCAGTATTGACACTCTTCAAGACCCATGCTACACACCCCCTTGCATTTTTTCCCTCAGAATGACCTATCAGCTAAAAGTGAAATACCAGCGCTGCAGGCAAGGAGGACAGGCAGAAAGAGAGACAGAGCAACATACTCCTCTGATCCACCTTAGAGTCCTCTACACAGCAGGCTTGTGTCAGATCTGGTAAGAACAGCCCTGAGTGACTCATTGCAAATTTTGATGTGTTAATTCAGAGGTCAGAAGTTAACCTGATTCTAGTGGCTGGAGGTAGGCGACAGCATTTTTTGTCCCTTAAATGGGAGTGGTTGCTTCAAGCACAGGGTCACTGTATAGCAAGCCTGTTTCTCACTACAGCTTTACTAAAACGTATGAGAGTGCAGCGCTCACTCTCAATTTGTGGGAAGTGGCTTAAAAGCTATTCTCTATCTCCCAGGCTCACATGTGATATGGCTGGGATTTACAACTTTGATTAACTTATGTAGTTTTTTGCAATTTGCATCTATTTCCTGAAAGATTCAAGCCTAAGGAAAGTGGATGCTAATGCAGGAGCCTGTATTTGGATTGATGAAGCAGATAATCCAAGATTAATTTCATCTGACAAAAGAAATCTATTATTATAGTGTCAAACTCTGGTGCACAGCTAGTAGCTCTCTGCAAGGCTGGAGATGCAACTCAGCACTTAGGTTCATGCATACAGGTTCTATTTGGAACTCCATAGGGGGGTTGAAATGATTCTGAAAGGGGCAAAAATCTCTGAGAGAAAGGCCAAGAGCATCCTGTCTTATCACCTGTCTTTTGGGCTGCATGGAGCACTAATCCTGTGTGCGATACGGCAGCAACTGTCAGCTGCAAGACCATGCTGGCCATTGATAGGAAGTTTATTATAACCATGAAGAAAGAACATCCATCTCTAGCCTGGGTTCGGGGTCATTCATTTAACTATATGTAACAATCTGAGAGGGAAACCCTGTGCTCTGCAGCTCATACACTGCCTTACCACAGTGGAAAGTGAGGGTTAAAAATAAGTATTTGACACTCAAGTGAACTATACATCATGCAGGACAACACTGAATGGGTACAAAAGTCCTTTAGAAGGCTATGGAGCAGATTCAATTCTTCACTAAACATACATGGAGGTCCACTCAACAAAATCAGTCACCTCAAATGATTCAGGTCCATCATCTGTGTTGCCTGACACACTTCCCGTTACATCTTCAGCATGAGACAAGCTGTTACTCTGACTTGAGCCACTATGACAATATCAGCCATTCCTCCTGCACTCACAAGTGATTGCTAGTGTGACCTCCATCTTACTAAAGATGATTTCTTTTAACCAGACATGGCATGTCCGTGTGCTCACTCAAAGCCTAGAGCAGTACTGCCACGGCCCTCAGTCCCATTCCTGCATGAGCCAGCAATGAGCTTTCAGACCCCAAGGCTCCTGCATGTGTGAGAAACATCTCTCTTTGATGTCTCTGTGCTATCTCAGCTGGAGATGGGGAGTGGTAAACAAACAACCTAGTATCTCCACTTCGGGCATAACACACGGTTCTGGCACAATTTTTATTAAAAAAAAACATGGTTGCAGAGTAAATCGTACAACATGATAAATAAGATAATAGTCAAACTGTAACTGGATGCAGTACACACACAGAAGTTGCTTTGTGCAAGAGGCTGGCTCTTCCACCAGCAGCAAAACTAACTGCTCTGAGGGCTCTTTGACGCTCTTCCCCACTTATGTCCTTTAGCTGAGACAGTGATGCCTTCTGAGGTTTCCAAGATAGGTAAAGGATAGAGTTTGGGCTACCTTCTCCCTGCAGCAGATTAGATCTCGTTTACTGATATAACAACCATTTCTTACCTGGCCACTGGGAACTGGACTGCCATCCAACCCCCACAGCATCAGCGAATGCTGATTTTCAGTTATTGTCGATTGGTGACTGGTCAACCCTGAACAAAACCAAATACTGGACATGAAAGACTTCTGGCAGCACACTTCTGTGAGTGAACAGCTTTTCAAGTCACCTGCACCTACCAGACAACACCAAAGAGGTTCCTTATCGTTAAAATAAGCTCACATGTACCACTGTGGTTTCTCTGCTGTATCCACAACAGCAGCTAGCCCATTATGCAGAGGAGATCCCAGCAGAAAATATCCATACAGACAGACAAAAACAATCCAGTTACAGGATGAAATCCCGGCCCCAGTGAACTCACTTCTTCTAAACTGTGGAACAGGCAAACTCTGCAATAGACCCTGCAGTCCTGGTTACTGGGTGCAGACCCTGTCTGTCTCCTGACTTCATGCTGGGAAGAGACCTGAGTGTACACACACCTCTTTTAGAAAGGAAACTTGGACACAAGCAGGGAGGGAGCCCTAGTGGGTACCAGTAGGATCCCCCAGTCTAGGTGATCAGTAGGAGAGCATTAATGATATTTGTCATAGACTCTTCAGGTCCGCGAAGCCTCATCACCCTGATCCTTGTATCCTCAAATGTTTGAACCTTTAGAGGAATGCAAAGACCTCATAATGCAAAGCTATACAGAGAAAAAGGGAATGGGCCCTTTCTGATCCCTGCTAGGCAAAGAGCTTACATACTGAAGCACAGGATTTATTCATATCCATCTCAACTTGAATGAATGCAAGTGCTTCTGGACCTAGAGCAAACTAACTCTCTTAGACTGTGGCAGAATGAGCTGGTTTGATGACCTGCTGGGGTAGCAATTCCTCCCACGGTTACAGCAAAAGCAAGCCCCATCTGACCCATGCCCTGAAGATTCAAATTCCCCATGTTTGCCTGAGAGAAGATGAAGGGCGATTACGGTCTTAAGCCAACTGTGTGGGGATCCTGACTCCTCATATATGCCTCATGCTACAGAAGAACCATGTCATGAGACATGACACTGTCTTCCTGCTGTCAAACTGCATCAGTCCACTTGGAAGTAACAACTCATGGTGACATATCACCATCGCACAAAGATGCAATTCTACTAACATTGTAATGATCTATAAGCCTCAAAATAAATCTGAGAGCCTTTGAATTGTGGTAGAAGCTACAAAGACCAACAGGAAAAACAAGGAGTCTGTTTCACACTGTGGAGAAGGTGATAGCTCAGAAAACAAGCTCTGCAAACCTAGGAGAGGGTGGGGGAAAGGTTTTTAAAAATGACCCACAAAAGAAAAAATTATTACTAGGGTCTGATAGAGATCCTCATATTTCCTGCATTTAGCTTCTGTATCACACTAGCTCAACTCCCTGTCAAAACAAGCTCTAGTTTGCTGCTGTCAGCACAGTGGGCTTTACGTAGCTTAAGAAAAACATCTCACAGTATTCTTTATACTTCATATATCATCTCCAACAAGCCAGATAGCAGAAAACAAGCTGTTACTGTGCAGATGATTATTGGTGATCATGTATACAGGCAGGCCCAACGATGGAAGAATAATACTCGTTTTGTTAAGATCTGTTTTTAGCTAGTCAGAGAGGCAATGAGTAATGACATGGGGGGACCTTCGACTCATTGAAACATCCAGAAACATCCTATTAACTATGTAAACACGATTCCACTTTTTCAGCACCACCGAGAGAATAACCACACCAGAAAACCAACAGTACAACAATCCCTTTTTACACGGTACTCGTTGTTAAAGAGCAACAGAACTGTTGACCGTACAAGGTATTTTCATACATAAAAATCGTAAGAGAGGATTTAAAAGAAAAGTTGAGATGGAATAGATACTGAGAAAAAGTGCTGTTTTTATAAATGTTGAAGCAATGGCTGCCATTTGGTCTTTTCCTTCCTCAAACAGTTCAGCTGTTAATCTAGTGGAGACAGTAAGTCACTCCATTCCTCTTAATTATCCCATTCTGGCCAACTCCATTCCTATGGATGGTATTTGTCTCTGCACACACAGTAATTTAATACAGCTACTGGCTTCAGTCACAGAATGCTAAACAGTTACCTATCTTTGTTTAATTGCAGAAAATCAGGACATTCTTCTAACAGTATGGTAATAAGAACTTGGGGGATACATCCCTGAAATAACTCATGTCAATTTTCTGAAACATCAGCCATTTAATTTAGGAAAATCCCAGAAGATAGGAAGACGATTTCCTCATACCAAGGTATTCCTGCCAGTGTTTCACTGTGAACTATGTATCTATTCTGTTTTGCATATCCACTATGTGAAAATATCTAATCATCATTTTCCACTGCTATTCCCTTTCCAATAGGGATCCTGCACTGCTCACAGCAGCTAGCATTATAGTCTCCATCCTCTCTGCAGAGATTTGATGGTTCATTTCTTCTTTCCAAACTAACTTCAGATTGTCAATATTGCCCTACAGTTCTGTTAAAAAAGAAAAAAAAAAGTAAATGCAAAATATACTTATCTGTACTTAGAGCAGAGAGCTCCTCATTCTATGATTTCCTTACACAGCAAGCCAGTGGTGATAAAACAGGTTCAAACTACAGCTTAACATTAAATACCTCATCCTTCTCAAAGCCTCCATGCTAAATTCCCAGTCATATCCAAAGACCTGTTCAAAGTGGTGTCTCCCAGCTCTGTAGTGAAGAAACTGAATGTAGAAGTGAAGCTTATTTCTCACTGCTTTTCACAAGGTTGGGAGCTCAGAGGTTGCAGTACAGAAGAGGAAAAAGTAGGACATGGGAAGAAGCATTGGCCTAGAAGGAATCTTCTGGGCCTCCGAGTTCAGTCCCTGCTACTATTGGTACCCACGTCCTGTTCATCAGCAGCATCTTAGACATAATCATTTTTTCCTACCACCACTCCTACAAGAGGCACATTTCACAATTTCACTCTGATGGTTAGAAGCATTCTTCTCCTTTGCAACCTCGGGTTATTCATGGCTTGTTTATACATGCTTCTTCTTATGCTGGCATTGCCCTTCAGCTTACGTAACTCATCTCCGTCCCTAGTACCTATTCCCAGGATACATTAATAGACAGCATTTGCAGCCCCATCAGCCTTCTCTTGCTAGTTATACTAAGTCAATTTTTTAGTATGCTCTTATATGACAGGGTCTCTCTTCTCCTGATCATCTCAGCTACCCTTCTCACTGCTGAAATATTACCTTCCAAGTCAAACTCAGGATGTGGGATGGAGAAGTGGTGGTGGGTGGAAGGAATACTGGCTCAAACGTGAGCCTTGATCCTGCAGACACCCTGATCATGACGAACACCGGCCTGGCTCAAAGTTGGCTCTGAAACTGTTAAATGCAATATGCTAAACACTGACAACCTGTAAAATCCTATTGGGCAGCTGCTGTACACACTATCTCTGTGCAGCCAGGCTCTGCCATCTCACTGGCTTAAAAAAAATGTTAACCTTCCCTGTAGAATAAGGAGCTGCATTAAATCCCTATTCCTACCCCTTCCCTGCTCACTCAATATTTGCATTTTCCCATGAAGGGTTTCAACCCTTCCAGTAAGTCTGATTGTCACAGCTTTTCTCCCCCTTCCCTTGTAGGCCACTTGCCTAAGGTCAGCATTCAGCTCGCCATTCTTCTTTGAGCCCAAGCATCTATGGCAGCAGGGCTGTAAGTAAAACTAGGTGGTTTGTAACTCTGCCAGCTTATCACAAGCCACCATCAGCAGGTTTGCTTGGTGAGGTGGCTGCCAGAGATGGATGGACCCTTGGGGCCCATCCAGCTCTCCTGAAGCCAGCAGCAAATTTCACCAGCTCCCCTAGAGCAGGACAAGGACCCAGGACTCCTGCTGCCGATCATGGTACCTTCCCTTCCCTCAGCATGAGCTGCCTCACCCCTAAAACCAGTGTTTAATGTGGAGATCAGCCCAGCCTAACCATGGTACTCAGAATTACAAACACCAAGAGATCCTTAGCAGCCAGCAAGGATCACAGACACTAGGGGGGACACCTAGCTTTAGTATCCTTGTGCACCAAGGTACCCTGTTGTCAGTGCTAGCAAGGAACCAATTTCCCAGAACCATTTCCTGCCCACCAAAAGAGCTGTCCAGACTGTAGAGTGAGGAGGAAGAACAGAAAGAGCACATGCTGTAGAATCAGACAGAAACTCAAGCAGTGCCTAGGCACACGGATTGCTGTTCTTTGTGATTGCTCCTGGTTTCTCAGAGAGCCAACTTCTCCAGAGTGACTCTTCACATTAGGCAGTGGTGGTACTTGCAGAGACCATGGAGCAGTGTACTCTGTAGGAACAGCTTGCTTCCTTCTCCCCTACATCTCTTTCCAGAAGTCCCCAAACCATCAATGAAATAATCCTGCTTTCTGCTCTCCCTTTTTATCCTCTTCCATCAGAGGGGAACTGAGTCAGCAAGACAGGCTGTGTTGCAAGCCTCAATCCACATTTCAACCCCTTCTCTTCACTTTGGCAGAGGGGGGCAGCACAGGGGGAAGGGGGATATGACCTCTTCTCTCCTCAAAAGAGCTACCTCACATCTTTGCACAGGTGTCAGGAGAACAGGGCAGTAGCCACACATGCCTAAAATCACCCGCTTGCATGCAGCAAGGGTTGGGTCATATCACACCTCTGGCTCATCCCAGGTTCCCGAGCATTTATAGTCAAGCCCTGACACTTGGTCATGCTCAACAGCTCTCACTGTGATGGACCCACCTTAAAAGAAGAATTTCATACCAGACAGCAGCAGAATAATGTTTATATGTTTTTTCTTGTAATATAGTGTCATTGTGATTCAGTACGCAATACCAAACAACAAAAACCTGCAATTAAGAACTGGAGGATGGGAAGCAGAAAGTTCGCACCTGCCACTGAGCCTGCAACACATTCTGTGTCAGTGACCAAACTGAAGTATCTCATCTGGATTTAATTTTCTTAGCCTAAAGACAAAGCCATGACCCATGTTTCTAGTCTGCTGATGAAAGGTGAGTGATTTTATGAGAAAGCCAAAGAATTACGAGCAAAACTCCAGATTTCTGTTCCTAATTCTGCCGCTCATTGTCTCGGTTAAGTCACCTCATCTCTTTGTTGTTCAGTTTTCTCATATGCAGAGGGAAAGGTTATACTTTGCCAGGCTCTAATGAGCTTCATTCAAGCACTCTGGAATCCATCAGTGCCAGAGGAGAGTAGCAGTATTTTTCACTTCTGAAACATTGGAAGGAAAATATCGTATTTACATGCACGTGTGTGTATATGCACGCGCACACACACAGAGTAAGCTTCTCTCTAAGAAACCATCTGAGTATTTCATCATACTGGAGGAGGTAGGAAAATGCATGTGTTCAGCACGGAGAATACAGTTGTGTTCTGGATGTGTTTCCATACACAGTAGAAACAGAGCTTCACTTCTTCCAGGCTTTGCCCCCTGCTCTTTCTCTGGCAGGAGCTGGAAGTCTATAGTCACAACTGGACTAGCCTGTACTTTGGATCTTTCATTTCTACACCAGTCCTTTTCCCTTCATCTGGATTTCCCTGAAGAGTTGTTCTGAGCACACATATGACACACTTTTTGCCTCAGATCAGGCTATACTGAACGTATCGTTCCTGTTGGTACTGAAAACCAATGACACAGCCAGTTCTTCAGAACTGAAGAAAGTACAATCTTCAGCAAAGTCTGTGTTGTCAAAGAGATCTTCTTAGTTTTCTTGCTAGCCAGAGATGGTAAGGGTACACTGGTTCCTTTAATTGCTGCTTTAAGATATCAAAGGGAAAAGAGAAGCGGACAATGATAAACTATCAGATGGAATAAACCTTCTTGCTCTGAGCACCACCACCTTTTCTGGGAAACCAGGCTGAAATACTGAATTTCAATTTAGTAAGGGGAAGAAGAGATTGCGTACTTTGCAGAAAGAACTGTGTGCTTGTATTCTACATGGAATAAAGGGATGCTGTTTCCGCAAGGAGTGGGAAGAGAAGGAAAAGAAGATATTTTTATAAGCATCAATGCACAGAAAAGCAAGATTTATAATGGAGAATTCCTTACATCTCAAACCTGTAGGAGTGCCTATGCTCTTGCTCATCTCAGGCACTATGAAATATTCTCATGGAGGGGAGGGATTCCTATCTTTCCTATCCCCGCTTTAATTTAATTTTTAATTAATTGCACAGGGCTTCAACCTAGTCCTCTTTCTCACCAGTCTGCAAACAGCCCTCTCCCTTCTCCTGTTGCTGATAGTGAACTGAAGAGATTGTCCTCTGCTGTACTCTCTCCCAACAAATGAAGTCAGAGAGTTTTCAATGCTGAGAATTTAAGCAACATCCTCCATGACCTAAGGAACAGAAACCCAGTGCAAGTCCAGCCCATTCCCTGGATGCACCAGTTATTTGACAGTCTTATGAGGAATCACTCACAGCCAAAAAAGGCAATTTCTTTTGTTTGAGCTTCCTGCAAGCAAAAATGAGAAACAGCATCAGAACCTGCTTCCATTATGGGCAATGCTGGAGTAAAGCAGCTGGACTGGGACAGCCACTCGTGTTCAGCTTTCCCTGAGCAGCTCCTGCCTGATCCAGAAGGGCAACAGTGGTGAACTCTTTGATGTCTGGTGTCAAATGTATTAATAAAAGCACTGATGGCTATTCTTAGTGTCAGCCCAAATCTGTGCTGGTGCCAATGCTTGGTGGCATGTTACAGAAATTCTGACACAGTCCTGAATTCATTTTACTGCCTTTTGTGGGCTTTAGTTTGTTTCCTTAATGGGAAGGCAATACTGTTGGGGGGTTTTCCCACACAGAAAAAGTGAATAATAGGGGGAATGCATTTGAGTCCTGTAACACACTTGTTTGATCTTGTTTCATCTCTTTCCAGGAGCAGAATAATGCAATGATTTGTAATTTTCCAGGATTTGCATTTCAGAAAAGCACCTTGCAAAAACAGGCCATACCATGAGATGTCTGGCACTTCTACTATTGGCTGCCCCTTCCCCCCGACCAGGGAACACTTGGAGAAAAGAGTCTCATGAGAATTTATCATTACCATTTCTGATGCGAAACAGGAAAGCTATCAAGCACTCACCCACTCTTGGTAACAGTACAACACATGTTCTATTCCAAATGCAGGTCTGACTTCAGACCTTTCGCTGCAGTCAGGGCCTACAAGGCTGTTTCAGCTCTCCATAAGTTTTTGTATCATGAACACATGGACATCTGTGCCAGCTGGAAGGGGGAGAATACAATAAACGGAAAGCTCAAGCCACAACTGTAACAAAAGGCTCTGCACCCTTTAAACCCCACAAAACTGCAATACCACAAGGTCCTCTGTGGATGTTGAGTGGTCTCTACATTTGACTTAGTAGGCCTTGGGTGACAGAATGAAACATAGGTACTTATATAATATTTCTTACAGGAAAAAAGATCTTTCCTGTCACCACCACAACACTCGAGAAGTCTGCCTATTGGCAGCATCAGAACGGAATGAATGCCAAGAATTCCTGGCCTGTAATTTTATTTCTGGTACAGGAATCCATTTGTAAAGAGCGCATATCCCAAGCACCCTTTCAGTACATACATGACATTGCAACAGGGACACTGATTGTTTTGTGGATGTGAAGCCTATATGTGTTTGCACATCCACTTCCTGCACTTGGGTGTCAAGGTCTGATATGTGCAGTCATATACTAAAACACATTTTAAAAGCCTTTTGAAAACCCAAGTGTTCATGCAGGTACGATCAAACCACTTCTTTACTTTAATCAGGGGAGAAGCAGGGCATGGGCATGTGATCGCAAACAGTGAAGTTTTCTTGGCTTAGCAAGTTCCTATGTGTCTGCTGGGCTGTGATAACACACTATATGCACTCTTTTAGTTCAATCCCAGTGCAGAAAAGAACATTTTAACTTAAATCACTATGAAGGTAGTAGCTCTTCATTCTGGTGGTTTAAGTTAGGTACTTCACAGGTCAGTGCAGACCACAATGGACGTGCTCATTTACTGCCTGCAGCTGAGCTTTGCTATCTTGACAACTTGCAACTATGCAAACTTATACTCTAAAAAAATCTGTCTAGACTAAGAAGTACTATCTATATATGATTTTTTTTTCCCTGAATACAGCTCTGTCTCAAGCACCTACTGCTGAAATCATTTCAAACCATAAAACTGTCAGACCTTGTCAAAACATTACAACATCTCCTTGTCTGACTTCCATGCAATCGAGGGTACGGTGTAGAGAAGGGGGCCTGTAACCCACTCAGTGGTAGGCAATGCTCCAGACACAGTCGACTGATGCTATCAGGCGTCTGAATATCAGTGTCAGAGCCCAGCTATATAGTCCTACAGTACATTAGAACTTGGGCTTGCTCTAGGCCATTAAAGACAAAGACCACTGTCTGGAACAGTTTTGCCCATTTGAAAGCAAAGATTCCTGTATTTATCTCTGGTCAACATGAGTGCTTGGAAGCAATGTCAAAGTAATGTTCATCACCCTTGTAGAAGGGCTTATAACTTAGCTGTGTGAGTTCACATCAGGGCGAACATCCTGACGCAGCACGAAGCCAGCCTGCGAGTACTCAACATGCTAACTCTTATACTGTTTCATTTCTATTAGTTGTTAGACACATTCAAGATAATTTTGAAATGAGGTAACTTGTGAACTATACAATCTGCTCCCGCGTATGCACAGAGAGGAATCAGAAAACATACATGTTCCCATTAATTGGGCCAGCTAGCCAGCACCTGGCTATAGCTGTGCCAAGAAGTATTGTTAGCAATGAGTGTGTGAAGGGAAGGCCTTTCCCAGAAGCAGCTATAAATACTATCTCAACTCCTGATTTTTGAACTCCCTTGATACCCAGGCAGCTGATCTCTGTCACTTGGCTGAGGCTTAGCAGCTGCCTCAGCACACCTATCTCTGCTTTTCTCTTATGCCATCCCTGGCAAGAACTGCATCATCCACCTCCTTTGGGGCAGCAAAATGCAATTTTATTTATAATGCCAAGGAATCTTGAGCCATCCAGCCAAAAAGGCTTCATGTGCTGTCCAGACTGTTCAGCTCCAGAGAATAAAGGCAATTTGGTTTAGTTCTTTTTCCTCTCACCCCAAGCTAGCGCACAACTAGTGTAATCAAATTTCCTTTACCCATGACAGCTGAACCAGGTAAATTATACCAGCACAGTCGTGGCACTTCCTCATCCTGCCCATCTTGGTTATCAAGGTGCTTATATGAGCACAGCCTATACCAGTGGCTCCAGATAGCTGAAATCACTACAGTTAGGACACGATTTAGCCACAGCAGGGATTAGACAGGAATATTCTCATTCCTGCATCCTACTGTTGTTGTGTGGCTGGGAGTGAATTGCCTAAATCTGGCTGTGCAAATACAGATCTATAACCTCTTCAGCACCCTAGTAAACTCAGTCCAAAGTTACTGAAGAATCATGATTACAGGTATATTACTTGCTAATTGTTAACTAAGGAAGACATTTCCCCCTCACACAAAGAAAAATAAATGTTTTCAGAACAAACACACACATGTGGGTGAGCACCTACCTAACAAAGCCAAGATCTCACCTGGGAACTTTAAGAGCTAAAGCAAAACCACAAACCCATTACCTTGACTCTAGCCTATGTTGTTGACCTTGTATATGTTCCCTGACATCACTTCACAATAAAAAACAAAAATACATCTTTGGATCTCTAAATCCCAGAGGCCCCCTTCTTCCTTCTAGTCTTCCCAGAAAACCAAGCTGCTTGCTTGGGAACATCTAGCCAACAATGGTCACCGTTAGAAAGCAAAGGGCCCTGACCATGCTATCAGTCTCACTTTATAACCCAGTGCTGTCCCCACAGGAATCAACTGCTGCAGCAGCAAGGCTGGAGGCAGCAGATAAGCCTCAGCTGGGTGATAGAGATCAGCTGCCCAGTTATCAAGGGAGTACAAAAATCAAATAGATTTTGGTTTGTGAGCTACAGCTTTTTATATATCCTGGGAAAAGAAAAGGGACCAGTGAGGGGGAAGGGGCAGAGAGGAGTCTTTTCCAGTGCGTTATGATGTCAGATCTTTTTAGCAATGGATTTCTAGGTTAAGCAGATATCAAGACATGCGGCTGCAGAGAACTGCAGTCAGCACAGGCATTTGTAGGAGGAAACTGAAAGCGGTGGCTGAAAGGCAAAGCAGAGCACATCTACAGGCTGCAAATTGCCTGAAGTAAGCAAGATGCAGTATAGTAATGACAGTCATTCCCAACAGGCACAAAAACAAAGAATAGCAGCATTGTGCCCCGAGAGACGACTGCTTTTATAGCTTGCAATTTTGCAACTAATCTAGCTGATCGGGGTGATGAGTTAACCCCGTCCTTTTCAGATGCAGCCCGCACTCTGGCCTGCAGTGCTGACTGTAATGTTCATTGGCCTCTGAATGCCATGTGTCCAGCTTCATAACTCTTTGGCAGAGGCAGATCATCACCAGTGGATTAGATCAACAAACATCAGCTGTGTTGCTGTTTTAAGACCAGAGGCAGGCAAATTAAGATAACAGACCGGATTTCAGTGCCAGCAATAGAATAGGCGATGGATTGCAGTAGACAGCCAGGCAGAGATCAGTAGAGAATGCAGCAAAAAGATGATGATTCTTCAATTACATGAAATTTGACCCAATAAGCTTGGAATTCAGGTTTAATTCTGGTTTCAGCAATGATAAGGGCCACATTTGTAAGTCTCAGCATATTCATCTAAATATTAGCACGTCTGGCATAAACTTCTAGTTAGAAGCTTTGGAAAATACAGCCATTTTAATCACAAGGAAACTCTCATGCAGCATATAGAAATATGGACTACATATTGAGATGGTGTTTCCACAGCTCTGTGGGGAGGACTCATGGAGTAACCTGAGTCAGTCTTCATCTTCAGTGAACTACATGCTCTATTTGTACCCATGTAATCTTCTTCCCAGCTCCATCTCCATCCCTGTTAATGACTTTTGCAGCAGGAGAGTTTCTGGCATTTCAAAGAATAGCCCTTCGTATTAAGTAGGGGAATAGAAGGAGATAGCAAGCAGGAACACATGCACAGGAACTGCCAGAGATGCTCTCTCTTCCAGCATGGGACTCTTTGTGGGTTTCCCTTAGTCAAAGCAGGAGGGAAGGTGAAAAAGAAAGTCCTGTGGAAAGCTGTAGTAAGTGATACGGAGTTCCTGGCCTTCAGGTCTCCATTCAGGCCCTCAGGAGAGGCTGCAGGCCAGCCGGTGGGAATGCTGACTGTACCAGGAGTGTCAGACGCGCCACATCTCACCCTACCTGGCAGGGAACAGGGCAGGGACGCTAACTGCAAGGAAGCTCCGATTGGCCCACCTTCTCTCAAGAGGGCATGCCAAAGGGCAGAAGGGCTGGGTCTGGCCAGAGCTCCCAGTTATTCTGGGCTCCCTGTATCTAGTTTTTTCTAAGGACATCTTCAGTCCAATTTCAGATATATCTGCTATTAAAGTGAACCTGTAGTCTGGTGTTGGCTGGTATCTTGTATAAATCTGGCCTTTGAAATAACCAGTCTTCCCTGAATCAGCTGAGCAAGGCAACAACTTGCTTATGCAGATAAATCTGCTCTTTTCAGTTAGGACCAGCTTCCTGGCAGCCTTTCCAGACTCGGATTTTAAGCACTTCCTATTGAGGAAACCAGGCCATTTAAATGGGGAAAAAATGTAAAAGCAGAGCTCTCTCTCCAGCTGATTGTCTTTGGAAACACAGGACTGGAAGCTGCTGTCCCAGAAGACTGAGCTGTCCTTATCTGAGGCACTCTGTTAAAAGACTTGGAATCACTTATTAATTTAGTGAAAGCTCTTTAATTTTGATCCTTTGTCTGCATTAACTGATTTGCTATCAATAACTTGCATTGATTAGGCCTCCAGACCTGGCAGCTGCTGAAGATGAAGAGACAGACTCTCTTTCAGAGCAGGAGTTCAAAGCCTGAAATGATTAAAAAAAGACAGCACCAAAATGGCTGATAAAGAAAAGGGCATCATTCTTATTCCACACAAGGATGAAACCATATGCAGTTAACCCTTTGGTACCTAAAAGTGTGCTCAGGTCTAACATGTTTGTGCATCCTAGAGATGCCTATTAGATGTAGTCCATTTTGCCACTTTAATTAAAATATTACTGATGTACTATGTGATGAATACCTGCCAGGATGAGAGTTGAGGGAAGATCCTATCTACTTCAGACATAAAGAGAGTTCAGAAAAAGATGCCTGATCCGGAGGCCAGGTAAGGTAGTACTCAGCTCCTCCGATCCCTTCCAGCAGATGGCATTATAAAGACTGGTTGAGGGCAGCTGGATTTAATTTACAGCATATCCAAACCATATGCAACAGTAAAATTTAACAGTCATCAGTTAAAATTTTGACAGTAAAGTTTTGAGGGCTGAGATTGGCCCACTGGATCAAGATGCCAGGGAATCAGCAGCAAAAATAGCTACTTGTCATAGAGGGTGCTGTCACACAGCTGAAGTGGTCCCAGTGTCTACCTCACATGAGTTATGTGAGGGACAAAAGGTGTGGATGTCCACATACACTATTTCTCCGATGAGTGGAGAAAAGGTACTGGCTGGGGAGAGCTCTCAGGCCATCTAACAAAGGATGTTATGGGACACACACTAGACACAACAGGTATATGGGAAGCACCTCAGCTACTCTGAGTGCGCGTAGAAAAATCCCCTCCAGTACATACCCAGGGTCTCAGATGGCTTCATCTAATTCAGGTTCCAAATCTCCAGTAACAGTTTTCTAAATAACACTGGACCAAGTATTCACTTTAAACCTGAATCTGAATAAATCCAGCTGGCCATTGTCGACCGAAGACAGGTAACTGATCTTTGAGACATCCGTATATCATAACAAGAACAAGGCGGCGTTGTGCTTTTTTCATTCAAGCTGTGTTAAAAACACTGACCACCCCTCAGTTGTGATTGTGACAGCGCAGCTCTTAACAGCACACCTTCCTAGACCTGCGTATTTCCTCTCAGAACCCCTTTCCCTGGAGAAAAATGTGTCATTCCTCTTACAGTTTGTTCTGCGGCAGTGCAGAGTGATGGAAAGGTAGGGCACAAAGTAAGAGACAGTTCCTGCCCTGCAGAACAAATGAGCATCTGCTGGTCCAGAGTACCATGATGGGCCACTTCCCAGGAAACCTACACAGATGTAACATGAGTTACAACTCGTAGTTGAAACAGGCCCCGTGTGACGGCTTACCACATAAGCACTTCCAGTTCATATAGCAGCACTTCTGCAGAGGGGAAGTGACACAAACAGAAAACATACTGAGCTTCTACATTTTCACTTTGACAACAGTGTACAGCTACCAGTACTCTAAATCCCTACCTATGCGTCTTTACCTCGCCTTGTTATTTGAATATTTTTAACATCCCTTAGACCTTTTTAAATAATATTCTTGTCCTCTTTTTCTTCCTTTCCTTCCTGCTCTTCAGTCCCTGCATACATCACAGGTGGGGGCTAAGTATCCCCACATCTGCAGCTGCTCTGTGCATGCTGCTGTCCCATCCTCTTGTAGGTCTCATGGGTGTCTATTGCACGTATCCTGCACATGCATGGTGAGATGCCCAGATGTCCAGAAAAATAGACAACAGCTTTAAATTTTGCCCAGACAAAATTTCTGGGAGAAAGAGTAAGGCATTGGGCACCCAGGCTCTAGTTTTGCTCCCTAAGGAGGGGTCAGCTCCTGGGTCCTCAGGCTAGAAGGCAGCTATGGAAATGGTGATTTGGCAGCTGCTTCCTTCCAGAAGCCCAACCTAGGTCACAAAGCACTGTGCTGGGGAAGGAACCACCTTTCATATCTCCCATATCAATGGAAGAACCAACTCACCGAAATTAAAGATCCTGTATTTTCTACAAGTCCCTTCCTTTTAGTATGTTAGTTATGTCAGCCTTTGTGGCCTACACAAATTCAATGTGAATAATGGTTAGGACAGTTAAACACTGGAATAGATTGCCTTGGGAAGTTGTAGAGTCTCCATCGCTTGAATTTTTCTGAACATTTCTTGAATTTTTCTGTTGCTAAACATTCATCTGTCAAAAATGGTTTAGGTATTTACTAATCCTGCCTCCAGGAGCAGAGGGAAAGGAATAAATGACCTCTTAAGATTTATTTTCTATTTCTGTAATTTAAATATTTCCTATGTGGGCTCTAGAAATGCCTTTTGCCTTCTCAAATGATCACAGTACAACTCTTTTCCTAAGCTATTGTGTTTCATCTCCACGCATTACAAGAACTCCATTCTACAGTAAAGGGGGCCTTTATGCAGTGGTTTAAGTTCTCACTTCACATTAGTTTCTTAGGTTTACAAAATGCTGAAGGATGAAAAGCACAATGCAGTAAATATCTCAAATCTCCATATTTTAAAGAGGAACTTTTATTCCTATTTCTCAACACATGACTGGGAAATCAAAGTAACTGAAGACTTTATCGGGTATCTCCCAGATATTAACACTGGTTGCATGCATATCATGGTGATGTGCACAGTATAGGAGCCAGAGAAGGTATGTTTTTTCCACCCACAAGGAGCAAAAATAGGCTTTTATTCTGAATTACTTGTTTTAGACTAAAACCAAGAAAGAACAAAAGCAAAGTCTCCAGGAAGGGAAGTCTGCACCCATTTCTTATTTTAACATACTGCCTTAACTTTTAAGAAATTTAAAGCTGCAGTACACAGAAAGCAATCAGATCAGTGCTGTTATATAACCCTCTATTTCCAAATAGCAATCCAGGATCTTAGCAGCAATTAAAAGTTGTTAACACTCTACAATCTCCAGGTCTGAAAATCTAAAGGGAAAAATTGTAACAATTAAGGATAGATACAGATATATAATACACATAGCACAGATGTTTTATTTCCCTGCAATTTTATATATGTCCTACACACACACACAAACCCCCCCCCCCGAGCACTTCCTTAACTCAGCATTACGGTCATTCGTATACATTCCCTATGAAAAAGAATCAGTAAAAGTGAAGGAAAGTACTCAGCAAGATCACATCAGCACCTAGCCTAATTTCAGATCACATACACTTTCCACTGAATTAATTTTGGACATGTTCAGATACTGGCCTTCCATGTGCAATTACGACACATAACTATTTCCAGTATTGCCTCTTCAGGCAAGGTTTGTCTGAATTAAGGATTTTTGTGTGAAAATGGCAGCATGGTTTTACATGTCCATTGGTAAACAACACATATGTACATCCTTCAGAAATGCACATACAATACGATCATCTATGGAGCGTCCACCCTAGCATGCACAAACATATTAAGAAAGAAATTCATCATCAGTCCATCAGATAAAATCTCTGCTGAGGAAATAGCCTCAGATGCAGGTGAGGCTCTGACCTCAGCATCTTTTGATGATTCCCCAAGACTCACACACAAAACACAGGGATAAAGTAGTAAGCTGTGCTTAAGGGGAATGCCTTTGACTGTGGGGATATGGATATGCATATTACCCTGTCACCACTGGCAACATATTAATAAAACCTAACACTATAGAGGAGCTGGTAGGCAGCAAGAATTGCCTCAGCAGCAGGAGAAAATGAGCCATAGTACATTCCCATTTTCTGATGGGCAAAAGAGAAAAGCATTCAGTTTTGGTTTTAATCATTTTACCTCTTGATTGTTTCCCTCAACCTATATCCCTGAAATTCTCAGCTTCAAAGGCAAAAGAATCCCAAATTCCCTCATTCCCGAAATCGTCCTGGCCTTAGGGAGAAATTGGAGGGAAATAATTTCATTTGGTGACAGCTGGTTTCACTGTCTTAGTATCCCACCTGTTTTTTTCTGGAAAAGCACTCACTCTAGAACTGGCCCAACCCCTAGCAGCATTTGGCTTTAATAGCAATCCAGCTGCAAGTCTTCTGACTGTTCAAAGACTCGTAGGCAGAGCAGTAATGCACACTGCATTCGTTCTTCCTCTCCACTGGGTGTTTAAGACCAGCTATGCAAAGGTTTGTAAGTACCTCGGTTTACCCTGAATTCCAAAAAGAAGACAGTCAGCTTAATACTATACAACTCTGAGCTTGAGCTTTAAAAAAAAAAAAGAAAAAGTGTATTTTTTCCAATTTTGGCAAGTGGTGCACAGTACGATTCCTCCAGTACTGATGAATAACCTGCTCTGAGCTAAAAAGCACTGCTGAACTGCAGCTGCCCTCAGCTTTAACACTAAGGAATAGACTTAAGAGACTGAAGACTTCAATACACAAATGAGTAGGAGTATGCACTGTACGTGGCTGATGTACTGCTATTGTATCAGCTTTGGTTTGATTAAGGATGAGAAAGTAAGAGCATATTGGTCAAAGATATGAGATCCTGTGGAGTCCTTCCAGAATAAACATGGTATTTACATATATTCTTCTGAGCTACGAAATAGCTAGGATTGCAAGCAATGCAATAATAGTCTGTGTGTACAGTCTTACACTATCCCTAAGTACAGCTTGCTTGACCCTAAACTCCTGGAAATAAAAAGCCCCTTTATATCATCAGTACAACATCTAACATCAATGTCCCCTACTTAGTAGATTTCAAGAAGTAATAGCAAAGTAACTTGAGCAGGTTATTGGAGTGATGTATGGTGGTGGTGTGGTCCTTGTGACCATTCCTCCTCAGCTTTAGCTTCCTCTGGGGGAGCGGTAGCATGAGATGGTACGTATGGGTTTGTAAATGGATCTGACATTTGAGGATGAAAATACTGTTAATCACTATCACCAAGGCAAGATCACTAAAAACTTATAAGGATCATGTTTTCTAAAGCAGACACGTTCCAAGAAACACTGATGGTCATACCAGCATCACAGTACTAAAATAAGTTCAGTGCTTTTCCTCCCCTGAGCTTTTACTTTTGTCTCTTCATCCTGCATAACAGAACTTACAATGGAGACATTGCTGAGTGTCTCTTGAGACTGTGTGCACTGATGCTTTTCACTGAGCCCAGCGGGGTGCTGCTTTGTACACCAAGGGTTTGGGATATGGAAGGTCTGACAGCATAAGCAAAGAAAGAGAAAAAGAAAGAGTAAAAAAAAAAAAAAAAAAAGATGGTGCTTTGCTGTGATCAGTGCTCAGACTTGGGCAGGGGGGGGAGGAAGCAATGAGAAGACTGCAGATTGCACAGTACTATACATTTCAATATTTGCTTTATCTCTTGACCGCTGGGCAATTAACTTGTGTTCCCAAGTGCAGCAGGTCTCAGACATGTGTGGAATGAAAAAATGCTGTCTTCTCACATGGATGCTCATGCTTTTTCTTGCTCCAGGTTCTCTCTATCTAGACCCATCTATAACGGGGCAATAACTGTTACCTGTGCTTGTTGAAAAAGGTACCATTTTCTGTGTAAAAAGCCATTCCTCTAGAATATGGGAGAAAGGACACTGCTTAAGACAATGTCCTCCAGACTCTTACTGAGGAGCCTTAGTCTAAAAAGATGTGAAGATAACACAGCAGACTCATCCGCTGCCCCCAAAAGTCTGCTCCCTCTTTCAGGCCAAACAGCCTGCAAGTCTGAACAGTATGTTTCTGCTTGTGTTTAGTTTAGAGTACACTTAAACTATCAGTATCAGTTTAACAGACTTCAGCACCCATTGCACTGTATCTTAATTACAAGAAATGTATAGGGGAGGAAGGGAGAATGAGAAAATAATCCAAGCAAAGTTCCTAAAATGGCACTGTCATATATCACCCTTTTATCAGGAATCTAACCGCATCTGAGTCTTTCACTAAAGCTTCAGTGTCTGGATTAAATAATTAATTTTAAAATTGAATTCCCATTTAAGTTTCTAGAATACTTAGCTGAAAATGAAAGCATAAAATAAAATAAATAGTATGTGTGTGACCATTTTCTCAAAAACCAAAATATATATGCCTTTATGGTTTCTATAAATGTGTATGTTTATAAAAGTTAGAGGTTTTAAATCAGTATCTTGATTTCAGGGGACCTAGCTTATGATGTTTTGATGCAAACACCTGCTACAGATTAACATTGCTATAAAACTCTCAGTATATTGCTTTCTGTTCTGAAGGCACATTGTTACCTGAAGCACAGCTTAACCTCTGTTGAGAAAATAGTCCTGAATAGAGCAAAGGAAAGCTGTTCACAGCTAAGTTAAATACTGAGTGTTTCCAAAGAACCCATAGAGACAACCAACCAGTTGCTCCTAGGAAGTGAAGGCTCAAGATGGCGTTTGAAGGAACGACTTTGCCGTGCTTCTAAAATGCTAACAACGCACATGCTTATTATTTACACCCAAACCAGTTGGCATGCCTAATATTTCAGGAGACATATTTTGCAGCCCTAATGCAACTAGAGGAATACCCTATATTTCACTGTTACGAGGTACCATAATAGCTGAACAATATAGCTCTTTCCATACATCACATTCAAAGCTGGGAAATACATTCTTGTTTGTTGCGAACAACCTTTTTCTTATCTATAAAAAATAGCCATAATAATGATTCTTTACACAGCTCTAGAACCTCATAGCCCTTTCAAAATACTTAAGAAGTTAGATTTCTCACGACTCTGTCATATAGTTGAAGCAGTACTGGCATCTTCACAATACAGATAGGGAGTAGAAGAAGAAACAGCACATTTGCAGCAGACCTGACTAGAAGCTAGATCTTCTAGGTGCTGGGGTGCCTGACACCATGAAACACATTTCATTTCTTATCATTATAGAGGTGCCAGTTATCATAAACTAGGAAACAGGATAATATGAGACAAATATGATCCGACTGTGAAGAATATTTTGAATAAATAAAGAACATTAAAATGGGGCAAGTGTTTACAGGCTTTAGGATTTTATGGAAAATTCTTTGCTTTAAACTGGGTGAGTAGCAGATACTCTGCCAGAGTAACACTTAATATTAATAAAGACCCCAATAATCCCAGGAGTACTTTCCCCTTAGGGGACTTTTGTCCTATGTATCACCATAAGGCAGGAACATCAGGCTGTGGAACTTCAGGGCTTTGCTTTCTGCAGCCCATTTTTGTTTTATATTGTTTCTGATGCAAGACAAAAAGCATCAGAGAAACAAGACACCATCTCTTTCAGAGCAAGTAGAGAAGAGGATCAAAGCCATTAAAAGTACTCACCAGCAAAACAGAGGACACACAGCAAACAGGAGCTTGTTGCCAAATGGCCACTTAAGTGCTCCAGCTACTTTGTTCTGACGAATTTAAAGGGCTAGCCACAAAAAGGCATGTGAGGAAAACCTGATTTTCCACAGGACAGCTTTGCACAGGGAAGGCAGTCTCAAAGGAGGTGTTATTTTTGTGTGTTGCATACAAGCAACGCACCACAAAGTTGCAGCACAAGCTAAGTCCTCCAACTTGCCCTCAGCACACGAGCTCCCAGAGTGTTCTTTGCCCACTGCATTAATAGTCTGAATTCACAGTCATTTTACGTGATGGGCTGCAGCAACAGAAGACCTCACGATGAGATTGCCAGGTTTTATCATCAAATGACACTGTAAGAAAACATACTCAGGATGGATATTATTAATAGATAAATGACACACCTCCTATAGAGGCTAAAACAGAGACCCTGACCCTCGAAGTCAAAGGGGGAATCACTTGTAGCTAGTATTGGAAGGTCCCTTTCTGATGCATAATGTCACTACCTCTCGGTTACATGTGCATCAACTGCATTTCTGTGCAGTCATTACATCTACCTGAGTCTAAGGTCAAGAAGTTGCTTAATAACTGTTGGCAGTGAAACCTGCCGGGAAGACAAAAGTGAAAAACTATAGCTCTTTCAGCAACTTGGCCCAGACTCAGCAAGCATCTGGCAAGTCGAAAGTGTAATGCTCATCCCACAAGAGTGTTCTGGTCTGCAGGTTATGCTGCCTTAACTGATACTGTATGCTCCCTAAAAGGCAAATCACTATATCAAAGCAGTTCTCATTTTGCCATTGTGTGCATCACATCTGAGAAGACTGGTCCTTACAGTAACAACAGGATGCCGAGATTGTGCTATAAACTCTAAAATAGAATACCTGGCTGCAGCAGTGTTTTATTCCTTCCAGAAAAATGACTTCAGCATATGAAGTACTTTTTTTATTTCACATTCCTAGGCAAGAAAACCGATGAGCAACCTGAAGTCAGACAGGCAGTTGGAATAGTTAGCAAGCAGTACAGAAAGTGAGAAAGCAAGCAAGCAAGCAAGCAAGATAAATCCCTATGCCTCTGGTAGGGACAGCTACAGAAAAATCCAGCAGTAGATTCTCCTGCTGCCAAACAGGCAGTACCTCCCTGATTTGTTCCACAGAAAGTACATGCAACCGGAATTTTCTAGACAGTGGCAAGTTCTGTGACAACTGACACTAAAAAGAGGAATGACATCCTCAGCCCTGGGACAACTGCCCATACTTTATGATTGGAAGGTATGGAGCCAGCACCCTGACTAACAAGATAGCTTTTTGCCACCAGTCTCCATTCAGCTTCAGAAGCCTCAGGTCAAACAGCACTTGCAAAGAAAGTGATGGGAGTCATGCAAAAGCTTGTAAAGACCACCTAACACTCATGCACTTTCAGGTGGGGAGCAGGTTGAGACAAAACACCTGAAACCACATTAAGTAGTTGTCATTTGATTGATTCAGTACAGCTGGTACATTCCAGACTCAAAGACAGATAGTCCTTCTCAGTCTTTGTTAGATGATTTAGGCCTGTACATGTCTTTCCTTTGACTTAGCAGATCAAACCTTCACAGTTTCTAATGTATTTCTCTTTATCACCGCCTCCTGAGGAGGGCAGCACTCTAATCCTCTCTTTACACCTTGGAAGTTGGGGCACAGAGACTAAAGGCAAGTGTTTAAAGGCACTTAAGAAACCTACAGATGTAGATTTGACTGATACAATGTTCAAACGCATGAAATGCATAACTGCAATTCAAATCGCTGAATTGAAAAGCACTGAGGAGTCTATTTCCTTCTGATTGATTTCAATGGGAATTAGGCACTGTTTGTTTCTGAAAATTGTCATCATTAAGTGCCTAAAAGCCTGGCTCTCAGTGCCTTGTCTACACATAGCAGGAAATGGAGCCTGAGTTTTCCAGGCATGAAACTACTATTCCAGTCACAGAGCCCCTTCTTAATCCTTACCTTTTTTTAATAAAAGTCACCTTACTCTCCAGTTGGCCTTCATAGGCAAGGGACAGGCATTTTGGAGAGCAATAGAAGTGGTCTCTCCTTTGGGAATATATGCTGTCAAATTTTTCTTTTTACCCCGCCATTATATCTATTCAGCAGTGGAAGTGACAATAGCAAAGAGCATTTGGTAGAGTTTGGCAAAGGTATTGATGGTGAGATCAAACAGAAGGTCATTCTTAAGGATGCTCCAGGAACTGCTACGTGTGGCCTCCTTTACACATGTAATAGCACTGCCAGAAATCATCATACTGCTTAATGCCTGTGTGAGTTTACACAGACCCTAAAGTGAAGGAAGGCGTCCTAGCTCGTGAAAGTCCTTTGAGGGAACCAATTCCTCAACAAACCAATTAATTCATATAGACAGTCCTTTTCTGAGGTTCAAATCCTTTTCCTAAGACTATGATTCCTAATGCAATCTGTAGTAAGTGTTAAGAAAATGCTTTCCTTTGAACACCAAGACCTTCTTCTGTAACCGTGAATTTTCTTACCAGTTTCTGTGAACAGGCCAATACCAAAATCCCAGGAAT
The DNA here is from genome assembly GCF_036417845.1 of Apteryx mantelli. Lineage (NCBI taxonomy): Eukaryota > Metazoa > Chordata > Aves > Apterygiformes > Apterygidae > Apteryx > Apteryx mantelli. The sequence goes on along the minus strand of NC_089989.1, from coordinate 13,580,164 downwards.
ACCAGGTCCCCAGGAAAATGAAACTAAGGAAAAAATTAATGACTGTCTGTAAAGTAAGTAAATCCATTTTCATGTAGATTCAGGGCTTCTCCTAGCCATGCTGACCAGCCTTTCCCTCCAGGTCTGGCAGATCATATGGTCTTTTCTGTACCACTCAAGATTCCTTCTTGCTGCTTCTGAATGAAGTGGGCTTAATCTCTTCAACCATCCTACTGTGCAGGGTGCAGGGCAGAGGCCAATGGATGAGGTGACACTTACGGTCTGGAAAATCATGCCTCCTTGTCCCATGCTGCTGACAAACAATCAGATGAGCTTCCACGGATATGTAGGTGGAAGGTGCTGTACCTAGGTGAAAAAAAATCTAACCCATGCTTGCATGATGCTGAACTCAGAACTGTCAGTTACAGCTCGGGAAAGAGTATGTGGAGTTATCATTGACAGTTCTCTGAAATCATTGCCTCAGTGTCCTGTTGCAGCCAGAAAAGCCACAAGATGTAGCCAAAAAAATCAAGAAGCACCATCAAGAAGAGTATTGAGAGCAAGACAGAGGGCATCCTTTTGCACCCAGATTTCCAGTACTGTGGAAAGGTCTGGTGTCTCCATCTTAGGGAAGATGTAACAGATTTAGAGAGAGCAAGAGAAAAGCAAGAGGACATAGCATCCACCTTACAAGGAGAAACAAAAAAGACTGACACTCTTCAGTTTGAAGGGGAGAAGGCTGAGGGGGAATATGATTGATGTTTACAAATGATTGATGTTTACAAATCATGAAGATGTTGGGTAGAATGAAAGTGAAAAAGTTATTCACCAAATTCTCCAATATCAGAACTAGGGGGGAATTAATGAAATTAGCAGGCAATCAATTTAAAACATGCAAAAGAGAGTACTTTTATGAAACAGGCAGTGAACATCTCATGCTTGTTGTGACAGGAGGTGGTAGAGGCAGATGGTACCATCAGGGTCAAAAGGGATTAGACAATTTCACAAACACATCCACAAATGGATACTAAAAACTGGGCAGGGATGTACCCTTTAACACACCTGATCCAGCACTTCTGAAAGCTGGGGGAAAAGAGCAGAAACTGCCAAGGTCATGGGCTCTCCCTTAAGAGCATGTCTTTTTGCTGCTGTGGGAGACAGAACATTGGACCAGATGGATGACTGGTTTGCTCCAGGAAGGCATTTCTGGTGCTCTGATGTATGTCCTAAGCACTCTGTACTAGGTGACAGTACAAATGCACTGATATCCTCCACTGAGCACCAGTTTCTGTCACTCTGTGCAGCCACTGCCTCTGCTGCACCTCTTCTAGCTGGACAAAAAGAACATGTGGATCTGGAATGATGCAGTGGCTGTTTTGTTTTGCAGACTGGCCTTTGTCCTGATTTCCTGCATTTTTAAACTGGTGTCTGAGCTGGTTATCTTCTTTTGAGTTATTTCATTGCCTCAGCTCCAAACTCATAAATGTGCTCTGCCTTCTCTTTCTTGTTCAAACTCCTTTGCATTCCAATTTTTTCCTTTATAGCACTATTATTGTGGCAGTGGCTGGCATGATTATTGCTACTTACTCTCAATCCCCCAATGGCAGTGTAATACCTCTTTAATTGGGTATTTCTCTCTCCCGACACTAATCTCCTAACAAATGCTGATGCTGTGTTAGATGCTGTGTGGGGATCTCTCATCACTATCTCCTTAAGCAGGCAGCTGTGTGTGGAATGGATGTGTAGTCACTCAGCATGGATGGATTTGTCTGAGTCCCTGTCAGTTCCCTGCTTTTGTCACCAAAATCTTGCATTGCGGATCCGAATTTCTACTGCTTTGACTTTTTGAGGCAGATTTATCTGAGTTGCTGTCAGATCAATGGGTTTTGTCACAGAAATCTATGTGACTTTGTTCCCTGTGGAGATCTGGCTAGTCAAGTTCGCGGAGGCTAATTTGGAAGTACTGAACCCAGGGCCTTGTTTGACTATGCTGGGGTGGGAACAGTAAGAACTGAAAAGAAGAGAGGCCTAGCAACCATGGAGACTTAACTAGAAAACACAACAGTAACAAAAAGAAAGTGCTCATGAGAGACAGCAGATACTCCAATGAAACACATTCCTTTTAAATAACGTTCACATGTATTTTTGTAGGTTCAGGGCTCTCCACCTTCTGGCATCATAAACAGCTACTTGATCTGCTCATGGACTGCAGGCGTATAACGATGACTGTAATCTTATCAGGTTGTAGGTCTAGAGCAGGTCAGCCCTTGCAAGACAGGCCTCTAAGTATGGTTGTTGAAAAAACCTCTAAAGCTGTTGGGGTGGAAATTCTGTAGGAGGCACCCTTCCATTAATGCCTCAACAGTGTATTAGGAAGCCCTGTGCTATCAATCAGAGGCAATGATCTTTCTCAAGGGATACAGCCCCAAGTTTCTTATTGCCTGTAGCCATCAGACTGCATGGCGCTCTCATACTGTGCTGATACCAACAGAGCCTTCCAGACACAGCTCAGCTTTGCTAAATTGCTATGTGCCCATCTTGCCACTTTGGCCAATTCCAACAGTTCCAAGAAAGCCTTCAGAAAATGGAAGTTTCCTGATGAAAAATAAATTTTTCAAATAAAAATTTTTGATGTACTGAGGAACAAACTTCTTTCTTTTGCTTATTTCTGAAAGATTCTTTTGACAATGAGTGACTATCACTATTTGGATTTGACCATGATCAGGCCAGAATGAAATTCTAAAAAAAAATGGTGGTAGTAATAACAATAAAAATAACAATAATAATAATAATAGGAAAGTAGGTAACATACATTAAGGGAAGAGGCTGGTGTTTACAGATAAATACTCAGTCTTGGAACAGCCAATTTGAAAGGTCTACACAGCTGGGATGTAGTCCCTGTTGGTGAAATTGCCTTAATTTTGTATTTGATCTTGAACATTTCTACAAGAAAGGGTACCCCAGGAAAGAGGGAGTTTGGGGAAAGTGGAAGGTAGCCATAGCACCTCAGCATTAATGAGAAACAGTGAAAATTATTGGCCATGGGTCACCTCATTGCTCTCTTTGCAAAATTCTATTCATGGTCTTTCTTTATAGCAGATGCTCCCTTCTGTGCCTGCCTTGTAGTAACTCCTTCCCCCTTTCTTTCTTTTTAATGAAATTCTCCTTTTGTTGTATGTTTTTCTATTTCAATTTTACCTCTGGAAATTTTTTATTCCCATTTTTCACCTTCTAATCTTTTTCCATTCATCCTTCTCTCCCTGCCTCATTTAAGCATTCATGCTTCTGTTTTGCTTCTTCCTCTATGTGATTATCAATTCTCTTTTAACTGGTACCCCTCCTCAGTTTTTCCTCTTTCCCTTCCTTTCATCTCTCCCTCTCTTTCTCTGCTTGTTCTCTCAGTCTCTCAGCTTGTGGTTTAGGAAGCAGTAGTCCTTAGATATTGAAATGATATGTTTAGTTTCTGCTTGTGATTCTGTGCTAGATGTCTCTGTATGTCTATGCAGTTGCAGACAGACCGTAAGCCTTGGTGAATAAAGGAAACAAGCTGGAAGCAAAGCTGAGTGAAAGGCAGCTTATGTGTGTCTCTGATTTGTACTTGTTTAATAATGGCCTCCTGATTAAGACAGAGTATAATTCCAGAAATGCCACAGTGATAGATACTCAACAGATATCTAAATAGAGATAGACAATTCCCTCAACATTTAAAGCCAGAACTAGTAGTACAACTATTATCTTGTAAGTTCTTCATGCCATTGCCTGCATGCATATCACCTGGTAAAACATAACTTTAATCCTGTCTGGGCCTCTGAGGACTAATATGATGTTAAACGATCATTATTATGTGCAGCTGTCACCATGCCTGCAGCTTCAGCAAACCAAAAGAATTATGTTGTAGCTTTCATATTTTCATTTTAGAACAATGTGAAAAAGTATGTCTTTAATAACATTGATGAAACTGTCCCTTCATAAGTCATCTTGTCTGCTACAGTAACTGCTTTTCACAGAGGTCCTCGTATTTTATCTGACTGTAGTTAGTTAACAAAGAAGATTGACAGTGCTTGGTTAGACAAAGAGAGATGAAATACCTATAACTGTGCTATTGCCCGAGTCCATCTCTTTTGGTACATTTTAATGTGCAGCAAGGTCACTCCAATAAGAAGCTTTGAAATGCTTGCGATTCCTGCTTACAGACTGACTTCCAGAAGCACACATGATGACTGTGGTAAGGTTACCCCTCTCTCTGGTCTCATTCTGCAGGTAATGTGTCCACAGGAGGATTTCCCAAGCAGACAGAAATGACCAAAGGACAACAGCAAATTAGTCATTAGTAAGATGGTCAGAGATCAAAGGCTGCTTGTTCTAGCCTAAGCTGTCTCCCCTACCTCAACCATGTGGAGGGTCACGACAGGGTTAAACTGGTGGAAAGTTACAAGTAGCAAAGCGTATAGGAAAGGAGAAGCAAGTAGCAAAGTACAAGGCATGATCGCAGCGTGACCGGTGTAATGATTGGCTTAGCAAAGTGTATCTGCAAAACCGCTGAAGCAGCTAACTTTTTAGTATAAATATGCTCAGAAAGAAACAAAAAATGTCTCAAGATGCACCACTTCTTGAGTCCGTGCTGTCATTCGCTACACAACCACAAGTATAAACCAGGCTGGCGAGCTCAGTCTGCTGTCAACCAAGTTGAGAGTTGCTGTTACACGCTTTGCTATGATTGTAACTATTTTTTAGCAAAGATCCAGGTCTAGGAATGCAGAGGTGCAGAGGTGCATTGACGGAGACACATACCAACCTAATTGCTGCAGTATTAATTGCGGTTGGGCTACCAAAGCAGGAGCCCGTGAGAGCACATCTAAGTGGGATGGCAGGCACTGTTACAGATCAGAACCTAGAGGGAACTGGTTGAAGACTGGTTTGGAAAAGGGGCTTTTGCGCAAGTTGTGGGAGCCTGCATTTGGAAGAAGAATAACTGGGCTGGGTTGCACCAGTACAGCTGTGGGAGAAAAGCTTGCACAATGCCTTGACTGCAGTCACGGCTCTTTCTTCCTCACATTCATGGGCTCTAATTCCACATAAAATAAGAAAAAGGGGGAGTGAGAGACAGCACCGCATCATCTTGACAGTCCTTTCTAAGAATATAAAAGATGAGCTGCAAGTTTCTCAGCATTTTGCTAGCACATTAGCAGGCAACAGCAAATGGCCATCTCTAGAGCCATGCAAAGACACTGACAAATTAGTGAAAGCCAGCCTGATTCTGCTGATAGAGGTGTCCAGCCATGCCTTCCAATAGTTGGCTAATTAGCAGAAATATGGATTTCCAAGACAGCAAGAGAGCTCTGTAAAAGGCGCAAGGTTGGTTTGCCAGAAGTCTCAGAGGACTGGGATATGAAGGCTTTACATGCATGTCCCTGGTCTTAATCTGACAAGAGTGGCAGACTAAAGTTCTGAGGTTGTGTATTACTTGAAACTGGCTGATGGTCTCAGTCCACCTTCTACTAGAAAGCTGCCTACATCACTGAAGAAACAGGCAATTAGCACATATTTCCAAAGTTGCTGGCATTCAGATTAGTACTTTAAATTGACCATGAGGGCTGAGTTGTCTTGCCTCCCTCTGTAGAGATCTGTCTGGTTCAGGACTGAGGCAAAATGGAAAGTGTGGAGGAGCAAAAACTTGTGCTGGTTTGCTTATGCTACACCTGTGCAAATGAAGAGAAGACTCACGTTTCTATATCTGTCAGTGTGGCATTATTCCCAGGTGCTAAAATTCTGTAAAAAATAGAATTCTGGAACATTTTCTTTAAATAGCTCGAGACACTGTTTAGCAAAAGGTCACTGGGGGAGCAGACATTGTAGGTCACAACCTGGTTAATAGCTTCAGCAACAATGGGAATCCAGGTGGATTATCTGGTTGTACTAGCACATAATTAGCTTTGCAGGAGCACTAACTTGGGACAAAATTGCATGGCTGTGACTGCAACTTGAACAGTTGTGTAGGGCTGCATCTTCCCCTTGAAATGGGAGATGGAAATGAAAGAGGTCATCAAATGCTTGTACTCCGGGTAAATCCAAATGAAAGTTAATACTTGAGGAAAACTGCAAGGTAGGAAGTTTCCAGAGATACCAAGGAGGTTCAATCCTTTCCAGTTTGGAACAAAACAACCAGTTGTAACTAGGCTCATGTGAACCACTTCCATGAACATCCAAAACAGGTCTGATTACTTCTCCAGAATCTCTTAGATCTAGCAACTGAGCTAGAAATCAGACTCTCTTGTCAGATTGTCCATTTCCCGGTTGTGGTGAAAGTGGAAGGATTGCTTTGGAGAGTCATTTATGAATACAACAATTTATAAACCATCTGACTACAGCCACCTTCCTTCCAGCAAAAACCTCTAAAAGCCTCTCTCACCGTATCTTATCTTGTCCAGACTCCTCTCTAAAACAGAGACCACAGCTGAATAAGCGTTGCATTTTTAAAACTCAAAGTTTTGTGGTAAAAGTAAGGAACAGAATCATGAGGGCTCCAGTAAGATGCCTTGCTAACAGGCTCCTGAAGCCTTCTCAGTTAATTCCAAGCACCAGGGAAATATACTGCATGAAAGATAGTCTCCAACAAAATCTGGACTCATATCAGGTGCAGCTGTATACACCAAATCTGCTGCTTTGAACTGCACTTTAAAGGAAACCAGCAGCTAATACTATCTAGAAAGCCGTGGTATCTGAAACTATTGAGTGGTTTCTTAAAGCAAACACATACAGAGCTTCCATTACAACAGTAACCTAAATATGAGATTATAAGTCACAGATATTTGGAGTAAGAGCTTCTTCAGGGAGAAAAGGAATAAGTTCCTTGGTAAGTACAGGAAAAAAAAGCATTTCAAGGTATCTATGCAGTAAAAGATCAAAAACCACTAGATTTTTATCCTTCTTAGTAAGCAACTCACAAGTGGAAACAATGGTACATGTTCCAGTCACTTCCCACAGAAACTAGCATTAGCTGTCTTGTCTCCAAGCTTCAGCCCACTTGCACCCCCCCAGGTTCTTGCTGGGAGAAGAGAGACAGCTGCTCAGCACACAGCGCGCTACAGCAGCAGAGCTGGCATGGCTGCATCACTTCGGCCCATTTGAAAAACTTGCCCCTGGACTTTGGCCGCAGACACAAAATTAAGTGCAACATAACCTATATTCCCAGACAACATCACATATCTGTTACAGAGAAGGGCTGATTAGCACTATGGCAAAATGTGACAGATTGCATTGTGGCATATGCTCTGCCAACACAGCAAAGGCACCAGAACACAGCTCCATGCTGCAGCTAAGGCAACTGCCCCAACCCCACCATAACAACACTGTAAAAGCTTCCAGATCAGCTAGGGTAATCCTCAGCGAAAGTGTAAGTTACTCTATGCAGCAGAATTATTACAGGACATGCAAAATTATGCAGTTCATCAGAGAGTGACTACCACTGCTTTTTAAACTGGAAGCTCTTTTTAAAGCAAGTAATCAAACCACCTTCATGTCCAATTAGGACCATATCTCCCAGTGATACTTCTGCTTTGATAACCACAGGATCTTCAGGAAAATAGAGCTTAGCAAATTATTGCTTCTAATTTTTACATACTGAGCATTTGTTTGGTCACTTAAGGACATAACTTTTGGTTGTGTTGAAATGGTGATGCAATCAGGCCAATGGAAATATCCTCCCCCTTCTCTCTGAAGTACAAATCTTGAGTTGCTCAGGAGCTGACAACATGGGAACAGCTCTAGTCTTTGGTAAAACATCCCTCCCCCACTGTAAAAGCAAATTTATCAGAGACAGATTCCTTTAAGGTTAAATATAATCAGTCAGGGCCAGCCGCTCTTGCAGCACCTTTTTACTCTCCTCTAACATCTGTGAGATCATCTGTAAGTCATCAGAAAAAATCAGGAAAAGTAGCAATGCTGGAGGCACTTCAAGCTGAAAGTCAGACTAAGTGCACACTGCTGCAGTCACAGTCTCAGGTGGGAACTCTGATAAAATGACAGTGTAGAATGACAGCTTAAGAGGAACCTGTGGGCGGGTAGGCATTAAACCTGTCCCAGACACACAGACTCGTCACCTAAGTCACACAAGAAAAGGTTGGTGAAACAGCACAAAATTATCTAATTGTATTAGGAAGAAGAACAAGTTATCTAATTCATGTGTTGTGCTGCCAGAAATCCAAATCAGAGCTCACAACACTGGAATTTTGGATATCTTAAGGCACAGAGCAAGGTGGCAAATAAACTATTCTCATCTGAATTTAGGATCAAAAGCCACTGGATTTTTTTTTTTTTAAGTGATCACAAATTCAGTCCAGTCAAGGAGAATGAGAAATTTGATGCTACCTGTCTCCCAAAACCTTCCATACCATAAACACCAGGACAGCAACATTCAGTATCGTAAAAGTGTCCCAGCCAGCCTCAGAGCTAGGTGAAGTAAAATCAACACCATGTCTCAAGCAAGGTGAAAAAGTGCTTGCCACAGGGCTGTTTTATATCTCTGTTCAGCAAATCATTGATGGCATTTGAATTCTTCATTTTTTCCTGTATCTTATCTATGCTCAGTAGGGAAAGGACATTGAAAATACATAGTGTCACTGCTCACCAAAATAACTAATGGTCCTTTCACAAGACAACTTAATTTCTTTTAACATCTAAACAGTGCAAAGGAAACCACCAACTGAGCCACTGCAAACAGCCACCTTTCTATCATTAACCTTCCCTCTGTATGAAAATGAATACAAAACTGACAGGGTTTTGCTTCTGTGAGGGTCCAGGCAGAGTATGGTGAGAGCCTGATAAAACACTTGAAATGGCTCTGGCCCTTCCTTTCACACGGTGCCTAGGACAGCTGTTCCCATAACTGTTCCTAAGCGTCCAGAGGGATGGCTTTGCCTGAGCCACAATGGTAAAAGACAGTCTTTGCCATCTGTGTTCGGCCGGAAAGGTTATATCCTTGGCTGCTCTCAGGCAAGCTTGTACCCTGTCTGCTGATTATAATCAGGGAGACACCTGTCTTGGAAGAGGCTCGCCTGGCATGCAGTGCAGCAGGGGATTTACAGTTGGGTTAACAGTTGTATGGCTGCTTCTAAATACCTTGCAGGAAAGATTTTCTGGAAAGGGCAGGCATTGCAATGGGACTGGCAGAGCTCCCTGACTCAAATGAAGGAGGGACTGAAAGCACTAGAGCAATGGGAAGGACCAAGGAATGTTGCACTTCCATAGTGATTTATTAAGCCAGACTCCAAGAAAAGGCTGTAAGACTGGGACATGCTCCCACAGTCCCCTTACTTACATTGTTCTGGAAAACCACTTTTTCTTGTGACGTCTCAGCTAACCTCTTTGAAGGCCTTGCTGTGTCCCACTACTCTTTGTCCAGCAGCAGAGCTTCTCTAATATCTTCTGGACCAATGTATAGACATGTTTCTCTGTCAGTTCAGCCAAGGGTTCTGTGGTAGCCAGTAACCCCTTGCCTTTGCAGTCCTGGATCTAATGTGAATAACACACTTTCTGGCAGCTCACTTGACATACATTCCAACATGCAATTGGTGTCCTGAGCACACAGACATACAACCTCTCAGAGACCAGGCAGACTCTGGGCAATGGGAGGTGGGTCACATGCAGAAGCATGGGAGGATCACTGCTCTCCAGGGTCCCAACATGGAAAGCAGCTGCCAAAGGAAACTCTCCTCACTTCCTGGCCAGGGGACGAAAAGGAATGACACCATGAGAGTGACAAACAAGGAGTGACAAGTGTGGAGTGTCAAATGTGGAGTGCCTCACAACAGGAGCTGATCTGTCGGTAATGCTCAGAAAATCCCTAATCCCAAGAGGGAGGAAGGACAAAATACCTCCACGAAGCTGTCATCACCACACTGGCCAGTACACTTTCCACATATTAGTCAATTGCAAAGCCACATCCCAGGTACACAAGCCAGTAACATGGCGGTAATGGTGTATACAGACATCATCTGAGCTGTCTAGGGTAAATCTGTTCTACAGCTGGGGCTCCCATCCAGCAGTTCTCCGTGATAAAACAATTCCCTGAATCACAAGATTACCCCTACCCCTTTTCCTCCAGAAAGGTACAAATAATAAATAGTCCACTTACCAGCTGAAAGATCAATAAAAATCAATCTGGTAGGGCCCTCAAGAAGTCATCTCATACATCATCTGTTCCAAGGCCAGATCAGCTTTAGCTAAACCTTTCTGACACAATTCTGTGGAACCTGTCCTTGAAACTCCATGGGAATGATTCGTGCCTTTCACATCCATGTGGCAATAATTTGCAACTGGAAATCTCTTATTCTCTCTGTCTCATTTTGTAGGATGGCCATCACTGCTGTAGTTTAATGCCAACATTGAGCTCATGCCACCTCCTGCAGTCAATGTGTGCCTGAGGAGACAGAATAAACAGTTATTAAACCTACTCTAGATTTGCTGTCATAATGTAACTAGGCACTGGAAATCAAATATATCATATAAGATGAGCAGTTAAAATGTCTACTGAAAACAAAGATTCAGGCAAAATGGCTTAATCTGCAGCATTAATGGATAACAGATTGTTCCATCAATAGTGTATGAGGAGCAATGTGCAAGAAGGCAAAATTCATACAAGTTTCCAGGGACTGGAAGTAATAACCTAACCTCATAAAAGGCCCAGTTCAAAAGAGTACTCAAGACCACGATTAAGGTTAAGCATGTGTTTAAATCCCTTTGATTTCAGCCAGACTGAGGTACAAGCTTAAATGCTCTTCTGAATCAAGGTGCTTTCCTGAGCAGAAGAATATTATGTGCATAAAAGTCAAAGTCAGAAGAAAGAAAGGCTGGGAGCACAGGAGTAGCAAGCTCTGCATAAAGGCATGTGCAGCCACCAGGTTATCCCAACTACTAAGAAGAGGGAGGCTGGAGCAGAGTGTCATAGCTCTGTATTTCGTTTGCAGTCTGAGAATCTTGTCTAAGGTGCATGTCTTAATCCTTTGTTTAAACCACACATTACCCTTTCTTTCTAATGTCATCCCCAATATAAGGAGAAAAATGAAAAAGGATCCTCGGACTTCACCCAGAGGAGAGTAGGGCACCAAGAACACATCCTGACTTGTTGCGTGCCCAAGCACAGTTTGCGCAGAAGTTAGTGCATAGCCATCTTGTGCTCCCTGCATGCAGCATACAGAGAATTGCAGATGATTACCAGCACTTCCAGGATCCAAATAGGACCAGGGCCACACTTCACATGCAGAGTGAAAAACTAGCTTCTTTCTCAAAGAGCTTGCTGACTTAATGTATGCTGAGAGAAAGAGAACAGAGGAATAAAACAGAATGCTCAAGGCCTTTAAGGACAGAAAGGGAGTCTGAGAAAGGGAGATAGTAAAAAACGGACAGAGAGTATTTTTTTTCTGTTGAAAACACACACCTAAAACCCAGCAGAAACAATACAGAGATGTGCATTTGTGTGTGCACCCCTGCCCACCAGAAGGGTCCAAATCCATATTCATTGAATATGTCTGCAATGCCATTAGCTAGCTGCTCAGTGAAAATAATGAAATTACTTCACAGAACAAACGAAGATACAACTGGCTACCTCTTGCTATAGTAGCGCAGTTTGCCTCTGCAGTTTTTATGTATTATTATTCAGTTTTAACTTATTCCCCTCATTTCCTATGTCTGATCAAGCAAAGTAGACATAATACTCTCTTCTCAACGCATGCTGTAATACGCCACCCTTGTGTCTCTTCCCTTAAGAACTATTTATGTTCTGTTGGCGCCAAGGGTCAGAATGGACATTGTCAGGAAAGCAGCAAAAATTGGTATAACTGGTACTAGTGAATGACCTGCTCTTTCCATAAATGCTTTGCTGCCTAAAGCTCAAGAAGTCACATGGGGTATCTGAAGAGAGGAGCAGAAGTCTGTTAATTGGCAAAATCTTTGGAGCCTAGGGCTTGCATCCAGCTGTTATGCTGAGGTAAAAGAAGCTTCCAGGTTGTTTGTAGAGGGATAGAGTCCACAGTTTTTCTCCTGTGACAAATGAGTTAGGTAAAAGTACACAAACACGGGGAACAGGAAGGACACCTCTGTCATACTCACTGCAAAAGTCCTTAGCTATGCTTCCTCCAACTGCCTCAATGTTTAATCTCATCATATTCTTCTATCAACTCAACGGTGTTAAATCCAAACCAGCTCAATTCATGGGAGGGGTTCTGCAAAGACATCCCTTGAATGGGTGTGTTACTATGTATACCACACTCCCTCTTTAAATCCCCTTGGGAAAAGAACACTTGATTTCATCTTAAAATGCAGCTAGAAATTATTGCAATGACCTCGGATAAGTCAGTGATCCTCTGGTGCCTGTCAGACAGGGAATAGTGAGCCTTCCTTGCCCACATGGGAGACTATAAAGGTTGGAGCCGGGTATTGTGATAAAGTTCTTGGAAATTCTGGAGTGAAAGGTTTTAGAACAAGACAAAGTCACGGTTGACCCTTGTCCACACCTCTGCACTACCCACCCATCCCATGGGGCAGTGCAATGACACGGCCCATTGGAGCACAAACAACCAGGACGAAAGGAGGATCACAGCGTGCCTGCATCCTTAATTACAGAGGTGTGTGCCTCTTGGCTTGCATTTCTCCACCTGAGCATACTGTGCTGGCTAGAAGTGCTAGTTAGAAGCTGTCACACTTGCCAGAAAGCTGCCTTGGTTTGGTGCCATGGAATAGACACGTTCATTCGCTGAGTGCTGGGGCCCGACCAAGGATGGCAGCAAACATTTACAAGCGCAGGTGTTACTGGCAGGTGTTTCGCTTCCGAGGAAGCTGCCTTCTGGCTGAGCTGCTGCCAGCCCATCTATCCGCCTCCCCCGTCGCCGCACAGCCTCCCCTCCCCCAGAGACTCTCAAGCAGGCCTATTTGCAAACAGCAAGCACAGGCAACGAACACATCAGGTAATTAAATGGCAGTTCAATTCAACTTAACTTCTCCTGGGAAAGCAGCCCTTGGGAGACAGAAGAATGAAGCAGCAGGAGACAAAGGCAGAAAGAGAAATTGAGAGGTCTAGGAGGGAAAGAATAGAGCCGAGGAGCAAAGATGGCAATGGGGAGGAGCAAAGATGGCAACACGGCAGGCAGAAAGGGGTACGCACCATGCAGTGTGAAGCCACGACTGCAGGGGAGGAGGCTTTGGGGGGAAGAAGGGTACGGCCAGCATAGACAGCATAAGAAAGACAACACTGCAGAGAAGGGATAGGAATGAGAGTGCATGTCTAAGGGAAGGTCAGAGCAAGACAGAGAAGAAAAAGGCTGAAATGAGAAGGATAATGAATATAGCAACTGTATTTAGAGAATGGCCCCGCTGGCTACCTGGAACTCAAGCACAATGGGTCCCCCATAAATGATTACAGGTGGCGATGCATATACCAGCTGATATTTGATCAGGTGAAATTATACCTGCAGAAGTGTAAGCTTCATGAATTTGGGGCCATCAGCAAAAATACATTCATAATATCCTCTTCATTTTATTTAAACAAAGATGGTGAATCACTGGCTACTGAGACAGGACTTCCCTCCCCCAAATACGTCATGATCCCAGGAGCTTTCTGCTACCAATATGAGAAACAGACAGTAGAACTGACAGGCAGGAGGAAAGGAAATTAAACAGGCTGGTATCACTAAGACCAGCTGAGTGGAACATAAGAATTAAAAAAAAAAAATCCAAACATGAACTCCTAATTAGTTTCCAATTTCCATCTTTAATAATCTGAGATTCTGGTAGTACTAACCCACTTAGTAATGCAAGACTCAGGCCTTCAAGACTCATTAGTCAGGCACCAAAAATCTGAAAGCTTTTTCTTTTAAAGTCACATGATCCTTATTTTTCCCTTCTTAAAAAAAAAAATCTGGGATTTACAAGTTTTTGTGTACAGGGGTGCTAGAAATGTAGTTCCATTTTTAACTGAAAGATGAACTTCACAACTGTCACTTGACTTTGGGAGAAGAACACTAAAGAACTTAAGAACTCTAAAGTTATGAGAAAGTTTGAGAGTCAGCAAAGCAAAGGGACGTTTCACTGTATGACCTTTATTCCAGCAGACTCCCCTTCAACAAAAGCGGCCTGTAGCAGTATGTCTCTCTCTGCCCTACTCCCTCAGTTGGAAAAAAGTGCAAACCTGTTTCTCTGTTTCCAATACTGCTGCTTCCTGCTCCGTAGGACTCAGCTCCTATCTTCAAGGTGCACCTTCTCACATTCCTCTTACAGTACCACGGGAGCTAGCCACAGGAGGGACATCTAATGTCAGGGCTTGAAGCTGCTCTGCCAAAGGACAAATGAGTATGTCTCACAGTGACTCTAGCGAAGCCATGTCTTTCCATTTCTTCAGTGAAGGCTTTACAGTATAATGCTATGCTCCTATAAATTCCCTACTTGCATGGCTTCCATCCAAGTATATCAAGGCTATTTACATAAACCCACCATATTTACAAGAGTGCTGTGAAGAAGCAAAAGACTAAACCAGACCATGTCAGTGGCAGAACTGCTAATAAATCCAGGGCTCCTTGTTGCCTATTTCTTCTTATAAGGTAGACCATACTGCCTTTCTTCTTCTCCCTTCATCTGGCACATGACAGATTTTGAAGAGCAAATCTAAGAAGAGTTAATGTTCTAGCTTCTCCTTAGGCAGAGGAGCCAAGACATTAAATCCAGTGCTAGGGATGACCAGGTTGGATCTGAAATCTTAGACCTGTCTGCTGCACACCTCAAAGCCATCATATCAGAAATACTTTTTCTAGCTTCTTTGATGTCTCTGTTGCCAGGAAAAGCATGAAGCTGATGAGAAAGTCAGACATCTAGCACCAATTTGTCCTGCAAGGTGGAATCTGAGCATCCTGTTCATTTTCTCTCTCCTATGCCTTGTTCCCTCTCTCTGTTATATCCCACCTCCACAGCTTACGTTGACCTTTCCAACACGTTCCTAAAATGTTATTCCTTAGTTGTACGAGGCCATGAGCTCCACACTCTGCACACTGAAGAGGAGGTAATGAAAGAACTGGGAACATAGGGTACCAGTGACCGGCACTGGCAGGATCCTCAGGCAGCTGCCATGGAGGGACTGAGGATGAGATTACCAGGCAGCAGCCACTTCACACTCTTGCCCTCATAAGCCAGTGATCTCCAGTGCCAAAGCACTGAATGGAATTACATAGCCTGCACTACAGCTGGGAGGGAGGCATTCACAGAAGTGTGACCTGAGAGGGTGGAGAGGGAAGAAAGCAGAAAAATGTAAACTGAGTTAACAAAAATCAGGAGTGGTAGAAGATGAAACATCTGGTCAGCTGGCTTGCTCTCCATCTTGCAAGCACAAACACAGGCAAGTGTACACACATATACACACTCCTCCTCCATGCTGAGTCTGGACATCTGGGTTTCTATCAGCTTGTATGGCTAACCCTACCTCCCTCCTCAGTATGGGTTCTTTGGCTACCAGATCTTGGAAACAAATCGAGTCCTTATGCGGACAACACGGATCTGAACACCTGTCTGAAATTCCCTTCTTCCCTGGGTTTGCTCTGTAAGTAACTCAGCTTTTCAGCCTCTGCTTGTCGGTCCTTCTCCATTTTCCACAGCACTTACTTACACTCTGAATGGGAAAGGACACACGGGCTGAAGAAGGTGCATGCTGCATGCACCACAGAGAGCAGATTGAGTAATGGCTGTGCTGCCACAGAGCTCTGCGTCACAGCTCAGTCCCCAGCACGGTTCTGAAGGGAGCAGCACCCTGGCTTCAGCAGCTGTGGTTGCAGAGCGAGGCCTCTCCTAGGGCCAGAGCAGAGCATCTGCACAAGTGCCTAGAGAAGTCTTAGCATGCCCAATACTCCCATCTCTTCTGCCCTGCCGTGGCACTGGCGTGATTTCTATTCCTAGTTCAGAGCTGGAAACAAGCTGTAAAACAGTATGGGAGAAACGAGCGATTCCTGCAGCAAGGCAGAAATACAGGAGCTGGAGGCAAATAAACAGGGGAGATTAAGTCCTCCTAACTCTCAGTAAATCCTCACTTCCACTTTCTTTGTCATGAGCCAACAGGGCTACCTGGTACTTGCAAAGAGGATGGCTTAACAGAGGAATCCCAAGTATGCTTTAATGGCTTTGTTCAAAGCAATCAGCTCTTCCTGACAGCAGTTCCTCCATTTTTTCAAATCATGCATTTACTATGTCTACTTTCTCATCAAGGGTGGCTGCAGCACCTGGAAAGATACTAGAACTGGATTTAAATTATCTTGCTACACTTTCTCCTGCAATGTGTGATCCAGCTGTTTGCATTCCCTCCTTCTGACCTACGGAATCGCTGTTCCTTCTTTCACTTACATCATGTCATGAATTAAAGAATGGAGCCCCAATGGGGCTTCTTCAGTCCAGAATCCTCCACATCATGGTCCTTCTCTTTGGCACAGTGGCGTCATGTCCAGTTTCAAGGGGATTTAACAGATACTCTCCCCCTGCAGAAATCTGCCACATTAAATAAGGGGAGCAGATAAATATGATAAATACTAAATATGAGGAACTGATTTCCATGTAATAAAAGTTGGCTAAGATTTGTAGACTTTAGTAGAATTAACTTACTTCTGTGAGGCACCTACTACAAATTAGAGGTTGATCAAGACTGCACAACTCACATCAAGATCTACATATTTTTCAAAACTCTGTTGGTTGAGATACTACATCTTTAAACTGGGGGCACATAGTAAAAGCTTTACGTTTGCCTTGGTACTAGTTGCAAGCAGACCACTGTGCCCATTGTCTGTGCTCTGGCAATTCAAAATCAAGAATCCCAGCATCAAGACATTTAAAAACTTGTATCAATAATTAGTTGGTTTTGAGCCTGTATGTGTGCATGCTTCTAAGTCTTTCTCCACAGGTAAACAGGTTAGAAACTGACATTTTAAAAAATGAAAGCTGAGACTCACATAATTGCATAACCCAAGAGCTTAAGCTTTAACACCAGATTTTACAAGGCTTACAATAAAAATGTGGTGGCTGGCAGCATGGGGGATTCGCTTTCTTTTCTTTGTAGATGGATGAGAGAAGAACACGCACATTCCAAATACATTCTGTCACCTCTGTTCTTCTTGATCTTTTTGAATTTATTGAGCCTGTCAACTGCAATGGAGACCAGTTCAACATGTGATCCCCCAGTGGTAACATTCGCAAAATAGGTTTGCAGTGTGTGACACCACCCCTATAATAAATGCTGTGGTTTATGAACTACTCCTAGGGTAGCTGAAAAGGGATAGTAAAAAATTGATATAAAGGACACTGACCATGCTGCCTGGCTTTATGTCCTGGCTTTTTATTCTCCTCCTTTTTTCTTCAATATTTGTTTCTTTCTAAAATCTTTACCTTCCAAAAGTTCTTCTATATTTTCACTCTAACTTCCAGTCCTTTTTCTCTATGGTGATTCTGATTTATTTTTGTTTCTCTGTCCCCTCTTCTGACTCTTTCCCTTTAGCTGTCTTTTAGCATTTTGTAATGTATAATTTTTCTTCTATGTCAGGTTGGCACCAACTGAGATGCGATCAAATCTTTTGTCCTGAGGGATGGAATGTTTCTGTAAAAAGACTCTGTGCTTTGCCAAAGCAGAGAGATTCTCTCTGCACCATAATTTCTAGATGTGCCACCCTCTCGAGTCCAATTTCGTTTCTGTGTTATCACCTCTCACATAGTTGTTGCCCTTGGTCATGATACCTACATGTCCCTGTCCTAGTTACTGTGACATGCATGCTGTTACTTAACTGCTGTATGTGGATCATTATGCTGGATCAGAGTTCTTATTGTTACCAGCTCGGCATTATGATCTAGCCCAGATCTATCATTTACATTTCTGTCACTATCTTGTGGATGAAGCTCAGGAGGGCACAGGAGCCAGGAATAGTCCAAATTGCCATATACTCATTCCTACTCACAAAGTGCTTTCCTCTTCCTTTTCTTAGTTTTCAAGGAAAATAATTTATTTTTTTGGACTTTTCTTGCTGAAAAGCCCTAATTTCCCATTGGCCTTCCTCCAGTCTCACCTGTCTGACCAGTTCTAGAGTAGCGAGCCCCCGCATGAATCTACCTGGGCCTGATATTTTGTTCTCTTGCTGAATCTTGATTAGGGAGAATTTGCAGGGGGAAAAACAACCCCATGCTCTGAAATAAGGCAACTGGCAACTATACAGAGAGTCAGCCTTCTGACGGCTGATCCAACAGGAGCCTTGGATAGTGAAGTGACTCTTTCAAAGTACAAAAACTAAGACTGTGGTTATTTGGAGTCACTAAATAGAGCACTCTTCATTAAAGGTGAGAAGACGGATTACGTCTTGGCTAAATTCCCATATTGATAATGACACTTGGCCTCCCTGAGTCTTCTTTATTTTTAGTGGATCCAGGACCCTCTTCCCTTGCTGATCACTCCCTGTTGTATGATACTGGTAGCATTAACTGACTCCTGCAAGGTGCTGAGCACTCTCACCTCCTAGTTGCAGTAAATGGAGTCTCAGTCACCCGGCACATCTCCCGGCCAGGCCTTGCCTGCCTGCCGCATTCTCTCCCGCCGCCGGCGCCTGTGCCTGAGCAGGGGCGGGTGCTCTCAAACAGGCTTTATAGCTGATGCATTGTATTTGCATAGGCCATTGTCATTCTCTGCGCGGCTCCTTGCAGCTGGCATCCTGAACTCAAGAAATATCTTCTTTAAGGAGAAGCTCGAACGACGCAGCTAAAGATAAAAATAACAATAATTTTTCTAGATGAAACTTCATGTTAAGCACTTAAAAAGCAATAAAAAGTCAATTTTCTTTCTTTCAATTATTTTGCTTATTCCATTTTCAAAAAAAAAAGGAAAAAAAAAGGAAAAAAACAGAGAAAAGTTTCCGAGTTATAAAGACTTCTGTTTTTCATCAGCACCCAACATCTTCATCATTTCTCACCTCCCTCTCCTCATTGCCCCAGCCCTACCCAGGTCCCACTCCCTGCAAACATGAAAACAGCCATTATCAGGCAGGGCTGGGGCTTCCTGGCACCTACAAAGGAAGGGAACAGAGACTGATAACTAGTGAGCGCTGGCTGCCTCTTTCAGCACACAAGCACCTTTTCAGAGAAGGGAGAAAGATAAAGGCAGAAATTACTGCTCTTGCACAATATATGCCAAGTTCATAAGAGCAGCATTTAATACTTAATCAAAATGGTTTGACAATGTAAAAATTAGGTTTTCGAATGTCATTAGTGCCTTATAATAGGTTCAATTTATATCATTCCCATCCCTGTTTTTTCATCTCTGCTAATTGTTTTTATTCATTTCCTCTATTTTTTATACCGTTGTCTTGTTGGTTTTAATTTTTAATTATAATAGGACTTTTTTTTTTAACCTTACTAATTGGTCTAGATTTGAAAGACTAGTTCCATCCTTCTTTTTCTCCTAGGGCAGCTACAGGGTTTTTTTTAAGAAAGGTTCTTTTCCCTTGGCAGGCAAGCTCTCTTCTGGGCTAATTTAGGCAAAAGAGCTTGCTTTTAGGCCAGTAGGAACACTTTTCTTTTTGTAGTGTGATTCATAGAAAAGCTCTCTTGTATTGACCTGTAAATTTCCTTCTGCATTGGCATGCAGGATTGCTTTGGTATTGGCATGGAAATTGGACCTCTGTTCTACAGTTGATATGCAAACTCTTTCTATTCGGAAGAAGATGAAAGCTCCCTTCGGGACTGACTTGCAAGGTCTTTTCTGTTTGGGCTCTCAATTTGTCACCCACCATACAGAAAAACACGCACTATTTTTTTCCTCCTTTCCACGCACAAGAATGTCTTGAGTCTTGGTTATCATAGGACTGCAAGTTGTCATTTGCATGAAGATATATATTGGCATCTTGATTTTTTTTCTGCCAGTATAAATGGAACTGGTTGAAATATTTCCATTGACATTTTGGGGGCAGAAAACCATTTTGGAAATGGCCATTTTTTAGGAAAATAGTTATTTTGCCAAATTTCTTTGTGCTTCTAATGGAAAACACTGACATTTATTTAGCTGTACTTGGCAAAGTAATGTAATTTGGGGAAAATTTGAACAATGAAAATGAAAAATCTAGGCAAAAAGACAAGTTGTGGGAAAGCAATAATTCCCCAGTCAGCTTCACTCATAGAGAGATGAAGAAGCACTTGCCAGAACTCCCTCCAGGGTGACTCCTTGATCCTGGAGGAACCCCAAGCTTGTAAACATGGAAACATTGTAATCTCTCTCCCATTGCCAGCCAGGGTGACCTCTGGCTTCACATCAGTAAAGCTGTATTACTTCGGTTCTGCAGAGACACTTGGAAGCTTATTCTTAACTCTCACTCCCACTCAGTTCAGTCCTGCTCCTGACTCCTGCCGTCACCCTTGCACTGGCATTGGTGCATACCTGATTGCTCAGGAAGGCGTTTCAGTGTGCTAATCAGCCAGGAAACTATTCCTTTAGAAAGAGATGGTCTTAGTAAACGAGAGAGTCCTCATTTTCTTCACAGAGTAGTACTGGCATAACCCTTCCTTGCCCTCCGCCATTTGAGATGGAGAGTGTCGCTTTGGTCACGAGTTGCAACTCCTAGCTTCCGAAAGGGTCTTTGAACCAACATCTCTTGTATGGCAACCAAAGGCCTCACAGTCAAGCTGTCAGGCCTGCTATACATGATCGTTTTATTGGTATGGTCTTTAATGGTGTTTTTAATTCTTCCTTCCAGGGAGGCTTGTACTCCTGCTTCCTGCCTGCAGGTCTCCACTGTTCTTCTCGTCCTCTCCACCCACTTCAGCTTGCGTTTCTCACCCCTCAGCCTGTGGATACAACAGACAAGTATTTTTCCCTTCCTGCTTAGCCTCAAGATCCCCTGCAAATAGCATGGAGCGGGTCTGAAATTAAACCTTCAGTGGCTGTGCTCATCAGCAGAGTCCTACCCGACAAACTGCCAATGACGTGTTGCCCGGCCCTGGGAGACCTCTCATTCTGTTTAATCTATTGCTGGCTCCAGGCAGCTTTCTGCTCTATGACAGACAGGCATGGCTTCATCAAAGGTTCTCCAGAGCCTTAAATCAGGAAAGATACAACCTGTATCTATGAGATGCCAACAATCTCTACTGATGCCTGGTAAGAGGAAGGCCTTTTACTCACCCTTCTCTATATTTAGCAGTATTCCCAGGCAGTGTTTCTAAAATTAACAGCTGCAGTAATGTGATTCATACCCCCATCACTGCCAGCAATGGATAAGAAGAGTATAAATGACATGCAGGAGAAAATCATGAGGAGTATAGCCCAAATCGGGATCGTAATGGTATATTCTTCAGTGCTTCTATTGACATCTATGCCAAACTTTCAGGCAAAAGCATTTACTAGATCTCAACCCCTTCTCTCTCACAGCAGTCGGGGGGAATGTCCCAGGCTGTAAGATGATCACCTGCAGAGGAAAGGCTCAAGACTGTTTTCAAACCATACTTTTTGGGGAGTCTGGGAACAATCAGTAATGACAAAAGACGTGCACAAACTGTTTTCACAAGGTCACTGTGCTGCTTGGGATGTGAATGCTGTCACTAGAGTAGGCTCTCTGCTATCTAAGAAGGGTCCCCATCTGCAGCAAATTAATAGCACACAGAAGAAGCATCTGTATCAATTGTGGGAACCCAGTCCTGAGAAAGAGAGAATGAATGTTGTGATGGTTGTCGTAGTATGCCCTGAACTGGTCTGGGAAAAGACATTACTATGGAAGGAGTCCAAGAGCTGGAGCTGTTACAGGTAACTACCACACACATCTAAATCTTTTAAGAGACTCAGTCTGCATATCTGGGGCCATTATGGGATATTAACTAAAATGCCCATTTGAAAAATTACCCTGTGAACAATTACAATATACCAGAGGAGCTACCGTGCTCAGATAAATAATAATTGAAAACGGAGGCAGAAACTTGCAGCCATATCACTTTATGTTGTGATCTTGTCAAATCTCATCAGCTAATTAGTAACAAGGCCTTGCTGGTCCCTGGAAGAGAAACCTGAGGAAGAAGCAGAGGGCCTCAGAAAACAGCATTTATTACGCAGGTGCGCAGGGGGAGAGCTCTTCCCTCAGAGCTGGTGCTGAACCAACGCCTCAACAGAACTAAAGGAAGCCATGCTCTAGAGATGCTTCCTTCAAAAAAGAATAAAATGCTGATATCCTTAATTACTGCAGCCACTAAAGACCCCCGTGTTTGGTGTTTTCTCACGATGGGGTATTTATCCTCTTTGCCCTGGCCAAACTCACATTTGAGAATTACTTTCCACCACTATGAAATATCCCTCCTTCATCTCATACGTATAACAATTTCAAAGGAACACAATATGGTTCCCTTCTTTATACCTCCAGATACTCTTTCTCAGTGCTTTCAAATACCTATTCTACATCCAGTGAGTAATGTTTGTAGCTACACATATTGGCAAAGCACTCTTGGACTCTTTGGGATGAAAGGACATACGTTTAATATAAGAAATCAATAGTATTGTTAGTGTCCACCACTGCATCAAGTTGTTAAACACCAGAAATGGGAGCACTAACAAACTATGCCAGATAGAGCAGGTAGGTCTCACAGATATGTAAAACTCTTGCATGTGTTGCAGACTACTTTGCCATTTGGATTGGGTTTTGACAGGTTGTTTTGGTGACCAGAATAATTCCATATTTATCCTCTACTGCAGTGACCACAGGTAGTATAGAGAAGACAGGATATCCTCATGGTAAAGGATACATATTTCAAGCAGAGATCTTGAGAAGAGTTCAGACCAAGATATATATCCGCACAAATGCCACCTAAATGCACACAAAAGCATAATTCTAAAGGGCGGCAGCAGAATCAGGCAACGATTTACATTTCCCTAACATTTTGACAAAACCTAGACATCAGAGAAGTCATATGAAAACTATGCTCTCCATTTGCTTTAACATAGGTGAAGAATATGGGTCTGATGGGAAAGGGTTTGAGTTCTTAACACAAGTGGTTGAATACAGCAACCCAGTAACCCGTGCTCTCACTCTTTTTCAAAAAGCTTTACAATGTATAGTTTCCTTTATGATATTTCTTCTATTCAGACAATTTTCACTACCTTCACAGAAATTCCAAACACCTTCTGAGATTTTTATTAAATCCCTCCCTTAAAAGCTGGGGAGCAACTAGACAAGGCAACGACTATCTACATGAAGCCAGGAACAATCAAAGGGTTAACAACAATGGGTATTATTTTAAAATCAAAGTGAAATACAGTTACGAGGTAATTTTATTCTCTATTAACCCAATCAATGGAAGGTTCCCATAAACCATTAGCTGGGAGTTCAGATGCAGAAGATGTCGTGAGGGGTTAGATACAGATGTTTCTGTGTTCATTAGTACTGACAGCTCGGGGAAATAGAAGGAGGGAAGGAAGAAGGGAGAGGAAAGAAAAGGAAATTGGGGAGTGGGACATGAGGGGAAAGAAAAATTACCTAGCCATATTTAAATAGTATAAAATTCCTGTGGAGAAGTGCTGAAATGTACTAAGGCAGTGTATTAAGTCACACATTAGAGATAGGGAATTGTGTGTGTTTGGGGCAATAATATACATTCTTGTTGGCATCATGTGGGAGAGTCCAAAATATCATGCTCCAAAGACTGGTAAGCAGTCCACTAAACTACCTGAACTACTACTGATTATCATTATTTAATTATTCATTGTATTACAGTGGTCCTTAGAAGCTCAAATGGCCTTGCATCTGTCTGTGTCAGGTGCAGCATAGCCAGGGAAGGGCAGCTTTTTTTCTGAAAAGCTTACAATTTAAACAAGGGGTGCAGAGGGACATAGGCTTGGGGTGACAAATGACTAGCCAGTGTCATACAGCTCGTCAGTGACAGAGCTAGAAGTCCATCCCTGCTGACTTCCAGGCAAGGGTCTACTAGCTCACATTGCCTCTAAAGTCCAGTTTTACACAGTGCAAATAATGGTGACGAAGAGATGACCATGCCCTTGCTTGTGTCCCAGTAAGCAGTTGAGAGGCCTCCAGCAAATGTCAGTCCACCCAGCACAGTGATCTGTACTGAAACTTGGTTGAATGTCTCTAGGAAAGGGACAGAGCTGAAGTAGCACCAAGACCTCTCTCCAGGGAGTCTGGACAACCTTTCTCAGTACCACCTGTGGGTCTAACCAATGATATTATTTTTCAGTTTGTGAGTCGTATGATTCACACACAAAGGCAGCAGTCAACAAAAAATAACTCATTTATAAAAGGAAATTCAACTGCATCATCCATCTTAAGAAAAAAATCAGCATTTCCCAATACATGTTGTTGTGATTTAATGAATGGGAAAGTGATCCCTTCCCCACTTCCTAGCACACTTACTTGCTCAAGAGGATTCTGAGCAATTGGAAAGCAGTCAGAGAAATGTTAACATAAATGCTGGGAAGTGCTGCTAAAACACCCTGCAGAGCAGTGTCACGGGAGAGAGGAAGTGCAAGCAACCATTTGTTCTTTCACAGTGTGTGGGGTTCTCTGCATGTAAGCTGAGTCTCCTGTTCAGGTAATGAGGTCTTTAATCTTTCCACTTGCATAAGAAGACATCAGTTCTCAACCGGAAAGTTGGTTTATATCTCATGTTATCACCAAAGGGGAGAGCATAGTTTCCACTGGGGCAGAGTTGGAGACTAGAGGTGTGTAAGGGCTTGGTAGTTGGGAGAGGGGCTAGGGAGGAAGCATGGAGTGATGCTGGTGGCCAAATAGGATGTGGCTAGCTGTTGGAGAGACCTGTCTCTCCTCATTTTCCAGAGTCTTTGATGACACTAGAGTAGCTCTCCCTAAGGAGACCAGACCTCTGTGGTCATCTGGGTGTGCTTATCTTTCCCCAGCAACCTCCCTTTCCCCTTCTGAATCCCTTAACTTCACTCTAATGCAGCCTCCCTCTGCTGTTTACTTGCCATATGCAGGCAGCCATTCCCTGTTGCTTGCTCAGGACATGAATAAAATGCGGGCCCATCCATGCAACCAAATACAAAGGGGACTGCTAATGGCATCTTCCTTTTGAAGTGAAATCCCAAAGCTTTCATTTGGTTCATGTTCCTCTCTGATAAAACTCTCCTGTCTCTGTCTCAATATGGGGCACTCTTATCTAATCTCACTCGGGGGCAGCAGAAGCTCTTAGGCTGATCTGGGGAGTGCTCTGCCTCCCCTCCGAGGAGGAAGAAAAGCCAGAGACCATAGCACATAAGAAGCAGATTTCTCAAAGGGGACATATAACTATCATTATTCTTGAGGCAACAGGGAATGCATATAATATGTCAGAAAGGCAGGGAAACAGACAACACAGAAATGTGGGGAACTGTTGGAATATCCCTAGAATCAGCCTGCAAGATGAATTTTGGGGACAAAGATTCACAGACAAATTTGAGGCATTGCAGTGCAGCTTTGGGACATGGCAGCAGCATAGGAAATACTAAGTTACTGTGTTTGTTTGTTAGAAAATGTGTTGACAGAGACAGACAGACAGATGGATGGATATACTTTAGGAGGCAGGCATAACTCAGAAAATCACATCCAAACATTTTCACCTCAGATTTTGATGTGGTAGAATCAGCCCTGTAACTATAAGGTACTTGTGTTTCTCCATATTGTTTCTGATCTATAACATAATTGCTGTCTGTGCAGAAAAGCAGCTATTTTGTGAGGCAGAGCTGGGGCAGCCCACTACAGACATGACATACACACTGTGCTGTCTCTGGCCTGGAGAGTTTGATTTTGTACTTTCTTTTGTTGTTTCCTTCTCTAAAGATTGTGAAATCTTTCTGGTTCTTCCTTGGCAAGAGGAGAAACAGAGGAATGGCATCAAAGCACGTAGTCAGGACTGGCACTTTCATAAAACAGTGCTTCCCAACACGTGATGTTGTTTGGTAGCGGGTCACACTGGGAAACACTGGAAATGGGGGGGAAAAAAGTTGTCTGTTGCATCTTAATGGAACTGCACTGTGGTCTCATTTGACTTCACAGACGAAGCAAAGAAGACAGGGATCTTTAAAGGATCCTGATCCCATACAACGGGAACTCTAACAGGCATGCTGGGAAACCTCAGATTTCTATCATAAACACAAAAGAGGTCTTTGTTGGACGAACCATGAAAAGTACATTCTAGGTATAAGGTGAACTTCTGAGAAATGCCTAGTTGCCAGTAAAGAATTATGAGTCATCTTCTAAGAACCCTGATCTTAAAAATTATTTATTAGTCCTGAAGTTGCTGGTAGTTTAAAAACAGAGGCTGTCAGTCTTATTCCTAATCATCTCCATTCCTCAGATGGCCATTTTGGACTACGGAAAATTGAGAACTGCTGTGGAGCATCCTGGCCTGTGAAAGCTCAGCAGCAACTCCCTGCATCCATTCCTCCCTCCTTGCAGAGGCACCACTTGTGCTCCTCAGAAAGCCTCCTCAGGCACAGAGGACGTGGTCTCTAATTAATGGGATGGGAATGAGTTCTCCTTTCCTACTCTGGTTTCATTCTACTCATGCTGAGGCTGGGGACGTGTTTCCACTGAGTTCACTGACTCAGCAAGATCAGGCTCTTGGTCTTAAATAACTAAAGACTGCAAACTGAATATTGTAGCCATGGCAACAGGCAGCTCAACTTTAAACTCTCCGATAGATAAAAAGGCAATTTTCTTTATTTTTTCTCTCTGCATTTTTATATTTCCAGAACTTACAATGGTAATAATGTCCTCAGGCCCTAACCTCCACCAGCCAGCCATTAACTTCATGGAAATGCCTTCTCCATCAGCCCCTATTGTCAACAGTCAGCACCCTTCCACAGAAACCATGGGGTAGCACCACACTAACACTACTGGATGTCTCAGAAACGCCACAGCCCTTTGCATTCCTGCTACAGACTGATTTCCTGATCATGACGAGTGAACTGGGACCCCACTTAGAGAGGCTGCATGACTCTCCAGCGCTTGTGACTTCCTCTTGGAATAGGCGGAACAAAATGTTCCTCATCAGACTGATTGCCATTATGTCCTGCACACATGAACTCGTGGGCAGATGCACATGCACATGCCTCCCCCTTCCCCCTCTGTCTCACCAACTCATCCCAGTTGAGTCTCTCCCCACCCACTTTTCTTTGAAAGCAGCAGAAACATTAACTGGTCTCAGTTTAATTTAGTTCCCTTTTAGTGCACCAGAACCACTGTTAAGGCCATTGAGAAAACAATGGAAAGAGTGGAAAGAGTTCTGCTTAGCTGACTGCCGCTAAAGCACAACCAACAAAGGGAGCTTTTACATTTTAAGAAATTCTTTCTGAAATTTTCCTTCAAGAGCTAAGGCTGGATTAATGAAACAAATGAATTGTCTATTCATTATAGGAGCAGAAGACTTCAATCCTACATATAATTTTGTCCCCGACACTGTCTGTGGCAAGTGGCTTAACCTCTTTGTACCTCAGTCTCTCTTTCTATAAACAGGGACAATGATACTTCCATCTCTCCTAGTGGTCATGAAATTCATCTCACTCGTAATGTGTGTGTAGTGTGTGGAGATGGCAGGATGAATGGCAATAGATGCAGGTATCTATTTATCTATTTATCACTCTCAGCAGATAGCAATTTCTACAGTAGGTTAAATTTTGGCCCCCAAAGTACTTGACTGTGTCCTTTTAAGGTCACAAGCTATTATGATGTTGAAGACTAAAATTCTTTGTATATGATCATGAATAAATGAATTGAGTATCACTGCCCAGCTATGTGGGATATGGAAACGATACTGAGTATCATCAGCCTGAACTATCAACATCCATCAGCTTTCCCCTTGCTCATCTCTCAGCTGTCGCAATACGAAACCCACTCTCCCCCAGGATTTCAAACGACTGGGGCTAAACAGCAAAAACATTCGGTGACTAAATTTGCCAGAGAAGGTCTCAGTCACGAATGACTAAAAACAAAATTATAGAGCAATCTCGGCTGACTGAGAGCAGAATGAAATGTGATTCATTTTCATCCACCCGGCAGGGACTGCAGAAAAAAAAAAGAAAAAGACTGGATTAACCCCTTCCCTGCTAACAATGTCCATGCTCGCTGGGCTGATGAGCATGCAGTTTGCATTACTCAAATATTAGGTCTTCTGATTTTTTCATAAGGCAGCTCATAGCTTTTATTACTCAGGTGGACCAGACCAATAGGTGACTGTGCTAAAAATATTCAGCATGGTGTACTTCAACATCAGATACAGTTTATAGCAACATTAACCATAGACACCCCAGTGCTCTATGAATACCAAGCACAATACCACTCCCTGCCCCAAGGAACTTTCAGTCTAGAGACAAAAGACAAAAGCTCAATGATGACAGACAGTGATGGGATAAATATCAGTCAGCAAGGCAGGCAATGGTGTCAGCACTGCATCAGCCCCAGTATTGCCAGGGTATTTTGCAAACCTCACAATAACGGAGAGCGGTAAGGTTGGGAATGAAGGAGGGTAATGACGAGACCTTCTGACTGCCTACAGGAATGTCCTCTCACCTGTGAGCAGCAGCAGAGGAGGAAACACAGAGATGTTAGTTTGAAAGCTGACCTAGTGGATGATGGTGACAGGTCTCACAGGGATGCTGCAGTAGGAGTCCTGGGAGAGAGGCATCACTGCAGCTGCCTCTCTCAACAACGCTGCGCTCATGAGCTTGGGGATCACCACTGTACTCAGCCAGAGGCCACTTTGGGAAAGGATACCACCAATGGTGCTAGAGCATGGAGTCCCCTTCACTGAGGGAGTCTGGGGGGAATTTCCCCACCCAATTTCTATCCATACTGGAAGGTACAGGCCAGATATTTCTCGAGTTTAGTTCTAGTCATGACAAACACGATCATCTGTAGGCTGGTGTGGTTAATCATAAGCATCTGGTAGCAATGCACTCTGGCTGACCACCTGCTGGAAAAAACTGATTAAAAGCATGCCTGTTGTCCCAAGCCCAGAACATTTATTTAAAGAAAGAAATTAAAGAATTTTAACTATAAACATCACAAAGGCTCTTTCCTTCAGCATTTTCTCTGACACTCTTCCTAAAGGTAAAGCAGCTGAAGATGAACAACACAGTAAAAAAAGCAATTAGGTTCCTTATTAACAAGTCAAAACCAAAGGTTATGAAAGGCCATATAGTCATCACTCCAGAAAAAGAAGTCAAGGACCTGTCAGTAAGTTGACCTCCCTGAGGCAATATCTTTCCTGAGGTCAGAGACTGAACTAGGATACCACAGCTTGTACACAGGCTGCTTCTTGGATAGCTGGTGCCCTCAGCATCAGCACCGAGCTGTAAATCACTAGTGCCACCATAACAGCAGCCAGAGTCACGATGCAGCAACAAGAAGAAGCTAACATATGATAGACGTGATGCTCAGAGTGAAGTGGTAACACAGGTGAAGTGCTGGAGCAGGAGCAATTTACTCAGAGCTGCAGAAATTCTAGCGAGAAGGAAGACTTCCCCCATCCTATTTTGAGAATGCTAGATAGAAAGTTCCCTAAACAACTCCCAAATTAAATCCAGAGGTCAAGCCAGGGGCAGCCTAACAAAGACTGAAGAAGCAACTTTCACAAATCAACGGCTTGTACAAGGTAAAGAAATGGCCCAAGACAGGCTTGGCTGATGACAAGTGGCCTCTGCCTTATGCACCCTGTGGTTCAAGTTATATGTTTGATTTGGTTTTCTAGAGACTGATTCTCCATAAATGGAGAAAGTTCTCATGAACTGTAAAAAATCATTTTAAAGCCATCCAATTTTATTGCTTCTTTATTATATATAACCCGGTTGGCTTAGTCATATGACTGTGCTCTTCAAGCAACAACAAAACCCATAATTTTTTACTATTAGTGAGTGCTGGGCGGGGGAAAGATGAAAATACCAGAATTGTAAGTATTTGGGGTTTGCTTGGGTGTTACAAAGAACAGAAATGTCTGTTAGCATTGGAAGCTTCTGGTCTGCCTGGGCCAAGCACAGCACCTCAGTGGGGCTATGAGTCTCAGTGGACTTACAGATATGCTGCTTCTGCTTCATAAGATGGCTCACTCAGAGCTAGCTCAGGTTTAGTAGCTTGGCACTGCGTAGCACCATAAAGACATATCCAAAGGTTTCCACCCTACATTGCCAGCTTGAAATTGGTTCTCTCCTCATTTCTCTTCTAAACTAGTTTGTTACTTTGATTAGATCTAAGCCGGATGAAAAAGATTTGCTTTCCTTTATGGTTTGCAAAACACCAACGTGCCTGTAACTAAATAATAGTAATTGGCCATATCCTTACACCGATAAAATGCCTCCTGAATGCCACAATGCTTATCTTGTTCTCTGTTACACCCAAACAAACCCATTAACTTCAATGGAGCAGCACTTGTATAATGGAGGGAAAAAACGGAATTTGGCCTAAAGAGACTTTTTCATGAGAGCTGACTGAGTAAAAGGGCTGTGAATTTTGCTGATTACCAGTTATTTTAAGAACCATATGCACAGGCACTTTCTGACTCATGTTGCTGTCAATGAAGGGCAGCTGCGCCACAGCAGACCGAGTCCGGGAGTCTAGCTCTGGCTCTGACTCTCTGCATGACCTTCTGCAAGTCACTTACCTCTGGGGTCCAGACACTCTGCATGAAATAGGGTTAAACTGTATTACTCCGCATTATCCAATGTTTAAAGAACCTCAGAAAAGATTGCTGTATTGGTGCAAAACCTTGAATCTACGACTCCCCATATGCCTTGAAAGAGTTTGAAGGAGCAGCATGGGGCAGGCTGGGACAGGTTGGGTTTGAAGGTGGGAGGTCAGACATAGCATCCTTTATGTAGTATGAGAGACAGTAATAAAGGATGATTAATAAACACTTCCCAACGTTTGACTTAAAACGGAAAGGTATTTGCAATTTCTAAATATATACAGCATTTACTTTGGTTGCAATTTGCTTTGCTTGCTTAAAGTAAAGCCAAAGGATACAATTAGGTTTTCATGCAGATGAAGTTCCCGGTATATTTTGTAAAATGAAATCCATTTCCTTGACCTGGAACCGCATGCCACAATCCCTACGGCATGAACAGAAGTTCTAACAGAAATTGTTATCAAAATATCAAAAGTCCAGAGTTACAATCAGGATCAGTTCCCCTCACTAATCTCTGCTGGGTGGATACCTGCTGAGTGGCATTACTGGACTAAATGCTTGCAATCCAGACAAAGAAGAAACAAGCAGAGAAGTGCAGTGACCTTCTAGGGTCACACAAAATGCCAGTGGCAGACAGGGGAAGGGGCCAAGGTGTCTGAAGTCCAAGTTAATATTCCTGCTTTCTGCTGTCCCAGAAGAAATATATCACTATCTTTTCTGCCAGACAGTAAGCTTGCACAAAATGGCATTTTAACAGAAGATTAAGAGAATGAAGCTATTAATGAGACTTCATTGAATTTACTGAGTAGTATTTGCAGAAAATCAGGGGACAGTTTCAAAATGTCAAAACAGTTCATTTTTGTATCTTTTTGTACAAAATGTTTCCTTATTCTTTAAAACATTTTTTTTTGCTTAAGAAATCTATTTAAAGTAAAAAAGAATCTGTAAAAAAAAAGATAGAGAGATGGCTAAATAATGTAAAGCTTAACAAAAATGCTCTCCCCTAAATCCCAAATTTCAATTTTAGTTTGACTGGAATCAAATCCTAACCTGAACCCTAACCCTCTCTTTTCCACTAGGTTTTTTGGTTCACCACAGAACCAATAAATTCATTATTTTCCCAAGTATACCCCTAAACGTTTTCAGCCATGTGCACTCCATAGGAGAGCTTGGTGTTACCAGCTCCACACTGGTGTGTATCTTATATTAATTATTATCTTAATGTTATCTAATATTAATTAATTAAATTCATTTGCAGCTCGCTTGTTGAATAAACATCTTGGGGCAGGTGGGAAGATAGAGGGCAGCTCCTGCTGGTGTCCAAGAACAATTCTGTAGCCAGGTAAACTCTCCTCACATAATTAATCCTGGTTTCTTAGAGACCATGTCAAACTCAGTGATGACTGATACCAAAACCACAAGCGCTCAAAAACCCACTGGCAAAATGAATTGAAACTTGAAATCCAAATTCAAGAAAGATAATCAAAGCTATAATCTTCCTTTGCATTCCATCTAGAATCTCAGGGGGCATCCCAATCATTTAGTTACAGCACGAGACCGCAGTGAAAGTGTGAGCAAAGGCAGGCACTCCCACCTGAAGGAACAGGTATATGGTCCTGTGGCTGAGGACAGGACAGAGAGCTAAGGGAAATTTTTAAAACAAGCTGTTATCCCTTCCTCTCTGTGTTCTTTGCAATGTCAAGACAAACTTTATTTTTATGCAAAGCACAGCTTGATGTCCTGGTTACAAGCAAGCCATGCAGGTGAAGACTGGGCTCATCATGGCAAATACCTGGACTAATGGATTGGCTGACATATTTCAGCCTTGACCTGCAGAGCTCGGTAGTATCCCAGGACACTGAGGAGAAGACTTAAAGCTGGCCTATCCTGCAGGCAGGAGGTTCACGGGCAGGCACATTCAAGCTAGCTTGGGTGAAAACAGTAGTAAAGATGTGATAGCATGGACACATCCATTCTACAAGTCCTAAAAATAAATTTGGGCAGCTGCCCTGCTTTGAACCCTGCACTGGTTCAGCCTCACCATTGTTGGTACCCAAGCAAGCTTGCATATGTTTGCATATGCTGCAATCACACCTTACATTCGCAGTGCAGAATATGCCCGAAACGTGTGGGGTTAATACAGGGACTACGCAAGATGTGTTGCACAAGTTTACAAACACATGCATGCCGATCTCTGGACTGCTCCTGACTGACTGAGGAGGCTAAGCCAACTGTAATGCCACCGTTAGCAACATTCGCTGCAGCACATACATGCCATCCTGAATTGCTCCCCCCCCCTCTATCTATATAACAGCAGGGGCTGGTCCATGCACTTGTCATGCAGCCTGTCCTCTGCTTCTCTTGTCTCACATCACCACAGCTCTAGCAACATGCTTGGTCCCAAAGTGTATTTGAAAGGACTGATCACACAGCAGCCCAGAAGGCCAGGACTGAGGGGGCAGGGTGGCACTTAGAAGGGGAAAGCTTGGAGTACTTTGGGGTGCTGTGAGACTCGGCCCGAGTGACGTTCGTAGTTCCACAAAAGGGGCTTAAGACTTTTAGAGCAAGGGATGTAAAAGGGTAATGGCATGGCAGTGAGGAGAAAACGAGCATTACAGGTCACAAAGGAGGAACTTGCTGCTCTACACTGGTCACTGCCTCTTCCTCTCATCACTTTGCATAGAAATCTGTGTTTAATTAAGAGACATGTGCAGTGCACACCTCTTGAGAGAGTCGGGCTGGGGCTCCCATCCACCTAGCCGTGGGGCATTTAAGGAGCAGAAGGCCTCCTGAGAAGAACGGGGCTTGCTTTTCTGTTACCTGCAGCACTTCCATCCCAAACTGCCAAATCTGAAGTGCTTCCAAGCCAGCGCTCACTGAAGCCCTAGACCCATTCAGTGCACGGACAACGGAAAACAATTTAGCTCTTGCAGCTACAGCAGAGTGATGCAGCTGATAAGAGAACTTCAAGGTTAAATAAACTGTTCTGTGGGCAGAGGATTGGGAAAGGATCTCCATAGAGCCAAGGGGTAAGATGGAGAAGCATAGGCAATGCGGAATGGGCAAATACTTCCCCCCAACCCAAGGAGGCTTGCCCGAGGCCACTGCAAACAGAAGACTCAGAGAGCTGATCCACAAATAATACACTTATTTTGGGGGTTGCTATTGTTCTTTATATATGGTGAAACACAGTAAGATTTTTGACTAGAAAGTAATATAGTAAGTGCAAGGTAAATCAGATAATGCTGATGATAAAAAGAATTTTTTGTACCTTTATAGCATCGTCCAGCCAAAAAACTTGCTCTGCTTTAGTCTTATCATCTCAGTGATTTACTTGTAAATTAAGGGAGAAGCCAAAAGAAGAAAGAATAAGAATCAAACTTCCAAATGAAGGGATGTCTTCTCTGTAACATATTGCACAAGCTCTGTTACACAAAATGACATTCTCCCTGCAGGCAGGCAAACAAACCCTTTTAATGAACGGGTACAAATGCAATGGCATTACATATTTTAACTATTTGCATGGCACATCTCCTACAACATTTTATCATCTAGTTCTATGCTACTGCACTACTATACATGGGAAAGAGAGCTTATCCTCACATCACACACAAGCAAACTGAGGTCCTGAGGGAGTAAGCATATTGCCTATGGACTGCTATAAAGAATCTGAGAATAGATCTCAGGGTTTTGCCACCCAATTCTCCACCTCTAACTGTTAGAGATATTCCTCCATTATAAACACTACACTTATCTCTGCTTAACAGACCCAGATCCTATAGGAAGGCAAAACCCAGTTTTAACTGTATTATAAATCACGTGACTTCAGTGGGACAGTAAAGATGAAAGACGTACCATGTAGCTGGTGCTTTTGCATTTCACCGTGGTTGCAAGTCATCATTAGGGACTGCATGAGCCTGCATTTTCATATATCCCATAATCCTGCTACTGCTATTTCTCATTTGATAATTACTTGCTGTTTGTTCCTAAGAAAGAGTAGAACTCATAAGGGACATCCATCCCGCAGGGAGCTGGGATGGAGTCTTGCAGTTTAGGTCTCTCTCTCTAGCAGAAATAATCTTCAGTGATGAAGAACCTGGGCCTGATAGTAGATCATCATTCAGGTGACCCCTAGAGTCCCTGAGTCAGCTTCCTGTTTCCTTTGATTTTCTGATATCCTTATTTTTTCTTTCAGAGGCGCTAATGTAAGAATTTAGTCTTTGAGATTGTCAATTTGCTAAGTTACTCTGGCACTACATTCCCTAATAAAATTGTCAGTACATTACATGAAGTGACTATACAGTAACTCCTGCAATAAATGAGTCAGGATGGTCACTGGCACTGTCCTCACAAGATGATGGGAGAATCAGGAGATTGCAACCTAACAACAGGAGATGTTGCAAACTGCCATAATTGTGTATAAATAGAAACAAACGCAGAGGCAACTGTCATCCAAGGTCCTGCTGACTCAGTGCCACCTTGTGTTTCTAAGTGGAAGCACAGAAGCACAAAGAAGTTGGTTAGTGAGGTACAGAAAGGTTTTCTGAGTAAGAACTCAGTCTACTTTCATCCATGATATTCTGGTTTCACTTAGAACAGCCACGCAGGGAACCTGAGATGCCCTCCTCCCCCAGGGACGCTATGGCTCCCAGTCCTCCACACGTTCACGAAGGAGAGCTGGCATCACTGGGGGCGGAAGAAGGCACAAAGGGATAGAAGTTAGTTGCCAAACATGATACTGCCAGTCAGTGGAAAGCTCTGCAGCGGGGATTAGGTTTTTATGGGTGACCCACAAATTCTAACCTTTACTTCAGCCTCCGCTGAGATAGAAATATGTGGGCAACATCAGTAAATGTCATCACACAGACTTGCAGGATGCCATCCAAAGGAGTGTAAACTTGTCCAGGTTCCTTCTTCCCTCATTTTCTTCCTTTTTTCTTAGTGGCTAGCAGCCCAGGAGGGCCATAATGCTGTCCATCCTCAGAAGCCCTGGTGTGAGTGCCTGAATCCCTGGTTTGTCTACCTCCACTGAGGTAGGAACGTGCTAACTCAAATGAGATAGACAGAAGTATATCCATCTCTGCTCTTGTCTTCCCCGAGGAGAGGATGGCTTATGTCGTCTTACAGCACTGCCGCTCTGAGAGCTGAATGTGTGTAGGATGGTGGTGGGAAGGATGCAGCTCAACAACACATGGGGCAAGCGCCGCACTGGATAGCATTGCTGGGAGGCTGTTAGCCCTGGCAGCCTCCCGCTACTCCTCAGATCTTCATAAGCACAGAGGAAGAAAAAGAAGCTGGATGTCAGCTTTCATTTCAGTTTCTCCAGTTCTTTTAAAAATTATGAATAGTTTGCACTTCAGCGCTGAAATCGTTCCCTTAGGTTAAATTCACTGTTTCTGAAAAAAAGGATCTGATGACTTTGCTTGGAACTATTCAGTGCAGGCAGGCACCAGCATGGTCTGCCAGTGCTGCGCAGTCCTGGCCTGCATCATCCCATCACTGGGCCTGCCTTGACCTCCCAGCTGCTCTGCCAGTGTCCTGCAGGCAATGTCCTAACCCAGAATTGCTCCTGCTCTTCCAGCCCTGCAGCTCTCCACCCAGCTTTCCCATGCTACTTCTCCTTCAAAATATAAATACAAGCCTGTTGTTTATGAGTAAACAGCCTGCATACTAATTACCTCAGGAACTAAGGCCACTCCTTATCACCTAATATTTTAATTTTACAAATATATAAATATAATATAAATATAAATTCTCGTTTCACTGGAAAAACAGGGCTACAGTCTATCATTCTAGCCTAACCATCGTGGAGAACATTAACAGAAAACCTCACTTTTCCATTTAGTACACATCAAGTACACAGGACCAAATCTCCCCCTCGAGTAAGCTTGCTTAAGTCAAATAGGGCTTACATCAGAGATGAATTTGGCATGTTGCTTTAACTGAGCTTTATAGCAGAAACTCAGACACATTCTAAGGCATATTTCCACTGAACATCTGAAAACAGGAGGCCATGATCATGAGAGGAGTGAAATCAAGGTTCTGTGACCCTTTCATGACTATGTCTTTTGGATCAGTCCATCTGCCTGATATGCCCTTACACATCCTCTTTTCAAAAGAATGGAGAACGTTAAGAACTGTCTGCAGGGGAGGATGAGGACACATCTTTGTCACTGTAAGGCAAGGCATCAATGTCTGCAAAGGAACTTTGAGAGAACACAGGATGAAAAACAGTCTACATGAGAAAAGTACCTCCCGATCACTGCTGTTTTCCACAGGCAGACATACTGTTAGAGCCCAGCTTAGTGAAACTCAGCACATCCTGAACACCTACCTGGGTCCTAGTCACCAGTGGGATGAGCTCCTTTACTACAGTGACTTTTGCTAATACACATTGGCTTAAGCTAAACTCCCAGAGAGAAACCTTGGCTCTGCTAAAGTCAGTAGGAGCCTTGCTATCAGTCCCAGTGAAGCCAGAATTTCATGCCTCCCATGAGGTTTCTATTCCTCACTGTTACTTACTCACTCACAAGGTGCATGTGATGGGAAGCTTTTCACTGAAAAATGGTTGCAAATAACTTGAACCCATAAGAGCAGTCCTTTGTGACTGCAAAAGGAGCATGGGGACATCAACAGAACCCTCTCTGATCTCTGTTTTTCTTCTAATATTAATCTGAACTCAACAAACTTGAAATTGGTGAAATGGATCAGAACACTTCGGAGTTTCTTTTCTTATTTACTTTCTTTTATATGTTTTTTTTCTCGATCCAGAGGCTAAAAGTGAACCTTCCTGCCCTGAAACACTGATTTCATATAGAACCTTCTGTCTATGGGAAGAGGGAAACTCATTATAATCACTTGAAAAAAATCTCTCTTATGAATTTTGATTACTTGTGATCATTTCGTTTAGTCAATGTTAGTTAACTAATTTACCAAATACATATATTTCAAAATTGCATTTCATCAAACTTTATATTTTGTCACACTGCAAAACAAATTCCTCAAAGAGGCATTCAGCCAAAGGGCTGGCAATGGGGTAAAAGCCCATTTCACTCTGGATCCATGTGTCAGTGGGACCTCAGCTTGACTTAATCAAATGTAATGGCTGCAGAATGATTTATGTGCAATGAGCATGCAATCCTCATCTAGCTCTCTGTAGATGAGAATCTGTACCACAAAAAGCCACTGTCAAAACTATTACTAATTGGCAGTCAAGGTAGAGAGCAGAGAGACTGATCAGACCTTTAAGACATACCTA
The DNA here is from genome assembly GCF_036417845.1 of Apteryx mantelli. Classification (NCBI taxonomy): domain Eukaryota; kingdom Metazoa; phylum Chordata; class Aves; order Apterygiformes; family Apterygidae; genus Apteryx; species Apteryx mantelli. Next base: position 13,542,270 of record NC_089989.1, on the reverse strand, counting down.
TCAATTCTTCCCTACAGCAGATACCTCTAGTTCAGGAGCAAGTCACGTTGGAAGGAGAGGTGGTGACAGGGAAATGTCTCCTATTGCTGTCCATGATGCACCTGTTCTGTCACTAAATGAAGAACCTCATTCTCCAGAACCCTTCAAGCCAGGACCTTTCACCCAAAGTCAATCCATTTTTAAAGTTGAAAGCCCAACTTTGAGATGGAAACGAGAGTTTAAAACACCATCTCATTCTTTCAGCCTGTGCTACAAATGGCCGACACCTAGGGGGGAACATTAACTCCCAGGCCCAGTGAAAAGACATATAAATCACATAGGGAAACATCTTGGCCTAGCGGCTACTAACCCATTGGAGATAAATCTAGGAAAAACCTTCTTGCAGTTTTGCAGATTTTATTTTTAAGAGAGAAGAGTGGAAAGCAGCTTATTTGCTGCTTTTTCTTCAAATTCAGCATCAAATATCATAGACAATATTATACTAACTTTACAATGCTTGTTTCCCTACATCAATAAACCACAAATAAATTATCATATCCCTTATGTTAAACTGAAAAGCTGTTAGAGAGTTCTGTCATTTCAGTAGCAACCTAGCACTGTCTGGGTTTGCATTCCCATGCCCTCGGGGTGTGAGCCTGGCAAAGTTAAAGACAGAGGAAGCAGATAAACTGGAGAGAACAGGACACCTAAGACCACCTGGAGAGAACAGGCAGAAAAGTCTGTGTTCAGCATCATAAATTCCCCTTCAGAACTCAGAATATAACCCAGGATTCAGGAGTCTCACTACTTTTTGCTGATAGAAAACATCTGTAAAACCCACATGCATTCCCTGCTGTATCCTGATCTATGAGGAGGATAACAATGTACTTCTATCCCTTACTCCCTTAACCCAGACCTCTAGGTCTATACAGTGTACCTAAATGTTCCCATGGTACTGATGAATCACCTAGGAAGGGATCTGAAGTCACATGATGGAATTTCTGAAATTTCAATTTTCTCTTCTGTTTGAAAGCTATGAAGATACAAACACACACACACACACACACACACACACACACACACAGAACCATGGTACAGAAACAGTTACTGATACTAAAACTGAAAAGCCCAATATTCAGAAGACAGGAAATAACAAGTACAAAGTTAACATGAAGACCTAGCAAATCCAGCTTCTTCACGCATATTTCTGGTGATCTGGTCCTTTCTTATCCTATCACGTACTATTTGTTCATAAGAGCCTGACCCACATATTGCATAAGACAGACCTACTTTTGAGAAGAACTAGAGATTATACCAAAAGAAGATGTTGTCTGTAGGATCTCTACTTGCTTATAGCAGAGGTGAGAAGGTGTACAGTAAATGAGGCAAGGAATGGAGCGGGAAGAGGAGGAGGGTCTCAAGATTAATGCATTTGAGTGTCTAGAGGGGTGGGTTTTCCTCCTGTTGATACAAATGTCCCGATGATAAGCAAGGCATTTAAACCACACTTACCATGGGAGGTTACTTGCTAATTGAGTATGACCTATTTTCTTGATTCCTGATTTGAGGCCTGGACTGTGATTTACAGATATCCTGAACATACCTATGCACAACTAAACATAATGGGAGCTGTGGTTTGAATGCGTGAAGTGCTCCACAATGCTAAGATAGTCTGAAAGTATACCTAAAAATTAGCCATAGGTGATTCAAACTGAGTACCCCAAAACTAGTGAAAACTTCCTACTGCAATATCTCTGCCTCAGTTTCCCAAACAGGAATCTGAAACAACAGTATGGCCTTACCAACCAGAGATGCTGTGGTATTAAGTTAATTAACGTTTGTACAACAGCTAGCAATTATAGTGATGTATGCCACAAAAAAGTCCACGAGAAAATTAATAATTTTCTCTCCAGAGTAGGATTTGAATGGTGTCCAGCAAATAATGCCTGAAGCCATATGCCAAACAAAGAGAAGGAAATAAAATATTGACTAGCTGCTTATTCAGAGAGCTCCATCTATTCTGTGCACTGTCCTGAGACAGAGTTGCTGGGTAAAAAGTAGTAGGAGGGATATATTTAAAGATTTTTTAGTATACCCAAGAGAAGACTCAAGCTTGGGTTTGCTAACTTCACATTTGGCATTTCCTAAGTTTTGAAGTGTCTGTTGCAATTTTTAAAATGTTCTTCCACTATGGTTTCTGTGCATGTTCATAGGTGAGTATGTGTCTATGCGCGGGAGAGTTGCCGCGTTATTCTGAGCAGAATTATAGTCAGAATTGGGCCTCTAATTCCTTTAGATTTCAGCTGTACTGGAAACTATTAACAGTAGTAAACTGTTAAAGCAATGGTGAGAGGCAAACAGATAACCCACTTCAAAACCACAGGTGGCTTCTGCAGTCAGGGGAAAATATTACCCTCCCTCTGGATCCCTGGCAAGATTTGCTGACAAGGCAGATAAAAGCCTCAGACAGTTTTCTGTGCTTTGTCGCCCCCTTCCTCTCCTCAGCGCAGATACTTCTGTTCTCCATAGGTACGGAGAACGCTGTCTATGCCAGAGAGCCTGAAGTCTGAGCACAGAGGTTTCAACTAAGCAACTGCGTAATCTGAAGGACGAGAGGTTAGGGTCTCGGAAGGGAATACCGAGCAAAGCCAAGCATCCCGAGGGAAAGTTATAGCAAGGCTTGCACTCCATTTTAGAGCTCCCAACTTTAATGAGCTCTGTCAGCCTTTGTGCTTCCACTCCACTGCCCCTTGGACATAGACAAAGGAACATAGTTAAAGAAATTTAGCTGCTGCCTCTATCAGAGAAGCAGACAAACAAAAACTACAACCTCGAAATGCAGAGAGGAAGAAACAATTGGTTGTCAGCTTCTAATTAATAAATTCTACTTGGATGGTTTCTACTTCACCTGAGCCTGATCAATATCCATTGGGGAACCTTCCAATGGGACCAACTTTTAATTTATCTCCCAATTTCCTCTCAAGAGCCTAGGCATCAGATCTAATTACAGTGCCTGTTTACTGGTTTTGCTTTTCTTCCTCTCCTGAACAGAGAAGATATTATGCTTCTTGATGGGGAAACAAAGATGTAACAACGCAAAGGAAGTGCTCAGTGCAAGTTAGATGCCACATGCAGAGTAACATTTCTAGCGTTCTTAAGTAAAGGTGAGGGTGCAGGGGGAGAGACAGAGAAAATTATTCACTGGAGACACTACACCAAGCACAGGGAGATAAATGTGACTAGAGAGAAGGAAGATGTACACAAGTGTATGGAAGGACATAGAGAGAGCTAGGACACAGAATCCAATCCATGGGACTGTTGGACTCAGAGACAAGGAAGCAAACAAGAATGAATCATATTAAATATGATTATATGATGAATCCACCAGTCCTTCCTCAGTGGCTTTGTCTTGAGCTTTTAAAAGTGCCTAAGCCACTGAAATTCAAGGGTATTTAAGTACCTAATCCCCTTAGTTTCTTTTGAAAATCCCAGTTATAAATCTTTACTACTCCTTATCTCCATGTGATATATAATAGGGACATTTTCACTGTGAATGCCAACAAAAAGACTAACCCATTGAAACATAATGAAGAAAATGAATAGCTGACCAGGTTCTGTTGTATTGGCAGTGATTATTAATGACGTGGCATGTCCAAATGCCATATTGATTGGTGCTTTAGAAAGGCTGATAGATATTGGTTACAGGACTTGGGTAAGTCTGGGACACACCAACTTAGAGCAGAGCTAAACAGTAACACCTTTTTTTTTGTATGGCAGAACTGAAGCCCTTATCAAAAGGCTGAAGCTGCCACAGACACCAGATTTACCGGAATGTTGAACCTTGCCCTTGTTATTTGGGGATACCCCAGCCAGAGACATCAGAAAAGAGGGATTATGGACTAGGTGGCAAGCAGCATAGGGAAACAAAGTAGAGCATCCATAGCACTACAGAGGGCCTTAGATGCCTTAGTGTTTTAGCCTTAGTAATGCTACGGGCTTACTATCTGCAGCGCTATAACCTTTCACTTAAGCTTTGAGGTAGCGCTTTTCCAAAGCATTTGTGGCAGTATCTTCCAGTATCTTGCCAGATATCCACTCAAATCAGAGGGTGCTACTTTCTGTGCTAGAAACTAGTCAAATAACATTAGTCAGTAACTATTGTGATTTTTTATACAACCTTAATCCCTGATATGAAGGCCATTACACTAGCAAGAAATGAAAAAAAAAGAAAGAAACAAAGTAAAATGAAGCAAAAAGACTTGTGCTTTAATTTATATGTGCTTGTGCTTTTATGCCTGTGCCTACATAATCATAGGTATGCTGGCACAGTTGCTCTGGCATGATGTTTTACTACAGTAGCTAAAGCCCAAGGTACAAGAAAAAACACACTGCTGTCCTTCTGGACGTGGCAGTATGGAAGCTCAAAACCTCAGGAGAGTGTGGTGACTAAGGATGCAGCTGGTGAGGATCAGACAGAGCACTAAACAGAGATTAAACAGCAGGCAGACAAAAGCTTACCTGACAAACAGCAGACTAAAAAGCTGGGAATATAAAAGACAAGAGGTTCATTTTCAGCTATGAGAGGTAGAGATGTGTTCAGAGGGGTGGTATTTGGTGATGTGGCTAAACACAGATGCTGCAGAACACAACATGGTTGTCCCATGAATGACAAAATCCATGTGAAAACTCAGACAAGGAGAGAGGTGCTGAGGAGACAGAGGAGGAGAGGCATAAGGAAAAAAACCCTAAA